>NC_053041.3:210049420-211494420 GCF_002575655.3 Aegilops tauschii subsp. strangulata
GTTCTTGCTAGAAACCTATACAAGCCACGTAAAACTTGCAACAACAATTAGAGGACGTCTGACATGTTTTTGCAGCATGTGCTATGTGATGTGATATGGCCAGAAGATGTGATGAATGATATATGTGATGTATGAGATTGATCATATTCTTGTAATAGGAATCACGACTTGCAAGTCGATGAGTATGACAACCAGCAGGAGCCATAGGAGTTGTCTTTATTTTTGTATGACCTGCGTGTCACTGAATAACGCCATGTAAATTACTTTACTTTATTGCTAAGCGCGTTAGCCATAGAAGTAGAAGTAATCGTTGGCGTGACAACTTCATGAAGACGCAATGATGGAGATCATGGTGTCATGCCGGTGACAAAGATGATCATGGTGCCCCGAAGATGGAGATCAAAGGAGCAAAATGATATTTGCCATATCATGTCACTATTTGATTGCATGTGATGTTTATCATGTTATGCATCTTATTTGCTTAGAACGGCGGTAGCATAAATAAGATGATCCCTCACTAAAATTTCAAGAGAAGTGTTCCCTCTAACTGTGCACCGTTGCGAAGGTTCGTTGTTTCGAAGCACCACGTGATGATCGGGTGTGATAGATTCTAACGTTCGAATACAACGGGTGTTGACGAGCCTAACATGTACAGACATGGTCTCGGAACACATGCAAAACACTTAGGTTGACTTGACGAGCCTAGCATGTACAGACATGGCCTCGGAACACAAGAGACCGAAAGGTCGAACATGAGTCGTATAGCAGATACGATCAACATGGAGATGTTCACCGATGATGACTAGTCCGTCTCACGTGATGATCGGACACGGCCTAGTTTGACTCGGATCATGTATCACTTAGATGACTAGAGGGATGTCTATCTGAGTGGGAGTTCATTAATCAGATGAACTTCATTATCATGAACATAGTCAAAAGGTCTTTGCAAATTATGTCATACGCTTTAGTTCTACTGTTTAAGATATGTTCCTAGAGAAAATTTAGTTGAAAGTTGGTAGTAGCAATTATGCGGACTGGGTCCGTAAACTGAGGATTGTCCTCATTGCTGCACAGAAGGCTTATGTCCTTAATGCACCGCTCGGTGTGCTAAACCTCAGCGTCGTCTGTAGATGTTACGAAACATCTGACATACACATTTTGATGACTACGTGATAGTTCAGTGCGTAATGCTAACGGTTTAGAATTGTGGCACAAGAGACGTTTTTGAAACGTCGCAGAACATATGAGATGTTCCGAAGACTAAAATTGGGATTTCAGACTAGTGCCCACGTCAAGAGGTATGAGACCTCTGACAAGTTTCTTAAGCCTGCAAACTAAGGGAGAAGAACTCAATCGTTGAGCATGTGCTCAGATTGTCTGAGTACCACAATCGCTTGCATCGAGTGGGAGTTAATCTTCCAGATGAGATAGTGATGGTTCTCCATAGTCACTGCCACCAAGCTATTAGAGCTTCGTGATGAACTATAACATATCAGGGATAGATATGATGATCCTTGAGCTATTCGCAATGTTTGACACTGCAAAAGTAGAAATCAAATAGGAGCATCAATTGTTGATGGTTAGTAAAACCACTAGTTTCAAGAAGGGCAAGGGCAAAAAGGGATACTTCATGAAACAGCAAATCATTTACTGCTCTAGTGAAGAATCCCAAGGTTGAACCCAAACCCGAGACTAAGTGCTTCTGTAATGAGGGGAACGGTCACTGAAGCAAAACTACCCTAGATACGTGGTAGATGAGAAGGCAGGCAAGGTCGACAGAAGTATATTGGATATACATTATATGAATGTGTACTTTACTAGTACTCCTAGCAGCACCAGGGTATTAGATACCGGTTCGGTTGCTAAGTGTTAGTAACTCGAAATAAAAGCTGCGGAATAAACGGAGACTAGCTAAAGGTGAGATGATGATATATGTTGGAAGTGTTTCCAAGGTTGATGTGATCAAGCATCGCATGCTCCCTCTACCATCGAGATTTGGTGTTTGCGTTGAGCATGATTGGATTATGTTTATCGCAATACAGTTATTCATTTAAGGAGAATAATGGTTACTCTGTTTATTTGAATAATACCTTCAATGGTCTTGCACCTAGAATGAATCTCGATCGTAGTGATACACATGTTCGTGCCAAAAGATATAAAATAGTAATGATAGTACCACATACTTGTGGCACTGCAATTTGAGTCATATTGGTATAGAACGCATGAAGAAGCTCCATGTAAATGGATCTTTGGACTCACTCGTTTTTGAAAAGATTGAGACATGCGAACCATGTCTATTGGTATATATGCATGAAGAAACTCCATGCAGATGGATCGTTTGGACTCACTTGATTTTGAATCACTTGAGACATGCAAATCATACCACATGGGCAAGATGACTGAAAGGCCTCGTTTTCAGTAAGATGGAACAAGAGAGCAACTTATTGGAAGTAATACATTTTGATGTATGCAGTCCAATGAGTGCTGAGGCATGCAGTGGATATCGTTATGTTCTTACTTCACAGATGATTTGAGTAGATGCTGAGTGTATTTACTTGATGAAACACAAGTCTGAATTATTGAAAGGTTCAAGTAATTTCAGAGTGAAGTTGAAGATCGTCGTGACAAGAGGATAAAATGTCTGTGATATGATCATAGAGATGAGTATCTGAGTTACGAGTTTGGCACACAATTAAGACATTGTGGAAAGTGTTTCACAATTAATACCGCCTGGAACACCATAACGTGATGGTGTGTCCGGACATCATAGCTGCACCCTATTGGATATGGTGCATACCATGATGTCTCTTATCGAATTACCACTATCGTTTATGGGTTAGGCATTAGAGACAACCGCATTCACTTTAAAAGGGGCACCACGCAATTCCGTTGAGACGACACCGTTTAGAGAAACCTATGTTGTCGTTTCTTAAAAGTTTGGGGCTGCGAGGCTTATGTGAAAAAGTTTCAGGCTGATAAGCTCGAACCCAAAGCGGATAAATGCATCTTCATAAGAATACCCAAAACAGTTGGGTATACCTCCTATTTCAGATCTGGAAGCAAAAGTAATTGCTTCTAGAAACGGTTCCTTTCTCGAGGAAAAGTTTCTCTCGAAAGAATTGAGTGGGAGGATGGTGGAGACTTGATCAGGTTATTGAACCGTCACTTCAACTAGTGTGTAGCAGGGCACAGGAAGTTGTTCCTGTGGCACCTACACCAATTGAAGTGGAAGCTTATGATAGTGATCATGAAACTTCGGATCAAGTCACTACCAAACCTCGTAGGACGACGAGGATGCATGCTACTTCAGAGTGGTACGTGATCCTGTCTGAGATATCATGTTGTTGGACAATACTGAACCTACGAGCTATGGAGAAGCGATGGTGGGCCCATATTCCGACAAATGGTTAGAAGCCATGAAATCCGAGATAAATAGATCTTTGAGAAGAAGACGGACGTGGACGGTAATGTTACCGTCTATGAAGCTCGACTTGTGGCTAAGAGTATTTGCACAAGTTCAAGGAGTTGACTACGATGAGATTTTCTCATCCGTAGCGATGCTTAAGTCCGTCGAAATCATGTTAGCATTAGCTGCATTTATGAAATCTGGCAGATGGATGTCAAAACAAGTTTCCTTACCAGTTTTCGTAAGGAAAGGTTGTATGTGATACAATCAGAAAGGTTTTGTCGATCCTAAGGATGCTAAAAGGTATGCTAGCTCTAGCGATCCTTTCATGGACTAGAGCAAGCATCTCGGAGTCAGAATATACGCTTTGATGGAGTGATCAAAGTTTTTGGGTTTATACAAAGTTTGTTAGAAACTTGTATTTACAATAAAGTGAGTGGGAGCGCTACAACATTTCTGATAAGTATATGTGAATGACATATTGTTGATCCGAAATGATGTAAAATTTCTGGAAAGCATAAAGGGTTGTTTGAAAGGAGTTTTTCAAAGGAAGACCTGGATAAAAGCTGCTTACATATTGGGCATCAAGATCTATAGAGATAGATCAAGACGCCCGATGATACTTTCAAAGAACGCACACCTTGACATGTTTTTGAAAGAGTTCAAAATAGATCAGCAAAGAAGGAGTTCTTGGCTATGTTACAAGGTCTGAGTATTGAGTAAGACTCAAGACCTGACCACAGCAGAAGAGAGAGAAAGGATGAAGGTCGTCCCCTATGCTTTAGACGTAGGCTCTACAGTATGCTATGCTGTGTACCGCACATGAAGTGTGCCTTGCCATGGTCAAGGGGTACAATAGTGATCCGGGAATGGATCACATGACAGCGGTCGAACTTATCTTGAGTATCTAGTGGACTAAGGAATTTTCTTGATTATGGAGGTTAAAAGGAGTTCGTCGTAAAGGGTTACGTCGATGCGAACTTTGACACTAATCCGGATGACTCTGAGTAGTAGACCGGATTCGTATAGTAGAGCAGTTATTTGAAATGGCTCCAAGTAGCGTGTGGTAGCATCCACAAGATGACATAGATATTCGTAAAGCACACACGGATCTGAAAGGTTCAGACCCGTTGACTAATAACCTCTCTCACAAGCATAACATGATCAAAACAGGACTCATTGAGTGTTAATCACATAGTGATATGAACTAGATTGTTGACTCTAGTAAACTCTTTGGATGTTGGTCACATGGTGATGTGACCTGTGAGTGTTAATCACATGGTGATGTGAACTAGATTATTGACTCTAGTGCAAGTGGGAGACTGTTGGAAATATGCCCTAGAGGCAATAATAAATTGGTTATTATTATATTTCCTTGTTCATGTTAATCGTTTATTATCCATGCTAGAATTGTATTGATAGGAAACTCAGATACATGTGTGGATACATAGACAACACCATGTCCCTAGTAAGCCTCTAGTTGACTAGCTCGTTGATCAATAGATGGTTACGGTTTCCTGACCATGGACATTGGATGTCGTTGATAACGGGATCACATCATTAGGAGAATGATGTGATGGACGAGACCCAATCCTAAGCCTAGCACAAGATCGTGTAGTTCGTTTGCTGAGAGCTTTTCTAATGTCAAGTATCATTTCCTTAGACCATGAGATTGTGCAAATCCCGGATACCGTAGGAATGCTTTGGGTGTACCAAACGTCACAACGTAACTGGGTGGCTATAAAGGTGCACTACAGGTATCTCCGAAAGTGTCTGTTGGGTTGGCACGAATCGAGACTGGGATTTGTCACTCCGTGTAAACGGAGAGGTATCTCTGGGCCCACTCGGTAGGACATCATCATAATGTGCACAATGTGACCAAGGAGTTGATCACGGGATGATGTGTTACGGAACGAGTAAAGAGACTTGCCGGTAACGAGATTGAACAAGGTATCGGGATACCGACGATCGAATCTCGGGCAAGTAACATACCGATAGACAAAGGGAATTGAATACGGGATTGATTGAATCCTCAACATCGTGGTTCATCCGATGAGATCATCGTGGAACATGTGGGAGCCAACATGGGTATCCAGATCCCGCTGTTGGTTATTGGCCGGAGAACGTCTCGGTCATGTCTGCATGGTTCCCGAACCCGTAGGGTCTACACGCTTAAGGTTCGGTGACGCTAGGGTTATAGAGATATTAGTATGCGGTAACCCGAAAGTTGTTCGGAGTCCCGGATGAGATCCTGGACGTCACGAGGAGTTCCGGAATGGTCCGGAGGTAAAGATTTATATATGGGAAGTCTTGTTTTGGTCGCCGGAAAAGTTTCGCACTTTATCGGTATTGTACCGGGAGTGCCGAAAGGGGTCCGGGGGTCCACCAAGGGGTCCACCAGCCCCGGGGGGGCCACATGGGCTGTGGGGGGTGTGCCTTGGCCTATATGGGCCAAGGGAACCAGCCCCAAGAGGCCCATGCGCCAAGAGATAAGATAAACGGAGAGTCCTAAAGGGGGAAGGCACCTCCGAGGTGCCTTGGGGAGGAAGGACTCCTCCCTGGCCGCACCCTTCCTTGGAGGAAGGGCCAAGGCTGCGCCACCCTCTCCCTTGGCCCTATATATAGTGGGGGGAAGGGAGGGCAGCAATACCTAAGCCCTGGCGCCTCCCTCTCCCTCCCGTGACACACCTCCCTCCTCCCGCGGCGCTTGGCGAAGCCCTGTTGGAATCCCGCTACTTCCACCACCACGCCGTCGTGCTGCTGGATCTCCATCAACCTCTCCTCCCCCTTGCTGGATCAAGAAGGAGGAGACGTCGCTGCTCCGTACGTGTGTTGAACGCGGAGGTGCCGTCCGTTCGGCGCTAGGATCATCGGTGATTTGGATCACGACGAGTACGACTCCATCAACCCCGTTCTCTTGAACGCTTCCGCTCGCGATCTACAAGGGTATGTAGATGCACTCCTTCCCTCTCGTTGCTACTAAACTCCATAGATTAATCTTGGTGATGCGTAGAAAATTTTGAATTTCTGCTACGTTCCCCAACAGGTCCATATATGAAGCAAACTATGCACCATGAAGAAGCACAACTATGATACAATTGAATCATGAAAACTGGATACATCGTATTCATGTAATCTCAACATAATTTCTACATAGTGGAAGCACATATAAGAAAAATGGGGTGCAAAATATCTATGCACAGTCATTCAAATTAAGACAAGCGGTGACATGCATCTTGTCCATAATATGTGTGAAATTTAGGAAGCATGATTTAGTTGTTCATTAAGTAAAAACATGATGCCTACAAGAACGTGCAAAGGATTGGCAGAAAGCAGAACTGAACACGATGTAGAAGCACAAGTTTGATATGTACGAAGCAAAGTGGACTCAATGTAGAAGCATTGGCATGATAAATGAAGCAGAGTTTAACCAGCAATGGTGTAGTAGTACTATATGTATGTATGAAACATGAAAAGCTGGAAGCATTGTACGGATGCAATCTCGACATACTTTCTATATAGCGAGGATAGTCATGAAAAGGTTGGATGAGGATGGTATGGCGGATTCGCGCGACCAGCAGCGTGTGCTCCCTTCACCAACTTTGAACATAGACAACAAAGAGGGGAAAAAGAGCGACAAAAATCTTCTCGCTTCTCACTTATATTGCAGCCAACATTGAGAAGCACATGTACATATGTACATACCAAATTCAGAAATATTACTCTGATTTAGTCATATAATACACAATGGTGTGGCCAAAATAATGAATGAGTTATACAAATACACAATGGAGGTGTACAAAATTCATCAAACAACACTGGTGACATACAAACATGTTAGAAATCAGAGAGGGCTATATCAAGATTTCCCAGAATTACCTAGGTCAGATGAGGATGCTACCTGCAGAGGAGATGGGGGGCGACTCCAGCAAGGTTCCTCGCATGATGGATTCGTTCGAAAACCGAGACGAAGCTCCGCCAGGGTGGCCTGGACGCCGGGGGATCCGAAGCAAGTGTAGATAACCGGGACGACCATGGACTGCGAGCTTGCTTGTCATGCTCGACGTGGCTAATGCCGGCCACCACAATCGTGTGGGACGACGCACCTGCGAGTTGTGTCTCATGGGAATTGGGGAGGCTGGTTCATGGCGGCGAGAACAAGGGCAGGGCGGCCGAGGACGAGATTGGCGAGCTCCGGAGCAGGCGACGGGGATGGGAATGGGTGGGCTTTGGCAGGTGTCGGGGATATACCCCGCAGTATGACCCGGCTGGAGATATAACCCGGCTGGGATTGGGTGTTTCATTGATGACCCGGCAGACTATAAGCCGGCAGGAACAGTTAAGTAGGTTAAGCTCGTGGGAACAGTTGAGCATTGTAACCCGACAGACATGGTCATGTAACCCGGCAGACACAGTCATGTAACCCGGCACATGTTAAGCCAGGTGGTAAGCCAGACGGTAAGCCAGATGGTAAGTCAGATCGTAAGCCAGACGGTAAGCCAGATGGTAAGCCAGATGGTAAGTCAGATCGTAAGCCAGATTGTAAGAAGCCCAAGACGTTAAGAAGCCCATGGTGAGACGTCAAAGTAAGGTTAAATCTTAAGTCCGAGTTGGACTCTACATGTAACCTGCCCCTTCAGCTTATATAAGGAGGGGCGGGGCACCCCAAGAGGGGACAAGAAACAATCGATAGGGCTAGACACCGAGAGCCGGTTCCCGGCGACTCTCCCGTGATCATAATGAGACCTAGCCTCAAACAGCATGTAGGGTTGTTACCGGATGATGTTTCCCGGGGCCCGAAGCTGTCTAAATCCTTGTCTTGTGTTGCGTCTCTCGATTCCGCTCAACCCCTCTCAAGCTACCACATAGATGCGTTGGCCTCACGACTAAGTCCTGACACTAAGGACATCTGCCGTGACAATTCCACGACAGTTGGCGCCCATCGTGGGGCCCGCGCACGGTGGTGTTGAGTCCTTGAAGGGATTTCATCTAGGGATTGAGAAGTTCGCGTCTGGATAAAGAAAAGACCAATTTTTTGGAGGGATCTGCATCAACTTCGAGTTCACTGGATTGAGATCAGAAATTTTATGGGCAGTAACCATCATCTCTGTTAACAAAATCATCAGAGAAACCCCCGAAAATTTGGCATAAGCCGCCATGTTTCTCAGCAGGATCATCTACTGTCACCAAACGAGCAAATCCAGCATGGAAACCTGAAGGAAGACCCGGACGTGGGCGGTCAAACCTGCCACAACCCGGAAACCGGGCCAACCACAAGATCTCCAGAGTCAATCTCGATTGGTTTTTGTCTTGGATTAAAAAAAAGGAAGGCAGTCAGCGACCCGGACCCGGGTGATCCACGGGCTCGGACTCCTCCTACGACCCGCCTCGTTGACCCACTGCGCCCTCGCCGTCGCCGGTTCGCGCATCCAACCCGCCGGGCCGTTGCTGCGCCGCCGGCTTTGCCTCTGCTGGGGTCGCCTTGACCCGCCCGCCGTCGAACGGCCTTGTCTCCACCGCAAGTGAGCCGCCGCGAGTCACCGGGACCCTCTGCAGCTCGCCGCGCCGCACCTTTGCCTGAGCCGTTCCGCCGGTGAGCCGCCCGGTCGCGCAGCCGTCTCTGGCCGTGGCTGGCCTCGCGCCTCCGCCTCTCTGCGAAGGACTCCGCCATAAACGACTGCATTGAAACATCACCTTTACGGTGGCTCGGAGCATCTCCATCAGCCCAGCGCTAAGCCGCCTTCACTACCACGGCCACGGCCGTGCATCTGCGACCACGCGCCGGCTCGCTCCCATACGACATCGCCACGAGCCGCCGCGTTGCCTTGCTGCGGCAGGTTCGAGCCGCCAAGTCGCCGGCTCCGCTCTCTGCAAACCACGGGTCGTGCCTCCCTTGAGTCGCCGCGGCCGAATCATGCCCGGACTCAACTCTGAGTGGCCGAGTGGCCTCCACCCGGACCCGCTCGGACCCGACCTCGCTCTGGTCTGCCCTCGCCTCTGTGACCCGTTGTCGCTTTCACAAGCCGGCGTTCTGGGCCGGCCTAGACAAGTCACTGGCCTTACATTCAATCGCCGCCACCGAGTCGCCGCCTGCGCCAGGGCGGGCTACCTCACCTACGACGGCCCGCCTACCTTCAAGACAACCACTGTCGGTTCTAACTCTGCCCTCGCTCCTCCTGAGCCGGTTCACCGCCGTCTCTCTACTCCAAGTGCCCTCGACTCCGAGTCGCCCTTGCGACCTCGTTACTTCGATCGCCTCAGCCACGGCCCATCTGCCTGCGAGTCCTGTTGAGTCACCACGCCGGCCCTGTCTCCAGATCGCCTCCGAACTGCGTCACACTTCCGAGCCGCTGCCATGACCAGCATTGAGTCACCGCCGTTGAGCCGGCTCTGGCTTCAACCACCGCCTACTCGACTGCGTGTCGCCGCGTGATGAGCCGCTGCCGCGAGCTCACTGGCTCGCCAAGCCAAGTCGCCATTGTCGTGAGCACCGACCCGCCACAACCGCCGGGTCAACTTTATCTCAGAAACAGCCCGCCCAGGTTGCCTCACTGAACTGCCGATGAGCCGCCGCTGCCGCCGTGAGTCGCCGCAGCCACGAGCCGATGCCTCCACCGCCAGCCTCGCGTCACCTCTGAACCTGGCGTCACCTACTGCCTCCGACGAGAGTCGCCAAGTGGTCCTTGAGCTACTACCCGCATCTCCTTTTGCAGCAGCATCTGATTGAGCCTGACGCGCCGAAACACTCCATTACCGAGGACCAGCCTCGAGCCACCGCCTTGGGCTGCCGTCGCCTTTGCCTGGATTCGATCGAGCCGCCGCTTCGTGCCAGTCTTAGTTAAAACTCCGGGCCTGTTTCGGCCGTCACTGAGAGCCGCCGTCTACTAGACTTCCTTGTGCCCTGAGCCACCGCGCTTCGAGTCCCCGGCCGGCCCGTGTGTCCGCTCAAACCGAGCACGACCCGGAAGAGGTCTCGGTTGCGCCTCGCACGGAGTCGGCAGCTACCACAGCCGGCCTACGCCCATCTATCGCCGCCGCTCACTTCTGTCTCCGCCGGGTTATAAAGTATAAACTCACCGACGACAGAGAGCACTCCGCCGGGCCACCTCTCCAACATACTGAGCTGCTCTCGCCAAAATTATTCGCCGGAGTCCTTCAAACCACGGGTTCGCCGGGGCACCGTTGAGTCTTAACCACATCGCGGTCGAGCCGCCGAGGCCTGCCTTAGAGCCGTCACCGGGTCTACACCGCAGTTGAGTCGCTCCGGCCGTGAGTTCTTGAGAAACAGCAAATGAGATCCAATCGAGGAAGTTTGCAGATGGTGGCGGCGGAGTATGCAGAGACGCGTGAAGACCTAATCCGTCGCTGATTTTTCATCACAGAGCACCCGCGACATGTGCTTTCAAGCAGTCTGGGTGTTGGAACCTATTGCTGGCTACTGAAGAAAGAAGAGGGAGAAGCAGACGATGACCCGGAAGCGGACGTGCTACGGCCGGCCTGAGCCGCTCGCGCGCCCGGGCAAGTCGCCGTTGCTGGTTGCATCCGCGCGATCTGATCGTAGCCACTGCTGGTGAGCCGCCACCGCGGTCTCCAATGAGCCGCCGCTCCGCCACCGTGAGTCGCCGCTGTCGTGGTCTCCGCCATGATCCCCGTTCAAGCCGGCTTGTAGCCTCTGCCACGGCCGCTTACGAATCGCCGGGTGGCCCAGCTGTTGTTATTGCCGGGCATCACTTTGTTTCAGCCTGTTCAATCTCTCCGCGGAAGAAAGAGAGAAGAAGGAGAAAACCTACTCCATGCATGAATTATGCGGCCAGAGTGCTAATCACATGCGTACACTAATCACTTTCCATGCACTTCCAATACCTTCACACACGGTTCAAATTCCAACTGGGAGTACTGATCGTACATCCAAGGAGACAGTGTCAGTGAAGCGCTCGACAATTATCCAGCAATGCATGGCGTGGTTCCCTAGGTAAAAAAGAGGAAGCCAGAGGAGGTGTACTGATCGAGCATTATTGAATGCCAGTGTGCGCGTTCGCCCGACAAAACATCAGGTGATATCTATTTGAATCCATTTTATTAACATATATTGTTTTCATCAGAGAACAACTGCTTTGCCCTGCTATATTTTATATGCAGGAGAATTATTAATTACAATGTGGCATTATACCGTGGAGATGGAGGCGCGTCAACATCTTTCGGCACCGGTGATTGTCGTTACTCAAACGGACTCCCACACCGGCTTACAATGCCATGGCCCTCTCTCGCGACCGCACCGGCTTACAAAGCCATAGACGACTCACCCATTCGCTCTCGCGGCCGATTCACGCGTCTACGCCGGTTTACAACGAGGAGGACAACTTGCTCGTCCGCGCGGCTTACAATGCCGCGGCCGACTCACACATCCACTCCATCTTCAGCCACTTTGATCGGCACATTCGGAGGATTATCTATCGCTGGGACAAATCAGGTGAATCCTGTCCAGTCAAATTTTTATTTAAACAACAAGTACTCGGGCTTGTGATGTTTTTTGATGCAGGACAATTGTTCACTGCAAAAGGTGACTGTCATGTCATGGAGCTTATTGAATGACTCATACCAAGAGTATACGGCGAGTGTTGCGAAGATCATCAACTCGCCACCTTGCTTACACTGGACGGCTCAATGGACAGGAGCATATGGTCACTAGGGGGCTTCCTGTTCAAACATAGGTCGTATTCGAACCAAAGAGAACATAGCTGTCGGTACCCTTCTGATCGGCACACTGCCAACCTCACTAGGGGGCTTCTTGATCGTATTCGAATCATAGCTCAAGCCCTTTTTGGGTCCGACGTGGATCGTATTCGAATCAGCGTCGTTAAACAACTCTCAAGGTCATTTGGGGGCTTCCTGTTCAAACATAGGTCGTATTCGAACCAAAGAGAACATAGCTGTCGGTACCCTCTTGATCGGCAACGCCAAAGCCACTGGGGGCTATATGATCGTATTCGAATCTTAGCTTAACCCCTTTGGGACGGTTTCTGATCGTATTCGAATCAGAAGCCTCAAAAATTTTGAAGTCTCTTTTTGCAAACAATTTTTAGATTTTATTTGAAGCTCTTTTTCATATCTAAAGTGTATATGAGTGGTTGTTATTTAACCCGGCTTGATTTTCAATGGTAAATCGCCAGCTTATAACAATCATCATCTATGTGGAAGCATTGGCTTCTAAAGGATTGGGTTATCACCCTTACTGCACAGGTCATGTAAATCGGCAGTACAAAATCAATATCACAGTGGTTATATGTGAGATATTATGACCCGACTTGCGGTAAACCGCCAAGGGATCTTGTGATCTACTTGTGTGCAGGATAAGACTACATTTGGGTGATTACCCGCTCTGGTTTTTAACGTTAAGTCGCCAGGGCATATGTTGTTTAAACTCTGTGCAGGATTTACAGGGCTATGACTTACATAAATGATTAAGTTCAAGCCCATCATCAAAGATTGAAATTGGTGTCTCGAAAGGGTTGTCAATTCTTGGTTTTCTCAAAGGCTATAAGCCGCCGGGTTCTAAAATTTCCGGGTATTTAAACTCCGGATTTATTTGTCAACAGATAAGGTATTTGAATCTTTAAATAGCCAAGCTTGGCTGGATTTTCACTATGATATTGAATGATTGAGGTTTCAAACCGGGTTATTCAAATGTTTAATAGCCAGCATGGCTGGATTTTTATTATGGTTATCAGTAACTAATGTTATGGTTGAGGTTTTCAAAGTCGCTTTGGCGCAATGGCTATTATTTTATCAATGGATATGATTTATTCTACAATGAAAGGAATAGTCCCGAGTCGCTGCAGGCTTACAACCCGGCACTTGGGGGCTACATTATTTACATTGAGATCACATCAAATATGCAAGTCCCATGTCACTGCCAGCATGCACCATGGCACTTGGGGGCTAATGCAAAGTCATTTTTTGCTCATTTCATTGAAAGACCCGACTCATCACATTCTGAATGAGCCGGCCCTTGGGGGCTACCAATTGCTCCTGTCAACAATTCAAGGTACACAAATTAAATCCATTATATTGAAGGGTCCATTACTCAGTTGATAAAGCACAAAGCTCTTAACCTTGTGGACGTGGATTCAAGCCCTACGATGGAGGTTATATCATATAATGTTATTCTCAATGAGGTATATACAAAGTCCCTGCTCATTATTACATAATGAGCCGGCCCTTGGGGGCTACATTGGTTGAAGTTTTTATGAGCATAAGGCAATTTCAAGTCCCAGGCTGCTGCAAGCATGACAACCCGACACTTGGGGGCTACATATGTGGAATACTCAGTTTTGACTAGTGATTGAGATAAACAACATGGATTTCTTCAAAGTGATAATATTTTTGTTCAAGCAAGTCTTAAGTCATTACTTTGTTTCTGCTCAAGACTTGGGGGGCTACAGGTAATATGGATAGGGGGGAGAGAATCATGACTTGGCATCATCTATTTATAAACCCGGCAAGTTTTTTCATCTTTAAGCCGGTTGAAGGTCACATGAGTATTTCAAGACCAGGATTTAAGCTGGGTCAGCAAATTGATTATGAAGTTGGCTTATTTGACCCGGATTTTTGAAGAAGGAAATAACAAGGAGTTAAGGATGATCAGGTGCTGGCTTACAAAGATGTTTTAACCCGGAGCGTAACCTGTTAAAATTGTTCTTGTGTTGTTTTACAGGATCAGTTTAACATGGATGAATCCAAATTAAACTGGGGGCTAATGTCGGGGATATACCCCGCAGTATGACCCGGCTAGAGATATAACCCGGCTGGGATTGGGTGTTTCATTGATGACCCGGCAGACACAGTCATGTAACCCGGCACATGTTAAGCCAGGTGGTAAGCCAGACGGTAAGCCAGATGGTAAGCCAGACGGTAAGCCAGATGGTAAGCCAGATGGTAAGTCAGATCGTAAGCCAGATTGTAAGAAGCCCAAGACGTTAAGAAGCCCATGGTGAGACATCAAAGTAAGGTTAAATCTTAAGTCCGAGTTGGACTCTACATGTAACCCGCCCCTTCAGCTTATATAAGGAGGGGCGGGGCACCCCAAGAGGGGACAAGAAACAATCGATAGGGCTAGACACCGAGAGCCGGTTCCCGGCGACTCTCCCGTGATCATAATGAGACCTAGCCTCAAACAGCATGTAGGGTTGTTACCGGATGATGTTTCCCGGGGCCCGAAGCTGTCTAAATCCTTGTCTTGTGTTGCATCTCTCGATTCCTCTCAACCCCTCTCAAGCTACCACATAGATGCGTTGGCCTCACGACTAAGTCCTGACACTAAGGACATCTGCCGTGACAATTCCACGACAGCAGGTGAGATTAATGCTGGAGTAGTTATGGGTGGAAAATCAGGCTGTTTTGGAAACTAATCAAAGGATTTCGGACGCAATCTCGGCCGTGAGATGAAAGAAGCACCGATGGTGTGCGATTAGTCTGACAAACGTCTGCTATCAGATGCCTGGTAGGAAGCGTTTCCAGTCACGGTTTCTGATTTTCTGTTGTTTGAGTATGTGAATAAATTCACTTTTGGTCCATTTGCTAACTTGATGATTGCCTTCTTATAGCTCACGATGGATCTGTGCATCAAAGTGTGATCAGGCATAAACATGAAAGAACTAGGAAGCAAACCATACTTCATGTGTGCATTGAGATGAACTGATTTTTAGACGCAACAGTAAGTTGTAAAACTGAGATTAACCTTTTAAAGTTATATCTGATACATCAGTAGTAGGTTACTTGAAGTAGTCAGCAGCAGTATTTTTCTTTACAAAAGTTTAGCTAAGCCTGTCATTGACGTGAGATTATGTGGGATCTTCACTTGTTCTGTAATTTTTTTTTTACACACATGTGGGCCTCCCACTTATATTATGCGATGGATGTGATTTGGGGTTGGGGTTTGTTCTGTTCAATTATCGTTCTATGAGCGGAATAATTTCCCTACATTAGAAAATCTGGCAAATTGCATTTCATTAGAGCTGACTTTGCAGCAAATTGCTTGAGCGAGCGGTTCATTTTTTTTACATCAAGTCATACAATGTTTTAGTTAGCATAGAATGGTACATACATTTGTTGGTTGCTTCAAGAGTTAATAATGGATACAGCGACAACGAACATCATAGTTTGTCCAGTGGCTAAGGAAACATTGGATCTGCCTTCTTGGCTTAGGAGGCATTGTGGGCGGCCAATGCCTCCTTCCCCTTCCATGGAGGCGGCGGATCAACACGAACACAGAGGAAGGGATGTGGGTGGAGAGTTGGGCGGTTTGCAGGGTCTCCTGGATGGTCCATGGAGAAGTTCGGTATGAAGGAGAGAGGGTGCTAGCGAAGGCGAGGTGGGCGTCATCCAGTTTTAAATGAGAGGGCTCCATCGACAAATGTCACGCTACGATGAAAATCGAGCAGGAAGGGAATGGTCTGACAGGAAAAGGAAAGGGTGTGTCGTGAGGTGGATTTTTTTTTGTGTTGGGCCCTCTTTTTGTTGGAGATAACATGATGAATAGTCCGGACAACCATATTTCTCCTCCATATATGGTATGTATTTGGGGAAGGCTGAATTGTCTAGCTGGTTTAATTTTGGGGTGCCGGCTGGGCACCCATTTGATGTCAAAACACCTTCGGACATGGGAAGGATATATGAGCTTCAACGTTGGAGACAATCTTAATTATTTGTTTGATTCACTTGTAGCCTGTAGCAACGCACGGGCATTTTACTAGTGTACAAATATGTACGTATTTCACAAATATAACAAAAACTATGGACTCATATGCAATTTTTTCATGTAACTTGCTTTGAAATATCTTAGATATAGTATATGAATATAATTAAAATAATAAAATAGTATATATAGTACCACATGGTAGTATATAAGATATGTGGGGTAACTACCACCGGGTGATGTCCTCTTTAATTGTTCAAGAGCGAAGGAGGTATGGACCGAACTTGGTTTGAATGATGTTGTCCAACATGCACTGGTTCAAGATAGGTCCGGTCAGTTACTCTAGAAATTTTGTTGAAAACCCGCGAGATGATTGATGAACTTCCAAAGGTAGAGCTAATCTTGGTAGCTACGTGGTATATTTGGTGGCAAGGGCGACAAATTGGAAAAGGCGTGACCGTCCAGGATCCCAGTTGCTCGACCATCTCAATTTTGGTGCAATAAATTTTCTCAGAGCTGCAACTCAGTATCAATCTACTAGGAAAGAGATCCATAACCGGCGGAAACCTATCGATGGCAGTGTTAGATAAATGTTGATGCATCTTTTCACATGGAAACTCTTTCCGGAGCTAGTGGAACAGTGGCGACAGATCACAAAGGGGAACTTTATAGGTGCTGCAACTTGGGTTTTACCTCATGTTTGCAATGATGAATCAACGGAGTTAAATGCTAGCCGGAATGATCTTTATTTGGCGAAGAAAATAGGATGCAACAAGTTGGTCAATAAATCTGATTGTATGTCCGCAGTTGAGTTTGTTACCCGATCAGCTGATTATATGGGTCTAGATGTGGCAGTTATAGCTGCATGTACTCATCTCCCTCTAGACTTTGCAAGTGTTGGCCACTGTTTCTGTTGCATAGAAGCTAACTCGGTCGCTGATAGTTTAGCCAAACACTATTTAATGTCTAGCTCGTCTGAATTCTGCGAGAATAGTATCCTGACTTTGTTCTTCCCCAGATTGTAAACAATATGTCTATTATATGAGGAATAAAGTTGATGATTTTAAAAAGAAAACAACCCAAGTTGGCACAAAAGATGAAGCTTTTTTTGCGGGTGATACAAGCGATGAAGTTAAATAAAACTGAGGTGTGCAACAAATTCAAAGCATCTCGAGTAGCTCTCTCTCTCTCTCTCTAGTAGTAATCAAAATTTATTCCATAATTAAGGACATTAACAAATTAACAGAATGAAAGAGTTGCGACACACAACAAGGCTATGTGCACTTCTTTTGATAAGCAGAATTTGCTTCGCTACAAAGAAGGATCTCTTATCCCAAGCATTAAGAACAGTTGCAACATCCAGATCTAACAAAAAAATCGGCATCAAGAACAAGAATAAAGCTAGATTTTTCTTTTAGAGGGAATAAAGCTAGGTTTTGCATCAATACCTTGGTAGTGTGGTGGAGATGAATCCAAGCGAAGGCTGTGAGGAAGCGAATGGGACGCTGCGGCTATGAAGTTGGGAGTGAGGAGAGCTTGCCATGGACGGTGCCTCCCTCAGTACACTCGGTGGCCGTCGACGGCGAGAAACAAAAAGAGATAATTGTGCGCAATGGGGAAGCGAGAGAAGAGATCGCGGCAGCCGGCATCGACAGAGGAAACTAGCTGCATAACGCATGTCGACCGCCTAAAAATGACATCTGTAAAAAAATAAACCCGCTTTCAACTTTCAAGGGAAATAAACAATTCAATGACAAAATAATAATACTAGTTTATTATAGTTCGACATGAGGTAGCAGGATCCACTCAAACACTACAATGAAAATGTGTTGAATCAAGAGTAGATAGTAAGCGCCTTTATTATAACCTTTCATCCTGTCCCGCTTAGAAAAGGTCAAGCGGATACCGTCGGTATTGTCTTGCGAAGAGCTTTACTTTGGAGAAATAGAAGGAACATGTATCACACGTGCAAAATTTGGGAGTGTGCCGCATGAATATTCTATAATAGCACTTTATCAGGCTTTTCATAATTTGATTGATTTCTTTCTTCCTTTTCTACACGCGGTGTAAGAGGGCACTAGTTTTGAATAAAATAAAAACAGAATTACTCCACCCCTTTTTATTTTAAAAAGATTAACTAATCTAAAGAAAAACAGAAAAGGAATTCCGTTGAATTGTATTTTTATTGATCAATTAGAATTGACTTCTACAACGCATAATTGTCTATGATTAAGGAGAAGATTGTTCTTTTACCAAACATATGCAGATCAAATCACGTCTTATAATAAGAAGAAATGTTTCTCTGCAACAATCCCCTTGCCCCTCATTCTTCGAGAATCAGAAGGATTCTTTTCGAATTTTCATTTCTTCATTTGGAATCTAGGTTCGTCTATCTTTGACTTATTTTTTGGCTTTATTCTTTATTTTTTCATTTCGATTTTTCCCTCTTCCTCTATACCTATCCCCTAGGTACAACGTTTGCATCAATAGAGAATCTGTATTATTCCATTCCAATTTCTTCCCGAAACTTTCCAAGAAAAATCCCGAATTGAATCCAAAATTAACAGGTTAATGAAACTGGCTTTCGTGCTATGATGAGTCATCCGAGATCTTTACAATGACCTATGTCGTGTTGAAGGGATGGAGCAACATTACCCATTGATAAATATTTAACTTTAAGTCATTTTTACATATTTTTTGATTCATTCAACCGTGAAGCACCATAGGTATCTAGGAAATAGTTACTTCCAAGTGAATCTTTCCTAGATACCTAAAATCCATTTATTATAATCCATTTCACGAAAATATAGATTGTACCAAAGATGCAAAATTGTTTTCTTTTTATTCTAACTCAAAAAAGAAGAAGAAAATTGCAATGTATTTAAAACGAGAGTTTATTCTTAAGTAAATCAATTGGAAGATACTTCTCTAGAGTGTCCCATATATGTTTCTTCCATACTAAAACTGTCAATTCTCAGAAGATGTTCTTTAGTCTTGCTCAAAATGGCCAATATATGGCATCTCGTTTCTCCCTTCGTCGCCTTCCTTCGCCCTGGCATCTCCGATGGCCGATGGCGGTGGAGCACAAGGAGCGGGGTGCCGTTAAGGTCGGCAGGACAGCATCAACGGCGCCGTCGAGCTCCAGCCTTGCGCCATCGCACTCCCTCGACGGCTCAACCGAAGATGCTCTATATCTGGTTGGCAGGTGTGCTAATGCACGTCCATTTCCTGTCGAGCCGACGACGCCTATAAAGTACCCCGCCTGATCGCCTCGTCATTCCCAAGTGCAAGCTCTGGAGTAGCTTTTTTTTTTTTGCGGGAAGCAAAGCTCTGGAGTAGCTAGCAGCGCACATCCATGGCGCGCTTCCTCCTTGCCCTCCTCGCTGCCACCGTGGTCGCGGTAATGGTCAAACAAGCCACTAAGCAACGCCATCATCTCTGCATGACATAATTCACTCACGCGTACGATTAATCAATTACGTACAAAGTGGCGCTAACTACACGTCCGGCCGGCAACGGCCTGTTTCGTTCGTCTCAGGTTCAGGCTGGAGGTCAGCTGGCCCAAGCGGCGCTGGCGCCGGCCGAGGTGTTCTGGCGCGCCGTGCTGCCGCACTCGCCATTGCCCGACGCCATCCTCCAGCTCGTCCAACCTGCAGCGGGTCTGTCTTGCATGTTCCTCATCGCCCTGCATTAATTGTCTTCTCTCTTCTCTCGAGTTTGATCATCTCAAACACAAAAATGCATGCACGCATGGATGATGTTGGGTTTATGGGCATGAGTGTTGCGTTGTACGCAGACACCAGCTTCTTGAGCAAAGGCAGGGTCAAGCCTCCCTTCGACTACCAAGAGTACATCCGCTCGTCGTCCGATGATGAGTCGAGCGAACGCACCGCCGGAGAGCGGGAGTTGGAGTACGACGACTACAAAGGCGCCGACAAACGCCGTGACGCCACCTTTAACCCTTTCAACTACATGTACAAGGCGCCTAGCAAAACACGGCCGAGCCCTTTCGATTACATGTACAAGGGGCCTAGCAAAAGCCAAGCGGGAGAACGGCTTGGCGCCCCCGCTGGTAACCCTTTCGGGTACCACTACAAGGCGCCGAGCAGCAGCCATGCCGGAAGCGGGGCGTCCACGGCTAGGGTCGGCAAGGCGGAGACGACGACGGTGTTCTTTCACGAGGAGGCGGTGCGCGTCGGCAAGAGGCTCCCGTTCTACTTCCCGCTGACGACTCCCGCCGCTCTCGGTTTCCTGCCGCGCCAGGTCGCCGACTCCGTCCCGTTCACGACGGCCGCGCTACCCGGCGTCCTCGCGACGTTCGGCATCGCGTCCGACTCCGCCACGGTGGCCAGCATGGAGGCGACGCTGCGCGCCTGCGAGTCGCCGACCATCGCCGGCGAGTCCAAGTTCTGCGCGACCTCGCTGGAGGCCCTGGTGGAGCGCGCCATGGGAGTTCTGGGGACCCGGGACATCAGGCCGGTGACGTCGACGCTGCCCCGCGCCGGCGCTCCGCTGCAGTGGTACACCGTCCGCGTCGTGCGGCCGGTGGAGGGGGGCCCGGTCTTCGTGGCATGCCACGACGAGGCCTACCCGTACACCGTGTACCGGTGCCACACCACCGGCCCGTCCAGGGCGTACATGGTGGAGATGGAGGGCGCGCGCGGCGGCAACGCGGTGACCATCGCCGCCGTGTGCCACACCGACACGTCCCTCTGGAACCCGGAGCACGTCTCCTTCAAGCTGCTCGGCACCAAGCCCGGCGGCACGCCGGTCTGCCACCTCATGCCGTACGGGCACATAATCTGGGCCAAGAACGTGAAGCGCTCGACTGCGTGAGCGTCCCGGCCAGCTCTGTTGTCTCGCCGGAGCCAAGATCGATGTACCACTAGTCTACTACTATCTGTTTCTTACCTACGTATTCTGTTGTTCATGCCACCAGATGGTCACCAGAGCAGCGTTTGTAATAAAAGAACAGCTTCTGCAGAGCTGTGTTTATTTACATTACATTTGCAATTCGTATTCAACTGCATACAAAAACTCTGTACTTTTGCATGTCACTGTGCCACAGAACCACTAGCATGCCAAGAAATGGCTTCCTGGACCGCTTAAGTGACCAATATGGCTGTTCGAACCATATTCTTGTAGAAGAACAAATGGGACATTCTGTAGAAGAAACATAAAGAATTTTTTCTTGTAGAAGGAATATGGCAGGACCCTGCCATTTGGCTAACAAAGTGTCATTCTGTAGAAGAAACAGAATGAAATTTCCCAAGGAATATGGCAAAAGACATCTGGCTTTTGGTTGGAAGGAAAAACGACATTGTAAAAGAAACAGAAAGCGTTTTCCGATAGTTTTGAAATTAGGTCAAGAAACACGTAGCAAATAATGTTCACACATTAAGATCTTTTACAAAATAGATGGCTACCATGCCTTGCCACTCACAGATTAGAGTTTCATAGTCATTACCCCTTAACACTTTGTAGATATGGGTTGCAGTATCTATCCGAATAAGTGTAGCAGCTGACCAAAATCTACTTAAGAAAACATCTGCAGTTGAACAACGGGGCTACATTTACTAGGGAAAAACTGCATCGACATCTACTAAAAACATCTGCAGTTGATCAAAATCACCTCATTAAACTGCGCATCTCATCGGTGAAACTCACGCGCGTACTTTTAGCAATACAGATACAGAAGGCCATTGATATGGCAACCATCCATCAATCGATCTTCACGGACGCAAAGAGGTAGTGCACGAAGGATATTGACGTCAAGAAGCCAATGGTTCCAGTGGCAAGCATGATGGCGAATGCCATGAGGAATGAGTAGCCGATGTAGAGCATTGCAGAGACAGGACCGCTCAGGCTTCTGAGATCAAAGACCAAGTAGTTGATGGAGTAGAGGAACACGTAGAGCGCAACAGAGCCCGAAGCAAAGAAAGCCTTCCACCACCACCTCCAGTCCTCAACACAGAGATTCATGTATGTAAGGACAACAGATACCTCGGCGCAAACAATGACAAGCATCAGCAGGACAATCAGCAGGAAGCCAAACACATAGTAGAACCTTCCAAGCCAGATGCTCGACAGAATGAAGAACAGCTCAATAAACAGGGTTCCAAATGGCAGCGTGCCTGCTCCAAGGACCAGAAGCCATGATGGATATTTCCGTGCAGGGATCTCTCTAGGAATCTGGTTGGTGCGAACAGGAAACTCAATTTGCTCTGCTCTTGTACCAAGGAAGCCACCGACAAGCGTTAACGGCACAGAGATACAGAACCACAGAGCCAGAAGGGTGAAAAATAATGATATAGGTAAAGCTCCAGTGCTCTTGCTTCCCCACAACACAAAGTTTAAGATGGTAAGGACCGTAAACATGACACCAGGGAAAAAGCAAGCAGTCAACCATGAGAGTGATCTCCATCCTTCAGACGTTCCCTTAATAGTCCTCCATAGCCGAACACTGACATACCCAGCTACAATACCAAGGAAAAGATAGAGAATAATCATTCCGGTAAGAAGCATTCCTCTTGAAGCTGGAGACATGAACCCAAGTGTGGAAAAAACAATTGTAACAATTGACATGCCCAGAATTTGAACTCCATCACCAATCATGATGCATAATAGCTTGGGGCAAGTTGGCTCTCTGAACACATCTCCAACAACAAGCTTCCACCCAGATAGCTCCTCATTCATCTGTGCTTGCGCTTCCTTGTCGAGCTCTTCATATGTGGTGAGATCCCTCCTGACAGTTCTCAGGAATATAATAAAGACGATTCCTGCCAAGAACAAGATGACCATGAGGGAGTTCATTATAGAGAACCAGTGGACCTTGGCACCAGCCTCCATCTTCAGATAAGCATCCCACCTAGATGGCCACCTGATGTCACTCTTCACAAACTCAACATCATAGGTAAATGTGATCCTCTCCTGTTGCCTGATCACTTGGGACATTCGAAGCTCCACCGGGCAGCTCACAGGTTCAATGGTGTCATGCATGTTAAGCTTAGAGAAATCCTCGGGGTCACGCTTCACACTGCAAGGCACGACCTCAAAACCAACAATCTGATACCCAGACATCCCCTTCTTGTCCATCTCTGATATGACAGCAGATCCTTCTTCTCCAGTACCGATGATTTCTACATTTGTTCCTTCGTACTCATGGACCAAGACCTTAAACTTTAAATGGTTGATGATATAATCATCAGCACTACCAGCGGGAGTGTAACCAACAGGAAAACCAGTCCACTGTACTGTGATACCATTCTGCTCAGCGAAACGCATGACAGGCAGATTGTCCAGCATCATGTTCACCTGATATAGATCACGGGCCCGCTGCTTGAGAAGCTTTGCATCATTCTCATTAAGCCCTTTCGTGGTGCAGAGGAAGAGGGACTCATTGACATTCACACGGAACCGGTAGGGTGAGTTGTCGATCTGGTCACCCATGAGAAGCTCACCCAGGTTCTCGGCGCTCTTCTTGATGCCACCAGGTGGACGGCAGTATGGCAGACTGTAGTAGCTGAACGGCATCTCAGTCTCAATGGACGTGAGTGAATTAACCTTTGCCCATATATCCTCACCTTGGGAGTATGTGTGCATGTAGCTGCCAGGCAAGTAGAATGCATTGCCTGGAGACAAAGTCAGCAACAGCACAGCCAACAATAACAGAGCCAGACAACGAGAACTGTGCAGCGCCCCAGCCATCTGAAGCACAAACTCTCGCCAACAATTTAGAACATGTGAGGAATACCCTGTAACAAGAACATTTTTATTGATCAAAATCACGCATAAATTACATCCATCGTTATTTTGGTATGTATCTTTTTATCTGGACAACAACATCTGAAAGGTGTAATGATAATTGCAGAAGACTAGTCGTTTCCTAGAGCAAGAACATGCAAAATCCATCCATTCCCTCATAATCTAGAACAATCACATCTAAGTTACTAGTGAACATTAATTCCCCTCCCATAAACAATAATTGACTACGTTAAGAAGTAACTAACGCAGTGCAACCAAACTAGAACAGTGATTTCTAAGTATAGAAGCGCGATGACAAAATTCTCCAACAAACAGAGGGCACAGCCACTCACTGGGAGCAAAATACTGCAAAAGGTTACTATGAAACTCTAAAATACAACAAATCTTACCTCTAACCAGAGGAACAATTCCTTATTTCCTACGCGCCCAAAATCGGAAGCGTTCGGCAACCATGAAACACTTCACGGTTGACACATCGATGGCAGAGCAGGTACTGCACCCCCCATGACCACGTACCTACGCCGAAAACCCCCGCAGATCTACAGAAAAGCGCCTAAGGAACTCGGAGATCTAGAGCAAGCAACTGCGGGGGAATGAAATCCGGGCGCAAGGCTGCAACACCGCGCTGCTGGTAGAGCTAGGGACGCGAATAGAAGGAGTGGGAATGGGTGGGAGCGTCGAGAAGGTTCCAGAACTGCGGAGGAAGGTACCTGACGGTGGCGCACCGGGAAGAAGCGAGGGCGGAGCTGGCGAACGGGATGGGTGGATCCGGGGAGGGGAAATATGGGAGGGCAGGCGCACGGAAAAAAAGTGGGCAAGGGGGGTCGAGATATTTGGGTGGCGCATCCAAATCTTGGCGATGTTGGGCTGGGCTGCTGCAGGATAGGATTTCCATTTCCTGGCCCGGTGGTGCTGCCGTTTCGACCGGCATCTTCTCTCTTTTTTTAGGGAAAGCCTTCATATCGGTTTTATTCATTAGGCAAAACACTTACATCGTTTTTTTTTCTGTGAGAACACTTACATCGTTTGACAAGACAGACACAAGAAAATTAGGAGGATCCTCTTGCACACAAGAGGGCTAAGCTCCGACTTACTAGCTAAAACATGTCCCGCCATATTGGCTTTCATGGGACAAAACTCGAATGAAACATCACTAAACTCATGACAAAGGAAGAAACAATCATCGTAGATCGCTGTTGCAGGTCTAAGAGAATGGCCACCATGTTTCATAATCTCGATCACTTCCTATGTGAAAAGAACTTAAATTTGTGGTTGAGGCAATGACAGATAAGTATCTTGGATTACCCTCGCATGTGGGGGTGGACCGCGGTAATTGTTTTCGGCATCTGCTTGATAGAGTCTGGGCTCTTATTGATGTGTGGAATGAGAGGATGCTATCACTAGGAGGGAAAGAAGTACTGTTAAAATCTATTGCATAACCGGTATATGCAATGTTCGTTTTTAGTTTGCCAAAGTATTTATGCAAGAGTATTTGTGATGCAATTACTAGGTACTGGTGGGGTGGCTCGCATAATCAAAGAAATTGCATTGGAAAGCTTGGTGGAGAATGTGTATCCCGGAAAAAGAGAGAGGAATGGGATCCGTGATTACAATGTTTTAATCAAGCAATGTTGGCTAAGCAGTGTTGGAGACTTATATGTGAACCACACTCATTATGTGCTCAGGTACTTCGAGCAAAATAATACCTTGATGAAGACCCTTTTAAAGCTAAGCTATAAAAAGGTGCCTCGTTTACATGGCGCGGTATCATGTCAGGATTAAAGACTTTGAGGAGGGGTGCAGTTTGGAGACCAGGTAGTGGGGCAAACATTAAAATTTGGTCGAATCTTTGGATTCCAACTACTCATGATAGGCGTGTTTTGACACCACGTGGGAATTGTCTTCTTGAGACTGTGCAGGATCTTATTGACCCTCAAACAGGCGAGTGGACGTCAAGGAAGCAACGAGGCGACCACGAGGTAGGAGGGCGCGCCCAGGGGGGTAGGCGCGCCCCCCACCCTCGTGGGCCCCTCGTGGCTCCACCGACCTACTTCCTTCGCCTATATATACTCTTATACCCTGAAAACATCTAGGAGCACCACAAAACCCTATTTCCACCGCCGCAACCTTCTGCACCCGTGAGATCCCATCTTGGGGCCTTTTTCGGCGCTCCGCTGGAGGGGGAATCGATCACGGAGGGCTTCTACATCAACACCATAGCCTCTCCGATGATGTGTGAGTAGTTTACCACAGACCTTCGGGTCCATAGTTATTAGCTAGATGGCTTCTTCTCTCTCTTTGGATCTCAATACAAAGTTGTCCTCGATTCTCTTGGAGATCTATTCGATGTAATACTTTTTGTGGTGTGTTTGTCGAGATCCGATGAATTGTGGGTTTATGATCAAGATTATCTATGAACAATATTTGGTTCTTCTCTGAATTCTTATATGCATGATTTGATATCTTTGCAAGTCTCTTCAAATTAGCAGTTTGGTTTGGCCTACTAGATTGATCTTTCTTGCAATGGGAGAAGTGCTTAGCTTTGGGTTCAATCTTGCGGTGTCCTTTCCCAGTGACAGCAGGGGCAACAAGGCACGTATTGTATTGTTGCCATCGAGGATAAAAAGATGGGATTTATATCATATTGCTTGAGTTTATCCCTCTACATCATGTCATCTTGCTTAATGTGTTACTCTGTTCTTATGAACTTAATACTCTAGATGCATGCTGGATAGCGGTCGATGTGTGGAGTAATAGTAGTAGATGCAGAATCGTTTCGGTCTAATTGTCACGGATGTGATGCCTATATACATGATCATGCCTAGATATTCTCATAACTATGCACTTTTCTATCAATTGCTCGACAGTAATTTGTTCACGCACCGTAGAATTTGCTATCTTGAGAGAAGCCACTAGTGAAACCTATGGCCCCCGGGTCTATTTTCCATCAGATAAGTTTCCTATCTATTTTGTTTTGCAATCTTTACTTTCCAATCTATACCATAAAAATACCAAAAATATTTATCTTATTATCTCTATCAGATCTCACTTTTGCAAGTGGCCGTGAAGGGATTGACAACCCCTTTATCGTGTTGGTTGCAAGGTTCTTATTTGTTTGTGCAGGTACTAGGGATTTGTGTGTAACCTCCCACTGGATTGATACCTTGGTTCTCAAAAACTGAGGGAAATACTTACGCTACTTTGTTGCATCACCCTTTCCTCTTCAAGGGAAAACCAACGCATGCTCAAGAGGTAGCAAGAAGGATTTCTGGCGCCGTTGCCGGGGAGGTTTACACCAAGTCAAGTCAAGAGTTGATCTCCCAGCAACCAGCCGATTTCTGGCGCCGTTGTCGGGGAGATCTACGCACAAGTCAAGACATACCAAGTACCCATCACAAACTCTTATCCCTCGCATTACATTATTTGCCATTTGCCTCTCGTTTTCCTCTCCCCCACTTCACCCTTGCCGTTTTATTCGCCCTTTTTCCGTTCATCTTTTTTTTGCTTGCTTCTTGTGTGCTTGTGTGTTGGATTGTTTGTCACGATGGCTCAAGACAATACTAAATTGTGTGACTTTTCCAATACCAACAACAATGATTTTCTTAGCACTCCGATTGCTCCTATTACCGATGCCGAATCTTGTGAAATTAATGCTGCTTTGTTGAATCTTGTCATGAAAGATCAATTTTCTAGCCTTCCTAGTGAAGATGCCGCTACCCATCTAAACAACTTTGTTGATTTGTGCGATATGCAAAAGAAGAAAGATGTGGATAATGATATAGTTAAATCGAAGCTATTTCCGTTTTCGCTTAGAGATCGTGCTAAAACTTGGTTCTCTTCTTTGCCTAAAAATAGTATTGATTCATGGAATAAGTGCAAAGATGCTTTTATCTCTAAGTATTTTCCTCCCGCTAAGATCATCTCTCTTAGAAACGATATTATGAATTTTAAGAAACTTGATCATGAGCATGTTGCACAAGCTTGGGAGAGGATGAAATTAATGATACGTAATTGCCCTACACATGGTTTGAATTTATGGATGATCATACAAAAAATTTATGCCTGGCTGAATTTTGCTTCTAGAAATCTTTTAGATTCGGCCGCGGGAGGCACTTTTATGGAAATCACTTTAGGAGAAGCTACTAAACTCCTAGATAATATTATGGTTTATTATTCTCAATGGCACACCGAAAGATCTACTAATAAAAAGGTTCATGCAATTGAAGAGATTAATGTTTTAAGTGGAAAGATGGATGAACTTATGGTTTGCTAATAAGAGTGTTCCTTCCAATCCTAATGATATGCCTTTGTCCACTTTGATTGAGAATAATAATGAATCTATGGATGTGAATTTTGTTGGTAGGAACAATTTTGGTAACAACGTGTATAGATGAAATTTTAATTCTAGGTCGTTCCCTAGTAATTCCTCTAATAATTATGGTAATTCCTACAACAACTCTTATGGAAATTTTAATAAGATGCCCTCTGATTTTGAGACTAGTGTTAAAGAATTTATGATTTCGCAAAAGAATTTCAATGCTTTGCTTGAAGAAAAATTGCTTAAGGTTGATGAATTGGCTAGGAACGTGGATAGAATTTCTCTTGATGTTGATTCTTTGAAACTTAGATCTATTCCACCTAAGCATGATATCAATGAGTCTCTCAAAGCCATGAGAATTTCTATTGATGAGTGCAAAGAACCGCTAGGATGCATGCTAAAAAAGATTGTTTTATGAAAGCGTGTTCTTCTAGTTTCCATGATAATAAGGATGAAGATCTAAAAGTGATTGATGTGTCTCCTATTAAATCTTTGTTTTCTAATATGAATCTTGATAAAGATGGGACTGGAGATGAGTCAACTTTAGTTAGAAGGCGTCCCAATGATTCGGAGTTTTTAGATCTTGATGCGAAAATTGGTAAAAGTGGGATGGAAGAGATCAAAACTTTACATAGCAATGAACCCACTATTTTGGATTTCATGGAATTTAATTATGATAATTTCTCTTTGATAGATTGTATTTCCTTGTTGCAATCCGTGTTAAATTCTCCTCATGCTTATAGTCAAAATAAAGCTTTTACCAAACATATCGTTGATTCTTTAATGCAATCTTATGAAGAAAAACTTGAATTAGAAGTCTCTATCCCTAGAAAAATTTATGATGAGTGGGAACCTATTATTAAAATTAAGATTAAAGATCATGAATGCTATGCTTTGTGTGATTTGGGTGCTAGTGTTTCCACGATTCCTAAAACTTTGTGTGATGTGCTAGGTTTCCATGAATTTGATGACTGTTCTTTAAATTTGCATCTTGCGCATTCCACCATTAAGAAACCTATGGGAAGGATTTATGATGTTCTTATTGTTGCAAATAGGAATTATGTGCCCGTAGATTTCATTGTTCTTGATATAGATTGCAATCCTACATGTCCTATTATTCTTGGTAGACCTTTCCTTAGAACGATTGGTGCAATTATTGATATGAAGGAAGGAAATATTAGATTCCAATTTCCGTTAAGGAAGGGCATGGAGAAATTTCCTAGAAAGAAAATTAAATTACCTTATGAATCTATTATGAGGGCCACTTATGATTTGCATACCAAAGATGACAATACCTAGATCTATTCTTGTTTTTATGCCTAGCTAGGGGCGTTAAACGATGGCGCTTGTTGGGAGGCAACCCAATTTTATTTTTGTTCCTTGCTTTTTGTTCCGGTTTAGTAATAAATAATTCATCTAGTCTCTGGTTAGATGTGGTTTTATGTTTTAATTAGTGTTTGTGCCAAGTAAAACGTATAGGATCTTCTTGGGTGATAATTATTTGATCTTGCTGAAAAAGACAGAAACTTTCTGCTCACGAAAACAATTGTTAAAAATCACCATAAAGTGATAAAATACTGATTCCAATTTCAGTAGATCAATAAACAAATTATTTAGGTCGTCCTATTTTTGCAGAATTTTTGAGTTACAGAAGTTTGCGTATGATACAGATTACTACAGACTGTTCTGTTTTTGACAGATTCTGTTTTTCATGTGTTGTTTGCTTATTTTGATGAATCTATGGCTAGTATCGGGGGGTATGAACCATAGAGAAGTTGGAATACAGTAGGTTTAACACCAATATAAATAAAGAATGAGTTCATTACAGTACTTTAAAGTGGCAGTTTGTTTTATTTCGCTAACGGAGCTCATGAGATTTTCTGTTGAGTGTGAAGTTTTCAAGTTTTTGGGTAAAGATTTGATGGATTTTGGAACAAGGAGTGGCAAGAGCCTAAGCTTGGGGATGCCCAAGGCACCCCAAGGTAAAATTCAAGGACAACCAAAAAGCCTAAGCTTGGGGATGCCCCGGAAGGCATCCCCTCTTTTGTCTTCGTCTATCGGTAACTTTACTTGAGGCTATATTTTATTCACCACATGATATGTGTTTTGCTTGGATCATCTTGTATGATTTGAGTCTTTGATTTTTAGTTTACCACAATCATCCTTGCTGTACACACCTTTTGGAGAGACACACATGAATCGGAATTTATTAGAATACTCTATGTGCTTCACTTATATCTTTTGAGCTAGATAATTTTGCTCTAGTGCTTCGCTTATATCTTTTTAGAGCACGGTGGTGGTTTATTTTATTGAAATTATTGATCTCTCATGCTTCAATTATATTATTTTGAGAGTCTTTTAGAACAGCATGGTAATTTGCTTTGGTTAAAATTTTAGCCCCAAAGTGATGAGCATCCAAGATAGGTATAATAAAAACTATCGTATAAAGTGCATTGAATGCTATGAGAAGTTTGATTCTTTATGATTGTTTTGAGATATGAAGATGGTGATATTAGAGTCATGCTAGTTGAGTAGTTGCGAATTTGAGAAATACTTGTGCTAAAGTTTGTGATTCCCGTAACATGCACGTATGGTGAACCGTTATGTGATGAAGTCGGAGCATGATTTATTTATTGATTGTCTTCCTTATGAGTGGCGGTCGGGGACGAGCGATGGTCTTTTCCTACAAATCTATCCCCCTGGGAGCATGCGCGTAGTACTTCTTTTCGATAACTAATAGATTTTTGCAATAAGTATGTGAGTTCTTTATGACTAATGTTGAGTCCATGGATCATACGCACTCTCACCCTTCCACCATTGCTAGCCTCTCTAATACCGCGCACCTTTCGCCGGTATCATACACCCACCATATTCCTTCCTCAAAACAGCCACCATACCTACCTATTATGGCATTTCCATAGCCATTCCGAAATATATGGCCATGCAACTTACCACCATTCCGTTTATTATGACACGCTTCATCATTGTCATATTGCTCTGTATGATCATGTAGTTGACACCGTATTTGTGGCAAAGCCACCTTTATAATTCTTTCATACATGTCACTCTTGATTCATTGCATATCTCGTACACCGCCGGAGGCATTCACATAGTCATATTTTGTTCTAAGTATCAAGTTGTAATTTTTGAGTTGTAAGTAAATAAAAGTGTGATGATCATCATTATTAGAGCATTGTCCCAGTGAGGAAAGGATGATGGAGACTATGATTCCCCCACAAGTCGGGATGAGACTCCGGGCTAAAAATAAAAAAGAAAAAAAGAAAAGAGGCCATAAAAAAAAGAGAAAGGCCCAAAAAAAAGAAAAAAAAATGAGAGACAAAGAGAGAAGGGACAATGTTACTATCCTTTTACCACACTTGTGCTTCAAAGTAGCACCATGATCTTAATGATAGAGAGTCTCCTATGTTATCACTTTCATATACTAGTGGGAATTTTACATTATAGAACTTGGCTTGTATATTCCAATGATGGGCTTCCTCAAAATGCCCTAGGTCTTCGTGAGCAAGCGAGTTGGATGCACACCCACTTAGTTTCTTTTGTTGAGCTTTCATACACTTATAGCTCTAGTGCATCCGTTGCATGGCAATCCCTACTCACTCACATTGATATCTATTGATGGTCATCTCCATAGCCCGTTGATACGCCTAGTTGATGTGAGACTATCTTCTTCTTTTGTCTTATCCACAACCACCATTCTATTCCACATATAGTGCTATGTCCATGGCTCACGCTCATGTATTGCGTGAAGATTGAAAAAGTTTGAGAACATCAAAAGTATGAAACAATTGCTTGGCTTGTCATCGGGGTTGTGCATGATTTAAATATTTTGTGTGATGAGATAGAGCATAGCCAGACTATATGATTTTGTAGGGATAGCTTTCTTTTGCCATGTTATTTTGAGAAGACATGATTGCTTTGTTAGTATGCTTGAAGTATTATTGTTTTTATGTCAATGCTAAACTTTTGTCTTGAATCTTTCGGATCTGAACATTCATGACACAATAAAGAAAATTACATTGAGAATTATGCTAGGTAGCATTCCACATCAAAAATTCTGTTTTTATCATTTACCTACTCGAGGTCAAGCAGGAATTAAGCTTGGGGATGCTTGATACGTCTCCAACATATCTATAATTTTTTATTGTTCCATGCTATTATATTTTCTGTTTTGGATGTTTAATGGGATTTATTATGCACTTTTATATTATTTTTGGGACTAACCTACTAACCGGAGGCCCAGTGTAAATTGCTGTTTTTTGCCTATTTCAGTGTTTCGCAGAAGAGGAATATCAAACGGAATCCAAACGGAATGAAACCTTCGCGAGGATCGTTTTTGGAACAAACACAATCCAGGACACTTGGAGTAGACGTCAAGGAAGCAACGAGGCGGCCACGAGGTAGGAGGGCGCGCCCGGGGGAGGGGGGGGTAGGCGTGCCCCCACTCTCGTGGGTCCCTCGTGGCTCCACCAACCTACTTCCTTCGCCTATATATACTCTTATACCCCGAAAACATCCAGGAGCACCACGAACCCCTATTTCCACCGCCGCAACCTTCTGTACCCGTGAGATCCCATCTTGGGGCCTTTTTCGGCACTCCGCCGGAGGGGGAATCGATCATGGAGGGCTTCTACATCAACACCATAGCCTCTCCGATGATGTGTGAGTAGTTTACCACAGACCTTCGGGTCCATAGTTATTAGCTAGATGGCTTCTTCTCTCTCTTTGGATCTCAATACAAAGTTGTCCTCGATTCTCTTGGAGATCTATTCGATGTAATACTTTTTGCGGTGTGTTTGTTGAGATCCGATGAATTGTGGGTTTATGATTAAGATTATCTATGAACAATATTTGGTTCTTCTCTGAATTCTTATATGCATGATTTGATATCTTTGCAAGTCTCTTCGAATTATCAGTTTGGTTTGGCCTATTGATCTTTCTTGCAATGGGAGAAGTGCTTAGCTTTGGATTCAATCTTGCGGTGTCCTTTCCCAGTGACAGCAGGGGCAGCAAGGCACGTATTGTATTGTTGCCATCGAGGATAAAAAGATGGGGTTTATATCATATTGCTTGAGTTTATCCCTCTACATCATGTCATCTTGCTTAATGTGTTACTTTGTTCTTATGAACTTAATACTCTAGATGCATGCTGGATAGCGGTCGATGTGTGGAGTAATAGTAGTAGATGCAGAATCGTTTCGGTCTACTTGTCATAGACGTGATGCCTATATACATGATCATGCCTAGATATTCTCATAACTATGCACTTTTCTATCAATTGCTCGATAGTAATTTGTTCACCCACCATAGAATTTGCTATCTTGAGAGAAGCCACTAGTGAAACCTATGGCCCCCGGGTCTATTTTCCATCATATAAGTTTCCGATCTATTTTATTTTGCAATCTTTACTTTCCAATCTATACCATGAAAATACCAAAAATATTTATCTTATTATCTCTATCAGATCTCACTTTTGCAAGTGGCAGTGAAGGGATTGACAACCCCTTTATCGCGTTGGTTGCAAGGTTCTTATTTGTTTGTGCAGGTACTAGGGATTTGTGTGTAACCTCCTACTGGATTGATACCTTGGTTCTCAAAAACTGAGGGAAATACTTATGCTACTTTGCTGCATCACCCTTTCCTCTTCAAGGGAAAACCAACGCATGCTCAAGAGGTAGCAACCTCCAACTTATGGCAGCGGGAGTGGTTCTATATCACTGAACCCCGCAGTACCAAATGGGCAACCACGCCTGCGTTTCGATCAGGCCCTCCATTGCGACTCGCATCGTGGATTAATAAGGGTCTTGATTGGGGATCAACTGATGAAGTGCAGACGCTGCAAAGTCGTATCCAGAGCATCCTTGAAAAGGACACCGGCCTCATTAACGTGATCCAAGTGATGCTAGTCCGCCGGATCCTCCCGTGCCAGCGATGGCCTCTTTGCATGTGGGAGTTCAATCCGGAAGGACCGCGGACCCTTCAGCAAATCTTCGGCACAACGTACAGAGGGATGTGGAAACTATTCTTTAAGAATCGAAAGCAGTGGCCGGACACATCCGAGGACATCAGCCTCGACTGTAACCATCTAGATACCTCAGTAAGCACCCAACTTCTGAACGCAACTCGATTGATTATCCCATAGCGATGTACTGAGAAACCTATCTTCGACCAGGGCTGGATAAAGAAGGCGGAACGAATTAGGTGTTCGGCTCCACTTCCCGAAGACCCAACGGATCCTGTGTTAATGAGGATGCTGGCCCCGACGCTGTATCAAATGCCGGCGAAGGAGGACAAGAAGAAGTGCAAAAGGGCTGAAGGCGGCCTCCGCTCAAAACGTATACTGGACGCTACGTCCGAGGAGACTGAAGCATCCTCTTCTGAAGACGAAGACTAAGGGGAAGAAGAAGGGGATATCCCTTCCCCCACGGGAAGAGGAGGACTGCCTCCGAAGACTTGGAGGTGGGGGCACCCAAGAGAGGGAAGATATCCCTATCAGATGGCTCGGGTTCGGAAGCCGATGTTGACGCCGAGCTCCTCTCTAGGGACAAGCCCTTTGCCGAATCGTAAGTGAACAAGGATGCTCCATACATGTCCCTTTTTTGGTTTGCAAGGGTAACATTTAAACTATATGTTTGCAGTCCAGCCCGCTATCTACCTCAACAGCCCTCCTCATTGGGGGACTTGCCTTCGGAGATGATGGAAAGCGAGACGCCTCCACAAGCTTTCTCGCCCCTAAGGGCGGACGACTTCGAGGTGTCATTTCGAAGGATCTCCCCTGACCATCCAGCAGCGCGGGGGACAATGAAGACAGCGCCCGAAGGTGATACTTCGACCGTCAAGGGTCCAGGGGAGGCAGCCCCCACGGGGACCAACAATGAGGGCCCCGAACTATCCGGTTTACAGCCGAAAACGACTCTAGGGTCGAGTAAGTGTACCCTTTTGAAGGGAGTCCATACTCCTGCAGCAGCCTCCGGAAATCCGGAGGTGCCGGATACACTGACGGGCACATTGCAAAGTGCGTCCATCTCAGAGGAACATCGTACCTTAATGGGTACGGTAGTTGAGAGGATTCTGTCCACGAGAAGCGGATTGAATGAAGCCTCCGCGGGCCTGCTGATAGGCTTCGAGGTATGCAATGTAATATCTTTCACCGCTCTTTACATGCAAAATGCGCCTGTTATATAGATAGTAGCCCCTGAGACTCTGGTCGGTTTCCACAGGGAGGCGATCAGAGGATCAAAAAGATATGCTCAGGAAGTAACATAATTAATTTGAAAATAGGTTGTTATGTCAATGGCGACTGCCCAAGCTGTGGAAGTTGCATATCTAAAGCATAAACTTGAGTTAGCTGATGAGGACATTATGCTTATTAACAGGCGGCTCGATGAGGCACAAGGTATGTTTTTGGACAACCCGCTTATGCATGTATAATAGTATGAGCACGAAGCTGAAAATTATACACTGTGACATGCATAACTGTAGATGGTGCTACCGCGGTTGAGACCCTTCGTGCCGAGCTTGCCCGGGCCAAGGAGCGGGCCAGAGTGAGCAATGCAGCTGCCAAGAAGGCGGCTGCTGATTTGAAGGCCGAACAGGCCACTCGGCGCCAGTGCGAGGAGAGAATATCTACCATGGAGTGAGAGCTAAAAGATGCCACTGGCAAATGCAAATCACTCGAGGAGGATAACAAAGCCAAGGCAGCCGAACTTGACAAGGCCTTACAAGAGGCGAGAGAAGCACGGTCCGAGTCTAGAGCGGCTCGGGAGGAGATCCGGCAAGCTGGGGAGATAGCGGCTGGTAAGCCCTTTCTTTTACAGACTAAGTTCGGCGACCTGAAGTATGCTCTGCTTAATCAATTGTGGAGTTCTCCAGACGCGTTCTTGGACCTGCCGAAGAGTGTCTCTGACGCGGCGCAGTTCTTCCAAGCGTAGGATGGACGTGCTTCGGAGAAGCTTTTCTGGTCACAATTCAATGTGCCACGGCGTTCGGCGTTGCTGAATGAACAGATGGCCCAGTGGGCCGAGCTCCACAAGATGTCCGGAGCTGCCATGAAGGACGTCGTGGTCCGGCTATGGCCGGCTGAACCCCTTCCGAACAGCTATTTTGGTTTGGTGCAGCCACTTGTCGATGCAGTGCCGCGTATCGACGCCGTCAAGCGGTCGGCGTGCATAGAAGGTGCCCGAATGGCCTTCGCCCGTGTCAAGATGTACTGGGCGAAGATGAAGGCCACCAATGTTGCAGTTAAGGGCCCGCCCAGAGGCAAGGACCATCGCACGCCGGAGCATTATTTGGAGGACGTCCTAGAGGGCGCCCGCTTGATAGAGGGTCAATGCTCGAAGGATATTATGTTCAAATAAGTGTACCGGAATTGTGAGAACAATATTGTGATACATTAAGGCTGTGTTATATTGATGCCTTTGTTTGAAAGGTATTTCCTCCTGTGCGGCCATTTTTATAATCTGAAAGTTTGCCAGTCGTCGGCTTCGGCCCCCTTGTATATAATACGGGGGTGTTCGGAATAGCACCTGATCACACTTGACCCAACGTCTTGGTCCGTAAAGGAGGTGTTAGTGCGGCGAACTAGGCAATCGGACTATAGGGCTTTACCACTTTCACTTAGCCATAGGAGTTTGACGGTGGGACTAGATGCAGCCCCTGGCACTACAAAAAAAAGACACATCCGTGACATTTTGGGCCGAACGAATTTTTTTCCTGTCATACATATGACACTTCTATGACGATAATTGTGACAAAACCCGGTATCATCTTAGATGTGGTGGGCTCCTACTTCTATGACAAAAAATCATGATAGAAAATGGGCTTTTCGTCCTGGGCGGGCCGGAGACGCAGCTGCATGACATTCTTTGGGCCGTCCATGACGGAAAAAACCGCGGTAGAAGCGAGGGCGAGGAAAATTTCGGGGAGTTCCCAGTTACGGTGGGAGGTCAGGGGCCGAGCAATGCGCGTTTCTCTCGTACACGTACGCGCGTGTGTGCGAGGCGTTGGCTCTAACTGAACCCGAGCGAGGCGTTGGGCTCTAACTGAACCCGAGCGATTGCACTGCAGGCTACGCGTTACTGAACCCGAGCGATCGATCGATGGCTGTTAACTGAACCCGATCAAGCGATTCCTTCGCTACTGCTGCTAACTGAAGCCGATCGATGCTGCCTCTGGGATGAACAGTGAGCGTTGCCGGGGGGGTTTGGATGAACAGTGAGCGGTGGCGTTGCCTCTGGATGAACAGGACCCCGTGGTGTGGTGGAGGGCTGGATGAACAGTAGACGGTGGAGGGGTGCCCGTGGAGGGGTGGTTGAACAGGACCCCGTGGTGTGGAGCGCTGGATGAATAGTAGACGGTGGAGGGGTGCCCGTGGAGGGGTGGTTGAATAGGACCCCGTGGTGTGGAGGGCTGGATGAACAGTAGACGGTGGAGGGGTGCCCGTGGAGGGGTGGTTGAACAGTAGCCGGTGGAGTAACGCGCAGTGGAGGCTGGATGAACAGGAGCCCGTGGAGGCTGGAGGAGGTCGATGGTGGAGATGAACAGTATCCCGTGGAGTCCCGTTTTGCGGTACGCCACACCCCTCCCGATGAACAGGACCCCAATTTCGACCATAGGAGGTCCGTTTCGTCCGTTTTGCGGTACGCCACACCCCTCCCGATCAACAGGACCCCCGTTTCGACCGTAGGAGGTCCGTTTCGTCCGTTTTGCGGTACGCCACACCCCTCCCGATCAAGAGGACCCCCTTTTCGACCGTAGGAGGTCCGTTTCCTCCGTTTTGCGGTATGCCACACCCCTCCCGATCAACAGGACCCCGTTCCGAACGTAGGAGGTCCGTTTCCTCCGTTGTGCGGTACGCCATGCCTCGTTTCCATCGCCTGTTCCGTCCAAGCCCTCCCGATGAACACGACCACGCATTCCGTTCCGACCCAGCCGGTTGGCTCCCACGCGTTCCGTTGCCTCCCGATGAACACGACGCATTCCGTTGCCTCCCCATGAACACGACGTATTCCGTTGCCTCCCCATGAACACGACGACGATGCTGTTTCTCCGTTCCGACCCAGCCATGTCAACGAGCCCTCGCCGTACGTATGCGCGAGTAGGCGTTCGAGACCCCGCTCGTATGTAGACATACGTGTCCGTATTTTCTTTCTTGCACCCTGGCCGCTGTACGTACTTGTACATGCTACGTGCGCGCCTCTACTACGACACGTGCGCGCCTCTACATCCACCAGTATATATGTACGTACACGTTCGCGACCAGAATGACAACGCTACGTACGCTTCGACCAGGTGGGTCCCGACTGTCAGGCACTTCCTTGCGTGCGAAGACGTAGCTGGTGGGTTCCAGCAGTCAGGGGGCCGAATCGTTTTGTTTTTTTGCCCGGACGCACTTCCTTGCGTGCGAAGGTGTAGCTGGTGGGTCCCAGCAGTCAGGGGGGAAACGTTTTTTTGCGAAATACGATGGCCCGTCCGGTGGGTCCCCAGGTGGAGGAATAATTATTTTGCGCGTAATAAGGAGGCACTTCCTTGCTGCGACCGTGGACCCAGTTGTCAGTGTCTCCACGCACAGTACTCTTCCGATGGAAGTCGGTCGTTGACCACGCCGTGCCGAGAGCACCACGGCGGTGGACGACGGCGAGGCCTAGGAAGGGGACGACACGGAGGCAGGGAAGACTCGGCAGTTGTTTCCCATGCGGAGGGGAGTACGACTGTACGAGGGTTTACTGGTTCGTCTGCCGTCGCCGGAGAATAACAGCAGGTGTGGGTGAGTAGAGGGATGGCTAGGCCAGCGATGGGAGCACGGTGGGGCGGTGAGGCCTGCGCGGCAGCACAGCCGGCCGCGGGGAGGAGGGAGCAGGCAGTCCCGCCGACGCTTGTTTGAGCGGCTGGAGCAGGAAGAGCAGAGATTGAAGAAGCACGACGGCCGTTGGATGGACATCCAACAGTCAGTGCTTGTGCGTCAACCTTTTTTTAGGAAAGCCTCAAATCTATGGAAAACATCATACAGCCCATCTGCCATTATTTCTAATAATTTACAGCCCATTTGCTAATTCTTAAGGTTTTTTTGGAGCCAAATTCTTTTTGTTAGCATTACAGCCCATATTGTGGCCACGGTTAAAAAATTATACGAAATTTTGCATATTTCGGTGCGGTCCGAACTGTTTTTAATCCCGAAATTTCGACTCACATTCAAACTAATTTTAAAAATAAATGTATATCAATATAAAATCCAACAAATTCTCCACGCATAAAAATTAATGTAATTTAAAATCTTGAAATGAAAAAAAAAGATATTTGAAACTAATTGCCGGTTTGATGTGTTTTAAAAATGTACAGCCCATTTCTCATTACTGATGGGCCATTTTCTCGGCCAGCCGAATGAAAGCTCTCCTCGTCTTGAAAGATTTGCAGCCCAACAGGCCTGACAAAGCGACTTACTTGGCAAATCACAAAAAACTGGGCTGTGGCCGTGGACCCAGCTGTCAGCCTCTCCACGTACAATACTCTTCCGATGGAAGTCGCTCCTTGGCCACTTTGACCACGCTGCGCGGAGAGCACCACGGCGGTGGACGACGGCGAGGCCTAGGAAGGGGACGACGCGGAGCCGGGGAAGATGCGGCAGTGGAAGCCCGCGCGGAGAGGAGTACGAGGGTTCACTGGTTCGGCTATGGTGTGAGGCTGCCGTTACCGCAGGGCCTGGCCAGCGGTGGGAATAGTAGGGGGCGGTGAGGCCTCTGCGGCAGCAGAGCCGGCCATGGGAGGCAGGAGCATGCGGCACGACCGGCGCTGCTTTGGGCGGCTGGAGCAAGAAGACCAGAGGTTGAAGAAGCACTACGGCCGTTGGATGGACATCGTACGGTCACTGGAGCTAGAATCGTTCATATTGACTAAGTTGACAAAGCCCTTCGTCCCCGTCAACTTAGTAGGCCCACAAGTCAGCCTCCCACCAAGGTGGGTCCCAGCTAGCCAGGGGAGTATTCATTTTTTTGTGCGTAATAAGGAGGCACTTCCGATGGGTCCGAGCTGACAGCTGGGGGAATTTTTTTTCGCAAAATACGATGGCCCATCCGGTGGGTCCCAGCAGTCAGGGGGAAATGATTTTTTTCGCAAAATACTGGTGGCCCGTCCGGTGGGTCCCCGCTGTCAGGTGGAGGAATAATTATTTTGCGCGTAATAAGGAGGCACTTCCTTGCGGCCGCCGTGGACCCAGCTGTCAGCCTCTCCACGTACAGTACTCTTCCGATGAAAGTCGGTCGTTGACCACGTTGACCACGCCGCGCCGAGAGCACCAGGGCGGTGGACGACGGCGAGGCCTAGGAAGGGGACGACGCGGAGCCGGGGAAGACGCAGCAGTGGAAGCCCACACGGAGAGGAGTACGAGGGTTCACTGGTTCGGCTGCGGTGTGAGGCTGCCGTCGCCGCAGAATAATAGGGGGTGTGGGTGAGTGGAGGGATGGCCTGGCCAGCGGTGGGAGTAGTATGGGGGCGGTGAGGCCTCCGCGGCAGCACAGCCGGCCACGGGAGGCAGGAGCAGGCGGCACGACCGGCGCTGCTTTGGGCGGCTGGACCAAGAAGACCAGAGGTTGAAGAAGCACTACGGCCGTTGGATGGACATCATACAGTCACTGAAGCTAGAATCGTTTATATTGACTAAGTTGACAAAGCCCTTGGTATGCTCCAACTTAGTAGGCCCACAGGTCAGCCTTCGAAACGGTGCGCCCCAGATGTCAGGGGGAGGAATCATTTTTTGGGCGGCCGAAGCTAAGAATATCCGAGATTGAAGAAGAAGCACGACATCCGTTGGATAGACATCCAACAGCCACTGCTGCTAGAACCGTGTGTTGACTATAATAAGTTGACAAAGCCTTGCATACGCGTCAACTTATTTTTTTTAGGGGACGCGTCACTTAGTAGGCCCACAAGTGTGTGGCAGAGAACTTATAGCCCATTTGCGTTTTGTAAGAATGTACAACCCATTTTTGAATTCTAATGGAATTTACAACAGCACATTTATAGTTTGTTAAAAGTACAACCCATTTTCTAGCTAGGACAACGATTAATAATTTCAACCAACCGTTGAAGACATAATTCAATAAAATTTCCCACATTTTGATGGGATCCGAAATATTTTTATCCCGAAATTTCTAGTCAGATTAAATGTAAATTTGTATTACGTAAAAATCCAACAAAACATTGCGCGTGCAACAATGAAAATTTAAGATTTTCAAAATCCATAAATAATATTTTATAAACTAATTTCGTGTTTGGTGCATTTTTTTATAGTTACTGCCCAGTTTTTATAATTACATCCCATTTATTATTTTTTAAAGCCCATTTTCCTGTTAAGCCTAATGCATCCCTCCTAGGAAAGATTTGCAGCCCAGCGGGGCGGAGAATAATAAGTTGACCTTGCCTGGGTATTCCTCAAAAAGACGTATAGCTGGGCTAGCCATTTTCATCTTGAAAAAATTAGTATCTGGGCTGGATATCTGGCCTAGGCTAGACGGGCCACAGCCCGCCCAGTTAATACCCTGCTCTCCTCTGAACAACAATGAAATCATCGCCAAGAAAAACTCTGCAGTGCTCACGCCTCAAAAACACAAATACTCCTCGAGCTGCTTGGTCCCAGCTGTCGGCCGCACCTTGTGCAATTCTCTCGTTTATATTGACTACATAGGTTGACAATGGTGTGGGACCGTGATGTCAGGAAACTAGGAGAAAGCAAAAAAAAATATAGTTGTACATAATAAGGAGGCACTTGCGTACGTACGGCTATGGCCCTAGTGGGTCCCTAGTGTCATCCAGTCAAAATAAAGTCATCTCCTGAATCCTCATGTTCGTTGACGATGTTCACAATGCTCGGCGCCACGGCGAGCGCAACAACTTGAAGGACAACGGAGAGGGCCTCGCGGGCCCTACTGATGGTCTGATACAGCGCCCGCTGCTCTTTCAGGAAGCCAGGATCATCGGACACCTATGAGCACCTTCGAGAAACTGAGACGGCATGAAACGGTAAGGCCGCGCTTGGGAGCTCTGGTTTATTTCAAACCTGTATTAACATACAAGTGTAATTTACTCGTCATCGGAAACAACGCGTAAAATATAGGCGTAATGAAACCGAGGGCCCGAGGTCTGTAAGTAAAACCGGCGGGTTACGCGTGTAATTTGAGAGACCGGTGTATATTTTACGAGCACTGCTATATGGACGACATTACCAGACGATACATGCACGACGTGCGTATCATGCCATCCATGGGCAAGGATGAAACAGCAGCTAACGGCTGGATTAGCAATCATCCAAGTGTCGTTCAATGTTTTTATCGTGTGTGAAGTACTTCTGATATTTTACTAGTCGAAATCGACCAACCAAGCGCCTTCGCCCGAGACCATCTGCTTTAATTTACAAGCGTCAGTTTTACAAGAGGTTTTGGTTGGAAAACGACGATCCAATCACGGCCTAATATCATGAGTTGGTCAAAAGATCATATGGTTTCACGTCTAACCTACCCGACTTGTCGTATAGGCGATGAATGAAACATCAGACGATGAACTTCTTAAGCACGGAAACAACAGAAGAGGATGATCTTCTTAACAAGCAAAACACTGGCATTAGATCGACATGCAAAACAATACGAAGCATTATTCTCAGGAGGCACGGTGAACAGCTCGTGATGCCGCATGCCACAACATTCCAAGCTCAACTTTGCAATCAAACACAAGGCCTGGCATTACATAGCCAATATTCAAAACAAACTCTTAACACAAGAATATCTCAGCAGAGTAACTATTTACTTCTAAACTGAACACAGGAATAGGAAAAAACACTCGACGCTGCTCACAGCAAGGGCGTCCCACTCAAAAATATCAAATGCATGTCTTCTGGCTAACATCAATGAGAAAATTTTGACAAGGTTTTCCAATTCCAATATATTAAACTAACGTCTTCTTGCTAACATCAATGATTAAACTTTGACAAGCTTTTCCCATTCAAAATATGTAATGCCTATGATCGTGGAGTCCTGTCGTAGCTTCTTGTACTTGTTTGGGCACTTTTTGCCCAGGGCACTCCACGTGTTGTTAAATTGCCAATGGTCTCTGCAGACTGGTCATGTCATCGGTGTCTAATAATACTCTGTAAAGCTTCTCGGTCATTCCTTCTGTAATGTAGCGCAAATAGTGATTGCTTCTTTCTACAAAGTGGAACGACCAACTGGACCCAGTAATGCAGCCATTTGCCTTGGACACATTGGCTCCTTTTGTGCAGTTCAAATAAAATCGAAGTCGGAATAAAAACGAGCTTTAATTTTGATATCCCTGTAAGCAACAATAGGTATAAGGGAAACAATTACTGAGAAATAATGGTTGATGACTTGTACTCCCAGAAGAAAAGCATCTACTGATCTACTTTATCTTAATGGGAAACAAAGCAGGAGAGTAGCAATTCTCCATCAGTGTGATTCATTCATATTGACTGAGACATTATCTTAACAATGCCTTGTTTCAACATGTATAAAGAACGACAAAGCAGAAAAGTACCATTCATAAAACAATGCAACTGATTCATTTTAACAAAGACATTATCTTAACAATACCTTGGTTAAACATGTAGAAAGAACTACAAAGCAGGATAGTACCATTCCTAACAAGTGTTGCAGTTTTGAACTAAGATTCAGTAGTTAATTAATTCTGAGAGTGGCAATGCTTAATTTTACCAGCGGCATTAGATTAACGAAAAGCATAAACGGTTCCAGGGGAGAGTGGGCGCAACAACAATATGTGCTTCCATCTACTTATAAAGGGGGTGATGCAGAGTTTATTGTAACAAAGCAACAAACATCATGTCTGGGTTGGTCCCATTTTTGTTCACTACTTAATGGGAAAAGACAGCAATACAATAGCTTCAATTCAACATTTATTTAAAACAGTACCAATACAAGTAGCACAACATCTCAAAGCACACTGCACAATCATGTGGATGAAGGCCTGTACTGACCTTTCATGAGACCGACAAAGGTAAAATACGAATCTCGATCTCCTTTTGTGCAGTTCCACAAAAATTAAGCAAAGTCACCGGTGTGACATTCAAGTTGAACTGCACAAAACACTCTTAAAACATAAGTGTTTCGAGTAGCGAAGCAAAATGTCGCAATAGCAACAAGTTGAATCGATAGCCCTGTTTTAACAGAGGCAAAAAGGAAACAATTACTTGCCGATAAAGGAGGATGAAACAAACGGTGACAGAAAGAAGCATCTAACTTATCTTGGATGGAAAACAAAGTAGGACAGTAGCATTTCTAAAACGGTTGCATTGATTCATATTAACAGAGACATTCTCTTGAAACAACATTCGTTAAAAAATGTAATTTACTTTTAACAGTGGCATTGCTTCAATTTTCCGGCGGCATTCTTAGATTAACAACAGCAAAATAGCTGTATGGGACATGCCAGCACCATGTGCGTCCACACGTATAAATGGGTGATGCAGAGTATGTAGCCAAGCATCATATATGCGCTGGTCCCATATTTGTTCTCTTTGAACCTTCTTCCTATGTGGGCAGCAAATCTAGTCCTGCACAAACTACCCGACCCCCCCAGTTTCTTTCCCCTTTCAACAAAGAGATCGGTTCCTTACAGATGTGTGTACTGGGTTACCCCCTTTTTCCCTTTTCGACCTACAAAGCGGCTGGATAGCCAGTCTATACTACTTTCCGCCCCTCCTTTCCTCATTGAACCACGTCCTAGATTCTTGCTCCAGCCCACCGCACCCTTCTTTCCTCTTTGAACCAAGACCTAGATTCGACTACAGATCAAAAAAGATCCACATGCAGCTAGAGCAACGATGGTTTCAAAGAAACTTATACCTTAGGGTCGTCGGGATGTGGCAAGGCGTGCGGCGGGAGGCCGGATCTGCCCACACTATGTACGACAGCAAGGAAGAAGGGGTCGGTGGCCCTCCCGCACAGGCGCTGGGTGAAAGAATACAACGCAGCCGGCAGTGGATTGCCTCCCTCGCCGAAGGCGATAGAGTGAACGCTGCACCTCCTCCCCTTCCCGGTGCGCCGGGATACGGACGCCTCCTTCACCAGCTGTGAGGGGGAAGAGAGAGATAAGAGGCCAACGCAGTCTTGTTTAGATCTGGTGAAGAGAGGGTGAGAGACTGTGAATATAGCAAACCCTAGCAAATGAACACTGAGCCTCCAGCGTGTAACATATATGTAGTGCGGCGAGCGTGTGGAGAGTGCAAACCCTAGCGAACAAGCGCTGAGGCTCTCGCTTATATATATACTACTGTAGTACGGACTGAGCTCCGGTGCCTTCATTGCACCTGCTTTTGGCTGTATGATAGGTGAGCCAGCCACATTTTGGGCCCACCTGTCATAAATCCAAAGGCAGGTGCACTAAGTCAATGAAGCTGCGTCCATATAGTACTCTCGTGTATACGACTAATATATAGTGGAGTGGTTTTCTTATTCTCTCCATAACAATCATTTTAAATTGTGTAAGTACGAAACGAAACTCTTTATTTAATGTATAGTGAAGAAAACTAGTACTACTTCCGATGAACTAACGATCCACGCCCACGCGTCCTGGTCGCACTTCCTGTCCTTCACGTGTGGTACACTACCCTCCCTTAAGTGAACAACCACACATGCGCCAAATTATCGGAAACGTGTGAGAGTGTGTACAAATAAAGAATTTTAATTTCAATTATCGGAAAGGTTTGAGAGTATTACAAAGTTTGACTTCAGTCAAATCTAATATGCGGAGTAAATAAAAATGGAGGGCTACTACATCCATCCGGGTTTTTAGTCCACACCATTTTTTAAATCAAAGTTAATAGCTGGACAAATAAAATTACAGGGGAGCTGGAGACAAAGTTGTGAGAAGGCTTAGAAATCAATACAAAACTTATGCTCTTAGTACCAACGTTGATCCTTCTTCGAGGAAACATTTGGTTCATAGCCAATTGTGTGATAAAATTGCACCAACGTGAAAGACGACTGTGTCTCCAACGCAACCAAGGTGAACTGGCGAAGGATATCATCTTTGTGTGTAACAAGCAAAGAGCACTGATGGAAGACAGGTTGTTTTTCATTGAAAATCGATCAGCTTCACCAGCCGACGCAACCATGAGGCGCAACCATGAGCATCGATAGGTCATCGTGGTGATGCATCATCCATTTGGCATCAAGTTTGGGTGAGGCACCTATGAAGTTCGACAAATCCTCACTGTGGTCTGTTTCTTCTCAGTAATCAAGCTCGAGGAAGGAAGAACCACGTGGCAGAGGACAGTGAGGCGGAACAACAATGGCCATCCAATTTTGTGCAGTTCCACTAAAATTGAGGAAGACATGCCCGGGTATGGAGACACGCATCGCTGTTTCCAAAAATATAAAAAAGGGTTAGCAACGACATCTCAATTGTCAATAAGAATTAATGAAAAGTACACCAACAAACAGAAGCATCATAATTATCTTGATGGGAACTAAACCAGGATACCAGAGAAAAAAGCATTTCTTCATTTAACTAGTGATAGTACTACCACCATATGGACAATGACCGCACAACCACCATGTACTTTTTGTCGAAACAACATGTATACCTCCACCGAGGCATAAATCAGGACAACTTTTTGAGTGGCATTTCCTCTATAATAATACTAGTAGGTGATGTTGGACCAGCCGACGAACCCTAGCTACTATGCATGGGGAGCTGGGGAGTAGTCGCATAGAAGAAAACCCGCACGCGGCGACCTGGGGAGCTGGACCAGTACAAGAAGTTATACCTCAGGTGGGCGAGATGTCGTTTAGGCAGGTGGGCGGGATCTGCCCACACGACGGCAGCGAACAAGGGCGCGGAGGATCTTCGTCCGCGCCAGCGCCGGCTTCGAGAGGACGGTTCACATCGGCTTCCTCCGTCGCTGACGGCGACAACGTCAACGCTGCACCTCCTCACCTCCTGCAGCGGACGGGATTCGGCCGGATCTGTGACCACCGGTGAGGAGAGAGATAGAGTGGACACTGTCATCTTGTTTTGATATGGAGAGGGTGAGACAGCGAGACGCGAGAAACTCTATCAAATAAGAGGCTATAATGGAGTAAAAAAATCTCTCCATAGCAGTGGTTTTAAATAGAGTACGCGTGTTCCCGGAAAAAAGAAACGAAAACTGGCGGACAATTTTTCTAATGTACCAAGAAAGAAAACTCGATCAAAAACACGCCCCCGCTTCCAGGTCGCGAGAGTCGTCGCGCACACACACATAGACATAGACATGCATATCCGTGTTTACGTAAAATTCCATTTCCATCTCCATCTCCAATCATATTTGTGCAACTGGCACATTATTTACGTTGCTAATTATATACGCAGCAATATTAACGTACAACATCTCTTGTTTGTGCACGTTCGGACCGCTGCCACGGCCGGTCCTGACCAACCCGAACCCTCTTCATCACCCGCGCGTGCTTCCCGCCCGAATCGGTCAGTGCCGCATTCATGCCCGGCCAGAGCGGACGCAACCTCTCACTGGCGCCGGCATTGAAGCGGCGCGCCGGCCGAGAGAGCGTCGCCCGCGCCACTTCCGGGTGCACGCGGCTGCTCCGCGTTCAAAGGTCGCAATAGCCGGCTACAACATGCATGTAAAAAGTTCTTGGGAGTCCGTGCTACAGCTAGCTATCCTCCCCCAATTCGTCAATCTCTTCCAGTAGTGCTAGTACTCCATGGCGCGATCCATTGACAAGCAGGCGGGAAAGTTATCGTATACTTGGTTTGCGGTGAGTGGCATGCCGAGCGACCGTGTGGGGTCGAGCCGTGGAGGAGGGTGAGACACGAACACGACAGACGTGATTTAAACGTTGGTTTTGCTCGATGGCGCGATCCAACGAAACGAAACGTTGGTTTCTCTCCGTTTCCATTTTTCTCCTGAAAAACGGAAACTTTCCACTCCATTTTCATTCCTATTCCAAGGTTGCCCCGTTACAACATTCCATCAAATACAAAGGAAAACTAACACGCATGCTGATGCATCTCAATGATTCACAGATCATAGCCAATATTTACTTCACAACTAAAGAAAAAAGTTGTGAGAGCGTGTATGAAAGAAAAACTACTAATGGGGTCACTACGACTTAAACCCTAAACCCTAAACATGATTTAATTTCCTGGCCAGGTAGAACCTGTCGAAGGAAAGATGGCTGGCACCCTCGGATCATACGATGCTTTTGTGCAGTTCCACTAAAATCGACCTGAGCATCCCTAATGGCAATGATATTGAAGAAGTGTGATTAGAATAATAGTACTGGCACTAGTTCATGAGACATAAACTCATCACAAGTAGAAGCCGGTAGAAGTAGAGAAAGATCGACATGGAGATGGAGCTACGGCAGTGGAGCAAGCCGGCTCCAAAAGGAAGATGGACTACCTGGGACGTCGGGCTGTAGCTAGAAGGGCGGTTGGGACGCGACATCGGCCCATACCGCGGTGACCCCCGATTGGGATGCACCGACTGTGGGTTTTCTCCCTCGCCGATGTCGACCGTGTCTATGTAGAACATTGTTCCCTTCCCCCAGCTCCGGGATCAGGCCCGTCGTTCTATGCTTGTGAAGAGAGCAACCTAAGCAAGCAGGCTTGTAGCTTAGGCTCCTGCTAGTGTATATATAGTGGTTTTCTTTTTCTCTCCATATCAACCATTTTATATTGCGTACGTGTCATTCAAGAGTGAAATGATGGTTGCTTCTTCTGACTAACTTACTGTGTGATTTGACTGCTCCTTAGTGGCCCCTACACGTATTCCCCCTACGTGTATGCAATAGTCACACGTACACATGGACGCAAAAACACGCGCGACGCCCTAATGCATGCATGTCCGAGCACACGATGGAACACACACGGTCACGCTCAAGTGCTCAACCTACACGTGCATGCACACACATACTCAGTCAGGGTGAGCTAGTGACCGTATAAACACCGGAAAATATATATATTGAGCGCAATGAGCGTATTATGAAGTCCACTGACTGTATTTTTACAAATATACAGTGACAGACAGTGTATTTATCTCGTTTCAAATTAAGACAATATTAACCGGAGAGGAGGCAGTATGGACTAGCATTACTTTGCTGTCTCCCGTCAACTTGCCGAACGAGGAGAAGGTTGCAGGACGGGAGAAGCTTGCGCGCGGTGGCTCACAGGACGAGGAGAAACTTTTGACTAATGCAAGCTCTCCCTCGCTCAGGCGGTGGATGTGCAATAGTTAATTCGGTGTCAGATTGCCAGAAGCATACACTATACTACTAGTGCTATTATTGTTCGACTTCCCGAATAGGCGAACAGCCAAGCGCAAAGTAAACAGGTCAGGAAACCTTGCGGCGCATCTTCGTGTGAACCGTGCGGCGCATCTTCGTGCGAACCGTGCTTGCTGCACTTTGAATGTGGCCGAGAGCTGGCTTGATGAAACATCTCGCTTCCTACTTTTTTTGCGGGGTACCTCGCTTCCTAGTGACCAGTGTCTTGGCTGATCGTCCTAAGAATGCTTATATATGAATAAAGCTCTGTCATTTACCCGCAAAAAAGATTAAGCCATATTAACCGGAAAGGAGGGAGTATGGACTAGCACTACTTTTTGGTGTGTCCCATCAACTCGCAGAACAAGGAGAAGCTTGCAGGACAAGGTGAAGCTCGCTTATGCCTTTTGACTAATGCAACCTACCCTCGATGGACATGCATCAGTCCATCCGGTGCCAGATTGTCAGAGGCATACACTATAGTACCCAACATGCGGAGTACCATCATTGTTCGACTTCACGAAGAGGCGAAGAGCCAAGCACAGTAGTACGAGTACTACTACTACTAGAACCGCATGGTGGAGCGTCTGTACTCTTATTTTTTATCTCTGATAAAGTACACGTTTATTCCGGAGAAGGGCGGAAAACAGCAGCCCAACATGTAATGAATGATATCGATCAACCAACCATGCTCGAATATATCTTGGCCTCCGTGCGAGCCCGTCTGTGTGTTCTCGCTCCTCATCTCTCTCAAGGAACGGCGGGTTGGCTCTTTGCCGTCAATTGAGATCGGTTTGCTCACACTCCTGTCCCACATGTCAGTGATATGCCAAGAGGAGGTGCGTTGACCGACTGGCCATACGCGTACTTGGTTTTGCACCTTCATACTACTCCTCCCTCCGTCACAGTTTACAGGGCGCGCTTCATTATGATGCATTTCTCTCAATGCATTTCCACCACCAGAGAGACTTTAGACGCGTTTGGTTTAATGATCAATTAATTAGGGCGTGGTAACCGCAATCAAGTCCACAATTTTCTCTCCATGTACTGTACTACTACGGAGTGGAGTAAGTGCATGCATGTGTGTACCCGGGGTGGAAGCACTGCATGCATGTGTGTATGCATTATTCCCTCTAGCAATAGACGCCGTGCTATAACTACCAATGCTATTTTTCAGGCCGATCGCTAGTCGCCGTGGTCCCACAGATTTTTTTCTTTTTTCTGAAGCGCGCTGTATAAACAGTGACGGATGGAGTAGTATGAGCAGATTCAAAGAAGAGCGTATTGATGGTTGCTTCTTCAGAGCAACTTATAGTGGGAAAGGTGGGGCTTATGATTTGACTGCTCGTTACTCACTATTAATGCGGCGCAACGACCGGGCTGAGTCTCCCATGCGGTTGTGCACTACCCCCTCGATTCTTAAATATACTCCGGAGTATTTGTCTTTCTAGAGATTTCAACGAGTGACTACTCAAATATTTGTCTTTTTAGATATTTCAAATGGACTGGCACATACGGATGTATATGGACATATTTTAGAGTGTAGATTCACTCATTTTGCTCCGTATGTAGTCACTTGTTGAAATCTCTAGAAAGACGAATAGAATTTTTAGGAACGGAGGGAGTACACATACGAAGGAAAATGAGTGAATCTACACTCTAAAATATGCCCGTTTGAAATTTGTAAAAAGACAAATATTTAGGAACGAAGGAGTATAATTTTGTGCATGGCACATGGACCCGGATGATGAAGAGGCTTTTGGCAATGCTATCAAGCTTCCATCATTTGTTTACATAATTGACGTACTATACAAATAATTTTCCAGCGACATGAAATTGTACAATGGTGTGAGCTTTCAGCTTTTGTTTCGCGTGTCTTGCCATCGATGCTCTTTCAGAAACAATAAAAAACTAACTTCCTTGCTAATGCATGTCAATTATTAGCAGATCAGAGCTAATAATTACATCACAACTGAAGACAGAGTTGTGAGAAGGTGTTAAATTAAAATTGATCCATGCTTTCATTGGCAGCAACGTCCCCCCAGCTCTGTCTAAATCAACAAGGCATGTTGGGAAAAAAGTAGCTGTCTGGAGCATGCAACATTCCGATGTGCAGTTCCACTAAAATAGAGCTGAGCGTCCCTGTTCCAAAGATATTAAGTGTGATTACGATAATAGAGGACTGCTGATGAAACAATAAACACACAAATAGAAGCCGGTCACCTTTGCAGTCTCTCTTAAGACTAACTAGTTGGAGAAGATTAGGCTCGGAGTTGGATGAGGAGGATAGATCAAAACCAATCTCCCTTTGTCCAGTCGCACTGAAATGTAGAGACGTTGCCCGTGTGACATTTTAGTACAACTGCACAAAACACTCTTAAGAAAAAAGTGATTTGTGCAGTTCACCAAAAGGTCGCAATAGCAACGAGTAGAAAGGAAACAATTACTGGCCAATAACAGTTGATGACACATGCGACGACAAAAAAGAAGCATATTCCTTGTCCTAAGGGAAGATAACAACACGGTTGTGTTTGTCTAAAACGGTGTGAGGACGAGAATGCAATATGGAAAGTACGCCGGACGAGCTACGTTTTGGGCAAAGAACTATGGAAGATCCACATGCAGCGACGTGGGAAGACGGGCAGTGGAGCAAGGCCGGAGGGGATACCTGGAGGTCGTCGGGATGTAACTAGGTGAGCGGCGGCGGGCGGAATCTGCGAGCAGGTGGCGTAGGCCCTGCCGCGCCGGAGCTTGGTCAGAGAGAACGACGTGTACCGCAGATCAGGACGTGCTGCCTCGGCGCCGTCAAACGGAGAAACGATGCACTTCCTCCCTTTCCCCCGGCGGACGGGATGCGGCCGGATCAGTGACCAACGGTGAGAGAGAGAGAGGCCACCGCATTCCCTTTCCCCCGGCGGATGGGATGCGGCCGGATCAGTGACCAACGGTGAGAGAGAGAGAGGCCACCGCACTCCCTTTACCCCGGCGGACGGGATGCGGCCGGATCAGTGACCAACGGTGAGAGAGAGAGAGAGAGGCCACCGCAGCCTTGTGTGAGATACTCTGAAGAGCGACAAACCAGGCAGGCAGGCTCCATTGTATATAGTGAGCGGACTACCTTTTTCTCCATAAAAATCGTTTTATATTCTGTGTACGTGCCATTGAGCGCTATAACTTTATTTAAAAATAATGCGGCAACGCGTCAAGTCGAACTTTGTTTCGTGCACACGTGGTACACGACCTCCCTAGGTAAACAACCGCTACAGGCGTTCAAATTAGCACGTGGGCTGCCATTTCGTAAAGAAATGAGCTCCACCGTGTACCCGCACGGGTGTGGCTGGGCACGAAGCGTGAGTACGTGCACGGTGCACCTATTCTCTTCTTGTATACGTACACCACCTACGTGGGGTTGTGTGAGAGAGATACAAACCTAGAGAGATATAGTGTGTGGGTTCTTGAGAGTTTTGGGGGGGGGGTCAATCAAAAAATGTAACATATGCAATGTGTGTGAAATAGAGTCCTGGATATAACATATATATAGAGGGGGCGATCCACGAGAAGAGAGTGGAGGTATCATCGGCTTGAGGTGTCCATAGAATCGAAGAGAGGGATGATGTGTGTGTGCGCGCGCGATCGATAAAGAGTGCCATCAAATTTGTGTGTGCCCACGTCAAAGATATAGAGTGGCTGGCCTACTGGAACGTGAGATGGGACATGTGCAGTTTGTCTCTGTGGCATGGATACCTACCTGCAGCGCTCACTATCGGTGTGTGGTGGGGGAAGAGGGAGGCCCAATTAACTATAGAGGTACAATGGCTGGTATATGTGTGGAGGAGGAGAGAGGCCTACCTAATGTATTAAGGAGATCGATCTGCCTCATGTATTAAGGGAGATCGATCGACATCCATGCATATGTGCAGGAGAGGAATAAGGTTGGGAGAGAGACAGAGCTAGAGTGTTGGAGGGGGTGGTAATGGAGTTTCTTCTAACAAATGGTGGGATAGGCTTGCTAGACAAACGGAGGGCACACCCGCAATATCAATAAGAGAGGATATGGCTGCTTGTTGTCTGTGCACGTGCGTGTGAGAGACGGGTCAGGAGGCATGCACGAATGATGAGGGGGGACGATGTGGCTGTGGTAAGCAGACGTAACTACATAGGAAGATCAATCTCCCTTTGTTAGAGAAAGGAGAGACATAACTTGTGAGGTACGTCGATCGATGGGGGGGGTAGTTAAAGTCGATCTAGGTATATGTTGGGAGATCGATCGGTATACATGCATGTGTGTGTTAGAAGCAAATGAGGCACGAGGAGAAGGATAGAGAGAGAGGGATGCATGTAGGAGGTGGTACGAGAGGCATACTATATCGAGGGGGAGGAGTGTGCGAGTACGAGAACGATGAAAAGAGTGGTGGGAGTGAGGCATGGACGGTGACAAGAGAAGAGGGGAAGCTTGTGTTTGTGCTAGGCACACCTGGCTAGAGAGGCATATCGATCGATGTGTGCCGTAAAGAAGGAGCTGGGGGGCCTACACACACCGTGGGTGAACGACCTAAAGTGAAAAGACGAATTTGCGCGATGGAGCTAGAGAATGCTGAGGGAGGGTGAGAGGGATGCGGGCGTGTGCAGGCACAAGAGAAAGTTAGCGCTAGCTACAAAGATAAGAGGGTTATGTGGGTGTAAAAGACGAATAGAGATCATATATACTTCATTATAAAAAGCGAATTCGGATATTTGAAGAATTTATCATAGTGTTTCAAACCGACGCATGTGTGAATATATATAACGGTGATACACATGGTGTGGTTATGAACATGTTATACTACATTTAATATATTTTATCTCTACTCTTATAAAAAATGGAGTTGTTGATGATCGTGTGCCTGCCATCCTGCATTATAGGCCGTCCGATTTATATCTGGCGGATAGCAAGGAAACTATGATGGTTGAAGTTGGCAACAATCATGATTGTAGATTCTTATTGAAATAGAGAAACGAATTCAAATTTAGTTCGAATTGCAGCGGTAGTATAGACATTTGGAATGCACTAAAATGTTGGTATGAGTAGGTTACATGCATTATACAGCAAGCGAAAAAATTTAATCGGACATAACATGGATTCATACTCCCTCCTTCCATCTATATAGGGCGTAATGAGATTTTTAAGACCGCCTTTGACTATTGACAAGATTAATAGTACATGACATGCACAATGTGAAAATTATATCATTGAAAGAACCTTTCACAGACGAATTTAATAGTGTGCTTTGTGTAAGTTGCATGTCATATATCATTGCTCTAATATTTGGTCAAAGTTAGCATCGAAAAACGCATAGGCCCTATATAGATGGAAGGAGGGAGTAGCTTTAAATAGCATTTGTATAGTAAAACGGGGCAAGACTCTCTCTTTGTGTGGTGTGAATAGTTTTATTTTTTTCGTTTTCTTTTTGGTTGAGGGAAGTGCGAATTGATTTGGTACGTACAAGTACAATATTACTACACGTTAGGCTTGTCCCTAAAATTCAACCCGCGTCTTGTTATATCCCGAAAATTCAGATATCGTGCTCCCAAAACTGGCGCCTTCACAACCCGCGCCTTGCTATCCCGAAATTACAACGCGCGCAAAAATGACCTGCAGCTGCCAAATCCCGACATGCGAAATCCCCCTTCTAACCCTGAGCCGAAAGGGCCGCTAGTTCAAATCGGTGCGGGGTACTTTTGTAACACACCCTACATTTTGGACAAGCGCATCCCTAAGTCATGCTTCACCCCTCCCATCGCCCCCTTTTCGCCATTCGAAATCCCAGGCCGCCATAACCTCTCCGCTCCAGCCGCGAAACCCCACCCTCCTCCGTCCGCCACATCACCGCTGCCCAGCCGGAGCCTCTTCCCCGACGACGTCGTCCACCACAATAGCTCGACGTCCCTCGTCCACCTCCCCGGATGAGGATCCGTCGTCCATCTCGCCGTCCCGCCGGTTCAGCTGCCCCGTCCTCCACCTCCAAGGAGCTGCTCCGACGATCGCCTCGTCTATCGCGGCTGCTCCATCCCCACAGCACCGCCTTAACCTGCTCCACCGGAACCATAGCATCCTCACCGACTCCTCGGACGAAGCCGAGGCCTACTCGGCGCCACCAAAGAGGTAGTACACTCATCGCATCGCACCTTCTCCTTAACTCGACCTCCCGGCGCCGACGGTGCTCCATCCCGCACCCCCATGGAGCGGCTACCTTGAAGCCGGCGCCGCGGGCGACATCTCCACGGCGGCTCTCCCCCAATGCGAGGCCCCTTCAGCGTCGGCGTCCATACCAGCCGGATCTGCTGCTGCTGCTCCGGCTCTCGCTCGCTTGCTCGCGCTGCTGTTGCTGCTCCGGCTCTCGCTCGATCGCTCGCTCGCCCAGCTGCTGCTGCTGCTCTCCCCCTCGCTCGTGCTGCTGCTCTGCTCTGATTAAGCCACACTTCAGTCGATTGAATCGACTTTTGGGTCAGTCGATTTTCAGGGGTTGGGGGGCTCGCCGGAGTTAAGGAAGAACCACCCGCAGCGGGGACGGGGGCTCGCCGGAGAGGTACCCCACTATCTATCTTAGGGTTCAGGGTGGGGGCAGGGGGCCTAGAGGGATGGCCGGGGCGGCGGTGGCGAGTTGTTTCGGGGCGACGAGGCGGCGCTGGGGCCGGCGGTTCGGCCGGTGGTGGCTGGCGGCTCAGGGGGGTGCAGGTTGAAGATGAACTGCAGGCCCTCCCTAAACTACATGTCAAGTGCCTCTCTGCTACCATTGTGTTCAGTTTCGACAGTAGCATTCAGATTCCACAGTAAATTTCAGTTTTGACAGTTAAGTTCAGAGTCAACAGTTTTTACCTCATCTGTTGTAGTCAGGTGGGTTTTGGTAATGTTAATTTTACATCCATTTTACATCATCTATTGGAGATGCTATTAGAATCCCACTTGAGATTGACGATCTCTGTCTTGTGCTGCTTCAGCCTTGACGTCTTACGGCTCACCGGAGCTGCTCCAACGACAGAACGATCCATCACAACAGAGCAGTGCCCTGGACGCCGTCTACAGATTCCTCAGATCTCCCTCCACACCTCCGACAGCCACCTCTACCTCAACTGCTTCAGCGACCAACCCAATGATGCTGAGGTCGACACGGCTACGGCAAAGAGGTTGTACACTTGTTGCATCACTTATTACTATACATTCACGTCGATCCATTAGGGCTATTTTGGTTCAACAGAAAAACGTCGATCCACTGGTTGTTACCATCACTCTAAATTTCTGCATGCTCTCCTTACATAATCTCACCATATTTTTTTCGTATGCATGTCAGATATTGTACACAGTCATGCTGAACATGTAGAGAAAAAGAGAAGAGTTTTGCGCGGCAATACAATGTCATGTAGACATCGCTCCATGGTGGGTTCAATGGCAAACCCTCCCCACCCCTCTCCAGATTGTAATCCAGAGGAAGATATCTGTTCTGAGGCGGATTCAGACGCCGCTGACCACTCCTATTTACCCCCCAAGGTGTTTGCTCTACCTTGGCATGATGATGTTAGTCATATCATGCATATGTTGCCTTGCAGTGCCTACTTTTGACATCATATATGTCATCTGCTTAGTTTAGACATGTTCTATAATGCCACCTGTTTAGTTTCTATATCATATATGGGAATTATGCAGTCTCATGTCTTTTAGCCAGCCATAATATATGTGAAATGTGCAATGCCATCCTGTTTAACCAGGCATCATATATTTGAATGATATCTTGCCCATCCTTTTCTTCATTACATTTCCATTTGTCGACAATGTTTGTACATTAAACTACTGTTCCTGTGAATCAGCCATTTGGGTGGGAGATCGAAAAATCTGGAGTGAAAACAAGGCCTTCAGAGCAGACGGTGCTACCTGTCGAAGCAGATCTCTTGTTGGGTCCCGATAGCTCCTCAGAGATGGATTCAGAGACAGATGACCAGTCCTATTCCCCCACTGAGGTGTATGCTCTAACTTGGCATGGTTATACTGCTCATATCATGCATACGGTGTCTTGCATTGCATAGTTTAGACATCATATACACAATATTCAACACCACGTTCTTAGTTCAGACATCATATCGAATGCCCTCTGTTTAGCATATAAATCACATATGTGAATTAAATGATGCGATCCTGATTACTTAGATAACATGTAGGTGAATTATGTCATGCGATCCTGTTTAGTTATTCATCATATCTTCGAATTATGTTATGCTATGCTATCCAGTTTAGATAGACATCATATATGTGAAATTATGTCATGCTATCCGTTTTAGTTAAACAATATACATGTCAACTATTTCATGCCCTCTTTTTTCCACACTATCTATTGCATCTGTCTCTCATACAATGTCTGTACATTCAACTATGTTTCCTGTTTATCAGCCATTTGAATTGGAGTGGGTGATGCCAGTATCTAGCGGACTAAAAACAAGGTCTTCAAATAAAACAGTGCTACCTCTTGGTGGAGATAGCACCCCAGTTGTACATGCACAAGAACTAGCCCTACCACACATAACCCAAACTCTCGCAGATTGTACCCCTACTGCGATGGACAGAGAACCAGCTTCACCCAATCTAACCCCAACCCCAGTCGATAGTAACCCAGTTCCTGTTGACACAACACCATCTCCACCACAGAGCTCCCAAACAAGAGCAGTTAGTAAGGCAGCACCAGTGCCCAAAGGGCCAGTACTATCACGGCGAACCCCAACTCCACCAATTAGTACGCCTATTCCTGTGGAGGAAGCACAACCAGCTAGTCGTAGTTTAGCATCTATCGCATTTGATGTTGTTAAATCGTATGTGCGTATCTTCCCATCTTGGAAATATTATACTGAAGATGAAGGAAAATGCCAGTTGCAGGTGTTTGTCCAGGAGTTATGTGTAAGTAATGTTATTCATGGCAATTACTTTGCTTCGTCCCATACATCCTACCTCCATGATGGTTATTATACAGCAAATTTTCCCATTTTTCTCTATAGAGAAGGACCGATTTGGAAACTCAGGATGAGGTAACCTGTGCTAATACCTCTGCTATCTTCAAGAATGCTTGGTGGTAGTATCGGAATTACCTGAAGAAAACGTACTTCTCCGGCAAAGAAACTCATCAAATTCCCTTACGTTCTCCTGAGACACATTTACTGGACGATGACTGGGAACGCCTTGTTCTGTACTGGTCCCGAACCAAGAATGTGGTAAGGTCTATGAGCTCATTTTCTATTTTTTAGTATTATATTCTTGCGTCTTACTGTACTCTGTTCATGTAGAACAAGTGCCTAAACCTGAAGAACAACTGTTCTAATTTAAGATTCCATTGCTATCATAGTTCAAAAAAGCGCTATGCGTTAATTGTGCGTTTTGCCACCGCCTTGCGCTTTACTGACCAAAGCACATGCTTATGCGCAGTTATGCGCAATGCGTTTTGCCAACGCCTAGAGCCTAGGCGCGCTTAAGCGCTCGCTTAGGTGCGCCTTTTTTTAACTATGATTGCTTTGCTCTTGTATCACTGTATTTACTCATACAAACTTATTTTTAAATTGAAGGATCCAATCAAAACTCCAATGGCACAACAGGTATGTTCACGCATGTTTCTTTAACAGGTTTGCTCTTATCAATAGCTCTGTTGATTTCAATTTCAATTGTGTATACAGTTGACTTTCATATCATGCACATTACTAGCATCACAACAGAGCCAATAGTGTTGTTGTACATGTAGACCCGTGGTACCCATCTGAAATCTTGTTGTGCCGTGTAGTTTCCCACACTTTGTATTCTTTCACTGCTGCTTTGTCTTGAACTGATATGATTTGAACCGTGTCTCTATTTTGATTTGGCAAGACAATGCAGTGACCATAGGACATAGATATATGTTTGTTTGATGCTTTTATTATGTACTAGTACTTGGCAATAGAAGACTTGGTAGTTTAATCCTGTCCACCTTACTAATGAACTGGTTCACCGAAATGAGTTTCATATACTAGTACATGCTAAACTTGTTATGTGTCTGCTTGTTTCTTCTTTTAGAATGCTGACAGAATATTGGGGAAGAGTGCCTTATTAAGCAATGGTAAAGGAAGTAATGCAGATAAGGTTCAGGATAGTGACACATCCTTGTTGGTCTTCAACAAAGCTGATAAAACAGCTAAGGAAGACTATTGAAGACAGCGAGACAACCCCAAAGTCATGTCTTGGTTTAGTGTTCGAGTTACTGGCCACTACCGCTTGCACAAGCTATTCAAACTCACTGTCTGAATCAGTTCGGTTTCTTGAGTCTCAACTACAAGCTGAAAGACATCGATCAGCTGTGCTGCGACAAGAAGCGGAAGGACTGCGGAAGTCCCTGGAGCATTCAGATGCATACTTTCTGGTGCAACAACAAGCGTTGGAGGATTTTAGCACCAAACAGGACAAAGCTAATCAGCTTGCTAAGCTTATTGCCAGCATGGTGGATACCCAGGATAACGTTTTTTGAGCTCTTCTGAAGTTGTTTCAGTTATGCTCTTGTTTTGCTGCCGCGTTTATTTGCACTGGTGGCCAATTTTGATGGCCAGTGTATGTAATGTGCTGCTTTGTTCCCTATATTTGCACTGGTGGCGAACTTTGATGCCCAGTGGATGTAATATGTGTAATAGCGGTAATAGGCTAGCGTTAATTGCTTGCTTATTTATTTCCTTATTGTCTTGTTTAGTTGTTTGCTTGTAGTCACTGCAGTTCTTTTTCTGTTTTTTTCTAGTGGCCACAATAGCCTATTTTTGGTAACTAGGCCAAAATAATCGTGGCAACACACGGACTGTTGTAACCATGGGCCTCCTGCAGGCCGTATGATCCATGGGCCTTCGTCGGGCCGTAGGATCCATCGGCCTTCTATACGGGCCTTAGGGTCCATGGGCCTTCTACGGGCCATAGGGTCCATGGGCCTTCTACGGGCCGTACGATCCATGGGCCTTCTAGGGGCTGTACTATCCATGGGCCTCATACGGGCCGTAGGATCCATGGGCCTTCTACGGGGCGTATCATCATTTCGCCAATCATGGGTCGTACTATTCATGGACCATAACGGGTCGTTAATAGGCCGTATTTGATAACTCTATGAAAACAGCCCAACGGGTTTTTTTGACATGAAAACGGCCCAACGTATTAACGGTCCGCAAACGGGCCGACTGTAACGACGGGCTGAATTTGGCCCACAAGCAGAAAATGACAGTAACGGGCCATATGTAACTGAATGCTACAAATGAGCCCAAGAATCAATGGGCCCTGAGAAGGCCGAAAGATAACTTGGGCTGGAAACGGCCCAATGGAATAACGGGCCGTTAATGGGTATAAGTGATACACTGTTCATTACGGGCCAGTTTCACCACGGGCCGTTAATGGGCCAAGAGTTACAAAGGTCCTCATATGGGCCGAAAGAAGTCATGGGCCACACATGGGCCGGAAGTTAAAATGGGCTGAATCATATTGGACGGCCCAGATGACGCTATTGGGCCTAATTCAGATAGGGCGTAACGGGCCCTGGGTTAGCGGGCTGTAAATGGGCTATATGCGAACAGGCCGTTAACAGGCTTTCCGTGGGCCGGCCCGCCACCTTTTGACCAAGTCAAACGGGCCGGCCTTTTCACAGGAATGGGCCTTTGTTGGGCCGTGCCACGTGTCGCCGTATCATAGGCGCCTTCGGTCCAATGAGCGGATGACATCTGTCCCAACGGTGAGCCGACACGTGTTTCCTCCAGCCAATGATGATTTTACACGTGGAAAATCCCCATTGGTCGGGGCTGTTAACGGGTTATCGGATCCAAAACCCGACCCGATAGCTTAACGGCGTTCCGTTACGGTGGATGCCACGTGTCGGTCACCCTTGACGAAAGCAGTTCTGTGACGCGCGATTTATCGTCATGGAAGTGGACACTTCCGTGATGATAATTTTGGTAATGTCATGGAACACTTCTACGACAGCACAAGTATGACTATCTTGATTCTGTCATAAATTTGTCATGGATGTACATGCATGACAAAAAACGCGACCTACTGTGACAAACACGTATCATCACGGAAGTGTATTTTTTTGTAGTGTGGTATGTACGCAGTTAGCCGAATACGGTTGCGTTACATAAGTGACCAGAAAAACGGTCCTTCGTGTTATACGGAAGAAATCGCAAAAGATTCAAATAAGTCGCCGAGTGGTTGACCAGCTCTCACCGCATCATGACAGTCAGTTTTCGGCTTTCTCTACTGAGGTGTTTAACCAGGTGAACCGGAAACACAATTGCAGTAGTTCTCCCATTACTACCCTAGCCGATAAGACAGAACGTAAGGTAGTAAGAACAGGAGCCGGGCAACCCAATTATTGACCAAAGACATGATTCGGAGCTGATGCATATAATGCCAAACTCGTGACGCCGAAGTGTGCTGGAGAGTTGTTCAAACTTTTCGGCAACCAATATGTTGCCGTATCGAGCCCTTGGCGATTAGTGCCGAGGTGTGTGCGTGAAACAACCGAAGGAGCAAAATACAGTTCTGTGAGGAAAAACAAGTACCGAAGACGGATTATGTTCACTGGAATCTGATTGATACGTCGAACGCAATCTTACAGATTATAACACCACCACCCAGGCCATTTTACATGCCAAGGGTCAAAGGCTGAGGAAAAAAGGCTCTATACAGGTTTTAAATAGAGTGTGTGGTATACAAAAAATCTTTTGGACCTCCAGTCGCACGCCTGCGCTGCCTTGGCCTCAGCAAAAAGGATTCCTTAAAAGGAGCCATCTTTGTTTTTTTATTGGATGAAACCGGTCTCCGAAAGAGTCCTTGTAGGTCCGTAGGATGGACAGGTTTTGATTCACCTGTGGCAAAAGATAATAAATAGTTAGAAAAAAGAGAAGAAGGCTGTAGAGGAACGAACCGTATTGTAGGCCTGTCCGTATTGTGCCTCCGCCGATGACCAAGGTATTTTAGGTGCATAATTATGCATGCACGATATGAACTTCGTGGGTATATGTGGCGAATGACGGAGGTGGAACTGCTAATCCAGCTCTAAGATTAACCGGTCCTGCGTAATAGAGGCCGGCAGCTTAATGGCCGATGGGATATGCGGCTTGATGGGGCCGCTTTGTATTTCGGCTGCGATGGCCGCAGTATGCTCCTCGGTACGGTGGGAGCGTTCCGTATTTCGTTGATCGTTATGACGCCGTGTGGACATGGCATCTTAAGCTTTAGATAGGCGTAGTGTGGGACTGCATTGTAACGAGCAAAAACGGCCCGTCCGAGCAGTGCATGGTAGCCACTGCGGAACGGGACAATATTGAAGATCAAGTCTTTGCTTTGAAAGTTGTCCGGCGAACCGAAGACGACTTCCAATGTGATAGAGCCCGTGCAGTGAGCGTCGACGCCGGGTATTACTCCCTTGAAGGTAGTTGTGGTGGGCTTGATCCTTGAGGGATCAATGCCCATCTTGCGGACAGTGTCTTGGTAGAGTAAATTAAGACTACTGCCACCGTCCATAAGGACTCGCATGAGATGGAATCCGTTGATAATTGGATCGAGGACCAGAGTTGCCGAACCTCCATGATGGATACTGGTTGGGTGGTCCTTACGATCAAAAGTGATCGAGCAGGCCGCCCATGGGTTAAATTTTGGGGCGACCGGCTTTATGGCGTAGACGTCTTGTAGTGCGCGCTTGCGCTCCCTTGTAGGGATATGCGTCACATATATCATGTTTACTGTTTTTACTTCGGGGGGAAATTGCTTGTCCCCCTGTGTTCAGCTGGCGATTCTCTTCGTCTTCGCTGTCACTGGGCAGCCCCTTCCCTTTGTGTTCGACATTGAGCTTGCCGGCTTGTTTGAAAACCCAACAATTTCTGTTGGTATGGTTGGCGGGTTTGTCAGGGCTGCCATGAATCTGACAGGGCCAATCCAGTATCTTGTCCAAACTGGATGGACCATCTCTGTTTGCCTTGAATGGCTTCTTCCGTTGACCAGATTTGGGGCCGCTGAATCCGGCATTGACCGCCGTGTCTTGGGTTCCTGCATTATTGTTTCGATGCTTGTTTTTATTGCGTCGTGGCTTGCCATTGCCGTCCCTGGCTTCGGAGGTGCCAGGATCGCTGGTGCTATTGCTTCTACAAGCAAGCCAGCTATCTTCTCCCGCGCAAAAGTGGGCCATCAGTGCAGTAAGAGCTGCCATGGACTTAGGTGTTTCTTGGCCGAGGTGACGGGCAAGCCACTCATCTCAGACGCTATGTTTAAAGGCCGCGAGGGCTTCGACGTCCGGACATTCGACAATTTGGTTCTTTTTAATTAGGAACCTAGTCCAGAGTTTCCTGGCTGACTCTTCGGGCTGCTGGATGATGTGACTTAGGTCATCGGCGTCCGGAGGCCGGACATATGTACCTTGGAAGTTTTCGCGAAAAGCGTCTTCCAAGTCTTCCCAGTTGCCAATGGAGTTCTCTGGGAGGCTGTTTAGCCAGTGTCGGGCTGGTCCCTTTAATTTTAGTGGGAGGTATTTGATGGCATGGAGGTCATCACCGCAGGCCATGTGGATATGGAGAAGAAAATCCTCAATCCATACTGCGAGGTCGGTTGTTCCATCATATGATTCGATATAGGTTTAAACCCTTCTGGGAATTCGTGCTCCATTACTTCCTCGATGAAGCATAAGGGGTGTGCGGTGCCTCTATAGCGGGCAACGTCGCGACGGAGTTCGGCGGACGTCCCTATGCGATTTTCGCCCCGAGTGAGGTTGTGTTGATCACGCCGGGCCTGATAGCCGTCCTCTCGTGTTGGGGCATGTCCCCTTGACCCATAGATTGATCTGTCTAAGCCCGCCCTAGTGTCCAGGTCCTGTCGTAGGTCGTAGGTGTAATCCCGGGCCGCTGTCTCCCTGCCTTTATGGCGGGGTAATGTGGGCTGGTGTTCGGTTTGGGTAGCCATTCTATATTGGCCACACGGTGGCCGGTCTGGTTTACTGTGACACCCAAAATTTTATTTGGCTTTTCAAAAACTTTTTCCTTGATTTGAGGGAGGTGATTTAAATTTTTCTTCTAAAAGAACTCTCCCTCTCAAAATATTTTCTTTTATGACTAGTGCTTCATTTTTGGATTCACCCAAAACTTGATTTTGGTCTTGGAGGTTTTCCTCTTTTATTTGGACTCAAACCAAAATGTTTTTCTCTTGGAAAAAAATGTCCTCTGAAAATTTCTTTAAAAGGCCCTATAGCTTTTGGAATGATCTTTTTCCACTTTGAAAAATTCCTCTTGCCATGAGCTATGTGCAAATCCTCTTCCATAAACTTTTCCCCACCTTTGGATCATGATGTACCTCAAATCCAGCAAGTTGAACCTCCCCATATGATTATTTTTCCATTTAAATCCTATCAAAACAATTTCTGTCTCCTATTCTAGCTGTTGGAGATTTACAAGGGAGCTACCCTTTCTGTTTTGATTTTTGCACCCAAACCAATTTCCCTTCCTAGTCCTTTGAACCCTCAACCAAGATCCATGAAGATCCACTGGTCTCCAGTTCAAAATTTCAAACTATACTTGCTGCAAGTTTGGACCAGATTTGCCAAATTTGATGAAATTCATTCAAATCCCTCTCCAAAAATTCTGAGAAAAATCAGGCAGCCTCTGGGTGCATTGAGAGGTCACCTCACCAAGTCCCAGCCCCAGGAATAATTTTCTCCTTGCCAAATCATTCTGTCGAACACCTGCAGAGCATTGTCAAAATCAAGTTCAGAGATTCAGAAATACAGTTCAGTGATCTACTATCGTTTTCTTCAGAACCTGTTGTCGATCTCGACAATGCCGCGTTGGCGCCTTGCTCCCGGTCCCCTCGCCCTTGTTCCTGCGCCGCACGATCCCCTGGAACCTTGCGGACGTCGGCGACGAGCAGGAGGAGGTGCGCCGCCCCGTGACCGACGCCAGCGGCGGCTTTGCGGCCGCCAGAGAGAGGCGCAGCGCAGACGGCGCCACCCAGCGCCGCCCAAGCCACCGGAGATCGCCGCGTGGTCTTCCACTCCCCAGTGCGCGCTGCCACCCTCGTCGTGAACCGCTGGGCGCGGAGTGCGCTCTCTGCCACCGTCATGCCCGTGCGGCCACCCCACCGTGGACCGGCACCATTACGCCAAGACCGACCGGGATTAGCGGGGGAACGGCACCAGTACACCTCACTGATGCTGCCTGGCCACCTAAACCCCCTTCCAATCCACTGCCTCGCCGTAATTGCTCGCCGGAGATTCTCCGTTCACGGCCACCCCCTCGATCCGCCTATAAATAGAGGCCCCGAGCTCCAGCTAGTACCCACACCACCTCTGCACTCCACCAAGACCCTGCCTAGCCACTGGAAGAGCCCCGAGGGAGCCTTCTTCCTCAACTCCGGCCGCCGCGACCCGCCACGGGATCCAACTCGATTCGCTCCCGTGCGTGCACCTCTGCCTCCCATCTCTTGCCAGTAGCTCTCTAGTGCATCCCTCCTTCTGACCCGCGCTTCAATTCGAAGTTTGCAGCACACCACCGGAGTTCCCCACCATCGCCCGAGCCGCCGTCCGCCGGAGAAAGTGTCGCCGTCGACGTGGTGCTCTCCGTCGGTCGAGTCCACCACCCACCGACGCGGAAGGACACGCTGAAGCTCTTGGTACACTCCGATCTCCCTGCCTCGCCGTGGTTCAACGCCGGCGACCACCGCAGTCTTCGGGCGCCGGCGAACTTTTTAAACCTGACATGTGGACCCCCCCCTGTCAGCCTCTATTCTCTTCTCCCTCGAAACGTTTTCTGTTGGCGCCTTTGGGCAAATACGTTTTCTCTTTGGGCTTGCGCATTTCTATTCAAACCGTTTTCTGTTTTCTCAGTTAAACCCCTGGAACTTTTCTGTTTCATTACAGATGAGTCCCTGGACAGAAACCCTTATAACTTTTTAATAAAAAGTGATTTTTGAGTGATTCTTTTTCTGACAGTCTTATAATTTTGTCTAGTTTTTTATGGGATTTATTTGGAAATTTTTTTGAACAACTTTTATGCACGCGTTGGTTTTCACGTTAGTATGCATTTTTCGCTATACCGTAGGTTCCGGGAGAGGTGACGGAGCCGCGAACTTCGCCGAGCTAGACTCCGACTTCTCCGAACCAGGCAAGCATGTTTGAACCTTTGATATGACGGGTGTTTTGCATGTTTGCTTGAATGGTTTGTGCATGGCATATGAGCATCGGTGAGCATCTCGTTGCATGTAAGGCAACTATCCGTGTGCTCCAAAGTTACCGTGATCTCTGATGAGAGATGGCCTAGTCATGTGGTGACATGAAAGGTAGTAAGGTGGTATTGTTGTAGCATGCCAGCCTTACGATATCCGATAAATTCCGACGTTAACGTGAACTGAGTCACGTTATCGTTCTTCCCCTTTCCGTGCCGCCACATGTTTTCTGCCAAGAATGCGGTGCAGTAAGTTGGTAACCTCTTTCCGTGTACACACCAAATAGAGGGGCCGGGATGAGGGTTCCATGGCCCTGGATTAAAGCCAGTCATCCGGTCAGGGGGCATGGGTGTTTCCGGTTGGGACCGAGAGGGGGGCACCCCTTAGAGCGCGCGTATATAAATTTGATCCCATGCTACGCGAGGTTGTAGCCTCCCCGTCTCAAGGTTTTTCTTGAACGTTGCCGAGGGTGATTCCTGGCTTCGGAATGTTGAATGGGTGTGTACTGGTTAGATGTGTTTCTTCCAAAACACCGTAAACGGAACTAGTCCCAGTGACTACTGAAATCCGTTGGCTGTGGTTAAAGTACAAACTCTGCAGAGTCAAATCCCTCAGAGTCATCGTATCCGGGGTCAAGTATCGCGATCAGCGTATCCATGTCTATGTCGTAACCTCGTGGTATATGCTACTTTCCGGTAAGTGAGCTAGAGTAGTAATCTTGGCTGAACGTTATTCCTGTGGATGGACTAACCCTGTTGTGTGTCTCATGTCTGATTATTCTCTTGATATGATTTAAAACTCATGAGCTACTAAGTTATGAATATAAGCCCTTTATGTGATGTCGCTCAGATGTCCGACTGTGGCATGTTTGTCTCTTATTTTCAATATAAGCCCTTTATGTGATGTCGCTCAGACGTCCGACTGTGGCACGCACTGCCTTTCATTTTCTGTTATAAGCCCTTTATGTGGTGTCGCCCCGACGCCCGACTGCGGCATTATTATTCTTGCAGTTTCCTCTCGAGGAGTCATTCAGACCCTCATTTGGCACCGGCATTATTATTCTTGCAGTTTCCTCTCGAGGAGTCATTCAGACCCTCGTTTGGCACCGGTATTATTATTCTTGCAGTTTCCTCTCGAGGAGTCATTCAGACCCTCGTTTGGCACCCAGTATATTATTTTGGGATTTCGGGAGGACTACCGCCCGACTTCTCTTTTATTTTTCGTACAGTATTATCTCTATGTCTGAGTGCACTTGTTAATCTGTTCATACGCTTCATGTTTACATTTGTTATATCTTATGTCCGAACTGTCTTGCGAGTACTTTCATAGTACTCACCTGGCTTGTTGATTTGGCAAGATGTTGACGAAGGCGATCTCATGGATGAAGAGTTTGATAGTGAGACCGACGCCTAGAGGAATCCCAGTCAGTCCTGTGCGATCCTAGATATTGGTCACTTGTATCATATACGCTTCTGCCACCCGTAATAAGTCTCCTCGAGCCTCACTCTGACGCTCGAAGAGCTGTAGTTTTCAGGAGTCATATCACCCACTTCGTTGTGATATATCCACCACCGTTGTTATCGTGAGTTAGTAGTTATGTCACCCTATCCGCCGTTATGTTTTATTGGCGTGCATGTAATAAATTGTTGAGCAGTCTCCGCTCAACCTTATATTATATTCAGTACTCCTGGTATTTTTCTTCTGTGACCAAGATATTGTCTACCAGTAAGAAGGAATTCTTCTTTACTGGTCAGTAAAAGGGATTGGTCTCTCAATAAATATTTTATTGAAAAACCGGTCGTGACAAGCTTGGTATCAGAGCCAGGCTGACTGTAGGAAGCCACTAGGTGCGATCGCTAATCGGTTATTAGCGTCTTTTGTGCTTTTTCAGCATTTTGCAATTGTAGCTATTTTCTGTTGGTCATCATAAATTTATGACTCGACTACTCAGAATTTTTGCCTACTTTTGTAGATGGCTGGCAGCAACTGCGAGACTCGAGTGTTCACTAACGTGCCCGAGGGGTTTGTCAAACTCCTCGTCTCCATCACCAAGCTCGCGATCGGGCCAGCGACTCGTTCGGAGTTCACGCTTTATCAGCACAAGCTCAGCGACGACGTGTCTATGCACCAGGCCGTGGTGCAATTCAAGGGAGGACGTTCTGCGTCTCGCCACTTCCATTTTGTGGGAAGGGCCATGCCTACGGAGAGGCATGCCATGCAGATGGCTGCCCGTGAGGCGATAGCTCGCCTTCGGGACATTCTTCCTATGATGAAGACTCGTCGCTACCGCTACCTCCCATGCCATGTGCCATATACTTGTCACTATGCATTCGCCTGCCATCGGGGAGAGCGAGATGAAGCCATCGAGATGGTCGTGGAGTACCTCAAGGCTCTGGAGGAATCCTTCGACAACCTCGTGGATGATCTTGTGGCTGCCCGCATGGACTTAGTCCGGGGCGGTCCTGCCTGCAGGAAGGAGCTTGTCCACATGGCACCGCCTCTGACATTCGTCTCGTCTTCAGCCTCTTATGCACCGGCCATTTTGGCCACTGCTCGCCGTCTGCCTACCACTGAGGAGTTCGACCGAGTCATCGCTCCTACTCCAGTCAAAGCTGCACCGCCTGCCACACCCGCACTACCGCCTGTCGCTCCCGCGCCATCACCACAGCGCAGTGTTACGCGCCTGGAGCCAGCTAGAGAGGAGGTGGAGGTTGAATCTCCTGCACCGCTGAGTCTTGCCCTCGGCAAGGGAAAGGACATCGTCACCATCTCCGACTGAGAGCGCCGAGTAGCCGCACGTTATGTCTGCTTGTATGATGTGTTTTATCTGTACGCTAGTTTGTATTAGTGTGTTCGCTGCTTTCCGAGGGAGTATGCTAGTCTAAATAACATGTCAGGATTGTGTACGCACATCCTGAGTGCTGTATCGTGTGTTTGCTTTTCGCGTGTAAGATTTGGGTTAAACAGTTCGCCTCCATGCAAAATCGTTTATGCTTTCTTGAAAAATCTTGAGGTCTTTTAAGTTTTTGCCTTTGCAAGATTTTCCTTGTGCCACACAGTTCTTCTCATGAGTTTTGCAAAATAATACCCCAGACTGGAAAAATGTCTCGTCCGTGGACTCGTTCCATGCCCAATCAGCCAGAAGAAGCTTATGGGACACAGACTAGCAACAACTTCACTCAGGGTCAGTCCAGTCAACAGGACAACGAAGCAGCCCTGTCTCAAGTATGCCGTCTCTTCGAGCAAAGCCAGCAACAGCACCAAGAGATGATGAATCACGTCATCAATATGGGAAACCACCGTGAACCCTATCAACCACATTCCAAGTTATCTGAGTTACAGAAGACTCGCCCTTCAACATTTGCTCACACCGATAGGCCACTAGAAGCCGATGATTGGCTTCGTGACATCGAAAGGAAGCTGATTATTGCTCAGTGTTCAGATCATGAGAAGGTGCTTTATGCACCCCACTACCTTACTGGAGCAGCTGCAGCATGGTGGGAAAACTTCCTACACATGCATCCCAGTGAACACAACATCACCTGGGAAGAGTTCAAGGAAGGCTTTCGTGGGGCACACATCCCCAGGAGCATCATCAAAATCAAGAAGAGAGAGTTTGATGACCTCAAGCAGAGAGGCATGTCAGTGACAGAATACAACGGTCAGTTTACCCAGCTATCTCGTTATGCCTACGACGAGCATATGACTGAGAACAAGAGGATGGAGAAATTCTTGGACGGCCTGGCACCAGCTCTAAGATGCCAACTGGTGGTACACACTTTCCCGGATTTTAAAACTCTGGTTGACAAGGCCATTACCTTGGAGAATGAGCACCGTAGTCTGGAAGATCTCCGTAAGCGAAAGAGGGACAAGACGACTCTTGCTCGCAGCAACCGAAGCAAGACTGAAGTTCCAAGGACAGAAGCAAGGAAATCCGCGACTACTGATCTAAGGCCCGTCAGACAGTTCCATTCAAGGGACAAGGACTTCACGTACCGTCCAGGGGTCACTTGCTACGCTTGTGGTGAAGAGGGGCACTATGCCAAACAATGCCCAAAGCCGAGGAACACAGCCCCCAAGCCAAACAATGGTGGGAACAATCCAACCCCCAAGCGCAACAATTTCAACCCCAACAACAACCACATGAAGGGTCACCTGAACCATGTGACCAGGGAAGAAGCGCAGAATGCCCCAGACATCGTGCTCGGTACGTTCCCTGTCAACACAGTACCTGCCACGGTTTTGTTTGATTCTGGAGCTTCCCATTCGTTCGTTTCGAAGAGTTTTGTTTTGCAACATGGTTTTCCGATACTTCCTTGGAAAAATCTATGATCATCAAGTCCCCCGGAAATAAGCAGATCGCTCAGAGTTACTGCCAAGGAGTGATCATTGAGTTCGAAGGACTAAAGTTCCAAGCTAATCTCATCGTGTTGGAAAATAAAGGACTGGATGTCATTTTAGGGATGGACTGGTTGACCACCAACAAAGGATTCATTGACTGTTTCAATCGGACCGTGATTCTCACTCATCATCACGGCAAGACAATAAAGGTCACAGCTCAAGAAAGACCACGGTCACGGCAATCAAAGCTGAACAAAGTGGACATGTCAGAACTGAGAAAAGTTCCAGTGGTATGCGAGTTTCCTGACGTATTTCCTGAAGAACTACCGGGCATGCCACCAGACCGAGAGATAGAGTTCAGCATTGAACTAGCACCTGGCACCGCTCCCATCTATAAGAAACCTTATAGAATGGCACCCTCAGAATTGGTGGAGTTGAAGAAGCAGATAAAGGAATTATTGGACAAAGGATTTATTCGAGCCAACTCCTCACCATGGGGTTCGCCAGTATTATTCGCCAAGAAAAAGGATGGGACACTGAGACTGTGTATAGACTATCGAGCTCTCAATATGGTCACCATCAAAAACAAATATCCGATGCCACGGATAAATGATTTGTTTGACCAGCTCGCACAAGCCAAGGTGTTCTCAAAAATTGATTTGAGATTGGGATATCACCAATTGAAAGTACGGACAGAAGATATTCCCAAGACAGCATTCACCTCCAGATATGGGTTATATGAGTTCACAGTGATGCCTTTTGGACTAACAAACGCCCCCGCATACTTCGTCCACCTCATGAACAAAGTGTTCATGAAATTCATGGACAAATTTGTTGTGGTGTTCATTGACGATATTCTGGTATATTCAAGGACACCAGAAGAGCATGCTGAGCATCTCAAAATTGTCTTGGGAGAATTAAGGAAACATCAATTGTACGCCAAGTTTAGCAAGTGTGAGTTTTGGCTAAGGCAAGTTGGTTTCCTAGGCCATATATTGAACCAAGAAGGCGTGGCCGTAGACCCAGAAAAGGTCAAAGCCATACTTGACTGGAAGCCACCCGCCAACGTGACAGATGTGCGGAGTTTCCTGGGAATGACCGGATATTACAGAAGATTTATTGAAGGATTCTCCACTGTGGCAAAACCAATGACACAATTGCTCAAGAAGGACAAGAAGTTTGTATGGACGGAAGCATGCGAGAAAAGCTTCCAAGAGCTCAAGAAGAAGCTAACAACCGCACCGGTATTAACCGTGCCAGACATACACAAGAGTTTTGAAGTATATTGTGACGCGTCCCGAAAAGGCCTCGGATGTGTACTAATGCAGGATGGCAAAGTTGTCGCGTATGCCTCCAGGCAGCTGCGAAAACATGAGGAAAATTACCCAACACATGACTTGGAGCTAGCAGCAGTCATACATGCACTCAAGGAGTGGAGGCACTTCCTGTTGGGAAATCGCTGTGAAATATATACGGACCATAAGAGCCTCAAATATATTTTCACACAGCCAGAGCTAAATTTACGCCAACGACGCTGGTTGGAATTGGTCAAGGACTATGATGTCGGCATTCACTACCATCCAGGGAAAGCAAATGTAGTGGCTAATGCCCTTAGTCGAAACCCCAGCCCAGACAATGACAGTCCGCAAAACTTGAGGCCTGAGTTTCAGCAAGAGTTCGCAAGACTCAACATGGTGTTGGTCACTAAAGGAACCGTATCGAATCTGGAGATACATCCCACCCTCGTGGAACAAATTAAGAAGGCTCAACGGGGACATCCCAGCATCGAAGGTATAAGAAAGAAAATGAACCTTGGTAAGGCTTCAGAGTCCGTCACAGACAGTGAAGGAATTTTATGGTACGGAGACAGACTTTGCGTACCTAACATTGAGGAACTCAAACAACAAATCCTAACCGAAAGCCACACCGCTCCATACTCGATCCACCCTGGAGGAACCAAAATGTACAAGGACATTCAGGAAAGATTTTGGTGGCACGGTATGAAAAGGGATATAGCCACATTTATTGCTTGTTGCGATTCATGTCAGCGCATCAAGGCCGAGCATCAAAAGCCAGCAGGGCTACTCCAGCCAAACAGGATACCGGAGTGGAAATGGGATGAAATAGGAATGGACTTCATTGTAGGACTACCTCGATCACAACGCGGAAATGACGCCATATGGGTCATCACAGACTGACTAACCAAGGTTGCTCATTTCATTCCCGTGAAGACTACCTACTCCACACAAAGGCTGGCCAAGCTTTATCTCTCCCGTATAGTTTGTTTGCACGGAGTCCCAAAGACTATAATATCCGACCGAGGCACCCAATTTGTCTCCAAATTTTGGGATCACCTGCAACAAGCTCTGGGCACGCAACTAGCTTTCAGTACAGCGTACCACCCTCAGACTGATGGACAAACAGAACGCGTAAACCAAATCTTAGAGGACATGCTGAGAGCCTGTGTGCTCACCTATGGATCTAGTTGGGAAGAGAGTTTGCCGTATGCCGAGTTTGCTTACAACAACAGTTACCAAGCCAGCTTGCAAATGGCACCCTTTGAAGCATTGTACGGACGGAGGTGTCGTACCCCACTGAATTGGTCAGAAATAGGTGACAGCCGTATCTTCGGCCCAGACATGCTCAAGGAGGCCGAGGAGAAAGTTAAGCAGATCAAGGACAGACTCAAGACAGCGCAGAGCCGACAAAAGAGCTACTATGATCAAAAACATCGTGAGGTCAGCTTTGAACCCGGTGATTCCGTATACCTACGAGTGTCTCCTATGAGGGGCCTGCAACGGTTCAAAATTAAGGGGAAGCTAGCCCCGAGATTTATTGGACCATTCTGTATAGTTGCACGAAGAGGCACGGTAGCCTACCAACTAGACCTACCCAAGGAGCTGTCAGACGTCCATGACGTGTTCCACGTCTCACAATTAAGAAAATGTGTAAGTAACCCGGAGAAGCATGTATCTCATGAAAGCATTGATGTACAACCAGACCTCACCTATAGAGAGAGGCCAGTAAAGATTTTGGAAGAGTCTGAAAGGAGGACCTGTCAGAAAACAACAAATTTTTTCAAAGTTCAGTGGAGCAACCACACTAAGGATGAAGCGACATGGGAAAGGGAAGATTTTCTTCAGGCAGAATATCCATACCTATTTGAGGATCAGCTGAAATCTCGAGGACGAGATTTTTCCTAAGGGGGTAGGTGTTGTGACACCCAAAATTTTATTTGGCTTTTCAAAAACTTTTTCCTTGATTTGAGGGAGGTGATTTAAATTTTTCTTCTAAAAGAACTCTCCCTCTCAAAATATTTTCTTTTATGACTAGTGCTTCATTTTTGGATTCACCCAAAACTTGATTTTTGGTCTTGGAGGTTTTCCTCTTTTATTTGGACTCAAACCAAAATGTTTTTCTCTTGGAAAAAAATGTCCTCTGAAAATTTCTTTAAAAGGCCCTATAGCTTTTGGAATGATCTTTTTCCACTTTGAAAAATTCCTCTTGCCATGACCTATGTGCAAATCCTCTTCCACAAACTTTTCCCCACCTTTGGATCATGATGTACCTCAAATCCAGCAAGTTGAACCTCCCCATATGATTATTTTTCCATTTAAATCCTATCAAAACAATTTCTGTCTCCTATTCTAGCTCTTGGAGATCTACAAGGGAGCTACCCTTTCTGTTTTGATTTTTGCCCCCAAACCAATTTCCCTTCCTAGTCCTTTCAACCCTCAACCAAGATCCATGAAGATCCACTGGTCTCCAGTTCAAAATTTTCAAACTATACTTGCTGCAAGTTTGGACCAGATTTGCCAAATTTGATGAAATTCATTCAAATCCCTCTCCAAAAATTCTGAGAAAAATCAGGCAGCCTCTGGGTGCATTGAGAGGTCACCTCACCAAGTCCCAGCCCCAGGAATAATTTTCTCCTTGCCAAATCATTCTGTCGAACACCTGCAGAGCATTGTCAAAATCAAGTTCAGAGATTCAGAAATACAGTTCAGTGATCTACTGTCGTTTTCTTCAGAACCTGTTGTCGATCTCGACAGTGCCGCGTTGGCGCCTTGCTCCCGGTCCCCTCCCCCTTGTTCCTGCGCCGCACGATCCCCTGGAACCTTGCGGACGTCGGCGACGAGCAGGAGGAGGTGCGCCGCCCCGTGACCGACGCCAGCGGCGGCTTTGCGGCCGCCAGAGAGAGGCGCAGCGCAGACGGCGCCACCCAGCGCCGCCCAAGCCACCGGAGATCGCCGCGTGGTCTTCCACTCCCCAGTGCGCGCTGCCACCCTCGTCGTGAACCGCTGGGCGCGGAGCGCGCTCTCTGCCACCGTCGTGCCCGTGCGGCCACCCCACCGTGGACCGGCACCATTACGCCAAGACCGACCGGGATTAGCGGGGGAACGGCACCAGTACACCTCACTGATGCTGCCTGGCCACCTAAACCCCCTTCCAATCCACTGCCTCGCCGTAATTGCTCGCCGGAGATTCTTCGTTCACGGCCACCCCCTCGATCCGCCTATAAATAGAGGCCCCGAGCTCCAGCTAGTACCCACACCACCTCTGCACTCCACCAAGACCCTGCCTAGCCACTGGAAGAGCCCCGAGGGAGCCTTCTTCCTCAACTCCGGCCGCCGCGACCCGCCACGGGATCCAGCTCGATTCGCTCCCGTGCGTGCACCTCTGCCTCCCATCTCTTGCCAGTAGCTCTCTAGTGCATCCCTCCTTCTGACCCGCGCTTCAATTCGAAGTTTGCAGCACACCACCGGAGTTCCCCACCATCACCCGAGCCGCCGTCCGCCGGAGAAAGTGTCGCCGTCGACGTGGTGCTCTCCGTCGGTCGAGTCCACCACCCACCGACGCGGAAGGACACGCTGAAGCTCTTGGTACACTCCGATCTCCCTGCCTCGCCGTGGTTCAACGCCGGCGACCACCGCAGTCTTCGGGCGCCGGCGATTTTAAACCTGACATGTGGACCCCCCCTGTCAGCCTCTATTCTCTTCTCCCTCGAAACGTTTTCTGTTGGCGCCTTCGGGCAAATACGTTTTCTCTTTGGGCTTGCGCGTTTCTATTCAAACCGTTTTCTGTTTTCTCAGTTAAACCCCTGGAACTTTTCTGTTTCATTACAGATGAGTCCCTGGACAGAAACCCTTATAACTTTTTAATAAAAAGTGATTTTTGAGTGATTCTTTTTCTGACAGTCTTATAATTTTGTCTAGTTTTTTATGGGATTTATTTGGAAAATTTTTGGAACAACTTTTATGCACGCGTTGGTTTTCACGTTAGTATGCATTTTTCGCTATACCGTAGGTTCCGGGAGAGGTGACGGAGCCGCGAACTTCGCCGAGCTAGACTCCGACTTCTCCGAACCAGGCAAGCATGTTTGAACCTTTGATATGACGGGTGTTTTGCATGTTTGCTTGAATGGTTTGTGCATGGCATATGAGCATCGGTGAGCATCTCGTTGCATGTAAGGCAACTATCCGTGTGCTCCAAAGTTACCGTGATCTCTGATGAGAGATGGCCTAGTCATGTGGTGACATGAAAGGTAGTAAGGTGGTATTGTTGTAGCATGCTAGCCTTACGATATCCGATAAATTCCGACGTTAACATGAACTGAGTCACGTTATTGTTCTTCCCCTTTCCGTGCCGCCACATGTTTTCTGCCAAGAATGCGGTGCAGTAAGTTGGTAACCTCTTTCCGTGTACACACCAAATAGAGGGGCCGGGATGAGGGTTCCATGGCCCTGGATTAAAGCCAGTCATCCGGTCAGGGGGCATGGGTGTTTCCGGTTGGGACCGAGAGGGGGGCACCCCTTAGAGCGCGCGTATATAAATTTGATCCCATGCTACGCGAGGTTGTAGTCTCCCCGTCTCAAGGTTTTTCTTGAACGTTGCCGAGGGTGATTCCTGGCTTCGGAATGTTGAATGGGTGTGTACTGGTTAGATGTGTTTCTTCCAAAACACCGTAAACGGAACTAGTCCCAGTGACTACTGAAATCCGTTGGCTGTGGTTAAAGTACAAACTCTGCAGAGTCAAATCCCTCAGAGTCATCGTATCCGGGGTCAAGTATCGCGATCAGCGTATCCATGTCTATGTCGTAACCTTGTGGTATATGCTACTTTCCGGTAAGTGAGCTAGAGTAGTAATCTTGGCTGAACGTTATTCCTGTGGATGGACTAACCCTGTTGTGTGTCTCATGTCTGATTATTCTCTTGATATGATTTAAAACTCATGAGCTACTAAGTTATGAATATAAGCCCTTTATGTGATGTCGCTCAGACGTCCGACTGTGGCATGTTTGTCTCTTATTTTCAATATAAGCCCTTTATGTGATGTCGCTTAGACGTCCGACTGTGGCACGCACTGTCTTTCATTTTCTGTTATAAGCCCTTTATGTGGTGTCGCCCCGACGCCCGACTGCGGCATTATTATTCTTGCAGTTTCCTCTCGAGGAGTCATTCAGACCCTCGTTTGGCACCGGCATTATTATTCTTGCAGTTTCCTCTCGAGGAGTCATTCAGACCCTCGTTTGGCACCGGTATTATTATTCTTGCAGTTTCCTCTGGAGGAGTCATTCAGACCCTCGTTTGGCACCCAGTATATTATTTTGGGATTTCGGGAGGACTACCGCCCGACTTCTCTTTTATTTTTCTTACAGTATTATCTCTATGTCTGAGTGCACTTGTTAATCTGTTCAGACGCTTCATGTTTACATTTGTTATATCTTATGTCCGAACTGTCTTGCGAGTACTTTCATAGTACTCACCTGGCTTGTTGATTTGGCCAGATGTTGACGAAGGCGATCTCATGGATGAAGAGTTTGATAGTGAGACCGACGCCTAGAGGAATCCCAGTCAGTCCTGTGCGATCCTGGATATTGGTCACTTGTATCATATACGCTTCCGCCACCCGTAATAAGTCTCCTCGAGCCTCACTCCGACGCTCGAAGAGCTGTAGTTTTCAGGAGTCATATCACCCACTTCGTTGTGATATATCCACCACAGTTGTTATCGTGAGTTAGTAGTTATGTCACCCTATCCGCCGTTATGTTTTATCGGCGTGCATGTAATAAATTGTTGAGCAGTCTCCGCTCAACCTTGTATTATATTCAGTACTCCTGGTATTTTTCTTCTGTGACCAAGATATTGTCTACCAGTAAGAAGGAATTCTTCTTTACTGGTCCGTAAAAGGGATTGGTCTCTCAATAAATATTTTATTGAAAAACCGGTCGTGACATTTACCGGCTGTGTTGCGCTCCGATGTTAGTGGCTGCCGCGCCTCAACGTCGAATTGGTGTAACAACTTGCGCTTCGGGTAGCTTTTGGTTGGTCGCGCGAGGCCCTATTCCTCGGCTGCCAGGACAGTAGTCCATCTGTCGTTGAGCGTATCCTATTCAGCTTGAAGCCGTTGCTGTTTCCTTTTAAGGCTCCTCGCGGTTGTGATGAGTTGTTGCTTAAAGTGTTCTTGATCAAGGGGTTCCTCTGGTACGATGAAGTCTTCATCGTCGAGGCTTATTTCGTCTTCGGAGGGTGGCATATAGTTGCTGTCCTCCGAGTCCTCGCTCCCGACTAGCTCGTCAGGGTTACCCTACCCCTCCTCCCTATCATCCTGTTCGGATGTTGGTTCGACGGGGGCGTCTGGGTCTTCGGCATTCTCCGGAGTGTTATCGTCTCCATTGCCGGTATTGCTTTCTTTGTCGCGGCGTGATTTTCAACGGCGCCGCTGATGCCGTCGTTTTGGTGGTTTATCAGTGTTATTGTCCTTTATTGGATTCTTTCAGCCTTCATTGCCATCCTCTTTTGGTGTATCCACCATGTATACGTCATGTGTGGAGGTGGACACCCAGCGTCCGGTATGCGGCGGGTTTTGTCTTTGTTCGTCTCCGGCATTGTCGTCCATACCGTCGATGTCTTCGGAGCCATAATCGAGCATGTCGGTTAAGTCCTCGATAGTGGCTATGAAGTGGGTGGTGGGTGGGGCGTAGAATTCCCCGCTCCCAGCCCCTGGTCCGGGCTGGGTGTAGTTCGGACGTTGCCCCTCTGTAATGACGAGGGATCGCATTAAGTCTAGAGCCTCGCTTAAAGGCGAGGTTTGGTCAGGGAGAAGAAAGTCCGTGGAGTATGGCGGGAAGGAAACTCTTTGGCCGAACTCACACGATGCTGAGTCCGAGGGTTCGGAGCCAGTGTTCGGAGAAGGGTCCGGCTTTATGATGATTGCTGGTGATGCTACTTCCTCCGACTCTCCCGTACGAGGCTCAATAGCCACAGAGAGTCCGATGGGCTTGAAAATCCCGTCTTCAGACCTGGTGATGCGCTCCGGCTCTAAGGCCAGAGCGGAGGTTGGGGTCGCGAACCCTTGGGAGATCAAATCTCCTCGGATATCGGCGACATAATCCAGATTTCCAAAGCTAATTTGGTGACCTGGGGCGTAGCTGTCGATCTGCTCTAGATGGCCAAGCGAGTTGGCCCGCAGTGCGAAGCCGCCGAACACGAAGATCTGGCCAGGGAGAAAGACCTCCCTCAGGGCATCATTGTTGTAGATGACTGATGGAGCCATCGAACCTTCTGGCGATGACACAGCGGACCTCTCAATGAAAGCACCAATGTCGGTGTCAAAACCGGCGGATCTCGGGTAGGGGGTCCCGAACTGTGCGTCTGAGGATCGGAGGTAATAGGAGACAGGGACACGATGTTTGCCCAGGTTCGGGCCCTCTTGATGGAGGTAATACCCTACTTCCTGCTTGATTATCTTGGATGAATATGGGGTTACAAGAGTTGCTCTACCTCGAGATTGTGATGGCTAAACCCTAGATGTCTAGCCTGTATGATTATGATTGCCTCTACGAACTAAACCCTCCGGTTTATATAGACACCAGAGGGACCTAGGGTTGTACAGAGTCGGTTTGCAGAGAAAGGAATCTTCATATCCGAACGCCAAGCTTGCCTTCCACGCAAAGGAGAGTCCCATCCGGACACGGGAGGAAGTCTTCTGTCTTGTATCTTCATGGCCCATTAGTCCAGCCCACGTCACACAGCCTGGACGCCCGAGGACCCCTTAATCCAGGACTCCCTCAGCCCTCCCGTTCTTCAAGCTGATGAAGAAGAAGGGCCCGTTTGAGTGGACTCCAGAAGCCGACGCGGTGTTTCAAGACCTCAAGAGATACCTCACCAGCCCACCAGTGATGGCGCCGCCGCCTCCTCTTGAGCCCCTGGTGCTCTACCTGGCTTGTAAGTGCATCTAGTGCCCCTTAGTGATTTTTGTGTATTGAAGACTTATAGGTTAAGGGACTAATGTGTTTATGAGTGTACACAGGTCTATAAGTCTATAAGGAGTTTGATATTTACAGAGAAAGTCGACCCCTAAAAATGAAGTTCTTCGACTGAAGACTTTGGATTTCTGAAGACTTTCTGAAGACTTTGAAAATGAAGAAATTGGTGTGACCTTGAAGACTTGGTATTCATTTGAGGAACATGAAGCGTGAAGACTTTTGTTTTCATAGTTTCATTTTCTCTTTCTTGAGTCATAGGAAACACCGTACTGTTAAAGGGGGTCGAGGAAATACTAAGGAAAAATTTCCATGTGATGCTCAACTCAAAATCCTACACCTACCAATCCCTTCGAGTGAAGCCATTGGAAATCTTATACAGTTCAGTCATATTCTTCATTGACAGAGACGAAGTTCTTCTGGTCTCTGAGGAATTTGTTCTGACCGAGGAGTTAGGAATTCGCCAGTGCGGATTGCCTACACAGTGAGGAACATGATAGCCCTGAGGAATTTGATACTCAAATTTCCGACCGTTGCTGTGCTATGCGCCAGCTGTACCAAAATATCTACCCACCTAACGGTCATATCATTGAAGGGCATTTATGTCTTATCATGTCGGGCTGCTCCCTAGGCTATAAATAGCTGCCCCCTACAACCACTAGCTGGTTGGCTGCTCCGAGAGAAACTGAAACTTGTCATTTGAGAGCATCCCATCCTCCGAGGACTTTGAGCGAAAATCATCGAGTGAGGAAAACCCAAACCCAAACACCTACAAACCCAAAGTGATTGAACATTACTGAAGAGATTGATCTTGTGTAGATCCGATGCTTGTTACCTTTGAAGATTGTGCTTCTTCCTGACGGTTACGTCATGGTCTAGAGCATCCAAGAGGAATTGTGGATCGCCGAGTGACCGAGTTTGTGAAGGTTCGGAAGTCACCTGAAGACTTACCACGAGTGATTGGACGAGGTTTGTGTGACCTTAATTCAAGGAGAATACGGCGAGGACTGTGTGTCCTCAGGTTTAAATACCTAGCCGCTCCAACCAGATGTACAACTGAGACAGCAGTTGGAACTGGTCTACCAAATCATTGTCTTCACCAAGCTTATTGGTTCTATTTCCTCAACTCTTTCATTTCCTCATTACTGTGTTGTGTGCTTGTCATATCTGTGTTTGAAGACTTTGGCAGAAGACTTCCTCAATTTCCTCAGTTCAATTTCTTTAGTCTGTTTGTCTTCATCTTGTGCTATCTTGTGTTTACGCTTTCTGTACTCTGTGTTTGTCTTCATTTCATCATGATGACCATGCCTTTGTTCTGCTATGCTTACTATTGAGTACTTATTCCGCTGCAAGTAGTTCTTCGCTAAGGAATTTCCTCACCCGCAAATTCCTCAGTGAAGAATTTATAAAAATCGCCTATTCACCCCCCTCTAGTCGATATAACGCACTTTCAATTGGTATCAGAGCAAGGTACTCCCTTGTTCTGTGTGATTTTGGTTTAACCACCTGGAGTTTTAGTTATGTTGACCGCAGGTATGATCAAGGTCTCTGCTGGGTGTCCTACCTTCGATGGGACGGACTACCCCTACTGGAAGAATAAGATGCGAATGCATCTTGAGGCAATTGATAACGATCTTTGGTATGTTGTGGAAAATGGTGTTCCCTCTGTCTCACCCTCACTGAACGCTACCGATGTGAAGAGATTCAAGCAACTCGATTCTCAAGCGAAGAATATCATATGTGGCCATCTGAGCAAAGGACAGTATGGAAGAGTGAGTGCTTTGGAAACTGTTAAGCTTATCTGGGATAGGCTGTCCAAAGTGAATGAAGGAGTCTCAACTCAGCGTGACTCTCGAGTTGATGTTCTTCGCAATCTCTTCAACCGCTTCAAAAGACTTGACAATGAAAATGTTCGACAAACCTTCGATCACCTCACTGACATCTCAAATGAGCTTCAAGCGCTTGGTGCCACTGACATCACCGACCATGAGGTGGTGAAGAAATTGTTGAGATCGCTTGATTCCTCATTTGATACTCTGGCATTGATGATACAAGAACGTGCCGATTACAAGTCACTTGATCCCGCTGATATCCTCGAGAGGCTAAACACTCATGAGTTCCAGCTTGCTGAAAAGAGAGACCCCTATGGTTCGAGCTATGGCAGATCACATGCACTGAAGGCCAAGGCAGTTTCTGAGTCTGAAGATGAAGACTCTGGCAGCAGCCTTGGTGATCCTGAAGAACTGAGCCAGGAACTAGCACTGCTTGTGAAGAAATTTCAAAAGTTCTCAAGACGTGGTCGCTTTGGAAGATCCTCAAGGAGCAATGATTCCTCATCCAGTGACTACAAGAAGAGGCTTTGTCACAAATGCAAGAAACCTGGACACTACATTCAAGATTGTCCTCAGTGGGAAAAGGAATCAAAGAAGAAGAAATACAAGGATTACATTTCTGATGATGCAAAGAAAAAGAAGAAATCCTCAAAATCTTCATCATCAACATCCTCAAAGTCTTTATCTCACAAGAAGAGCAGCTCCAAGAAGGCTCGGGCATTCATTGGCAAGGAAATGGACTCTGAAGCTGAATCTGAGGAACATGAGGAAGAGGAGGCATCTGAGGAGTCCGAGTCTGGAGTAGCGAGTCTAGCTCTCGCTACTGCATTCGTCAGCAAGTCTATCTTCAACTCTGAAGAAAATGGCTTCACCAACAAGGCTGATGAAGGCAATGATGAATACGCTCCCACCTATTGCTTCATGGCAAAGGGTGCCAAGGTACTCAAATATACCTCCTCTGAATCTAGTGAGAATGAATCTGATGAAAACCTCAAGCCCAGCTACTCTAAACTTGCTAAGATTGCTGTGAAACAACAAAGGGCTTTTGAAAAGGTTCAAAACATGCTAGACAAAAGTGATGATATGTTGGGTGAAGAAATGGATCGCACTAAAACCTTGACTGAAAATCTTCAGAGACTTCAGTCTAGATTTGACAACCTTCAAGGTCATCATAACACTCTCTTATCTGATCATGAGAAGCTTTCTTATGAATTTCTTCAAAGAAAGCAAGATCTTGAGAAGTTAAGAGTGAGTTATGAAGATCTTCAGAAGGAGCGCGATTCATTACTTGCTCAACAAATCAGCGCTGCTCAGGAAGAATTCATTCCTCCATGCTTAAAGTGCATTGAACGTGAATCTGCTAATTCTTCACCTGAATGCTCAAATGCTTCTAATGCTACAAATTCTTCAACTGTCTCTGCTATCACTAATTCCTCATCTGAGGACATTGCTAGTATCACTGATGATGCAGGGCTGAAGGAATTGTACATGACAGGCATGTACAAAAGCCTCAAAGGGCATCAGACTCTTTGTGATGTGCTTAAAAAACAGATCCTCAACAGGAACCCTAGGAAAGAGGGTATTGCCTTTGAGAGGAAACTCAATGCTGATAGTACATATTGGAAGCCTAAGCAGTACCCCAAAACCTCATGGGTTGCTGCAAAGGGACCTCCAGTTGATCCATCTAATTTATCTGGCTTTACATGTGAATCTTCTCATTCTTCTGATGAGTCATTCGACTCCAACTATAAACTGTTAAAAAATCAGAATGGTGAAGTATTTGCTAGATATGTTGGCACTAACTGCAGGAACGGTTCTCCTATGAAGAAAATCTGGGTTCCCAAAAGGTGCTTTGAAAGTCTTCAGGTGAATGTCCTCATGACACCACCTGTGAAGAATAGGAACCCCAGATCAAATTCTTCATATGGACCAAATTCTTCTTATGGATCCAAGTCCTCATACGGATCGAATTGCTCACGTGGATCATATTCCTCAAAAGGATCAAAGTCCTCATATGAACATCATCGTGCTAACAACTCTGTTTCGCAGGGAAGAGCTAAGGGCTATGAATATGAGCATTATTCTAATCATTATGTTCATAAGTCCTTGAAGAATTTCTCTGCTTATTCATATGCTTACCCTAACCTCTTATGTGAAACGAAATGGATTGGCTTCTATGCCACCATTCTCATATGGAGCTCGCAGAGTGATGAACTCTTTGCCACCCCTTCAGATGTGGGTGGTGAAGAAAAAGAACTAATCTCTTATGCAGGGTCAGGTCTCCAGACGTGCTAAAACGTCTGAAGAATTTGCTGGAGACCTGAAAAGTGCCTGAAAGGATGCAGGCTAATCATGAAGAAATGAAATTTCATTTCTCACGTCCTCATACTGTTTTAACTGTTGCATTGCTTGATGAAATTGGTCTGATGAATTGTGATGTCATATTCTTCACTGATGAAGTATATGAAGTTCGTAAGCTGCACTAATTCATCTGCAGGATGATCAACCCAAAGCCACTGAGTGGGTCCTCGATAGTGGATGTACAAATCACATGACTGGTGACAAGAATCTATTGATGGATGTTCCCTTATCACCATCGCATCTGAAGCATATCATCTTCGCTGACAAAGGCAAAAGTCAGTTATTGGGTCTAGGTAAGGTTGCGATCACAAAGGATCGACACATGGACAAAGTCATGCTTGTCGAGTCCTTAGGATACAACCTTATGTCTGTCTCAATGCTTTGTGATCTTGATATGGTTGTTGTCTTTGGCAAGTATCGTTGTGTTGTGGTTATGGAAGCTGACAATTCCAAAGTCTTCGAAGGCTTTAGGAGAGGAGACATGTATATTATTGATTTCTCTACAGGACCGCAACCAGCCGTGTGCCTACTTGCAAAAGCTTTAGAAGGCTGGCTATGGCATCGACGACTTGGTCATGCAGGCATGAGGAATTTGCACACGCTTGCGAAGAAGAAGCACGTCATTAGCATTGAGAATGTCAAATTCCTCAAGGATCACTTATCCGGAGCCTGTGAAGCTGGAAAGATGACCAAGGCTAAGCATCCAGCAAAGACTATCATGACCACTACTCGACCATTTGAATTGCTTCATATGGATCTCTTCGGTCCTAACCATTACTCAGCAGTCACAAATGATGCATCTCTCTATGGCTTTGTTATTGTTGATGATTACTCTCGTTACACTTGGGTTCATATTGTCACTTACAAACATGAAGTGCAGGAAGTCTTCAAACGATTTTCCTCGAGGGCTTCAACCAACTTCGGTGTGAAAATCAAGCACATCAGAAGTGACAATGCAACTGAGTTCAAGAATTCTGGTCTTGATGACTATCTTGATGAACTTGGTATTACTCATGAGTTATCTGCTCCTTACACTCCTCAGCAGAATGGTGGTGGAGCGCAAGAACAGAACTCTTGTTGAGATGGCTCGCACTATGCTTGATGAGTACAAGACGCCTCGTCACTTCTGGATTGAGGCAATTTATACTGCGTGCCACATCATCAACAGGGTATATCTTCACAAATTCTTCAAGAAGACTACCTATGAACTCCTCACTGACAAGAAACCCACTGTGAGTTATTTCAAAGTCTTCGGTGCTAAATGTTGGATTAGAGATCCTCATCACAATGCTAAATTTGCACCAAAAGCACATGAAGGTTTTATGCTTGGTTACGGAAAGGACTCGCACACCTACAGAGTCTTCAACAACGTTATTCACAAGGTTGCTGAAACTGTAGATGTGCGGTTCGATGAAACTAATGGCCCGCAAAGAGAGCACCTACCCTCTGTGATAGATGAACTAGCACCTGAGGAAACTATCAAGTTCAAGGCTACTGAGGATGCCATTCCTACCGAAGAATCTGCTGAAGAATTCATTTCAGAACATGAAGAACGTCGAGCTAATGCACCTGAAGAAAATGCTGAAGAAAATGGTGCTGAAGAAAATGCTGATCAAATTCCTCGACGACAACCAGCTCATCCTCGCGTTGCAAAAGAAGTGCAAGTTGAAAAGACCATCGATGACATCGAAGCACCAGGTCCTCTCACACGCTCAAAAGCTTCACATTTATCTAACTTTTGTGGGCACTATGCTTTTGTCTCTATCACAGAGCCCACTAAGGTAGATGAAGCATTTCTGGAGCCTGAGTGGATTCAGGTCATGCAAGAAGAATTACATCAATTCGAGCTCAACAACGTCTGGGAACTGGTTAAACGTCCAGATCCTCGCAAGCACAATATCATTGGCACAAAGTGGATCTACCGCAACAAGCAAGATGAAAATGGCCTTGTGGTGAGGAATAAGGCACAGCTTGTAGCTCAAGGCTACACACAGGTTGAAGGAATTGATTTCGATGAAACTTTTGCACCTGTTGCTAGACTTGAAGCTATTCGCATATTACTTGCTTATGCTAACCATCATGATATCACTTTATATCAAATGGATGTGAAAAGTGCATTCCTCAATGGTAAGCTTGAGGAAAAAGTATATGTTGCTCAACCCCCTGGTTTTGAAGATCCAAAGCATCCTGACAAAGTCTTCAGACTCAATAAGGCCCTCTATGGCCTCAAGCAGGCCCCTCAGGCATGGTATGATACTTTGAAGGAATTCCTCATGAAGAAAGGCTTCAAACCCGGTTCACTCGACCCTACTCTTTTCACTAAATCTTAAGATGGTGAATTGTTTGTGTGCCAAATATATGTTGATGATATTATCTTTGCCTGTACTGACCAACGTTATAGTGATGAATTTGCCTATATGATGAGTGAAGAATATCAAATGTCTATGATGGGAGAATTGAAATTCTTCTTAGGTCTTCAAATTCGTCAACAGCGCAATGGCATATTCATATCTTAGGAGAAATACCTCAAGGATGTACTGAGGAAATTTGGCATGCAAGATTGCAAAGGCATCAAAATTCCGATGCCCACAAATGGTCATCTGTGCACTGATGAAAATGGTATTGACTTTGATCAAAAGATATAACGCTCCATGATTGGTTCTTTATTGTATTTATGTGCATCTAGGCCAGATATACTGCTTAGTGTTTGCATGTGTGCCCGATTTCAAGCTACACCGAAGGAATCACACCATAAGGCTGTGAAGCATATTCTTCTATATCTAGCTCACACACCAACACTTGGATTATGGTACCCCAAGGGCTTGGATTTTGATCTCATTGGATATTCTGACTCTGACTATGCTGGTGATCGTGTGGACCGCAAGTCAACATCTGGTACATGTCATTTCCTCGGACGATCTTTGGTCTGTTGGTCCTCGAAGAAACAGAACTGCGTATCACTGTCTACTGCTGAAGCTGAGTACATTGCTATGCTCAATTGCTGTGGATGAAGCAAACTCTCAAGGACTACGGCGTCAACGTGAAGAATGTGCCTCTCTTCTGTGACAATGAGAGTTCCATCAAGATTGCTCACAACCCAGTTCAGCACTCGAAGACAAAGCACATTCAGATTCGTCATCATTTTCTTCGGGATCATGTGTTGAAGGGCGACATTTCTATTGAGCATGTGAAGACTGAAGAACAGCTAGCCGATATCTTCACAAAGCCCTTGGATGGGAAGAGATTTAGCAAGTTGCAGTGTGAGCTAAATATCTTAGAATCTTCGAATGTTCTTTGAAAAGGACACTCATCCTAACACTTATGCAAAATTGATGACTTAGATGTGCAACACATGAAGAAACATTTTTATTCAATCAATGAAGAATAACACTCTAAGTGTGAAGAAATTAACGAAGAATTTGATTCTCAGAACCCTACGACAATTGTACGCGGTGTCTGAAATCATCATTCTTATATGGTGGGTCACGCCACCACCAAAAGTTGAAAATCTTCAATTTGAGTTTTTTTTCTCTGTTTTGAAATTCCTCAGTTGTTCGTTGTCTTCACTATTTCTGTCATTTTTCTTCATTGGCTATATATATATATATATATATATATATATATATATATATATATATATATATATATATATATATGAGTTTATGTCCTCTACAGTATTCACTTATGGCTAATTCTTCAAGTTGCTTTTTTTGCTAAGTGAATGTGATCGGACCCTACCCCCTCTATGCTAAACTCAACCCAATCTATTCACAAATTCTTCATGTGCGTTCTATTTGAAACTCGTTCAAAATCTTCACTGTGTCCTTGTCAGCTGAAGAATTTGCGAACGGAACGTTAAAACTTATCTTATCCAAATTTTCTGCTTTGCCGCTCAAACCGTTCCGCATCCCACGAAATACTTATCTATTCACCCACGATCTAACACGATCTCCACTTCTCAGTACGTGGGTGACACATGTCAAGCGAATGAGAAGGGTCAGGGGCACGTTCGTCCAAAATCTTTGGGCGAACAGTTTTTCACCGTGGCTATAAATACCCCCCTCTCCCCTTCCTCACTTCCTTTACTCCGCCCGACCTCTCTCCAGCTCGAGCTTCTCAAACCCTAGCGCCGCCGCTACTTCATCATCACCGGTGAGGAAGAGCTTCACTGCCTCGACCTCGTCGCCGCCGTACTCGCGCCGGCCGCGGAAATCTTCACTCCGCCGCCGCCGTAGCCGTCTTCCTCCGCCGAGTTAGGGCGTGGAAGATCTGCACATATGAACTTCTCATCTCTACCTGACAATTCGTCGTGTTCTTTGTCCAGGGTAATTAAAAGTTACTTTTACTGCCCTCTTTGATTCAAATGATTTCTACAAAATCTTCAAAGGTGTTTATTCTTCAAATTCTTCACACACTAAACACCTCACATGTCATCTGTTCTTGATTCGTTTCTCTAAGCAATAATTTTTCTTCAAGATTCCTCAATTGTGTGGATCTTCGATCTATACAACTCTGGAACCTAAGACAAAGAACGCTTAGTGAAATTCTTCAAGACTCATCTGGTCAAATTCCTCAAACTTGTTCTTTTTGAAAAACCTTCTCAGAACGCATATGACCTCTCCAAATTCCTCGCAACTATACTCTGTTCACAGGTACTCATGTCCGCTGCCGAATCTCTAGGTTCTCATCAACTTAACTCATTTGCATCGTTCCTCGAAGAAAAGTTGCATACTTCTTCAGAGAATTCAATTGTTCAAATTCCTCATCTGAAGAAAATGGTTGATGGAAAGAAGCCACATAAAGGAGGAAAGAGGCCTGAAATCAATACTGCCTTTGAAATCCCTGAGGACATCTATGCTGGGTACTGCACACCCCCCGAGGAAGATAAAAATCAGCGCAAGGTGCGCATTCAGAAGATAGAGAGGAGATGGGCAAGAGAGTGGAGGGAGTATAGGTATGTGACTCCCAAGTACATGAAGAAATTCGCACTCAATCCTCCATGCCCAAGATCTCCGTTGGCACCTGGCCAAGAAGCTGATCTCACCAGCCTCAAGCGTGGTGAGGATTATGCTGATGAATGGGCCAAGCGCCAGGCCAAGCTGGCTAGACAAGCCAGAGAAGCAGTGAGGAAATTCAATGAAGACTCTGCTGCTGCTGCTGCCGCTGAGGCCTCTATCAAGCCGAAGAAATCCATGGCAAAGAAGCCTGCGCGTAAGCCAAGTGCTTCATCTTCAATGCCCTTAAGGCCAAGTTCCTCAGCAATGCCCTCACGGCCAGAATCCTCAAAGCCCTCACGGCCAATTCCTCATGCTGCTCCTGCTCCTCCAAAATCCTCAGCTCCTCCGCATAAGTCCTCAGCTGCTCCGACCAAATCCTCAACACCTGTGCATCTTGCCACGTGCCAAAGGACTACAGGCATCTCTATTGCCTCAGGAGCTTCAGCTAGTTCCTCAGCTGCTCCAAATTCTTCAACAGGACCCTCTCTGCTGAAGACAAAGACCACTGCTGGACGAGGTTCTTGCCCAAGTCCTCACAAGAAGCAGGTCGCCTTCCAAGTGCCGTCTGAAGAAGACGAAGCTGATGATGAAGAACTTGCTGAAATCATCAGAGATAGGCAAGTTAGGGCCGCTAGAGCCAAGGGCACAAATGTGCCTCTGCTTTTGGATCCAAAGTTGATCCTCGATTACATTGATCTCTGGCACAAGGACCCAAACACTCCTATGCCTGACTTCAAGCTGACTCCTGGCCAAAATCATATGCTGACTGCCTTCATCCAAGAAGAGAAATGGAAATTTGAGAAGGCCAGGCAGATCAAGAAAGCGCAGTACAGGAAGGAGAAATTCCTGAAGAACAATGTTGTCTCTATGACAACTGATGATCTTGTGAAGATCCAATCTGAAGTCCTCAGCGATGATTTCAATGCTTACTATGCTAATTGGCAAGGAGCCAAGGTCAGGTTTGTTAAACTGACTGAGAAGTTCACCTCCAATGTTGCAGCCCCATCGCAACAAGAAATTCCTCAGACTGAAGCATCTGCTCAGCCAACTGAAGAACATGCCAGCACTGCTGATGACATTCAGGCTGCTGAAGAAAATGTGAGTTCCAGGGCTGATGACTGCATTCCAGCCGCTGATGAAATTGCCAGGGCATCCACTAGTGGTGCGCCTGAAGAAGATGAAGAGGTCAGGGCAACTGCATCAGTTGTGCCTGAAGAAAATCAACCACATTCCTCTGCTCCTCCTGCTCCTACCCCAACTCCAATTATTCCATCTGCATCAGATGTGAAGAAGACCAAGGCTGCAGAGCTTACAATAGTGAAGAAAAGGAAAGCATCAGCTTCATCAGATTCTTCAGCTCCGAAGAAGATGAAGAAATTGACCAGCTCAGTTGCAAACCCCATTGATGCTGTTCCGATCTCAACCATGCCATCAAAAGACCTTGTTCCTTTTGATGAAGAATATGTGATCCCTAGCGGATCTGATGAAGAAAATCCTTCTGCTGCTTCGTCAGAGCAGATGGATGAAGAAATTGAAGTGGATGAAATCCCTTCAACTCCAGCTGTTTCCTCGCCTATGCCTCAGTTTACTGCTGAAGAGGCCGGCGTTGAAGAAATAGAAGATGAAGACATGGACATTGGCTGTACCACACCAGTGATGAATGATGACTTTTGGGAAAGTCAGCACCCCAACTCTCCACTCTTCACACCTTTACAGCAAATTCCTCAGTCCCCTGTTGCTACTGAAGTACAAATGGGATCTGAAGAACCTTGTGCAACCCCATCTGTCCATGAAGAAATTCCAGTCACTAGTGCTGAAGAAACTGCTGGTGCTGAATCACTGAAGACACAGACTGCCACTGAAGAGGAACTAGAAATTCCTCAGCCTGAAGAACCTGAGATTGCGATTCCTGAGGTTGTAATGCAGCTGACTGACACTCCTCTGCCCAAGCCAAAGGATCCATTCTCAAGGAAGCAAAAATTCAAGGCTAATGATTTCTTCGACGAGCACGTATTTTTCACTGATTACAACCCCTATGACTCTGCTCGCATTAGGAAGAGGCGTTTCTGGACTGCCAGCCAGGCAAATTTTTATTCCTAAGTGCTGTTCAACAAAGACAAAGTCTCCGATCATGAGCACATTCCTCACGTGGATATGGAATCTCTGCCGTGCTTCGTGCCAGTCCTCAGTGTTCTTCACGACGCTGGGCTGTTAAATTTCTGCACTGATATATGTGATTGGAATGAAGAGCTCATTCTTCAATTTTATGCAACTCTACACATCACCGGAGACTCTGAAGATGTTAATTCTTGGGTGCTGGACTGGATGTCTGAAAATACTCACTACAAGGCACCAGCTACTGAATTGCTTCGTGCTTTGCCTCTCAGTCCTCCCCTTGAAGCTGCTCGTTGCGTCTATAGTGAACCTGAGCTTACAGATCACTATATGCAAGTGCTGATGAAGTCATTGAAGCCAGGTCAGGCCCCAAGAACTAAATTCCTTGTGAAGGAATTGTTATATGTGCCTCAGACTGTCTATCGCATTCTGACGAAGACATTGAGTCCTATCAAGGGCCACGACTCGAATGAAGAAAAAGTCGTTGGCATCATGAAGAATCTACTTTTCAATATCATTCATGGCGTTCCCGTCAACTTCCATGATTTCTTCATGAGGACTCTGGCCAATGTCGCAATGTCACCTTTTGAGTTGAAGCCTTATGCTCTGTGGATTATGAGATTCATCAGAACAAGGTCTTCACTCAACTACAAAGCTGATACACTGAACCATTGCAGCTACTTGCCCCCGATTGAAGTCCTCAAACGGACATTTTTCTCAGCTGATGAAAAGGGCAAGGCTACTGCTGTTATTGATGAAGGCATTCGTGCACTGGATGGTCAATTTCGCAAGGCTGCATCCTACTCCACCAATGATGACTCTGCCACCCATGACTCTGCCGCCAACACAACCAAGCCAAATCCTCAAGGCACAGCTCCCAGGGTGATGACTGACCGTGAGCTTCTCCTCAGTCTTCACCAGAAGGTTGATCGAATCACAAATGGGTCAAGCGTCAGTTTGGTTCGATTCTTCACAACATGACTGCTACCCACAATGCAGTGAAGAAAAACCATTACTACCTCAATGAAACCTTCAACCGTACCTGGGCTATTCTGTCTCACATTTATAGCGCAGAATATCTGAAGAAAATGGGTCTCAAGGAAGATTTTGACTGGTATGCTCCTCCACCGAAGAAATACAAGAGGGTCAAGGTTCCATCCTTGGTGGCCAGCTTCTATTCTTCATCGCGTGACACCGACGAGCATGAAGACTTGGACGACACTGCGGCAGGCCCTACATCAACAAACGACCCCAACAACGCTGGCGCTCCTTCATCAACTTGATATTCTTCAGGGGCGTTAGTCCTCATTTTCGAACCTTTTGGTCATTCGATGACAAAGGGGGAGAAATTTGAGTTAGTCTTCAAGCGGTGTCGGGTGGTTGGTGCGACATATGCCAAGGGATGGCTTATCATTGTGGGAGCCAATAAAACGTCGCCGGTGCCTGGAAACGGGATGAGGCGAAGACATGCACGCCGGCGGATCTTACCCAGGTTCGGGGCTCTCCGAGGAGATAACACCCCTAGTCCTGCTCTGCGGGGTCTCCGCATGATCACTAGATCGATAAAGGGTAGCTACAATCGCTCCTAGAGCTGTTGGGATCAAGGGAGAAGAAGAACAAGGCTGGCTCTTGCTTCTCTCTATCTATGGTGTGTATGTGTGCTATGCTTGGATGCCAAAACATGCAGAGGTGCCAACCCTTTGCATGGGTGCTCCGGGGGGTTTATATAGGCCTACCCCCCGGGGGTACAATGGTAATCCGACTGGGAACTGGTCCCAGCCGTCAGTGTCTACTCTCGCCGGCTTCTCCGCCGGCTGCTGGGTCCCGCCGGCTGCTGGGTCCCGCCGGCTGCCGGCTACTTGGTCGACAGGCCGGTCCCACTGCCTAGGGTTTTGTCGGCGGCTGCTTACTGTAGCCGCGCCTCTGATGATGAGGGCTTTGTCGAGGTGAGCGTGGCTACAGTGGGCCGACTCGGGGGCTATCACTGTAGCCTCACCTCGTCTTGTCTCCTTAATGGGGCTCCTGCTTCGAGGAAGGGAGTGGCCGACTTCTGGAGGCCGGCTATACTCTTGGCCGACTAGGAAGAGCCGGGCCGCCTTCACGCCTCTCTCTGCCTGAAGGGGCCCGCAGTCCTTGGGCCGTACAGGAGGGGGTCGTGGATGACGTCGTAGCTGGCGTGGCTACAGTGCCGGGCCGTACGGGAGACATCCCCCCGTACGGCCTCCTGTAGCCATGCCCGCCTCGGGCTTCGGGGGTCGTGGGCCGCACTGTGGCCATGCCCCGTCAGGTCGTCGTTATGTAGGAGTGGTTGTGATCTTGGCCGGCTTCTAGGAGTCAGCGTCCTTCTTGGCCGGCTTCTTGGAGTCGGTGAGGCTGGGTCGTCTTCCGGGAGTCGGCTTTAGTGGTAGCCGGCCGGGGAAGGCGGCCCAAATGCTTGGAGTGCTTGAAGGCCCAAAGGCCTGATAAATTTTCTTAAGAGCCAGGGGTAGTCGGTTAGTCTACCCGTGGCCATTTACCCCGACAGTAGTCCCCGAAGCTGGTTGAGCTTCGAGGTGGAGTGGGGTTCAAGAAGCTCGATCAGCGTCCTATCATGACGAGCCGGCAGCTGGGAGCCGGCCTCGATCAGGCGCGCCGCCTTAGTCGAATTCTTATGGAGTCGGGGGGCGGGAACCCGCAGGGACGCGCACCGGGCCGCGGGCCGGCCATGGGCCGTTGGCGCGCCACGTGGCCGGAAAGCCTGCCAGCCCACGCGCGTGACGGGACGTCGCCTCAGAGAGGGGGCCCGCCACGTCCGCGCCCCGGCCCAGGCGCGGATCCTTTGCATCCCGAAACCGCCCGCACGTTCCGTGCGGCAGTTTCGGCTCACACTTATGCGTAATAAACGCGAGACGTGGGGGGAGTGGGCGCAGTTAATCCCACGTCTCCCCCCACGTCCGGCCTCTTCAGCCGCGTGAGGCTATAAGTAGGGGGAGGTGGAGGGCGGCAGGCCCTCGCACGCTCCTCCTACTTCCACCATCTTCTGGCCTTGCTCGTTCTCGCGACAGCGCCTCGCCGCCGCGCTCTTCCTCCGCACGCTCCTCCGCCGCCGTGCTAGCTTCCGCTATGCCTCCCCACGTAGAGCAGCTTGGCGGGGATTGGGATGGCTCCATCGTCCACAACGACCACATCGACTTCCTCCGCGACACCCGGCGTCTGCCCAGCGCGGACAAAGTGGAGGTCCGCCTCGCGCCGGAGAAGGAAATCAGGCCGGCGCCGCGGGATGGCGAGCGGGTGGTCTTCCGCTCGCACTTCCTGCGCGGCTTCGGCCTGCCAGTGAGCGCCTTCTTCCGCTCCTGGCTGGACTTCTATCAGCTCCAGCCGCACCACCTCACCCCCAACGCGGTGGTGCTGCTGTCGGCCTTCGTCACCCTGTGCGAAGGCTATCTCGGTGTCCTTCCCACCATCGTGCTCTGGGGGGAGTTCTTCCAGTCGAAGCTGGGTACGTGCAGCAAGGGCGTGCCGGCCCACACTGGCGCCTTCATCGCGTCGCGGAGATCGGGCGCCGACAACCCCTTCCCCGTCATCACGCTGATCCAATCGGTGAAGAAGTGGCAGAAGTCATACTTCTACGTGCGGAACATCGCTCCACGTGGCGACTACATCAACCTGCCGGCTTACGTAGCCGGCCCACCGGCGGGGAGGCTGCCCCAGTGGTCCTTCCGGGCGGTGACGCTATCGCAGGGAGGAAACGCCGCCATCGCCCGCCTGCGGGAGATGGTCCAGTCGGAGGGCCTGACGGGGCCCGACCTCCTGGCCTCGTTCGTCACGCGCCGGGTCCTCCCGCTCCAGAGCCGGCCTCATCTGATCTGTCAGATGAGCGACCAGCTCGATCCGAGCCGGATGTGCACCAAGGAGATGCCGCAGCCCGACGCCGCCGACATGGTGAACTACCTCGCCAACTGTCAGCTTTCCGACGACTGGCAATTCGGCAAGGAGCCATACAGCCACGCCAATCCTCCGCCTACGGTGCGCTCCCCTTCTCTTTTTCTCTTTCTCTCTCTCAGCTTTGTCGCCGAGTTCCTCTGGGCCAACTCTAACTCAGTCGGCTCGCTCTTTTTGACAGAATCCTCTGCTTCGGCCGGCCGGCGGAGCGGACGTGGAGCGCCGCTTCGTCCCCGACCGGATCGAGCACGACCAGGAGGACCCCGACCTGGGGGCGGTCCATATGGAGGACACCGCCGAGACGGCTGGAGGCCCAGCCGGCGGCGAAGCAGGCGGCTCCGGGTTCACCGCTACCTTCGAGGACTGGCCGGACGAGGACGAAGCCGAAGCCGTCCCGCATCGCCAGCCGACGTCCGGACGCAGTGCGGGCTCCTCCGGCGCGCAGCCTGTTCGGGGTAGAGGCCAGAAACGTCGCGCCACCCAGGGCATGTTCGGTAGCCGGACGAAGAAGCCCAGGGGTGGGGCGGCGGCCACCAGGCGGGAAGAGGCAGCCGTGAAGGCGGCTCGTTTCCGCAAAGTGGTGAAGCAGCCGCAGACTGTGTCGGCGTAAGTTCTCCCTTTCTTTGTACTGTCCTTCTTTCTTTCCTTTGATGATTCTTGAGTCTTCGTCTTCTTTTTCAATGGTCAGAGCTCCGCTATCACTTGAGCGGGCGGACGCCGGCTCCGTCATCGAGTCGCCAGGGGGCTCTGGGAGCACCACCCGCCGCGTAGATCCCCGCGCCGCCCTCCTGGAGGCGACGGAAAGGAACGCGCGGGAGGCGCGGGAGGAGCGGGAAGCGCGGGAGGCGGAGGCACGGCGGGTAGCCGCCGCCCAGGCAGCTCGGGAGGAGGAGGCGGTGAAGGCGCTCGCCGAGGCCGCTGCCAAGGCCCAGGCAGAGGCCGAGGCCGAAGTGGCGGCAGGGGAGGCCTTGATGGTCACCCCCGTGCGCACCATGGCGCCCGGGGACGTGGACCCCTCGCCGGGGGGAGCCAGCGGTTCCCAGCCGGGGCTGGGAGGAAGCGGCGACGACGTCGTCATCTTGGGGGAGGCGACGGGGCCGACTCCTCCGACTAGGACGACCCAAGGCCGCCAGCCTGAGCTTGCGCCCGCACAGTCGGCGGGGGGCGAGCCGGCCGCGGGGGCTGAGGTGGCGGTCCGGGTTCCGCCAAGCCGGCGGGCGGGGAAGGCCGCGTCTGAACCGCAGAAGGCTGCGTCGGAGCCACGGCCGGCCGTGGGCTCCAATTCGTCGGCCCGAGACGCGGAGGCGGCCAGCGCTACCTCGGGGTGGACGCCGGGCGGAGGGACAGCCGTGGTGAACGTCGCTGCACAAGACGTCCGGGCCCGGCTGCAGGGTCAAGTCGCGGCGCTGAGGCAGTTCACCGACGAATTCCTCGCCACGTGGGCAGCCATCCGGGTTAGTATTCTTATCTTGTTGTTTCTTGATCTTGATTTCTCTCGTGGGGGCGCGTCAGCGCACCCACTGGGTGTAGTCCCCGAGTTCCGAGTCGGCTGCTGAGCAGGCGGCTTGGAACTTCTTGGAGATTTTGTTTTTGCTGCTTTGTTCTCACTTCGGTCTTCTGTCCGCCTTGCAGGACTACCACAACCTCTGAGCGGCCGCCTTCAACTCCCAGGCTCGGGAGCTGACTCAGAAGACCGCCGATCTCACTGAAAGCCGAGGTATGTGACTTGATTTTTATCTCATGTGGGGGCGCGTCAGCGCACCCACTGGGTGTAGTCCCCGAGATTCGGGCCGACTGCTGAGCAGTCGGCTCGGATCTTCCTTGATGATTTCTCATTATTCTTCTTCTTCTTCTATCTCTGCAGCGGCCAACGCCGGTCTGAGGGCACAGCTGGGGGAGTCCCAGACTGCTCTTCGTGCCAAGGACGCGGAGCTCGCCGCCTTGGTGCAGGAGCACGACCGCCTGGTCAAGAAGCTGGCCGACCAGGAGGAAAGCCACCAGGCGGCGCTGAAGGCTGCGCAGGATCGCGAAGCCACCCTCCAGGCCGAGTTCGAGACGGAGGCGGCCGGCTGGGCAGAGGCTAGGCAGACTCTGGTCTCCGGCTATGGCCAGATCGAGGATCTGGTTGACGGTAAGTCGTCTATCCCTTCATCCTTTCTTGCCATCTGCCACTTCGGCTTGTTTTTCTGATTTTGCTGTTCTTCTTTTCTTTTCTTCTTTGCGCAGAGTACTTCCCCGGCTATTCCACTGCCGCCAACCAGGCCATTGAAGCTCGTCGCCAGGCGAAGAGGCAAGCCAGCTTCGAGATCTCGCCAATCGCCGGCCGCTCGCTGGAGGAGCAGCTCCTGGCGATCCAGGCTCGCATCCAGCCGGCTCACAGGCTGCTCCGCCGGCTTCAGCGTGCCGGGTCGGCGGTCTTGGCTGCCCTCTGGCCCGGCCAGGTGGTCCCTCGCACCCCCAGTCGGACCGCCGACTGGCTGGAGGTGGCCGTCGGCCGCTTCGAGGCGTGGAAGGCGTCAGCGGCTCGCTCCGGCGCCAGGCGGGCGCTGGAGTTCGTCAAGGCCTGGTATCCCGGCCTGAAGTTGGACCAGCTGTCGACCTGGCGGCAGCAGGCCGACACGGAGCTGGAACCGGCACGGCCGGCCATCATTCGGCGGGCTTCAGCGATCGCCGACTACACCGACACCAACGTCTTCGCCCCCGAGGTGGACGACAATGGAGTCGCCCAACTGGAAGATTGGTTCGGGCTGGACCCGGCGTACGGCGAGGACTCGGCGGAGGAGATTGACTCCAGCGACGAGGGCGAAGAGGAGGAGGAGGAAGGTGAAGATGCCGAGCCGGCTGGTGGAGTAGCCGGCCAGCCTGACCGCGCCTCCAGCACTACGTCGCGTGCGAGTGCGTCTCCGGCTGCGGGAGGCGGTCAAGCCGGGACCAGCTAGGCGGCCACTCCTTTAGCCGGCGAGCTGCCTTCACCGACCAGCTCGGCCTCCAAGTCGCGCCTTAGTCTTCTTTCTTTGTTTTCCCGTCTTGTTACTTTTGAACAATGTTTGGTTAAGTCTGCACAATTCCACCCACTGGGTGTATTCAAACTCAAGTCTGTTGCCGGCCTGTGGGCGGCTTTATGTATATAAGTTATGCAATCGGTCTTTCCTTGTACTTTCGCTTTTTTTCCTTCTGCTATTTTCCTTTGCCACCCTCCCGTGGTTGCCGCCTCCCTAGTCAAACAGTTGCTCTGCAATCTGTAGCCGGGGAGTGCCTGGCCGATTGGGGAGGGGGAAGTACTTTTAGCTCTGCTGGACTTAAGCTAAGTTTTTTAGGAAGCCGGCCAGCCGGCTGCTGTGACAGCCGGCAGGCGTATATGGAGGCCGTCTCTTTGCTATATGGGTTAGTTGTTCCTTAGCCGTTTTTCGTGTGCATGTCCTTTCTGTCTTTCCTCTTGCTAGTCGGACAGTCAGTTCTTTGAGCTGCGACTTTCAACAAGGGAGGACTTGGGAGCCGGCACGCTACTTTGCTGACTTCGGGAAGAACTTAGAATATAGCTCAAGGCGGCCAGTCCCCGGGCCGACTAGTCGGACCCGGTGCCGGACAAGAATTCAAAATGTAACAATACATTCATGGATATGACACTCGTCATTCATAGATAAATAAAAGGCAGTCCCCGAGTACTGTTCGGGGGGCTTGTTGGTTTGTAACTTAATACAAAAGGGGTAGCGTGATACATACTGCTTTTCAGCTGTAAAATCGTCTTAGGAGGTTCGCGTTCCATGGTCGCTCCGACTCCTTGCCGGAGTCGTCTCTCTTGCGTGCTCTTGGCTTTTGCGCGTCGATCAAGTAGTAGGAGTCGTTGCCGAGTGCCTTGCTGATGATGAAGGGGCCTTCCCAAGGGGCCGAGAGCTTGTGCTGGCCGGCTGTTCGCTGGATCAGCCGGAGCACAAAGTCGCCCTCTTGGAAGGATCTTGGCTTGACCCTGCGGTTGTAGTAGCGGCGCAGGCCTTGCTGGTAGATGGCCGACCGGCTGAGGGCTAACAGCCGGCCCTCTTCCAGTAGGTCGACGCCGTCTTCTCTTGCTTCTTTGGCTTCCTCCTCCGTGTACATGGTGATCCGAGGCGAGTCGAACTCGATGTCTGTTGGGATGACAGCCTCGGCACCGTACACACGTACACAAGGAAGAATGGAGTGAAGCCGGTTGACTTGTTGGGTGTAGTGCGCAGACTCCAGAGGACAGCCGGCAGCTCTTCGAGCCAGCAGCCGGCCAATCGCTCCAGTGGTACAACCAGTCGGGGCTTGATGCCGGAGAGGATAAGTCCATTTTCTCGCTCGACCTGGCCGTTTGACTGCGGGTGGGCAACGGACGCTAAGTCCAGTCGGATGCCCTGTGTCGCGCAGAAACGTGCCAGTGCGCCTTTGGAGAAGTTCGTGCCGTTGTCGATGATGATGCTGTGCGGCACGCCGTACCGAGTAGTGATGTCGGTGATGAATGTCACGGCAGTCGGCCCGTTCAGCTTCTTAATCGGCTTTGCTTCGATCCACTTTGTGAATTTGTCCACCGCAACGAGTAGGTGTGTCATGCCACCGCGGGCTGTCTTGAAAGGGCCCACCATGTCCAGTCCCCAAACGGCAAAGGGCCAGGTGAGGGGAATGGTCTTGAGGGCGGAAGCCGGCAGGTGTTGTTTGGAACTGAAGACTTGACATCCTCTGCAGCTCTTGACTATTTCTTTAGCATCCTCCAAGGCAGTCGGCCAGAAGAAACCATGGCGGAAAGCCTTGGCCACGAGGGATCTTGAGGCGGCGTGATGGCCGCATTCGCCTTGGTGGATGTCTTTGAGGATTGCCACTCCTTTCTCTGGCTCGACGCAACGCTGGAAGACTCCAGTGACGCTGCGCTTCACAAGCTCCCTGTTGATTATTGTGTATGTTGCGGCTCGTCGTTGCACTAGTCTTGCTGCGATCTCGTCAGCCGGCAGTTCTCTGCTGACTAGGAACTTGAGGATGGGCTGGGCCCATGAGGGAGCTGTGACTTCTTCTGCTGTTAATGTGGCCACCATGACTCGGGTGGGTGGGTTGGGTGTTGTATTGGAGTCGACCACCACATCTTGCGTCGTTGCAGTCCCCGGGCCGACTGCTGCAGTCCCCAGGCCGGGCTCTGAGGTCCCTGGGCCGGGTGCGACTACGTCAGTCCCCGGGGCAGTCGTCGAAGTCCCCGTGCCGCCTGCGGGATTTCTTGAGCCGGATCCGGCTGTTTCTGGCGCAGGCGGTACGAAGATGGAATCCGACTCTGGAGACGGCTTGATGGACGGCTTGAGGAGGCGCTGGAGGGAGACGCCAGTCGGTATGGCTTGTCGGGTGGAGCCGATCCGTGCTAGGGCATCTGCTTGGTCGTTGTCGGCCCTTGGTACGTGAAGGAACTCGCACCCTTCGAAGTATCCGCTCATCTGCTGGACGAGGAATCGGTAGCTTGCCATGTTTGCGTCCTTGGCGTCCCAGTCACCAGATGATTGCTGGACCACCAAGTCTGAGTCGCCGTAGCACAGGATCCGGCGTATGCCGAGTTCTTTGGCTAGCCGGAGCCCATGTACGAGCGCCTCGTACTCGGCCACGTTGTTGGAGGCGGCGAAGTGGATCTGTAGCGTGTACTTGAGCTTGTCGCCTTTGGGAGAGGTGAGGACGATGCCGGCTCCCAAGCCGGTGCGCATCTTGGACCCGTCAAAGTGCATCCGCCAATGGGTAGAGTCGGGAGCCGGCGGTAAGTACTGGGTCTTGGCCCAGTCGACGAGGAAGTCGGCCAATGCTTGCGACTTGATGGCGGTGCGAGGTTGATAGAAGATCGTGTAGGGCGCCAAGGCAATGGCCCATTTGGCCACCCGGCCGGATGCATCCCGACTGCCTATGATCTCGGCGAGCGGGGCAGTGCATACGACCGGTATGGGGTGCTCTTGGAAGTAGGGCTTCAATTTCTTGGCAGCGAAGTACACCCCATAGCACATCTTCTGGTAGTGCGGGTAGTTTTGCTTTGAGCTGGAAAGTACTTCGCTGAGATAGTAGACCGGCCTCTGGACCAGCTGGGCTCGGCCTTCCTCCGGGCGCTGGACCACAACAACAGTGCTGACGACTCGGCTTGTCGCGGCGATGTAGAGGAGCATGGGCTCCTTCTCAGTCGGCGCAGCCAGGACAGGCGGAGTGGTCAACATTTTCTTCAACTCATGGAAGGCTTGGTCGGCTTGATCATTCCACTCAAAGTGAGTGGACTTCTTCATGAGTCGGTACAGGGGGAGGGCCTTCTCTCCTAGTCGGCTGATAAAACGGTTCAGGGAGGCTAAGCAGCCAGTGAACTTCTGCACATCTCGCAGCTTGGTGGGAATCTCCATCCTCTCGATGGCTTTGATCTTGACAGGGTTGCACTCAATGCCGCGTTTGGAGACCAGGAAGCCTAGCAGCTGGCCGGCTGGCACTCCGAACACGCACTTCTCGGGGTTGAGCTTGATCTAGAATCGGCGCAAGTTGGCAAATGTTTCCTTCAGGTCTTCCAGCAAGGTACCGTGCTTCTCTGTCTTCACCACAATGTCGTCTACATAGACGTGGGCATTTCTGCCGACCTGTTTCAAGAGACATTTCTGCATGCAACGCTAAAAGGTGGCACCGGCGTTTCTCAAGCCGAATGTCATTGTCAGGTAGCAGAAAGCTCCAAAGGGTGTGATGAAGGCAGTCTTTAGGCGGTCAGCTGGGTCCAACTTGATCTGATGATACCCTGAGTATGCATCCAAAAAACATAACAGCTCGCATCCGGCTGTGGAGTCTATCACTTGGTCAATCCGTGGCAAAGCAAACGGATCCTTTGGGCAGGCCTTGTTCAAACTTGTGTAGTCTATACACATGCGCCACTTGTTATTCTTCTTCAAAACCAGAACTGGATTGGCAAGCCATTCTGGAAAGAACACCTCCATGATGAAGCCGGCTGCAAGGAGCCGGGCTATCTCTTCTCCCACGATTCTTCGCTTCTCTTCTGATAGTCGGCGGAGGGGTTGCCTGACCGGCTTCGCATCAGCTCGGACATGTAATTTGTGCTCGGCGAAATCCTTCGGGAGACCCGGCATGTCCTTTGGGGACCATGCAAAGATGTCTCGATTCTCACGGAGGAAGTCGGCAAGCTCGCCTTCCTATTTACTGTCCAAGTTCGCCCCAATCACGGCGAACCTCTCCGGGTGCTCCGGGTCTAGAGGTATCTTCTTCGTCTCTTTGGCAGGCTGGAAGGAGCCCTGCGCATCACAGTCCTTGGGGTTGGGGGACAAGGCCGGCTGCTTGCCGGCCATGGCCACAACCCGTTCCAACATCTTCTTCTCTTCGGCCACCACGAGGGACTCGGCCAGCCGGCTGCTGGCCGTGGCACACTCGGTGGACTTCTTGTAGTCGCCGGCTACCGTGATGATCCCCTTCGAGCTCGACATCTTCATCTTCAGGTAGGCATAGTGGGGCACAGCCATGAACTTGGCCCAAGCAGGCCGGCCAAGTAGTGCATGATAGGGGCTCTCCAAATCCACCACCTCGAACCATATTGCTTCCCGGCGAAAGTGATCTTTGTCTCCAAAGAGAACATCCATTTTGATCTTGCCGATTGGAGAGCAAGATAGGCCGGGTACGATACCATGGAAGACGGTGCGGCTCGGCATAAGCTGCTTCGCTTTGATGTTCAGCTTGTCCATGGTGTCGCGGTACAGTATGTTGATACTGCTTCCGCCGTCTATCAGGACGCGGGAAAATCTGGCGGCTCGCCTCTCCGTCGCAAGGGTGACGTCCAAGACCATAGCATAGGAGCCAGGCGAAGGCATCACCTCTGGGTGGTCGGCCTGGCTCCAGCTGATGGGCTTTTCCGACCAGTGCATGAACTCGGCGGTGCTAGAGGCGACTGCGTTTACTTCTTGGTGCTGCCGGCGTCGGCTGCGCTTGTCGTCGACTTGACTTGTGAAGACGACGTAGGCGTCGTGCGCTTCGGGGAACTCATCTTGGATGGCGCCGACTGCCGGCCGGGCCGCCGGCTGCTGGGGAGCTGGAGGCGGCGGGCCGGGAGGTGGAGGCGGCACCATCCCTTCGCCCTTGGTGATGCGGGTGAGCCAATGGCATTTCCGTGTTGTATGGTTGGACGGCTTCGCGCCGCTGTGGAACTTGCAGGGAGCATCGAGTGCTTGTTCGTAGGAGAAGGACGGCTGCCAGGGCGGCCGGCCACCCTTCTTCTTGGGTGCGGGCCGCTCCTCGGGCTGCTCGTCTTCAATTGTGGCCACCTGCCGGCTGGAGGAAGTCAGCATGGGGCCCTTGCGCTTGCGGTCGTTCTGGTAGGGGCGCCGGTTAGGGTCGCCAGCCGGCGTCTTGGGAGCCGGAGCAACTACTTTCCCCGAGGCGTCCACTCGGAGCTCGGTCTTCATGGAGGAGTCGGCAGTGGCATGCTTGTCGGCGGTGATCAGCAACTCGTCGAGGGTAGCCGGCTCGTCGCAGAGGAGTCGGTGCTTGAGGAGGGTGCCCTCTCGGCACCCGGCGGTGAAGTATTCGATGGCCTGGACCTCGTGCACTCCCTCGCAGGAGTTGCGGAGCTCGGCCCATCGTGTGAGGTAGTCGCGGGTCGACTCGTTGGGCCCTTGGACGCAGAGGGAGAGCTGGCGAGGCTTGGGAGGCCGCTTGTAGGTGCTGGTGAAGTTGCGGACGAAAACTTCGGTGAAATCCAGCCAACTGTTGATGCTGTAGGGCTTGAGGCTGTTGAGCCATGTGCGCGCCGTGCCTTGCAGCATCAAAGGGACGTACTTCACGGCGACGCGCCGATTGCCGTTGGCGATGCTGACGGCTGTGGAGTAGTCGATGAGCCAATCTTCCGGCTTCACCGAGCCGTTGTACTTGGGTGTGTCTCTGGGGAGCGAGAACCCTTTGGGAAAGGGCTCGTCGCGGATGCGGGGGCCAAAGCATGGTGGGCCGACAACGTCTTCTTCTTCTAACGCCAAGGATCGGGCAAGGCGGTCGATCCTGTGGCTGGCGTCACTCTCGCCGACTCCTTCTCGGTGGCCGAGTCGGTCGCCAAGAGTCGGATGCGTGATGGGCGGCGGAGTGAGGCGTCTTTCTCTTCGAGGCGGGGGAGGCGGCATGTTTCCTTGGTGTTCGACCGCCCGAGGGCGGCCATCCGCGTCGCGCTCGATAGTGATGCGAGTCCGGCTGCGGCTGGCAGCCGGCTTCTTGTCTTTCTTCTGGCGCGTGCCGCTCGCAGTCGGCGAGCGGGACGTCGCGGCGTGCTCCCGGCACGGGGGATGACTATCAGCACGGGCGCCAGCTTCGTGCCGTTCTGCAGCCGCGTCGATCAGCTGCTGGATCCGTCTTGTCATGTAGGGGAGCTCATCGGCCCCCAGCCCATTGAGCTCCTCTGCAGCCGCCTGAGCGGCTCGCAGATTCTCGAGCGGGGTGGCGTAGATGGGGCGATCTGCGCCCAGCATGCTGGCAACGGCTGCGCCACGCTTCTGGACGAAGCCGGCTCGGCTCGGACCGCTGGGCGGCGGCGTCCTGAAGGCGGCGCGGTCGACTTCGCGCTAGTGGGCCTCAGCGAGGCGTCTCATCGAGGCTATCTTCTTGCTCTCCGTGATGAGGGCAAGACGGCGTGCCTCCAGGGTCTCGGCGTCGGCGTCGGCCGGGATGGGGATGGAGAGGTCGTGCATCGCCGCTTGCTGAGCGTCGCGGGCGTCCTCGCCGGAGTTGGAGACGTGGCTGATGACCAGCACTTCGGTGACAGCGCTGCTGCCGCTGTCAGCTCGAGGGAGGGGGTCGTCGAAGACCACCACGTCGGAGGGGTAAGCGTCGAGCGACGCGGTGTCGGAGTTGATGAGCATCGGGTCGGTGGAGCCAACCGACTCCATGTCCGCAGCAGGCTCGCTGGAGACGTGAAGTTGGTCGAGGAGGCTGACGAGGCGGCTCTCGGGGTAGTCGGTGCCTGCGTCGGATGCAGGCTCGTCGGAGATGCGAGTCTCGCCGAACAGATCGGCGAGGTGGCTCGCTGCGCAGGCGTCGTCGACGCCTTGCAGCGCGTCGGGGAAAACGCCATCGAACTGCAGTGTACGAGCCGAAGGACGAGCACATGGAGGCATACCTCGCAGAGGTACGCAAAATAGAGAAGAAATTCTTGGGCCTGGAACTGCAGCATGTGCCCCGCGACATGAACAAGGAAGCTGACGACATCACCAAGAGGGCATCCAGGCGCCAGCCTCAGGAGCCCGGTGTCTTCGAGGAGCGGCTCTTCAAGCCCTCAGCGGCCCCTCCAGCTATGGGGCCAGCGCCGCCTCAGGAGCAGCTTCCCCTGCCACCAACCTCGGGAGCCCCCACCTGCGGCCCGACCTCGGGAGCACGCCTACTCCTCGCGCTCGAACCCCAGGAGGGGTGCTGGACCGAAGAATTCAAGGCGTACCTGACACAAGGAACCCTGTCGGAGAAGGAGAAGACGCGGAGCGCGTAGCCCGGCAGGCTACAGCCTACTACATTCAGGACGGTGAGGTATAACGCAAACGGCCGAACGATGTTTCTCTGCGATGCATCTCCAGGGAGCAGGGGTGCGAGCTGTTAGCTGACATACACGGCGGAGACTGCGGGCATCATTCGTCGTCGCGCACCTTGGTGGGCAAGGCGTTCCGCAGTGGATTCTACTGGCCCACGGCACTCAACAATGCAAGCGAGCTGGTGAGGCCCTGCGAGGCCTGCTAGTTCCATGGCAAGCAAATCTACCAACCAGCTCAGGGCCTTCAGACTATCCCGCTCTCGTGGCCATTCGCAGTCTGGGAGCTGGACATTTTGGGTCCGTTCCCCCGGGCGCCCGGGGGCTACCGCTACCTCTATGTTGCCATCCACAAGTTCACCAAGTGGGCGGAGGTGGAGCTAGTATGTACCATCCTTGTCGGCTCAGCGGTCAAGTTCATCAAGGCCTTGTAAGCTGGTTCGGAGTCCCTAATCGCATCATCACCAACAACGGCTCGCAGTTCACTAGCAATCTCTTCAAAACATATTGTGCTAATCTTGGAACGCAGATATGCTATGCCTCTGTGGCACACCCCAGAAGCAACAGCCAAGTTGAGCGCGCCAACGCGGAGGTCTTGAGAGGCCTCAAGACAAGGACCTTCAAGAAGAAGGTCGAGGCCTACGGCAGAGGCTGACACGACGAGCTCCAGTCCGTGCTAGGGTCCATCCGCACCACCGCCACCAAGCCAACGGGCGAGACTCCATTCTTCCTCATCTACGGAGCCTAAGCGGTTCTCCCTCACGAGGTCAAGCATCGCTCCACATGGGTCTTGGCCTTTGACAAGGCACATCAAGATGCCAGGCGGGGGATGGACCTCGTGCTAGGGGAGGAACGCCACCGCCAAGCCTCGCTCCGAGCGGCAAGGTACCAGCAGGCGCTACAGTGGTACCACTGCCGCAGTGTCCGCTCCAGGACGCTCGACGTGGGCGATCTCGTCCTGAGGCGGGTGCTCTCCAGGGAAGGGCTGCATAAGCTCTCACCCATGTGGGAGGGCCCGTTTAGGATTGCCCGCGTCTCCAGGCCTGGCGTCGTGTGCCTGGAGACGCAAGACAGGATCCCCATCCAGAACGCCTGGAACATCCAGCACCTCCGGAAGTTCTACCCATGAAGCAAGGCCCAGTGCCTGTGCTCGTGACACTCTCACGTAATAATGAGTGGGGCTGTACACGCGCCGGAGTCTCCGGTGTGCCGCCCTCGGGCCTCGGGGGCTCCCTCCCACGTCCTAGTGGCAGCACTTAGCTCCGCGCTGGTGAGAAGACTAGACTAGGTGCCGGACGCAGATGTTCATTTGCTTTCTGTAGCTGGTTTGCAACCTTTTAATGAAATTTGGAGTTTTGGCGTTTCTCGATTGCTTGGTTGAGTTTTCCCCTTTTACTTCGCTCGTTTCTTTGTCGACAGGGAGGATGGCAGTTGCCCGACGCTCTCCCTCATGCGCCCCGCGTGGGGGCTGGGCAGGTGTGTCCGTGTGCTGGGCTAGCCCACGCCACGGGCACACCTCGCCAAAGCCCTGTCGCTCCAGAGCTTCGGCTTCCTTGATCTTCACGAGGCGCCCTCGAATGAGCTCATGACTTGCGCACCCTCTTAAGTCTGTGCCCCCCGGGTACTGTGACGTAGTGCACTAAGCCATGCTGATGATGTCTCCTGAGGCTAGCCGCTCCCGAGCCGGCAACAAGGAGGCCTCACCAGATGCCAAAAGGCGCGCCCTCGCGAGGCGGGAAGCCACCCCGAGCGTATCAAGCTAAGTTATCCCTCTACGTTCACACGGAGCACGAACACCATAGCATAACGCAAGAATAATAAACATAGCATAGCGGCATAAGTACCATGGTTCATTACATGCCCCAGCAGGGCTATCTACTTTTTCAAATGCAGGAAGAAAGGAAATGTTAAACAAAAGCGGCCGCACGACCGCAACGGCCCTCGGACTCTGCTTGGCTTGAGCCCTCCTCGCGCTTCACCGTCGCGTGGCGACGGGACGACCCACCACCGTCCTCGAAGCGAGCCCCGCGGCGTGGTGGCTGGTCGTAGCCGCCACTGCTGATGCTCTCGCTGGCGGAGGAGCTGCCGCCGCTGGACGATCCGCGGCCGTCGCCAAGGGCAAGTTCGCCCTCAGCCTCGTCACAGCCGTCGCCAAGGCCGAGCTCATCGTCACCGCCGCTGTCTTCGGGGCGGCACCCTACGCGGCGACCGTCTTCCCCAAACACCCTCACGAAGAGAGTTGCGGCGCCGTCGTACTTGAAGTGGAGGGTGCACTGCCTGCTCAGGCCGCGCGCGCGGGAGAACGTCTGCCAACCGTGGGCCAGGGCCACATTGCCCATGGCAGAAACCTCCACCGCGACCCACGAGGCCTTGCTGCAGCAACCGTCGGCCTGCAGCCAGAAGCCGTCAAGACCCCCGGCCGGCAGCTCGCCGGCAAAGGAGCGCGGAAGCTAGAGCCAGGTGCCGGCCGGACTCAGCGACCACACGATGAACTCCGGGAGCACCTCCACTGAATGGAAGCGCGTCCGGGGAGGCCGGGCAACCACGGCGCGCCTCCCCTTAGCAGGGGGGCTGCCTCGCCGGGGGCGGCTTCCGCCGTGGCCGCCAAGGACGACGCCGGTCCCCGAAGGAGTGCTTCCATGGCCCCGAGGCGCCACTGCAGGGGTAGCGGCATGCTTACGAGGGCGGCCCCGCCCTCTCTCGAGTGGCGGCGAGCCAGTCCCCTCCTGGCGAGCTTTCCCATTCTCTGCGGTGGAGAACCTCTTCGTCGGCGCCATGGAGGCTGCAACAAGACGACGAAGCAAGGAGGAAGAAGAAGGAGCAGGCGGCAAGGAGAAGGAGATGGGAAAGGGGGGCTTCGCCCCTCTCCTCATTTATAGCCAGGAGGAGGCCAACCGCCGGCCTCCACAATCGTACGTAACGATGGTTTTTCTCTGCATGCAGCAGAGTCTTGTCAAGTCGAGGACGGTTGCCAAGGCAGCGTGGGGAAGCGGAGGCGCCCACGTCCCATCAATCACCACGCGTCGACCGGGGCCGCATGCGGTCGGGGCCCGCGGCGCTCCGCACTTGCCCTTTGGCTTCGCCTTGAAGCCAAGTTCAAGCGCGCCTTGGGCCCGGGGGCTACTGTCGGCATCCTGGGAACGGGGGTGCCCAGAATTGCCTGCCTGCGGCCCGTGGCGTGTCTCCATCGACGGCTCGGTATGGCCCAGCTTCAGCAGCAACAACTCAAGACCCTCGCGAGGGGCCAAGCCTCATGAGGCGGACGACACCGAGACCTCCCTGGGGGCTGCCTCACTAGGATGGCTCCCGAGGAGCGGAGATATCTATGCAAGGTGCACCTCGCGAGGTTCACATGACGTGAGCCATGACGACCAAGGCCAGGCGGGTGCCAGCGGGCGCGGTGTACCAGTTTCCTTTTTGGTGCTAAGGAGGCAAGCGCAGGCGCGGAGTCCCGAGGAATCAAGCGAAGGCTTCCTTATCGGTGCAACAAGACCAAGACCGCCAGGACGGCGGGACGGAGGTCATTGCGGAGCCCGCCGCAACTGTCGGTGTCAAAACCGGCGGATCTCGGGTAGGGGGTCCCGAACTGTGCGTCTAAGGCGGATGGTAACAGGAGGCGGGGGACACGATGTTTACCCAGGTTCGAGCCCTCTCGATGGAGGTAATACCCCACTTCCTGCTTGATTGATCTTGATGACATGAGTATTACAAGAGTTGATCTACCACGAGATCGTAGAGGCTAAACCCTAGAAGCTAGCCTATGGTATGATTGTTGTTGTTGTTGTCCTACGGACTAAACCCTCTGGTTTATATAGACACCGGAGGGGGCTAGGGTTACACAGAGTCGGTTACAAGGGAGGAGATCTACATATCCATATAGCCAAGCTTGCCATCCACGCCAAGGAGAGTCCCATCCGGACACGGGACGAAGTCTTCAATCTTGTATCTTCATAGTCCAACAGTCCGGCCAAAGGATATAGTCCGGTTGTCCGTGGACCCCCTAATCCAGGACTCCCTCAGTAGCCCCTGAACCAGGCTTCAATGACGATGAGTCCGGCGCGCAGATTGTCTTCGGCATTGCAAGGCGGGTTCCTCCTCCGAATATTCCACAGAAGTTTTTGAACACAAGGATAATGTCCGGCTCTACAAAACAAATTCCACATACCACCGTAGAGAGAATAATATTTCCACAAATCTAATCTGCTGACAGCTTTTCATAACGTGACGTACTGCCGTGGTCTGGTCATGACGAACCGTTTTTTTGAGCCTGCCACTGCACGTGTCGCGAGGCGGTTTTATAGGCACGTCCTGTCGAAGCAGAGATCGTGCCCCTTTTTCACGGGATTCTCATCAATACGGGCGTGGGTAACCCCATCGTGCCTGCTGGTATGACTCCTCGATTTTAGGCAAGTTCCAAACGGCCACGCGGAGGACGCTTGATATTCACCCTCTTTATAAAGGGGCTAAGGCCTGTCCTTTTCTTCTCGCACTCAATCGAATCCTTCCCCCACCTTGAGTTCCAACACCCAAGGCTCAGGCTAGGCGCTTCGGACCTTCAGTCATGTCCGGATCCAACCTTCAAGGTCGGTGGGTGCCCTCCTCTGTCACAGAGGAGGATATCAAGAAGCTAAGAGAAGCCAGGTATCTGACCGCCGAAATCTCGCACAGGCTGCCTGCTCGAGGGCAGGTCGTTCCTACTCCCGAGCCCAACGAGAGTGTCGTATTCATTTCCCACTTCCTCTGAGGGTTAGGTTTTAGTCTAGATCCCTTTGTTAGAGGGCTCATGTTCTATTACGGGCTCGATTTCCATGACTTGGCCCCGGATTCCATCCTTCACATCTCGTCGTTCATCGTCGTGTGTGAGGCCTTCCTCCATGTCACCCCACACTTCAGCTTGTGGCTCAAGACCTTTAATGTGAAGCCGAAGATGATTAATGGGTGACACGCAGAATGCGGAGGTGCCATAATAAGCAAAGGCGCCGATGCTCCATGGCCAAAGGGTTCCTTTCCGGAGGTGTCCAGCTTATGGCAACGGGAGTGGTTTTACATCACAGCTCCCCGTGGTACTAAGTGGGTTGCCGCCCCTGCTTTCCGCTCGGGCCCCCCGCCACGACTGGCGTCATGGGTCAACAAGGGGCTGGACTGGGGGCCAGTAAATGATGTGCCGACATTGCAGAGCCGCATCCGAGATCTCCTCGAGAGAGATGTCAGCCTTGTCAAGGTAATGCAAGTCATGCTAGTTCGTCGAGTCCTGCCTTGCAAACGTCGACCTCTCCGTATGTGGGAGTTCAACCCGGAAGGACCGCGAACTATTCAACACTTCTTCGGCATGACGCATGAAGAGATGTATGGATTGTTCTTCGGATCACAAATAAAGTGTCCGAACACCATCGAGGATGCGGGTCTGAGCTGCAATCGTCCAGATACCCAAGTAAGTAATTCCGCGGCCGAACATGTTGTCTTTTAATTTACCACAACATCATTCTGAAAAGTCGCCTTTTGACCAGGGCTGAATAAAAAAGGCGAAGATGATCAGGTGTTCGGCCCCCCTTCCCGAAGGCCCACCGGATCCTGTACTAGCCAGGATGCTTGAGCTTGCGCCTTATCAAGCGCCATCAGGGGAAGATAAAGGGAGGAACAAAGAAGCCGAAAGTGGGCCTCACTCGTTATTCATCCTAACCGGGGGAATTAGTGCCTCCGCGAAGGAGGATAACCGGGGAGAAGAATCTAAAATTCCCCCTCCCCAAGGAAGAAAGAGGGCCGCCTATGAAGAATTGGAAACAATGGCTTTCAAACGAGGGAAGAAACCTTTGTCAGAGGACCCTACCCCGGAGGGCATCCTTACCGCACAGTACCCGCAAGGGGACCAGCCCTCCACCGAGCTGTAAGTAAACAAAAGTACTTTATAGTAAATATACCCTGCTTCATTTCTGAGAACAATAACCGAGACGTGTGTCTTGTAGTTCAGATTGTAGCCCTTCTCGACAGAGTTCGTCTTCGGGGGATCTTCTTCCGGAGATGATGGAGAGCAAAACGCCTCCCCGTGCCTCCCCGCCTTGTGAAGTGGACGACCCTGAGGTGTCGTCAAGGAGGATTTCTCCTGATCCGCCAAGGCCAGAGGGTAACCCTTCGGCCACCCGAAGTCCGGAGTATTCAGCTCCTAAGGAGAGCAACAGAAAGAGTCCAGGACTGTTCGGTGCGCGACCAGACGCACTGATGAATCTTCTGGAGCAAGCGGCTATCTCAGAAGCGCATCGTACGCTAATGGGTACGGTGGTTTAGAGGATTTCATCCGCCGAAAGCGGGTTGCATGAAGCTTTTATGAGCCTGCTGAGAGGCTTTGAGGTAGGCAAAGTAATATATATTTTTTGATGGTACCGCACACGCTAAGTGTGCCCTATGCAGATAGTAGCCCCTGAGACTCTAATTGCTGTCAAAAAAGACGGCAAATAGAGGATCATACTCCCAGGTAATAACCGTGCTGCTTTCACATGCAGGCGGCTGAGGGTCCGGTGGCTAGGCGGACTGTTGAGTTTGCCGAACTGAAGCGGCAGATGCCAACATCGTGCTTGTAAACAAGCGGCTTGACGAGGCACAGGGTACATATTCTCCCATGTTCAACACATATTAAGAGGAGCATGATGCTAGTATCTGTAATATGCTGTGACTGTAGATGGAGCTGCCGCCGTGGAGACCCTTCGGGCGGAACTTGCCCGAGCCAAGGAACAAGCCAGGAGGAGTGATGCGGCCGCCCTAAAGGCGGTCAAAGAGCTAAGAGCCGAACAGGCTGCGCATTGCCAGAGCAGAGAGAAAATAGCCAAGATGGCTGTTGAGCTGAAAGATGCCGCCGACCGTTATGAGCTTCTTGAAAAGCAAAACCAAACGAAGACGGCGGACCCGGAGAAAGCCACGGTAGCAGCCAAGGAAGTCTGCCCTAATATCAGAGCGACGAAGGAGGAGCTACGTCAAGCCAGAAATATCACGGCTGGGAAGCCCTTTTTGTTGCGGACAAAGTTCGGAGATCCTAAGTATGCCCTTCTGGATCAATTATGGAGTTCTGCGGACGCGTACCTGGATTTGGCAGCAAGTGCCGCTGATGCGACCAAGTTTTTCGAAGATAAAAAGATCACGAGGTGGAAAAGTTGTTCTGGTCGCAGTTCAATGCTCCGGCGCGTCCGCTGCTGTTAAATGAGCAAATGGCCGAGTGGGCCGAGCTCCATAGGTTGTCCGGGCTTACCATGAGGTCTGTTGTGGATCATCTTTGGCCGGAAGGACCAAAGCCAAATAGTTATTTTGGCTTAGTGCAACAATTCCTTGGTGTTGTGCCGCATATCGACGCTGTGCAGAGGTCGGCGTGCATAGAGGGTGCGCGGATGGCTCTTGCCCGTGTCAAGACATACTGGGCAGAGATGGAGGCCACCGCTATTGCATCCCAGAGTTCGGCGGTAGGCCGGGTACCGGGTGAGCACTATTTTGAAGAAGTCTTAGAAGGCGCTCGTGTAATAGAGGCTCAGTGCTCGAAGAGTATCATGTTCTAGTGACATGTATCCCAATTGTAAGAACAATGTTATTTGAATTATAAAGGCTGTGTTTATACTTTTGCCTGAAAGTATTATTATGCCTCCTGTGCGGTCGTTTATGTATGTATGTGTGTATATATATATATACTGAAAGTTTGCAGTCGTCGGCTTCAGCCCCCACGCATATAATGCGGGGGTGTTCGCAAAAGTGCGTCTTCACACTTGATCCAACGTCTTGGTCCATGAAGGAGGTGGTAGCGCGGCGAACGAGGCAATCGGACTATATTGCTTTAACACTTTCACTTAACCATAAAAGTTTGACAGTGGGGCTACGATATAGCCCCTGGTATTTTCGCGGCTATCCGAATACGATGCGCGTACGTAGATGATCGGGGAAACCGGTCCTTCGTTAATGCGGAGGAATCCCGAAGATTCCGATGAGTCATCGAGTGGTTGACCAGTCTCACGCTTTATCATGACAGTCAATTTTCGGCTTTACTGAGGTGCTCGTCCGGATGAACTAGGGCACAATCGCAGTAGTTCTCCCAGTGCCACCTTAGCCGATAGAGCGGAACGTAAGGTAGCAAAACGCGAGAGCCGGGCAAACCCAACATTTGACCAAAGACATGATTCGGAGCTGATGCATATAAGGCCAAACTCGCGACGCCGAACACTCCCTAAGGTATTCGGTCTTTACAACATATACCGGGCTGAGTAACGCCCTTGATAATGAACCCCAAGTGTCCAGGTACGTGCATTATTCTGATGTGGCGAAATGCCAATAACGTCAACATCCCTCTCGGTTATACTGAGTATCTGGAGGATGTGAAGCAACAAGAGACAGTAAAAAAGGTTTACACAGGGTCTTAATCTAAAAAGAAACCTTTGAGCGGGGCCCTGCTGCACGTCTACGCCTGTGTCTCCGTTGTGCCGTATCCTGGAAGGGTGTAGCACGATTATCATCTGTAAAAGAGAAGAACTTAGGTGAAAGTTGTCGTGCGAAAAATTGGTTATTCTCAATAAACCATTAAAATTCAAGATAAGTAAGGTCGAGCCGAATTGTAGTCCTTTTTACATGCGGGAAGCCCCTGGTACCACCTTCGGGGGTATATCCATCAAACCAATCTCAGGTTTATCCAAGCTGTTACAGCTAGTGATGCGCCAGACTCGTCTAGTCGTGTCCGCGGTCTTGATGACCGATCGTTTATTCTGATTGGAGGGGCCGTTTAGTGTTCGGCCGCTAAAGCCGCCACACGTTTCTCTGCGCGTAAGGAACGCTCAACATTTCTGCTAACTGTGATGATGCCATGTGGACCGGGCATCTTAAGCTTAAGAGAAGCATAATGCGGTACTGCATTAAAACGAGCGAAAGCTGTTCTTCCGAGTAGTGCTTGATAGCCGCTTCGGAATGGAGCGATGTCGAAGGTTAACTTTTCACTTCGGAAGTTGTCGGGAGAACCGAATACAACCTCTAGTACTAGAGAGCCCGTACAGTGGGCCTCAGGGCCTGGTATTACTCCTTTAAAGGTAGTATTACTGTGGCTGATTCTTGTCGGGTCTATCCCCATTTTGTGGACTGTGTCCTGATATATCAGATTAAGACTACTGCCGCCGTCCATGAGGACTTGGGTGAGATGGTATCCGTCGATAATTGGGTCTAGCACCAAGGCAGCCAATCCTCCGTGCCGGATACTTGTCAGGTGATCCCTGCGATCAAAAGTGATCGGGCAGGCCGACCAAGGGTTGAACTTAGGGGTGACAGGCTCTACGGCACGTATGTCTCGGAGTGCATGTTTGCTTCTCCTCTTCGTCACGTGAATCATGTTCACTGTTTTGACCTCTGGTGGGAATTTTTTCTGTCCCCCAGTGCTTTGCTGGCGAGGCTCATCCTCGTCTTCACTTGGTGTATCCCTCCCCTTGTGTTCGGCGTTTAACTTGCTGGCCTGCTTGAAGACCCAGCATTCTCTGTGGGTGTGATTTGCAGGTTTATCGGAGGTGCCATGAATCTGACATAATTTGTCTAGAATCTTGTTTAGGCTGGACGGTCCATCTCTGTTGCCTTTCAAAGGCTTTTTCCGCTGACCGGGTCGAGAGCCCCTAAATCCGGCGTTTACCGCCGTGTTGTCTGGGCTGTCTTCGTTATTCCGACGCTTGCTTTTATTACGTCGTGGTTTTCCATTACCATCCCTGACTTCAGATGTGCCTGGGTCACTGGTGCTACTACGGGCCAGCCAGCTATCTTTGCCCGCGCAAAATCGGGTCATAAGGCTTGTTAGGGCTGCCATTGTCCTTGGTTTTTCTTGGCCGAGGTGTCTGGCGAGCCATTCGTCTCGGACGCTGTGTTTGAAAGCTGCTAAGGCTTCGGCGTCCGGGCAATCGACGATTTGGTTCTTCTTAGTGAGAAATCTGTTCCAAAGCTTTCGGGCTGACTCCCCGGGCTGTTGAATTATATGACTTAAATCGTCTGCATCCGGAGGTCGGACATAGGTCCCTTGAAAGTTAGCCCTAAAAGCATCCTCAAGCTCCTCCCAACTTCCAATCGAATTTTCGGGGAGGCTCTTCAGCCAGTGCCGAGCTGGTCCTTTCAACTTGAGGGGCAAGTATTTGATGGCGTGGAGATCGTCTCCCCGAGCCATATGAATATGGAGGATGAAGTCCTCAATCCAGACCCCAGGGTCTGTCGTTCCGTCGTACGCCTCTATGTTCACGGGTTTGAATCCCTCTGGAAATTCGTGATCCAGCACCTCATCGGTGAAACATAGGGGGTGCGCGGCACCCCTGTATTTGGATGTATCATGGCGTTCTGACGGTTGTAGTGTTCGGTTTTGATTATGCGCTGGAGCGCGCTTCCTAGATCCGTAGATAGATCTGGTCACGCCGGTCTTTTGATGCGAGTCCTCGCATGGATCATGTGCTGACTTATGTGCGGTCTCGTTAGCCGCTCTATCACGGCCACGAGGTGGTCGATCCGACCTGTCGGCCATTTTATTTTTCGGCTGTGTGGGCTCTAAGGCCTCATCATCGAATTCGGGCAAGAGCTTGCGCTTTGGATAGCTCTTTGTGTGGCGACTGCCACCATACTTTTCTTCAGTGTCAAGCACTTTGTTCCATCTACTGTTGAGCGTATTCTGCGTGGCCTTAAGCCTTTGCTTCTGCTTCTTCAGACTCCTCGCGGTGGCAATAAGCCTTCTACGGAGGTTCTCTTGTTCCAAGTGCCTTTCCGGGATGATGTGTGCATCGTCGTCCAGACTGTTTTCCTCTCCGGAGAGAGGTTGATGAGCTTTATCCTTGGCGTCGCCGTGATCGGATAGCGGTTCCGTACTATGTTCGCCGTCCACTGGTTCATCCTATTCTGTTTCTGGGTCTATGTGGTCGTCGTTTCCTCTAGAGTCGACCAGGGTGTTATTTTTTCCTGCGCTGTTATTGCTGTTCTTGCCAAGGCGGGATTTGGAGCGGCGCCTACGCCCTCGCTTTGGTTGCTTCTTGGAGGGATTATCCTCCGTTGTCTTATCGCCATCCCCCTCTTTGGGGGTGTCCACCATGTATATGTCATACGATGAGGTGGCAGTCCAGCGCCCTGTGGGCAGTGGTTCTTGTTCGTCTCCTGCATCGTCATCCATACGGTCGATGTCTTCGGAGCCGAAGTCGAGCATGTTGGTTAAATCGTCGACAGTGGCTACTAAGTGGGTGGTGGGTGGGGAGCGAATTTCTTCGTCGTCCGCATCCCATTCTAGCCGGACATAGTTCGGCCAAGGGTCTCCTGACAGGGAGAGAGACCTCAACGAGTTTAGCACGTCGCCGAAGGGCGAGTGCTGAAAGATATCCGCGGAGGTAAACTCCATGATCGATGCCCAATCGGATTCAACAGGCACGGATGCAGGCGGCTCGGAGTCCATGGCCGGGGACGAATCCAACGGTTCCGCAACACGGGTCTCGTAGGAGGTGAAGTCAGTATTCGGCTCTATCGCCACTGAGTGTGCGGCCTTCATGACGGGATCCATCCACCCGTCCTCAGATGGCGCAATTTGTTCCGGATTGAGGGCCGGAGTATTTGCAGGTGTGATCTCCCGAACACTATCCGACGGCAGAGCTAAGTCATGCTCGTCGTGATTGTGCGGCGCACCTGACATGGGCACAAATCTGTCGAAGATCAAGTCTCTGCGGATGTCGGCCGTATAGTTCAAGTTTCCAAATCTGACCTGATGGCCAGGGGCGTAGCTCTCGATCTGCTCCAGATGGCCAAGTAAGTTGGCCCGCAGTACGAAGCCGCCGAATACGAAGATCTGTCCGGGGAGGAAAACCTCACCCTGGATCGCATCATTGTCGATGATCGAAGGAGCCATCTAGCCTTACGGTGACGGCACAGTGGAACTCTCAATGAGAGCACCAATGTCGGTGTCAAAACCGGCGGATCTCGGGTAGGGGGCCCGAACTGTGCGTCTAAGGCGGATGGTAACAGGAGGCGGGGGACACGATGTTTACCCAGGTTCGGGCCCTCTCGATGGAGGTAATACCCTACTTCCTGCTTGATTGATCTTGATGATATGAGTATTACAAGAGTTGATCTACCACAAGATCGTAGAGGCTAAACCCTAGAAGATAGCCTATGGTATGATTGTTGTTGTTGTTGTTGTCCTACGGACTAAACCCTCCGGTTTATATAGACACCGAAGGGGGCTAGGGTTACACGGAGTCGGTTACAAGGGAGGAGATCTACATATCCTTATAGCCAAGCTTGCCTTCCATGCAAAGGAGAGTCCCATCCGGACACGGGACGAAGTCTTCAATCTTGTATGTTCATAGTCCAACAGTCCGGCTGTCCGAGGACCCCCTAAGCCAGGACTCCCTCAGCACCATCACCACCAGAGCCTTTGGCAGGCGAAGACTACTTTTGTCAGGATAGCTTGTACTAGTTGTCTCCTTCAAAATTGGCCATTGTGGGATCCCTTCCCGCCTACGTTTGGGAAGAGGACCAAGGCCGCTATAAATAGGACTTAGCCACAACCATAGAGGGGGATAGATCGATTCTACCCTAACCACCTCACCAGCTCATCGAGCCCAAGAACACCTCACCTCCTGAGGCTGTTCCACCACTGTACTAGTTCGTCCTCAGCCCCTCAAGGCAATCCACCACAAAGCTGGAGTAGGGTATTACACCGCAAGGTGGCCCGAACCAGGATAAATCCTTGTGTCCCTTGTTCTTTGGGTTCGTCGAGCTAGGCCGTGGGATCGTTGAGCGGGCAGACTGGGAGGAGAGAGTTCTTCGTGCGCACCCCAGAGTTCGAACCTCTGAAGGGTCTGCGGAACCCCAAATCCGACAGTATGTACCAGTAATGTGTTTGATCTCTCTCTCTCTCTCTCTCTCTCTCTCTCTCGTGTTTTTGATTTGGCACGATCTTGATGTACCACAAGCTTTGTTAATATAGTTGGATCATATGGCGTTTCTCCCTCTCTATCTTGTTATGATGAATTGAGTTTTACCTTTGAGGTTTCACTATTATCGGATTGAATACTTTTATGGATTTGAGAACACTTGATGTATGTCTTGCATATGAATACCCGTGGTGACAATGGGGTATTATGTCGATTCACTTGATGTATGTTTTGGCACTCAACTCATGGATTCTTGAGGTGACATTAGGGTAATCTGTGCATAGGGTTTGATACATGTTTTCGTCTTTCTTTCTCCGGTAGAAACCTCGGGGCACTCTTTGAAGTTCTTTGTGTTGGATTGAATATTATGGATCTGAAGTTGTTTGATGCATAGCGAATAATCAACTAACAAATACTTGTGGTGACAATGGAGTATCTAGGTGACATTAGAGTTGGTTGATGTGTATCATATGGTGTTATTTGAGTACGAACTCTAGGGTTGTTTGTGACACTTATAGGGATGACTCAATAGATTGATCGGAAAAGATAACTTTGAGGTGGTTTCGTACCCTACAACAATTTCATCTAATGTTCTCCGCTAGATAAGAAGAACTTTGGAGTGACTCTTTGTCGCACGTTGAGGGATTGTTATATGATTCAATTATGTTAGCACTGTTGAGAGATTGCACTAGTGAAAATATGAACCCTGGCCCTTGTTTCTAAGCATTGCAATACCATTTGTAATCCATTTTATCACTTGCTACCTTGCTATTTTTTATTTTCAGATTACAAAAACCTATATCTACTATCCATGCTACACTTGTATCACCATCTCTTTGCCGAACTAGTGCATCTATACAATTTGCCATTGTACTGGGTGTGTTGGGGACACAAGATATTTCTTGTATTTGATTGCAGGGTTATTTGAGAGAGACTATCTTCATTCCACGCCTCCCACAGATTGATAAACCTTAGGTCATCCATTTGAGGGAAAATTGCTATTGTCCTACAAAACTCTGTGCTTGGAGGCCCAACAAGAGTCTACAAGAATAAGTTGTTTAGTAGACATCAAGCTCTTTTCTAGCGCCGTTGCTGGGGATGTGAGTGCTTGAAGGTATATCTTTAAATCTTGCGACTGAATCTTTTAGTTTCTTGTTTTATCACTAGTTTGTTTTATAAAAGAAAACTACAAAAAAAGGAATTTTGGTTGCCTCATATGCTTCATCTTTATAATAACTTTCTCGAAAATGATATCGGAAAATTGTGCCAAAGTGTTAGAGGAAGAATTCAATAAAATGTTTGGCATAAAATCTTTGAATGATAAGCATGATTGCAATATTGTTAGTACGCTTTCTTTGAATACCCATGACGCTAATTATATGCAATGCCATAAGCTTGGGGATGCTTGTGATTTTAGTGCTCAAATTGATTATGTAAATCAAGTATCATGTGATAGTTATTTTGTTGAGTTTGCTCCCACTATTATTGATGCGAAGAAATTTGCTTATGTGGAGAGTCATAATTTTTTATGCATGTGGATCATGAGAAGAATGCTTTATGTGATAGCTATATTGTTGAATTTCATTCATGATGCTACTGAAAATTATTATGAGAGAGGAACATATGCTTCTACATATCTCAATAATATCAAGTTTCCTCTCTATGTGTGAAAGTTTTGAAGTCATGCTTGTTTTGCCTTCCTATGCTAGTTGATTATTGCTCCCACAAGTTGTTTCCTAGCAACATACCTATGCATAGGAAGTGTGTTAGGCTTAAATTTTGTTGCCATATGTTTCATGATGCTCCCATTTTGTTTCAATTCATCACATTTATGTGAGCATCATTGGAATCATCATGCCTAGCTAAAAAGGCATTAAAGAAAAATGCTTGTTGGGAGACAACCCGATACTTATACCTAATGTTTTTGTTTATTCATATGATTAAGCTACCGTAGTAATCATGTATTATAGATTTTGTTTCGATAAAGTACCAAGTAAACTCTTTGGGATAATGTGGATGATAGTTGACTTGATTCTATGCAAAAACAAAAACTTTTGCCTCCAGTAAGAGAATTGTTCAAAATCACTGGAGCATCGAAAAATTATAAAATTTATACACGTGATTTGCATACAAATTTCCTACGCTTTGCCTAATTTTTCAAAAAAATTGGAGTTACATAAGTATGGTTGTTGTTTAGATCATTACAGACTATTTTGTTTTTGGCAGATTCTGTTTTCAATGCATAGTTTGCTTGTTTTATAGTTTCTGTGGCTTATGTTGGTGAATATAAATTGCAGAAATGATAGATTACAGTAGGCATTGTATGAGAAATTTTTTGAATGTTGTCTTCACAGTACCCAAGTGAATGATTTGCTCTTTATCATACTAACCTATCTCACGAAGTTTCGTTAAGTTTTGTGTGATTGAAGTTTTCAAGTTTTGGGTGAGATATCAATGTGAGGAGAATAAGGAGTGGTAAGACCCTAAGCTTGGGGATTCCCAAGGCAACCCAATGTAATATATAAGGAAGACCGAGGCGTCCAAGCTTGGGGATGCACCAGAAGACATCCCCTCTTTCATCTTCAACACTATCGGTTAACCTCGAGCTATGTTTTTATTCGTCACATGATATGTGTTTTGCTTGGAGCGTCATTTTATTTTAGTTGGATTTGCTTGCTGCTATTTATAATAATGTTTTGTATCTTCTATTTCAATAAAATTGTCAAGTATAGCCTTTACCATGCTCATTTTGCAAGTCTATATGTTGCTGTTTGAAAACATAAAGTTTTCTATTATTGTCTGAATTCTTTAAGAAAGTCAGAACATGATAAGATCTTGAAAATTTTACATGGTGAGCTATAATAAATTTTCTACAGTGTGATAATTTTTCAAAAAAAAATTGGAGTTAGAGAAGTATTGGTCTTTCTTCATCCTTTACAGTCTGTTCTGTTTAGATAGACTGCTGTAATTTGCATCGTTTGCATATGTTTGCTTGTTTAATGATTCTATTTGAGGATAGGAGTATTGAATATGCAGAGGCATTAGTATGCACTGTTAAATTATAATTTTAGTGATTTGTTACAGTAGAGAATGATAAGGTTTTGCATTGATTTATACTAACTTATCTTACGAATTCTTGTTAAGTTTTGTGTGGATGAAGTTTTTAAGATTTAGGGAAATCGTGATATGAGAGGAATTAAGGAACACAAAATCTCAAGCTAGGGGATGCCCAAGGCATCCCAAGTTCATATTCCAATAATTCTCAAGCATCTACGCTTGGGGATGCCCCGGTAGGCATCCCACCTTTCTTCCTTAACAACTATCCGTTAGTTTGGTTGAGCCTAAGTTTTTACTTGTTCACATGATATGTGCTATTCTTGGAGTGCCCTTTATTTTTTGCTTTCTGTTTGAATAAAATAGTTAGATATGAAAGTTTTAAAAGAGAGATAGTCCTCACATAGCTACTTAATTATTTGACTACTCATTGATCTTCACTTATCTATTTTTGGAGTAGTTTATCATTTACTCTCGTTCTTCACTTATATCATAAGAGTAAATTGTTGAATGAATTAAATATCATAAAGTTGAAATTATATGTCCTTCGTATGCTTGTATCATGCCTAGCATTAGTTTCACATTGGGTTTAGAAAGTGAAATTTATTAAAGCTTGACAATCACAATATTGGTCATACAAGCAATTCATGAATGATTTGTATATGGAAGAGAACTTTCACATACAAAAATATTATCTTGGACATATTTTATGATTGTGAATACCCATTAATTATTTTCAAACTTGAGCAAATTAGTTTAAGTTGGACAAGGAAGAGAACATAATGAGTTATGTTTGGGTATATTTGCATCAAAGTTATATTGTTATGGGTCCTCCAACATGTGGTGCTTGTTTAGAATCTTTTGCTAGCCAAATTTTTGTACTAAGAGGGAATAATGCTTGTGCATCCAAAATCCTTGAGCCAAGTTTCTTCCATGAGTGTCCACCATACCTACCTACATACGGTATTACTCTGTCATTCCAAGTAAATTTGCATGTGCCACCTCCAATCATTCAAATAAGCATCTGTTTCGTGTGCTCGTACTGCTCATGGAGCGGTAGGGGGTGGTCAATATCTTCCATGCTAAGCGGGTTATTCTCACGACGAGTCTTTATTCACTTGTCATTGCACGGGAGAGGCTGGTAATTGGGATGCCAAGTCCCATGATCAAAATGAAAAATAAAGAAACAAACTCCGCTGGAAAGTTGATTGTATGGAGGGCACCCAAGGATTCGGCTAGCCATGGCTTGTGTTTGAATGGTGGAGGGGAGTTAACTTTACCTTTCCATTTGGGAACCGTCGATAATGTGTTTAGCATGGAAGATATTTAGAACTCTCGGTCGCGACGTTGACAGGAAAGGCATGCCTCTCAAAATGTATTCATCTATGTTTTAAGAAATGAGCTCTAGCACCTCTGCAAATCCATGCTTCCCTCTGTGAAGGGCCTATCTTTTACTTTTCAATTTTTACTTTCATGCAAGAGTCAATAGTATTCCTTCTCATTTCAACCTCAATTATTCTCTAGTTGGCAAGCATCATGTGGTAGGGAAAGATCTAGGCTTATATGGCCATTCAAATATATTTGATCATGAATTATTATTGTTGACAATTATCTCTATGATAAATAAGTTGGGGGGCAAAACATTAAGCCCCTATCTTTCTCTGTGTTTGATGGATGCCATTTGTTCTAAAATATGCTTTTAGTACTAGCAATCATAGAAGACTATAAGATAATTGAGTATGTGGAGCTCTTACTTAGACGTTGTTGAAAATAAGTTGAATTGGAATTGTTTGGTGACTAAGAACATAGGTTGTTAAGTTTCAAGAGAATGAATTGTTTGAACCATAACATGTGAATTGATTGCTACTTGATCGTGAGAACTTTTAAGACGAGCTATTGTTTGTGATATATAATGATGCTAGAAAAGTGTTTGGGCCTATCACTGATCAAACTTATGCACTATACAAGCATTCACACTTCATAAATCATTTCTTTTATCATTTACCTACTCGAGGACAAGCATGAATTAAGCTTGAGGATGCTGATACATCTCCAATGTATCTATAATTTATGAAGTATTCATGCCATGTTTACAACAATTTTGTATGGTTTTGGTATGATTTGATTAGAACTAACCCGGACTGACGATGTTTTCAGCAGAACTACCGTGGTGTTGTTTTTTATGGAGAAATAAATGTTCTCAGAATGGGCTGAAAATTTACGGTGATTTTTTGTGTACCATAAGAGACCCTAGAAGCTTCAAGGAAGGACCAGAAGCCTCACGAGGAAGCGACAAGCATGGTAGGCGCGGGTCCCCCCACCCCTAGGTGGCACCTACGTCGCTCCCTCGTGGGCCCCCTTGACGTGAAACCAACGCCAAAAGTTCCTATAAATACCAAAAAACCCAGAAAGAAACCTAGAACTTCCGCTCCGCTGCCGCAAGCCTCCGTAGCAAAGTGATCCCATCTGGAGGCCTTCTCTGGCACCCTACCGGAGGCCATCTTCATCATCTCAGCGGCCTCCATGACGAGGAGGGAGTAGTTCACCCTCGGGGCTGGGTGTATGTACCAGTAGCTATGTGTTTGATCTCTCTCTCTCTCTCTCTATCTATCTCTCACTCTCGTGTTCTTGATTTGGCACGATATTGATGTATCACGAGCTTTGTTAATATAGTTGGATCATATGGTGTTTCTCCCTCTTGATCTTGTTGTGATGCATTGAGTTTTACCTTTGAGGCTTCACTATTAATTGATTGAATTCTTTTTGGATTTGAGAACACTTGATGTATGCCTTGCATATGGATACCCGTGGTGACAATGGGGTGTTCTATTGATTCACTTGATATATGTTTGGGTATTCAAGTTGCAGATTATCGGGACAGTGGGGTAATCTATGTATAGGGGTTGATACACATTTTCGTCTTTCTTTCTCTGGTAGAAATCTTGGGGCACCCATTGAAGTTCTTTGTGTTGGATTGTATTATGGATCTGAAGTTGTTTGATTCATATTGAATAATCAAGTCAAGAATACTTGTGGTGACATTGGAGTATCTAGGTGACATTAGAGTTGGTTGATGTGTATCATATGGTGTTATTTGAGTACGAACTCTAGGGCTGTTTGTGACACTTATAGGGATGGCTCAATAGATTGATTGAAAAATATAACTTTGAGGTGGTTTAGTACCCTACAACAATTTCATCTTATGTTCTCCGCTAGATAAGAACTTTGGAGTGACTATTTGTCGCACGTTGAGGGATTGTTATATGACTCAATTATGTTAGCACTGTTGAGAGATTGCACAAGTGAAAGTACAAACCCTAGGCCTTGTTTCTAAGCATTGCAATACCATTTGTGCTCCGTTTTATCACTTGCTACCTTGCTGTTTTTTTATTTTCAGATTATAGAAACTTGTATCTACTATCCATATACTACACTCTTATCACCATCTCTTCGCCGAACTAGTGCACCTATACAATTTGCCATTGTATTGGGTGTGTGTGTTGGGGACGCAAGAGATTTCTTGTATTTGATTGCAGGGTTGTTTGAGAGAGACTATCTTTATCCTATGCCTCCCACAGATTGATAAACCTTAGGTCATCCACTTGAGGGAAAATTGCTACGGTCCTACAAAACTCTGCGCTTGGAGGCCTGATACGTCTCCAACGTATCTATAATTTTTTATTGTCCCATGTTATTCTATTATCTGTTTGGGATGTTTTATATGCATTAATATGCTAATTTATATTATTTTTGGGACTAGATTATTAACCTAGAGCCCAGTGCCAGTTTCTGTTTTCCCCTTGTTTTTGAGTTTCGCAGAAAAGGAATATCAAACGGAGTCCAAACAGAATAAAACTTTCGCGATGATTTTTCTTGGACCGGAAGACACATATGGGACTTGGAGTCCAAGTCAGAGAAGCCCCAAGGAGACGACAATCCAGGGGGAGCGGCCAGGGGGGCGCACCCCTAGGGCTTGTGGGCCCCTCGATGACCCCCTGACCTCCTACCTTGGCCTATAAATTTAGAAATATTCCAGAAACCCTAAAAGCATCCACCAAAATACTTTTCCGCCGCCGCAGGTCTCTGACCTCGTGAGATCCCATCTGGAGGCCTTTTCCGCTACTCTGCCGGAGGGGGATTCGATCACGGAGGGCTTCTACATCAACTCTATTGCCCTTCCGATGAAGCGTGAGTAGTTTACAACAGACCTATGGGTCCACACCTAGTAGCTAGATGGCTTCTTCTCTCTCTTTGATCTTCAATACAATGTTCTCCTCGATGTTCTTGGAGTTCTATCCGAAGTAATCTTCTTTTGCGGTGTGTTTGTCGAGATCCGGTGAATTGTGGATTTATGATCAGATTATCTATGAATATTATTTCAATCTTCTCTAAATTCTTATATGCATGATTTGATATCTTTGTATTTCTCTTCGAATTATCGGTTTTGTTTGGCCAACTAGATTGGTAGTTCTTGCAATGGGAGAGGTGCTTAGTTTTGGGTTCAATCTTGCGGTGTCCTCACCCAGTGACAAAGTAGGGGTAGCGAGGCACGTATTGAATTGTTGCCATCAAGGGTAAAAAGATGGGGTTTATATCACATTGCTTGAGTTTATCCCTCTACATCATGTCATCCTGCTTAAAGCGTTGCTCTGTTCTTACGAACTTAATACTCTAGATGCAGGCAAGAGCCGGTCGATGTGTGGAGTAATAGTAGTAGATGCATAACCGTTTCGGTCTACTTGTCACGGACATGATGCCTATATTCATGATCATTGCCTTAGATATCGTCATAACTTTGCACTTTTCTATCAATTGCTCGACAGTAATTTGTTCACCCACCGTATTATTTTCTTTCAAGAGAGAAGCCTCTAGTGAAACCTATGGCCCCGGGTCTATTTTCCATCTATTATTTTTAGATCTATAAACCAAAAAACCCAAAAATACCTTGCTGAGTTTTATTTACTTTTATGTTTTAGTAATCTTTTATATCTATCTCTGTTAGATCTCACCTTTGCAAGTGACCGTGAAGGGATTGACAACCCCCTTTATCGCGTTGGGTGCAAGTGTTTCATTGTTTGTGTAGGTGCTTATATTGGGGACTTGCTTGTATCTCCTACTGGATTGATACCTTGGTTCTTAACTGAGGGAAATACTTATCTCTACTGTGCTGCATCACCCTTTCCTCTTCAAGGGAAAAACCAACGCAAGCTCAAGAAGTAGTAGGAAGAATTTCTGGCGCCGTTGCCGGGGAGATCTACATCAAGCCTACCAAGCACCCATCATAAACTCTCATCTCTTGCATTACATTATTTGCCATTTGCCTCTCGTTTTCCTCTCCCCCACTTCTAAAACGTTTTCAGAAAAACACAAAAACATTTGCCTTTTTATTCGCCTTCTTTCCATTTGCCTTTATGTCTTACTTCATTTGTTTGCTTGTTTACTTGGCATAATTGTGTTTATTCAAATTCAGGAGCAAAGAGATTATGGATCCTCATCCACTTGCTAATCTTTTTAAAAGATCCAATTATGATGGACCAATTGCTAGTGAATTGAGTGCACTAGATTATCTATATGAGGTTTTTCTTGAAATTCGTGAATCTGAAAATTGTGATGAAGTGTTGAAAGAAGAAAATTATAAAATGATTCACGATAGTGCCTTGAATGAAAAGTATGATTACAATGATGTTGTTATAAATTCCATTAATGTCAGTTGTGTTAAGGATATGCAAAACCCTAAGCTTGGGGATGCTTATTTTGCTATGTCTACTAGTTGTTGCAATGATCATGATTGGGGTGATTCTTCTTATGATCTTGAAAATTTATTTAAGCCCCATGATGAATATGAGATTGATAATAATGGTTGCAATAATATTGAATGTGGGTTTGGAAGAGTGTCAACTTTAGATCCCACATATTTGAAGAATGTTCAATCTTATGATTTTTTTTGATAAAAGTGGGTTTGGAGAGGTCATGACTTTAGTTAATGTTAATCCCATTATTTTGGAAGAGTGTCAACTTCGCATGCATGCGGATCATGTTGAGAATATGTTATGTGATAGCTATATTGTTGAATTTGTTTATGATCCTACATGTAATTATTATGAGAGAGGAAAATATGGTTGTAGAAATTTTCATGTTACTAAATTACCTCTCTTCATGTTGAGATTGCTATCGTCTCTTTCTTGTTCCTTGCATATGCTAGTTTTTGTTTGCATTGATAATTTGTTTGCTTATAAAATTCCTATACATAGGATGTACGTTAGACTTAGATGTGTTTGTCGCATGTTTTATGAAGCTCTCTTTGTGCTTCAATTCTTGTCTTTCGTGTGAGCATCATTGAAATCTCAATGCCTGGCTAAAAGGCTTTAAAGAAAAGCGCTTGTTGGGAGACAACCCAATATTTTTATTTGCTGTTTTTAAATAAATATATCATCTAGCCTCTGGATAGATGTGTTGTCATGCTTTACTTTAGTGTTTGTGCCAAGTAAGACCTTTGGGATAGTTTGGAACATTGTTGATTTGATCATGCTGAAAAATTGAAACTTTTGCGCCCAGTAAAATAATTTTAAAAATTCACAGAAGTGTGATTTCGATCTGAATTTTTTACAAAAGATTTATATACAAATTTCCCAGGCTGTCCTAATTTTTCAGAATTTTTGGAGTTACAGAAGTATTCGAAGTTTTCAAATTGCTACAGACTGTTCTGTTTTTGACATATTCTGTTTTCTATGTGTTGTTTTCTTATTTTGATGAATCTACGGGTAGTATCGGAGGGTATGAACCATGGAGAAGTTGGAATACAATAGATATTACACCAATATAAATAAAGAATGAGTTCACAACAGTACCAAAAAGTGGTGATTTATTTTCTTATACAAACAGATCTCATAAGATTTTCTGTTGAGTTTTGTGTTGTGAAGTTTTCAAGTTTTGGGTAAAGATTTGATGGACTATGGAATAAGGAGTGGCAAGAGCCTAAGCTTGGGGATTCCCAAGGCACCCAAGGTAATATTCAAGGACAACCAAGCATCTAAGCTTGGGGATGCCCCGGATGGCATCCCCTCTTTCGTCTTCGTCCATCGGTAAATTTACTTGAGGATATATTTTTATTCACCACATGATATGTGCTTTGCTTGGAGCGTCTTGTATGATATGAGTCTTTGTTTTTTAGTTTGCCACAATCATCCTTGCTGTATACACCTTTTGAGAGGGACACGCATGAATCGTGAATTTATTAGAATACTCTATGTGCTTCACTTATATCTTTTGAGCTAGGTAATTTGCTCTAGTACTTCACTTATATCTTTAGAGCACATCGTTGGTTTTATTTCATAGAAATTGATGAACTCTCATGCTTCACTTATATTATTTTGAGAGTCTCTAAACAACATGGTAATTTTCTTAGGTTGTGAATTTAGTCCTAATATAATGGGCATCCAAGAGGGATATAATAAAAACTTTCATATAGAGCATTGAATACATGAGAAGTTTGATTCCATGCATTTGTTTTGAGATATGAAGATGGTGATATTAGAGTCATGCTAGTAGTAAATTGTGGAGTCGAAGAAATAATTGCATTAAGGCTGTGATTCCCGTAGCATGCACGTATGGTCTCCTAGTTATGTCATGAAGTTGGAGCGCAATTTATTCTTGATTGTCTTGCTTTGAGTGAAAGTCGGGAGCGCGCGATGGTTAACTCCTACCAACCTCTCCCCTAGAAGCATGCGTAGTAGTACTTTGCTTCGAGTGCTTATAGATTTTTTGCAATAAGTATGTGAGTTCTTTATGACTAATGTTGAGTCCATGGATTATAAACACTCTCACCCTTCCACCTTTGCTAGTGATACGTCTCCAACGTATCTATTTTTCCTAATGCATTTCCTCTTGTTTTGGACTCTAATTTGCATGATTTGAATGAAACTAACCCCGGACTAACGCTGTTTTCAGCAGAACTACCATGGTGTTGTTTTTGTGCAGAAATAAAAGTTCTTGGAATGGAACGAAACTTTGCGAGGATTTTTTATATAATAAAAGAGAATTTCTGGAGCCAAGAGACACCTGAGGGGGGCACCTGGGTGGGCACAACCCACCAGGGCGCGCCTGCCTCCCTCAGGCACGCCCAAGTGGGTTGTCCCCACCCGGTGGTCCCGCAGACCCTGAAACCGATGCTATAAAATCTTATTTTTCTAGAAAAAAATCAGGGAGAAAGAATTATCACGGTCCATGAGACGGAGCCGCCGTCACCTACTGTTCTTCATCGGGAGGCTAGATCTGGAGCCCGTTTGGGGCTCTGGAGAGGGGGATCGTCATTCTTCGTCATCATCAACCCTTCTACATGGCCGATTACATGATGCTCCCCACCGGGAGTGAGTAATTCCTTCGTAGGCTCGCTGGTCGGTGAGGAGTTGGATGAGATTCATCATGTAATCGAGTTAGTTTTGTTAGGGCTTGATCCCTAGTATCCACTATGTTCTGAGATTGATGTTGCTATGACTTTGCCATGCTTAATGCTTGTCACTTTGGGCCCGGGTGCCATGATTTCAGATCTGAACCGTTTGTGTTATCACCATTATATCCATGTTCTAGATCCGATCTTGCAAGTTATAGTCACCTACTACGTGTTATGATCCGGCAACCCCGGAGTGACAATAGTCAGGACCACTCTCGGTGATGATCGTAGTTTGAGGAGTTCATGTATTCACCGTGTGTCAATGCTTTGTTCTGGTTCTCTATTAAAAGGAAGCCTTAATATCCCTTAGTTTCCATTATGGACCCCGCTGCCACGGGAGGGTAGGACAAAAGATGTGATGCAAGTTCTTTCCATAAGCACGTATGACTATTTACGGAATACATTCCTACATTATATTTATGAACTGGAGCTAGTTCCGTATCGCCCTAGGTTATGACTGTCAGATGATGAATATCATCGAACAAATTACCGATCCAATGCCTACGAATTTATCTTATATTGTTCTTGCTAAGTTACTACTGCTATCGTTACTGCTACACTTGTTAAAAAACTACTACTATCACTGTTACCGTTACTGCTGCTACTATTATCAAAACTATCATATTACTTTGCTACTGATCATATTGCTGCAAATAATTAATCTCCAGGTGTGGTTGAATTGACAACTCAGCTGCTAATACCTTCAAATATTGTTTAGCTCCCCTTGTGTCGAATCTATAAATTTTGGTTGAATACTCTACCCTCGAAAACTGTTGCGATCCCCTATACTTGTGGGTTATCAAGACCTTTTTCTGGCGCCGTTGCCGGGGAGCATAGCTATATTTGTTGAGTCACTTGGGATTATTATCATATTATCACTATGAAGAATCTGAAGGATGTTAAGACTAAGATTTATCCCTCTAAGACGAGCGGAGGTAAGGAACTGCCATCCAGTTCTGCTTTAGATTCACCTACTGTTATAAGTAAACTTGCAACACCACCACATGCTGTTAATCTTGATATGTCGCAAGTTATTGATGATGCTACTTCTACTATGAATGATGCTTATGATGATGCTAGTACCTTGCTTGATGATGATGTGCCACTTGGTGACTTTCTTGATGAACAAATTGCTAGAGTAATACAACATGATGTTGTTGAATATGATGATGAGCTTGAAACTGAAACTCCTGAAACACCTGCTAGAACTAGCCTTCCTAGATATGAATTGCCTAAGGTACCGGAAGGTTATGTTATGAATGAGGAGACAACTAGAGATATTCTTGCTTGTAAGGATAGAGATGATCTGGAGAAATTATTATGCAAGTATAAAGAAAAATCTCTGAATGCTAGAATGCAATATGATCCTATGTTTGCTACCTCACCTATCTTTATTGATGATAAGGATTATGAATTCTCTGTCGACCCAGAGTTAATTACTTTGGTTGAATCTGATCATTTCCATGGTTATGAAAATGAAACTGTTGTGGCACATCTTACTACGTTGAATGACATAGCCACCCTTTTTACTCATGATGAGAAGACTCACTATTACTTTATTCTCAAATTATTTTTGTTCTCATTAAAGGGTGATGCTAAAGTTTGGTACAATACTCTTGCTCCTGGTTGTGTGCGTAGTTCCCGGGATATGATTTATTACTTCTCTGAAAAATATTTTCCTGCTCATAAGAAACAAGCTGCCTTACAGGAAATATTTAACTTTGTGCAAACTAAAGAAGAGAGTCTCCCACAAGCTTGGGGGAGGCTTTGCCTGATCATCCTCTTAAGAAAAATGAAATACTTGATATCTTCTACAATGGACTAACCGATGCTTCTAGGGACTTCCTAGATAGTTGTGCTGGTTGTGTTTTCAGGGAACGAACTGTTGGACAAGCTGAAGAATTATTGAATAACATATGGAGAAATTATGATGATTGGACTCTTCCCGAACCACCGCCTAAACCCACTCCAAATAAGAGGGGTATATTATATCTCAGTCCTGAAGATATGCAAGAGGCAAAGGAATCTATGAAGTAAAAAGGTATCAAAACTGAGGATGTCAAAAATTTACCTCCTATTGAAGAAATACATGGGCTTAATGCACCACCACTGCCTAAGGTGGTAGAGGTAAATTCTCTAATGAAATTTAATGATAATGACAATTCTCACAATATGGACCCTAGCCAATGCCTTTATGAGTTTGAAAATTACATTAGAAAGCAAGATCACTTCAATGCAAATGTTATGAAACAATTAAAATATAATTCTGATATGATTGCTCGCTTGAGTGACTTGTTATTTATAATCTCAAATGATGTTAGAGGTGTTGGAAAACATGCTTCTATTGTTCAAACCCAGTTAGAACAAGTTGCTAAATCTCAAAGAGAATTGCTTGATAAAATGAATAATAACATACATGACTTTGCTGTTAGAGTTGCAGCTAGAGGAGGTAAAATGACTCAGGAACCACTTTATCCCGAGGGACACCCAAAAAGAATTGAACAGGATTCACAAAGGAACAACACCACTGCACCTAGTCCTTCTAAAAAGAAGAAGAAAAATAAAAATGATAGGACTTTGCATGCTACTAGTGAACCTGAAGTAGAAAAACCTACTGTTAAAAAGAAATATGAAATGCTTAATGTTGGGGACATTCATATCCCCGTTGAGGTAACTTAGTGATTTACGAAAGTTCTTCGGTTTCATGCTAATCGAAAGTGATTGTTAATAAGATTTGATCAACCTTATTAATGGATCATTTTTGAGAGGTATGAAGTTGATGAATTTAGTAAGCACTACCTTCCGTCCCTACCTTTTATTTTTTGTTCCTATTAGTTAAATAAAATAAAATGCCATGTTTTGTCTGTTTTCTGAATTTCCCGTGCAATAAAAAAGACCCAAAAAAATAAAACTTCTCAGAATGCTCTGAAAATTTAATACGATTTTTTCCTGAATATTTGATAATTTTTTCTGGTGCAAATAATATCAGAGGGAGGTGCACCAGGTGGGCACAACCCACCTGGGCGCGCCAGGACCCCCAAGCGCACCCTGGTGGGTTGTCGTCCCCACGTGGGCCCCCCTCACTTATCCCTTCACACCACATCACCACTTACCTCCAGAAAAAATAATTCTCCATTGCTCTCTCTCCCGTGTTATTGCTCCCAAACCCGCGGATTTCGATCTCTTTGCTTGAAGCTACGTCTCTGAAACTGTTTCGGGGGATTGTTGCTTGAAAATTGTACGCGAATATGATGAACCTCTTTGGAAGGAGTTCTTCGAGGAGGATATCATCGGGGGCATCTTCTAGTGACAGCTCCGCTCATCGGTCTTATGTTGAACCAAGTGAAAATTCCACATGAGATGCTGCCACCAAAACATGCTTATGGCCTTGTGATGATTATATGGTGCATGTGGGCATTTGAGCAATATGTTCACAATGCCGGTCTTGGTCCCTACATTTCAGACAAGTGCGATCAACACCACACTCTCACTGAATCTTTTGTCAAAGGATTTAAATTCCATCCCCGTGAGTATAGGGTGTCATTTAAACTTTATGAAAATCCATTTACCATATCACTAGAGAGTTTTGCTCAGCACTGCAAACTTCCATTATGGGGTTCGCTTGACGAACTGCCAAGGGCTGAGTACCAATCATTCCTGACTAGTATTTGCTACGGTGAAACAAGGGGAGTGACGCAAGGTAGAATAAAGAGCATTCATTTTCCCGCGATTCAGTACTTTGCTTTATTTAATGGGAAATGTATTGTAGGCGAACAAGATTGTAGTACACTTTGTGCTCCAGACTTGAGCCTCATACGCACCGCTCTCACCGATGATAGGAGTTGTAATCTTGGGGCGATTGTTGCACGCAGGTTACAACATAATGCTAATAGTGGCTATTTCTACGGTGGAATCTATGCCACGCGTTTAGCAAGAGAGCTGGGTATTTCACCTTTGCCCTTTGATCCTATTCTACCCACGCAGTATTTAGACTTTGATGCTATGAAAAATCATAAGATCCTTAAAGGAGATATTCATAATTTCACCTATAACTTGTTGTTTAACCAAGCATCTGTTGTGCACACATATTTGCCTGCGCCTGCTCTTCTTGATTATCACAGCAAGGGAAGATATTTCGTTCTTGAGAGCGAGGCCCAAGCTCACAATGTGGCGGTTGAGGCAGCACGGCAGGCCGAGGCATCCGCACCGAGAGTCTCCGTGAGCTACCACGTCGACTACTATCCAGGCTACTGACTGCTTACCAAGTTAGGCCAAAAGCCTAAGCTTGGGGGAGTACGTGTTTCTCACCGACATTACATTCATGTTCACACATATCATTTCAGTTGTTGGTGTTCACACTTTTTCATTGTATTATCCTTGTTAAATTTATTTTCTTGCTTTCTTTTTGTGTGTTTGAAAAGCTCTAAGAAAACCCAAAAATATTTCTTGCTTCTTTTTTATTTTTCTTTCTAGAGTAGTTAGCTGTAGCACTAAAAGAAAACCCAAAAAGATTTCTTAGTTCTTCTTTTGCTTGTTGGGAGCTTTCCCGTGTAAATAGTTTTTCTCGTTTTGCTTTTCCCTTTTATTTGCTTGTTTAAGAAAACCAAAAACTCCAAAAATATTTCAGTGTGTTTCTTCGAATTTCTTTTCTTTGTATTCGAGTCATAGCAAGGAGAAGACCGCGATGAAAATGTTGAGTGGCTCTCATATGCATAATTGTTGATCTAACAAAGAGCCCATTTTACCTTGTCTTCTCCTGTTGAATAAAATGTTTGCAGATTCCAGCTTAGTCCACGGCACTCTTGCACTATTATTATTTTCTTACCGTTCGATCGTGCAAGTTAAAGGCAATAATGATGATATTCGATGAACTGGCCGTGGCAGAGAGAAACGGGTATGAACTCGAGTTGTTTTGTTTTTGTAAATATGTTTAACCTAGTATCCATGATTCAGCCCATTATGATTAAACATGTTTGCAATGACAATTGGAGATTATAGTTTCTCTTGCCATGCATAAGTAGCTAGGAGTGGATAATGATTTATCTTGCATATCAACATTGCATTAAAATGATTGTGATGTAGTATGGTGATATGGTATCCTCCTCTGAATGTTTGAGTGGCTTGACTTGGCACATGTTCATGCATGTAGTTGAATCAAAACCAACATAGCTTCTATGATATTTATGTTCATGGTGTTCATATCCTACTCATGCTAGTGTCCAATGTTACTTATGCATAATGCATGTTCATGACCGTTGTTGCTCTCTAGCTGGCCGCTTCTCAACCTATTTGCTAGACTTCGCGTGTACTAAGTGGGAATTCTGCTTGTACATCAAAAACCTTGAACCCAAGTTATTCCAGTTGAGTCCACCATACCTACCTATATGCGGTATTACCCTGCCGTCCTATGTAAATTTGCATGTGTCACCTCTATAAACTTCAAACAAATATCCCTTTTTTGTGCCTGGATCGTTCGTGGAATGACAGGAGGTGGTCGGTATCTTCCATGCTAAGCGGGTTATTCTCTGGTTGAGTGTTTATTCACTCACCATCGCACGAGAAAAGGGCGGTAATAGGGATTCCCAGTCCCGAACTCAAAAATGCAAATAATTAAATAAAACTCCCCCGGGACTGTTGTTGGTATGGACGACACCCGTTGTTTCGGACAAGCTATGGAGTGTGATTGATGGTGGATGGGGAGTAAACCTTTACTTTTATCGCTTGGGAACCGCCACTAGCGTGCTTAGCATGGAAGATATTGATAACTGATGGTCGTGAAGTAAATGAGAACGGTGTCTCAAATTATCATTTATCTCTGTTTTAAAAAACTTGAGCTCTAGCACCTCTGCAAATCACTGCTTCCCTCTGCGAAGGGACTTTCTATTTACTTTTATGTTGTGTCATCACCCTCTAAAATAAGCGCCAGAACCTAAGGGCACTGCTGTCATGCTGATGCATTGTGTGTAGCTAATGTTGGGTGCATCATGACTGGAACTTTTCTACCATGAATTACAATGTTTAGTCGCTGCTTGAACTTTGGAGGTGCTCCGCATTTATGTTTTGCGGTCTCAGAAAGGGCTAGCGAGATACCACTATTATCATATTATATCATGGTTGTTTTGATAACATGTTGCTGTTTGAGATATCTTATTATTGCTCGCTAGTTGATTATGTCATTGATATGAGTTAATATAATTTTTAAGATTTATTGTCGACATGGTTAGTTATAATGATTGGCTGAAACCTGTGTGCTGTTTAAGATTATTTATGCAAAGAAGAGCAAAAGAGTTCATAAAAGTTTTTCTTTTTCACTTTCAGTTTATCAACTAAATTGCTTGAGGACAAGCAAAGGTTTAAGCTTGGGGGAGTTGATACGTCTCCAACATATCTACTTTTTCTAACGCTTTTCCTCTTGTTTTGGACTCTAATTTGCATGATTTGAATGAAACTAACACTAGACTAACGCTGTTTTCAGCAAAACTACCATGGTGTTGTTTTTGTGCAGAAATAAAAGTTCTCGGAATGGAACGAAACTTTGCGAGGATTCTTATATAATAAAAGAGAATTTCTGGAGCCAACAGACACCTAAAGGGGGCACCTGGGTGGGCCCAACCCACAAGGGTACGCCTGCCCCCCAGGCACGCCCAGGTGGGTTGTCCCTACCTTGTGGCCCCGCAGACCCTGAAGCTGACACTATAAATCCTATTTTTCAGAAAAAAATCAGGGGAAAGAATTATCGCGATCCACGAGACGGAGCCGCCGTCACCTCCTGTTCTTCATCGGGAGGCCAGATATGGAGCCCATTTGGGGCTCCGGAGAGGGGGATCTTCGTTCTTCGTCATCATCAACCCTTCTCCATCGCCAATTCCATGGTGCTCCCCACTGGGAGTGAGTAATTCCTTCATAGGCTCGCTGGTCGGTGAGGAGTTGGATGAGATTCATCATGTAATCGAGTTAGTTTTGTTAGGGCTTGATCCCTAGTATCACTATATTCTGAGATTGATGTTGCTATGACTTTGCCATCCTTAATGCTTGTCACTTTGGGCCCGGGTGCCATGATTTCAGATTTGAACCGTTTGTGTTATCACCATTATATCCATGTTCTTGATCCGATCTTGCAAGTTATAGTCACCTACTACGTGTTATGATCCGGCAACCCCGGAGTGACAATAGTCAGGACCACTCCCGATGATGACCGTAGTTTGAGGAGTTCATGTATTCACCATGTGTTAATGCTTTGTTCTGGTTCTCTATTAGAAGGAGGCCTTAGTATCCCTTAGTTTCCATTATGGACCCCGCTGCCACGGGAGGGTAGGACAAAAGATGTCATGCAAGTTCTTTCCATAAGCACGTATGACTATTTATGGAATACATGCCTACATTATGTTTATGAACTAGAGCTAGTGCCGTATCGCCCTAGGTTATGACTATCACATGATGAATATCATCCAACAAATTATCGATCCAATGCCTACGAATTTATCTTATATTGTTCTTGCTAAGTTACTACTGCTATCGTTACTGCTGCACTTGTTACAAAACTACTGCTATCACTGTTACCCACTACAAAAAAATACACTTCCGTGATGATACGTGTTTGTCACAGTAGGTCGCGTTTTTTGTCATGCATGTACATCCATGACAAATTTATGACAGAATCAAGATAGTCATACCTGTGCTGTCGTAGAAGTGTTCCATGACATTACCAAAATTATCATCACGGAAGTGTCCACTTCCATGACGATAAATCGCGCATCACAGAAGTGCTTTCGTCAAGGGTGACCAACATGTGGCATCCACCGTAACGGAACGTCGTTAAGCTATCGGGTCGGGTTTTGGATCCGATAACCCGTTAACATCCCCGACCAATGGGGATTTTCCACGTGTAAAATCATCAATGCTAGAGGAAACACGTGTCGGCTCATCGTTGGGACAGATGTCATCCACTCACTGGACAGAAGGCGCCTATGATACGTCGACACGTGGCACGGCCCAACAGTGGCCCATTCCTATGAAAAGGCCGGCCCGTTTGACTTGGTCAAAAGCTGGCGGGCCGGCCCATGGAAAGCCTGTTAACGGCCTGTTCGCATATAGCCCATTTACAGCCCGCTAACCCAAGGCCCGTTACGCCCTATCCGAATTTGGCCCAGTAGCGTCATCTGGGCCATCCAATATGATTCCAGCCCATTTTCACTTCTGGCCCATGTATAGCCCATGACGTCTTTCGGCCCATATGAGGCCCTTTGTAACTCTTGGCCCATTAGCGGCCCGTGCTGAAACTGGCCCATAATGAACAGTGTATTACTTTACACCCATTAACGACCCGTGGTGAAACTGGCCCGTAATGAACAGTGTATCACTTTATACCCATTAACGGCCCGTTATTCCATTGGGCCGTTTCCAGCCCAAGTTAACTTTCGGCCTTCTGAGGGCCCATTTATTCTTGGGCTCATTTGCAGCATTCGGTTACTTACGGCCCATTACTGTCATTTTCTGCTTGTGGGCCAAATTCAGCCCGTCGTGACAGTCGGCCCATTTGTGGACCGTTAGTCTGTTGGGCCATTTTCATAGCATCACCAAATACGGCCTATTAATGATGGCCCGTTATGGTCGGCCCATGAACGGAGGATTCCAACTCTAGCCCGTTTACGGCCATAATGCGGTCTGTTTGGCCCATGTTTGACCAATCGATCATACGGCCCGGATAAGGCCCAATGATGATACGGCCCGCAGAAGGCCCATTGTTTCTACGGCCCGTTGAAGGCCCATTGTTTCTACGGCCCGTAGAAGGCCCACTGTTTCTACGGCCAGCAGGAGGCTCAGTGTCACTACAGTAAATATTAGCCCATGGTTATTGTGGCCTAGTTTTAAAAAATAGGTTATTGCAGCCACTAGCTAACGGCGGAAAAAGAATTGCAATGACTACAAGCAAACAAATAAACGAGACAACAAGGAAATAAATAATCAAGCAACTAACGCTAGGCTATCACGGCTATTACACATATTACATCCACTGGGCATCAAAGTTCGCCACCAGTGCAAATATAGGGAACAAAGCAGCATATCATATACACTGGTTGCCAAAGTTGGCGACCAGCGCAAATAAACGCCGCAGCAAAACAAATCCAGAACTGAAACCACTTCAGAAGATCTCAAGAAACAATATCGTGGGTACCCATAATGCTGGCAAGATTCTTAGCAGGCTTATTAACTTTCTCTTGTTTGGCGCTTAAATCCTCCAACGCTTGCTGTTGCACCAGAAAATATGCATCTGAATTCTGCAGGGACTTCCTCAGTCCTTCAGCTTCCTGTCGCAGCACATTTGATCGATGTCTTTCAACTTGAAGTTGAGACTCAAGAAGATGAACTAATTCAGGCAGCGAGTTCGAAGAGCTTGTGCCAGCAGTAGTGGCTAGTAACTCGAACACTACATCAAGACAGGACTTTTGGGTTCCCTCACTGTCGTCAAGATAGTTTTTATCAGCTTTCTTGGAGACCAACAGAGATGTCTCACTATCTTGAACCTTATCTGCATTACTTCCTTTACCATTGGATAACGCGGTACTGTTCTCCAATATTTTGTCCGCATTCTAAAAAGAGAAACAAGCAGACATATCACATGTTTACCATGTTGTATATGAAACTCATTTTGGTAAATGAGTTCAGTAGTAAAGTGGACAGGATAACAACATGAAACAAACATATATCTATGTACCATGGTCACTTTATGGTCTATATCATTCTAGTTTTTGTTTCCAAATCAAGATAGAGACACAGTTCAAATAATATTTGTTCAAGACAAAGCAGAATAGACAGAATATAAGTGTGGGTAACTATAGACCAATAACAACACTTGTAATGTGCATGACATGAGAACATAATTGTTTATTCAATTGAAACTGAAATCAACATAGAGCAGGTTACAACAGCAAACCAGTTAAAGAAACAGGTTTAAAACATACCTGTTGTGCCATTGGAGTTTCAATTCCATCCTTCAAATTTGAAAATAGTTGGTATGAGTAAATACAGTAATGCAAGAGCAAAGGAGTATGAACCATAGCTACAGAACCTGACGTGAGAACAAATCTTCTTCTCCTGTAAGCGTTGAGTTGGGATTCAGAGTGGTGGTCCTCGTGCTTTGGGCACTGCAGTTCCCTTACTAACTGCTTGTGTTTGGGTGCTCTGTGGTGGAGACAGTGCTGTGTCAACTGGAACTGTGTTACTATCTGCCGGGGTTGGGGTTAGAAGGGGTGTAGCTGGTTCTCTGTCCAACTGGGTAGGGGTACAATCTGCGAGAGTCTGGGTTATGTGTGGTGGATCTGGTCCTTGGGCAAGTACAACCGTGGTTCTATCTGCATCAACTGGTAGCACTATCTTTTTTGAAGACCGTGTTGTTACTCCCTTAGATACTGCCATCACGCTCTCCAATTCAAATGGCTGATAAACAAGAAAAGTAATTGAAAGTATAGACATTGTATGGTAGACAGGTGCAATGGATAGTGGGGAATAAAAGAGGGCATGAAATAATTCATATTTATGTTGTCTATCCAAACAGGATAGCATGACACAATTTCACATATATGATGGCTAACTAAACAGGATAGCATGACACAATTTCACATTATGATGGCTAACTAAAAAAGATGGAAAGACATAGTTCAAAATATGAGACTATGTAAACAGGATGACATGACATAACTATATAATGTGTTTATTAAATAGGTTGGCATGCCATAATTCACATACATTCATGGATAGAAGGCCATAATTCAAAATAAACACTAAACATGATGAGATGATATAACTATATGATGTCTTTATTAAATGGGTTGCCATGCCATAATTCAGATAGATGATGTGTATGTACTATGTAAACATGATGGCATGATATAATTCAAATATATGATTTATATAGTAAGCAAGTAAGCAGATGGCAATCCATATATGATGTAAAAACTAAGCAATGCAAGACAACATGCATGACATGGGTAATATAACCCTGCCAAGTTTGAGCATAGACCTCAGGGGGGAAATAGGACTGGTCATCAGTCTCTGAATCCTCCTCTGAGGAGCTCTCTGTAACTAGCAAGATGTCCGCTTCAGCAGGTAGCACTGTCTGCTCTGAATACCTTGTTTCACTCCAGATACTTCCATCACCGCTTCAAATGGCTGATGCACAAGAAGAGTAGTTGAATATACAAACGTTGTCGACAAATGGAACACGTAATACAAAAAAATGATAGCATGATATAATTCACATACATGATGATTGGCTAAACAGCATGGAATTGCATAATTCACATATATAATGCCTTTGCAACAAGATAGCATTGTATAATTCACATATATAATGTCTTGCAACAAGATGGCAATGCATAATTCACATATATGGTAATTAGACACTGAACAGGTGGCATTCACACAAAGCATGTCTAAACTAATCAAATGACATAGCAATGCGAGACACCATACGCACGATATGAGCAACATAACCCTGCCAAGTTAGATCATACACCTCGGGGGGGGGGAAATAGGACTGGTCATCTGTCTCTGAATCCTCCTCTGAGGAGCTATCCGTAACCAACGAGATATGCGCTTCGTCAGATAGCATAGTCTGCTCTAAAGACCTTGTTTTCACTCCAGAATTTGCCATCACCGTGTCAAATGGCCGATGCACAAGAAGAGCAGTTGAATGTACTAACATTGCTGACAAATGTAATATGTAACAAAAAAAAGGATGGCCTGATATAATTTACATATAAGATGACTGGCTAAGCAGGATGGCATTGCAAAATTCACATATATGATGCCTGGCTAAACAAGATGGTGTTGCATAATTCACATAAATGATGAATAAACTAAACAGATGGCATTCGCACAAAGGATGTCTAAACTAAGCAGATGACATATTTGATGTATAAAGTAAGCAATGCAAGACACCATATGCATGATATAACCAACATCAGCATGCCAAGTTAGAGCGAAGACCTCAGGGGGTAAATAGGAGTTGTCTTCTCCTTCTGAATCCCCCTCAGAATAGATATCTTCCTCTCGATTACAATCCGAAATGCGTGGAGGGGGCTGCCTTTGCGCCTACCATGGAGTGACGTCTGCATGAAATTTTATTGCCACGCAAGGCTCGTCTCTTTTGCTCCATGTTCAGTTCCATTGTTTACAATAACTGTCATGCATAGGAATAAAACATAGTGAGATTATGTAATGAGTGCATGCAGAAATCCAGAGTGATGGTAGCAACCTGTGGATAGACCCAAAACCAATAATAGGAGGCAGATAATGGCTTCAGTTAAAAATACAGATAATGGCTTCTTTACTGTTTGTTTCCCACCCAACATGAAACTCATAGTAGACACCGGAGATTAACCAGATAGTAGATAGATACTATTGATAGCGGCCCCGATATGTACCCCACAACCATTTAAAAACTCAAGTTTGACCATTAGTTTGGAGCTGACTCAGAGTCTAATCGGTGAACAGGACGATAAAGTAGCATGTAATATTAAGCGATGCATAATGTAAGCAGACACGAAAGAGTGCGGCCTCTCTTGCGGACCCGTGTAGTCCTCGAGGTCATCTGCTCGGTTGATGATGGTAATGCAGTTTTCATGGCTGCCAGCAGCGGGGAAGAAGATCTGAGGTGGCGAAAGACAGTCCGGAGGCCGGATCCCTGCTGTCCTGGACCCTTCTGTCGTTGGAGCAGCTGAGCTGGGGTGGATGACGGCGCAGCAGGAGCGGGACAAACAACGCAAGGTTTTCTTTGACAACTATCTGTAAGAGAAGTAATTCTATAAGGGCTCATTTGAATTGGAGGATTCCAACAATGCAGGGAATAGACAGGAATAGGATAGGAATGCACGTGCAAAATAGAGAATTTAAAAACACAGGATTTCTGCCAATCTGGGTGTTTGATTCACAACAATTGGAAGATCACAGGATGCAAAGAAGCATGGTGAGATTAAGTCAAACCACAAGAAAATGTACGGTTATAATGCTATTATGCTACTATCTCTTAGTCTTGTGCTTCATGAATAGGAATTTGAAAAGGAGGACAAGTGAAAATTAAAATTCCTACGTTTTTTCTTTCAAGGAGACACTAAAGGAACAAATCCGTGTGCTCAGTGGACAATATATATAACATGTAGAGTAAAAAAGAGAAGCAACAAGTGTACAACCTCTTTGGCGAAGCCATGTCGATCTCAGCGTGATTGGGTTGGCCGGTGAGGATGCTCCGGCTGACTTTGCTGTCGGAGGAGGGGAAGAAGATCTTAGGCGTCTGGAGATGGAGCCCGAGGTACTGCTCCCCTGTGATGGAGGGTTTCGTCGTTGGAGCAGCTCCGGTGAGTTGTACGACGCCGAGGCTGAAGCAGGACAAGAGAGACAACGAACAACGTTAACCTGAGTGGAATTCTAATAGCATCTCCAATACATGACGTAAAATACATAACCACAAAGTGCTAGATGTAAAATACATCAGCCGCTCATCTCTGAACTTAACTGTCGAAACTTAACTTAACTGTCGAAACTGAACTTAACTGTCGAAACTCAACTTAACTATCAAAACTGAATTTTGCTGTCGAAACTGAATTTTGCTGTCGAAACTGAACGCACTAGCAAGGTGAGGCTACACGTCGGTCGACTGACTTTTTCATCTCTGGTCAGTCGATTTTGCAGCCGTTGGATACGAAATAAAGGGCCTGCGGTTCATCTTCAACCTCCACCCCCCTGAGCCGCCAGCCACCACTGGCCAAACAGCAGCCCCCCCCCGCCGTCCGCGGCCGGCGGTGCGCCACCCCGCCCGCCCCGAAAACACTCCCCACCGCCGGTCTAGGCCCCCCGTGCCGAGCTTTTTCTCCGGTGATCCCCACGCCACCGCCCCGCCAACGCCCCGCCACCGCCGGCGACCACCGCCCCCATCCTGAACCCTAAGATAGATAGTGGGGTACCTCTCCGGCGAGCCCCCCTCCCCGCTGTGGCTGGTTCTTCCTTCACCCCGGCGAGCCCCCCCACCCCCTGAAAATCGACTGACCCAAAAGTCGATTCAGTCGACTGAAGTGTAGCTAAATCGGAGCAGCATCGCAAACAAGAGCAAGAGCGAGAGCAGCAGCGCGAGCAAGAGCAATAGCAAGAGCAGACCAGGCAGGGGACCGAGAGCAAGAGCAGAGCAGCAGCAGCAGCTCCTACTGATGTGGACTTCGTCGCCGAGGGAGCGACGCCGTGGAGGAAGTGGCCGGCGACGCCTCCGTGGATGGAGCCGCGCCATGTCGGCTCGGGACCGAGCGCCGGCAGCACTGTGAGATCGAATCAAGAAGAAAATGCGGTGATTAGTGTACAACCTCTTTGGTGGCGCCGATTTGGCCGCAGCTTCATCTGAGGAAACGGTGATGATGATGCTCTTTCGGTGGTGCAGGTGAAGACGGCGGTGTGGGAATGGAGGTGGCGCGAAAGACGAGGGGAACGTCGGGGCAGCTCCTTGGAGGTGGAGGACGGGGTGGCTGAACCGGCGGGACGATGAGATCGACGACGGATCCTCATCCGGTACGGTGGATGAGGGACGTCGAGGTGTTGCTGTGGACAACGTCGTCGGGGAAGAGGCTCCTGCTGGGTGGTGGACGAAGCAGGGTGTGGGGTTTCGTCGCGGGTTTTCGCGGCCTCGGTGTACGAATGGGTGGGCGGATGGGATGGCAATGGGGAACCATGGCTTAGAGACGCGCTTGTCCGAAATGTGGGGTAACTTATTAAAGTACCCCCACCGATTTGAGGCGGTTCTTTCGGTTCAGGGGTACCACGGGCATTTCGCGTGTCGGGATTTCACAGGAGGTGGGAGTTTTCGCGCGCGTTGTAATTTCGGAATAGCAAGGCACAGGTTGAGATGGAGGGAGTTGTCGGAGCACAACGAGACAAAGATATATCTTAAATATTTCGGGCTAACAAGGCGCGGGTTGAAATTTCCGGACAAGCCTAACGTGTACTGTACCAAATCAATGCGCACTACAAATGTCATTCGAAACTTTGAATTCATGTTATGTTCAATTAAAATATTTCGCTACGTGTATAGTGCATGCAACCTACTACTCAAATGAACGCTTTAGTGCATTCCAAACGTATATACTACCGCTTCAATATGAACTAAATTTGAATTCGTTTCTCTATTTGAATAAGATCCACAATAATGATTGTTGTGAAGTCAAAGCATTTGAATTCGTTTATCTGTTTTAATAAGATCTACAATCATCATTATTGTCAAGTTAAACCATCGTGTGTGTATTATCTTCACAGCACACCACATGATTAGTCTCGAGTTACATATGAACTATGTGTACAATATGAACTCGAACTAGATTATTTGAATCCACTTTATTTTGATTTCAAATCACATTACATTTCTAGCTCTAGCTAGATCTTCATAATCTAAACCATGTCTCATATGTATAATGTGTTTATCACATTATGTATGGTGCCTCGCCCCCTACGCCTACAAGTATTTAGATGTGAGTTGCAAACACCACACATTACCACAAATTCAAATAAAATGTGAGAATGTTCGATATATAGTATTGTTTAGATTGTTCGATATTTAGTTGTAAGCTGCAAACGCCACACATTATCACAAATTCAAATAAAATGTGAGATTGTTTGATGTATAGTATGGTTTAGATTGTTCGGCATTTAGCTGTGAGTTGCAAACGCCATGCATTATCACATTATGGTATAACATGTGCACAGCACGTGTATCACCGCTATATTCATGCATGCAATGTTTAAAACACTATGATCTCCTATTCAAATATATGAATCCGCTTTCATATCAAATTATGATCTTTGTTAGTCTCTTACACCCGCACAATCCTCTAACCTTTGTAGCTACCACTAACTTTCTCTCGTGCATGCACACGCCCTCCTCGCCCTCCCCCTCCCTCGGCATTCTATCCACCGGGCACATTCATTTTTTTCTTTAGGTCGTTCTCCCAGAGTCTCCACAACTCCTTTCCGACACACACCAATCGATAAACCTCTCCAGCGATGCCTGCCTACAGCATACACACACACCTTCAATCTCCTCCTTTATGTGTCCTTGCCTCGTGTCTCTCATACGGTCAGACACACGTGTAAACTCTCGCCCCTCTTTTCATCGATCTCACAACCGCACACTCCTCCCCCTATCTAGCTAGTAGTTGGGCCTCTCGCAGCACCTCCTAGCTCCATTCTCTCTGTCTATCCGTCTCGCTGGGCCTTATTTGCCTCTAACAAATGGACGTACACCGACCGATCTCTCGCTATACATATAGCTAGCTAGGTCCTTATAACTCGTTTTTACCCACACGTCAATCGATCTACCTCATTAGTTGTGTCTCTCCCTTCCTCTGACAAACAACAATTGATCTACCGATCTAGTTAGGTTTGCTTACCAAACACATGGTTCCCCTTCATCATCCATGGATGCGTCCCGACAGATCTATCACGCACAGGCACACACAGAAACACATCCCCACTCTTATTGATAACATTGCAGTTCCACCCTCAGTTTGTCTAGTAGGCCTCTCCCACCATCTTCGAGAAGCAAATCCATCACCCATCCATCACTCTACCCCTCTCCCTCCCTCTCCCTCCCTCTCTCTCTCCTCTCTCTCTATCCCATCATATTTCCCGTCCTTCAGTTATGTATGGATGTCGACCGATCTCCCTCAAGACATAGCTGGGTCTCTCCTTCTCAACACATATACGAGTCGTTCTACCTCAATAGTTAGGCCTCTGCCTACCCCTCCAGCCACCCCCTCCCCCCCACACACACCGATGCATCGAGCGCTCTAGTCATGTCCCCCTGCCACACACAAACTTGACATGTGCCCTCTAACATTCCGGTAGGCCAATCGCCCTATATCTTTGACTTGCACACACACACAATTTCGATGGCTCTCTTCATCGATCTCGCACCCACCCACTTGATCCTCTCTTCGACTCTATCGATAGCTATGACCGCAACCTCTCTTCTCGTGGATTGCCTGACCCTCTATGTATGATATGGATAGGCCTCCATTTCACACACATTGCATGCAAAATTTTGTTTGAGATGTCATCGACACATATTCCCACAAATAATTCACGAAATCAACCCCCCACCCCAAAACAAAAAACACTCACGAACGCGGTTTGTATCTCTCACACACACCCACGTAGGTGGGGGACATGCACGGAGAGAAGAGGTGCATGCACGGCGCACGTACTCCCATCTCTTTCCCAACCACACCCGCGCGGGTACATGGTGGAGCTCATTTCTGTACGTAAAAGGCAGCCCACGTGGTAATTTGGCACGTGTATTGGTTGTCCACTTGGTGGAGGGAGGATCGTCTACCACGGGTGAACAAACAAATTGCGACTTGACGTGTTATGTTAAAAAAGAGGCAAACCATGTGGGGCCTACCTTAGAGGCAAGGCTCTATACACTGGAGTACTTTTGATGTGTCCCGTCAACTCGTAGAACGAGGAGAAGCTTGCTTAGTAGGCCGTCTCCCCCGCCCACGGGCGCGCTGGCTCGCAGGATGAGGTGAAGCTTGCTCCGCCTTACGCCCGCTCCCTCGCCCATGCGCGCGGTGGCTCGCAGGACGAGGAGAAAAATTTACTACTCCCTCCGTTTACTCCTCGTCCCTACTACCTTGGTTATAGAGATTATATCATATTGTTTGGAATATATATGTCCTTTTGTAGATTTCAATATGAACTACTAGTACATACTCCAAACACTGATGTATAGAGACGTATTTTAGAGTGTAGATTCACTCATTTTGCTCCGTATGTAGCACTCTCCCTCGCCCCTCGACCCTCGCCCACATGGTGGACGTGCAGCAATTTATTCGGTCTCATATAGCCAGAATGATATATACTGCACTACCATTATTGCTCGACTTCCTGAAGAGGCGAAGAGCCAATCGCAAGGTTAATATTTTGGAGATGCCAAGCGCAAGGTTATAGGAGAACGAGTAGTAGGTGCCGCGTCATTTATAAATAAAGTTTTTTTTCTTCAGTGGCACGTACGCAATATGATAGGTTCATATGGAGAGAAAAGGAAACCGCTCCACTATATACATAGTCAGGACGGGCCAGCCTACACGGTTGCTTGCTGGGGTTGCTCTCTTCACACTCTCTCGCACAAAACGACTGTGGCCACATCTCTAACATCCCGGCGGATCACGTCCGCTTCGGGAAGGGGTGGATGCTTAGTGTAGATGCGGTGGCCGTCGCCGACGGCGAAAACCCACTGTCAGCACGTCCCGATCAAGGGTCCCCGCCGTTCTCTCTCACAAAGCCGGTGAGGTTGCCTTCGTCCCTTGCTCACTGCCGCGACGTGGGCAGTTGCCGCCTCCCGCCGCCCTCCTCAAGGTTGAGCTACGTCCCTCAGGTACAACTCCCTTTACAGCCGGCTTACACCACTGCTCCAGCTGCCCACATCACTCCCTGTGGATATTTCTCTACTTCTTTGACCCGCACATACCTCTACTGGCTTCTACGTACTGTATTTGTGATGAGTTTATGTCTCATCAACTAGTCCCAGTAATCTTATTCTAATCACGCTTCTTCAATTTCTTTGCCACAGGGATGCTCATCTCGATTTTGGTGAAACTGCACAAAATGATCCGATGGTCAAAAGGTTGCAAACTTCATTTATTAGGAAGCTCGAACGTTGCCAGCAAATTGAAGCCTGGTCAGGGTTCACGGTTCAAGGGCTAGGGACTGCATGGATCGTTTTTTTCTTTAGCTGCCTCTGTTCCAAAATAAGTGTCAACTTTAGTAGTAGTACAACTTTGTACTAAAGTTTGCACAAAGTTGAGACACTTATTTTGGAACGGAGGGAGTACATATTTGCTATGATCTGTCAATCATTGAGATGCAATAGCATGCATGTTAGTCTCCTTTGTATTTGATGAAATGTTGCAATGGGCAACCTTGGACGCAAGATGCATGTAACAGAAGCTGGAAGCTTCATAGCATTGTACAAATTTATCTCGCTGATAAATTACAGTACGTACTATACTAGTACTTCCTCCGTTCCTAAATATAAGTCTTTGTAGAGATTTCACCATGAACCACATGCGGATGTATATAGATGCATTTTAAGTGTAGATTCATTCATTTTGTTCCGTATGTAGTGGAATCTCTACAAAGTCTTATCTACTAGTAATAGCTAGCCCCCACTACTAGGAATCCTCTATCCTCTCCTTGAGCCACATCATCAAAATTGATGTAGCCGTTAGATGAAGTAAATCAGTCCATAATAGCCATCTAATCTAGTCGTTGAGAGGCTCCGCACTAAGCCACATGCAAGCATGCAGAAATACCGTGGCACATGCATGTGAGTGGGTTTTAAATCACATCAACATGTCTGCATGCAAGCATGCACCGGTAGCATGCATGTAAGTGAGCTTTTAAGTCCCATTAACATGTCAAAAAGAAAAATATAATCCCATTATGCAGTAGGAGTTGGCTGATCTTTTTTCCTTACGTGGGATGATCTAAATGATGATGGGAGTTTATTTAGTTTGGCTACCACATTTGTCATGCGGTTATAGAGTTTTTTTAGTTCTATGAAATTGATAATTTTGCGCAGAGAGATATACCGCTGTTCCGCGGCAACGCGCGGGGACTCATCTAGTAATATTTAGGAACGGAGGGAGTACTATGTAAAGAGTTAGGTGTCGCACGGTGATAGTGTGAGGTGGGCCATGTAATCACTGAGCCTGCGTGTTTTCACTGCTCTTGCACGCCTCCGCTGTAAGAATGGAGAAAATTGTAATCTAGTAGTAGTACCTCCTTTCGCCGAAAGCGTGGGACATCCAGCAGTCCTACCACCTCAGTAATAAAGACCAATGAGCCGTCAAATCACATAGACCCAACAGTAAGTTGGACGGACGAAGCAACCATCACGCTTGCGCCAGTGAGAGGTCGCGTCCGCTCTACCCGGGCATGAATGCGGCACCGATTCTTTGGAGCGGCGCTGACCGTTTCAGGCGGGAAGCGCGCGGGGGCGATGGAGGGGCTTTGGGTGGGCCAGGCTGGTCAGGAGCGGGCGTGGCAGCTGTTCGCATGTCCCTACCGGACACGCCCGAAAACGAGAGGAGTAGGTCGGTCTGTCGCTCTCTCTAACACACACACACACACACGCACAAGCACGCACCTTGGTCCCATTGCACCTTCTAACGTGACTTATTACACCTAGACGGAGGGAGTAGTAAGTATACGAGATACGGTGGCACACTGACTTAAGTCGAATACAAGTGCCCAAAATTTGTGTGCAAGTTATAATAAGGATTCACTTAAAATAGTACATGAGCGAACAGAGGGATCAATTGGATAGTGTTCCCGAGCAGTAGCGAGATGTGTGAGGTAAGATACACCGCTGGCGCTTTTAATTTTTCTTATTAATTTGTTTGTTTCACCCTCTGACTGGTGGGACCCAACATACTACGTGGAGAGAGGTAAGGTGACTAAGGCTGCATTATATCTGCACCACTGTGGATAGTCTTACCACCAAAGCCACATGACACGATTATGATTGAAATCCCAATGACTCCCACACACACAAAAGAAAACACGGCATGCTTGTCACATGAATGCAGGAATGTATAAAAGGTTATTTCCCTCTCGTTGAACATAACGGGAGGGTTGTGTAGCTGGTTAGCCTGTTCGCTCATCAAACATGAGGTCTCGGGTTCGATAACTACACTTGAGCATAATTTGTGCCAGGAGGATTCTTTGACTGGTCAAGATGTTTTCTAGGGTTTGCACGCTTCACACTCTCTCTCCAGTATATATATACACGCTGGAGCCTCAGCACTTGTAGTTGCTCTCTTCACACTCTCTCGCCCTCTCCCGCTGGAGCCTCAGCGCTTGTAGTTGCTCTCTTCACACTCTCTCGCCCTCTCCAGATCTAAACAAGACTTCGTTGGCCTCTCTCTCCCCTCACTGCTGCTCAAAGAGCCGGCAGGATCCGTCCGCTGGGAAGGGAAGGAGGCTTAACGATGTCGCCGTCGGCGAGGGACTACCGGCGCAGCTGTTCACTTTCCACCCAGCGGCGGCGCGGGAGGGCCTCCGACCCCTTCTTCTTCGCCGCCGTCCCATCGCCCACCGAACCACGCCCCAAGAACCTTAAGGTATAATTTACTTACTCCACATGCATTGCTCTAGCTGCATGTATACCATGAATCTGGGACGTGGTTCAAAGAGGAAAGGAGTGGGGGAAAGTAGTGGGAAAAGTTGTATATAGCATGAATCTAGGACGTGGTTCAAAGAGGAAATGAAGGGGGAAAGTTGTATAGCATGAATCTAGGACGTGGTTCAAAGAGGAAAGGAATGGGGAAAGTTGTATCGCATAAATCTAGGACATGGTTCAAAGAGGAAAGGAAGGGGCGAAAGTACTAGTTCAAAAAGGAAAGGAAGGGACAAGGCTGTAGAGTTTGAGCAGGACTAGATTTGCTGTGCTCACATAGGGAAAGGTGTCTAAAGATAACAAAACTGGGACCAACACAAATATGCTCCTTGGTTGTTTGTTCTTTGTTGCAACAGACTGTGCATGACCACAGTACATCGGTAGATGCACATGCTGCTGGTGCGTCCACTGTCCCGTGCAACTCATTAGCTGTTGTTAATCTAAGGCCCTGTTTGGTTAAAAACTCCTTAGTCCCTACCTGCTTGGTTCCAGGGACTAAACATGGACTAGAGGTTATTAAATGACATGTTAAAAGACCATGTTACCCCTAGTAATGAACTAATAGAGACAAGGTGCGATGCGTGGCAGGGGCAACTGTTGGAAAAAGTCCCAAAAAGACTCCCTCGGGGTCTTCTTTCTTTAGTCCCAAATGCCCACTTTTAGTCCCTAAAAGTCCCTCCTGTTTGGTTTAGATGGGACTGACACGGAGTTTTTTTAGTCCCTACACCAAAATGTCCCTGTAAACAAACACCCTCTAATAATGCCGCTGGAAAATTGATGCAATGCCACAGTTAAAAGCAAATTACATGTTTAACAAATTTTATTGTTAATATAATCTCTATGTTAATATTAATCAATGCCACCGTTTGAGAAATGCTACTGTCTTGCTTTCTTTCCCATTTAGATAAGGTAGATGCTTCTTTTTGTTGGCTTCTGTGTCATCCACCGTTATTGACCACTAATTGTTTCCTTTGCACCTCTGTGTAAACAGGGTTATCTACTTCACCTCGTTGCCATTGTGACCTTTTGTTGCACTGCACAAAACACTTTTGTTTTAAGAGTGTTTTGTGCAGTTCAACCAAAATGTCACACCAACAACGTTGCTTGATTGCTTGATCTTAGTGGAACTTCACAAGAGGGGATCTTACTTCCTATCCGTTAAGGCGAATTTGGTTCAGATCTTCTTCTTGTGAGTTGTTTGAATTTCGCATCATGAGAGGTCAGTACTAGCCTTCTTTCACATGATTCTGCAGTGTGCTTTCATATGTTGTGCTACTTGTACGATAATGTTGCTTGATTTTAGTGAACTGCACAAATGGAGACAAGACTTCCAATCTGTATGTGCACCGTAATATCCCATTGAGGTAAGATAAGGATATTTCACAACTGCTGGCCTGTAATTTGCCACTTTCATCAGAAAATTAAGTTTAGTACTATACTTGTGCTCCCTAATTGACATGCCAAATCTTACATTGAAGGCGAAGCTTGTCTGTTATTGAACCAAGTGATGAAGGGGAAGAACAAGCGGAAGAAAAACAAAAATCAACTCCCGGTGCTATAATGAAGCGCTGGAACTGTGATGACACAAGTAATGATATAGTTTTGCATCTTAATTTATTGCTATGGCTGGAACGCGCAATTGTTTTGCCACTGATTTGATGCCACTCTTAATGTAATATGTAATTATCTCTACTTGTGCAAACAGGGATCTTCTTTGAAGATACCATATATTTTAGTGGAACTGCACAAGAAGATGTTGGAAACATTAAACTAATCGAGGAGTACACAGTAAGCATTGCCACCACCGTAGATAGCAACAGATGGTTCCGGAGAAGTGCTTCATCTGTATGCTCTACACAATAAGCCTCCTGACAAAGGTTGGTACTCTCCCACTGATTTCATCCATATGATTGAGCTTTGTCATCTCTATTGGTGTTGTGCTACTGTTTAGATACTGTCATGAAAAAATGGTATTGTCCTTGAGAAGTGCTTCATCTGTGCTGTTTTAAATATTTCCTTTCCTTTTTTTCGAGCAAACAGGGATGCTAGCATTTAGTAGTCCTCTTGCCTTTGCACAACAAGATCATCTTCCTCTGAAGAAGAATATGGAGTACGTGAAGTGACTAGTTCCGATTATGCCAGGATGAAGAAGCCATGTCTATCTTCTCATCAGAAGGAGCAGTTGAAGGATGGTTACATTACTCCCCACAAGACCAAACTAACTTCAGCTCAGAAGGACTGACAAATCTCCATTTTTTTTGCTGTGATGCGCGAGTACAATGTTGTTCTAGGATTCTTTCTGGTGAGTTCCATTTTTCTAAACGTGTGCTCTACATGGACCATGTATGTGCCTGTTGAAACTGTCAATTCATAGTACAGTTTGCTTTATACTAATCACTTTTTTGTATTTGTGCAAACAGGGGTGCTCAGCTTGATTTCAATGGAACTGCACAAAATGTTCATGAATACATCAAATCATTCATTTCAACCACAAGAAAGGAGGTGCCGATAAGTTCAAGGCGTTGCAACATATAAGGGAGAAATCATACAAGCTACGCGCGAATTTGCTTGATTTTGGTGGAACTGCACAAAAAGAACAGCTGGTTTATTTAGCACGAGGTGCCATGTCAATGTCCGAACTGATGGCAAACCCTGCCCATTCCACAATCGTAGGCATTTGATATTTTGGAATGGGACAACCTTGTCAAATTTTGCTCATTGATTTTAGCAAGACATGCGTTTGATATTTTCGAATGGGATGCCCTTTGCTGTCAGCAGCGTCGATCAATTTTTTCTTTATTCTTTAGTTGTGAAGTAAATATTGCCTCTGACATGTGAGTCGCTGAGATGCATAATCATCGATTGTTTTGAACGTTCTCTATGAATTGCCAGGCATGTGTGTTTGATTGCAATGTACAGAAACGCTAAAAAGCTGCTCAAACTCTTTGTACTCCTTCTGTTCCTTTTTACTTCGCACATTGTGAAAGTGCATACTTTTTTGTATAAGATTGGTCAAAGTAGAGATACTTCGACTGCAGACAAAACTTGTATGCACGACTAGAAAGGACCGGAGGGAGTACATGTGAAACTGCTGCAAACGAGGTGATCACCCTGGGAATAATGCTAGTACGTATTGTTTTGCATGTTCATCCAATGCCAGTGATACAGGAATTCGAACTAATCGAAATAAATTCATTCATACACGGTCGGATTTCATATAAACATGCCGGATTTCATTACATTTCATACTTTCTTCAACTAAAAAGGGGTGCGCTGGAGGTATAATTAATTAACCGAAGCTACCCACCTGTGTCCCGCTGAGCCGAACAGAAGCTTCAGTGACTTAACTGCAGGTGCAGTTGCGTAACTGACATGTGGCCTGTTGGGCCCACGTGTCAGTCAGCCAACTGCACCAGCAGTTAAGTAGAAGCAGCATTCTTCTCCAGCGCACCTCTCCGACTCCACGTCGCCGCCAAGAAGCTAACCGGCCGTCAATGGTCAGTCCGCCTAGCTTGGCTTCAACCGGAGGGTAGCAGTGGTGGCCTTACTTGGACCCGAGCGGCGGTGACCTACCGTGTTCTACTCTTCCTTGTTTTCTGTGTGGCGCGGCCTCGTTGGCAGCGGGGTGGGGCCTCAGCGGAGCCGGCGATGTCCTCTGTCTCATTGCCGGCGGGCGGCGCCTCACCGGAGCGGTGGAAATCCTCCCCCACGTTGCCGGCAGGGTGGGGCCTCGGCTGAGCCGGCGATGTCCTCTGCCTCGTTGTTGGCAGGGCGGGGCCTCGGCGGAGCAGGGCCTCGTCGACGCCAGCGGAGCGGGGACTCGTCGGAGCCGACATTGTCCTCTGCCTCGTCCTCGGTCTCGCCAAACAGCGCCTCGCCCGCTTCATCGCCCTCTTTGCTAGCCTCTTTGTAGGCGGCCGCAGCCTCCGCCACCGCATGCGGTACCGCCAGCGCTCGAGGCGGCCCTTGCGGGCGGAGCGGTACGAGTCGAGCAGCGCCTCCTGCTCCGCCCGCTCCGCGACGATCTGCTCCTCCGCCTGCAGGTGCTCCTGGAGGAGATGGTGTTTGTAGGCGGCGTCGGCCTGCGCCTCCCGGAGCTGCACCTCACCCATCTGCCTCACCCTATCCATATATTGGGCACGGGCCTCGCCGATGGTCATGGTGCAATGCACAGGCGAGGATGACGCGGAGGAGGGGGTTGGCGCCGGATCATCGACTGCCATGTTCACCATTGGGACGTTGTCGTCCTCCGGCTGCCTGCCGGCCAGCCGGTCGGCAGCAATGGCTGCCATCTCCTTGTGGTCCGTCGTCCACCCGTCCCGAAGAGCGCTGGAGCGCGAGGAAGCCATGGTGGGCAGTAGTGGTGTGGACAGGAGAAAGGGAACGGATGCGGATGACTGCAGCTATGGCCGGCGCAGCAGTTTATATAGCAATGGTGGGCGGGCGGAGGGACGGACGTGTGGCGCCGGAGTAGCCGCCTCAGCAACCGCGTATCATTAATGTGGGCGGCAGATGGACGGACGGACGGCACTTGTGTCGTTTGAAGGCGGAGCAATCGCCTGCACTGGGAAGCGGGGCGGGCGGCGCTGACTGTTTCAGGCGGAAAGCGCGCGCGGGCGAGGAGATGACTTTACTTGGAGAGGATGACAATGGGGACCCACCAGGTCCATAGCCTCACGTACGCAAGTGCCTCCTTATTATATATATATAACTATAATTTATTTTGCTTCCTCCTGGTTTCCTGACATCACGGTCCCACACCATTGTCAACCTATGTAGTAGTCAATAAACGAGAGAATTGCACAAGAAGCGGCCGACAGCTGGGACCAAGCAGCTCGAGCAGTATTTGTGTTTTTGAGGTATGAGCACTTCAGAGTTTTTCAATGTTTAGCCCAGATATTAATTTTTCTCCTCTGAACAACAACGAAAACATCGCTGCAGGTATTAACTGGGCGGGCTGTGGCCCGTCTAGCCCAGGCCAGATATCCAGCCCAGATATTAATTTTTTTCAAGCTAAAATGGCTAGCCCAGCTATTATTTTTTTTAGGAATACCCAGGCAAGGTCAAGTTATTATTCTCCGCCCCGCTGGGCTGCAAATCTTTCCTAGGAGGGATGCATTAGGCTTAACAAGAAAATGGGCTTTAAGAAATAATAAATGGGATGTAATTATAAAAACTGGGCAGTAACTATAAAAAATGCACCAAACACGTGATTACTTTATAAAATATTATTTTTGGATATTGAAAATTTCAATTTCATTAATTGTTGCGAGCGCAATGTTTCGTTGGATTTTTACGTAATATAAATTTATATTGAAATTGTATTTAATCTGACTAGAAATTTCGCGATAAAAATATTTCGGATCCCATCAAAATGTGGGAAATTTTATTGAATTCTGTTTTGAACGGTTGGTTGAAATGGGCTGTACTTTTAGCAAACTGTAAATGGGCTGTAGTAAATTCCATTAGAATTCAAAAATGGGCTACACATTCTTACAAATCTCAAATGGGCTATAAGTTCTCTGCCACACACTTCTGGCCTTACTAAGTTGACGCGTCCCCTAAAAAAACAGAGTTGACGCGTATGCAAGGCTTTGACAACTTATAGTCAACACACGGTTCTAGCAGCAGTGGCTGTTGGATGTCCATCCAACGGATGCCGTGCTTCTTCTTCAATCTCAGATATTCTAGCTTCACCCGCCCAAAAAATGATTCCTCCCCCTGACATCTGGGGCGCACCGTTTCGGAAGCTGACCTGTGGGCCTACTAAGTTGACGTACCAAGGGCTTTGTCAACTTAGTCAATATAAACGATTCTAGCTGCAGTGACCATACGATGTCCATCCAACGGCCGTCGTGCTTCTTCAACCACTGGTCTTCTTGCTCCAGCCGCCCAAAGCAGCGCCGGTCGTGCCGCCTGCTCCTGCCTCCCGTGGCCGGCTGTGCTGCCGCGGAGGCCTCACCGCCCCCTACTACTCCCACCGCTGGCCAGGCCATCCCTCCACTCACCCACACCCCCTATTATTCTGCGGCGACGGCAGCGCAGCCGAACCAGTGAACCCTCGTACTCCTCTCCGCATGTGCATCCACTGCCGCGTCTTCCCCGGCTCCGCGTCGTGCCCTTCATAGGCCTCGCTGTCGTCCACCGCCCTGGTGCTCTCGGCGCGGCGTGGTCAACATGGTCAAGGAACGACTTCCATCGGACGTGGACTATACGTGGAGAGGCTGACAACTAGGTCCACTGCAACCGCAAGGAAGTGCCTGCTTATTACGCGCAAAATAATTATTCCTCCACCTCACAGCGGGGACCCACCGGACGGGCCACCGTATTTCGTGAAAAAATGATTCGCCCCCTGACTGCTGGGACCCACGAGCTACATCTTCGCACGCAAGGAAGTGCGTCCGAAAAAAAATGATTCGCCCCCCTGACTGCTGGGACCCACCAGCTACATCTTCGCACGCAAGGAAGTGCGTCCGAAAAAAAAACGATTCGCCCCCGACTGCTGGGACCCACCAGCTACACCTTCGCACGCAAGGAAGTGTGTTTGGGCAAAAAAAATGATTCGCCCCCCTGACTGCTGGGACCCAGCAGCTACACCTTCGCACGCAAGGAAGTGCGTCTGGGCAAAAAAACAAAACAATTTGCCCCCCTGACTGCTGGGACCCACCAGCTACATCTTCGCAGGCAAGGAAGTGCCTGACAGTCCGGACCCACATGGTCGAAGTGTATGTAGCGTTGTCATTCTGGTCGCGACCGTGTACGTACATACTGGTCGATATAGAGGCGCGCACGTGTCGTAGTAGAGGCGCACACGTGTCGTAGTAGAGGCGCGCACGTAGCATGTACACGTACGTACAGCGGCCAGGGTGCAAGAAAGAAAATACGGCCACGTATGTGTACATACGGGCAGGATCTCGAACGCCTACTCGCGCATACATACGGCCAGGGCTCCTGTACATGGCTGGGTCGGAACGGAGAAACAACGTCGTCATCGTGTTCATGGGGAGGCAATGGAATGCGTCGTGTTCATGGGGAGGCAACGGAATGCGTCGTGTTCATGGGGAGGCAACGGAATGCGTCGTGTTCATCGGGAGGCAACGGAACGCGTGGGAGCCAACCGGCTGGGTCGGAACGGAATGCGTGGTCGTGTTCATCGGGAGGGCTTGGACGGAACAGGCGATGGAAACGAGGCCTGGCCTACCGCAGAACGGAGGAAACGGACCTCCTACGTTCGAAACGGGGTCCTGTTGATCGGGAGGGGTGTGGCGTACCGCAAAACGGAGGAAACGGACCTCCTATGGTCGAAACAGGGGTCCTGTTGATCGGGAGGGGTGTGGCGTACCGCAAAACGGACGAAACGGACCTCCTACGGTCGAAACGGGGGTCCTGTTGATCGGGAGGGGTGTGGCATACCGCAAAACGGACGAAACGGACCTCCTACGGTGGAAACGGGGGTCCTGTTGATCGGGAGGGGTGTGGCGTACCGCAAAACGGACGAAACGGACCTCGTACGGTCGAAACGGGGGTCCTGTTCATCAGGAGGGGTGTGGCGTACCGCAAAACGGGACTCCACGGGATACTGTTCATCTTCACCGTCGACCTCCTCCAGCCTCCACGGGCTACCGTCGACCTCCTCCAGCCTCCACGGGCTCCTGTTCATCCAGCCTCCACCCCGCGCTACTCCACCGGCTACTGTTCAACCACCCCTCCACGGGCACCCCTCCACCGTCTACTGTTCATCTAGCCCTCCACACCACGGGGTCCTGTTCAACCACCCCTCCACAGGCACCCCTCCACCGTCTACTGTTCATCCAACCCTCCACCACACCACGGGGTCCTGTTCATCCAGAGGCAACGCCACCGCTCACTGTTCATCCAACCCCCCCGCAACGCTCAATGTTCATCCAATCGATCGGCTTCAGTTAGCAGCAGTAGCGAAGGAATCGCTCGATCGGGTTCAGTTAACAATCATCGATCGATCGCTCGGGTTTAGTAACGCGTAACCTGCAGTGCAATCGCTCGGGTTCAGTTAGAGCCCAATGCCTCGCACACACGCGCGTATGTGTACGAGAGAAACGCGCATTGCTCGGCCCCCGACCTCCCACCGTAACCGGGAACTCCCCGAAATTTTCCTCCCCCTCGCTTCTACCACGGTTTTTTCCATCATGGACGGCCCAAAGAATGTCATGCAGCTGCGTCTCCGGCCCGCCCAGGACGAAAAGCCCATTTTCTGTCATGATTTTTGTCATAGAAGTAGGAGCCCACCACATCTATGATGATACCGGGTTTTGTCACAATTATCGTCATAGAAGTGTCATATGTATGACAGAAAAAAATTTCGTTCGGCCCAAAATGTCACGGATGTGTCTTATTTTTACTGACCGTTACTGCTGCTACTATTATCAAAACTATCATATTACTTTGCTACTAATCATGTTGCTGCAGATATTTAATCTCCAGGTGTGGTTGAATTGACAACTCAGCTGCTAATACCTTTAAATATTCTTTGGCTCCCCTTGTGTCGAATCTATAAATTTGGGTTGAATACTCTACCCTCGAAAACTGTTGCGATTCCCTATACTTGTGGGTTATCAGCTAACCACTCTAGTACCGCACAACTTTCACTGGTGCATTAAACCCACTTTATACCCTTCCTCGAAACAGCCACCATACCTACCTATTGTGATATTTTCATAGCCATTCCGAGATACATTGCCATGTAACTCCACCGTTCCGTCCTTATGTTTGAGTTTACCTTGAGTTGTATTTGAGTTGTAAGTAAATAAAAGTGTGATGATCATCATTATTAGAACATTTTCCCATGCGAGGTTATCAAAATAAAGAGAGGCCAAAAGAGTCTCCAAAAAAAGAAAAAAAGAGAAGAGGTCTCCAAAAAAAGGGAGCAGCCTAAAAATGGAGAGAAAAAGAGAGAAGGGACAATGTTACTATCCTTTTCCACACTTCTGCTTCAAAGTAGCACCATGTTCTTGATGATAGAGAGTCTCCTATTTTGTAACTTTCATATTTTACTAGTGGGAATTTTTCGTTATAGAACTTGGCTTGTATATTCCAACGATGGGCTTCCTCAAATGCCCTAGGTCTTCATGAGCAAGCAAGTTGATGCACACCCACTAGTTTTCTTTTGAGCTTTCATACACTTATAGCTCTAGTGCATCCATTACATGGCAATCCCTACTCACTCACATTGATATCAATTGATGGACATCTCCATAGTCCACTGATTTGCCTAGTTAATGTGAGACTTTCTCCCTTGTTTTGTCCACTACCACCTTCTATTCTACCCATAGTGCTTTGTCCATGGCTCATGCTCATGTATTGCGTGAAGAGTTGAAAAAGCTGAAGCGCGTTAAAAAGTATGAAACAATATCTTGGCTGACACCGGGGTGGGCATTATTTATAATTTGTGTTAAGAATAGGGAGCATAACAAGACTATATGATTTTGTAGGGATAACTTTAGCCATGTTATTTTTGAAGCTTGATGATTTGCTTTCTAGTATGCTTGAAGTATTATTGTTTTTATGTCAATGAAATTTTGTTTTGAATCATACGGATATGAATATTCATGCCAAATAAAAGAGATTGCATTGATAAATATGTTAGGTAGCATCCCACATAAAAAATATATTTTTATCATTTACCTACTCGAGGACGAGCAGGAATTAAGCTTGGGGATGCTTGATACGTCTCCAACGCATCTATAATTTTTTTGTTCCATGCTATTATATTATCCGTTTTGGATGTTTTATATGCATTAATATGTTCTTTTATATTATTTTTGGGACTAACTTATTAACCTAGAGCCCAGTGTCAGTTTTTGTTTTTTCCTTGTTTTCTGAGTTTCGCAAAAAAGGAATATCAAATGGAGTCCAAACGGAATAAAACTTTCGTGATGAATTTTCTTGGACCAGAAGACACACGTGGGACTTGGATTCCAAGTGAGACATGCCCCGAGGAGACGACAAGCCAGGGGGGAGTGCCCATAGGGCTTGTGGGCCCCTCGAAGACCCCCTGACCTCCTACCTTGGCCTATAAATTCAGAAATATTCCAGAAACCCTAAAACTGTTCACCAATATACTTTTCTGCCGCCGCAGGTCTCTGACCTCGTGAGATCCCATCTGGAGGCCTTTTTCGGTACTCTGCCGGAGGGGGATTCGATCACGGAGGGCTTCTACATCAACTTTGTTGCCCTTCCGATGAAGCATGAGTAGTTTACCACATACCTACGGGTCCATAGCTAGTAGCTAGATGGCTTCTTCTCTCTCTTTGATATGCAATACAACGTTCTCCTCGATGTTCTTGGAGTTCTATCCGATGTAATCTTCTTTTGCAGTGTGTTTGTCGAGAACCAATGAATTGTGGATTTGTGATTAGATTATCTATGAATATTATTTGAATCTTCTCTAAATTCTTATATGCATTATTTGATATCTTTGTATTTCTCTTCGAATTATCGGTTTGGTTTGGCAAACTAGATTGGTAGTTCTTGCAATGGGAGAGGCGCTTAGTTTTGGGTTCAATCTTGCAGTGTCCTCACCCAGTGACAAAGGAGGGGTAGGGAGGCATGTATTGAATTGTTGCCATCAAGGGTAAAAAGATGGGTTTTATATCATATTGCTTGAGTTTATCCCTCTACATCATGTCATCTTGCTTAAAGCTTTGCTCTGTTCTTATGAACTTAATACTCTAGATGCAAGCAGGAGTCGGTCGATGTGTGGAGTAATAGTAGTAGATGCAGAATCGTTTTGGTCTACTTGTCACGGACATGATGCCTATATTCATGATCATTTCCTTAGATATCATCATAACTTTGCACTTTTCTATCAATTGCTCGATAGTAATTTGTTCACCCACCGTATTATTTTCTTTCAAGAGAGAAGCCTCTAGTGAATCCTATGGCCCCCGGGTCTATTTTCCATCTATTATTTTCAGATCTATAAACCAAAAACCCAAAAATACCGCGCCGAGTTTTATTTACTTTTATGTTTTAGTAATCTTTTATATCTATCTCTATTAGATCTCACCTTTGCAAGTGACCGTGAAGGGATTGACAACCCCTTTATCACGTTGGGTGCAAGTGTTTCATTGTTTGTGTAGGTGCATGTCACATCCTAGCTAGTTCATGCATTAGAGTGTTGCATCATGTTTACTTTTCCAGAAACTTGAAATGGGGATGACAGAACCCCCAGCACCCCCTGAAAACAACTAGGGTTTACTAAAATCATTTTCAATGAACCTGAAATGCCCTTCTAAAAGGTCCCCCCTTTTTGTCTTGGTCCAGAACCTCTGCCAAAATTGGTTCACATTTTTCTAGGACACATAAGTCACTGGATTAAATCATTACCTATTTGCATTTGGGCATTTAAATACTATAAAATAATTCAAATGCCCAAATAATTCTGAAGTTAAGGTGGGCTGTTGGGAATAATCTAAACAGAGCCCACAATTATTTTCAGGATTTTTGCAAATGTTTTAGTATTTTAAATAAAGCCAGAGTTGCAGAAAATTAGAAAACAGAAAACAAAATAGAATAAAGAGAGGGAGAGAATCCTATCTGGCAGCCCACTGGTCGGCCCAGCACTGTGCTGGCCCGTGCCAGCCAGCTGCTTCCCCTTGCCAGAGCAGGTAGAGAGGTGACACCGGCGTGCGCGAGCTCGCCACGGCGCCACCTGCTTACCGCCCGCGCCTCTAGACGCGCTGGTCGACCTCCATGTCGCCCGCTCGACCGCCCCGACACCCCATTCGCCCCCTGCACCTCTCCCTCGCCTCTCCTCACCATGGCCGATGCTGCCGCGCTCGCACCGATGTGAATACCGCAGCCACCGTCGCCTCCTCGCCGTCTCGCCATGTCCAGAAGCTTCGCCGTCGTCCACTTCACCAAGCTAGTCGAGCCCCGAGCGCTCGCCTGCCCTGGAGCCACCGCATCAGCCTCGTCTTCACCGATCGCTGCCGGAGATCCCTTTCGCCGCCACGCCTGCACCAGCTCGTCCCCGACCTCGCCGTCAGCACCGCTGTGACCGCTGTGAGCCCTGCTACCTCCTCCTCCTCTCCGTTTGCCTTCTCGTGCACCACCGCGACCACACCGAGCTCGCCCGCACGCGCCGCCACCTTCACACGTCACCGTCGTGGCCACAGCCACGCTGGCTCGATTCCGAGCACGCCATCGCGTTCGCCGCAGCCCAAGCAGCCCGTATTACTGCTCCATGCACCTCGCCGTGCCTCCTAGCGACGAGTCAGAGCTCGTCTGAGCTCCGGCCGCCGCCAAACTCGTCGCCGGCGTCGTTTTCGGCGACCCCGAGCCCAACCACCACCACCACTTGACGCGGCTCGTTCCCAGCTACGCGTAGATGACCTCCGCCGCCCTTTTTGTCGCTGGAGCACGAAACCCGCATCGCCTCGCCGCGTCTGGCCTCGCCGACGGCTAAACGCCGGCGAGTTGACCCCGCTGACCGTTGACATGTGGGCCCAGTTTGACCCCCTGGGTCACTGACGTGTGGGCCCCAGGCCACTAACATGTGTAGGAGTTGATTGAGCCATGTTTGTGTTTCCTACCATGCTATGCTTGCTATGCTTAGAGTCGTGTCAGGTGTGGCTCAGCGGGGTGATGAACTAGAGTGAAAGGTTGTGTCGGTAAAGAGAGTGAAGTGTTGAATATGATTTGGTAAAGGTATCGATGAGAGGCCATGTAGGAGTACATGGTGGGTTGTTTCATTGAGACCGTCCTTAAGAACTGAGATCTGTATGCGTGATTTAAGATTCAGCTACTACCACACATTGGGATCCTTAATTGACTCTCTCGACTTATTAACCACCCCTGTCCTCTGTCCAGCAGTTGCAAGTAGTTTCTGGTGTTTGTAGTTGCTGGAGGCCGTGCGCAGCACTGACCTTACGGGTGGGCTGTGATGCGGTAGGCTCGTGGCCCGGTGTACCGAGTCGCCCGTTTGGTGTCTCAGGAACCCTGCACACATCGTTTGGGGGCGTTGAGGACATCCCGGCCGGATTTCCTTGTGGATGGAACCCGAATAGGTGATAAACCTGGACTAGGGACTCATGTGTTTAGTCAGGTCGTGGCCGACACCCTCGCTGGGCTTCCGCTTGAAGGTTGCCGAGTACATGTCGTGTAAGCGTGTGTGACGAAGTACACCCCTGCAGGGTATAAAACTATTCGAATAGCCGCGTCCGCGGTAAAGGACTACTTGGTCGCTTATGCAGTTCATAGACAAGTTAATGGTTACTACTAAAAGACTCAAGATAAGTGTGAGTACCGCGGATGGCTCTCTCATAGGATGACGAGGGAGGATCCACGGTGGAGTATTGAGATGGTGATTAGTGGACTCGTGTGCGAAAACTAGTTTACAAGTGGTGTCTCATAGGATAGCTTAGCCAAGAGTCAAAGCTGGCTTGCTGCAATAACTCCACTACCTTCTTGAGAATGTGCATGTATAGTAGGATCTGTTGTAAGACATGCTGAGTACCTTTGTACTCATGTTGCTTTAATTATTGTTTTCAGACGACAACACCGCCCCTTCCGATGGGTTCTATGTAGATCTCGACGTTGACGAGTGACTTGCCACCCAGGTGGTGATCTGAGCTTGTGAAGGGCCTATGTAGATAGACAGGCTTTGTTAAGCCTTCTTTCTTTCTAGTTGTCTGTACTCAGACAAGTTTGCTTCCTCATGTGCTTGTATGTTTGTATGACTCGAGTGTCGGGTCATGTGACCCCTATCTGTATGAACATGTTATGTATGGCTCTCCGGAGCCTTTAAATAAAGTACTTTGAGTTGTACAGTTTTGTTGTGATGCCATGTTGTATATACACATATCGAGCATATTGTGTGTATGATTGAAATGCTTGGTATGTGTGGGATCCGACAATCTAGTTGTTTATCCCTGGCAGCCTCTCTTATGGGGAAATGTAGCCTAGTGCTTCCATGAGCCATAGTAGTCCGCTACAGCCCGCTTCACCGGAGTCCTGCTAGCCCAGCACTACTGCTCCGGACACTTGACTGGCCGGCATGTGTTTCACTTCGTGCCTGTGTCTGTCCCTTCGAGGAAATGTCACGCGGTGACATCCGGAGTCCTGCCTAGCCTGCTACAGCCCGGGTTCCTGGAGTCCTGTTAGCCCAGTGCTACAGCCCGGATTCACACGCTGCTGACCGACATGCTCGATGTTGATTCATGTATGCCTGTCCCCGTAAGTTAGTGCCGCTTTGGGTTCACGACTAGCCATGTCGGCCCGGGTTCTCTGTCATATGGATGCTAGCGACACCGTCATATACGTGAGCCAAAAGGCGCAAACGGTCCCGGGCCATGGTATGGCGACACCCGTGGGAATACCGTGCGTGAGGCCGCAATGTGATATGAGGTGTTACAGGCTAGATCAGTGTGACTTAGAATCGGGGTCCTGATAGCGTTGGCTTCAGAGCCGGACTGCCTATAGGTTCGTCAAGCCAAACTGGTCGATGTCGAGTCTAGAAATGCTTTAGTTATATGTAGGGGAATTGATTGTGGGAGGGAACGTAAGGCTCTTTTTACTCCTTTACCTTATGCCCTCTGATCTGAGTCATTCTCTTCTCATTCTACGTGGGTTAAGGACTAGGCTCTCTTCTCTCTATCAGGTTCACGTGTTACTAATCCGTAATAACTTATAGGATTGTTGGTTACAAACCAAGTTCAGTTTCTACTATTTTTAGTATGTTGCCAGTTGAACCAGAACCTTGATATGATGTTGTTGAGTGTCTATGCAAACTGTTGTGAATGTCTCGAATCTTTTTCTGAGCATTTACAGCCGTTATTCTGCTGATTTCTCCTAGAAAATTCTAATACCTTTGCATTATTTCGTGCTTTCAGATGGCCACCCGTTCCCAGAATCAAGTGGTTCGTCTGACTCGGTGCCTCGATGTACCTGGTCACACGGCCATGATGGTCCGAGTGATGATCGAGACAGGTTATCGATGGTATCCTGAGTATACCGTCGAGGAGCAGTTTCGAGACTTTAATCAGAGCCAATACCTTTGTACGGTCAGGATATTCCCTTCCTATCCTGGAGCTACTAAACCCCTCCATTGCTCTTATGGGCTTGGGGTTACCATCGAGATGTCCGTGCAGGACGCAGCTTACTCGATGATGACTATCATACGAGCCAGAACTGCCTTGCTTCGGAACACTGATTTCCGCTATATGCCAGCATCACTCCCTGGGGCACAAGGGTACTATCAGGCTATTTACTGTGACTCTACCCATGAGGATTCACTACTCCGCACCACCACCGAGATGCTTGAGGACAAGGACCGTGAGAATCGTGCCTTGCGAATGGAGCTCTTCAACGCTCGTTCTGATCACTGGGCCACCCTGACACGGTTTGCACCTGCCGTGCAGACTGGTTATATGGCCATGAGGGACTTGTACCCCGTGCGGTCTGGTCTGCCAGATTGAATGGACTGGCGTGATGTAGGAGGCATCACCCCTCCTTGTGGACCCAGTCTGCCACCGTTTGTTGGACCAAGGTCACATCCGAGTCCTTATGGACCGCAAGCTCCACAGGACCGACTGTTTCCAGATGATCATGTTCAGCTCCTAGGACATGGGGGTAATCTTTATGAAGATTACTACGGAGACGTCTGAGTTGGTAGTAGTTTCACTAGTATTGTAACAGTTGTATTCTCCACAGTCCTGCGTGACTCGTGGGATACGACTTGGTGTGTATCACGTTCCGGAGGTGTAGAAAAATAATGTATAGGAGCTTGGAATGCCTCTGATGAGATGTATCGTCTTTCATCGTAGTTGTACTCCAGCCTGGGCATGTACTAAACTATGTATGGTGTGTATGACCATTGGTATATATATGGCAGTTTCTATATTACCATGTCATACGGATGAACATCTCTGCATTCCGTGTTATCCATTACATTCCGCACTTCCTTGCCAAGATTTTGCCATCCTTGTCTAAACCGTTGTCTTGTTTTCCTAGGATGGTCAACACCCGCAACAACCCTGCTGTCCAGGCGCAGGGTGAAGCCAGTGCAGCTAGGGATGAGAATCTGCCTCAACCGCCTTCTCTGGCCGAAGTTATGCTGGAGGCGGAAAGAAACAAGCGTGAGACTAACCGCTTGCTGGAGCGGATTGAGCAGAATACTGCACGTCATCAGAGGAACAACTTGGTGTCAATCAATGACTTTGTCAAGTTGTACCCATCGAAGTTTAATCATTCCGTCGAGCCCCTCGATGTGGATGATTGGCTTCTCAGCATCACCCATAAGCTACGTTCTGCCAACGTAGCCGAAGCTGATAAGGTTACCTACGCTGCCTATCACCTCGAAGGCCCTGCTAGCCTTTGGTGGTAAAACTTTGAGGCTATGCGCCCAGCCGGCCAAATCACTACTTGGGCTGAATTCAGTGAGGCTTTCCGTGAGCATCACATCCCGGAAGGTCTCATGGATCGTAAGAGGGAAGAGTTCTGCAATTTCACCCAAGGCAGACTGACTGTGGATGCATACAGCCGTGAGTTTGGAAATCTAGCACGTTATGCTCCTGAAGAGGTATCCACCGATGCCAAGAAGCAGGCAAGGTTCCGCAAGGGACTTAGCCCCGAGCTTCGCCGTGATATTCGTCTGCACGAGTGCACCTCCTTCCAGAAGCTGGTCAATAAGGCCATCAGTGCTGAGACAGGTCAGACTGACTATGACGCTTCACGCCAGCACTCCCGTGACTTTGGTTCTTCATCCGGCTCTGGATCTCAGAAGCGCCGGGTCTGGATTCCAAACACAGCTCTGCCACCCAGGTTCACTCCGCGGCCATCCTTTGAGGCGCCTCGCCCCAACCAGCAGTATGCACCGCCCAAGGCCTATGGTGGCCCCGCTGCTAATGCTGGTCCACGCCCCAATGTTGTGACATGCTTCAAGTGTGGAGAGACGGGTCACTACCTGCGCGAGTGCCCCCAGAACAACCCCAATCAACCTGGAAAGTCCGTTGGCCGTGGTAAGCCAGCGGGAAAGACTTACTATGCCAAGCCCGCCACCACTGCATGTGGCCATGTCAACTATGTCTCAGCTGAGGAGACTTATGAGGATCCCAACATCGTCCTTGGTACGCTCCTTGTTAATTGCCATCCGACAACTGTTCTTTTCGATACTGGAGCATCTCATTCATTTATTCTGAGAGCTATGCTCGATTGCACAACACCACATTTAGTGACATGCCCACCTCCATGGAAATTCAAACTCCTGGTTCTAGATGGCAAACCTCTAGAATAAGTCATGGAAATGAAATTCTTGTCGACAGATTGGTCTTCCTTGCGTCACTAATAGCTCTCAAATCCTCGGACATAAACATCATCTTGGGTATGGATTGGATGTCAGCCCACTATGCTAAGATTGATTGCTCTACTAGAACTGTTCAACTCACCCATCCATCGGGCAAGTCAGTCAATGTTTTGACCCGAGTGTCTAAGCGTCAGCTCTACTCCCTAAATGCCAACCCTCTTCCAGACCTTGAAGATATCCCGGTAGTCCGTGACTTCCCGGATGTCTTTCCAGAAGAACTGCCAGGTATTCCACCTGACAGGGATGTCGAGTTCGTGATAGACCTTGTTCCAGGAACCATCCCAATCTCTAGAAGACCCTATAAGATGGCACCCCTAGAACTAGCCGAGCTTAAGAAACAACTTGATGAGTCCTTGAAAAAGGGTTTCATCCGTCCTAGTTCTTCTCCATGGGCTTGCCCCGTCCTCTTCGTCAAGAAGAAGGATGAACGGACCGGATGGTTGTAGATTACCGACCTGTCAACTTGGTCACTATCAAGAACAAGTATCTGCTCCCCAGGATCAAGGATCTGTATGATCAGCTCGCTGGATCCTCAGTCTTTTCGAAAATGGATTTGAGGTTGGGCTACCATCAAATCAAAATCAAGAACGGGGACATTCCTAAAACGGCCTTTGTTACTCGTTATGGCCAATACGAGTACACCGTCATGTCCTTTGGTTTAACCAATGCCCCAGCCACCTTCTCTTGGTTAATGAACTCGATCTTCATGGAGTATTTGGATAAATTCGTCGTGTTATACCTCGATGATATACTCATCTACTCCAAGAATGAGGAAGAACATGCCGAGCATCTAAGGCTAGTGTTGATGAAACTTTGAGAGCATCGCCTTTATGCTAAATTCTCTAAGTGTGAATTCTGGTTGCCAGAAGTGACCTATCTAGGCCATGTAATCTCTGGTAAGGGTATTGCTGTCAATCCCAAGCGAGTTCAAGCCGTCCTTGATTGGACTCCACCTGAAACGGTCAAGCAAGTTCGGAGTTTCCTTGGCTTAGCGAGCTACTGTCGCCGCTTCGTCGAGAATTTTTCCAAGGTTGCTAAACCTCTAACTGAACTCCTCAAGAAAGATAAAAAGTTCGAGTGGACCCCACAGTGCGAGTTCAGCTTTTAGGAATTGAAAAGACGCCTGACATCTGCTCCCGTACTCGTACCACCAGATTTTTCTAAGGACTTTGTTATCTATTGCGACACCTCGCGACAAGGACTAGGTTGCATACTCATGCAAGATCGTCATGTGATTGCCTACACTTCTCGACAGTTGCGTCCACATGAGGATAACTATCCCACACATGATCTAGAGCTTGCAGCTGTGGTCCATGCACTCAAACCATGGCGACATTACCTTCTCGGTAATCGTTGCGAGATTTACACCGATCACCAAAGTCTGAAATACATCTTCACCCAACCGGATTTGAATCTCAGGCAAAGACGTTGGGTCGAGTTGATCACAGATTACGACTTAGGAATAACTTACACCCCGGGCAAAGCCAATGTCATGGCTGATGCGCTAAGTCGTAAATCTTATTATAACAATCTGATGATACAACAAAGTCAACCACTTCTCCACGAGGAATTTCGTAAGCTTAACCTTCACATTGTTCCTCGAGGATTCCTATCCACCCTGGTGGCGAAACCTAACCTTACGGATCAAATCATAACCGCTCAGTGGTATGATAGAGGAATATCCGGGATTAAGGAAAACATCGCTAGCAGAGTTGCTAAATGTTTTTCCATGGATGAGCGAGGTGTTGTCTTCTTTGAGAACCGCCTAGTGGTTCCCAAGAAACAACAGCTACGTCAGTTGATCCTTAAGGAAGCTCATGAATCCCCTCTCACCATTCATCCCGGTAGTACTAAAATGTATCAAGACCTACGCCAGAGGTTTTGGTGGACTAGGATGAAGAGAGAAATTGCTCAATACATTGCTAATTGCGACGTCTGTCGTCGTGTTAAAGCAGAGCATCAACGGCCTGCTGGCACCCTTCAACCTTTGGCTATTCCTGAATGGAAATGGGATAAAATCGGTATGGATTTCATTACCGGGTTTCCCAGGACCAAGAGAGGGAATAATGCTATTTTCGTCATTGTCGGTCGTCTTTCCAAAGTAGCCCATTTCCTACCTGTTCGTGAGAGTATAACCGCTAGTCAGCTAGCTGACTTGTACATCTCCCGAATAGTGTCTCTTCATGGTGTTCCATTGGAGATTAACTCAGACCGTGGAAGTCTTTTCACCTCTCGATTTTGGGAAAGGTTTCAAAATGCTATGGGAACTCGTCTCTCATTTAGCACCGCCTTCCACCCCCAATCAAGTGGTCAAGTAGAATGAGTCAATCAAATTCTCGAGGATATGATTCGAGCTTCTGTCATCTCTTTCGGTATGGATTGGGAGAAATGCCTTCCATTCGCCGAGTTCGCTTATAGCAATAGTTATCAAGCTAGCTTGGGCAAAGCTCCTTTTGAAGTTCTCTATGGTCGAAAATGCCGAACGCCTCTTAACTGGTCAGAAACCGGGGAGAGACAACTCTTTGGCTCGGATATGATTTAGGAAGCAGAAGAGCAGGTTCGCATTATTCGTGAGAAATTGAAAACAGCCCAATCTCGTCAAAAGAGCCAACATGACCGCAAACATAAGCTCATGACTTATGAAGTCGGCGAGAAGGCTTACCTTCGGGTTACTCCTTTGAAGGGAACCCATCGTTTCGGTATCAAAGGCAAATTGGCTCCTCGTTATATTGGACCCTTTCGCATTCTTGCCAAACGAGGAGAAGTTGCCTACCAATTGGAACTACCTCCGCATCTTTCCAGAGTTCATGATGTCTTCCATGTTTCTCAACTCAGGCGTTGCTTCGCGGACCCTATCCGTGGAGTGGACCATGAAATGCTTGATCTTCAAGATAATCTCACATATTGGGAATATCCCGTTCTTATCCTTGATCAAGCCGAGCGTACCACTCGACGCCAGAATATCAAGTTTCTCAAAGTTCAATGGTCACACCATTCCGAGAAAGAAGCTACTTGGGAAAGGGAGGATCGTCTTCGACTTGAGTACCCCACCTTCTTTCCGGAAGATCCTAAATCTCGGGGCGAGATTCTTTTGAGTGGGGGTGAGTTGTCACATCCTAGCTAGTTCATGCATTAGAGTGTTGCATCATGTTTACTTTTCCAGAAACTTGAAATGGGGATGACAGAACCCCCAGCACCCCCTGAAAACAACTAGGGTTTACTAAAATCATTTTCAATGAACCTGAAATGCCCTTCTAAAAGGCCCCCCTTTTTGTCTTGGTCCAGAACCTCTGCCAAAATTGGTTCACATTTTTCTAGGACACATAAGGTCACTGGATTAAATCATTACCTATTTGCATTTGGGCATTTAAATGCTATAAAATAATTCAAATGCCCAAATAATTCTGAAGTTAAGTGTGGGCTGTTGGGAATAATCTAAACAGAGCCCACAATTATTTTCAGGATTTTTGGAAACATTTTAGTATTTTAAATAAAGCCCAATAGTTGCAGAAAATTAGAAAATAGAAAACAAAACAGAATAAAGAGAGGGAGAGAATCCTACCTGGCAGCCTACTCGCCGGCCCAGCACTGTGCTGGCCCGTGCCAGCCAGCTGCTTCCCCTCGCCAGAGCAGGCAGAGAGGTGACGCCGGCGTGCGCGAGCTCGCCACGGCGCCACCTGCTTGCCGCCCGCGCCTCTGGACGCGCTGGTCGACCTCCACGTCGCCCGCTCGACCGCCCCGACAGTCCATTCGCCCCCCTGCACCTCTCCCTCGCCTCTCCTCACCATGGCCGACGCTGCCGCGCTCGCGCCGACGTGAATACCGCAGCCACCGTCGCCTCCTCGTCGTCTCGCCGTGTCTAGAAGCTTCGCCGCCATCCACTTCACCAAGCTAGTCGAGCCCCGAGCGCTCGCCTGCCCTGGAGCCACCGCAACAACCTCGTCTTCACCGATCGCCACCGGAGATCCCTTTCGCCGCCACGCCTGCACCAGCTCGTCCCCGACCTCGCCGGCAGCACTGCCGTGACCGCCGTGAGCCCTGCTACCTCCTCCTCCTCTCTGTTTGCCTTCTCGTGCACCACAACGACCACACCGAGCTCGCCCGCACGCGCCGCCGCCTCCGCACATCGCTGTCGTGGCCACAGCCACGCTGGCTCAATTCCGAGCACGCCATCGCGTTCGCCGCAGCCCAAGCAGCCCGTAGAACTGCTCCATGCACCTCGCCGTGCCTCCTAGCGACGAGTCCGAGCTCGTTCGAGCTCCGGCCGCCGCCAAACTCGTCGCCGACGTCATTTCCAGCAACCCCGAGGCCAACCACCACCACCACCTGACGCGGCTCGTTCCCAGCTACGCGTAGATGACCTCCGCCGCCCTTTTGGTCGCCGGAGCACGAAACCCGCATCACCCCGCCGCGTCTGGCCTCGCTGGCGGCTAAACGGCGGCGAGTTGACCCCGCTGACCGTTGACGTGTGGGCCCAGTTTGACCCCCTGGGTCACTGACGTGTGGGCCCCAGGCCACTAACTAAACTAAGTTAGTATTAGTTTAACACTAACTAAACTTAGTTAGTTTAACTGACACTGACAGACGGGACCCACAGGCCAGGGTTGACCTGGACCGTCTCTGTTGACTGATGACGTCACCCTGATGCAATGCTGACGCAGTAAATCATTTACTGGAATTATTCTTCTACAGGAAATTCCAGAAAATACTACAAACTTCAAAAAATCATAGAAATTAATCTGTAACTCCAAATGCAAAGATTTATATATGAATTTTGATCAAAAAATTCAATCTTTCCATCTGTACTGGTTTCATGCATGTCAGAACACTTAAACCTTGCTGTTTAGGTGAAACAAGTAAATGCGCTAATATGACCTCTTACTTTGGGTTAGCATTTGAATCCTTGATTCAAATGAACTCAAACTATTCTGTTCTAAGTTGCATTAGCCAAAACACACTCATTTTTCCATGTCATTGCATGCATCATATTGTTGCATCTTGCCATGTGGTGATTGTGTTTCGATGTGTTCTTCGTGGTAGGTTCTGCCTCCGAGGATATTCACGAGTATCCAACTGAAGGGCAGTATTCCACTACCACTCTGCCAGGCAAGCAACCCATTGATCATTTCGATACAAACCCATCTTCTCGCTTCTGCTCTCGTTTACTGCATTAAGACAACGCGTTTCAAACTACTGTGTGTTGCGGTAGTTGAACCCACTTCCTCTGCATGACCCGTCATTGCCACAGTAACTAGATGAAACCCACTAGCATGTGTAGGAGTTGATTGAGCCATGTTTGTGTTTCCTACCATGCTATGCTTGCTATGCTTAGAGTCGTGTCAGGTCTGGCTCATCGGGGTGATGAACTAGAGTGAAAGGTTGTGTCGGTAAAGAGAGTGAAGTGTTGAATATGATTTGGTAAAGGTATCGATGAGAGGCCATGTAGGAATACATGGTGGGTTGTTTCATTGAGACCGTCCTTAAGAAGTGAGATCTGCATGCGTGATTTAAGATTCAGTTTCTACCACACATTGGGATCCTTAATTGACTCTCTCGACTTATTAACCACCCCCGTCCTCTGTCCAGGAGTTGCAAGTAGTTTCTGGTGTTTGTAGTTGCGGGAGGCCGTGCGCAGCGCTGACCTTAGGGGTGGGCTGTGATGCGGTAGGCTCGTGGCCTGGTGTACCGAGTCGCCCGTTTGGTGTCTCGGGAACCCTGCACACATCGTTTCGGGCCGTTGAGGACACCCCGGCCGGATTTCCTTGCGGATGGAACCCGAATAGGCGATAAACCTGGACTAGGGACTCGTGTGTTTAGTCAGGTCGTGGCCGACACCCTCGCTGGGCTTCCGCTTGAAGGTTGCCGAGTACATGTCGTGTAAGCGGCGATAAGTGGTGAAAGCGTGTGTGACGAAGTACACCCCTGCAGGGTATAAAACTATTCGAATAGCTGCGTCCACGGTAAAGGACTACTTGGTCGCTTATGCAGTTCATAGACAAGTTAATGGTTACTACTAAAAGACTCAAGATAAGTGTGAGTACCGTGGATGGCTCTCTCGTAGTATGACGAGGGAGGATCCATGGTGGAGTATTGAGATGGTGATTAGTGGACTCGTGTGCGAAAACTATTTTACAAGTGGTGTCTCGTAGGATAGCTTAGCAAAGAGTCAAAGCTGGCTTGCTGCAATAACTCCACTACCTTCTTGAGAATGTGCATGTATAGTAGGATCTGTTGTAAGACTTGATGAGTACCTTTGTACTCATGTTGCTTTAATTACTGTTTTCAGACGACAACACCGCCCCTTCCGATGGGTTCTATGTAGATCTCGACGTTGACGAGTGACTTGCCACCCAGGTGGTGATCTGAGCTTGTGAAGGGCCTATGTAGATAGACAGGCTTCGTCAAGCCTTCTTTCTTTCTAGTTGTCTGTACTCAGACAAGTTTGCTTCTGCATGTGCTTGTATGTTTGTATGACTTGAGTGTCGGGTCATGTGACCCCTATCTGTATGAACATGTTATGTATGGCTCTCCGGAGCCTTTAAATAAAGTACTTTGAGTTGTACAGTTTTGTTGTGATGCCATGTTGTATATACACATATCGAGCATATTGTGTGTATGATTGAAATGCTTGGTATGTGTGGGATCCGACAATCTAGTTGTTTATCCCTGGCAGCCTCTCTTATGGGGAAATGTAGCCTAGTGCTTCCATGAGCCATAGTAGTCCGCTACAGCCCGCTTCACCGGAGTCCTGCTAGCCCAGCACTACTGCTCCGGACACTTGACTGGCCGGCATGTGTTTCACTTCGTGCCTGTGTCTGTCCCTTCGAGGAAATGTCACGCGGTGACATCCGGAGTCCTGCCTAGCCTGCTACAGCCCGGGTTCCCGGAGTCCTGTTAGTCCAGTGCTACAGCCCGGATTCACACGCTGCTGACCGACATGCTCGATGTTGATTCATGTATGCCTGTCCCCGTAAGTTAGTGCCGCTTTGGGTTCACGACTAGGCATGTCGGCCCGGGTTCTCTGTCATATGGATGCTAGCGACACCATCATATACGTGAGCCAAAAGGCGCAAACGGTCCCGGGCCATGGTAAGGCGACACCCGTGGGAATACCGTGCATGAGGCCGCAATGTGATATGAGGTGTTACAGGCTAGATCGGTGTGACTTAGAATCGGGGTCCTGACAGTGCATATATTGGGGACTTGCTTGTATCTCCTACTGGATTGATACCTTGGTTCTTAACTGAGGGAAATACTTATCTCTACTGTGCTGCATCACCCTTTCCTCTTCAAGGGAAAAACCAACGCAAGCTCAAGAAGTAGCAAGGCCCAACACGAGTCTACAAGAATACACTACAAAAAAAATACCCTTCCGTGATGATACGTGTTTGTCACAGTAGGTCACGTTTTATGTCATGCATGTACATCCATGACGATTTTATGACAGAATCAAGATAGTCATACCTGTGCTGTCGTAGAAGTGTTCCATGACATTACCAAAATTATCATCACGGAAGTGTCCACTTCCATGGCGACAAATCACGCGTCATAGAAGTGTTTTCGTCAAGGGTGACCGACACGTGGCGTCCACCGTTGTCGGATCACGGGTTCCGGCAAAACCCTTGAGGTTCGAACTCTGGGGTGCGCACGAAGATCTCCCTCCCCCTAGCTATCGCTCTCATCACAATCTCAAAGCTCAGCTCTCCGAACCCGAAGAACAAGGGACACAATAGTTTATACTGGTTCGGGCCACCGATGTGGTGTAATACCCTACTCCAGTGTGGTGTTGTGGATTGCCTAGTAGGCTTGGATGAACAAGTACAAGGGAAGAACTACGTCATGAGGAGAGGCGTTCTTGAGCTCGGTGAGCTTGTGTGTGAGGATGGACTCAATGATTCGTTGTCCCCGGACAGGGTGGTGGCTAGTCCTATTTATAGAGGCCCGGGTCCTCTCCCCAAATATTAGGCGGGAAGGGATCCCACAACGGCCAATTTGAAGGGGACAGCTAGTACAAGCTATTCCTGACAAAAGGTGGCCTTCACCTGCCAAAGGCTCCGATGGTGACGCCGTCGTGGGCTCCGCAATGACCTCCGTCCTGCCGTCCTGATGGTCTTGGTCTTGTTGCACCAATATGGAAACCTTTGCCTGACGCCTCGGAACTCCTCGCCTGCGCCTACTCCTTTAACACCGAAGAGGAAACCACTACTATGCGCCCGCTGGCGCTCGCATGGCACCCGCCTGGCCTTGTTCGTCATGGCTCAGTCACGGGAACCTCACGAGGTGCCCCTCGCCTTGATCTCTCCGCTCCTCACGAGCCAGCCTAGCGAGGCCGCCCCTGAGGAGGTCTTGTGTTGTCCGCCTCGCGAGGGTCTTGAGTGTTTGCTGGTGAAGATGGGCCGTACAGGGCCGTTGGTGGAGCCACGCCGTAGGCCACAGGCAGGCAAGTCTGTGGACCCCCCTTCCCAGAACACCGACAACCGTAATAGGTCGTCGTTAAGCTATCGGGTTCCGGTTTGGATCCGATAACCCGTTAACAGCCCAGACCAATGGGGATTTTCCACGTGTAAAATTCTCATTCACCGGAGAAACCACGTGTCGGCTCACCATTGGGACAGATGTCATCCACTCATTGGAAAGGAGGCGGCTATGATAGATCGACACGTGGCACGGCCCAATAGTGGCCCATTTCGGTGAAAAAGGCCAGCCCAGTAAGTATTAGCAGGCCGGCCCATATAAGGCCTGCTTGTGTCAGGCCCATTTAAGACCACAGCCCATACGAGACGTGCCAATTTAGCCCGTCAACGACCCGTTAACGATTTGACAACATTGCAGCCCATCGTCAGCTCGAGCCCGTTAACAGCCCACTATATATTTGGGCTTAATATCGGCCCGATGTGGTTTCGGCCTGTTAAGGGCCCATTCAAGGGATGGGCCAATTTTCAGGATGTACATCTTTCGGCCTTTTAGCGACCCCTTTAAGTGTTGGGCCAATTTCCGGCCCGGTGTGTCTTTCAGCCTGTTGACGGCCCATAAGTGAGTTGGGCCATTTGCAGTCGGACCTGAGTTTTGGCCTTTTAGTAGCCCATGCTCTTCATGTCCCAATACCAGTCCCGTTTCTCTTTTGACCTGCTAAAGGCCCACAACACAGTTGGGCCATTTACAGTACGACCTGACTTTCGGCCTCTTAGCGGCCCATGCTCTTCATGGTCCAGTACGAGCCCGTTGTCTCTTTCGGCCTACTAAAGGCCCACAGTGTTGTTGGGCCATATGTAGCCCGACATAGTATCGGCCTGTTAACAGCTCGTGAAATCAAATGGGCCCGCCTGTTGCCCGCTTCGATGTCGGCCTATTAACGACCCGGGAGGTAAGAGGGCCGACCATTAACTTTTGGCCTGGTAACAGCCCATTAACTTAATGGGCCCACTAAAGTTCGTACATGTCTTTAGGCCCAATTAGATAATTTGAGCCCATTACGATGAGCAATTATGCATAGGACCAAAACCGATCAAGCAAAGGTACGTCATACAGGGAAAAACATTGCACATCTAGCATATATTACAGGAAATTACATCCACTTGGCAATCAAAGATTGATGCCAGTGCAAATAAATGAACAGAACCTAACGATCTACAACGTCACAATCTGCAACCTCAGCACGGATGACGCCCATAAGCATGTAGGAAAGTTCTTGCTGCTTTGCTACACTGTCTCTGAAAACATTGATCAGTTGTTGTTGCGCACGAATGTGCACCTCTGATTCCTCCGCCATTTCCATCATTGCTTCAGCCATTAATTGGTTCACAAACATACATTTTTTCCATTGCATTCGAGACAGAGGAAACTGAACAGATTTAGATGGCGATTTTGGCAGGCTTGTATTATTGATAGTGGAGAGTGTCTCGACCACTACATCATAACATAAATTAGGAGGGGAACCAAACAGATTAATCAAGAGTTATTGCCATATTACCTGGCCTAGATTTATTGGAAAGAAACAATGGGGTTGCCTTGCTGTTTTCAGAGTTTGTCTTCTTATCTTCAGCAGCCTGCACCAAATTAACACACTAGCATTGCTATCATTGGCCGGGTCAGATAATAGGAAAGCAGCATTGACACAATGAACGTTCGGGCAACCAGACCACACCAGCCTACACCAAATTAACACAATATGGCACATCTATCATCAGTCAGGTAAGGTAATACGAAAGCAACATTGACACAGAATGGGCAACCAGAGCAGCACTACAATTCAGTAATGTGCATGATATGAGATAGTACACCTATGCAGCTCAGTATGCAAAACTACCAGACAGTTTTCCATACAAAAATCAACATTGTCGCCTTTAACATTTTGCTACAAGTAAATTTAGATCAGATAAAGGTTGGATTCACGCGGATTAACAAAATACATGTTGATGTAAAAATATAGTGATATACAACAGGTACTTACATCAGCATTGGAGCACAGAGAATTCCCGCAAGATACTTTCCTCGAATACGATCCCAATACAGAAAGTCTTCTATCCTTTAAGCTTATTTTCTAAAAGAGAGATGGGTAAGAAACATGTAGAAAATATGATCAGAATGCTATAAAATTTCATGATGCGAGGATGCACATGCGCTTCTTAGAATGGGGTGGACATATTTTTGTTGGACTGGAGCAGACTAGTTCTTTGGCCACTGGAATCTGCTTATTATCAGTAGGAGTTGGGTTTCTGAAAGTGCAACTACCCCTGGGTGGTTTTGGTAATTCCTAACAACATATAGCTCATTGAGCTAATACTATTTCAAGATAAATATTTCAGGAAAGCTCAATGATTGGCATGGCATGGATTAGAAAGTGTACCCTTCAAAATACTAAGGACAAAAGACTGGCTCAAGCTCAAAGCACAAGACTCTACATTTTATATTTTAGTGATCCAAGATCACATTGAGTCTATAGGAAAAGCCAATACTATTATGAAGGAATGAGGTGTTGCTTAATGAGGTTCTTGCTCAAAGTGCTTAGTGATATGCTCCAAAGCCCTCAAATACTTTCTCATATCCCCATATGTCCCAAACCAAAAGTCCAACTCAGCCCCACCGATTCTTTCTATCCCGAGCCACCGAGTTCAGTTGACATAGCCACTGCCAGAAACCCTAGTCTTTTTGGTCTCACTGATTGGGATATCGGTCTCACCGAGATGGATTGTAATCTCTTTGTTTCCCTTCATAACGTTTCGGTCAAACCGAGATGAGCGATCGGTCCCACCGAGATTGCAATGCAAACACTCTGCTTCCTTTTCGTAACGTTTCGGTCCAACCGAGATGAGCGAATCGGTCCCACCGAATTTTCCTGACCAACTCTCTGTTTGTCTATTACCAAAATCGGTCCCACCGAGTTTGTGTAATCGGTATCACCGAGATTACGTTATGCCCTAACCCTAACGAAATCGGTCCCACCGAGTTGACGTGTCGGTCCCACCGAAATGCCTAACGGTCACATTATAAACCAAATCGGTCTAACCGAGTTCTTTGAATCGGTCCCACCGAGTTTGGTGATTTGTGTGTAACGGTTAGATTTTGTGTGGAGGCTATATATACCCCTCCACCCACTCTTCATTCGTGGAGAGAGCCATCAAAACATGCCTACACTTCCAACACACATTTTCTGAGAGAGAACCACCTACACTTGTGTTGAGGTCAAGATATTCCATTCCAAACACATAAATCTTGATCTCTAGCCTTCCCAAGTTTCTTTCCACTCAAATCTTCTTTCCACCAAATCCAATCCTATGAGAGAGAGTTGAGTGTTGGGGAGACTATCATTTGAAGCACAAGAGCAAGGAGTTCATCATCAACACACCATTTGTTACTTCTTGGAGAGTGGTGTCTCCTAGATTGGCTAGGTGTCACTTGGGAGCCTCCGTCAAGATTGTGGAGTTGAACCAAGGAGTTTGTAAGGGCAAGGAGATCGCCTACTTCGTGAAGATCTACCCTAGTGAGGCAAGTCCTTCGTGGGCGACGGCCATGGTGGGATAGACAAGGTTGCTTCTTCGTGGACCCTTCGTGGGTGGAGCCCTCCGTGGACTCGCGCAACCGTTACCCTTCGTGGGTTGAAGTCTCCATCAACGTGGATGTACAATAGCACCACCTATCGGAACCACGGATAAAAAATCTCCGTGTCAACACTGTGTTTTCTCCCTCAAACTCCTCCCTTTACCTTCATATGCAATTGTTTTACATTCCGCTGCTATACTCTTAGAATTGCATGTGTAGGTTGATTGCTTGACTTGTGCTAAGTTGCTAAAATCTGCCAAGAACTAAAATTGGGAAAAGGCTAGATTTTTATTTGGTCAAGTAGTCTAATCACCCCCCTCTAGACATACTTTCGATCCTACAGTTTCTCTGTGCTAGAGCAGTATCAATGAAAACTGGAGTTGGTGTACTATCTCCTGGCGCTTGGATCTTTTGCAAAGACCTGGTTTGTAACCCTTCAGATTCTAACATAGTCGTCTTCCCCTTGCATGCCTTATAGAGAAGAATGGTGCTTCAAATATAAACCATGCTACAACAGAGAGATGGAATAGGTACTAAAGAATAGAAAGGCATGACATATTGACATGTATTCCCTCCATCCGGAAATAAATGGATGGGTCTAGGCATATTTCAGTTCTAGATCATCCATTTTTATCCATTTCTGTGGCATGTAATCCGGATGGAGGGAGTATGATGTAAGAGCCAGGGATACGACAGGACAACAGTGTAAAAAAACACTACTTGAATATGAAACTTTATGCTAGCGGAATACATACAGAAAAACACTAAGGCAACATATGCGTGTATGATCGGGAAACTAAGATGGCATTGCAAGAGACCACTAGAACAACACTTCAATGTAAAAAAAGAACATGGTATGGTAGACAGATGAAGTACATACTGATGAATAACAATGCATAAGATATTCAGAAGCATGATGTCTAAACTAAGCAGATGGCATTGCGATAGAGTAGAATGGCAATACTTGAATTTGAAAACATGTTATCATGAATGGAATAGGTACTGAAAAACAGGAAGGCATGCCATATTTACATGCATGATCAGCAGGCTAAGCACAAGGCATTGCAACAGAGTAGATGCACCCCAGGACATTATATGCATGTTGTACCCATATCAAGGGCCAAGTTAGAGCAAGGACCTTGTGGGCTGAATGGGATTCATCATCTTTCTGCAAGTCTTTTGAAGAACTTCCTTTACATGTTCCATCATATTGGGTATCATTGACGTCAAGTTTGTTGGCCGTTACATTGCTCCGTGAGGTTCTTGTGGATAAATCAGTGTGTGCAATTATATCTGACATGCATGGAAGACAACTAGTAGTTAGATTTATGTAATGAGTGCCTGTAGGAAACGACATAAATAGTAGGACTGGGGTTAACTAGCAGCAACAGGTCTCAAAAACTAAAGGGAGAACACAGATGAAAACTACAGAATATGTATCATTTGTACTTGAGATTAACTAGATGGCACACAAAAGTATTAAAGAACAACATATGTAATACTAGAAGTGGTATAATATTATAATCACCAGCATGTGGGATAGCATTGGCCGATGGATGATAACTATGGAACAACGTTACCTAAAGAACAAGTCTCTTAGCTGAACTATGGAACAACGTTAACTCCTGAACAAGACCCCTAAGAGATCAGCATGAATATACAGTGAAATCTGATGATCTATTTTCCATGCTTAGATGAATAACAAAGCCATAAATGTTGCACACAAGTAAGATGAGGGTACAACCTATCTGGCCGCCATCCATAGGAGTCAGCATCACGTGTTGACTTGTCGATGGCCCTGTAGTTGTTGTGGCTATCCATGTCGGGCACGCGCATTCGATGCAGGGAACTGTTGAGTGGGGACTATAGCTCCCTTTTTGTGTATGCTTCCCTTGTTAGAGCAGCTGCGGTGAGTCGGAAGATGGTGTGGCTGAAGATGTAGAAAACGCATAATGTTAAGAACGACACATCTCTCTGATCTGAAGAAATACCCTAAGAGATCAACAACAAGGTACGAGAGTGGTCACACGTTTGTTGACTGAAGACTAAATTGGGGTCACACGATTTTATTTTATTTTGGTACTATCCGATCTATGCTGGATGGCTTGATGGTCATCTTGTGCCTCCTGGCTGACACTGTTCGGAATCTTCCCCGAAGAGCCAGTGAAGAGCAGCCTGCCTCCGCCATCCGTGGCCCCGACCAAAACCCCGCTCCCCGCCCCACCGCACTGCCGTGCTTGCGCCGCCCCCGGGCCAATCCACAAAGACTCGCCGTCATCCAGATCCGGCGGCGGCAGTACCTTCAACCCATGCAACTCTAAGATAGCCATCTAAGCGCTGCTTCCGCGGCGAACTTGCGCCCCCGCATCCTTACGTTAGACACCAGGCAACCGGCAGCTTAGGAGCTCCGCCCCCTCGAGGGGTGCTGCTTCCCATTGGGAATCGATTGGCCCAGAATAAAAATTCAAACAACTAACACCTAAATAAAGTGATTTGAGATGAGGGTGCGACTTATCTGGCGGCCCGGTGAAGTAGGAAGCTCCAGCTGCCGAGTCGGTGAGGCCGATGCGGTTGCGGTGGCTACCGGCGGCAGGGAAGCAGAGATGTCGTGACGGTCGACGGCTACGGGGAAGCAGCGTCGGGGCTCTGGACTGATCCGAAGTTGGAGCCGCTCCAGCACCGTGAACTATGGCGGGGGTGAATTGGCTTCGGTACGGTTCACGCGACCGTCGTCGAGGCAGCTCCAACAGCACGGAGTAAGAGGCACACGACCCAGTGCATGACGGCAAATGGACAGCGTCTCCGGCATTAGGGAGGAGGGCGGCTGTGAATTTGGTGCGGTGGGGGCGCCATGGAGGAGGGGCTGAGGTTTCACGGCGGGAAAAGGGAGCTTCCGGGGAGAAGGTGATTTGGCACGCATGAGGTATGACTGGACGCATGTCTTACGGACGCATTTGTCTGAAATGTGGGGGGGAGTTACAGTTCTACCCCAGCCTTTAGGCTTCTCGGCTTGGGTCTGTGTACTGAGGGTCGGGGATAGTAGAGTAACTTTGCTTCTCCCAAATAGTGGGCGTGAGCGATTTCAGGCGAGGAGGGCGTGTTTTGAAATATAGTGGGCGCGAGTGATTTAGGGCGAGGAGGGCGTGTTTTGAAATATAGTGGGCGTGAGCGATTTCGGGCGAGGAGAGCGTGTTTTGAAATAGTGGGCACGAGCTATTTCGGGTGAGGAGAGGGTGTTTTGCCGACCATGGTTTATGAATTACTCGACACATGTCATTTTGGCCGAGGAGAAGGCGCGCTTGGATGAAGTTAAGAACCTACCCTCGATGTACAAATAGGCCAATTGATGCGTGTCCCACATAGGCCAGTAATTTCACGTCTCCCATTTATTTGCTCGGGCGAATTCCACCGAGCAGAGGGTGTTTAACGGTTCGTTCAAATTTTGGGAGAACGAGCATCCACGTCTACCTTACCAAGTCGATTCGAAACAAATTTTGAAATATTAGCTTGCCACTTCTTTTTTAGATGGAGAGATGATGCTCGGGAGTAATGTGTTTTTACATGCTCGTTGCTAATGATTTACTATATGACAAATAGTTGACCCACTCAAAAAGGGAATCAAACCCAAAATGAAATATCTCGATTCAATGAAATAGCTCGTTCACTAGGTCAAAATAGTGAACTAAATCCAAAATTGAACACCTCAATCGAGTAGCATGTTGTACAGTATTATAGTACTCCATGAACATGTTGAAGTCAAACTAATGAACTTGTTTGATATACGCATATCTCCGTTCATGTGTGGATTGCAGACAACATGTTCTCCAATTTAAATATTTGAATGCAAGTTTATATCGAAACATGGTTTATATCAGTCTTTGATGCATAAAACGCGACCTCCCCCTCTCCCAGACTCTTGCTCTCTCTCTCTCTCTCTCTCGCCGACAATCTTCAATTATGTCGCACGCATCCAACACACAAACCTTGTTGGTCCCTCTCCCTCTCTCTCCATATCTCTCTCTCTCTCTCTTTGTGTGTGTGTGTGTGGGGGGGTCTTTCTAGTTCGCATGCATATATACTCCATTTATAGGTCTCTCTCGCACACTATGTATGATTATCTAGTCCAAGCTAAATATCTTGCGTGCACTCATCGTACGCACACAAATTCCTTGGCTCGTTGCCCGTAATTCTCTCACGCACCACTCTATCGTCTCGGAGCTCTTCCCTCTCTCTCTCTCAAACTCTCCATCTCCATGGATCACACATACACATGCATATCTCACTCGCACTCGATAGACCCATTTAAAACTCTATCTCTCTCCCTCGTTCTCTCTCCATCTCACACGCACACACACACAATCTCATGCCTAGCCAAGTATGACGGTCTCTCACCCAATTGTAGGCACACGTAGTCCCCCCTATATGTATATGACTAGCTAATCTTAGTCTCCATCACAAACATGTGCATGGTCTATCTCGATTTCTCTCGGGGCATCTTTCTATCGCGCACGCACCTCCCTCGATCTCCCACCCATATAGTCCCCTCACGATCTCGAGGGGATCTCTCTATCACAAACACACCCTCTCTCCCTCCCCATGCGCCCATGTTCTCCATGCGTCCCTCTCGACCTTTGTTCCTTGTTGGCCAGACCTCTATTTGACATGTGCTATAGGGGTGTCTCTCTCCATTGCAAACAATCATGCACTAGCTATCTTCGTGTATCTCCTCACCTCGCTTTTCTATCTCGGAGATCATGTTGGGGAACGTAGTAATTTCAAAAAAAATCCTACGCACACGCAAGATCATGGTGATGCATAGCAACGAGAGGGGAGAGTGTCATCCACGTACCCTCGTAGACCGTTAATCGGAAGCGTTATGACAACGCGGTTGATGTAGTCGTACGTTTTCACGATTGACCGATCCTCAGTACCGAACATACGGCACCTCCGCGTTCAGCACACGTTCATCTCGGTGACGTCCCACGAACTCATGATCTAGTAGAGCTCGAGGGAGAGTTTCCTCAGCACGACGGCGTGGTGACAATGTTGATGAAGCTACCGACGCAGGGCTTCGCCTAAGCACTGCTACGATATGACCGAGGTGGATTATGGTGGAGGGGGGCACCGCACACGGCTAAAAGATCAACAGATCAATTGTTGTCTATGGGGTGCCCCCTTGCCCCCGTATATAAAGGGGGGAGGAGGAGAGGGCCGGCCAAGGGAGAGGCGCGCCCAAGGGGGGGCAATCCTACTCCAAGTAGGTTTGTCCCCCACCTTTTCTATTCCAAGAAGGAGAAGGGGGAAGGAGGAGGTGGAGAGAAGGAAGGAGAGGGGGGCCGCCGCCCCTTCCCCTTGTCCAATTCGGATTGGGTCAAGGGGGGCCGCGCGCCACCTCCTGGCTGCCCTCTCTTCTCCACTAAGGCCCATAAGGCCCAATAGCTTCCCGGGCGGGGGGGGGGGGGGGGGGGGGGTGGGGGTCCGGTAACCCCCGGTACTCCGGTATATGTATGAAACCTCCCGGAACCCTTTCGGTGTCCGAACATAGTCGTCCAATATATTGATCTTTACGTATCGACCATTTCGAGACTCCTCGTCATGTCTGTGATCACATTCGGGACTCTGAACTACCTTCGGTACATCGAAACACAAAAACTCATAATACCGATCGTCACAGAACTTTAAGCGTGCGGACCCTACGGGTTCGAGAACTGTGTAGACATGACCGAGACACGTCTCCGGTCAATAACCAATAGCGGAACCTGGATGCTCATATTGGTTCCTACATATTCTACGAAGATCTTTATCGGTCAAACCGCATAACAACATACGTTGTTCCCTTTGTCATCGGTATGTTATTTGCCCGAGATTCGATCATCGATATCTCAATACCTAGCTCAATCTCGTTACCGGTAAGTCTCTTTACTCGTTCCGTAATGCATCATCCCGCAACTAACTCATTAGTCACATTGCTTGCAAGGCTTATAGTGATGTGTATTACCGAGAGGGCCCAGAGATACCTCTCCGACAATCGGAGTGACAAATCCTATTCTCGATCTATGCCAACTCAACGAGCACCAACGGAGACACCTGTAGAGCACCTTTATAATCATCCAGTTACGTTGTGACGTTTGGTAGCACACAAAGTGTTCCTCCGGTAATCGGGAGTTGCATAATCTCATAGTCATAGGAACATGTATAAGTCATGAAGAAAGCAATAGTAGTAAACTAAACGATCAAGTGCTAAGCTAACTGAATGCGTCAAATCAATCACATCATTCTCCTAATGATGTGATCCTCTTAATCAAATGACAACTCATGTCTATGGCTAGGAAACTCAACCATCTTTGATCAACGAGCTAGTCAAGTAGAGGCATACTAGTGACACTATGTTTGTCTATGTATTCACACATGTATTATGTTTCCGGTTAATACAATTCTAGCATGAAAAATAAACATTTATCATGAAATAAGGAAATAAATAATAACTTTATTATTGCCTCTAGGGCATATTTCCTTCAGTCTCCCACTTGCACTAGAGTCAATAATCTAGATCACATCACCATGTGATTAACATCAATAGTTCACATCATCATGTGATTAACACCCATAGTTCACATCGCCATGTGACCAACACCCAAAGGTTTTACTAGAGTCAATAATCTAGTTCACATCGCTATGTGATTAACACCCAAAGAGTACTAAGGTGTGATCATGTTTTGCTTGTGAGAGAAGTTCAGTCAACGGGTCTGCCATATTCAGATCCGTATGTACTTTGCAAATTTCTATGTCAACAATGCTCTGCACGGAGCTACTCTAGCTAATTGCTCCCACTTTCAATATGTATCCAGATTGAGACTTAGAGTCATCTGGATTAGTGTCAAAACGTGCATCGACATAACCCTTTACGACGAACCTTTTGTCACCTCCATAATCGAGAAACATATCCTTATTCCACTAAGGATAATTTTGACTGATGTGCAGTGATCTACTCCTAGATCACTATTGTACTCCCTTGCCAAACTCAGTGTAGGGTATACAATAGATCTGGTACACAGCATGGCATACTTTTATAGAACCTATGGCAGAGGCATAGGGAATGACTTTCATTCTCTTTCTATCTTCTGTCGTGGTCGGGCTTTGAGTCTTACTCAATTTGACACCTTGCAATACAGGCAAGAACTCCTTCTTTGACTGTTCCATCTTGAACTACTTCAAAAATTTGTCAAGGTATGTACTCATTGAAAAAACTTATCAAGCGTCTTGATCTATCTCTATAGATCTTGATGCCCAATATGTAAGCAGCTTCACCAAGGTATTTCTTTGAAAAACTCCTTTCAAACACTCCTTTATGCTTTCCAGAAAATTCTACATCATTTCCGATCGACAATATGTCATTCACATATACTTATCAGAAAGGTTGTAGTGCTCCCACTCACTTTCTTGTAAATACAGGCTTCACCGCAAGTCTGTATAAAACTATATGCTTTGATCAACTTATCAAAGCGTATATTCCAACTCCGAGATGCTTGCACCAGTCCATAGATGGATCGCTGGAGCTTGCATGTTTTGTTAGCACCTTTAGGATTGACACAACCTTCTGGTTGCATCATATACAACTCTTCTTTAATAAATCCATTAAGGAAGATAGTTTTGACATCTATTTGCCAGATTTCATAAAATGTGGAAATTGCTAACATGATTCGGACAGACTTAATCATCGCTACGAGTGAGAAAAACTCATTGTAGTCAACACCTTGAACTTGTCGAAAACCTTTCGCGACAAGTCGAGCTTTGTAGATAGTAACACGACCATCAGCGTCCGTCTTCTTCTTGAAGATCCATTTATTCTCAATGGCTCACTGATCACCGGGCAAGTCAATCAAAGTCCATACTTTGTTCTGATACATGGATCCCATCTCAGATTTCATGGCCTCAAACCATTTTGCGGAATCTGGGCTCATCATCGCTTCCTCATAGTTCGTAGGTTCGTCATGGTCAAGTAACATGACCTCCAGAACAGGATTACCGTACCACTCTGGTGCGGATCTCACTTTGGTTTACCTACGAGGTTCGGTAGTAACTTGATCTGAAGTTACATGATCATCATCATTAGCTTCCTCACTAATTGGTGTAAGAGTCACAGGAACAGATTTCTATGATGAACTACTTTACAATAAGGGAGCAGGTACAATTACCTCATCAAGTTCTACTTTCCTCCCTCTCACTTCTTTCGAGAGAAACTCCTTCTCTAGAAAGGATCCATTCTTAGCAACGAATGACATGCCTTCGGATCTGTGATAGAAGGTGTACCCAACTGTCTCCTTTGGGTATCCTATGAAGACACATTTCTCCGATTTGGGTTTGAGCTTATCAGGATGAAACTTTTTCATATAAGCATCGCAACCCCAAACTTTAAGAAACGACAACTTTGGTTTCTTGCCAAACCACAGTTCATATGGTGTCGTCTTCAACAGATTTAGATGGTGCCCTATTTAACGTGAATGTAGCTGTCTCTAATGCATAACCCCAAAACGATAGTGGTAAATTGGTAAGAGACATCATAGATTGCACCATATCTAATAAAGTACGATTACGATGTTCGGACACACCATTACGCTGTGGTGTTCCTGGTGGCGTGAGTTGCGAAACTATTCCCCATTGTTTCAAATGAAGACCAAACTCGTAACTCAAAGATTCTCCTCCACGATTAGATCGTAGAAACTTTATTTTCTTGTTATGATGATTTTCCACTTCACTCTGAAATTGTTTGAACTTTTCAAATGTTTCAGATTTATGTTTCATCAAGTAGATATACCCATATCTGCTCAAATCATTTGTGAAGGTCAGAAAATAACAATACCTGCGGCAAGCCTCAACACTCATCGGACTGCATACATCAGTATGTATTATTTCCAACAAGTCTGTTGCTCGCTCCATTGTTCCGGAGAACGGAGTCTTAGTCATCTTGCCCATGAGGCATGGTTCGCAAGCATCAACTGATACATAATCAAGTGATTCCAAAAGCCCATCAACATGGATTTCCTTCATGCGCTTTACACCAATATGACTTAAACGGCAGTGCCACAAATATGTTGCACTATCATTATAACTTTGCATCTTTTGGCTTCAATATTATGAATATGTGTATCACTATGATCGAGATTCAATAAACCATTCACATTGGGTGTATGACCATTGAAGGTTTTATTCATGTAAACAGAACAACAATTATTCTCTGACTTTAAATGAATAACCGTAAACATTCACATTGGGTGTATCAATATGTGTATCACTACGATCGAGATTCAATAAACCATTCACATTGGGTGTATGACCATTGAAGGTTTTATTCATGTAAACAGAACAACAATCATTCTCTGACTTTAAATGAATAATCGTATTGCAATAAACATGATCAAATCATATTCATGCTTAACGCAAACACCAAATACAATTTATTTACGTTCAACACTAATCCCGAAAGTATAGGGAGTGTGCGATGATGATCCTATCAATCTTGGAACCACTTCCAACACACATCGTCACTTCACCCTTAACTAGTCTCTGTTCATCCTGCAACTCCCGTTCCGAGTTACTAATCTTAGCAACTGAACTAGTATCAAATACTGAGGGTTGCTATAAACACTAGTAAAGTACACATCAATAACATGTATATCAAATATACCCTTGTTCACTTTGCCATCCTTCTTATCCGCCAAATACTTGGGGTAGTTCCACTTCTAGTGACCAGTCCCTTTGCAGTAGAAGCACATAGTCTCAGGATTAGGTCCAGACTTGGGTTTCTTCACTTGAGCAACAACTTGCTTGCCGTTCTTCTTGAAGTTCCCCTTCTTCCCTTTGCCCTTTTCTTGAAACTAGTGGTCTTGTCAACCATCAACACTTGATGCTTTTCTTGATTTCTACCTTTGTCGATTTCAGCATCACGAAGAGCTTGGGAATCATTTCCGTTATCCCTTGCATATTATAGTTCATCACGAAGTTCTAGTAACTTGGTGATAGTGACTAGAGAACTCTGTCAATCACTATCTTATCTGGAAGATTAACTCCCACTTGATTCAAGTGATTGTAGTACTCAGACATTCTGAGCACATGCTCACTAGCTGAGCAATTGTCCTCCATCTTGTAGGCAAAGTACTTGTCAAAGGTCTCATTCCTTTCGACATGGGCATGAGTCTGAAATACTAATTTCAACTCTTGGAACATCTCATATGCTCCGTGGCGTTCAAACGTCTTTGAAGCCCCGATTCTAAGCCGTAAAGCATGGTGCACTAAACTATCAAGTAGTCATCATATCGAGCTTGCCAAACGTTCATAACGTCTGAATCTCCTCCTGTAATCGGTCTATCACCTAGCGGTGCTTTAAGGACATAATTCTTCTGTGCAGCAATGAGGATAATCCTCAGATCATGGATCCAATCCGCATCATTGCTACTAACATCTTTCAACTTAGTTTTCTCTAGGAACATATCAAAAATAAAACTGGGGAGCTAAACGCGAGCTATTGATCTACAACATAGATATGCTAATACTACCAGGACTAAGTTCATGGTAAATTTAAAGTTCAATTAATCATATTACTTAAGAACTCCCACTTAGATAGAAATTCCTCTAATCATCTAAGTGATCACGTGATCCATATCAACTAAACCATGTCCGATCATCACGTGAGATGGAGTAGTTTTCAATGGTGAACATCACTATCTTGATCATATCTACTATATGATTCACGCTCGACCATTCGGTATCCAGTGTTCCGAGGCCATATCTGCATATGCTAGACTCATCAAGTTTAACCCGAGTATTCTGCGTGTGCAAAACTGGCTTGCACCCGTTGTATGTGAACGTAGAGCTTATCACACCCGATCATCACGTGGTGTCTCGGCACGACGAACTTTCGCAATGGTGCATACTCAGGGAGAACACTTATACCTTGAAATTTAGTGAGAGATCATCTTATAATGCTACCGTCAATCAAAGCAGAATAAGATGCATAAAGGATAAACATCACATAAAATCGATATAAGTGATATGATATGGCCATCATCATCTTGTGCCTTTGATCTCCATCTCCAAAGCACCGTCATGATCACCATCATCACCGGCGCGACACCTTGATCTCCATCATAGCATCGTTGTCGTCTCGCCAACCATTGCTTCTACGACTATCACTACCGCTTAGTGATAAAGTAAAGAAATTACAGGGTGATTGCATTGCATACAATAACGCGACAACCATATGGCTCCTGCCAGTTGCCGATAACTCTGTTACAAAACATGATCATCTCATACAATATAATATAGCATCATGTCTTGACCATATCACATCACAACATGCCCTGCAAAAACAAGTTAGACATCCTCTACTTTGTTGTTGCAAGTTTTTTACGTGGCTGCTACGGGCTGAGCAAGAACCGTTCTTACCTACGCATCAAAACCACAACGATAGTTCGTCAAGTTAGTGTTGTTTTAACCTTCTCAAGGACCGGGCGTAGCCACACTCGGTTCAACTAAAGTTGGAGAAACTGACACCCGCCAGCCACCTATGTGTGATGTACGTCAGTAGAACCAGTCTCGCGTAAGCGTACGCGTAATGTCGATCCAGGCCGCTTCATCCAACAATACCGCCGAACCAAAGTATGACATGCTCGTAAGCAGTATGACTTATATCGCCCACAACTCACTTGTGTTCTACTCGTTCATATAACATCTACGCATAAACCTGGCTCTGATACCACTGTTGGGGAACGTACTAATTTCAAAAAATTCCTACGCACATGCAAGAACATGGTGATGCATAGCAATGAGAGGGGAGAGTGTCGTCCACGTACCCTTGTAGACTGTTAAGAGGAAGCGTTATGACAACGCGGTTGATGTAGTCATACGTCTTCACGATCGACCGATCCTCAGTACCGAACATACGGCACCTCCGCGTTCAGCACACGTTCAGCACAGTGACGTCCCGCGAACTCACGATCCAGTAGAGCTCGAGGGGGAGTTTTGTCAGCACGACGGCATGGTGACGATGTTGATGAAGGTACCGACGCAGGGCTTCGCCTAAGCACTGCTACGATATGACCGAGGTGGATTATGATGGAGGGGGGCACCGCACACGACTAAAAGATCAACAGATCAATTGTTGTCTATGGGGTGCCCCCTGCCCCCATATATAAAGGGGGGAGGAGGAGAGGGCCGGCCAAGGGAGAGGCGCGCCCAAGGGGGGGCAATCCTACTCCAAGTAGGTTTGTCCCCCACCTTTCCTATTCCAAGGAGAAGGGGGAAGGAGGAGGTGGAGAGAAGGAAGGGGAGGGGGGACGCCGCCCCTTCCCCTTGTCCAATTGGGATTGGGGCAAGGGGGGCCGCGCGCCACCTCCTGGCTGCCCTCTCTCTTCTCCACTAAGGCACATAAGGCCCAATAGCTTCCCGGGGGGGTTCCGGTAACCCCCGGTACTCCGGTATATGTCCGAAACCTCCCGGAACCCTTTCGGTGTCCGAACATAGTCGTCCAATATATCGATCTTTACGTATCGACCATCTTGAGACTCCTCGTCATGTCAGTGATCACATCCGGGACTCCGAACTACCTTCGGTACATAAAAACACAAAAACTCATAATACCGATCGTCACAGAACTTTAAGCGTGCGGACCCTATGGGTTCGAGAACTATGTAGACATGACCGAGACACGTCTCCGGTCAATAACCAATAGCGGAACCTGGATGCTCATATTGGTTCCTACATATTCTACGAAGATCTTTATCGGTCAAACCGCATAACAACATACGTTGTTCCCTTTGTCATCGGTATGTTACTTGCCCGAGATTTGATCGTCGGTATCTCAATACCTAGCTCATTCTCGTTACCGGTAAGTCTCTTTACTCGTTCCGTAATGCATCATCCCGCAACTAACTCATTAGTCACATTGCTTGCAAGGCTTATAGTGATGTGTATTACCGAGAGGGCCCAGAGATACCTCTCCGACAATCGGAGTGACAAATCCTATTCTCGATCTATGCCAACTCAACGAGCACCATCGGAGACACCTGTAGAGCACCTTTATAATCACCCAGTTACGTTGTGAGGTTTGGTAGCACACAAAGTGTTCCTCCGGTAATCGGGAGTTGCATAATCTCATAGTCATAGGAACATGTATAAGTCATGAAGAAAGCAATAGCAGTAAACTAAATGATCAAGTGCTAAGCTAACAGAATGGGTCAAGTCAATCACATCATTCTCCTAATGATGTGATCTTGTTAATCAAATGACAACTCATGTCTATGGCGAGGAAACTCAACCATCTTTGATCAACGAGCTAGTCAAGTAGAGGCATTCTAGTGACATTATGTTTGTTTATGTATTCACACATGTATTATGTTTCCGGTTAATACAATTCTAGCATGAATAATAAACATTTATCATGAAATAAGGAAATAAACAATAACTTTATTATTGCCTCTAGGGCATATTTCCTTCAGATGCATGCGTGATATGTTTGCATAAGAAATGAAAAAACACACACTCTTTCTAATTTATCATTTGTTGTTCCTTTCTCTTTCACACACATACTCTTTTTGCACACTCACTCATTCTCCTTCACACGCACTTGATCTCTCTCGACTTAGGCACTCTCTTCGGTCCATAGCATATAGATTTATTGAAAAGTCAAACATCACAAAGTTTGACCATGTACGTGGAGAAAAATATTTACATCTAGAACGGCAAACATATACCATTGGATTCATCATGAGATGTAGTTTCGTATGATGTATCTTTGCTATTGTAGATATAAATAACATTTGCGTAAACCTGGTCAAAGTTTCCAAAGTTCGACTTCTAAAAAATTTACATGCACTGCATTATCGAGCGGATGGAATATCTCTTTCCCCCTCTCAGCTATCTGACGCACCACTCAGCCTTATCGGGGCTCCTCTATCTCTCTCAAACTTTTTATCTCCCTGGTTCACACATACACATGTCTCGCTCGCGCTACATAGACCCATCTAACACTCTCCGCCCTTGTTCTCTCTCTATGTGACACGCACCCCCCTAAGTACCATAATCCCTCACTCCATCATAGGCGCATGCACTCCCCCAAAGTATGATTATCTCTCACTAGCCATCAGGAACACACGTATTGTCTCCTTCCATCCATACGTCTATCTCGATATCTCTCGGGGTATCTTCTATCGCGCACACACCTTGTCACTCGATCTCCCACCCATGTAGTCCCATCACGATCTCCAGGGGATCTCTCTATGACAAACATACACTCTATCCTTCCCATGTCTGCATTTTCTCCGTACGTCTCTCTCGACCTCTCTCCCTTGTTTGTCAGACCCCTCTTGGCCACGTGCTAGGGGTCTTTCTCTCTCGGTTGCGAACAACCACACACTATCTCCTCACCTTGCTTCCACTGTCGAAGATGCATGTGTGATATGTTTGCATAAGACACACACGCTTTTTCTCTACTTTTATCGTGTGTTGTCCATGTCTCTTTCACACACGCACACACACTTTTTTCAGTCACTCTTTCTATTTCACACACTCTCTCTAGTTAGGTACTCTCTCACATCCACAAGCATATGGATGTTTTGAAAAGTCAAACCTCAGAAAAGTTAGACCAGGTATATGTGGAGAAAAACATTTACATCTAGAACGATCATTAGATTCATCACAACATGTACTTACTTCATACTATCATTTATCTTTGGTATTGTAGATATAAGTAATTTCTTTATAAAATTGGTCAAAGTTCAAAAGTTTGACTTTAAAAAATATGTTGGCACTACATTATCGAACGGAGGGAGTAGCTCTCTCTCTATCTGCTATCTCTCACGGGCCTCCCCTCTCACTTGAACTCTCTATATTGAGGGATTATACGGTCACCGTGTCAGCGTATAGCTCCGTATATTGTTTAGTTGACCGGTTAACCAGTCCACATGCTGCCTTGTCAGCTCGTGTTCTCTATCTTCGCGTGTTGGCCCATGTGGCAGTGGGTGAAAATAAGTAAACTAGAGGCCCATCTGACACGCGGTGAAGTAAACAAAGTTGAAACCACTCAGGGTAGCACCCTGCACGCTAGTAAATTGAGGGCACACTTCTTCCGCATCAAGGACGCACTCGCGCACACTTCACCACCGCACGGTGGCATGCACAGAAGGACGCACTCGCGCACACCCAGCACACAACACACACCAGCACACGTGTACACCTGCGTCGCCGCCGGTTGAGATGGACGGCAAGGCAGCCAACAAGCGAAGGCGGCTCGAGCCAAAACCGCATTCCGCGAGCCTGGACTTCATTAGCAGCCTCCCCGACGACATGCTGCTCGTCATCATCGGCCTCTCCCCACCAAATCTGCTGTGCGGACCGCCCTGCTCTCCCGGCGGTGGCGCCCCCTGTGGCACCGCGTCCCCCTCAACCTCACCGTCGACATCTACCTCTGCGATGGGGATTGCAAATGCATGGCCGCAGTCTCCAAGATCCTTTCATCACACCCTGGGCAAGCCAGATGCCTTGACATCCGCATGTTCAGTACCAACTGCAAGGTCCAAGCCAAGTTTGATGAGTGGTTCTTATCCCCCGCCCTAGATCAGCTCGAGGAGCTTAGCTTTGAAGCTGGACAATGTCGCTATCTGCCGCCATCCGCGCTCCGCCTCATGCCAACGCTGCGCCGCGCTAGCTTCAGCTCCTGCTATCTTCCCCAGATAAACGCCGCGCCCGCCCTTCTTCTCCCTCAACTCAAGCAGCTCGACCTCTTCGACGTTGTCATCTCGAAAAAGGCTATGGAGCACCTGCTCTGCAGCTGTACCGCACCCGAGCACCCGCGTCCCCCTCAACCTCTTCCACGGGTTCATTAGCCTCCACATCGCCTCGACGAATCTCCGATGGATTTATGTGTCTTGCTGGCCCCGCAACAAGACATCAATTGGGAAGAGATCACTCCAGCTGTTCCACGTTATGGTCATTGAGAATGCGCCTTTCCTTGAGAAACTGCTTGTATCTGATCTAGAAGGTCCAACAAAAATCAGGGTTATTGACGCGCCAAAATTGACAGCGTTGGTGTACTCGTCTGCCAAATTCTCCGAACTCTTTATTGGATCCGTAATCGTTCAGGTACAACACTCATCTTCCTCTCCGTCTTCTTGAAATTCACATTTTTAAATTTCTTCTTGATGTATTTATGACCGTCTTCCAGGAAATGATTCCCACAAGCTTGACCCAGTCTATGCGCACAGTGAAGATCTTGGCAATAAAATCTATCGGTCCCAATCTGGATCAAGTTTTTGGATTCCTTACATGCTTTCCGTGCACAGAGAAGCTACTCATCAAGGTGAAACTTCTTTCCTATTAGTAAACGGTACTCACAACGTAGCTCAATTTTTTCGTAATTTTCTCAAATTACGATGACAAGTGTAGTGTTCAAAACTGCATCTACACACTGCTCCGAAAGAAATGTTTTTAGTATTTTTTCTCACGTGATCACCTGCATCATTTTTTTGTTGTACTACTATAGTAGGCTAGGCTAGTCATAGTGGAAAGTAACTTAGACTAGTAACTCTATGGTTACCCTAAGAGCAAGTACTACCTCCGTCTTGGTTTACTCTTCCTATTTTGTAGTATCAAAATTTGACCATAGATTTAACTGACAAAATGTTAATGCATGTCACCAAAAATTATATCGTTGGATTCGTATTTGAACATAATTTCAAATGGTATAATTTTTGGTGACATGCATTGGCATTTTATTAGGTAAATCTATGGTCAAATTTTTACACTAAATACGAGGTAGTACAAAAGTGGGCTATAACGGCCCTCCACTATGTAGGCCAAAACACGTGCCAAATTCACTTGTGATGCATTTGGCATCGATGCCCCCTGCATTACTCACCTGGTGCCCCAATCTGGATCACCTACTTTGCTCCGGTGCCAAATTAACTCACACAATGAAAAAACACTTGCGTGGGAGAGAGAGAGGACTAAGGAAATAAAAAACACTTATTTGGGAGGGTGAGCGGCTGGTGTAGTTGGTTTGATTGATTTGTTTATACATGTGGGTCTGTGTGCACAGCGGTGCCAACTCTCTCACATCACGAGAGCGGTGCCAAAATCTTTTGATTTGACATCGATGCATATTATGTGGCATACTTTTGAGAAATATGGCATCGGCCACATAGTGGAAGGCAACAAATGCCCAAGCTCTTCACGTGCTCCTAGGTAAATAAGAGGAAAGAGAAAGAGAGAGAGAGAGAAAGAGTGAAAAAATATCACTAGCCAGCCAACCCTATCGTATGAGAGAATGATATTGGTACCTCTTGATGACACGACAATCTTATACAGCCAGCTGCTCTAATATGTTCGCTTCTTTTGCAGATAAAGAAAGACCCAAAAGTGAAAAATGTGCTGCACTATAACAATCTCATCGAATGCCTTGATCTCCATCTTACAGAAATTGATTTGATCGACTATCGAGGCAGCACATCTGAGATTAAATTGGCCAGGTTCTTTGTTCTGGAGGCAAGTGTGCTCAAGATAATGAGGTTTGGCATTCTCTGGCGCAACAATGAATGGCGTGCTGATCACCGCAAGCGCCTAAGCCTAAATGACAAAGTCTTCGCAGAAGCTGAATTTGTTTTTGAAACATAAAGTGGCCAGAGACTCGAAAATTTATTTGCCCATTAGTGACTTGTCAGGGCGGTGGATTTTAGTTTGTACGATAATGCTGCATCCACCTAAAGTAACGAAAGTTCTTACGTAAACTTCCTAGTAATTCCCTCTTCGTAGGTGTAGCATTACTCCTAACATTTGTAATATCAGTTTGAAACTTGTAATATGGCCATGTACTATTCCTGTGTTTTCAAAATCCTGCGAATCAAAGAGGTCCTGAGTTGGTGATGATGTTGTGCCTGCCATCTTTCACCAATAGCCGTCGGATCTAGATCTGACGCATACAAACCAAACTTCTCTAGTTTTCCAAAACGATGCCCGCACTTGTTCCCTATTTACAAACAACTCCTTGTCTCTCACAATCAGCCTTATCTCCTCCCCACCACATCTAGAAGGCCATGGAAAAATCTGGCGCGATGGCCGCTGCCGGCGCCGTCCACCCCCAATCTTGGTGTTCCGTGCAATGCATGGGCATCTACGCATGGGAAATTATGTCGAACACGGCTAGTTGTAAGCAGGCTAGCTCTACAGCCAAGATGATAGTGACTGCAGATGGTGAGGCTGACTATGGTATGCCGAACACGGCGCCTATACTCAAGTGTCATCTCCGGCGCAGGGTCTTGTCACTTCACTGTGAGGAGCAGCACGTAATAATTTGACCAACGGGTAGTACAGTACTACTACTAGTACTAGCACCACCGTATGGATTTAGTAGTACTACCACGTCCATCTGGATTTAGTATTTGACTAGCAATATCTAGTAATGCATGTCACAAAAAATGTACTACTCCCTCTGTAAATGAATACATGGTGTATTGTTTTATTCCTTCTGGCAGATGGCTCAAATCTGAAGTTTCATCAATCAGGCTACTATTGTACTCACCGAGCGCTCAGCTTTGTAAGCTAGCAACAAAAAATTGCAATCAAAGACTACTATTGTACTCCCTCTGTACTGGTGCATTAGTCACGTTACGAAAACCAAATAGTAATCCCAAAACTTTTAGGCGCGGTGCATGAACTACCCACCTCGTTCCCTATTTTTTGCCACGAAAAAAGAAATCGCCCAATACGAGACGTGGGGTGCGTATGCATCCAATGACTTGAGACTACTCCCTCCGTCTAGGTGTCTAGTCATCTTAGGTCATGGTTAATAGTATAGCCAACTAATGGCTATATGATATAGCCATGTCATCTACAGCCAGCCTTGTAGCCGGCAAGTACAATAGTAAGATATAAAGATGTGCTAGTTCATTAATACATGGCCCACCTCCCACTCTCACATAGTACCTAGGAGCACGTGCTGCAGCTGGCTCTTATTTTTTAGCCAGCTCATCTTCTCTCTCCTCTTCTCTTCCCTCCATGTCAGCAGGAAAATAATATGTTAACCCTTATAGCCTGCTTACATAAGCTTATTGTACTTACTCTTAGAGCAATTGAAAAAGAGGAGTGGGCTCTCATGCAAGAGCCTAGCTATATGCGGATTCCTAGGCCGATATACAATAAATATGAATAAAGAGAGAGAGAAGATGAGAAAAAGTAGTACTCTTATAGCCAGCCTTATAGCTAACCTTATTGAATGAGTGGCTACAAGTGATGGCTCTATATGACATGGCAACATCATATAGCCAGCAGTTGGCTATACTATTAACCATGCTCTTAGGTTGTGCACCGTGACCAAGACGAAGGGGAAAGCGAGAGAAATTATTGTCTTTTTGCTAATTAATAGGATTACATGCAATGAACTAACCACTGCATGTCATGTTTGGTAGTCTCAAGTCATTGAAAGCATGCATGGCCCAGATCTCTCATTGGTTGATATGTCACGAAATAAGAAACGAGGAGGGCGTTAATGTACCGTGCCTAAGTGTTTTGGGATTATTTGGTTTTCGTAAGGTGACTTTCACGACATTTTTGGTTACATGCATTAACATTTTATTTGTTAAATCAAAGGTCAAAACTTGGCGCAAAATGCAAAGGGGACCAATAAACCAGTAAACATCAAAGTTCTCTTGTTTGGCCCCAACTAGAGGTCTGGTGAGATGACTATATTGCACCGACACGGAGGGGGATATGGCTTCATTGACTTACTGCACTTGCCTTTGGGTGTATGACACGTGGGCCGGCCCACCTGTCATACAACCAAAGGCAGGTGCAGTAGAGGGCCGAGGAGTAGATGGCCAACACACACGTGAATGCAACGCAGTCTGCACTTCTCATATAAAGGCTCCCCGCCAGTCCAATCTATGAAATCCTACGCACCCTAACCAAGGGCAAGAGTGATCACTCCAATCGCAAGATCAGTTGACTAGAAGCTAGACCCGTGGAGGCGATGAGCGCGAGCATCAGCCGGCTGTGCCAGATGGTCCATGACGCCGGCCTGTGGCCCGGCACCGAGGAACGTCTCCAGGTCGTGCTTGAGGCCGCCAGGACGAGAGGCCTCTTGGACGATAGCTTCGTCTCCTTGTTCGACGTGGTCCTCGTCGAATTCCTCGACAAGTTCACTGTCATCAAGAAGCTCGCGGACGACCTTGACGTAGGCCTCCAGCCCACGCGCCTAGGCTCTGCGATGCCCGCCATGCTCAACGGCATCTATGGTGACAACCTCTTCGATGCACTGGTGGCCCTACGACTGCCCGCCGTCGCGCCGGAGAATGTCCACCTCGAGGTCACGCTCGCTGCGCAGCGCCTGGCGCAGCAAGACACTGTCGACATAATCACCCACGTCTATGCGCAAATCGTCCACAAGGACTACTACGTGGCACAGGAGGACGTTAGGTCGCTGGGCTTCTTGGACTGCAGGGCAACCTTAGATGACATTGTTTAGAAGCACATTGAGCTCGCCGCCAACACCGCTGCTCCTCACACGTCGGTTGGTGACCCAATGCACTAGGGCGTGCGGATGTCGTTGATGGATTCGTATGTTTCTTTATCTTTCCGTCAAATCCATGTAGTAGTATATGGTACTACTAGTAATTATCTTAGCTTTCGCATCGACTTCATAATTTTCGTACATACTCCATGCATGAACCACGCCAGAACCAAACTTCTCATTACTCTGGGGGAAATCGTTATTTCTATCTACTAGTCGCACCATGGAGCAGAACCAAAATTTACAAGTTACAAGTTCAAAAGGAAAATCCTGTCGTGTTCGCGTCGCACCCCCACACGGTTGGTCCAGCACGCCCCTCAAGGGGGAATGCGTGCTGTGTTGCATTTTGACTTACAAGTGGGACCGCGGTTGAGCGAACCGACTATCGGCAAACCCCCACCCTACCCACCGCGCGATGGCTGAGAAAACAGGAGGGAGAAGAGATGGCTGTAGCACGGACTCCAAGAAAATTGGTGTCGGATGGGACTCGTGTGGGTGGCGTGTGTCGTACTGCTAGACATGAATGCTAGTTATGGCCCATGCCACCCCACTATATCGAGCCTATATCGAGGTGCTGGTTACATAGATCAAATTTCCTGGAGTCCATGCTCAGCCCTCCTCTATCTCTCTTCTCAGCTAGCCAGCAGACGCGTGGAGCCCATCATCTGTTTGCTCACATGTGGTCCCACATGTCAATGGAAACGCAAGAGGACCCATTGAACCTGCACATCTTTCACCTCGACGTGCTGGTGATGAAAAAAATCCAATAAAGATCTTCGGTGGCCGCTTTTGGAGTTACTCAAGAGTAGTAAGATTCTATTTAACCCAAGATGCACATCACGTGGCTTCAATTACCACTCCATTTTCTTGCATGACACGACCTGGATTCTGGATGTCCCACGTGTCGGTAAAAGGAGGAAGAACATGACCAAATCTTCTCCACATTGAGACTGAAGGAGTAGGAAACATGGCAAGCCCTGTGCCTACATCATACTACGTACAAGCCCACCTCACGCAGTCACGCTATCACCATATTTCTTGGCCTTCGTGCGACACCTAGCTCTAGTTGATCTAACTAGAACTAACTATTGGTTGGCTCTATGTGACGTGGCAACTTCATACTACCACGGATGCCGGCTATAGTATTACGACACTAACACTCCAAGAACTGAGTCGAAAACCATTTATAAATTGAGTTTATGACATGCATATGCAAATGCACCATTCATTACATACAACAATTCATCAACACACAACGACAATGAGGATACATGTTGGATTATAGATTAGTTCCAACAAAACATTCTAGTAAATACTAAAGTTTTCATCACACAACAAATAACAAGCAATGAAATGAACTTCAGCTCAACCAATCCTCGACGTTGCAAACGCTTGCTTTGAACCAGAAAGGTTTGTCTCGGAAGGGCCAGCTACTGTCAATCTCGACACCAACCCAGAACTGATCGTCCAGGCTGAAGCGGCCTATTTCATGACCCATATTGTGATAGCCACGGTAGGGAAGCATAGCAATGTCCGAGGTATGGATACAGTTGCTTCTCATAAATGGTAGTAACGTTGTGTCAACAGCAGCTGGATCGCCTTTCACCATCATTGGATAGTTTTGTCCAAGGAAGAGCGAGTTTCCTCCAAGAGTAACAATACTAAACCAGGGAGAAGGTGTTGGCGCTAGCATAGTAGTATCCATCCCGAATACCCTGCAATGGATGTTGGAATAGGTCCGGAGAGTGCGACCATGGGAGACAACACCTGCTTCCTTAGTAACATCAGCGGTGCCCTGTATACAGACAAGAAGAGGTGATCCATTGGAATAAGTTGCCAGGCGCCACTGAGTATATGGGTCCTCATGCTCGTGATCATCATCGTCGTCATCTCCCCCTTGGTTATAAAACTTTTCAAGTATAGGTGGTGGAATGTTCAAAGGACCTTGGAAACACAAGAAGGTTAATTAGTAAAGGCAAACTAGCTAACCCGCATGCATGTGGATGAAACAATTATAATTACGGTGGAAGACAAACGTACCGAAAGCATAAGGATTCCATGCAAAAACAGTGCCACGAGTGGTGGCAGCAAACACAAGACCCTCGTATTGAATTGCATCACAGTACACATCCGTGTATAGAAACTGATTTTTAAGCAATATCCATCCGGTCGAACTATGAAGGAAGGCAACCAGCATGTCGAAGATAGCAACAACTCCATAGTCCATTAAATCCCAAGAGCGGCCGGGAACTTGAAAAATTGCTATCTTCTGTAGACGACAGTCACCATGATCGTAGTTGAACGTACGTAGAATACCGGTGTGCTCAACCTCTAGGCAGTCTGAGATTTTTGAAAGTGGAACCCGGTGACGAGTGTACACATTCACAAGTTCCCACTCGCAGTTGTACCCAATATAAACAACCCAATCTCCATTTGCGCCTGCCCAAGCCTTACCCTCAAGCGATGGCATCTTAACATCACACGTATCATTATCAAGCGGCACCAACTTGCACAAGGAGAGGCCTCCGTATCCGCTCGCCAGTCAGTAGTGTCACGGTGAAGAAGATAGGGGAGATCGAACCACTCCTGGACCCTTGGGTTCGTTGTAATGATGTTATTAGTTGAGTCGAGAATGGTCTTGAACGAACTTTCCATGCTAGCCGACGTGATGACGTCGCACCGATCAATGAGTTCCTCCACCACGTCATCATTCAGATCGGGGCAAGAATAACTGGGTTGTTTCCGGCCTGTTCCCTCCATGGAGAAGACGATCGAACAAGGGTAGAAGGAAGGGTGAAGGCAAATGGAGGGAGGAAGAGCGTGCGACAGCAGTTCCAAATCGAGAGGGAAAGGTGAAGAGTAAGTGGACGGTTGCCACGGTACACGAGAGGCGCCCCAGCATACATAGACGTCCGTTCGGAAATTGTACAAAAGGACTTGCCGTCATCTCGCTGACATGTTGGAACGGGACCACATGTCAACGAAGAGGCTAGTGGGGAGCAGACGGTTGCCACAGAGGTCACACACTGACGACAAGGCCGTCCTGTCAGACCTAGCGCCCACGCGGGATGGCTTCCGTCCCCCACACGAGGGAAGCCACTTCGCACCCCCACACGGTTGGTCCGGCATGCCGCTAGGCCAACTCCAGCGCGTGCAGCTCGGACGCGCGCTCGCTCAGCCCCCTTTCCCTCGACGCCCCGGAGCTACCCAACCACGGCTACGTGTTTTGCGCACCCGGCGGCCGGATTTGGAGCGGATTCGGTTGGGCTTGAGCTCGCCCGGCTGTGGGACACCGCGCCGAACCATGGACTGGCCGGGCACCTGGCCGGAAGGCCCCGGCAAGGCTGCAAGGCCGCATGCAGGTACTGACTCCTCCTCTAGCCGCTCGTATCTACACCGTCGATGGTCTGCCGGCAGATACATGAATGGCGGTCCGCCGGGCTCGGTGCTGGCCCAAAAGCTTGTCGGCGCACCGTTGCCACTCATTACGTGCGACGACTTCCCAAAGAAGGTCTTGCGCCACATGTCTACAATGTCGGAACATCCTGAATGGGTGTTCATCAAGTGCTCAACCGAATGGGGTATGTGCTACTTTAGCTTCGGTTGTGCTCTCGGATTAGACTAGTTGTGCTAACTTAAAATTTTATTGTGTAGAATGGATGCAAGTTTTGGTATTGGGAACAAGAGTACATCGATATATTGATAGAGCGCAATTTAGTAGACGTTCTAGCACTTCTAGCTAGCATAGAGGCTAGAGTTGAGACTAGTGCACTTGTTGATAGAATAGATGCTAGACATGAGACTAGATGCGAGGAAGCAACGTCTACTTCTTTACACTCGAAGAAAAAGAAGCACGCAAGATCGAGCCTCCACAGATCAACAATGAATGCATCGAGAAGGCACTAATCCAACTTACAGGAGCAGTTATGGAAGTTGGATATCTTATAAAATGTATTCTTGTGGTTCTTGTTTTCTTTTGTCTTGCTTCTCTAGTCAAATTTTGGTGATGTATTTCCATGTACCAAAAATCAATGATGAAAAAAAGATATGTGTTTGCAAAGAAAAATTTACGCGGCCGGGATGCATCCGTGCGTTGGGCGCACGGCCACCGCATCCGAGAAATGGCCCGGACACGACCCCATTGCCCCACCCAAACGGACAGAATCCAGGCAAAACGGAGGTCTGTTTTGGGTCATGTGTTGGAGTTGGCCTTACAAGTGGGACCGCAGTTGAGGAAACCGACTATCGGCAAACCCCCACCTCGCCTGCCACACGATGGCTGAGTTAGAGAAACGAGGAGGTTTAAGAGATAGATGTAGCACGGACTCCAAGAAATATGGTGTCAGATGGAACTCGTGATGGTGGCGTGTGTCGTACTCCTGGACGTGAATGCTTGTTCTGGCCCATGCCACCCTACTATATATCGAGGATTCGAGGTGCTGGTTACGTACAGCGAACACATTAACATATGGCCCACCTCACACTGTGGCCAAATTTCCTGGAGTCTGTGCTAGGTTAAAAAGTGTTCTTTGTGAGAGTGGGTGGCTGGTCTCAAGTTTAAAACTTGTTGTATTACATATACGTAGACGAAGAGATAGTGCAGCAGTTTTGAAAGGTTGAACCCAAACATCAGAATGCAATTTCTATTGGACTCATCTGAGGACCTAGGATGGTGGGATTCACAGCTACAGTAAAAACACCCGCCCAACGCGCAAAGCATGTGAAGCTAGTACAAATAGTAGTACTATTGTTGATTGTACTCATCTGATAACCTGTTGCAATGCATGCACAATTATGTATTCGGAAAATATTGTTTTGCCTCGTCGCAGCACCCACTCAAAGAAGCGACTCGAAAGCCATTCATCAATTTAGTAAGTTTATCACAGGCATATCATTTTATTACATACAACAGGTCATCAACCCACAACGACAACAAGGATACATTATAAATACTAAAGTTTTCATCACACAATAAATAACAAGCAATGAAATGAACTTCAGCTCAACCACTCATCGGTGTTGGAAACGCTTGCTTTGAACAAGAAGTGATTCTCTGGGAAGGGGCAGCTACTGTCAATCTCGAGACCAACGCAGGACTGATCATCCAGGCTGAAGCGGCCTATGTCAGGACGCATATTGTGATAGCCATGGTAGGGAACCATAGCAATGTCCAAGGTATAGACACAGTTGCTTCTCATAAATGGTAGTAACATTGTGTCAACAACAGTTGTATCTCCTTTCACCATCATTGGATAGTTTTGTCCAAGGAAGAGCGAGTTTCCTCCAAGAGTATGAATACTAAACCAGGGAGAAGGTGTTGGCGCTAGCACAGTAGTATCCATCCCGAATACCCTGCAACAGATGTTGGAATAGGTCCGGAGAGTGCGACCATGGGAGACAACACCTGCTTCCTTAGTAACATCAGCAGTGCCATGTATACAGAGAAGAAGAGGTGATCAATCGGAATAAGTTGCCAGGCGCCACCGAGTGTATGAGTCCTCATGCTCATTATCATCATCGTCTTCATCTCCCCCTTGGTTATAAATTTTTTCAAATATAGGTGGTGGAATGTTCACAGGACCTTGGAAACACAAGAACGTTAATTAGTAAAGGGAAACTAGCTACCGCATGCATGTGGATGAAACAATTATAATTATGGTGGAAGAAAAACGTACCGAAATCATAAGGATTCCATGCAAAAACAGTGCACGAGTGGTGGCAGCAAACACAAGACCCTCGTATTGAATGGCACCACAGTACTCATCCGTGTACAGAGATTGATTTTTGAGCAATATCCATCGAGGCGTGGAAGTAAGGACGGCAACAAGCTTGTCGAAGATAGCAACAACTTCATAGTTCGTGTAATCCCAAGAGCGGCCGGGATCTCGACAAATTTCTATCTTCCGTAGACGACAGTCCCCATGATTGTAGTTGAACGTACGTAGAATACCGATGTGCTCAACCTTTGGGCAGTCTGAGATTTTTGGAAGTGGAACCCGGTGATGAGTGTACACATTCACAAGTTCCCACTCATAGTTGTACCCAATATAAACAACCCAATCTCCATTTGCGCATGCCCAAGCCTTACCCTCAAGCGATGGCATTTTAACATCACACGTATCATTATCAAGCGGCATCAACTTGCACAAGGCAAGGCCTGCGTCGTCCGCGCGCTAGTGGCCAGGGTCACGGTGATGAAGATAGGGAAGATCAAACCACTCCTGGACCCTTGGGTTCCTTATAATGATGTTATTAGTTGAGTTGAGAATGGTCTTGAACGAACCTGCCATGCTAGCCAAGGTGATGATGTCGCACCGATCAATGAGTTCCTCCACCACGTCATCTTTCAGATCGTGGCAAGAATAACAGGGTCGTTTCCGGCCTGTTCCCTCCATGGAGAAGACGATCGAACAATGGTAGAAGGAAGGGTAAAGGCTAATGGAGGAGGGAGGAAGAGCATGCGACAACAGTTCCAAATCAAGAGGGAAAGGCGAAGAGTCGGTGGACGGTTGCCACGGTACATGAAGAGGCGCCCCGGCCTACATAGACGTCCGCTCAGAAATTGTACAAAAGGACTCGCCGTCGTCTCACTGACATGTTGGAACGAGACCACATGTCAACGAAACATGGTGTGTAATTTCTCGTGCAAAATGCAATCTGGCCGCGTTGGCCCGAGGTGCCGATTTAGTTATTGACCTTTATTTTTTTTAATGGCGTGTTGTTCAGTTTTGAAGCACGACTAACTGGTACTGTATGTAGAGAAATATAAACTACTCTACCACTACTCCACCTCTAGTACTAGTAGTATAAAAAAGATATATAGGCTAGAGCTTCAACGCTTTCTTGCTAAGGGCTGCCCACTTGCTTCGCACACTATCACCCTCTCTCCAGATCTAAAAAGACGGCCTCTCTCTCCCTCCTCACCGATGGTCACAGATCTGCCAGGGAAGAAAAGGACGTGCAGCGTTGACGCACTTGTCGTCGGTGAGCGAGGTCACGCACTGACGACAAGGCCGTCCTCTCAGGCCTAGCGCCCACGTGGGATGGCCTCCGTACCCAAGCTCGTTGCCGTAGTTTGTGTGGAGGACGACGGCCACGAGCGAAGCCACTTCCCGCCGACCCTCAGGTATGCTACCTCTCTTCGAACCATACCCTTGTTCTATTACCCCATCTGCCACGTTGCTTGTAACGCCCACGATGCGGCTATATCTCCCACGTGTCGAGGCACGACTTAGAGGCATAACCCCATTGTGCTTTTGTCGCAAGAAGGGTCATCTTCACACAATCCCATGTAATGAACAAGAATGGGATAAAGAGTTGGCTTACAATCGCCACTTCACACAATACATAAATATAAATTCATACATCATCCAAAATACACACATAGACCGACTACGGTCAAGATCCAAATGAAAATAAGATAACCCCAAATGCTAGATCCCCGATCGTCCCAACTGGGCTCCACTACTGATCATCAGGAAAAGACACATAGTAACGACCACGTTCCTCATCGAACTCCCACTTGAGGTCGATCCCGTCATCTGCACTGGCATCGTCGGCACCTGCAACTGTTTTGGTAGAATCTGTGAGTCACGAGGACTCAGCAATTTCACACCCGCGAGATCAAGACTATTTAAGCTTATAGGAAGGGATGGTGTAATGAGGTGGAGCTGCAGCAGGCACTAAGCATATATGGTGGCTAACATACGCAAATGAGAGCGCGGAGAGAAGCAATGGAACGGTCGTCATCTAGCAATGACCAAGAAGTGATCCTGAACTCCTACTTACGTCATTCATAACTCAAACCGTGTTCACTTCCCGGACTCCGCCGAGAAGAGACCATCACGGCTACACACACAGTTGATGTATTTTAAACTGGGTCAAGTGACAAGTTCTCTACAACCGGACATTAACAAATTCCCATCTGCCTCATAACCGCGGGCACGGCTTTAGAAAGATAATACCTTGCAGGGGTGTCCCAACTTAGCCCATCATAAGCTCTCACGGTCAACGAAGGATAAACCTTCTCCCGGAAAGACCCGATCAGTCTTGGAATCCCGGTTTACAAGACATTTCGACAATGGTAAAACAAGACCAGCAAAGCCGCCCGAATGTGCCGACAAATCCCGATAGGAGCTGCACATATCTCGTTCTCAGGGCACAACGGATGAGCCAGACGTCGGGTTGGCATAGACCCTGGTTGGCCAGGGGGCGCCGGACATCGCTCGGTTTGGGCCAGCACTCGAAGGAGCACTGGTCCGGGGGTTTAAATAAAGATGACCCTCGGGCTCGCGAAAACCAGGGGGAAAAGGCTTAGGTGGCAAATGGTAAAACCAAAGTTGGGCCTTGCTGGAGGAGTTTTATTCAAGGCGAACTGTCAAGGGGGTCCCATAAATCACCCAACCGCGTAAGGAACGCAAACTCAAGGAACATAATACCGGTATGACAGAAACTAGGGCGGCAAGAGTGGAACAAAACACCAGGCATAAGGCCGAGCCTTCCACCCTTTACCAAGTATATAGATGCATTAATATAATAAGAGTTATTGTGATATCCCAACATATCCACGTTCCAACATGGAATAAACTTCAACTTCACCTGCAACTAGCAACGCTATAAGAAGGGCTGAGCAAAAGCGGTAACTTAGCCAAACAACGGTTTGCTAGGAAAGGATGGTTAGAGGCTGACATGGCAAATATGGGAGGCATGATATAGCAAGTGGTAGGTAGCGCAGCATGGCAATAGAACGAACAACTAGCAAAGCAAAGATAGATGTGATTTCGAGGGGTGGTCATCTTGCCTGCAAGGTTCTCAGAGTTGTCGAGAGCTTGATCCTCGTAAGCGTACTCAACAGGTTCCTTGTTCACGAACTCATCTCCCGGCTCTACCCAAGACAAGAACACAAGCAATGGAACCACAATCAATCATGAGAAATGCACAAGCAACATGATGCAAAACATGTATGATATGCGAGATATGATATGCGATGCATATGCGTGCTCCGAAAGGAAAATGATGAACAAGGCAGTAACTTGGCAAACCAATCATTCCACTGGAAAGATGAGATGATTTCAGTCGAAATTGATATAAAGATCACCGGAAACGGATGCACGGTTTGCAAATGGCAAGCAAAACAAGAATGACACGAATCTGCGATTAACAGCACAATAGCACTTAAAATGCAACAAGTAACAATGCTACAGCACCCCAACATAGCAACAAAGCATATGGCAGTAATTTACAGGAGATGCTTGACAAAAGATGAACACTGAGCTATGGCTAGATCACAACATAACAAGCTCAAACAAGCATGGCAAAAGTGCAAAAGAAATCAGGTTCACAGACTTCGTGAAATTACTGGACATGGCAGAAAAAAGCATCAGGTAGCAATGTTCAGAGCACGAAATCAACATGCTGCAGGAACTTAACATAGCAAAACAAGGCAAGGAAGTATTCTACTAAATGCATATGACAAAAGTCCCTTACTGACCATAAGCCAAAAAGGACCAGAAGATATGATGGCAACCATGTAAACATAGCAAGTTTCGTTAACAGGTTTCAGACTTGCAGAAAACAGAGCATGGCAGAAACAATAATATGAAGGCATCTTTGTGAGCTTGATGCACTCACCACAAAGCAATTCATGAAAAAACAATCATACCTACAGCAAGATGGCAAGTTTATGAAGCTATCCATGGCAAGAACAAAAGCATAGCATGTATGGATCAACTACAACAAGCTTGGCAAAATTGAATAACATGTAAACAATCTCGAAAGCCACATCACGGTGCTTACTATCATAGTAACTCTTCTGGCGTGATTGCGCGGCTTTGAGATTATCACGGATGACTTTACACATTTCTTCAGCTTCTGTGATTAAGTCATTGCCAAGAAGTTGGCGTTCACCAGTCTCTGACCAATTGAGAGGAGTACGGCACTTTCTGCCATAGAGAATCTCGAATGGGGCCTTGCCCGAACTTGCTTGGAAGCTGTTGTTGTAGGAGAATTCGGCATATGGAAGACAATCTTCCCATTTCATGCCAGAGGAAATGACACAAGCCCTGAGCATATCTTCAAGAATTTGATTGACTCGCTCGACTTGGCCACTAGTTTGAGGATGGAAAGCTGTGCTGAAGCGAATGTTTGTGCCCATGGCCTTCTGGAAGGAGTCCCAGAACTTAGAGGTGAAGATGCTTCCACGATCAGAAGATATCAATTGTGGAATGCCGTGCAAGGAGACAATTCTGGAGGTGTATAGCTCTGCCAACTGAGCTGCTGTGATGGATTCTTTGATTGGAAGGAAATGGGCCACTTTAGAAAGCTTGTCAATGACAACGAAGATAGCATCATTTCCGCGCTTGGACTTTGGAAATCCAGTCACAAAGTCCATTTCGATATGATCAAACTTCCATTCTGGGATAGCAAGAGGTTGGAGGAGACCAGCTGGTCGTTGGTGTTCTGCTTTCACTCTTCGACAGACATCACATTCATTCACGAATTGAGCAATTTCTCGCTTCATTCGTGTCCACCAATACGACTGCTTGAGGTCATGATACATCTTCGTACTTCCAGGATGAATGGAAATAAGAGAATTGTGCGCCTCGTTCATAATGACTTTCCTTCGATCACCTTTAGGAACCACAATCCGGTCCTCGAAGAATAAAGTGTCTCTGTCATCAATGCGATAGCACTTGTATTTGGAAAGACCCTTGTCGATACCACGTTTCACCTTCTTCACCATGGCATCAAGAAGTTGTGCCTCACGAATTTGATCTTCCAAAGTAGGAGAGACTATGAGGTTGGCAAGAAAGCCTTGAGGAACAACTTGGAGATTCAGCTTGCGGAAAGCTTCACAAAGATCCCGTTGGAAAGGCTTGAGGATTAAGCTGTTGCAATAATCCTTCCTGCTTAAAGCATCTGCAATGACATTGGCCTTGCTTGGAGTATATTCAATACTCGGATTGTACTCTTGAATAATTTCGACCCATCGAGTCTGCCTGAGGTTGAGGTTGGGCTGAGTGAAGATGTACTTGAGACTCTTGTGATCGGTGAAAATGTCCACTTGTCTTCCCAACAAGAGATGTCTCCACGTTATTAATGCATGGACAACTGCCGCCAACTCAAGATCGTGAGTGGGGTAGTTCTTCTCATTTGGCTTCAACTGACGAGAGGTATAGGCCACAACTTTCTTCTCTTGCATTAACACAGCACCGAGACCTTGGAGAGAAGCATCACAGAAAACTTCAAATGGCTTGGATTCATCAGGAGGAGTCAAGACAGGAGCTGTGACTAGTTTCTCTTTGAGAGTGTTGAAAGAAACGTCACACTCAGGAGACCAGACATACTTCACATGCTTCTGGAGGAGGTTGGAAAGAGGCTTTGCAATCTTAGAGAAATTCTCAACGAATCTTCGGCAATAGCTTGCAAGACCAAGAAAACTGCGGAGCTGCTTGACATTCTGAGGAGGTTCCCAATTCACAATTGCGGACACCTTCTCGGGGTTAACAGCGATGCCCTTGGCAGAGATGATGTGACCAAGGAAAAGAACTTCATCAAGCCAAAACTCACATTTTGAGAACTTCGCATAGAATTGATACTCTCTGAGCTTGTCGAGCACCAATCGCAAATGTTTGGCATGATCCTTCTTATTCTTGGAGAAGACCAAGATATCATCGAGATACACCAGGACGAATTCATTGGTATAGGGGTTGAAGATGAAATTCATCACCCGAGAGAATACTGGAGGAGCATTGACAAGGCCGAAAGACACGACAGTATATTCATTAGAACCAAAGCTTGTTCTGAATGCTGTCTTGGGAATATCTTCTTCACGAATGCGAATCCGATGATAACCCATACGAAGGTCAAGCTTGGAGAATACTTTAGCACCTTTGAGTTGCTCGAACAGCTCATTGATGTTGGGAAGTGGATACTTGTTCTTGATTGTCTTCTTGTTCAATGGACGGTAGTCGACACAAAGTCGGTCCGTGCCATCCTTCTTCTTTACAAAAAGAACACCACAACCCCATGGAGATGAACTCGGTCTGATCAAACCCAGACGCTCTTGTTCATCGAGCTGTTTCTTCAATTCCTTCAGCTTGTTGGGTCCAAGCTTGTATGGACGCTTGCAAACGGGTTCAGTGCCCGGCTCAAGATCGATAACGAACTCAACTGGCCGGTGAGGAGGCATACCCGGAAGCTCTTCTGGAAAGACATCTTGATACTCACAAACGACTGGAATTTGAGAGATGGCATTCAATTCGCACTTCTCATTGAGAGAAAATAACCGAATGGTTTCATCACGAGCGGCATAAATAATCACATCCTCAGAAGAGTGTGTCAATTGAATTTCCCTGGTAGCACAATCAAGTTGAGCCTTGTGCTTAGAAAGCCAGTCCATCCCGAGAATTAGATCAATATCCGAGTCACCAAGAACAACTGGAGAAGACAGAAATGTATAGTTTCCCATCTTGATGGAAACATCCGGAACCATGGAGCTTGCATTCATGAATTTACCCGGAGAGACAACTGATAACGGTCTAGGCAAATCTTGAAAAACCAACTCATGTTTGGATGCAAAAGGTCTTGATATGAAAGAAAGCGATGCACCAGTATCAAAAAGAACTTTTGCAGGAATATCATTAACAGGAAGATTACCCATTATCACATCAGTAGATTCCTCCGCTTGAGCTGCATTCATCATGTTCACCTTTGCAGACTTTGGATTATGCTTGACCACTGCATTGCTGGAAGATCTGACAGGAGGAGGAGGCGGAAGACGCCTTTGGTTGAAGCACTTCTTAGCATAGTGACCTTTCTGCTGACACTTGTTGCAAGTCACCTCTGAGAGTGGACGGTGATAAGGAGCATTGGACTTTGGAGCTTGATTCTGAGACTTGTTCTGATAGCCAGAGTTGGAAGAGTTGGAAGAACCATGGCCACCTTTGTTCTTCTGCTGGTAAGGCTGACGAAACGGAGGAGGAGAAGGCAACCAGAACTTCTGTTGCTTAGCTGCCACAAGTGAGGAAGAAGAAGACTGAACTGCGTCTCTGACTCTCTTCTTAGAAGCCTCACACTTGAGCTGAGCAGCCTCTTGCTTCAGTGCCATGTTATAGAATTGATCAAACTGAGTAGGCTCAACAAGAACGAGAGCTAACTGCAGATCCTCTCTAAGGCCACCTCTGAAGTGATAGATCATGCTCTTTTCATCAGGAACGTCTTGTTTAGCGAAGCGAGCAAGTTTCTGAAACTGGATGTTGTATTGATACACAGACATGTTGCCTTGCTTGAGATTGCGGAACTCCTCACGCTTGCTCTCAACAACACTTTGTGGAATGTGGTGCGCTTTGAAGTCCCGACAGAAGTCAGTCCAAGTGATCACACGACCTCCTCTGGAATCTTTGTATTGCTGAAACCAATCAGCAGCTTGGTCCTTGAGCTGGAAAGAAGCGAACTTGACATAGTCCTCAGGCCTGACATTGCTACATTCAAAATGCTTGTTGATGTCCACGAACCAATCATCGGCATCCGTGGCCTCGGCACAGTAGCTGAAACACTTGGGCTGATTTGCGAGAAACTGGTTGAGTGTAGCGAAGTGAGGCTGATTGTTGCCTTGACCTTGATTTCCTTGATTGCCTTGCCCTTGGGTGCGTTCTTGCAAGAGTTGCAGAATCATCTGAGCATTGGTGTTGGTGGCTGCCATGATAGCTTGCCATGCCTCCGGAGGCGGAGGTGGTGGCGGAGTGTTCGCTTGACTCCCTTCATTGCGATCCGGATTCTGACGCATTGGCGGAGCCATCGTGGAGAGGGTGACATCCGTTAGCATCTTGATAGACAAATAGATAAGTAGAATCAACGGATAGAAATTGCAACATATAGTCTTCACAATAAACATTCGAACGAAGATGAACGAATGAATTCCATAGTAAATCATCACACTTCCATAAGTTGAGAAGCCACTTAGAAAAAGATATGGAATCAACATATGTCTTCGAAGCAACTCGAATACCACAATCCAAAACAAAACAAAGTATTGGCTTGCAGAATAAGCCGGAACAAACACATGATAGAGATTTCGTCCGAAGTTTTCGTGGTGGGACCCACACGGGCTCAATCGTACAGCACCATCATGTACAAGGCTGTGCACATGACATACGAAGCGTCCCCGAGTCGGCATAGCCAAGGACTCTTTAAGACACTACGAGAACACTTTAAAACCAACCGTGTACAGGCGGACCACTAGACGTCGAACCCCAATCTCATATCATGCGCCTGTCGGAAAGATATCCTAAGAGCTACTTGAATTCCCACTTATAAACTCCCGAAACTTTCTGGTTATGCAATCTGGTGTTGGGGATACAGGGGACACAAAATATATCACCCAAACTAGCAATCCCTAGATCCAGCTGTATCCATCCATCAACACATAACCAAGAAACCTTCGGAAATCGTTTACCTCAACCTTCGAAAAGCATCCGTTATACAAGTTATGGCAATACTCCCAAACTCCCGCCCCAGTACTGGGTGGCGTCAAGGTGATCTCACCAACAACTGCATAAAAGAGATTTCGATGTCGGCGAAACTCAGGTATTCCAGAACTGCAACGATAAAATTGTGACAACAACACCTCGGAGCTCAACTCCCCGGGACACTGCCACAACCCCTAAATGTCAGGAGGCACCAAGAACAATGTTCTCATCACAAAACCATCGGAACGATTCTAAGATACCCGCGTGATCCTAAATTTTTTTTAGTGAAATTTGAGGAGAGAAGAGTCAAAACTTCTACGTCAGGAGACCTCACCAGAGCGACGAAGGGACTGAGGAGTAAAAAGAATCCTACTCTCCGATATATATAATCCTAAGACTCAAAACATTTTTGTACTAGACTCAACAACGCCAGCGATTCGATCAAGATGGGGGCTCCTAAGTCGGGGATGGCTCTGATTACCAACTTGTAACGCCCACGATGCGGCTATATCTCCCACGTGTCGAGGCACGACTTAGAGGCATAACCGCATTGTGGTTTTGTCGCAAGAAGGGTCATCTTCACACAATCCCATGTAATGAACAAGAATGGGATAAAGAGTTGGCTTACAATCGCCACTTCACACAATACATAAATATAAATTCATACATCATCCAAAATACACACATAGACCGACTACGGTCAAGATCCAAATGAAAATAAGATAACCCCAAATGCTAGATCCCCGATCGTCCCAACTGGGCTCCACTACTGATCATCAGGAAAAGACACATAGTAACGACCACGTTCCTCATCGAACTCCCACTTGAGGTCGATCCCGTCATCTGCACTGGCATCGTCGGCACCTGCAACTGTTTTGGTAGAATCTGTGAGTCACGAGGACTCAGCAATTTCACACCCGCGAGATCAAGACTATTTAAGCTTATAGGAAGGGATGGTGTAACGAGGTGGAGCTGCAGCAGGCACTAAGCATATATGGTGGCTAACATACGCAAATGAGAGCGAGGAGAGAAGCAATGGAACGGTCGTCATCTAGCAATGACCAAGAAGTGATCCTGAACTCCTACTTATGTCATTCATAACTCAAACCGTGTTCACTTCCCGGACTCCGCCGAGAAGAGACCATCACGGCTACACACATAGTTGATGTATTTTAAACTGGGTCAAGTGACAAGTTCTCTACAACCGGACATTAACAAATTCCCATCTGCCTCATAACCGCGGGCACGGCTTTCGAAAGATAATACCCTGCAGGGGTGTCCCAACTTAGCCCATCATAAGCTCTCACGGTCAACGAAGGATAAACCTTCTCCCGGAAAGACCCGATCAGTCTCGGAATCCAAGTTTACAAGACATTTCGACAATGGTAAAACAAGACCAGCAAAGCCGCCTGAATGTGCCGACAAATCCCGATAGGAGCTGCACATATCTCGTTCTCAGGGCACAACGGATGAGCCAGACGTCGGGTTGGCATAGACCCTAGTTGCCCAGGGGGCGCCGGACATCGCTCGGTTTGGGCCAGCACTCGAAGGAGCACTGGTCCGGGGGTTTAAATAAAGATGACCCTCGGGCTCGCGAAAACCCGGGGGAAAAGGCTTAGGTGGCAAATGGTAAAACCAAAGTTGGGCCTTGCTGGAGGAGTTTTATTCAAGGCGAACTGTCAAGGGGGTCCAATAAATCACCCAACCGCGTAAGGAACACAAACTCAAGGAACATAATACCGGTATGACAGAAACTAGGGTGGCAAGAGTGGAACAAAACACCAGGCATAAGGCCGAGCCTTCCACCCTTTACCAAGTATATAGATGCATTAATATAATAAGAGTTATTGTGATATCCCAACATATCCACGTTCCAACATGGAATAAACTTCAACTTCACCTGCAACTAGCAACGCTATAAGAAGGGCTGAGCAAAAGCGGTAACTTAGCCAAACAACGGTTTGCTAGGAAAGGATGGTTAGAGGCTGACATGGAAAATATGGGAGGCATGATATAGCAAGTGGTAGGTAGCGCAGCATGGCAATAGAACGAACAACTAGCAAAGCAAAGATAGATGTGATTTCGAGGGGTGGTCATCTTGCCTGCAAGGTTCTCAGAGTTGTCGAGAGCTTGATCCTCGTAAGCGTACTCAACAGGTTCCTTGTTCACGAACTCGTCTCCCGGCTCTACCCAAGACAAGAACACAAGCAATGGAACCACAATCAATCACGAGAAATGCACAAGCAACATGATGCAAAACATGTATGATATGCGAGATATGATATGCGATGCATATGCGTGCTCCGGAAGGAAAATGATGAACAAGGCAGTAACTTGGCAAACCAATCATGCCACTGGAAAGATGAGATGATTTCGGTCGAAATCGATATAAAGATCACCGGAAACGGATGCGCGGTTTGCAAATGGCAAGCAAAACAAGAATGACACGAATCTGCGATTAACAGCACGATAGCACTTAAAATGCAACAAGTAACAATGCTACAGCACCCCAACATAGCAACAAAGCATATGGCAGTAATCTACAGGAGATGCTTGACAAAAGAGGAACACTGAGCTACGGCTAGATCACAACATAACAAGCTCAAACAAGCATGGCAAAAGTGCAAAAGAAATCAGGTTCACAGACTTGGTGAAATTACTGGACATGGCAGAAAACAGCATCAGGTAGCAATGTTCAGAGCACGAAATCAACATGCTACAGGAACTTAACATAGCAAAACAAGGCATGGCAGTATTCTACTAAATGCATATGACAGAAGTCCCTTACTGGCCATAAGCCAAAAAGGACCAGAAGATATTATGGCAACCATGTAAACATAGCAAGTTTCGTTAACAGGTTTCAGACTTAGCAGAAAACAGAGCATGGCAGAAACAATAATATGAAGGCATCTTTGTGAGCTTGATGCGCTCACCACAAAGCAATTCATGACAAAACAATCATACCTACGGCAAGATGGCAAGTGTATGAAGCTATCCATGGCAAGAACAAAAGCATAGCATGTATGGATCAACTACAACAAGCTTGGCAAAATTGAATAACATGTAAACAATCTGCCAGAAATATTTTATAGCAAAAGTAGAGCAATATTGAGTCATGCTATAGCACTCCATAATTGCAAACAAGTGCAGGAATAGATCAATTAAAACAATAGCTACAAAACATTTTTACTGAGCATCTCCAAAATATGCATGGATCTCTCTGTAGCATCAAGTTTACATGGCAACAAAATAACAGCAGACAAAGATTTAAGAGAAATCACCAAGTCCCTGAAATCAGAAACATTACGGGGCCTAGTTTGCATGCTTGTGCTAGTCACCACAGAGATCACAAAAATACATGGCATACACCCTGGGAAAGATGGCATAGCATACAACAAAACACATGCAGAGCTCATGCCCATAAGATGCACAGATTAAATGATACAAAAATAACAAATCTCCAAGTTCTGCTAAGTACCAGCAGATAACAGCAACTAGCACTCTTGCACCAGAGAATTGGGCATCAAGATGGACTCTAATGGATATGGTGCAATTGAACAAAATGTAGAGCATCACGAGGCAAACATTTTGATATATTACACGCGCGAAACGGAGCTATATGCAGAGATTTATGCCATGATGAACAGATGCACTTATTGTAAGAATCACAGGACTTGGCAAAATTTGAGGGGGGGTCTCGGGAAAAAGTCAACCTCGGGCTCTCCAGATCCGATCGGGGCTTCGACGGTGGAGCTCGCTGGAGGGAGTGGAGGAGAGGGCGATGGCGGCGATGGCAGCGGGGGAGAAGGGCGCGGCGCCGGAGGGAGCTGGGCACGGCGGTGGACGGCGGCGGCGTGGCACCGGCGACGTGGGGCGGCAAGGCGGCGGCGGCGGCGCGGCGAGGCGGCGAGGCGACGGCGGCGGTGCGGCGAGGCGGCGCAGGCAGGCGCGGCGCGGGAGGCACGGGCCCGGCGGGCTCGTGATGCGCCTCGCGGGCCGGCGCGGTGGAGAGGGCGGCGGCGACAGGTGGCGGGCTCTGGTTGGACGCGGGCGGCGGTGCGATTCCGTCTGGCCGGAGCGGACGCGTCCGGTGGCGGCGGGGATTTTTCTAGGGTTTTGGACTGCGAACGTATACGGGAGGGGATGCAAACATATAGGTAGAGGGAGCTAGGAGAGTCCAAATGAGGTGCGGTTTTCGCCCACACGATCGTGATCGAACGACCTACAGAATGGAAGAGAGTTTGGTGGGTTTTGGGCTGGTTTTTAGGGGGGTTTTGCTGCAACACACAAATGGACTTTGCGGTTGCCCGGTTAACCGTTGGAGTACCAAACGACCTCCAAATGGAACGAAACTTGATCCTCGTAAGCGTACTCAACAGGTTCCTTGTTCACGAACTCGTCTCCCGGCTCTACCCAAGACAAGAACACAAGCAATGGAACCACAATCAATCACGAGAAATGCACAAGCAACATGATGCAAAACATGTATGATATGCGAGATATGATATGCGATGCATATGCGTGCTCCGGAAGGAAAATGATGAACAAGGCAGTAACTTGGCAAACCAAGCATGCCACTGGAAAGATGAGATGATTTCGGTCGAAATCGATATAAAGATCACCGGAAACGGATGCGCGGTTTGCAAATGGCAAGCAAAACAAGAATGACACGAATCTCCGATTAACAGCACGATAGCACTTAAAATGCAACAAGTAACAATGCTACAGCACCCCAACATAGCAACAAAGCATATGGCAGTAATCTACAGGAGATGCTTGACAAAAGATGAACACTGAGCTACGGCTAGATCACAACATAACAAGCTCAAACAAGCATGGCAAACGTGCAAAAGAAATCAGGTTCACAGACTTGGTGAAATTACTGGACATGGCAGAAAACAGCATCAGGTAGCAATGTTCAGAGCATGAAATCAACATGCTACAGGAACTTAACATAGCAACACAAGGTGTTGAGGAAATAGACCTTAGAGTCACCCGCCAGGAGGGGCCGGGTTACTCGTACGGTCGTTGCCAGAAGCCCGGAGCTAAGTTTCAAGATGATGGGCCAGAGATGGGCTGAGACCCGGATATGGCTTAAGCCCCGTAGTTACAATCATTGCTATAATAGAACTTGTAGTGTAAGGCAAGTATTGTTTAGAGTCCGAGCCGGACACTCTTATGAGCCGGCCGGGACTCTAAGGGCTGCTGGGCGTCAGCCTCCCTATATAAAGGGACGACCCGGCAGCGGTTTAAGGGCGACAACAATCTCATCGAGAGCCGGGCATAGCTGTTAGCTCCCGGCGATCGTAACCCTAATCAATATCACCTCAAACTGGACATAGGCTTTTACCTTCACCGTAAGGGGCCGAACCAGTATAAACCCTCGTGTTCCTTGTCCCGCATAACCCCTTCAAGCTTCCTAGTTGCGATGGCTCCACGACTAAGTCCTAGCTCAAGGACATCTGCCGTGGCAATTCCATGACAGTTGGCGCCCACCATGGGGCCAGCGCACGGTGGATTTGAGTTCTTGAAGGGCAGCTTCGAAGGGCTCAAGGGATACGCCGTGGGCCGGAGGACCAAGAGTCGTCGCGGCAAGCTCTACATCGACGATGCGGACTAGGGCCCCGACGCCGGCTCAATTGAGTACGGGTACCGATTCCCCTTTGGCGGAATTCATGTCTTCATTGGTAAGCCGGGCTCTGAGCCGGATCTCTGCGCCGATCTCATCGAAACGGCTCAGCGTGCACAACCCGCCCGGGCCCGGCCTGCCTTAAGGCGCGCTTTTGTGGGATGCATCCATGGAGGGCCCTCTGATCCATCCGGGTCTGGTGATGAGGCGGCCGCCGGCTCTGACGGCGAGTCGGCCACTGATGAGTCAAACTCGTTGTACCAACTTCAAGATGGCAGGCTCATGGGTTGTTCCGATGGCAACAGTATTCCGGACCTTTTTGAGCCGCCAAGTTAGGTTGGAGTTTTTATGGCTGGTGCGCAGCCTGTTCAGAACCCCGCTGCTGGATCGGGAAACCCGATGCCTTCTCCGGCTCAGGTGCTGATGGATCTCACGGACAAGATGACGGCCCTGCTAACCGCCACGGTTGACCCGGCGGATCAAGCCCAGCATGATGCGGAGGTGGCACAGTTGAAATTGGATCTGATAAAGGCTAAAGAGGATCTTGCAGCAGAAGGAATCAGGCTGGCTGCGGAGCGGGCGGCTCTCGATGCCCAGACTCAGCTGATTCAGGCGCAGTCCTTCCAACTCACGATGGATCAGAACGCGGCCAATGAGGTCATGAGAAGGAGGCATCAAAAGGCCCAGTCCCGACTCCCGCCGGTTTACGATCCACGCAACCTCTTCAACACGCCAGGTGCAGGGTCTAGTAACCCGCCAGGGGTCATGGTACCCGGGTCTGGACCCCTTATTCAGCCGCGAGTGATGGGGCCTCCCCAGGTGCCACCTGCCCCGCCGCAGTACGTGCCAATACCCCCGGGTCATTATAATAACCCGCTGGAGAACATGGTCGCTGCGGCAGCACGGCTGGCGGCCCTACCAGTTGACGGTGACTCTCCGACGGCTATCGAGACCCGCCGGGTCAGGGAACTCCTTCAAACAGCACTGGCGCAGCAAGAGGCGTACTCCTACAGCCGGGACAGGATCCACTCGACTCCTCGTCCAGGCCAGAGCCCGAGTTACAGCCGGCACATGGTCTCGGCAACCGGCTCAAGCAATGTCCGACGCCATGACCCGCCCCCTGGCCATGGCCCGGCTCATAATGGAGCCTTTTACGCAGCGGACCAAGCACGGCAAGAGGCGGAGCAAGCGCCTCAATTGACGGCTTACCAGACCCCCCCGGCTTACCCGACGACTTCCGTTAATGTGGGTATCCCTACCAGGACCGGGGGTGTTCCTTGTTTAGTGCCAGCTATCCGTAATGAACGTCTGCCTAAGGACTTCAAGGGCCCTAGGAAGGTGCCTAACTATACAGCTGACTTACAACCCGCGGCCTGGATTGAGAGTTATGAGATGGCTATGGAGCTACTGGAGGTCAGTGAGGCGGCCATGGCCAAGTATTTCACCATGATGTTAGATGGAACTGCCCGTACGTGGTTGAAAGGGCTACCACCGAACTCCATTGGGTCTTGGGCTGAGCTGAAAGCCCGGTTCATCCAAAACTTCAAAGATATCTGTAGGCAGTCTATGTCAATTGTGGATCTGACCAACTGTAAGCAGCAGGAGGGTGAATCCACGACCGATTGGGTTCGCCGGGTCAAGGAGATCATACATTCATCGGATAAGATGGATGCCGGCTCTGCAGTCTTAATGTTGGAACAAAACTGTCGCTTTGTGCCCCTAAAGATGAAACTTGGGTGGCTTAAACGCGACTGCACTGATATGGGTACACTAATGGCGGCTCTTGTCAAGTACGCCGATTCCGATGGTACCAAGGATCCCCCTTCAGATGATGAAAGGACAGGGAAGGGAAAGAAGAACGGCAATGGCAAGGGTCCTCAGTTTAACCCGGGGAACCAAGGAGGAGGCAAGCGCAAGGCCGATGGCAGCCTAGAGTTCGTAGCCAACGCGAGCTCCCAAGGTAACAACGAGCGACGCAAGGGGAGGCCCCCTCCCCGAGCCGCCGGGTCAGGACCTTCTCTGGAGCAGCTGTTGAATGAACCTTGTCCGAGACACGGCTCTAGAGAGAAGCCAGCGACTCATCTGTGGAAGGATTGTGCAATCATGAAGGCCTTTAAAAACTACAATGGCCCGGGTGGCGGCTCAGGTGCCGGCGGCTCAGGCGCCGGCGGCTTTCATGGCCCGGGGGGCGGCTCAAATTCTGGCCCTCAGGGCGGTCAAGGGGGCTTTAATAAACAGTCTGGCCAGGGTCATCAACAGCAGCAGGGGGGTTATCAGACCAATCCAAAGCAGCTTAGCGGTGGACAGTATCATGTGTTTACCACTAGTTTGTGCAAACGAGATCAGAAGCTTCACAAGAGGGCTGTGAATGTTGTTGAGCCGGCAGTTCCACGCTACTTGCGGTGGTCCGAGCAGCCTATAGTGTGGAGTAGGGAGGATCACCCTCCCCGGGTGGATAACCCGGGCCACTTGGCCTTAGTGGTGGCTCCTCAGGTGGGAGGCTATAAGTTCACAAAGGTACTCATGGATGGAGGCAGCAGCATCAATATCCTCTATTATGAGACTTTTCGCCGTATGGGGTTGGTTGATAAGAACCTCAGCCAGTCAAACACTATCTTCCATGGTGTGGTACCTGGTAAGTCGGCTTATCCAGTCGGCAAGATCGAATTGGAAGTGGCTTTTGGTGATGAGAACAACTACAGGGTGGAGAAGTTGACCTTTGAGGTGGTCAAGATAAGAAGTCCATACCATGCTATATTTGGACGGCCGGCTTACGCCAAGTTCATGGCACGGCCGTGTTATGTGTACTTACAGCTCAAAATGCCGGGTCACAACGGGACTATTATGGTTCACGGCAGCCGGAAAGTGGCTCTAGAGTGCGAGGAAGGCGACGCGGCTTATGCAGAGTCTGTTTGTGCTACAGAGGAGTTGAAGTTTTACAAAGACAATGTTGACCCAACAGATATGACCTCTCTGAAAAGGCCAACCACGGAGAATGAACCGGCAATGAAATTTAAATCAGCTGACGAGACTAAACTTGTTGATTTTGTTCCAGGTGACTCGTCTCAGCAGTTTAGCATTAGTGCAAATCTGGACCCGAAATAGGAAAGCGCGCTCATCGAGTTCATCCGTGAGAATAGGGACATCTTCGCGTGGAAACCTTCTGACATGCCAGGTGTACCTAGAGAACTCGCTGAGCACACTCTCAATGTTGATCCGAAATTTAAGCCGGTCAGACAGTTCCTTCGGCGGTTTAATGAAGAGAGGCGAAAAGCTATTGGTGAAGAAGTGGCCCGGCTCTTGGCGGCCGGGTTAATCGTTCAAGTCTTTCACCCAGAGTGGTTGGCTAACCCGGTGCTTGTGCTCAAGAAGAACGGCACCTGGCGGATGTGTGTGGACTACACGGACTTGAACAAGGCGTGTCCGGCTGATCCTTTTGCCCTCCCCCGTATTGATCAAATCATTGATGCTACGGCAGGTTGCGCACGCTTAAGTTTCTTGGATGCTTATTCCGGGTATCATCAGATTAAGATGGCAGTTAAGGACCAGGAGAAGACGGCGTTTATCACTCCTTTTGGAGCCTTCTGCTATGTGTCTATGCCCTTTGGACTCAAGTGTGCACAGGCGACTTACCAGCGTTGTGTACAAAATTGTCTTCATAAACAGATCGGGCGCAATGTTCACGCTTACGTGGATGATATTGTGGTTAAATCCATCAAAGAGGAAACCCTGATAGATGATTTAAGGGAAACCTTTGATAATCTCCGGGTCTATAAAATTATGCTTAACCCGGCCAAGTGTGTTTTTGGTGTTCCTGCAGGCAAACTATTGGGCTTTTTGGTTTCTGACAGAGGTATTGAGGCTAACCCGGAGAAGATCAAGGCCATCACCTCCCTAGCTAAGCCGGCGTGTATAAATGACGTCCAGCGCTTGGCGGGTCGCATTGCTGCTTTAAGCCGGTTTATAAGCCGTTTGGGTGAGAAGGCCATGCCCTTATATCAGTTGATGAAGAAGACTGATAACTTTGTTTGGAATGATGCAGCTAATACCGCTTTTGAGGATTTGAAAAAGCAGCTGGCAGAGCCCCCAGTCCTTGCTGCTCTGGTTGATAAGGAGCCCTTGCTACTGTATGTGGCGGCAAACGCACGAGCCGTCAGCGTGGCTATTGTGGTGGAGTGCAAGGAGGTGGGTAAGGAGCATCCGGTTCAGCGGCCGGTTTATTATGTCAGCGAAGTGCTCATTGAGTCCAAGCAGCGGTACCCGCATTGGCAGAAGCTTGTGTATGGTGTGTTCATGGCGAGCCGGAAGCTTAAGCATTATTTTCAGGGTCATCCCATCACGGTGGTCAGTTCTGCCCCTCTTGGTGATATTATTCAAAACAGAGAGGCCACAGGGAGAATTGCTAAGTGGGCTATAGAACTTGGACCCCATGGCCTCAAATATGTGCCACGCACTGCTGTTAAATCTCAGGCTTTGGTGGATTTCATCAATGATTGGATAGAGTCACAAGTGCCTGAGCAAAAGCTGGATAACACTTATTGGACTATTCACTTTGATGGGTCCAGACAGCTGGAGGGCTCGGGGGCTGGCGTTGTATTGGCTTCCCCTAAGGGTGACAAGTTCCATTATGTGCTACAGTTGATGTTTCCTTGCACTAACAATGCGGCTGAATACGAGGCTTTGCTCCACGGTCTTCGGGTGGCTAAGGAGATGAGCTTAAGCCGGGTAAGGTGCTTTGGTGACTCAGACTTGGTGGCTCAACAAGTATCAGGCACGTGGGATTCTAAGGATCCTCTCATGGCGGCTTATCGCCGCGAGGTTGATGCCATTGCTGGGCACTTTCAGGGATACCAAGTGGAGCAAATTGATCGCAGGAAGAACGAGGCGGCTGATGCTTTAAGCCGGCTAGGCTCTCAGCGAAAGCCAGTGCCGCCTAACGCTTTCCTGGATGTCCTGTATAGCCCTTCGGTTAAGTTGCCTACAGAGGAGGTCTTGGCTATCCCTGACCCGGAGGCACGACTGGTGGCGGCTCTTCATGTCATACCAGACTGGAAAATGCCATATCTGGCTTATATAACCCGGGGAGAGTTGCCTGAGGATGAAACTTTGGCCAGGCAAATAACCCGGCGGGCTAAGTCAATGATTGTCATCGATGGCGAGTTACATCATCGCAGTGTTTCAGGGGCATTTCAACGTTGTATCTCCCCTGAGGAAGGCCAAGAGATCTTGCGGGAGATCCATGAAGGGGATTGTGGCCATCATGCCGGCTCAAAATCCCTTGTAGCCAAGGCTTTCCGTCATGGTTTTTATTGGCTGACGGCTCATGCTGATGCAGATGACTTGGTCAGTAAATGTGATGGTTGCCAAAGGTTCTCACGACGGGCTCATGTGCCGGCTCGGGAGTTGAGGATGATCCCAATCACTTGGCCCTTTGCGGTCTGGGGGCTTGATATGGTTGGGCCTTTTAAACGGTCCAAGGATAAGAAGACCCACCTCTTGGTGGTAGTTGACAAATTCACAAAGTGGGTGGAAGCTGAGCCAGTTAGCAAGTGTGATGCAGCCACAGCGGTTCAATTTATGAAAAAGGTGATTTTTCGTTTTGGCTTTCCGCACAGCATTATAACTGACAATGGCACCAATCTTTCCAAAGGCGCCATGGAGGAGTTTTGTCAACGAGAGCATATCCGACTTGATGTTTCTTCAGTGGTTCATCCTCAATCCAATGGTCAAGCTGAGAGAGCTAATCAGGAGATTCTGAAGGGCATCAAGCCCCGGCTTCTGGTCCCTTTGCAACGGACGCCGGGTTGTTGGGTGGAGGAGTTGCCCTCCGTCTTATGGAGCATCAATACTACTCCTAACAGATCTACAGGCTTCACGCCTTTCTTCATGGTTTATGGAGCGGAAGCAGTCCTCCCCAGTGACATCCGTCATGACTCACCTCGCGTGGCGGCTTATGTTGAGACGGATAATGTACATGCGCGCCAAGATGCTCTTGACTTGTTGGATGAACAGCGTGATGTGGCAGCAGCCCGGTCAGCGATTTACCAACAAGACTTGCGGCGTTATCATAGCCGCCGGGTCAAATCCCGGGTCTTCCAGGAAGGCGACCTTGTGCTCCGGCTCATCCAGGATCAAACAGATGCACACAAGTTATCCCCACCTTGGGAAGGGCCCTTTGTGGTTAGCAAGAACTTGCACAACGGGTCATATTACCTCATTGACATTCGGGAGCACAAAGATTCACGTAAATCTGAGGAAGAGACCCATCGGCCGTGGAACATAGCTCAGCTTCGGCCTTACTACACTTGAGCTACCGGCTCTCGTGGTGTACATATTTATCTCAGCCATGTATATACTATGATAAGCAATAAAGCAGGACCTCTGTCCTTTTCTCTCCTCCAAATATGTGTGTGTCGTTTTTTACATGCTGACCTAAAGGAGTATCCGGCTTATGATCGTATTCGAATCTAGCCGTAAGCAGTAAAGTCACTTGGGGGCTTCCTGTTCAAACATGGGTCGTATTCGAACCAAAGAGAACATAGCTGTCGATACCCATTTGATTGGCAAAGTGCCGAGCTCATTGGGAGGTTGCCTTTGGTCATATTTGAACCATAGTTTAACCCCTCTGAGAACCGACGTGGATCGTATTCGAATCAGCGTCGTTAAACAATTTTAAGAATCACTTGGGGGCTTCCTGTTCAAACATGGGTCGTATTCGAACCAAAGAGAACATAGCTGTCGGTACCCTCTTGATTGGCATCGCCACACCCACTGGGGGCTATATGATTGTATCCGAATCTTGGCTTAACCCCTTTGGGCCGGGTCTCTGGTCGTATTCGAACCGGAAGCCCCTAAGTTCTTCTGCTTTTTCACAAGTTTACCCTGAGGTATGCATGACCGGGTCTCACTTGCCGGCTTAACTTTGGTTTACAGTGTTAGTTGCACGTCATGGGTGTCGTCAAGGCAAGTAAATCAGGTTAAGGTGTCAACCTTACTACCCGGATTATTTAAACCGGAAGTACACCTACAGGCCGTTAAGTATGATTGTTACGGCTATGTTCAGAGTATAATTAAGGACCAGTCTTTTTTGATTCATATTCCGGGTTATCTATCTCAAACACCTGATTCTCAGGGCGGTAAGCCACCTCGAGACTTGTGATTTGCCTTTCTATGCAGATACTTAAAGGCACCTTTTGAGGTTGAGAAAAACAAAGGGATGATTATGACCCGGAGAAACATCAAAGAGACAAATTCAAAGGGCTTTCGCATTCAAAACATGCACGATGGCACGGCAGAGATAAACTGTTGCACCTACTCTATTACAATAACTCTTCAAGTCTGAAAGGTGGAACAATGTTTGATAACCCGGCAGCTAAATTATGATGCCCGCTGGGTTGAAGTCCCCGGCTCATTCCTGTCTTCTCCTCCGGCTGATCCTAAGACCTCAAAGGTGGATGATTTCCAGTCGATGCCGCTGAGAGCTTCGAACTGGGCTTCTTCGTCAATTAACCCGGCCGGGTCAATCTCCGGGGCGAAGGTGTGCCGACGAGCCGGAGGGATCAGATTGAGAGCTTCATAGCGAGGGGTTGGAATCCTCTGATTCTCCGCATCATAACCCGGCTGGTACTTGGTTAAGTCGGTGTCATTCCCGAGGAGGGTGGCCACCGGGCGTACAGCCTTCACACACGCCGCGAAGTCCTTCTGGTCGAAGGCTGAGCCATCTTCCTTCAGGCTTGGGTAACCCAGGGCGATGTCTGCCGGGTCTAGCTCCGGCAGGAATGCTTTGGCCCGGCTCAGCGCGGCGATTGCTCCGGCTCTCGCGGAGGCCCGACGTAGATCCTGGATCCGTTGCGGCAGAACAGCGAGCCGGCGCAGGACTTCGGCCAGATGAGTTGGCACCTCGTTGGATAGGGCCACCACAGCTAAGGCACGCTGTGACCCGGTGTAGAGCTGTTCCACCAGGGTGTACACGGCCTTTAACTTGGTGACCACGCTCTGGTTGAGGTTGGCACTCCTGGAACCTGTTTAACAGAGTCAGATAAGCCGGTGACAAGGAGGAATCAGGACATATGCAAACTTGATGGAAGCCGGTGAGGCGACTTACCAAAGATAGCGGCCACCATTTGGGAAACCTGGCGCTTTAGACCGGAGAGTTCGGCGGTCTTCTCAGCAAGAGCCTTCTCTGCCTGTTCCGCCCGGGTCACCAGTGCGGCCTTCTCTTCGACCCAGGCCTTTCTCTCAGCATCAAACTCGGTCTTCAATTTTTCTTGGGTGGCGATGCTGGATACAAACTTGGCGTTTCCCTTCCGGGTCTCCATCTCCTGCATCTTCAGCCGGCTCTTGAGATGCGCAAGGTCCGCCTCTAGTTTCGTGCCAACAGCCTGCATATATTTCCGGGTTATTAACAGTCATTATATAAGTCCCAAGCGTTTTCCAAGCAAAGACACTTGGCACTTGGGGGCTAATGCATATTGAACGTATCTATCTACATATTGCCGGCTCAGTTGAGTAAGCCGGAACCTAAGTCTACAACATATTCAAGCATAAGTCGTCGACTTGGGGGCTAGCATGGCAAAGGTAACTATGCAGTAAATAAGAAGACATCAGAAGGATACCTCAGATTTTTGTTGGATCTGGTTGACCATGGTGACCTCGGTGTCCTGGATTTTGTGTACTTGGCTGATGTAGCCAGAGACGAGCTCTCCAATACTCAAGTCGGTGTAGCCGGAGAGGTCCAGGTTCACCCGGTGGGGCTGCAGCAACTCCCCCTTCGCGGAGCATTTGGCCAACGCGGTTGGTCTCCCCGGCTCAACGAATTCCGTCCGGGTGATTACCACATCCGGGTCGTCTGCTGGTGGAGCTGAGCCGGAGGCCTCCAGGTTAACCGAAGCTTCGGTCGTTGCCTTGGTAGTCGGGGCAGGGGCCTCAGGCGCCGTGTCCATTGGAGCGGTGGTTTCGGGGGCGGAGGTAGCTGGCGGCTCTTGAACCGTCGCCTCCGGGTCAGGTAAGTCTGGCACTCCGGCTGACCTGGTCTTCTTCGCTCTTTTGGTGAGCTTTGCCTGGGCGCTGAAAAGACAGAAGTGTTAGGCACACAAAGAGTAAGTACAGACAAAGATAATGTAAGAAGATTGTTGTTACCCGGGTGCAGTCTTGAAGGCCGGCAGATTTGACTGCATGGAGTCACCCGAAGAGGGGGAGGTCTCCTGATAATTGGAGTCAGAAGAGTTGAGTGGCTGACGGATAACACCCGCCAACGGATGAAAAGGGTACAAGTGAGAAAAAACCTCAGTGCGACACTTCCTTGTTGCGTCGGGTAACCCGGCGGAGAGGTCGGTGTCCTTGCGGGCCCGGGTGTGACGCCGGCTCTCGTGAACCTGCTGCTTCAAAAGAAATTGAGGGTCTTGATGAGCTAAAGGATGTGAAAAGCTTACTTTCCGGGTTACTCTTCAGACTTTCAGCTGTGGCAAGGGCTCCGAGTCGGAGGAAAGTGACATTACCTCTTCAACTACCGGGTTACTGGCGCCGGTGTCATCCTGTCAATGAGCAAAGTGTTGATAAGGCGGACAGCAACAAACAACAAATATAGCAAGAATTTAAAGGTTTAAGGGTTACCTCTAACTCGGAGCTATCGCTTAATTGCATTAGCTCCGAAGAAGTGGGTCTGCTTCCCTTTTTGCGAGGGGCCGCTTCCTTGGCGGCTTTCTTCGCCTTCCTGGCCTTCTTGGCCGCTTCATGGTCATATTTGACCCGCCAGAACTTATCATCAGCCTGAAAGATACAATGATTGATTCTTAAAACGGTTCAGATAAAGGTTATATACAGACGAAGATAAAAGTTAAAGTCAGCGGCTTACCGCTGGGGCTGGATTGGTCTTGCAGAAGGGGGCTAACCCGGTTCTTCCGCAATCTGCCAGGCTCTCGTTTAGAAGAGCCTTGGTCTCTTCCTCTGCAACGTCTTCTGGAAGATCATTGCGACTGTGCCTCTGCGGGTCATCCTTTCGCCCGGTGTACTCACACATTAAGCCAGGGCGGCGGCTCAATGGGATCACCCGCCATGAGATCCAGACCCGGACCAGGTCAATTCCGTTCAGACTGTTGCCTAGCAGGGCCTTGATCTTATTGATAGTTGGAAGAAGAGGCTGGCGTTTCGCTGCAGTCAGTTTGTCCGACAGCGGATGAGTCGGCTCTAGACGTGTTGGGCGAAAGCCGGGCAGCGGGTTCTCGTCAGCCGGGGACGTATCTTGACAGTAGAACCAAGTCATATTCCAGTCCTTGGGGTGGCTCGGCGGCTCTGCTTAAGGGAAAAGACAGTCCCTACGCCGCTGGATGGAGATGCCGCCTAACTCCAGACTTGGCCCGTTGGCGCACTCATTTTGGCGGTTTAAGTAAAACAGCTCTCTGAAGAGCAGCAGACTCGGCTCTTCTCCAAGATACACTTCGCAAAAGACTTGGAAGTTACAGATGTTGGATACGGAGTTGGGTCCTATATCCTGAGGCCGTAGCTCAAAGAAGTTGAGCATGTCCCTGAAAAACTTTGAGCCGGGCGGTGCGAAGCCCCGGCTCATATGATCTGCGAAGATCACTACCTCCCCGTCCCTTGGTTGTGGTCTCTCTTCCGACGGGTCAGGGGCACGGTAGGACATGATTTCCTTCTTAGGTAAATATCCGGACTTAACAAAACTGGCCAGGGTCTCGTCGGTGACGTTGGATCTCATCCAGTTGCAAGTGATGGGAGCCTTGGGAGGCATGGTGAAAGTTGGTGGTCTATGATAAAGAGAAAAAGTGTCCGGGTTAATTATAAGCCGGAGATCTACAGTTCAAACTAAGATGGCGGCTTATGAAGGGGACTAATGATATATACTCAGGTACAGTGGATTATTTAAGCCGAAGGGGCATTCAAGACAAGATTGATTGTTTACGGCTTTATCACAGTTAAGCCGGAGGATTCTACAAAGCATGGTTCTCTTTAAACCGGAGGATTCTACAACGCGTGGGTTTTTTAACCTGGACTCGTAAGCCGCCAAGATTCAATGGTTGCCGTTTTTACTAAGTGTGGTAAAACAGGTTTCACATATGGCAGTAACTTTGTTGGATCAAAATGGTTAGGTGAAATGAAAACTTTCTAGACCTAGAAACAGACGAGCGGATATTCTAGAGCTCGAACGAAGCATCTATACAGTGGAAGGAGATCTACTGGTACTTGAAATGAGGCTTAAACAACTACCGCACTAGTTTTATGCAAGGTTAAAGATCAACCAAGTACAGTGGCTACGAGAACTACCGAGGTTTGTGGCAATGGCGATGAACGCGAAGAACACAGACGAACCTTACGGCAGATCTATCTGACAGGGCAAAGGAGACTCACCAGAGTTGGAGAAGAGCGGAAGTCGCCGCCGTGTATCTGGTCCGAATCAGGGTGATGCAGCGACCGGGTTGATGAAGACCAGGGGCGCGACGGCGGCGGCAGTGGCAGAGCTCGGGCAGAGGAGCGACGGCGCGAGGAGGAAGAAGAGAGCGTGAGAAGAACCCGTTGGGCCGGCCTATTTATAAGGCAAGGTCATAAGTGGGCGCGAGATTCAAGGAGACCACGACGTGATTATCTCCCCCCCCCCCCCACGACGCCTCGATTTTTGGAATGACAGTAAAGCAAAGATCCGTTGCGGATCTGGCGGAGTAAAAAACGGACTTAATGGAGGATGACGTCATGGCGGATTATCCGGAGTCCAGAGGATGACGTCACTCCGGGTTATGGCCTTCACATAAATGGTAAGCCGGAGATTTTTTCTGTCAGAAGAATTGAAGATTGACATGAGCCGGCTCAAATCAATCTGGGGCCTAATGTTGAGGATATAGACCTCAGAGTCACCCGCCAGGAGGGGCTGGGTTACTCGTACGGTCGTTGCCAGAAGCCCGGAGCTAAGTTTCAAGATGATGGGGGAGAGATGGGCTGAGATCCGGATATGGCTTAAGGCCCGTAGTTACAATCATTGCTATAATAGAACTTGTAGTGTAAGGCAAGTATTGTTTAGAGTCCGAGCCGGACACTCTTATGAGCCGGCCGGGACTCTAAGGGTTGCTAGGCGTCAGCCTCCCTATATAAAGGGACGACCCGGCAGCGGTTTAAGGGCGACAACAATCTCATCGAGAGCCGGGCATAGCTGTTAGCTCCTGGCGATCATAACCCTAATCAATATCACCTCAAACTGGACGTAGGCTTTTACCTTCACCGTAAGGGGCCGAACCAGAAAAAACCCTCGTGTTCCTTGTCCCGCATAACCCCTTCAAGCTTCCTAGTTGCGATGGCTCCACGACTAAGTCCTAGCTCAAGGACATCTGCCGTGACAATTCCATGACACAAGGCATGGCAGTATTCTACTAAATGCTTATGACAAAAGTCCCTTACTGACCATAAGCCTAAAAGGACCAGAAGATATGATGCAACCATGTAAACATAGCAAGTTTCGTTAACAGGTTTCAGACTTAGCAGAAAACAGAGCATGGCAGAAACAATAATATGAAGGCATCTTTGTGAGCTTGATGCACTCACCACAAAGCAATTCATGACAAAACAATCATACCTACAGCAAGATGGCAAATTTATGAAGCTATCCATGGCAAGAACAAAAGCATAGCATGTATGGATCAACTACAACAAAGCTTGGCAAAATTGAATAACATGTAAACAATCTGCCAGAAATATTTTATAGCAAAAGTAGAGCAATATTGAGTCATGCTATAGCACTCCATAATTGCAAACCAGTACAGGAATGGATCAATTACAACAATAGCTACAAAACATCCTTACTTAACATCTCCAAAATATGCATGGATCTCTCTGTAGCATCAAGTTTACATGGCAACAAAATAACAGCAGACAAAGACTTAGAGAAATCACAAAGTCCCTGAAATCAGAAACATTACGGGGCCTAGTTTGCATGCTTCTGCTAGTCGCCACAGAGATCACAAAAATACATGGCATACACCCTTGGAAAGATGACATAGCACACAACAAAATACATGTAGAGCTCATGCCCATAAGATGCACAGATTAAATGATACAAAAATAACAAATCTCCAAGTTCTGCTAAGTACCAGCAGATAACAGCAACTAGCACTCTTGCACCAGAGATTTGGGCATCAAGATGGACTCTAATGAATATGGTGCAATTGAACAAAATGTGGAGCATCACGAGGCAAACATTTCGATATATTACACGCGCGAAACGGAGCTATATGCAGAGAGTTATGCCATGATGAACAGATGCACTTATTGTAAGAATCACGGGACTTAGCAAAATTTGAGGGGGGTCTCGGGAAAAAGTCAACCTCGGGCTCTCCAGATCCGATCGGGGCTTCGACGGTGGAGCTCGCCGGAGGGAGTGGAGGAGAGGGCAACGGCGGCGATGGCAGCGGGGGAGAAGGGCGCGGCGCCGGAGGGAGCTGGGTACGGCGGTGGACGGCGGCGGCGTGGCACCGACGACGTGGGGCGGCGAGGCGGCGGCGGCGGCGCGGCGAGGCGGCGGCGGCGGCACGGGAGGCACGGGCCCGGCGGGCTCGCGATGGGCCTCGCGGGCCGGCGCGGTGGAGAGGGCGGCGGCGACAGGTGGCGGGCTCCCGTTGGACGCGGGTGGCGGCGCGATTCTGTCCGGCCGGAGCGGACACGTCCGGTGGCGGCGGGGATTTTTCTAGGGTTTTGGACTGCGAACGTATACGGGAGGGGATGCAAATATATAGGTAGACGGAGCTAGGAGAGTCCAAATGAGGTGCGGTTTTTGCCCACACGATCGTGATCGAACGACCTACAGCATGGAAGAGAGTTTGGTGGGTTTTGGGCTGGTTTTTAGGGGGGTTTTGCTGCAACACACAAATGGACTTTGCGGTTGCCCGGTTAACCGTTGGAGTACCAAACGACCTCCAAATGGAACGAAACTGGACCGGTGGTCTACCGGTGGTATACCAAGGCCACTTGACAAGCCTCGGTCCATTCCGAGAACGTTAGACACCCGCTCACGAAAGAAAACAAGAGGGGTGCACCGGAGGAGATGGGAGCGCCGGATTGCAAAACGGACAACGGGGAAAATGCTCGGATGCATGAGACGAACACGTATGCAAATGCAATGCACAAGATGACATGATATGATATGCATGACATGAACAAAATGCAAAACGAAAGACAAAACCCGACCACGGAGGGAATATCATAGCACATAGCCGAAAATGGCAAGAGTTGGAGTTACAAATATGGAAAGTTACATCCGGGGTGTTACATCGCTGCATGTGGATCTTTTTCCACTCCACCATCTTCCCAATTTGCTATCCTCTGCTCTGCTGGTCATGCAGACGGAAACCTTAACTTGCACTATTAAAGGAAACCCTACTTCATGCAGACTAATCCATGTCTGGGTTGAATAAGGAAAGGAAGGGAGACTGTACTGTCCAAGAGACTAGGCATCGAACCCGCATCTAGGTTGAAAAGGGGAAAATCCATAGCTAAGGAACGAGTCTCGTGTCTCTTGGTTGAAGAAGGGTAGAAAGGCGTTGACAACGCAATAGAGAATGACCAGGTCGATCGGTTTGTTGTCCTCACATAGGAAAAAGGTGGCTAAAGAGAACAAAAATTGGATGTAATCCACATATGTTGCCTGGATATTTGTTGCTCTAGGCAACCATACCTCCCTCACCACTCTATGCATCTGTGGAGGTACACCGTACTGGTGCGCCCACTGTTCGATTGGGCCTCACATGCTCTTACTGCCACTATTTTGCTGTTAGTATAACGCCAGCGGTCAAGTCAAGCAATGCTACTGCTAAAGTGATGCCACATTTAACTAATGCCGCACTGAGTCTAATGCCACCAATAAATTTAAGCAATGCCATTTAATGTCACTGGATTATTTCAGGGTTAGCTGTTGATTGTGGGTGTATTAAAGATTTTTCAGCTAAGGCATTCTAGTGCTGTTGCACAGCCAGTATACCAACGATGAATCTTGTTACTACCTTCAGATTTTTTATACTGTCATTTGTTAATAATGCTAGTTACCTTAAGACTTTTGTATTTCGTTTAAGGCTCTTGCACAACTAGTATACCAATGCTGAAACTTGTTACCTTCACATTTTGTATTGTTAATTCTTATAGAAATCTTCTAGTGCTAGAGCTTATGGAAATCTGTTCAGTAAAACCATTGTACTGTACCCTGTAATAAAATAACTACTCTACTATTTGCACTAGCCACTGGATTAGTGTATATTTGTACTATTCAAATGGTGTTGCATTAGCGTATGGACATATATAAAGTGTGGCAAGCTTTCCCAGGTATGTGCTCAAGAAAACTACTAGCTGTTTTTCTAAATATCTAGACGTTTGGGTACTTTAAATTGAACTGCGAAAACGTTTTATATTAAGGAACAGAGGGTGTAGAGTTCACTCAAATTGTCCCGGTAAAGCTAGTCACACCTTTGTTAAAATTAATGTTCATTATGTTATCGGAGGAGGTCTGTATGTTTGTCTCTAATGCCTGTCGACTACATACCTGACATCATGATGTAATGTTAAGACATTTCCTTTTGTACAGTGTCACTGAATTGTCAAGGCGGTGATGGCATTTGATTTTAGTTGAACTGCACAAAATATGCTTAAAATAACAGGAAAGGTCAGGAATGGTTCAATTTTTCAGAAAAAACTATGTATGCCTTCCTGACATCAGCCGTTGTTGCCTTATTTATTCCTTCAAACTGGTGGTTAAAAACAGTCTTGCTACCTTTTTCCATAAATAAATTGGAATGCTTATATTTGTGAGTCTATGCTTCAACTAGTGCCACTTTTATAGTAATCACACTTCCAATATCTATGCAAACAGGGATGCTCGATTTTAGTGGAACTACACAAAAAGTCCAAATGGTTCAACATTAGGAGCATGTTTTCTTCCAAACCTTTATATCCAATTGGTGGCACTATGAGCTGTTCATTACGAAGGTACATGGTTGGCTACTATCTTGCTACTCATTTTGTACTGTCATTAGATAGTAATACTAGTGGTTTGCATGTGAATTTATTGGTAGGGTGGACCTGTTGAGGATATAGACCTTAGAGTCACCCGCCAGGATGGGCCGGGTTACTCATATGGTCATTGCCAGAAGCCTGGCGCCAAGCTTGAAGACGGTGGGCCAAAGATGGGTTTAAGACCCGGATATGGCTTAAGGCCCGTAGTTGCAATCATTGTTATGGTAGAACTTGTAGTGTAAGGCAAGAATAGTTGAGAGTCCGAGCCGGACACTCATATGAGCCGGCCGGGACTCTGAGAGCTGCAGGGCGTCAGCCTCCCTATATAAAGGGACGACCCGGCAGCGGTTTAAGGCACAGAACAATCTCATCGAGAGCCGGGCATAACAGTTTAGCTCCCTGGTGATCGTAACTCTAATCAATACCACCTCAAACTGGACGTAGGCTTTTACCTTCACCGCAAGGGGCCGAACCAGTATAAACCCTCGTGTTCCTTGTCCCGCATTAACCCCTTCAAGCTTCCTAGCTGCGATGGCTCCACGACTAAGTCCTAACTCAAGGACATCTGCCGTGGCAATTCCACGACAGTTGGCGCCCACCGTGGGGCCAGCGCACGGTGGATTTGAGTTCTTGAAGGGCAGCTTCGAAGGGCTCAAGGGATACGCTGTGGGCCGGATGACCAAGAGTCGTCGCGGCAAGCTCTATATCGACGATGCAAACTGGGGCCCCGACGCCGGCTCAATTGAGTACGGGTACCGGGTCCCCTTCGGCGGAATTCATGTTTTCATTGGCAAGATTGGTGAGCCGGGCCCTGAGCCGGATCTCTGCGCCGATCTCATCGAGACGGCTCAGCGTGCACGACCCGCCCGGGCCCGGCTTGCCTTACGGCACGCTTTTGTGGGATGTATCCATGGAGGGCCCTCTGATCAATCTGGATCTGGTGATGAGGCGGCCGCCAGCTCTGACGGCGAGTCGTCCACCGATGAGTCAAACTCGTTGTATCAACTCCAAGATGGCAGGCTCATGGGTTGTTCCGATGGTGACAGTATTCCGGACCCGTTTGAGCCGCCAAGTCAGGTTGGAGTCTTTATGGCCGGTGCGCAGCCTGTTCAGAACCCCGCTGCTGGAGCGGGAAACCCGGTGCCTTCTCCGGCTCAGGTACTAATGGATCTCATGGACAAGATGACGGCGCTGTTAACCGCTACGGTTGACCCGGCAGATCAAGCTCAGCATGATGCGGAGGTGGCGCAGTTAAAATTGGATCAAGTGAAAGCCAAGGAGGATCTGGCAGCAGAGGGGATCAGGATGGCTGCGGAAAGGGCGGCTCTCGACGCCCAAACCCAGTTGATTCAAGCGCAGTCCTTCCGGCTAACGATGGATCAAAACGCGTCCAATGAGGTCCTGAGAAGGAGGCATCAAAAGGCCCAATCTCGACTCCCTCCGGTTTACGATCCGTGAAACCTCTTCAACACGCCAGGTGTAGGGTCTAGTAACCCGCCAGGGGTCATAGTGCCCGGGTCTGGGACCCCTATTCAGCCACAAGTGATGGGGCCTCCCCAGGTGCCCCCTGCCCTGCCCCAGTACGTACCAATACCCCCGGGTCATTATAATAACCCGCTGGAGAACATGGTCGCCGCGGCGGCTCGGCTGGCGGCTCTCCCAGTTGACGGAACTCTCCGACGGCTATTGAAACCCGTCGGGTCAGGGAACTCCTTCAGACAGCACTGGCGCAGCAAGAGGCGTATTCCTACAGCCGAGACAGGATCCACTCGACCCCTCATCCAGGCCGGAGCCCGAGTTACAGCAGACACATGGTCTCAGCGACCGGTTCAAGTAACGTCCGACGCCATGACCCGCCCCCTGGCCATGGCCCGGTTCATAATGGAGCCTTTCACGCAGCAGACCAGGACAGAGCGCGGCAAGAGGCGGAGCAGGTGCCTCAATTGACGGCTTACCAGACCCCCCCCCCCCCGGCTTATCCGACGACTTCCGTCGACGTGGGTATCCCTACCAGGACTGGGGGTGTCCCTTGTTTAGTGCCAGCTATCCGCAATGAGCGTCTACCCAAGGACTTCAAAGGCCCTAGGAAGGTGCCTAATTACACAGCAGACTTACAACCTGCAGCCTGGATCGAGAGTTATGAGATGGCTATGGAGCTGCTGGAGGTCAGTGAGGCGGCCATGGCTAAGTATTTTACCATGATGTTAGATGGGACTGCCCGCACTTGGTTGAAAGGGCTACCACCGAATTCCATTGGGTCTTGGGCTGAGCTGAAAGCCCGGTTCATCCAAAACTTCAAGGATATCTGTAGGCAATCTATGTCAATTGTGGATTTAACTAACTGCAAGCAGCAGGAGGGTGAGTCTACGACACATTGGGTTCGCCAGGTTAAGGAGATAATACATTCCTCGGATAAGATGGACGCCGGCTCTGCAGTCTTAATGTTGGAGCAGAATTGTCGTTTTGTGCCCCTAAAGATGAAACTCGGGCGGCTTAAGCGCGACTGCAATGATATGGGTACACTGATGGCGGCTCTTGTCAAGTACGCCGATTCTGATGGTACCAAGGACCCCGCTTCAGATGATGAAAGGACAGGGAAGGGAAAGAAGAACGGCAATGGCAAGGGTCCTCAGCATAACCCAGGGAACCAAGGAGGAGGCAAGCGCAAGGCCGACGGCGGCCTAGAGTTCGTGGCCAACGCCAGCTCACAAGGGAATAACCAGCGACGTAAGGGGAGGCCCCCTCCCCGAGGCGGCGGGTCAGGCCCGACGCTGGAGCAGCTGTTGAATGAGCCTTGTCCAAGGCATGGCTATAGAGAGAAGCCAGCGACTCATCTATGGAAGGACTGTGCAATCATGAAGGCCTTTAAGAATTACAATGGCCCGGGCGGCGGCTCAAATTCCAATCCTCCGAACGGTCAAGGGGGCTTTAATCAGCAGTCTGGCCAGGGTCACCAACAGCAGCAGGGGGTTATCAGACCAATCCCAAGCAGCTTAGCGGTGGACAGTACCATGTATTCACCACCAGTCTGTGTAAGCGAGACCAGAAGCTTCATAAGAGGGCCGTGAATGCTGTCGAGCCGGCGGTTCCACGCTACTTGCGGTGGTCTGAGCAGCCTATAGTGTGGAGTAGAGAGGATCACCCTCCCCGGGTAGACAATCCGGGTAACTTGGCCTTAGTGGTGGCTCCTCAGGTGGGAGGATATAAGTTCACTAAGGTGCTCATGGATGGAGGCAGCAGCATCAACATCCTCTATTATGAGACTTTTTGCCGTATGGGATTGGTTGATAAGAACCTCAGCCAGTCAAACACTATCTTCCATGGTGTGGTACCTGGTAAGTCGGCTTATCCAGTCGGCAAGATCGAGTTGGAAGTGGCCTTCGGAGATGAAAACAACTACAGGGTGGAAAAATTGACCTTTGAGGTGGTCAAGATAAGAAGTCCGTACCATGCTATATTTGGGCGGCCGGCTTACGCCAAATTCATGGCACGGCCGTGTTATGTTTACTTACAGCTCAAGATGCCGGGTCATAATGGGACCATTACGGTTCACGGCAGCCGGAAGGTGGCCTTGGAATGTGAGAAAGGCGATGCAGCTTATGCAGAATCTGTTTGCGCAACAGAGGAGTTGAAGTTTTACAAGGACAATGTTGACCCCACTGATATGACCTCTTTGAAAAAGCCGACTACGGAGCATGAGCCGGCAATGAAATTTAAGTCGGCTGATGAGACTAAACTCGTTGATTTCACTCCAGGAGATTCATCTCAGCAGTTTAGCATCGGTGCCAACCTGGATCCAAAATAGGAAAGCACGCTCATCAAGTTCATCCGTGAGAATAGGGACATCTTCGCATGGAAACCTTCGGACATGCCAGGTGTACCTAGAGAACTCGCTGAGCACACTCTCAAAGTTGATCCGAAATTTAAGCCGGTCAGGCAGTTCCTTCGGCGGTTCAATGAGGAGCGGCGGAAAGCTATTGGTGAAGAGGTGGCCCGGCTCCTGGCGGCCGGGTTTATTGTTGAAGTCTTTCACCCGGAGTGGTTGGCTAACCCGGTGCTCGTGCTCAAGAAGAACGGCACTTGGCGGATGTGTGTGGATTATACGGACTTAAACAAGGCATGTCCGGCTGATCCTTTTGCCCTCCCCCGTATTGATCAAATTATTGATGCTACGGCAGGTTGTGCGCGCTTCAGTTTCTTGGATGCTTATTCCGGATATCATCAGATTAAAATGGCAGTTAAGGACTAGGAGAAGACGGCGTTCATCACTCCCTTTGGAGCCTTCTGCTATGTGTCTATGCCCTTTGGACTCAAGTGTGCACAGGCGACTTACCAGCGTTGTGTACAGAACTGCCTTCATAAACAGATTGGGCGCAATGTTCACGCTTATGTGGATGATATTGTGGTCAAGTCCATAAAAGAGGAAACCCTGATAGATGATTTAAGGGAAACCTTTGATAATCTCCGGGTCTACAAGATGATGCTTAACCCGACCAAGTGTGTTTTTGGTGTTCCTGCGGGCAAACTTTTGGGTTTCTTGGTTTCTGACAGAGGCATTGAAGCTAACCCGGAAAAGATCAAAGCCATCACCTCCCTAGCTAAGCCGGCGTGTATAAATGATGTTCAGCGCTTGGCGGGTCGCATCGCTGCTTTAAGCCGGTTTATAAGTCGTTTGGGTGAGAAGGTCATGCCATTATATCAGTTGATGAAGAAAACTGATAACTTTGTCTGGAATGATGCAGCTAATACCGCTTTTGAGGATTTGAAGAAGCAGTTGGCAGAGCCCCCAGTCCTTGCTGCTCCGGTTGATAAGGAGCCCTTATTACTGTACGTGGCGGCGAACACATGAGCCGTCAGTGTGGCTGTGGTGGTGGAACGCAAGGAAGAGGGTAAGGAGCATCCGGTTCAGCGGCCGGTTTATTATGTCAGCGAAGGGCTTATCGAGTCCAAACAGCGGTATCCACATTGGCAGAAGCTTGTTTATGGTGTGTTCATGGCAAGCCGGAAGCTTAAGCATTATTTCCAGCGCCATCCCATAACCGTGGTCAGTTCTGCCCCTCTTGGTGATATCATTCAAAATAGAGAGGCCACAGGGAGAGTGGCTAAGTGGGCTATCGAGCTCGGACCTCATGGTCTCAAATATGTGCCACGCACTGCTGTTAAATCTCAGGCCTTGGTGGATTTCATCAATGATTGGACAGAGTCACAAGTGCCCGAGCAAAAGCCGGATAACACATATTGGACTATTCACTTCGATGGGTCCAGGCAGTTGGAGGGCTCGGGGGCTGGAGTTGTATTGGCTTCCCCTCAAGGTCACAAGTTCCATTATGTGCTACAATTGATGTTTCCTTGCACTAACAATGCGGCTGAGTATGAGGCCTTGCTCCACGGTCTTCGGATGGCTAAGGAGATGAGCTTGAGCCGGGTCAGGTGTTTCGCTGACTCAGACTTGGTGGCTCAACAAGTATCAGGCAAGTGGGACTCTAAGGACCCTCTCATGGCGGCTTATCGCCGCGAAGTTGATGCCATTGCTGGGCACTTTCAGGGCTACCAAGTAGAGCACATTGATCACAGGAAGAATGAGGCGGCTTATGCTTTAAGCCGGCTAGGCTCTCAGCGAAAGCCGGTGCCACCTAATACTTTCTTGGATGTCCTGTATAATCCTTCTGTTAAGCTGCCTACAGAGGAAAACTTGGCTGTCCCCGACCCGGAGGCACGACTGGTGGCGGCTCTCCATATCATACCAGACTGGACAATGCCCTATATGGCTTACATGACCCGGGGCGAGTTACCTGAGGATGAAACTTTGGCCAGGCAAATAACCCGGCGGGCTAAGTCAATGATCGTTATTAATGGTGAGTTGCACCACCACAGTGTTACGGGAGCGTTTCAGCGTTGTGTTTCCCCTGAGGAAGGTCAAGAGATCTTGCGTGAGATCCATGAAGGGGATTGCGGCCATCACGCCAGCTCAAAGTCTCTTGTGGCCAAGGCTTTTCGTCATGGTTTTTATTGGTTGACGGCTCATGCTGATGCAGAGGACTTGGTCAGTAAGTGTGACGGTTGCCAAAGGTTCTCGCGACGAGCTCATGTACCGGCTCAAGAACTGAGGATGATCCCAATTACTTGGTCCTTTGCGGTCTGGGGGCTTGATATGGTTGGGCCTTTCAAAAGGTCCAAGGATAAGAAGACCCACCTTTTGGTGGCAGTTGACAAGTTTACCAAGTGGGTTGAAGCGAAGCCAGTTAGCAAGTGCGATGCAGCCACGGCGGTTCAGTTTATGAAAAAGGTGATCTTTCGCTTTGGTTTTCCACACAGCATTATCACTGACAATGGCACCAATCTCTCCAAAGGCGCCATGGACGAGTTTTGTCAACGAGAGCATATCCGACTTGATATTTCCTCAGTGGCTCATCCTCAATCCAATGGTCAAGCTGAGAGAGCTAATTAGGAGATTCTGAAGGGTATCAAGCCCCGGCTTTTGGTCCCTTTGCAACGGACGCCGGGTTGTTGGGTGGAGGAGTTGCCCTCCGTGTTATGGAGCATCAACACTACTCCTAACAGGTCTATAGGTTTTACGCCTTTCTTCATGGTTTATGGGGCAGAAGCAGTCCTCCCCAGTGACATCCGTCATGACTCACCTCGAGTGGCGGCTTATGTTGAGATGGATAATGAACAGGCGCGCCAAGATGCTCTTGACTTGTTGGACGAACAGCGTGATGTGGCAGCAGCCCGTTTGGCAATTTACCAACAAGACCTGCGCCGTTATCATAGCCGCCGGGTTAAATCCCGGGTCTTCCAGGAAGGCGATCTCGTGCTCCGGCTCATCCAGGATCAAACAGATACACACAAGCTGTCCCCACCTTGGGAAGGGCCCTTTGTGGTCAGCAAGAACTTGCACAACGGGTCATATTACCTCATTGACATACGGGAGCGCAAAGATTCACGTAAGTCGGAGGAAGAGACCCATCGGCCGTGGAACATAGCTCAGCTTCGGCCTTACTACACTTGAGCCACCGGCTCTCGTAATGTACATATTTCTCTCAGTCATGTATATATTATGATAAGCAATAAAGCAGGACTTCTGTCCTTTTTCCTCCTCCAAAGATGTACGTGTTGTTTTTCATTACAAGATTACATGATAACTTAAAGGAGGATCCAGCTTATGATCGTGTTCGAATCTAGCTATAAGCAATAAGGTCACTTGGGGGCTTCCTGTTCAAACATGGGTCGTATTCGAACCAAAGAGAACATAGCTGTCGATACCCATTTGATTGGCAAAGTGCCGAGCTCATTGGGAGGTTTCCTTTGGTCATATTTGAATCATAGTTTAACCCCTCTGAGAACCGACGTGGATCGTATTCGAATCAGCGTCGTTAAACAATTCTTAAAATCACTTGGGGGCTTCCTGTTCAAACATGGGTCGTATTCGAACCGAAGAGAACATAGCTTTCGGTACCCTTTTGATTGGCATCGCCACACCCACTGGGGGCTATATGATCGCATTCGAATCCTAGCATAACCCCTTTGGGCCGGGTCTCTGGTCGTATTCGAACCGGAAGCCCCTAAGTTCCTCTGCTTTATAGTAAGTTCCGTCTGTTTATTTCCAAGTGTGTACGGCCGGGTCTCATTTTGCCGGCTTAACTTTGGTTTACAGTATTAGCTGAACACACTTGGTGTTTTAAAAGACAGGTAAACCGGAATTGCGGTGTCAACCTTCCTACCCGGGTTATCTAAGCCGGAAGTATGCTTGCAGGCCGCTGAGTATGTTATTATGGCTGTATTTAGGATATTATTGAAGACCAGTCCTTTTTTGATTCATATTCCGGGTCATCTAAAAAACCTATGCTTCTCAGGGCGGTAAGCCACCTCGAGGCTTGTGATTTGTCTTTCTCTGAAGGATAGTTACAGGCAACTATTTTGAGAGTAAGGAAAACAAATGATTAATTGTGACCCGGAGAAACATAAAGGAGACAATTTCAGCAGACTTCAGCATTCAAGGCGTGCACGATGGCATGACAAAGATAAAGTACTGGTTCTACTCTATTACAAGACTCATTGAGTCCAAAAGGATGAGACATTGTTTGCTAAGCCGCCCGCCGAGTTACGACGCTTGTTGAGTTGAAGTCTCCGGCTCGTTCCTATCTTCTCCTCCGGCTGATCCCAAGACCTGGAAAGTTGATGACTTCCAGTCGATGCCGCTGAGAGCTTCGAATTGGGCTTCCTCGTCAATTAACCCCACCGGGTCAATCTCCGGGGCGAAGGTGCGCTGACGAGCCGGCGGGATCAAGTTGAGGGCTTCATAGTGCGGTGTAAGGATCCTCTGATTTTCTGTATCGTAGCCCAGCCGGTACTTAGTCAGATCTGTATCATTGCCAATCAGAGTGGCCACCGGGCGTACGGCCTTCACGCAAGCTGCGAAGTCCTTCTGATCAAAAGCGGAGCCGTCTTCCTTCAGGCTTGGATAGCCAAGGGCGATGTCCGCCGGGTCTAACTCCGGCAGGAACGCCTTGGCCCGGCTCAGCGCGGCGATCGCTCCGGCTCTTGCAGAGGCCCGTCGCAGCTCTTGGATCCGTTGAGGCAGTACAGCGAGCCGGCGAAGGACTTCTGCCAGGTGAGTCGGCACCTCATTGGATAGGGCCACCACAGCTAAGGCACGCTGTGACCCGGTGTAGAGCTGCTCCACCAGGGTATACACGGCCTTCAGCTTGGTTACCACGCTCTGGTTGAGGTTGGCACTTCCGGGACCTGTTTAACGGAATCAGATAAGCCGCCGACAAGGATGAATTATGAGATATAAACATTCTAAACTTGATGAAAGCCGGTGAGGCGACTTACCGAAGATTGCGGCCACCATCTGGGACACCTGGCCCTTTAGGCCGGAGAGCTCGGCGGTCTTCTCGGAGAGAGACTTCTCCGCCTGTTCAGCCCGGTTCACCAATGCGGCCTTCTCTTCGGCCCACGCCTTCCACTCAGCGTCAAACTCCGTCTTCAGCTTCTCTTGAGCGGCGATGCTAGACACAAATTTGGCATTTTCCTTCCGGGTCTCCATCTCTTGCATCTTCAGCCGATTCTTGAGATCAGCCATGTCAGCCTTTAGCTTCTTGCCAGCAGCCTGCATACATTTCCGGGTTATGACCTGAACAGTTACTATATAAATTTCAAGTCCCAAACGTTTTCCAAGCAAAGACACTTGGCACTTGGGGGCTAATGCATATTGAACGTTTCTATCTACAAATGGCCGGTTCAATTGGGTAAGCCGGAACCTAAGTCTACAACATATTCAATCATAAGTCGTCGACTTGGGGGCTAGCATGGTAAAGGTAACTATGCAGTAAGTACGAGGACAGCAGAATGATACCTCAGATTTCTGCTGGATCTGGTTCACCATGGCAACCTCTGCGTCCCGGCTCTTGTGCACTTGGCTGATGTAGCCAGAGACGAGCTCTCCAATGCTCAGGTTGGTGTGGTCGGAGAGGTCCAGGTTCACCCGGTGGGGCTGCAGCAACTCCCCCTTAGCGGAGCACTTAGCCAGTGCCGTAGGTCTCCCCGGCTCAACAAATTCCGTCCGGGTAATTACCACGTCCGGATCTGGTTGAGCCGAGCCGGAGGCCTCCGGGTTAGCAGACGCTTCGGCAGCTGCCTTGTTAGTTGGAGCGGCGGCTTCGGGAGCGGAGGCAGCTGGCGGTTCTTGATCTGCTGCCTCCGGCTCAGGCAACTTCGGCTCTTCGATTGGCTTGGCTTTCTTCGCCCTCTTGGTGAGTTTGGCTTGGGCACTGAAAGGACAGAAACGTTAAGCACAAAAATGGTAAGTAAAGACAAGTATAACATGAGATGGTTGTCATTACCCGGGCGCGGTCTTGAAAGCCGGAAGACTCGACTGCATAGAGTCGCCCGAAGAGGGGGAGGTCTCCTGATAATTTGAGTCAGAAGAATTGAGTGGCTGACGGATAACACCCGCCAACGGATGAAAAGGGTACAAGTGGGAAATAACCTCAGTTCGGCGCTTCCTCGATGCGTCAGGCTGCCCGGAGGAGAGGTCGGTGTCCTTGTTGGTCCGGGTGTGACGCCGGCTCTCATGAACCTGTCGCTTCAAAATAAATTGAGGATCTTGATAAGCTAAAGGATGTGAAAAGCTTACTTTCCGGGTTACCCTTCGGACTTTCAGCCTTGGCAAGGACTCCGAGTCGGAGGAAAGTGACATTACCTCTTCATCCACCGGGTTACTGGCTCCGGTGTCATCCTGTTGATGAACAAGTGTTGGTAAGGCGGACAAGAAATAAACAATAAACACAACAAAGAGCTTACAGGTTCAGGGGTTACCTCTGACTCGGAGCTGTCACTTAATTGCATCAGCTCCGAAGCAGTTGGCCTACTCCCCTTCTTGCGGGGAGCAGCTTTCTTGGCGGCTTTCTTCGCCTTTCTGGCCTTCTTGGCCGCTTTGTGGTCATATTTGACCCGCCAGAACTTGTCATCAGCCTGAAAGAATACAATGAGGTTTTCTTAAAAATTATTCAGATGAAAGTTACGTACAGATAAGATGCTCAGATCAGCGGCTTACCGCTGGGGCTGGGTTGGTCTTGCAGAAGGGGGCTAACCCGGTCCTTCCGCAGTCTGCCAGGCTCTCGTTCAAGAGAGCCTTGGTCATCTCCTCTGCAACGTCTTCAGGAAGATCATTGCGGCTGTGTCTCTGAGGGTCATCCTTTCGGCCCGTGTACTCACACATTAAGCCGGGGCGGCGGCTCAATGGGATCACCCGCCACGAGATCCAGACCCGGACCAGATCGATTCCATTCAGACCATTGCCCAGGAGAGCCTTGATCTTGTTGATAGTGGGGAGCAGAGGTTGGCGCTCCGCTTGAGTCAGCTTGTCTGACAGTGGGTGAGTCGGCTCCAGGCGTGAGGGGCGAAAGCCGGGCAACGGACATTCATCAGCCGGCGACGTGTCTTGGCAGTAAAACCACGTCAGATTCCAGTCCTTGGGGTGGCTGGGCGGCTCTACATAAGGGAAAAGGCAGTCCCTTCGCCGATGAATGGAGATGCCACCTAGCTCTAGACTTGGCCCATTGGCGCACTCATTCTGACGGTTCAAGTAAAAAAGCTCTCTGAAGAGCAGCAGACTTGGTTCTTCTCCAAGGTAAACCTCGCAGAACACTTGGAAGTTGCAGATATTGGACACTGAGTTGGGTCCTATGTCCTACGGCTGCAGATCGAAGAAATTCAGAACGTCTCTGAAAAACTTTGAACCGGGCGGTGCGAAGCCCCGGCTCATATGATCCGCAAAAATCACTACCTCCCCGTCCTTTGGATGTGGTCTCTCTTCTGATGGGTCAGGGGCACGGTAGGACATGATGTCCTTCTTGGGCAGATATCCAGACTTAATAAAATCCGCTAGGGTCTCATTGGTGACATTGGACCTCATCCAGTTGCAAGTAATGGAGGCTTTGGGAGCTTTGGGAGGCATGGTGAAAGTAGGCAGTCTAGGATAAAAGGAAAAACGTCCGGGTTAATTATGAGCCGGAAGAAATCTACAGTTCAATGTCAAGGTGGCGGCTTACTAAGGGGACTAATGGTATACACCTAAGTGCATCGGGCTATTTAAGCCGCCGAGGGATTGAGAGTAATTTGATTGTCTACAAGCCTTATCACAGCTAAGCCGGAAGGTTCTACGGCGCGTGGTTTCTTTAAACCGGAAATGTAAACCGCCGAGACTCAATGATGGCAGTTTTTTACTAAGTGTGGTAAAACAGGTTTCACGTATCACAGTAAAAATTTTGGATCAAAATGGTCGGGCAAAAGAAAAGTTTTTAGACCTAGAAACAGACGCGAGGAGGTTCTTGAGCTTGAACAAGGCTCTTATGCAGTAAAAAGAGGGCTATTTGCATGTGAAATGGGTCTTCAACGTCTACCGCAGTAAGTCTATACAAAGCTAAGATCAAAAAGGGGCAGTAAAATTCAAATCTACTGAGAGCCGCGATGAACTACGAAGAACAGAGGAAGAACTATGAAGCCCTAGTGCGGATCTGCCCTATGGAGTGGCGAGGACTCACCGGAGCTGAAGAGGAGCGGAGGTTGCCGCCGTTTGTCTGGACCGAGTCAGGGTGATGCAGCGGCCAAGGTTGACGAAGTCCGGAGGCGCGACGGCGGTGGCAGTAGCAGAGCTCGGGCAGGGGAGCAGTAGCGCGAGGAAGAAGATGAAGGAGAGAGAAGTGGCTGAAAGCCCGTCGGGCCGGCCTATTTATAAGGCGAGTTCATAAGTGGGCGCGAGAATCAAGGAGACCACGGCGTGGTTATCTCCCCACGAAACGCCTCGATTTTCGGGATGACAGTAAAGAAAAAGATCCGTTGCGGATCTGGCGGAGTAAAAAACGGGCTTAATGGAAGATGACGTCATGGCGGATTAGCCGGAGCCTAGAGGATGATGTCACGCCGGGTTATGGCCTTCACGCAATTGTAAGCCGGTGATTTTCTGTCGAAAGTATTGAAGATTAACATGAGCCGGCTCAAATCAATCTGGGGCCTAATGTTGAGGATATAGACCTTAGAGTCACCCGCCAGGAGGGGCCGGGTTACTCATATGGTCATTGCCAGAAGCCTGGCGCCAAGCTTGAAGACGGTGGGCCAAAGATGGGTTTAAGACCCGGATATGGCTTAAGGCCCGTAGTTGCAATCATTGTTATGGTAGAACTTGTAGTGTAAGGCAAGAATAGTTGAGAGTCCGAGCCGGACACTCTTATGAGCCGGCTGGGACTCTGAGAGCTCCAGGGCGTCAGCCTCCCTATATAAAGGGACGACCCGGCAGCGGTTTAAGGCAGAGAACAATCTCATCGAGAGCCGGGGATAACAGTTTAGCTCCCTGGTGATCGTAACTCTAATCAATACCACCTCAAACTGGACGTAGGCTTTTACCTTCACCGCAAGGGGCCAAACCAGTATAAACCCTCGTGTTCCTTGTCCCACATTAACCCCTTCAAGCTTCCTAGCTGCGATGGCTCCACGACTAAGTCCTAACTCAAGGACATCTGCCGTGACAATTACACGACAGGACCTACATTGGAGATGCAGGACAGGATTCAATGATTGGATGCTCAAATTCGGTTGTATCGATTTCACCTCTTCCATCACTGCGAACATGGATATCCTTGGTCTGATGAAGAATAGGCGCTATATTTCTGCGCTGAACCAGCAAATCAATTCATTATGAAATTGTCCAGGGCAAAACATGACTGTATCAAATTGTCCAGTGCAAAACATGACAGATGCTAAGCGGAAGAGACGTGTTTAAACCGAAAATACAAGGTGGGGTATATGTTTACTAGCTGCTTGATATTTGTGCAGACAGAGATGTCTGCCCGTTGCTATTTGGCAAACAAACAAAGTGACCGCAATTTTGGTTAAACTGCACAAGAGAATAGTATAGTCACTGCATGCAGTGCCATTTGAAAATAGACACAAAAAGATTGGATAGTCACTTCCTGGACTGCAGAAAATTAGTATTGTACTATTTATTGGCCAACACTAGGTGCTTCATTGCTTTGGTCTGATTATACAATGGGCATCATTTTGCCTAAGTTAAAGTTTGTATTTCGAAAACAGTCTCGCCGTGTGATCGAGAGAAGACCAAATCATATTGTAGTGGGTGTTCCTCCATCATGTGTGGTTCATTCTCATGGTTCTAGCTGTTGGTGAAACCACTTACGTTTGCAAGAGGAATTGTAGACTTCACAAACAAATTTGTCTTTCACTCTGTACTGAATGTTGGCCAAGAGAAGCATCCATGTTAGTAGGAAGAACATATGTTTTTTCTATATCTTTGCTTTTGGAGCTACATATTTGTATATGATCGGTGAATCATTGAGATGCATTAACATGTTGATCTTATGTATGGGAATCGTACTAGCACTACAAAAAAAATACACTTCCGGGATGATACGGGTTTGTCACAGTAGGTCACGTTTTCTGTCATGCATGTACATCCATGACGATTTTATGACAGAATCAAGATAGTCATACCTGTGCTGTCGTAGAGTGTTCCATGACATTACCAAAATTATCATCACAGAAGTGTTCACTTCCATGACGATAAATGCCGCATCATGGAAGTGCTTTCATCAAGGGTGACCGACACGTGGCATCCACCGTAACGGGTCGCCGTTAAGCTATCGGGTCCGGTTTTGGATCAGATAACCCGCTAACAGCCACGACCAATGCCGATTTTCCACGTGTAAAATTCTCATTGGCCGACGGAACCACGTGTCAGCTCCGCGTTGGCACAGGTGTCACTCATCCAATGGGCGAGATGCGCCTATGATATGTCGACACATGGAATTGCCCAACAGTGGCCCATTCAGGATAAAAGGCCGGGCCTGTCAAAATAAGTGGGCCGGCCCATTAGCGGCCTACTTGAGTCACGCCCATTTACAAGCACGGCCCATACTAGTTACACAGAATCGGCCCATCAAAGGCCCATTCTAGATTCGAAAATTTCCAGCCCATCATCAGTTTTAGCCCGTTAACGACCCACTACGTCTTTGGGCCCAATTGCGGCCCGAGCTTATTTTGGCCTGTTAGCAGCCCATCATCAGTTCCAGCCCGTTAACGGCCCGGAACGTCTTTCGGCCTTTTCTTGACCCATTCTGCAGTTGGGCCAATTCTAGCCCGCTGTGACTTTAGGCCTGTCCTCGGCCCATCCGGTAAATGGGCCAACTCCTAGCCCATTTTGTCTCCCGGCCTGTTAACGGCCCGCACAACAGTTGGGCCTTTGACTTTAGGTCCATGAGGGGCCCACGTCCACAGGGCATCATTTCAGCCCAACACGACTTTTGGCCTGTTAAAAGCCTAGTTTGCAAATTGGGCCTCCTCTGCCCCATAACACTTTCAGCCTCTTACTGGCCCGTAAAGTAAAAAGGGCCGAGACAAAATTGACATCTATTTCGGCCTGCTAGAGGCCCGCGGACCATTTCCATTTATACGGCCCTATCGAGCTTTTGGCCTGTTAACGGCCTGCTAAGAGCCGTAGTTACGGTGGGCCACATCAGTTGGGATCCACTTAATACTATATTGACCAGCCCAATTAAGGCCCACTTTGACGACACATGTTTGTTCGTTTGTATGGCGTCCAGGAAATGTTTGGGCGTGTTGGCCCCCGTTTCAACGATGTAGCATATTCAAGAATTATCCTACTCTATACTATCACCTCTAAAAAAGATACACTATACAATAAAAAGACTAAGGCATCCCTTGGATATTGTCATAATTATTTGCTTTTCTATCAATTGCCCAACAATAATCCATCATATGCTATTTTCATGAGAGAAGCCTCTAGTGAAAACTATGGCCCCCGGGTCTATCTTTTATCATATATTAAAACCAAAAATACCTTGCTATGTTTTTTGTTTATGTATTTTATTTTCTATTTTTGTCCGATCTATCTATCAAATACCATAAAATTTAATCTTGCTTGTAACCGTTGAGCGATTGACAACCCCTTGTTCGCGTTGGGTTGCAAGGATTTGTTGTTTGTGTGCAGGTGTTGCTAACTAGTTGTTGCTTGGTTCCTACTAGATTGATAACGTTGGTTATTTATTGAGGGAAATACTTATCTCTATTGTACTGCATCATCCTCTCCTATTCGGGGAAATCCCAACGCAGTTCACAAGTAGCAGGAAGAATTTCTGGCAGTGTTGTCGGGGAGACATCATCAGCAACTATCAAGTACCTTCGCATAAACTTCATCTCCTTGCATTTACATTATTTGCCTTTGCCTCTCGTTTTCATTCCCCCACTTCCAAAAATATTTTATGTTTGCCTTTTTCTTGTTTGCTTCTTTGCTTGCTTGTTATCTAGTTTGCGTAGTCACGATGTCTCAAGAAAATACAAATTTGTGTGATTTTCTCAATACTAGTAAGAATGATTTTATTAGTACTCCGATTGCTCCTCCCGTAGCTAGTGTGGAGACTTGTGATATTAATGCCACTTTGCTAAATCTTGTTCTGAAAGAACAATTTTCTGGTAGTCGTAATGAAGATGCTGCATCCCATCTTAACACTTCCGTAGAATTGTGTGACATGCAAAATTAAAAAGATGTGGGTAATGATATTGTGAAATTAAAATTATTCCCGCTCTCAATGCGGATGATGTCTACTACACAACTTGTTCTTGTAGACTCATGTTGGGCCTCCAAGCGCAGAATTTTGTAGGACAGTAGCAAATTTCCCTCAAGTGGATGACCTAAGGTTTATCAATCCGTGGGACGCGTAGGATGAAGATGGTCTCTCTCAAACAACCCTGCAACCAAATAACAAAAAGTCTCTTGTGTCCCCAACACACCAAATACGATGGTAAATTGTATAGGTGCACTAGTTCGGCGAAGAGATGGTGATACAAGTGTAGTAATGATAGTAGATATTGATTTTTGTAATAGGAACAATAACAAACATAAAGGTAGAAAGTAACAAAAGTGAGCACAAACTGTATTGTAATGCTTGAAAACAAGGCCTAGGGTTCATACTTTCACTAGTGCAATCTCTCAACAATGCTAACATAGTTAGATCATATGGCAATCCCTCAACGCTCGATAAAGAATCACTCCAAAGTTCTTATCTAGTGGAGAGCATAAGACGAAATTGTTTGTAGGGTATGAAACCACCTCAAAGTTATCCTTTCCGATCGATCTATTGAGACATTCCTATAAGTGTCACAAACAGCCCAAGAGTTCGTACTAAAATAACACCATATGATACACATCAACCAACTCTAATGTCACCTAGCTACTCCAATGTCACCACAAGTATCCGTGAGTTGATTATATGATATGCATCAAACAACTTCAGATTCATAATATTCAATCCAACACAAAGAACCTCAAAGAGTGCCCCAATATTTCTACCGGAGAAACAAGGACGGAAATGTGCATCAACCCCTATGCATAGATTACCCCAATGTCACCTCGGGAATCCATGAGTTGAGTGCCAAAACATACATCAAGTGGATCAATATAATACCCCATTGTCACCATGGGTATTCATATGCAAGACATACATCAAGTGTTCTCAAATCCAGCAAAGTATTCAATCCGATGGAAGCGAAATCCCAAAGGTAAAAACTCAATTCATCGCAACAAGATAGAGAGGGTAAAACACCATGATCCAACTATATTATCAAAGATCGCGGTACATCAAGATCATGCCAAATAAAGAACAAGAGAGAGAGAGATCAAACACATAGCTATCGGTACAAACCCTCATCCCCGAGGGTGAACTACTCTCTCCTCATCACGGTGGCCGCTGGGATGATGAAGATGGCCTCCGGTGATGATTTCCCCCTCCGGCAGGGTGCCGGAACTGGTCCAGATTGGTTTTTCGTGGCTACAGAGGCTTGCGGTGGCGGAACTTCCGATCTAGGGTAATTTTTGGGGGTTTATGTATTTATAGGATTTTTTGGGTCGGTCTCACGCTGAGATGGGCTTCGAGGGGCCTACTTCTCACCAGGGTGCACCAGAGGGGGGTGGCGCGCCCTGGTGCCTAGTCGGCAGTAGCCCCCCCCCTCTAGTGGGCCTTTGCTCTAGTATTTTTCTTCTGTTCCAAAATAATTCTCCAAAAAGTTTCGTCCAATTTCGAGAACTTTTATTTCTTCACAAAAACGACAACACAGTAGTTCTGCTGAAAACAACGTCAATCCAGGGTAGTTCCATTCAAGTCATACCAAAACTATATAGAATTGTTGTAAACATGGCATGAATACTTCATAAATTATAGATAAGTTGGAGACGTATCAACATCCCCAAGCTCAATTCCTGCTCGTCCTCGAGTAGGTAAATGATAAAAGAAATAATTTATGAAGTGTGAATGCTAGCATAGTGTATAGGTTTGATCAATGATAATTTCAATCATTTTCCTAGCATTATAACAACAACTCTTTCTCATAAAACTCATCATGATAAAGTAGCAATTGAAAAAAAAATGATGTGGAATGCTACCTATCGTATTCATCATATTCTATTTTCTTTTGTAGCATGGACATTTGGACTTTAAATGATTCAAAGCAATAGTCTTATAATTTGACATGAAGACATCAATACTCAAGCACACTAACAAGCAACCATGTCTTTCAAAATATCAACGCTAAAGAAAGTTATCCCTAGCCCATTATGCTCAATCATTGCTCCATTCATGAAACACCCTCAAATATTAGCTACATCCAATGCCCAAGTATGACATAAAATAGTGTTCCCTAGTTGGTGCTTTGTAACAGAAGATGGAGACTCAAAATAAAAATGAAAATTGCATAAAAGTAAATAGATAGGCCCTTCACAGAGGGAAGCAGAGATTTGCAGAGGTGCCAGAGCTCAAGCCTTAAATTGAGAGATAAAATTATTTTGAGAGGCATGCTTTTCCTGTCAACGAAAACGACCGAGAATTCCCAATATCTTCCATGCTAGACAAATTATAGGCGGTTCCCAAACAAAAAGTAAAGTTTATTAACTTTCCACCATTCTTTCACAATCCATGGCTAGCCGTATCCACGGGTGCCTTCCATACCAACACTTTCCAAGGAATTTATTATCATATTATTTTTCATCCGGGACTGGGCATCCCTATTACCTACCACACTCTCGTGCAATGACAAGTGAATAAACACTCATCTTGAGAATGTAATACCTAGCATGGAAAATATTGGCCACCCCCTGTCGCTTCATGAGTGGTACGGGCACATAAAACAGAAATTTATTTTGAAAACTAGAGCTGGCACATGCATATTTATTTGGAATGGCATGGAAATACCGCATATAGGTAGGTATGGTGGACTCATATGGCACAACTTTGGGTTTTAGGAGTTGGATGCACAAGCAGCATTCCCGCTTAGTACAAATGAAGGCTAGCAAATAGATTGAGAAGCAACCAACCAAACAAACGAAAAGCTGGCACCAAACAAGCAACAACAGGCCTAGTTGTTGTAGCACCTTCTTCCATAGTACCAACATCTGCATGAGTTACTCGTTTGTCACTTCAGCTAGCGGCAAGTTCCCAGGATCCCTTGCCACCTAACACTACTTCCGAAGCACTGCTGACACAAGAGGACTTGGCAAGATCAGATGAACCTTGTGAGCTTCAACAACAAGAAGGTAGTTGCTCGAGTCAAGTTACAGTTGCATGCTTCTTTATATGTAGTCTCACAGTTTGATGTACACTAACACTTCCAATGTTCGTTGTTGAACTAGCACCTAGGCGCAAGAGGAAATAGACATCAGGCATAATGCTTGATAGGTTAACTAAATCTAGAGGAGGAAGAATGGAGATCCGTTTTGAGGCAGGTTTAAAAAGGCCACGTGATGCTACAGAGTCACCCAAGTTAGTATCAGAGGCAGCCGTTGCCATTAGGTGTCATGCACGTATCCTTCCAACATGACTTCAGTACAGGAATGACAAAGACGAACCCAATTTAACACCTTCCTCGACCATTTATCTGTATGTATGGTTATGTATGGAAATTAGTAACATCGTCTTGCTCTGTCCCATACTTTCTAGGTTTCTGATAATGATACTCCCATAATTTTCAACAGATGAGGTTTGATACGTCTCCAACGTATCTATAATTTTTTCTTGTTCCATGTTGTTATATTATCATTCCTGGATGTTTTACAATTAGTTTATAGCAACTTTATATCATTTTTTCGGACTAGCCTAATGACATAGTGCCCAGTGCCCGTCGCTGTTTTTTGCTTGTTTTTTACTTCACAGAATTTCAGTACCAACAGAGTCCAAACGCAACGAAACTTTTTGGAGATTTTTTTGGACCAGAAGACACCTTGGGGGGTAAGAAAGCACCTAGGGGGAGGCCTGTGGGGACCACAACCCACCAGGGCGCGCCAAGGAGCCTAAGCGCGCCCAGGAGGTCTCCTCCATCGCCTCTTCGTCCTATAAATTCCCAAATATTCCAGAAACCCTATGGGAGCAGACGAAACACAATTCCAGCCGCCGCAAGTTCCAGAACCACGAGATCCAATCTACACCATCACGGAGGGGTTCATCATCCTCATTGGTGCCTCTCCGATGATGCGTGAGTAGTCCACCATAGACCTACAAGTCCTTAGGTAGTAGCTAGATGGCTTCCTCCCTCTCTTTTGATTCTCGATACAATGGTCTCTTAGAGATCTATCTGATGTAATGACTTTTTGTGGTGTGTTCGTTGGGATCCGATGAAGATCGAGTTTATGATCAGTTTCTATCCATGAATATTATTTGAGTCTTCTTTTGATCTCTTATATGCATGATTACTTATAGCCTCGTATTTCTTCTTCGAATATTTGGTTTAGTTAGGCCAACTAGATCGAATTTTCTTGCCATGGGAAAAGGTGCTTTGCGATGGGTTCGATCTTGCGGTGTTCTTTCCCAGTGACAGAAGGGGCAGCAAGGCACGCATGTATCGTTGCCATTAAGGATAACAAGATGGGGCCTATTCCTACACGAATAGATCTTGTCTACATCATGTCATCGTTCTTATTGCATTACTCCATTTCCCCATGAACTTAATACACTAGATGCATGCTGGATAGCGGTCGATGTGTGGAGTAATAGTAGTAGATGCAGAATCATTTCGGTCTACTAACCTTGGACGTGATGCCTATATAATGATCACTGCCTTGGATATCGTCATGATTATTTCATCTTCTATCAATTGCCCAACAGTAAAAAATTTACCCACCGTGTGCTATTTTCTTAAGAGAAGCCACTAGTGAAATCAACGCCCCCCCCAAATCTATTTTCCCATCATATACTTTCAGATCTACATCGCTATTTGCCTTTTTCTTTATTTGCTTCTTTTATTTTCAGATCTATATTATCAAAAACCCAAAAATACCTCGCTGAATTTTATTTGCCGTTATTCTATTTGCATCTACCAATCTATTTATTTACCAATCTTTTACCCGGGAGGGATTGACAACCCCTCTTACGCGTCGGGTTGCAAGTATTTGTTCTTTGTGTGCAGGTACCGTTTGAATCGCCTGGTTTGGTCCTCCTACTGGATTGATACCTTGGTTTCATAACTAAGGGAAATACCTACCGTAGTTGTGCTGCATCATCCCTTCTTCTTTGGGGAAATACCGATGCAGTTTCTAGCGACATCAAAAGGAATTTCTGGCGCCGTTGCCGGGGAAGTTATGTCAAGGGAGTCTCTCGTCATCTTGCCAATCTCTGGCGCCCGGGAGAGATTATCTATTAGGTTCCTAATCACAAATCTCATCACCTTGCAATTTACATTATTTTCTATTTGCCTCTCACTTTCATCTCCCCCACTTCACAAAAAGTTGCCGTTTTAGTCTCCTTTTTCGTTCACCTTTTTCTCGTCAGATCTCTTGTTTGCCTGTGTTGCCATGTGCCTTCTATTTTCTTGCATCTTCACTTGCTAAAAATCTATTGATATGAATCCCCATCCAGTTGCTAATTTTTTTAAAAGATCCAATTATGTTGAACCATTTGCTAGTGAATTGAGTTCACTAGATTATCTTTATGAAGTTTTTCCTGAGATTTGTGAATCTGAAAATTATGATGAAGTGCTAAAAGAAGAAATTTATGAAGTGATTCATGATAGGTCCTTGAATAACAAGCATGATTGCAATGGCATTACTATAAATTTTATTTATGTCAATTGTGCTAATAATATGCAAAACCCCAAGCTTGGGGATGCTAATTTTGTTATGTCCACTACTTATTGTAATGATCATGATTGGGGCGATTCTTCTTATGATCTTGAAAATTTATTTAAGCCTCATGATGAATATGGTATTGATAATAGTGTTTCCAATAAATATTGGAAGTGGGTTTGGAAGAGTGTCAACTCTAGGTAATAATGATCCCACTAATTTGGAGAATTATCAATCTTATGAAATTTTTGATAAAAGTGGGCTTGGAGAGGTCATGACTTTATTTGATGATAATCCCACTATTTTGGAAGAGTTTCAACTTTGCATGCATGTGGATCGTGAAGAGAATATTTTATGTGATAGTTGTATTGTTGAATTTGAATATGAACCCACATGTAATTATTATGAGAGAGGAAAATATTGTGGTAGAAATTTTCATGTTACTAAATTACCTCTTATTATTTTGAGATTACTCTTGTTTCTTTCTTCTTCCTTGCATATGCTAGTTTTTGCTTGCCTTGATAATTTTTTTCTTATAAAATGCCTATGCATAGGAAGTATGTTAGAATTAAATATGTTTGTCACATGTTTTTTGATGCTATCTTTGTGTTTCAATACTTGTCTTTTATGTGAGCATCATTGAAATCTCAAGCCTATCTTAATGTCTATAAAGAAAGGGCTTGTTGGGAGGCAACCCAATGAATAAAATTTATTTTTGCCTTTTTATTTCTGTTCTTGAGTGTTTGCACAATTATGCTACTATTATGATTGTGATTATATGTTTTAATTAGTGTTTGTGCCAAGTAAAGCCTTTGGGATCATGTTGGGTGATAGTTGATTTGATCTTGTTGAAAAACAGTAACTTATGCGCCCAGTAGAAGAATTTTAGAAAACCACATAAACGTGACTTTGCACTGAATTTTTTAAACAAGATTGACGTACAAATTGCCCACGTTGTCTTAATTTTTCAGAATTTTTTAAGTTACATAAGTACGGTAAATTTGAAGATTACTACAGATTGTTCTGTTTTTGACAGATTCTGTTTTAGTTGCATTGTGCGCTTATTTTGACGAATCTATTTTTTGAATTGGAGGGTAGAAGCCATGGTAAAGTTGGAATACAGTAGATATAATGAAATAATAAAATATGAATGGGTTTGCAACAATACTTAGAGTGGTGATTTGCTTTATTATACTAACAGATCTCACGAAGGTTTTGTTAAGTTTTGTGTGATTGAAGTTTTCAAGTTTTGGGTGAGATCACGATGGATGAAGGAATAAGGAGTGAAAATAGCCTAAGCTTGGGGATGCCCACGACACCCCAAGTTAATATTCAAAGATAACCAAGCAGCTAAGCTTGGGGATGCCCCGGAAGGCACCCCCTCTTTCTTCTAACGACCATCGGTAATTTTACTTGGAGCCATATTTTCATTCGTCACATATCATGAGTTTTGCTTGGAGCATCTTGTATTATATGAGTCTTTGCTTGTTTTGCTTTTTAGTTTGTCCCAAATATCTTTGCTAGACACACCTATTTAAGAGAGCCAAAATTATGCTATGATTTGTTAGAATTGCTCTTTATGCTTCACTTAAATTTTTTGAGCTATGGAATTGCTCTAGTGCTTCACTTATATCTTTTTAAGCACGGTGTGCTTTAATATTTTTGAATAAATACTCCCATGCTTCACTTAGATTTATTTGAGAGTTAGTAAAATTTTGAAGAAATTCTCTCATGCTTCACTTATATTATTTTGAGAGATGAAAATTTTTATGCTCATGTTCTTCACTTAAATTTATCTGAGCTTGTCAAAAGGAATGGAAATATATGAAACTAGTACCAAAGTGATAGATATTCAAGAGGGATATAATAAAAACTTTCATGAAGATCATTGGACAAAATAAACTTGATTCCTTGTAATAGTTTTCAGATATGATGATAGTAATATGTGAGTCATGTTGTTGAGTAATTATGCTTTAGTAAGTATATTGGTGTTAAGTTTTGTGATTCCCTATGCAAGCACGAAAGTCAATAGTTATGCAATGAAATTACATCCTACTTATGGTGCATTATTCGGTGTTAGTTATGCTTAATGCTCGCTTATGTTAATTTTCGTTTCTTGGTTGGTTGCTTCTCAATCTTTTTGCTAGCCTCCACTTGTACTAAGTAGAAATACTACTTGTGCATCCAAAATCTTTAAAACCAGTTTTGCCATATGAGTCCACCATACCTACCTATATGCGGTATTTCCGTGCTGTTCTAAAAAAATCTATATGTGCCAACTCTAATTTTCAAAATGAATTTCCTTTTTGTGTGCCCGTACCGCTCATGAAGCGGCAGGGGGTGGCCAATATTTTCCGTGCTATATGTGTTATTCTTAAGATGAGTGTTTATTCACTTGTCATTGCACAAGAGTACGGGGTAATAGGGATGCCTAGTCCCGAAATGAAAAATAAATTTACTTTATGTTGTCAAATAATAAATTCCTTGGAAAGTGTTGGTATGGAAGGCACCCATGGATACGGCTAGCCATCGATTGTGAAAGAATGGTGGAAAAAGGAATAAATTTTATTTTATGTTTGGGAACCGCCTTTGATATATCTAGCATGGAAAGTGTTGGGAATTACTCGGTCGTTTTCGTTGACGGGAAATAATGCCTCTCAAAATATTTATCTCTCAACTTAAGCTTTGAGCTCTGGCACCTCAACAAATCCCTACTTCCCTTTGTGAAGGGCCTGTCTATTTACTTTATGCAATTTTTATTTTGAGTCTCCATCTTCTCTTAAAAAGCCCCAACTAAGGGGCACTATGATCGTACTAGAGCATTGGATGTATCTAATATTCGAGTGTGTTTCATGAATGGATCAATGATTGAGCATGATGGGCTAGGGATAACTTTCTTTAGTGTTGATATTTTGAAAGACATGGTTTCTTGTTGATATGCTTGAGTATTAAAATCTTCATGTCAAAACTAGACTATTATTTGAACCATATAAAAGTCCAAATGTCCATGCTACAAAACAAAAGAATATGTGATGAACATGTTAGGCAGCATTCCACATCAAAAATTCTGTTTTTGTCATTTACATACTCGAGGACGAGTAGGAATTAAGCTTGGGGATGCTGATACGTATCCAACGTATCTATAACTTTTGCTTGTTCCATGTTGTCATATTATCATTCTTGGATGTTTTACAATCATTTTATAGCAACTTTATATCATTTTTTTGGACTAACCTATTGACACTGTGCCCAATGCAAGTTGCCGTTTTTTGCTTGTTTTTTACTTCGCAGAATATCAGCACCAAACAGAGTCCAAACGCAGCGAAACTTTTTGGAGATTTTTTTCCGGACTAGAAGACACCTTGGGGCCAAGAAAGCACTTGGGGGGAGGCCTGTGGGGACCACAACCCACCAGGGCACACCCAGGAGCCCAGGCATGCCCAGGGGGTTGTGGGCCCACAGAGATATCCTCCACCGCCTCTTCGCCCTATAAATTCCCCAATATTCCAGAAACCATAGGGGAGCAGACGAAAGACAATTCCAGCCACCGCAAGTTCCAGAACCACGAGATCCAATCTACACCATCACGGAGGGGTTCATCATCCTCATTGGTGCCTCTCCGATGATGCGTGAGTAGTCCACCATAGACCTACGGGTCCATAGGCAGTAGCTAGATGGCTTCCTCTCACTCTCTCTATCTATCTCTCTCTCTCTCTCTCTCTCTCTCTCTCTCTTTTGATTCTCAATATAATGGTCTCTTGGAGATCTATTTGATGTAATGACTTTTTGCGGTGTGTTTGTTTGGATCCGATGAAGATCGAGTTTACGATAAGTTTCTATCCATGAATATTATTTGAGTCTTCTTTTGATCTCTTATATGCACTACAAAAAAAGACGCATCCGTGACATTTTGGGCCGAACGAATTTTTTTTCTGTCATACTTATGACACTTCTATGACGATAATTGTGACAAAACCTGGTATCATCATAGATGTGGTGGGCTCCTACTTCTATGACAAAAAATCATGACAGAAAATGGGCTTTTCGTCCTGGGCGGGGCGGAGACGTAGATGCATGACATTCTTTGGGCCGTCCATGACGGAAAAAACCATGGTAGAAGCGAGGGCGCAGAAAATATGGGGGAGTTCCCGGTTATGGTGGGTGGTCGGGGGCCGAGCGATGCCCATTTCTCTCGTACGTACGCGCGTGTGTGCGAGGCGTTGGGCTCTTACTGAACCCGAGCGAGGCGTTGGGCTCTAACTGAACCCGAACGATTGTACTGCAGGCTACGCGGTACTAAACCCGAACGATCGATCGATCCCTTGATGTTAACTGAACCCGACTGATTCCTTCGCTACTGCTGCTAACTGAAGCCGATCGACGCTGCCTCTGGATGAACATTGAGCGTTGTTGGGGGGTTTGGATGAACATGACCCCGTGGTAGTAGAGGTCGTTGCCGCTGGATGAACAGGACCCCGTTGAGCCGGTTGGGGGTGGATGAACAGGACCCCGTGGAGGGCTGGATGAACAGGACCCCGTGGAGTTATTTGCAGTCGTAGTTCAGGATAGCCACCGAGTCAAAGCTGGCTTCCTGCAGTCGAACTCCACCACCCCTTTATTGATACCGATGCATATGTAGCTAGTTATGATGTAAGTCTTGCTGGGTACATTTGTACTCACGTTTGCTTATTTTATGTGTTTGCAGAGAGACTTCAGTCTCACTAGTAGTTCCGCATGGACTTCGACGTTTAGCTTGTTACCTCAGCTACGATCTTGTGCCCTCGGCACGGTCTTGTAGATAGTCAGGCTTCTCAGTCTTTTCATTTGTAGTTGTTTGTACTCAGACAAGTTAAGCTTCCGCATGTGCTTGTTGCTTGTTTGCTCTGTATGTTGGGTCATCAGACCCACGTTTGTAATATCTGGCTCCTCGGAGCCTATTGAATAAATACTTTGAGTCGTAGAGTCATGTTGTGATGCCATGTTGTATTTACACATATCGAGCATATTGTGTGTATGATTGAAATGCTTGGTATGTGTGGGATCCGACAACCTAGTTGTCTATCCTTGGTAGCCTCTCTTATGGGGAAATGTAGTCTGGTGATTCCACTGAGCCATGGTAGTCTGCTACAGCCCGGTTTACCGGAGTCCTGTTAGCCCAGTTGCTACTGCTCCGGAACACTTAGACTGGCCGGCATGTATCCTTCTTCGATCCTGTGTCTGTCCCTTCAGGGAAATGTCATGCGGTGTCTTTCGGAGTCCTGTTAGCCTGCTACAGCCCGGATTCCCGGAGTCCTGCTAGCCCAGTTGCTACAGCCCGAATTCACTCGCTGATGACCGACACATTTGTTGCTAGGTCATGTATGCTTGTCCCTGTAAGTTAGTGCCACTTTGGGTTCACGACTAGTCATGTCGTCTCGGGTTCTCTGTCATGTGGATGCTAGCGACGCTATCATATACGTGAGCCAAAAGGCGCAAACGGTCCCGGGCCAGGTAAGGCGACACCCGTGGGAATACCGTGCGTGAGGCCGCAAAGTGATATGATGTGTTACATTCCAGATCGATGTGGCTTAGGATCGGGGTCCTGACAGCACGTAGTTGTCGTCGCTCGTCTCCGGAGTCTCGTAGAGCTTGGGAGAATCGCTAGACTCCCAAGCGTCACTGCTGCTTCCAGAGGAGCCGCTGGCGACGCGGACAGCAGGCCCTGCCCTGGCTGCGATGCCGTCCTGACGGCCCCTTCTAGAGCAGCACCCTAGGCGGCGGCCTTCTGCGTCGAAGACCTTGAAGAACAGCGTGGAGGCGCCATCGAACTCGAAGTGGATCGCGAGGGCGCCCTCCGCACGGCACACTCGGGCGACCTCACCCCAGCCTCGGGTCATGAAGATCTTGCCCGAGGAGACGGCTTCAACTTCCGCTCCATTCGTCGACGCATCGCAGTGGGCGTGCTGCAGCCAAAGCTCGAGGGGCCCCCTCGGCGGCATCTCGGCAGAGAAGCGAATGGAATGGGAAGGGATGGGCGACGGGGGCTGTACCCCCCCCCTCTCCATTTATAGCAGGGGAAGGCCAACCAGCGCCCCCCATGATCACAGGTAATGATGGTTTTTCCTTGCATGCAACAGGGACTCGTCAAAACGGGCAGTTGCTAAGGCAGCATGGGGAAGCGGAGACGCCCACGTCTAATCAACCGCCACGCGTCGACCGAGGCCGCAGTCTGTTGGGGCCTGCGGCGCTCCGCACTTTCCCTTTGGCTTCGCCTCGAAGCCAAGTCCGAGCGCGCCTTGGGCCCGGGGCTACTGTAGGTGTCTGGGAACGGGGGTCCCCAGACTTGCCTGCCTGCGGCCCACGGCATGGCTCTGCAAGCGGGCCTGTACGGCCCATCTTCACCAACAAGCTTTCAAGACCCTCGCGAGGCGGACGACACAAGACCTCCTCGGGAGTGGCCTCACCAGGCAGGTTCTCGAGGGGTGGAGAGATCAAGGCAAGGCAAACCTCGCGAGGTTCCAGTGACGTGAGCCATGACAAACGAGACCAGGCGGGCGCCAGCACACATAGTGTCCTTGCTTCCTCTTTGGTGCTAAGGGGGCAAGCGCGGGCAAGGAGTTCCGAGGCATCAGGCAAAGGTTTCCATATCGGTGCAACGAGACCAAGACCAGCAGGACGGAGGTCATCATGGAGCCCAAGACGGCGTCACCACCAGAGCCTTTGGCAGGCGAAGACTACTTTTGTCAGGATAAGCTGTACTAGTTGTCCCCTTTCAAATTGGCCGTTGTTGGCTCCCTTCCCGCTCAATGTTTGGGAAGAGGACCAGGGCCTCTACAAATAGGGCTAGCCACCACAGTAGAAGGCAACTCAGCCTGAGCTGATCGGATCCTCACCTACCAGAACTCATCTGGAGCGATCCTCATCCATCCACCACTTACCAAGCACAAGAACACCTCTCCTCAGGAGGCTGTTCTTCCCCTTGTACTATTCATCCTCAGCCCAAGTGGCAATCCATCACCACCACACTGGAGTAGGGTATTACACCGCAACGGTGGCCCGAACCAGTATAAATCTTGTGTCTTTGTGTTCTTTGGGTCCGGCGAGCTAGTCCGTGAATTCGTGAAGCGTGCGAGGGCGTGATCGGTGAGGGGAGATCTTCACGCGCACCCCAGTGTTCGAACCTTAAGGGTTTTGCCAGAACCCAAAATCCGACAGCGACCACTAAGAAAAGCCATAGGACACTCTTCTCTACCCATTTCTGACTCTTCTCCATTTTCCACTCTATAGATGGCGGCCCAAGGAACAAGTTTGCTCAACCGAATGAAGACACACCTTTTGGACGACACTTGAAGGAAGCCACTAGATACCTGAACATTGGAATACCAAGTTTCACTGGGACCTACACTGCCACTTTACCGGAAGAGGAGCGCTGGATGATTCGAGTTCATGTTCCAGGAAGGACCTTCACGCCAGTTACTGAGCCCATAGAGTTTTCCTTTGATGCACCAACCTAGAATCTAGGAAAGAGCATGGCAGCCCACATTGCCATGGGACGCATCGGCGAGGTATACCACAAGGATCTTAAGGACACCATCTACCAGATATGTGGACGCCGACATGAGCAATGGGAGATGATTTGCACCAGGAGGGATAAATCCATTGCAGCCTACATCCAGGAGTTAAACAGACACATTCATCGTCAGGAGAACCAGATGTGCGCCAACATGATAGACATGAAGAAAGTCATGACCAGGAACATGGAGCTAGAAGAGTAACTCAAGTCTACACACGATGGATATGAAGAGGAAATTGCAGTGTTACTAGAGAAGAATGAAGAACTGAAGAAGAAGCTAGGAATATTCATGGGAGATCCCAAACCATAGGAAGACAACCACCCCGAAGACTACATCATCATTGACGACACCGACTCCGACCCCGATAGCGATGATGATTATGAAGACGAAGCTGGAGCAGATATCATGGAGTCTTCCTCCGATCAAAATTTCTAGTTGACCACCAAATTATCAGTAGTATTTCCCCCATGTATATAGTAATAGTCTGAGTATTTTGTAACCGTAGATTAGATCGTTTGTATGCCCTTGTTTGAATTGAGTGATGTGACATGAATGTGTTTGTCTCATGTGCATATGGGTAGTGATTTATATTTAGACCTCACTCTATTCTATTCTCACCCCTCTAAACCTATCAGAAGCCTCCGAGACGTGACCCCGGATTTGTCTTGCCACTGGAGCTCACTCAGTTGATCCAACAGCAGAATGCCTTGATGCAGTTACTAGTCCAGAACCAAGGCAACAACAACAACGACAACAACAACAACAACAACAACAACAACAACAACAACCCACCGCCACCACCTCCAGTTGACAACTTAGCCCATTTTCTGAGGTTGAATCCACCGATGCATTCCAGTAGCACCGAGCCGATTGTTGCTGATGACTGGCTCCGTAGGATTGGAAGGGAGCTGACCACCGCAGGTTGCACAGATGCTGAGAAGGTGCGCTTTGCCACACATCAACTGGATGGACCCACAGCCTCATGGTGGGAGAATTATACCGCCACTTTCCCCATAGGCAATGTCACTTGGGATCAGTTTCAGCAAGCGTTTCGCACCGCACATGTCTCAGCTAGAGCAATGAGTATGAAGAAGCGTGAGTTTCGCAACTTACGCCAAGGAAATCATATTGTGGGGCAGTACGTGGATGAGTTCAGCAAGTTAGCCCGCTATGCCCCGGATGATGTGGCCACGGATGCCGCAAAACAGGAGAAGTTTATGGAAGGGCTGAATGATGAGCTGAGCATGCAGTTGATGGTGGAAACATTTGCTAACTACCAGGAGTTGGTAGACAGGGCTCTTATGATAGAAGGCAAGCAGCAGCAGATACAGAGCCGCAAAAGGAAGTACGGACATGGGAAGTATAATTCTGGAGCTCAGCAGAAGCCTCGCTTTACCCCTAACTCGGGAGGATACACCCATAACCATGGAGGCCACACTTATAATGGAGGAAGCTCACATAACCATAGTGGCCCCAAGAATGGAAATGGGAATGGAGCAAGCAGAAGCCAGAACCATTCCAACCCAGCAACACCCGCTAAGAAGGATCTGAGTCATGTCACCTGTTACAAGTGCGGGAAGAATGGACACTACGCCAATGATTGTGCTGAGTTGAAGAATGGCAATGGAAATGGAAGCTCTGCAAAGAAGCCCAATCCCTTCACCAGAGGTCAGGTGAACCACATCAACATGGAGGAAGTTGAAGATCAGTCTGACGCAGTGATTGGTAAGTTTTTGATTAAGTCATTTACCGCTATCGTTCTTTTTGACACCAGTGCATCGCATTCATACATATCAAGGGGATTCATGGACAAGTTTAAGTTGCCAACCTTAGCCCTTAGGTCACCCATGTCAGTAAGTTTGCCAAGAGCAGAGTATATGGCCAGCCGATGGTGTGATCAGTTACCATTAACCATTGGTAGCCATGTTTTCCCCTCAGACCTAATAATTTTGGAGTCACAAGGATTGGATATAATACTAGGCATGGATTGGCTATAAAAGTATGGAGGAAACATCGATTGTGCTAGTAAGTCAGTTTTACTCACCACCCCGGAGGGAAAGAGGATCAAGTATGTATCTAGGCATGCGCCAAGGAGAACCCAAGTAAATTCCCTCTCGGGAGTTGTTCAGGAAGAAGTGCCTGTTGTGAAGGATTACCCGGATGTATTTCCAGAGGAACTACCAGGCATGCCACCAGATCGAGACATAGAGTGTTTAATAGAGCTGTTGCCAGGCACCGGACCAATATCAAAGAGGCCATGTTGGATGCCCGCAAATGATTTGGAGGAAATTAAGAAGCAGATCAAGGAGTTACTGGAGAAAGGTTATATCCGACCAAGTTCATCACCGTGGGGAGCCCCAGTGCTCTTAGTTGAGAAGAAGGATGGATCTTTGAGAATGGTTGTTGATTATCGGGCATTGAATGAAGTGACGATCAAGAACAAGTACCCACTATCGATGATCAATGATTTGTTTGACCAGCTGCAAGGAGCTAAAGTATTCTCCAAAATCGATCTTCGATCAAGATACCACCAGTTGAAGATTTGAGAACAGGATATACCTGAGACAGCTTTTACCACAAGGTATGGGCTATACGAGTACACGGTCATGTCTTTTGGATTGACTAATGCCCCTGCCTATTTTATGAGTATGATGAATAAGGTGTTCATGGATTTCTTGGATAAGTTTGTTGTGGTGTTCATTGATGACATTTTCGTATACTCGAAGAATGAAGAGGAACACAAGGAACATCTGTGTTTAGTTCTCGAGAAGCTCAGGGAACATCATTTATATGCGAAGTTCAGCAAATGTGAGTTTTGGTTGAAAGAAGTTGGATTTCTTGGACATGTTATATCAGGAGAAGGTATAGCAGTAGACCCTACCAAGGTTCAGTCTGTCACTGAGTGGTTGGCACCCACCTCAGTAGGAGAAATCCGCAGTTTTCTAGGACTCGCAGGATATTATAGGAGGTTCATTGAGAATTTTTCCAAGATTACGAAACCCATGACAGAGTTGTTGAAGAAGGACACCAAGTTCAAATGGACCGAGGAATGTGAGGCCATTTTTCAGGAGTTGAAGAAACGTTTGGTTACATCCCAGTGCTAATTCTTCTAGATATACGAAAGGATTTCCAATTGTATTGCGACACTTCTCGCCTAGGCTTGGAGGTGTACTCATGCAAGATGGAAGAGTTGTTTCATATGCCTCACGTCAGCTTCGACCTCATGAGTTGAATTATGCCACGCATGATTTGGAGTTAGCAGTCGTACTGCATGCACTCAAGACCTGGAGACATTTTCTTATTGGAAACCGTTGTGATGTGTACACGGATCACAAGATTTTGAAGTACATTTTTACGCAGAAGGAGCTGAATCTCAGGCAGCGGAGATGGTTGGAGCTCATAAAGGATTATGATATGAAGTTGCATTATCATCCAGGAAAGGCCAATGTCGTAGCAGACGCTTTGAGCCGCAAGAGTTATGTCAACACCCTCGTAAGCGGAGGATTACCGTAGAAGTTAGTTGACGATCTCAAGGAACTTCGTTTGGAGATAGTTCCAAGAGGTTTTGTTGCAGCAATGGAGGTTCAGTCTACATATTGGGAAAGATTTGAGAAGCTCAGAAATAGGATAAGGAAATTGCCAAGATAAAGGAGAAGATGAGCAAAGGAAAAGCCAAGGGTTTTCGTGAGGATGAGAATGATGCTTTATGGTTTGAGGATCGTGTTTATGTGCCCAATAACGCGGAGATCAGGAAGTTAATACTTTAGGAGGCTCATGACTCACCATACTCGATGCACCCCGGAAACACCAAGAGTTATTGGGATTTGAAGGAACATTTCTGGTGGACCGGTATGAAGAAGGATATTGCCGAGTATGTAGCAGTATGTGATGTATGTCAGAGACTGAAGGCAGAACATCAGAAGCCAGCTGGATTATTACAGCCTATGTCGATACCCGATTGGAAGTGGGATAAACTTGGCATGGATTTCATCACCGGATTACCCAGGACCCGATCGGGATATGATTCTATCTAGGTAGTAGTTGATCGCTTGACCGAAGTGGGTCACTTTATCCCCGTGAAAACCACTTATACGAGCGCGAAGTTGGCCAAGATATATATGACCAGGATCGTATGTCCACATGGAGTTCCGAGGACCATCCTATCAGATAGAGGGACACCGTTTACCTTGAAGTTTTGAAATCAGTTGCACCAGACTTTGGGTACCAGGCTAGAGTTCAGTACAGCCTTTCATCCGCAGACCGATGGATAGACCGAGAGAGTCAATCAGATTCTAGAGGACATGTTGGGAGCTTGTGCGCTGGATTATGGGTCTAGCAGGGATGATAATTTGCCTTACGCAGAGTTCTCATACAACAACAGCTATCAGGCTAGTTTGAAGATGGCCCCTTTCGAAGCTTTGTATGGAAGAAGATGTAGGACACCGTTAATGTGGGATGAAGTCGGAGACCGTTAGTTGTTTGTACCAGATTTAATCAAGGAATCTGAAGAGAAGGTTAAGCTGATTCGTGATAGACTAAAGGTAGCTCAGTCTAGGCAGAAGAGTTATGCTGATACTAAACGCAAGGAGGTAGTCTATGAGATTGGAGACTGAGCATATCTCCGTGTGTCACCACTGCGAGGAGTTAAACAATTCGGAGTTAAGGGAAAGTTAGCCCCGAGATTTGTAGGACCATACCGAGTTCTGGAACGTATGGGAGAGGTGCCCTATAAGTTGGAATTACCCGAAGGATTGTCAGGAGTTCACGATGTGTTTCACGTTTCCCAGTTGAAGAAGTGACATGCTAAGATGGCCGATATTCCTCTAAGAGATACTGTGCCCCTGGAAGCAATACAGTTGGAGAGTGACCTAACCTACGAGGAGAAACCTCTAAAGATTCTCGAGTTTGCCAGCCGAGTTACCCGCAGTAAGGTTATCAAGTTTTGAAAAGTTCAGTGGAGCCACCATACTGAGGATGAAGCCACCTGGGAACGAGAAGAAGACCTACGGAAAGACCACCCACACCTATTTTCTAGCCAACCCGAATCTCGAGGACGTGATTCATCTTAAGGGGGGTAGGTTTGTAACATCCCAATTTTCAATTTGGATGTTACACATAGGTCATCATATGCATATCATATTTTATTTGCATTTTGGTTGTGATCCTAGAAATCTTAAGCAACTCAAGGACCCAAAGAGAGAGTTGGAGGTTTCATTCATTTTCATATTTGAATTTAGTTTCAACTTTGAAGAAAGGATCAATTTGATTTTTAATATTTTCTCTCCAATTATTTCCAATAATAAAAATAATTGAGAGAAGATAAAAATGACTTCTTCAAAAGAGAGGAATATTGGAGAAGAAATTTTAAAAAAATCAAATTAATATTTTATTTGCTATTTTATTTGAATTAGAAAAATATGCATTTTTTTGAAAATTGCATTTTAGGCCAGAAAAATGTTTACTTTGTCCTAAATATTAGGTTTGGATAGTGAAAATTATTTCTGGTATTTTTTTAGAATTTTTTTATTTTTTTATATTTTATTAGGATTTTTCTTTCGGGCTAAATTTTTTTTAACTTCTCGCTTGACTGGGCCAAAGGCCCAGCCGAGCCGGCCCGTTCGCCCGCGCCGCCTTCCTCACGGGCGGAGGAGTCCCGCCGCGCGCCGCTGCCGGCCGTGTCCGAGGCGGACACGCCTCCCGAGGCCGTGCCCCCTCGCCCAACTAGTTCCCCCCGGCCCCTTTATAAGTGGACCCAGCCCCCCTCCTCCACATCACCGCCGCCGCCTCCCCGCAAGCAGCAGCCGCCGCAAGCCCGCCGCCGCCGCCGCCCGCCGCGCCGCTGCCCACCGACGATGCGCCGCCGCCGTGCCCCGCCGCCGCCTGCCGCGCCGTCGCCGCTCGCTGCCGTCGTCTCGCTGTCGCCGTTGACTGCCGCCGCCATTTAACCGATATAAACCATCCTGGTTCGCCGGTTCTTTTTCGGTTCTTCGGTTTTAGATCAGTTTCTTTATGGTTCGCTAATTAGCGAACGTTCTCTATTTAGTTCGTTTTAACAAACGGATTCGTTCGTTTAGTTCTGTTAGCGAACGCTCGTGCGTTAGATTTTTCTTTTTCCGTTTATTTTTCGGCCAGGGACCTATCCACGAATACTTTTATCACAGATTAGTCCCTACTCTTTAAACCCTCGCAACTTTTTGCTCGTTTGTCCAAATCTAGTGAAACCAACGCCAAAATCTTCGTCTTGTTCCCCTCTTTCCAGATAACCAACTTGAATATGATTTCGACAATTTAAATTTGGTTTCAAGCAGAGTTGAATTCGAATATCTTTTGATCGTAGTTTGAGTTTTGTAGCTCCGTTTCGATTGATTCTTTTTGCAAACCGAAGCTCTTCAGTTGAACTTTCAGTTTGGATCTTTTCTTTTGAGTTTTACCCTTGCATCTTATTCTTGAGTGCTTAGGTATGCTATTGTTTGTTTACGATAGAGTTTCCGGAGTGCGAAACATGCTACTATGAGTCACTAGGGTTTTTAGATCGTCAGCAAGGCAAGTAGCACTTTGATCATACCCTTTATTACCCAGTTTTTATGCATTAGTTTCAATCCTCGAACATTGCATGAGTAGGATCTGATTAACATGTGGGTATTGGGAAGTAGTTGATGAGGTAGAACATATTGTCTTTTACTTCAAACCCTGGGAGTTACTTCTATGTTATGCTTATACTGCAATGCTCGTAGACGTGGTTTGGTTTGAGTGATTCACGACAGATGTGAGAGATTATTATTATTAACTAAGGTTTAACTTAAGGTGGCTACTTTAATACACATTTGGGTGGATTGGTTTGTGGGCACATGGGGTAATCCAGTGTTGTCCAAAGGAGATCCCGGGGTATCCGCGTGATTTTTCCTATGGTTTGCCACCCAGGCTCAAAGGGATCATTATGTTATTCATGCTGGAAACTTCCGTGTGCAGCCACAAGCCATTATGGGCTCTGGCATAGTTGAGTATGTTGTGTGACCTCTTTCAGTGGTAAACTAGCAGATGTAGGGGATGTAGGTGGTACGGTTTACCCGTCGAAAGAGTTAATGCTTCTGAAAGACTGTGTCTCGGTCATCCATTTCTCAAACATCATGTAGTGCGAGAAATTCAACGGAGGAGATCAAGTCTTGTGGGGAAAAGTGCGCAAACCTCTGCAGAGTGTACAAACTAATCATGGTTAGCCGTGTCCCCAGTTATGGACATCTTGAGTACACTGGTGCGCATCGGTCCTAAACAAACGGCTTTTAACCCCTTTCCACGACGGCACTTGGAACCGTCACCAAGTGAGTGTGGGCGATAGGGGGGTCCTTCCCACACGACCCAGAAACCGTCGGGGATAGGGAGCCTTGATGCATACAGTTGTCCCTACATAATCGTTTCCGATATCTCGAATATCCCAAACGCTTCATCCTTGCTACTCATTTGTGCTCGCATTGCCATCGCAGTCCGAGTTTTGTGGTTCTGCCTAAAACCAGGCAGATTCTAGGCACGGGAGCTTTCCAGGCAGATTCAAGGCAGATTCCAGGCACGGGAGATTTACGATGCCTGGCACATCACAAACAGTTCATGATTATAAACCGTGTACGATAGGTAGACAATCACACACATTTAGTTTTCCCGCACCATATGTGCACTACAAAAAAAAGACACATCCGTGACATTTTGGGCCGAACGAAATTTTTTTCGATCATATATTGACACTTCTATGATGATAATTGTGACAAAACCCGGTATCATCATAGATGTGGTGGGCTCCTACTTCTATGACAAAAAATCATGACAGAAAATGGGCTTTTCGTCCTGGGCGGGCCGGAGACGCAGCTGCATGACATTCTTTGGGCCGTCCATGACAGAAAAAACCGTGGTAGAAGCGAGGGCGAGGAAAATTTCGGGGAGTTCCCGGTTACGGTGGGAGCTCGGGGGCCGAGCGATGCGCGTTTCTCTCGTACACGTATGCGCGTGTGTGCGAGGCGTTGGCTCTAACTGAACCCGAGCGAGGCGTTGGGCTCTAACTGAACCCGAGCGATTGCACTGCAGGCTACGCGTTACTGAACCCGAGCGATCGATCGATGGCTATTAACTGAACCGATCGAGCGATTCCTTCGCTACTGCTGCTAACTGAAGTCGATCGATGCTGCCTCTGGGATGAACAGTGAGCGTTGCGGGGGGGGTTTGGATGAACAGTGAGTGGTGGCCTTGCGTCTGGATGAAAAGGACCCCGTGGTGTGGTGGAGGGCTGGATGAACAGTAGACGGTGGAGGGGTGCCCATGGAGGGGTGGTTGAACAGGACCCCGTGGTGTGGAGGGCTGGATGAACAGTAGACGGTGGAGGGGTGCCCGTGGAGGGGTGGTTGAACAGTAGCCGGTGGAGTAGCGCGCGGTGGAGGCTGGATGAACAGGAGCCCGTGGAGGCTGGAGGAGGTCGACGGTGGAGATGAACAGTATCCCGTGGAGTCCCGTTTTGCGGTACGCCACACCCCTCCCGATGAACAGGACCCCCGTTTCGACCGTAGGAGGTCCGTTTCATCCGTTTTGCGGTACGCCACACCCCTCCCGATCAACAGGACCCCCGTTTCGACCGTAGGAGGTCCGTTTTGTCCGTTTTGCGATACGCCACACCCCTCCCGATCAACAGGACCCCCGTTTCGACCGTAGGAGGTTCGTTTCCTCCGTTTTGCGGTACGCCACACCCCTCCCCATGAACACGACGCATTCCGTTGCCTCCCCATGAACACGACGACGACGCTGTTTCTCCATTCTGACCCAGCCATGTACACGAGCCCTGGCCGTACGTATGCGCAAGTAGGCGTTTGAGACCCCGCCCGTATGTACACATATGTGGCCGTATTTTCTTTCTTGCACCCTGGCCGCTGTACGTACGTGTACATGCTACGTGCGCGCCTCTACTACGACACATACGCGCCTCTACTACGACACGTGCGCGCCTCTACATCCACCAGTATATATGTACGTACACGTTCGCGACCAGAATGACAACGCTACGTACGCTTCGACCAGGTGGGTCCCGACTGTCAGGCACTTCCTTGCCTGCGAAGATGTAGCTGGTGGGTCCCAGCAGTCAGGGGGACGAATCATTTTTTTTGCCCGGACGCACTTCCTTGCGTGCGAAGATGTAGCTGGTGGATCCCAGCAGTCAGGGGCAAATGTTTTTTTCGTGAAATACGGTGGCCCGTCCGGTGGGTCCCCGCTGTCAGGTGGAGGAATAATTATTTTGCACGTAATAAGGAGGCACTTCCTTGCTGCGGCCGTGGACCCAGCTGTCAGCCTCTCCACGTACAGTCCACATCCGATGGAAGCCGTTCCTTGACCACGTTGACCACGCCGCGCCGAGAGCACCAGGGCGGTGGACGACGGCGAGGCCTAGGAAGGGGACGACGCGGAGCCGGGGAAGACGCGGCAGTGGATGCCCACGCGTAGAGGAGTACGAGGGTTCACTGGTTCGCTGCGGTGTGAGGCTGCCGTCGCCGCAGAATAACAGGGGGTGTGGGTGAGTAGAGGGATGGCCTGGCCAGCGGTGGGAGTAGTAGGGGGTGGTGAGACCTCCGCCGCATTGCAGCCGGCCACGGAAGGCAGGAGCACGAGGCACGACCGGCGTTGGTTTGGGCGGCTGGAGAAAGAAGACCAGAGATTGAAGAAGCACTACGGCCGTTGGATGGACATCGTACGGTCACTGGAGCTAGAATCGTGCATATTCACTAAGTTGACAAAGCCCTCCGTCCCCGTCAACTTAGTAGGCCCACAAGTCAGCCTGCCACTATACTGGGTCCCAGCTAACAGGGGGAGTATTCATTTTTTTGTGTAATAATGAGGCACTTCCTTGCGTGCGAAGATATAGCTGGTGGGTCCGAGCTGTCAGCGGCGGTAACGTTTTTTTCGCGAAATACAGAGGCCCTTTCGGTGGGTCCCTGATGTCAGGTGGAGGAATCATTATTTTGCGCGTAATATGGAGGCATTTCCTTGCGTGCGGCCGTGGACCCAGCTGTCGGCCTCTCCACGTACAGTGCACTTCAGATGCATGTCGGTCGTTGACCAGGCCGCGCCGAGAGCACCAGGGCGGTGGACGACGGCGAGGCCTAGGAAGGGAACGACACGGGGGCAGGGAAGACTCGGCAGTTGTTTCCCATGCGGAGGGGAGTACGACTGTACGAGGGTTTACTGGTTCGTCTGCCGTCGCCGGAGAACAACAGCAGGTGTGGGTGAGTAGAGGGATGGCTAGGCCAGTGATGGGAGTACGGTGGGGCGGTGAGGCCTGCGCGGCAGTAGAGCCGGCCGCGGGGAGGAGGGAGCAGGCAGTCCCGCCGGCGCTTGTTTGAGCGGCTGGAGCAGGAAGAGCAGAGATTGAAGAAGCACGACGGCCGTTGGATGGCCATCCAACAGTCACTGCTTGTGCGTCAACCCTTCTTTTAGAAAAGCCTCAAATCTGTGGAAAACAACATACAGCCCATCTGCCATTATTTCTAATAATTACAGCCCATTTGCTAATTATTAAGGTTTTTTTGAGCCCATATTCTTTTTGTTAGCATTACAGCCCATATTGTGGCAACGGTTAAAAAATTATACGAAATTTTGTATTTCGGTGCGGTCCGAACTGTTTTTAATCCCGAAATTTCGACTCACATTGAAACTGATTTTAAAAATATATGTATATCAATATAAAATCCAAAAAAATCTCCACGCATAAAAATTAATGTAATTTAAAATCTCGAAATGAAAAAAAAGATATTTGAAACTAATTGCCGGTTTGATGTGTTTTAAAAATGTACAGCCCATTTCTCATTACTGATGGGCCATTTTCTCGGCCAGCCGAATGAAAGCTCTCCTCGTCTTGAAAGATTTGCAGCCCAACAGGCCTGACAAAGCGACTTACTTGGCAAATCACAAAAAAACTGGGATGTGGTCGTGGACCCAGCTGTCAGCCTCTCCACGTACAGTACTCTTCCGATGGAAGTCATTCCTTGACCATGTTGACCACGCCGCGCGGAGAGCACCATGGCGGTGGACGACGGCGAGGCCTAGGAAGGGGGCGATGTGGAGCCAGGGAAGACGCGACAGTGGAAGCCCGCGCGGAGAGGAGTACGAGGGTTCACTGGTTCGGCTGCGGTGTGAGGCTGTCGTCGCCGCAGGGCCTGGCCAGCGGTGGGAATAGAAGGGGGCGGTGAGGCCTCCGCGGCAGCACAGCCGGCCACGGGAGGCAGGAGCATGCGGCACGACCGGCGCTGCTTTGGGCGGCTGCAGCAAGAAGACCAGAGGTTGAAGAAGCACTACGGCCGTTGGATGGACATCGTACGGTCACTGGAGCTAGAATCGTTCATATTGACTAAGTTGACAAAGCCCTTCATCCCCGTCAACTTAGTAGGCCCACAAGTCAGCCTCCCACCAAGGTGGGTCCCAGCTAGCCGGGGGAGTATTCATTTTTTTGTGCGTAATAAGGAGGCACTTTCGGTGGGTCTGAGCTGACAGCGGGGGGAACTTTTTTTCGCGAAATACGGTGGCCCGTCAGGTAGGTCCCAGCAGTTAGGGGGCAAACATTTTTTTGCAAAATACGGTGGCCCGTCCAGTGGGTCCCTGCTGTCAGTTGGAGGAATCATTATTTTCCGCGTAATAAGGAGGCACTTACTTGCTGCGGCCGTGGACCCAGCTGAGACTCTCCAGGTACAGTATACTTCCGATGGAAGTCGTTCCTTGACCACGTTGACCTCGCCGCGTTCTGTTGCATGCATGCGTCCATGGGCATGGTGCATCCCCACTGTCAGCCTCTCACGTACAGTCATCTTCCGATGACTCTCGGTTGTTGACCACGTTGATGACACCGTGCCGAGCGCACCCAGACTGGAACGACCCGGAGATGGGGAAGACGGGGCAGTGGAGTCGCAGATGGAGAGGACTGGGAAACTTCACTGGCTCGGGTGCGCGGTAGCACAGCCGCGGTGCCGCCCACGGGAGAGAGGAGCAAGAACAGAGGTTGAAGAAGGAGCACGGCTGTTGTATTAACATCCAACGGTCCAGCTGCTAGAATCATTTGTTGATTAAGTTGACAAAGCCGTGCGTACACATCCGCTTAGTAGGCCCACAAGTCAGTCACCAAATCTGACGGGTCCCAGCTGTCAACGGGATGAATAATTTTTTTCGCAAAACAAGGAGGCACTTCCTTCCGTGCGAAGATACAGCCGGTGGGTCCCAGCTGTCAGGTGGAGAAATAATTTTTTTTCGCAAAACAAGGAGGTCCCTCCCGTAGCTGGTTCGAATCCAAACCTAGACTATGACTATATATGGTGCTATGCTACTCTGCAAGTAATGAAACTGACATATCCGACGTTCGCTTCTCCTCTTCTCTACTTACTCTGCCTAGCATCAGAAGCTCTGGCCGCAGCAACCATGTCCGCTGGCAGCTCGTCCACCTGCTCTTCAGCAGGCAACAACCAGATATGCGTCAAGTCGCCACCCGTACCATCGCCTGTGGGTCTCATCACACCCCCGCCGGCACGCGCATCGCAGCCGATTGCTCATCGCAACCCGCTGCCGTTGGTGTGGTGCCACTGCTGCAAATCACGCAGAGTCATCCGTCGCATCTCAACCACAATCCGCAACCCTGGCCGAGTCTTCTACAAATGCCCGAATCATGGGGTAATAATATGTTTAAGTGTTGTTCTGCTGCTTTCAGTTGCTGATTTTTTTAATAGTTTGGTTGATGATCTTCCAATTTGGTTCATGTAGAAAAGGGAAGATTCGTGTGATTTGTATTTCTGGGAAGTTGCTGATGTGGGGGAATGCAACTACGCTGATTATTTGGTTAGCCGAGGAATCCCAATACCAGCAGGTTGGGGTGTTGGACAAGTAATTGAAGGAACGGCAGAAGAGGAAGATGCAGAGCAGAAGGTTAAAGATGCAGTTCCTCTGATCATGGCCAAGCAACAGCTGTTGAATGGCCTTGACAGCAATGAGGAGATGAAAGAGCTTGTGAAGATAATGGGCAAAATCGATGTGCTCTGTAGGATGATTGTCTCTCTATTTGCAGTGTATGTAGCACTCGTGATGTATTCAGTGGCTACGACATAAGCACTTTGCTGAAACTAGTAATGAATGAAACCTTTGTAGCAGGCTGGGCATAGTGTTGTGAACATCTAATGATTTCTATTAACGGAAATCAGGGGGTATCCCCTTTTGCTCATATAAATAAATAAATAGCGGAGGCCCTGTCGGGTCAGCTTTGTTCTCATTTGAAGACGTCGAGCAAATTGCAGTCCAACAGCAAACTATGTCATCAAATTCAAGTTTCACGGCCAAATATGAGTACAACTAAACAACAATCTCATCATGTTTTAGTTGTCATACAATCACCAAACACAAATCAGCATACATAACAAGTGATGTTCTCACAGCAAAATACTAAGCAACATGTTCATCAGGTTTCAGTTGTCATAGCAAACACAATTTCACATAGTAGAAAAAACGTCTTCTGATAGGCAAATACAACAAAAGCAATGTAATCATCATCCGCAGCAGCAGCGTCAACATCTTCGCCATGTGTATCAGTCTGAATCGTAATTCCCCACGGTGTCATCTTCTTCTTCGTCCTCAACGTCCTCGAACGTTGGCTTCTTCTTGATCAACTCTTGTATGTCCACAGCACGACAGGCAATCTTTTCGCCGGCGTCATTGACGTGATGGTTCTCAAAGATATTAGGAACATCTGTGTTATCTTGTACATCAGGAGCAGTGTAAGCATCATCTTGTTGTGCAACTTCATTAAACGAATTCCTCTGCTCAAACCTTTGCAATACTCTCCAGTCATCGCTACGTGCAAATGTGTCTTCCATGAAAAATATCTGTGTTGCTTGATTTTCCAAAATAAAAGGCTCGTTGGTCTGGTACGCCGCCTTGACATTGATGGATTTGAAATAATCATCAGCTCTGGGTTTTGCGATCCTGGAAAACAAGTTATACCAACGACAGCACAACAGAACCACACACCGATGATCCTCGAAACTGGAGATATACTGCAACTGAACAATGTCTGTTATGTTAGCATACATTAGTTGTCTCTTTGTCATACGTATCCGTGCTCATGATGGCACTATTTTGTGTCTTCCTGCCTTGGTCTCGTGCAAGGGTGTTGTAGAGCACATCTCCAACAATGCAAGATTCATAATGTCTTACCCGAGTATCAGGACCCATTGCTAGTGAGTAAAGGGCATCATCAACTGCCTGCCCATCCTCCCGCATCTTCTTAACCTATGGTTAGAAAATAGACAAGCTGATCATCTTATGTGCTCAATGTATTAAAAAAACTGACAGTGCACTTCAAAAGCTTACATGGTTCTTGAACCATTTCGCAAATCCTGCCATAACCAGTTTGTCAATGTTTCTTGGATTTTGCGGCAGTAACTCCTCTTTGTAGATGCTACACAACATAGTGATCGCGTCAAACATCTAAATATATAAGAATGTGCTGCAAGTTTAGTAGATTACGATGTATAAGCTGCAGTACTCCACTTACTTGATATAAGGTAGTATCTCAGGACAGTTATTCAACACATACCAAACCATTTTGTCCAAATCTTTAGGTTTGTCCTCTTGTCGACTCTTCCCTGTAACTCGAACAGGATAATCGAAAACATTGAGCCCGAGATTGTCTTCACCCACCTCTTTGCTAAGCTGATCAGCTGTTTCAATGTATTTTGAGCAGAATGTCAACGCTTCTGTAGCAATGTAGGCCTCTGCAATGGAACCCTCGGGTCTAGCTCTGTTCCTAACATGGCCCTTGAAAGTGCCTAGCCGCCTTTCAATAGGGTACATCCAGCCATACTGTACTGGACCTCTAAGTAGTGCCTCATCAGGTAGATGAACAGCCAAATGCACCATCACATCAAAGAAGGCTGGAGGATATATCTTCTCAAGGTCGCATAGGATAGTTGGTATCTTGTCTCTAAGACGCTCCAAAGCATCTATCCTGATATTCCTACTATAGAGTTCCCTGAAGAATTGTCCCAACACTGCAACTGCTCTGTATAAGTCAGGGCGGCCCAATCCTCTAAGGATAACAGGTAAAACCCTTTGAAGTAGGACGTGGCAGTCATGAGTTTTCAACCCTTGTACCTTGTTTCCATCTGCACTGACTCTCCTTTCAGGGTTGGAAGAAAATCCATGTGGGAATCTCAAACGTGACATGACCTCGCAGAATTCTTTTCTTTTTACCTTGTCCAAGACGTACACAGCTGGTGCCATATCCCGTGGTTTACCTTCATCTTGCACCTGCAAATTCTTTCTAATACCCGGGTGTGTCAAATCAATCCTAGATTTTAAGGTATCTTTCGTCTTGCCTTCAATATTAAGAAGTGTGTCGATAATGCTGTCACATATATTTTTCTCGATGTGCATCACATCAAGATTATGCCGCAGATCCAAATCTTTCCAATACTCCAAGTCCCACAAAGTGGACCTGCGGGTAAACAATAATCTCTCTTCTACCCTGCCATGCTTCCTTTTCCCGCTACCATTACCAGGATGGTTTCCTGGTGTAATATGCCTGACCTTCTCTAATTCCACTTGCAACTCATCGGCGCTGAGCCTCTTTGGCGCATCACGGTTTTCATGCTTTGCATTGAACACATGTCTTCGGTATTTTCTAGGATGTGTATTGTCCTTGGAAAGGAAACGGCGGTGTCCAATGTAACAGATCTTGCTAAGTATTGTGTATGACAGCGGATTCCTGTCACAGCGAACACACGCATTGTGACCATGTGTCGTTCACCCTGACATAGTGCCCAAAGCCGGATAATCATGGATGCACCAAATTATAACAGCACGCAGAAAGAAATCAGCTGGTGGGCTGCTATATAGGTCTCGAGTGAGAACACCCTTCCATAGCTGTTGAAGTTCCTCCACAAGAGGCTCCATGAACAAATCAAAATCCTTTCCAAGACTTTTTGGACCTGGGATGAGCAAGGCCATCATGTAGTTTGATTCTTTAGTGCAGACATTTGGAGGCATGTTGTAAGGGATAACAAGCACTGGCCACATGCTATATGTGGCACTCTGGTGGCCAAATGGGTTAAATCCATCTGAAGCTAAGCCAAGTCTAATGTGTCTCGGGTCAGCAGCAAACTCTTTGTGTTTATCATTGAAGCTTTTCCACTCACTACCATGAGATGGATGGCTCATTACATTCTGATCTCTGTACTCCTGGTTCTTAGAATGCCACAGTACATCCTCTCTTGTTTCAGCATCATGAAACAACCTCTGCAATCTTGGTATAATTGGAAAATGTCTCAGAACATTATGAGGAATCCTCTTCACAGCATCACCATCTTTCCATCTTGATGATTTGCATTTCGGGCATTCACTTAAGTTGGCATAATCCTTCCGGAACAGAACACAATTATTCTTACAAACATGGATCATATCATATCCAATTCCAACTGCACGAAGGAAATTCTTCATTTTACTGTAGGTGTGTGGCAGCTCAGACGCATCTGGGAAAGATTCACGGAAAGCAGCCAACATCGCATCGAACGATTTGTTGGTCATCCGCTCAGATGTCTTCACCTGAAGAAAGGTGACCATAGCTGAGAATACTGACAGCTTATTTCCTGGGGTGACAGCAACGTTGCATTGTTCCAACATGCGGGACCACCGTTTTTCTTCTGCAGGTGAAAGTTCACGGAATGCACGAGCATTTCATAGCATTGTTTCAATGTTGGTCAAACTCACTGGCTCCGCCACCACCACCTCCTCCTCCTCTTCCACCTGAGCATCAGGCAGATCAAGATGGTGATCTGCTGCTTCCACGTAGTCAATAACATTGATGTTCACAGCTTCACCATGATGAACCCACCTAGTATAGGTGACCGACATCCCATACAAGTGTAGATGATTTTGCACAGTTGACTAGGGTCTTGTAACTGAATTCATACAACTGCTACACAGGCAGAGCACATCTGATTTTGGACCACCGTACTCAGCTCTGATAAAGTTCATGAAGTTTTCAACCCCCTCGACATATGCAGCGGAGAATCTTCGAGCAAAAGTTATCCAAGTCCTGTCCATCTGTTAGACATACAAATTAGTTCTTCTACTAGATATTACAGGAAAAACATATATGCTTTTTTATGAAGTCCAGAAAAAAAAATACCTAGGTCGATGTCTAAAGCTATGGCAAGATATTTGGACGAGCAGATCTAAGTAACGAAATATATGTAGAGCTAATTCAGCAAACAGATTTGAGTGCCAAATTATGGCAGGCTGTTTCAGCAGTCAATGAGGCCGAGCACACAGCCATCGAACTATCGAAGGCCATCGCAGCAACAAAGATCGAGTATAAAATGGTGTAGAGCTATTTCACCTAACAGATTGGCTACTAGACCATGGCAATCTACGTCACAATAAATATATGGCAGGATATTTTAGCAACTAATCGGCCTTGGCATGCCATCTCAGCTAAGCAGATTGAGTGCAGAACAGGGCAAGGAAGCTTCTTAAGCAGAGCATATTGACAGTAAACTACTTCGGCAAACAGTGAGACTAACAGCGTCTATCAGCTAACATTCAACGCTACACCGACATGAACGGGGCCTCAGTCTAGAATGCGCGTACCGTGGGAGAAGCTGACTGCCGTGCGTCCCCACACGAACGTCGCCAACGGTGGCGGCACTGACCGCCGTGCGCCTCCACAAGAACGTAGCCAGAGGTGGCGGCACGGCTAGAGGACGGCAGTCTACGAGAGCGTACTGTGGGAGCGAGAGGATCGCCGAACCGCGGCGCCGACATATCGGCGCGGCGGGGAGGGCGGCTTTGGCGGAGCGAATGGAGTGGAGGGGGACAGGGGGGAGGGGGTTTGGGGAATATTATTGGCTAGTTGGCCGAAGGGCGGTTGAAACGGATTTGGCGGGAATTTTTGGGTGTGGGGGGGGAGGATTTTCGCGCGGTGGGCGGGGGAGTTTGGCGCATGGTCGGTTTCTCCAAGTGCAGTCCCACGTGTCAATGAAGAGGCAAGCCGAAGCGCGTTCCGTTTGCGTGAGCCGTGTGCAGGACCGAACGTGTGTGGGGTGCAATGCGACCGCGACAGGAGTGCTGTGAGTGTACCGCCTTTTTTCCTTTTAAACTAGGTGCTTCACCCCCTCAAAAAAAAATTGTTGCTTCGCGGGATCCATCGATACTACTACTAGTAATCGGGTAATCCCGACTAAAACGGCGCGGCCGGGTCTTTTCCCACGCGATATGCTGGGAGGTTGGCTTAGTTAGGTTTTTTTAGGATGAGTAATGCTACACCTGCGTAATCCCAGTTACGTAATTAACGTAATGTGAAACGTGTGAGCTGTTGATTGTAGATTGGGGGGAGGGAGGGGCCAACCACCATGAAAATCAGGGGAGGAGAGAGAGAGAGGCAATTTACGTTAACCCTTTCGTAGGTTCCCGTAGATGTAGAAAGATGTGAAATGCGTGAATGTGTAGTGGACGTACTATTGGAGTGCCTAAGATAATTTGTGTATGTATAGACCCTATGTGTTTATTTTACTTCGCATGTTAGATTTGTCTCGGTTCAATAAAAAGCAGAGTTGGTGATGATGGTGTGCCTGTCATCCTGCAATATAGGCCGTCCGATCTATATCTACCGGATAGGAAGGAAACTATGACAATTTACCCGCACTCCTCTCCACATTTGCAGATAAGGCTTTCCCTCGTTCATCCTTTTCTCCCACAAGATCTTGATCTTCCGTGCAACGCACGGGCATCTTGCTAGTACTCCTACAATATGTATATTATTGTGAAAGTTCATATACACCGGCCGAGATTAATGCAAACATGGCAGATTTTCATTACATTTCGAACTTTTATAGGATGGAAAAATAAAAGAAACCCGACCCTAAACCTATTCTACGGCGGCGACCGACATCCTCCATCTGCGATCTCTATGTACGGGGGCGGGGTTCAAGACCCGTGAAGTGAAGGTGCGGTCTCCGGTGAGGAAGAGTAGAACACGGGATACGGACCGGCCAGTTGGCACACCATGCCCTGCCGCCTCCCATGCCCTACTCATCCTCGGAGGAGTCCCCGACCTCGGCGGTGCCGGACGTTGGACGGCGGCAAGTAGGACGCGTGGCTGACGGTGCTCCCGTCGTCGGCCGCCAGCGTGGCCACCGCTTGTGCGGCGCGTCCGCGTTCGGCTACGCCGCTATTGCGTCGCGAGAGGCGACTTGAGCGAGGGCGGCAACCTCGAGCTTCATCCCCGAAGACAAGCTCTCCCGCAGAGCGTTCGCACTTGCGGTCATGGCGGATGTGGTGCCAGGTAGGAGGACGATGCGCTATGGTGTGGAGGTTAGCTGGGCGTTGCCGCTTTAAGTAGCGCATTCCGGTGAGGCCAAGCATCCGGGTGCGTCATTAAGTCGCCGGAGTTGGTTCCTCGGGCACCGAGCCTCTTAACGACGACATACGAATGGACGACATGAATGCGGGCAGCTGGCGCCGGCTGGGAACGCACCGCGCGACGGCGCGAGGGACGAGGGTTTTGGTGTGCCAGGGTAGTCAGCTGCGGTCGTGGCAACGTTGGAGATGCCCTTTGCTCACATGCGATCCCCGCATGTCATTGAAAAAGCAAGACGACCCGGCATGGTCTCAGGTCCAAAGGATGCAGTTGGCCGCGCTACACCACTCCGCGGACGCGTCGCGGCGCCCCGTGCATCCTCGACGAGCCGGGTGTTGGGGTGTGTTTGGATTGTGGCCAAAGTGCACCTTACCAAAATTTTGGTCATGACCCAAAGATTGGTCTTTGTTTGGATGGTTGCCATTTTTTGGCATGCCAATGAACTCTAGCCAACTCTAGTTCATTTTTCTTGCCAATGTCGGTCAAATCATGGGCAACCAATACCTCAACCAGAATTTTGGTCAAGACCCAAAGATTGGTCTTTGTTTGGATGGTTGCCATTTCTTTGGCATGCCAATGAACTGTAGCCAACTCTAGTTCATTTTTCTTGCCAATGTCGGCCAAATCATGGGCAACCAATACCTCAACCAAAATTTTGGCTACCCAATGCTTTGATGGGGCAACCTTGGGCACAAACCAAACATACCGTTGGTCGTGCCAAAGCACTAACGCCACCCTCGGCACACTGAACCGACCGTGTCTAGCGACGATATGAGCGTGTCGCTCACCGCGGTCGCCGTGTCCAGAGGCGGTGCTGGAGCTGTGCCCCGTTGTTGGCCCCAACGACCCACATGAACGGTTGTCGGTGGCGAGGAGGTCGTGGGCCAGCTCCTCCATTTGACTAGTCTGCGCTACGTCGTCCCGACGGGTGTGCCCCACATGTCGGTTTCCCTGTTTTCCCGGCCATATTCGAGCGTCAGTGCTCCGCGTTGCGCATTAGGCCTTTCACTATGTAGGCCAAGCGAGACAACTTATTGTTTATTTGAGCCGTTCAAGTATAATCATGTGGCGTTTGCTTATTTCTCATTCCTCTCCAACCCTCTTCTCCATCGATCATGTCGCCCTCTAGTCGAGTCCATCCTCCCGCATGCCTCATTTGAACATTCCGCTGAGTATCATTCGCATGTACCCACCCTAGTCCTCTTTCAATAGATCTCTAGACCCCGAGATGAAATCGAGAGGGAACGAGTGGGGGCACGTGATACCTAAGGCGTATTCAAAATTTTGAACCGGTGATCATAGCATCCGCAAATCATATATAAAGGGTATTCAATGTTCGTTTCGTTTTTGAACGTACAATATACTCCCCCTATCCTTTCTAGTTTACATATAAGTTTTATGTGTAGTCAAAGTATCTCTACTTTGATCAAAAAGGTATCAACATTCAACAACGCCCAATCAATATTTTTAGATTCGTACGTACTCCTAGATTTGTACTCGAGATGGTTTCCAATTTGACTATTGACAAGATTAATAGTACATGAGATGTATAATGTGAAAATTATATCATTGGAAAATCCTTTCACATACGAATTTTACCGTATGCTTTGTGTAAGTTGCATGTCATATATTATTACTCTAACATTTGGTCAAAGTTAGCCTCGAAAAACGCATTAGACCCTGTATGCTTTGTGTAAGTTATATGTCATATATTATTACTCTAACATTTGTGTAAGTTGCATGTCATATATTATTACTCTAACATTTGGTCAAAGTAGTATAGTGGAAGTGGATCCTCTGACGTAGGTATCCCTGCATTACCCTCCCTTTCGGTCACCTATTGGCGGACCCCATGCTTGCTAGGCCCCGCATGTCAGTTACTCAATGGGTTCGGCCACGTCAGGGGATCCTCATCCGTAGTATACTCCCTCTGTTTTTATTTACTCCGCATAAAACGGAGGGAGTGGTGGTATAATAAATGACGCGGGCGGGGGAGGGGGAGGGACATCGGTTTGCTCTCAACTGCGGTCCCACAAGCGAGCGAAAACGCAAGACGAAGCGTGTTCCATTCGGTGAGCGATGTGGAGGGTCCAGCGTGCCGGGCTGCAACGCGAATGCGACAAGAGCGATGTACAGTCAAAACCGATTGACCGGTCGTCACCGGAACCACTATTCACACCAGTACCTTCGCTGCTCGGCCTACGCCAGCCACTGCCCTAAAACCACACCAAATCTCCAGCCCATTCCCCCACCTTTCGATCCCCTAGCCCGCATCAAGCGTCCGCTAGTTCGCCGGAAAGCCATGGTGCACCGCAAGATCACTTACTACAAGATGCTGATGCCGGAGCGCCACGCAGAAATCGCGGCGGCGGTCGGCGCCACAGACCTCCGTTCCCAAGCTCGCTTTGCGGCGGGCGAATCCTCGAGTTCTCTGTTGCCAAGCTACGAGGAGGAGGAAGCCGATCCAATGTTCATGGCGGAGGTCGCGGCGCAGAAGGCCCCCGATGGGTATGAGACGATGGACGTCCACTTCGTGCCGGCGTCCGAGTCCCCCATGGTGCAGGCGGACCAGCGGTTCAACATGGCGATACTAAAGGAGGACCGGGAGGCAGAGGCTCAACTTGACGCAGAGCGCACGCATGCCGCTGCCATCGAGGCTCTCCTGCAAGTGGAATCGGATGTCGTGGATGTGAACCGGGCGGCGGAGGCTCAACTTGAGCCGGAGCGCGCTGATGCCGCTGCCATTGAGGCCCTCCTGCAGGCGGAACCGGACGTCCTGGACTTGAACCGGGCGGCAGAGGCTCGACTCGACGCAGAGCGCGTGGATGCCGCTCTCATCGACGCCCTCCTGCAGGCGGAACCGGACGTCCTGGACTTGAACCGGGCGGCGGAGGCTCGACTCGATGCAGAGCGCGCGGATGCCGCTGCCATCGAGGCCCTCCTGTAGGCGGAACCGGACGTCCTCGACTTGAACCGGGCTGTGCTCTCGTCCGTGCAGAGCGCCCGCACGCTCCGCTTGAACGAGTAGCTGGAGGCCGAGGACAACCACGGTGCGGAGACACACGTCGGCAGCGATGGCTGGTTCGCACCGGCAGCCAAAGACGACGAGGTCGTCTCTTTCCGCGAGCAGTGATAGTTTTTCTTTATGTTGTTGTTTTATGGATCTTTTACTGTGTAAAAACATATATTTGTTATGCAAGTCGCCTGACTTGGGTCAGTCTACCATTTCAGGCGGTTGGATGAATATCCTACGTCTCCTAACCCTTCTTTCCTTCTTCCTCACCTCTTCTTCTTCCCCAACAGACCACCGCACGGGCCGTACGGATACTCCCCAACATGCGGTTGGATAAACATACTCTATGAACGAAAATTATGTGTCAGCGATAGGATAGCTGAGTTTGGTTTGTTCACATGCGACAGCACGTGTCAATGAGGGTGCATTCCCTTGGTTGGGTTTGCAGCGTGCAGGAGCGACTGTGTGAGGGTGCGGTGCGACCGCGACGTGCAGGAGCGACCGTGTGAGGGTGCGGTGCGACCGCGACAGCTGTGCGCAAGTGTACCTCCTTCTCATTTTGAAAACTTTAGGCAATCTTGGCAAAAATGTGTGGCGAAGTTTGGCAATGCAAGGCCTAGACCCAAACAGGATAAGTACGTACGTACTAGGAGTACTAGTGTTAAAAAAGAAAGGCGGGGTTTTCCTTCGCGAGATTTAATCAATACAAATCCTCGTTTCAGGTGTCAATTAATGCGTATTTTTTTCTCCAAAGACCAAAGAGCTAACCATCTCACTCCTCATCGCTTGATTAATGCAGCGCCATGCAAACCAACCTTCTCACTTCCGCATGCATGCAGGGGATATTAATGTCCTTGGTTGCTAACCCCATCAATTTTTTCTCGATTAGTGTTAGTGGCCCTTTGCAAATTGTAATTTTGATATACTGGCCTTGTGTACAAAAAATGGAGGTAGTAACTATATTTGACTTCCTTCCCCATTGCGATGACGTCGACGATATCTTTTTTTTGGTGGTTTGGTGAAGTGTGTTCGACAGAGAACACCATTGAGGGAGACCATGGTAAGTCGTTTGCAAGTGCCGCCTGCAAGCCGAGACAACCGCCTTATTTGCATCCAGGAAGTCCTTTACTAGTACTGCTAGGAGTACTAGTGCGGTGAGATGGTTTCTCGAAGAAGACGATGGAGAAGCGGAGTCAGCGAAGAGTGAAATGATGGTTGCTTCGTTCGTGCTTTTGTGATTTGACGCCTCACTGCTTTGTGATTTGTGATAGAAGGGACAGGGGAGTAGACTCTGTGCTCTATACTGTACTACATGCGTCCAAGCATGGGAGAAAGAGGAGAGACATTGCATTTTTCTATTCCTTCAATCAATCAATCAGGGAGCTTCGGTTCCATCTTTTTGGCTTTGGCAACACCGTCCACAATGGTTCCCACGATGCCAAAAGCTATTTTCCCATTTGGCTACACATTGTGGATGCCCTTAACCGCACCACTTGGTTTTGCTCCTGTGTGCTATCTATACAAATCTCAATTATATTGATCTAAAAAATTATAGAATCAAGATTAGTAAAAAGGAGGTGATTTTGCCGCGCGGATGGCGGGGGAGGTTTCTTATTTGAGCAATGCTACATCCACGTAATGGTTTACGTAAAGTTACGAACTGATGTGATGTGGGACTACTTGATTGGATTAAAGGAGAGGATTAGGCCCACCCCACCTGAAAATCAGGGGGGCATATATAGATTAGATGGAAAGTATACGTAGCAGCTACGTAACCCTTTGTAAGTCTAGGATTAGGCTTCTTATTTTCGGAGGACGTTGTCCTGGCGGTTTGCTAACATGCGGTCCCACGTGTCAGTGCTTTACCAAGCCGATCCGCGTCCCACATGAGGCAGAACAACGGCAGAAGCAACACGTGGTTAAGTTGAAGAAGATGAGGGAGAAGCGGATTCCGCAACGAGTGAAATGATGGTTGCTTTGTCCCTCCAACTTAACTGCGGGAAAGGTGCAGCTTGTGATTTGATGCCTCATTGCTCATTACTACGCCGGCGCCATGACTGGGGTGCTTCACCCCGGCTGCTCTGCACTATATTCCGGTATGGCACGTGGACCTGGTAGCTTGATGTCCCACATGTCGGCGAAAGGGACTAGAAGATTTATGAATGCGAGCGCTCCACTCTTACGACGGAGGAGTAGACGACACGACGGCCCAGTGAACTGTCACTTGTAGTACTGTATAGTACTATAGTTTTACTGTTTCGCATGATCCATCGATACAAACCCGATTAAACTGGAAAGGGCGGGATTTTTCCCGCGCGGTAGATGATACTGGCCATACATTTCAAAGGCAATTTTAATGTATGCAAACTGAATAATTATAAGTAACAATATGATATCTAGTAAAACTAAAAACACATATGATTTATTGTGTTAGAGTGTAGTAGTAGTGTTGTATTGCATAGTTGTTAGATGTAACATGCGAGAACGTGTAGAGATGTAGTTTTGGAGGGCCTACAGAGAGAAAAGCGTAATACGGTCACCGAACTTCAGAATAAGCTGATTACGGTCACTATATACATTTTGCGGTGATTATACGGTCACTTGCTCACAGTTCAGCATCGGAGTGCACTCTGTTGACCGGCCAAATAGTCTGCGTGGCGCCATGTTGACTAGTTAAATTGACCACGCTTCCTTGTGGGTCCCACCTGTCAGTTCGCATAGGCAAAAGGTCAGATAAACACAAATTTACGCAGGCGCGACAAGGCTCCAACCCGTGCGCGGGAATCACCTGGTTGTGTATGTGTCTGTCAGGGCCTGATGTGTGCGCATGCATGTGTAGGTTGAGCACTTGAGCGTGAGAGTGTGTGTTGGTCGTGTGGTGTACTGGTGTGTGCATGCATGCGTGCGTGTGTGCGTGTGAGTGTTGCGTGCGTGCGTGTGAGTGTTGCGTGCGTGCGTGGCTGCGTGTGTACGTGTGAGTGTTGCGTGCGTGCGTGGGTGCATGTGTTTGTGTGAGTGTTGCGTGGATGCAGTTCGTGTGCATGCGTGCATGTGTGTATAATCACCACACCAGCTCATGTGTGTTAAAACAGACGGCTCAGCATACCAATACAAGGCCACCTTGTCCGTTGTGCCCGCGGTCATGACTTCAAACCACCGTCCAAATATATTTTTGTCGTTTGTTTTCATTCTTACTAGCAAGATGCCCATGCGTTGCACGTAACATCAAGATGCATTTGTATGACTTGTTTATCTTGTGAGAGAAAAGGATGAACGAGGGACGACCTTATTTGCAAATGTGGAGAGGTGTGCGGGTACCTTTTTGCAAAATTGCCATAGTTTCTTTCCTATCCGTCAGATATAAAACGGACGGCCTATATTGCAGGATGGCAGGCACACCATCATCACCAACTCTGTTTTTTATAAGAGTGTATTTTATGTATTTTATAAGAGTGTAGATGTAGAGTAGATACAAGTCGACAGGTGGGCACGATGGTAGTGAGATAATGTGATGCAACACTAGAGGTGCCACGTGGAGCGTTTAACTGGTCAATTAGTCATGTCATGAGCAAATACAGAGTTGTACGGTGAGCCCGTGACTGTATAATAACCACTAAATGTAAATGGTGACCGTAATGAGTGGATTCTGAAGTCCAATGTATGTATCGTGCTTTCGCTTCAAATACAATGATCGTCATTGCATATATCGCGAGAGAAAGATGAAACATGCGTGAATTTTCTGGGGGCTTACTTTTAGAGGACCTGGAGATAGTTTTGTGTGCATACGTGAAAGGGGCATACAGGGGGGGTATGCGATGGAGAGAGAGATGCTCTTCGTTTCTCTTCATTATGACTAACTTTGTATATAGTATAAAAATATACAAATTCACAGTGCGGAATAAATATCATTGTGGGCACCATGCAATGCAAATTAGCGTTCGTACTCCTCCATATAACTTTGTAATGTTGTATATATGTAGAAACTCTAAAATAATTTTTTGGCCACATTTTATTCAAAAGGAATGTTGTATGCGAAATAAACGTCAAGAGAGGGCTTTTTAGATCAATGGGGTACGTGATGTAACATGTGTGAATGTGTAGTTGATGCATTTGGCGGGGCCTAGAGAGGTATGTGTGTGTATTACGTATTCGAGAGAGGCATGGATAGAGGGGCCGACGGGGGAGGGCGTGCGAGAGATAGCACGAGAAATGAGAGTGGTCTAGAGAGAGAGACGAATATGACGTCACGACAAGAGATTCCATTCCCTTGAGTGTGTATATGCAAGGGGGGAGGGAATAGAGGCACCAGGAGAAATTTTCTGTGTGTGTGGTGTTTGTGTTGGTATGTGTGGGTGTGAGAAGATAATGAGACGTGGGGGCAGAGGGTGTGTCACCGCGTGAGGTCCGGTGGGTCGAGGTGAGGCCCTTCGTTCGTTCCGACCTGCGCCACATTGGTCGGCACGTGACGCATTTAGGAAGACCCATGGATGACTAGTCGTACAAGACAAAGATAGCAGAATTGTGAAGGACTCTATGTCCACTGACAAAGCCGGCTAGGATTTGTAACCCTAGGTTCTCGGACTAAGGTAACCCCTTTATCTCTGATATTACTATTCATCCAACCTAACTTTAAGGGGCATCCTACAGAATGCTCTACTAGAATCATACTCGTCGATTAGGAAGAGAGGTGTGAGACAATGCATGAGAGACAGGCATAAAGATAATGTGCGTACATGAGACACGTAGGCAGGTCCATGTATATAGAAAGGGTCGATGAGGATTGTGCGTGTGTATGTTTGCGAGAGGAAGAGTGCTTGTGATAAAGGTTAGTGAAAACAGTTGTAAATGGTTACGAGAGGGAGGGAGGGTTATATCTAGAGCATGTGTGCGAGAAAGACACCTCGGGAGAGAGTGTGTGAGCATGTGTGAGAGACCACCAATGGAGAGTGAAACCTATCGGCCCGACGTCCAAAGGACTAAACCGGGGTAGGTTTGTAGCTTCATCTAGACGCCACACAACCGCATCCGAATAACATTCATACACAATGGCCGCCTAAGCACACATGCGCGCAGCCGAAATCGCTCCCGCCCACTATTTGGGACACCTGAGATTACCATCCTACCCCCGACCCGCAGTAGGTCCGAAATTTAAGAGGGGGGCAAAGTTTGTACTTTCCCCAAATTTCAAACAAGCGCGTCCCATCTTCTATTCAAAAAAGCCAAAAACAAGCGCATCCCAGACCGAAACATAGTTCCGCCCCCCCCCACCCGTCCAATTCCCCATTCATACTCCGTGGGCGTCAAAACTACCTCTCCACCAGCCGCGAAACCCCGGCGTCCTCCGTCCGCCACCCCATCCCACCTATCAACCGCCGCCCTCCTCCATCACGCCGGAGCCGATACCCCGACGTCGTCGTCCACCGCAACCTCAACCGCAACGCCCTCCACGGCTAGTAGTTGAAGCCGAGGCCGAGCTGTCCGTACCCGAGCCAGTTCAACCACGCCGTCCTGCGCCTCACCGCTGCCGCTCCAACTTCGCCACCCTCCACCGCACCGGAGTTGTTCCTGCTACGCCGTCCTTCGCTGCCTCGGATCTGCTTCCCCTCCGCCGACATACGGCCACGGCAACACAGTCAACAATTTGGCCATGGGTTCGTCCAAGCTTGCACCCTCCAGAACATCGGTTTCCCCGGTAAAAGAAGAAGATCGGCGCGACATGTGGAGGTGACCACACCAGCAACCGAAAAAGGTACTCCTCTTCCCTTATTCGTGCAAATCTTACGTCTCTGGTTGCACGGTATTCATCACAGAAGGTTGACCGCTTCTTCTTGATACTAGATGTTCCTAGTAACTCGCGATGCACAAGGTTTCTCCTCATATACTATTTCACCGTAGCTAGAGGTGTTGGGGAACGTAGCAATAATTCAAAATTTTCCTACGTGTCACCAAGATCTATCTAGGAGATGCTAGCAACGAGAGAGAGGAGTGCATCTACATACCCTTGTAGATCGCGAGCGGAAGCGTTCAAGAGAACGGGGTTGATGGAGTCGTACTCGTCGTGATCAAAATCACCGATGATCCTAGCGCCGAATGGACGGCACCTCCGCGTTCAACACACGTACGGTTGGGAGAGACGTCTCCTCCTTCTTGATCCAGCAAGGGGGGGGAGAGGTTGATGGAGATCCAGCAGCACGACGGCGTGGTGGTGGAAGTAGCGGGATTCCAACAGGGCTTCGCCAAGCGCTGCGGGAAGATGGAGATGTGTCATGGGAGGGAGAGGGAGGCGCCAGGGCTTGGGGTATTGCTCCCCTCCCTCCCCCCCTCTATATATAGGGCCCCTGGGGGGCGCCGGCCCTAGGAGATGCAATCTCCAAGGGGGGGCGGCGGCCAAGGGGGTGGCTTGCCCCCCAAGCCAAGTGGGGCGCCCCCCACCCCTAGGGTTTCCAACCCTATGCGCAGGGGGAGGCCCAAGGGGGGCGCACCAGCCCACCAGGGGCTGGTTCCCCTCCCACTTCAGCCCATGGGGCCCTCCGGGATAGGTGGCCCCACCCGGTGGACCCCCGGGACCCTTCCGGTGGTCCCGGTACAATACCGGTGACCCCTAAAACCTTCCCTGTGGCCGAAACTGGACTTCCTATATATAATTCTTTACCTCTGGACCATTTCGGAACTCCTCGTGACGTCCGGGATCTCATCCGGGACTCCGAACAACTTTTGGGTTACCGCATACTAGTATCTCTACAACCCTAGCGTCACCGAACCTTAAGTCTGTAGACCCTACGGGTTCGGGAGACATGCAGACATGACCGAGACGACTCTCCGGTCAATAACCAACAGCGGGATCTGGATACCCATGTTGGCTCCCACATGTTCCAAGATGATCTCATCGGATGAACCACGATGTCGAGGATTCAATCAATCCCGTATACAATTCCCTTTGTCAATCGGTACGTTACTTCCCCGAGATTCGATCGTCGGTATCCCAATACCTTGTTCAATCTCGTTACCGGCAAGTCACTTTACTCGTACCGTAACGCATGATCCCGTGGCTAACTCCTTAGTCACATTGAGCTCATTATAATGATGCATTACCGAGTGGGCCCAGAGATACCTCTCCGTCATATGGAGTGACAAATCCCAGTCTCGATTCGTGCCAACCCAACAGACACTTTCGGAGATACCTGTAGTGCACCTTTATAGCCACCCAGTTACGTTGTGACGTTTGGTACACCCAAAGCATTCCTACGGTATCCGGGAGTTGCACAATCTCATGGTCTAAGGAAATGATACTTGACATTAGAAAAGCTCTAGCAAACGAACTACACGATCTTGTGCTATGCTTAGGATTGGGTCTTGTCCATCACATCATTCTCCTAATGATGTGATCCCGTTATCAATGACATCCAATGTCCATGGTGAGGAAACCATAACCATCTATTGATCAACGAGCTAGTCAACTAGAGGCTTACTAGGGACATGTTGTGGTCTATGTATTCACACATGTATTACGGTTTCCAGTTAATACAATTATAGCATGAATAATAGACAATTATCATGAACAAGGAAATATAATAATAACCATTTTATTATTGCCTCTAGGGCATATTTCCAACAGTCTCCCACTTGCACTAGAGTCAATAATCTAGTTCACATCACCATGTGATTAACACTCAAAGTTCACATCGCCATGTGACTAATACCCAAGAGTTTACTAGAGTCAATAATCTAGTTCACATCACCATGTGATTAACACTCAATGAGTTCTAGGGTTTGATCATGTTATGCTTACGAGAGAGGTTTTAGTCAACGGGTCTGCAACATTCAGATCCGTGTGTGCTTTACAAATCTCCATGTCATCTTGTAGATGCAGCTACCACGCGCTACTTGGAGCTATTCCAAATAACTGCTCTACTATACGAATCCGGTTTACTACTCAGAGTCATCCGGATTAGTGTCAAAGTTTGCATCGACGTAACCCTTTACGACGAACAGTTTTACCACCTCCATAATCGAGAAAATTCCTTAGTCCACTAGATACTAAGGATAAGTTCGACCGCTGTCATGTGATCCATTCCCGGATCACTATTGTACCCCTTGACTAACTCATGGCAAGGCACACTTCAGGTGCGGTACACAGCATAGCATACTGTAGAGCCTACGTCTAAAGCATAGGAGACGACCTTCGTCCTTTCTCTCTCTTCAGCCGTGGTCAGGTCTTGAGTCTTACTCAATACTCACACCTTGTAACACAGCCAAGAACTCCTTCTTTGCTGATCTATTTTGAACTCCTTCAAAATCTTGTCACGGTATGTATTCATTTGAAAGTACTATTAAGCATTTTTGATCTATCCTTATAGATCTTGATACTCAATGTTCAAGTAGCTTAATCCAGGTTTTCCATTGAAAAACACTTTTCAAATAACCTTGTATGCTTTCCAGAAATTCTACATCATTTTCGATCAACAATATGTCAACAACATATACTCATCAGAAATTCTATATTGCTCCCACTCACTTCTTTGGAAATAGAAGTTTCTCATAAACTTTGTATAAACCCAAAATCTTTGATCATCTCATCAAAGCATACATTCCAACTCCGAGATGCTTACTCCAGTCCTTAGAAGGATTGCTGGAGCTTTGCATACTTGTTAGCATCTTTCAGGATTGACAAAACCTTCAGCTGGTTGTATCACATACAACCTTTCCTCAAGAAAATCGTCGAGAAACAATGTTTTGACATCCTATCTGCAAGATTTCATAAATGATGCAGTAAATGCTAACATAATTCCAACAGACTCTTAGCATCGCTACGAGTGAGAAAGTCTCATCGCAGCCAACTCCTTGAACTTGCCAGAAAACATCTTAATGACAAGTCGAGCTTTCTTAATGGTGACACTTACCATCATTGTCTGTCTTCCTTTTAAAATCCATCTGCACCCAACAGCCTTACGACCATCAAGTAGTTCTTTCAAAGTCTATACTTTGTTTTCATACATGGATCCTCTCGGATTTTATGGCCTCGAGCCATTCGTCGGAATCCGAGCCCACCATCGCTTCTCCACAGCTCATAGGTTCATCGTTGTCCAACAACATGACTTCCAAGACAGGATTACGTACCACTCTGAAGTAGTACGCATCCTTGTCGTCCTATGAGGTTTGGTAGTGACTTGATCCGAAGTTTCATGATCACTATCATAAGCTTCCACTTCAATTGGTATAGGTGCCACAGGAACAACTTCCTGTGCCCTGCTACACACTAGTTGAAGTGACGGTTCAATAACCTCATCAAGTCTCCACCATCCTCCCACTCAATTCTTTCGAGAGAAACTTTTCCTCGAGAAAGGACCTATTTCTAGAAACAATCACTTTGCTTCCGGATCTGAAATAGGAGGTATACCCAACTGTTTTGGGTATTCTATGAAGATGCATTTATCCGCTTTGGGTTCGAGCTTATCAGCCTGAAACTTTTCCACATAAGCGTCGCAGCCCCAAACTTTTAAGAAACGACAGCTTAGGTTTCTCTAAACCATAGTTCATACAGTGTCGTCTCAACGGAATTGCATGGTGCCCTATTTAAAGTGAATGCGGTTGTCTCTGATGCCTAACCCATAAACGATAGTGTAATTCGATAAGAGACATCATGGTATGCACCATATCCAATAGGGTGCAGTTATGATGTTCGGACACACCATCACACTATGGTGTTCCAGGCGGTATTAGTCGTGAAACAATTTCCACAATTTCTTAATTGTGTGCCAAACTCGTAACTCAGATATTCATCTCTATGATCAAATCACAGACATTTTATCCTCTTGTCACGACGATCTTCAACTTCACTCTGAAATTACTTGAACCTTTCAATAATTCAGACTTGTGTTTCATCAAGTAAATATTCTCAGCATCTACTCAAATCATCTGTGAAGTAAGAACATAACGATATCCACTGCGTGCCTCAGCACTCATTGGACTGCACACATCAAAATGTATTACTTCCAACAAGTTGCTTTCTTGTTCCATCTTACTGAAAACGAGGCCTTTCAGTCATCTTGCCCATGTGGTATGATTTGCATGTCTCAAGTGATTCAAAATCAAGTGAGTCCAAACGATCCATCTGTTTGGACTTTCTTCATGCATATATACTAATAGACATGGTTCGCATGTCTCAATCTTTTCAAAAATGAGTGAGTCCAAAGATCCATCAACATGGAGCTTCTTCATGCGTTTTATACCAATATGACTCAAATGCCAGTGCCACAAGTATGTGGTACTATCATTACTATCTTATATCTTTGGGCATGAACATGTGTATCACTACGATCGAGATTCAATAAACCATTCATTTTAGGTGCAAGACCATTGAAGGTATTATTCAAAAGAGTAACCATTATTCTCCTTTAATGAATAACCGTATTGCGATAAACATAATCCAATCATGTCTATGCTCAACGCAAACACCAAATAACAATTATTTAGGTTTAATACCAATCCCGATGGTAGAGGGAGCGTACGATGTTTGATTACATCAACCTTGGAAACACTTCCAACACATATTGTCATCTCACCTTTAGCTAGTCTTCGTTTATTTCGCAGCTTTTATTTCGAGTTACTAACACTTAGCAACCGAACCGGTATCTAATACCCTGGTGCTACTAGGAGTACTAGTAAAGTACACATTAATATAATGTATATCCAATATACTTCTGTCGACCTTGCCAGCCTTCTCATCTACGAAGTATCTAGGGTAGTTCTGCTTCAGTGACCGTTCCCCTCATTTCAGAAGCACTTAGTCTCGGGTTTGGGTTCAACCTTGGGTTTCTTCACTAGAGCAGCAACTGATTTGCCGTTTCATGAAGTATCCCTTCTTGCCCTTGCCCTTCTAGAAACTAGTGGTTTTACTAACCATCAACAATTGATGTTCCTTCTTGATTTCTACTTTCGCGGTGTCAAACATCGCGAGTTGCTCAAGAATCATCATGTCTATCCCTGATATGTTATAGTTCATCACGAAGCTCTAATAGCTTGGTGGCAGTGACTATGGAGAACCATCACTATCTCATCTGGAAGATTAACTCCCGCTCGATTCAAGTGATTGTAGTACTTAGACAATCTGAGCACATGCTCAACGATTGAGCTTTTCTCCCTTAGTTTGCAGGCTTAAGAAATTTGTCAGAGGTCTCATACCTCTTGACGTGGGCACTAGTCTGAAATCCCAATTTCAGTCTTTGGAACATCTCATATGTTCTGCGACGTTTCAAAACCGTCTTTGGTGCCACAATTTTAAACCGTTCAACATTACGCACTGAACTATCACGTAGTCATCAAAACGTGTATGGCAGATGTTTCGTAACATCTACAGACGACGCTCGAGGTTCAGCACACTGAGCGGTGCATTAAGGACATAAGCCTTCTGTGCAGTAATGAGGACAATCCTCAGTTTACGGACCCAGTCCGCATGATTGCTACTATCAACTTTCAACTAAATTTTCTCTAGGAACATACCTTAGTAGAACTAAAGCGTAAGCTACGACATTATTTGCAAAGACCTTTTGACTATGTTCATGATAATTAAGTTCATCTGATTATTTAATGAACTCCCACTTAGATAGACATCCCTCTAGTCATCTAAGTGATACATGATCCGAATCGACTAGGCCGTGTCCGATCATCACGTGAGACGGACTAGTCATCATCGGTGAACATCTCCATGTTGGTCATATCTACTATACGACTCATGTTCGACCTTTCGGTCTCTTGTGTTCCGAGGCCATGTCTGTACATGCTAGGCTCGTCAAGTCAACCCAAGTGTTTCGCATGTGTTCCGAGGCCATGTCTGTACATGCTAGGCTCGTCAACACCCATTGTATGCGAACGTTAGAATCTATCACACCCGATCATCACGTGGTGCTTCGAAACAACGAACCTTCGCAATGGTGCACAGTTAGGGGGAACACGTCTCTTGAAATTTTAGAGAGGGATCATCTTATTTATGCTACCGTCGTTCTAAGCAAATAAGATGTAAACATGACAAACATCACATGCAAATCATAAAGTGACATGATATGGCCAATATCATCTTGCGCCTTTGATCTCCATCTTCGAGGCGCGGCATGATCACCTTCGTCACCGGCATGACACCATGATCTCCATCATCGTGTCTTCATGAAGTTGTATCGCCAACTATTACTTCTACTACTATGGCTAACGGTTAGCAATAAAGTAAAGTAATTACATGGCGTTTTTCATTGACACGCAGGTCATACAATAAATTAAGACAACTCCTATGGCTCCTGCCGGTTGTCATACTCATCGACATGCAAGTCGTGATTCCTATTACAAGAACATGATCAATCTCATACATCACATATATCATTCATCACATCCTTTTGGCCATATCACATCACATAGCATACCCTGCAAAAACAAGTTAGACGTCCTCTAATTGTTGTTGCATGTTTTACGTGGCTGCTATGGGTTTCTAGCAAGAACGTTTCTTACCTACGCAAAAGCCACAACGGTGATATGCCAATTGCTATTTACCCTTCATAAGGACCCTTTTCATCAAATCCGATCCAACTAAAGTGGGAGAGACAGACACCCGCTAGCCACCTTATGCATCAAGTGCATGTTAGTCGGTGGAACCTGTCTCACGTAAGGGTACGTGTAAGGTCGGTCCGGGCCGCTTCATCCCACAATGCTGCCGAATCAAGATAAGACTAGTAACGGTAAGCAAATTGAACAAATCATCGCCCACAACTACTTTGTGTTCTACTCGTGCATAGAATCTACGCATAGACCTGGCTCATGATGCCACTATTGGGGAACGTAGCAATAATTCAAAATTTTCCTACGTGTCACCAAGATCTATCTAGGAGGTGCTAGCAACAAGAGAGAGGAGTGCATCTACATACCCTTGTAGATCGCAAGCGGAAGCGTTCAAGAGAACGGGGTTGATGGAGTCGTACTCGTCGTGATCCAAATCACCGATGATCCTAGCGCCGAACGGACGGCACCTCCGCGTTCAACACACGTATGGTTGGGAGAGACGTCTCCTCCTTCTTGATCCAGCAAGGGGGGAGGAGAGGTTGATGGAGATCCAGCAGCATGACGGCGTGGTGGTGGAAGTAGCGGGATTCCAACAGGGCTTCGCCAAGCGCTGCGGGAAGAGGGAGATGTGTAACGGGAGGGAGAGGGAGGCGCCAGGGCTTGGGGTATTGCTGCCCTCCCTCCCCCTCTATATATAGGGCCCCTGGGGGGCGCCGGCCCTAGGAGATGCAATCTCCAAGGGGGGCGGCGGCCAAGGGGGTGGCTTGCCCCCCAAGCCAAGTGGGGCGCCCCCCACCCCTAGGGTTTCCAACCCTAGGCGCAGGGGGAGGCCCAAGGGGGGCGCACCAGCCCACCAGGGGCTGGTTCCCCTCCCACTTCAGCCCATGGGGCCCTCCGGGATAGGTGGCCCCACCCGGTGGACCCCCGGGACCCTTCCGGTGGTCCCGGTACAATACCGGTGACCCCCGAAACCTTCCCGGTGGCCGAAACTGGACTTCCTATATATAATTCTTTACCTCCGGACCATTTCGGAACTCCTCGTGACGTCCGGGATCTCATCCGGGACTCCGAACAACTTTTGGGTTACCGCATACTAGTATCTCTACAACCCTAGCGTCACCGAACCTTAAGTGTGTAGACCCTACGGGTTCGGGAGACATGCAGACATGACCGAGACGACTCTCCGGTCAATAACCAACAGCGGGATCTGGATACCCATGTTGGCTCCCACATGTTCCACGATGATCTCATCGGATGAACCACGATGTCGAGGATTCAATCAATCCCGTATACAATTCCCTTTGTCAATCGGTACGTTACTTGCCCGAGATTCGATCGTCGGTATCCCAATACCTTGTTCAATCTCGTTACCGGCAAGTCACTTTACTCGTACCGTAACGCATGATCCCGTGGCTAACTCCTTAGTCACATTGAGCTCATTATGATGATGCATTACCGAATGGGCCCAGAGATACCTCTCCGTCATACGGAGTGACAAATCCCAGTCTCGATTCGTGCCAACCCAACAGACACTTTCGGAGATGCCTGTAGTGCACCTTTATAGCCACCCAGTTACGTTGTGACGTTTGGTACACCCAAAGCATTCCTACGGTATCCAGGAGTTGCACAATCTCATGGTCTAAGGAAATGATACTTGACATTAGAAAAGCTCTAGCAAACGAACTACACGATCTTGTGCTATGCTTAGGATTGGGTCTTGTCCATCACATCATTCTCCTAATGATGTGATCCCGTTATCAATGACATCCAATGTCCATGGTGAGGAAACCATAACCATCTATTGATCAATGAGCTAGTCAACTAGAGGCTTACTAGGGACATGTTGTGGTCTATGTATTCACACATGTATTACGGTTTCCAGTTAATACAATTATAGCATGAACAATAGACAATTATCACGAACAAGGAAATATAATAATAACCATTTTATTATTGCCTCTAGGGCATATTTCCAACAAGAGGTCCGTCGCGCCCCTGAATTTCATTTTCTGGCCAGTTGATTCCCAATTAACGGAAGGATTCCCCGGCGTAACAGGCGCTAGTACGCCTATTACGCCGGGGAAGCAGCGCCTTGGTGTTTATCTTAGGGGCGTGTGCATCCTAGAGCTACTGGCGCCCGATCTGGAGGTCTGCCGGGATTAAAGGGATGGCCTGGGGGCGCTGCCAAGCACGGCGGTGGTGTGAGGTCGATGGGAGGGCGGGGCGGTGGAGGCAGGGGTCTGGGCCGGTGGTCGCTGGCGGTTCGAGAAAGATCGTCAACAGTGACTGGCGGGAGGTAGACGAAGGGCATCTGCCCGTTCCTTATAGATCGGACGGTTCATTAAAAAATCGACTGACCTATTTATTTTCAGTCGACTGTTATCTTAGATATGACCACATGTGGTGGTGTGCTGGAGGAGTACCTGCATTTCCTGTGCTCATATATTACAAAATTATACGGAGTAGAATCTAATTTTGTTTGCCATGCAATGTTGTAGAGCTATCATATGTCTCCTGTCATTTATTTTTCAGCCACCTGCTATCTGCTACTTTTATAGTGCACTAGTTCTGGACACACTTCACCCTTACTCTCACTATTATGTTTTTATGCAAGGGTATTTCAGACTCTGCTGCCATGAGAGAAGCCAAAAAGAAAAGAGAGAAGTCGCTCCAGCTTCGTGTGCGGGTAGGCAAGACACGTTACAGCGCTATAAAGGGTGCAGTGTCAGCAGATGGAGACGGTAAACGTAACTCTGGAGTTGATGACCTCGCTCGCAATGAACCACCATCCCAGGTGCTTGCTTTAACTTCGCGGTGTCATATGTGGTTGCATGTTCCATATGGTGTCTAGCTTGTATTCGAAAGGCCGAAGTCGGTAAGATAAGGAAAGATATTGTTTTTACATGAACCACCATCCCGTGAGCACCAGAAGACAAATAGCTAGTCAGGGCACTGGTCGAGCCAGTGACAAGCCCAGCAAAGATAGGCATCACCTGGAAGCCAACTAAAAAGCTGCGATGGTGGCGAAGCAGCCCGCCTCCCACCAGGCTCTCAGGTCCTAGATGATCATGCTCACCACTCCAGCCGGATGTCTAGCTTGTATTGCTTCCAATTTGGTTAAATTGCATCTGCTTAGCTTACACATTATACCTTTGAATATGACAGGCCTTTCTGTTTTTGGTACATACTAGTACATCTGTGTATTAACCATGTTCTTACATCAAACTAATGTTCTTGTGTATCCCTCATCAATCACTTATGACGAGGCAGGCAGGCAAGGGGACTACTCCTCATTTAAAGAATGCAGCGTCAGCCTCCCGACATGATTCTCAAGAAACAGAAATGCTAGATGAAGATAGTGAACGTAGCTCTGTAGTTGATTACAGCATTTCCCCTACACTAGCATCGCAGGTGCTTGCTCTAACTTGGCAGCGTGATATGTGGTTGCATGTTGCATATGGTGTCTAGATTGTAATTCTTCCAATCTGGTTAAACTGCATGTGCTAGTCTACTTAGCTTATACATTATACATGTTAATGTGACATGCCTTCCTGTATTTAGTACATAGTACATCTGTCTATTAAGCATGTCCTTACATAAAACTATTGTTTTTTGTATCCCGCATCAATCAACATGATGAGACACCTTTAGTATATGCAGTGCGATATTAGTTGCATCTTTCATATGATTTATAGCATGCGCTGCTTCTAATTTGTTGAAATTCCATTTATGATGGGATGCTTTTAACTTGGCAGAGTCATATTGGTTGCATCTTTCATGTGGTGTCTAGCTTGCATTGCTTCTTATTTGCTGGAATGGTTTCTGCTTAGTTTACACAAACAGTTGTGAACATGCCATGCCGTCCTGTTTTTCGTGCATATTCCATCCTAGTATCATGTGTTTGCCTTACATCAAAGTAGTGATTGTCAGTATCATGCATGAATGAGTTCTGAAGAGAGAATTTTATTGCTTTTTCTTGTCGGTTTTACTTGACAATTCAATATCAATAAAGCGGAAGGAAGTTAGCAAGGCAGCGGATAAAGGTGCTCCTTCCGAACGGAGGGCCTCTACAGTTTCTACTCCTCCACACCCCCAAGATGATTTCCAAGACAACACATGCATAGACACTCAACAAAGCTGTGTTTATGATGAGCACGTCTCCCCTAGTGCAGCATCACCGGTGCTCCCTCTAACTTGGCACTGTTATATGTGGTTGCATGTTATGTGTGATGTCTAGCTTGTATTGCTTCTAATTTTGTTGAATTCCATCTGCTTACTTTACACATTATACTTGAATAAGACACGTGTTCCTGTTTCTAGAACATACAATATCTGTCTATCACACCATGTTCTTACATCAAATTACTACTATTGTGTAACCTGCAACAGTCACTTATCATAAGAGACGTTTGACTTCGGAGTGTGATAGAGGTTACATCTCACATTCTTTTCTAGCTTGTACTACTAATTTGTTGAAATGGCACTTATGACGAGACAGTTTTAACTTGGTAGAGTGATATTCGTTGCATATTTCATATGGTGTCTAGCTTTCATTGCTTCTAATTTGTTGAAATGCCTTCTTAGTTTACACATCATAAGCTGTGAATATGCAATGCTGTGAATATGCAATGGCACTAATGACGAGAGACCTCTAACATGGTAGTGTGATGTTGTTTGCATCTTGCATATGATTTATTTCTTGTACTGCTTCACATTTGTTTAAACGCCATTTATGATGAGACACTGTTAACTTGGCAGAGCGATATTTGTAGCATCTTTCATATGGTGTCTACCTTCCATTGCATTGCTTCTAATTTGGTGAAATGTCTTCTTCTTAGTTTACACATCATAGTTCTGGTTATCTCTTCCGTCCTGTTTTTCATACATATTACATCCTCCTATCATGTGGTTGTCTAACATCAAAGTTCAGTTCGTCTGCATCACGCATCAATTTGTTCTGAAGAACTAAATTGTTATTCGTTTTTCTTGTCGGCTTGACTTAACATGGCACAGAGAAAGAGGAAGAAACACAGAATGGCAGGGAATGAGAAGCGGATGAATCCTGCAGATTCTGCTGGTACTGATGGTGCAATAGAAGGTCAAAGTCCAGCGGAAAATTCTACAAACACGGCATCCCATGCTACACGAGTTGCAAAAAAAGCCAAACAGAAACAAATAGCTGCCACCAAACAAGCAGAGACAACCCTAGTTCTTGCAACACCTACCACAGTACTACCAGCTGCACGACTTACTCGTGTGTCAACTGAGCTAGCAGCACATTCCCAAGCTCCCTTGCCACCTGACACTACTTCCCAAGCACTCTTGACACAAGACGAGTTGGCAATATTAGATAAACCTTGTGAGCTTCAACAGCAAGAAGGTAGTTGCTAGAGTCAAGTTACAGTTGCATGCTTCTTTATATGTAGTCTCACAGTTTGATGTACACTAACACTTCCTATGTTCGTTGTTGGACTAGCACCTAGGCGCAAGAGGAAACAAACATCAGGGATAATGCTCGATAGGTCAACTAAATCTAGAGGAGGAAGAATGGAGATCCGTTTTGAGGCAGGTTTAAAAAGGCCACGTGATGCTACAGAGTCAGCCAAGTTAGTATCAGAGGCAGCGGTTGCCGTTAGGTGTCATGTACGTATCCTCCCAACATGGATTCAGTATAGGAATGACAAAGACAAAACCCAGTTCAACACCTTCCTCGACCATTTATCTATAAGTATGGTTATGTATGGAAACTAGTAATATTGTCTTGCTCTGTCCCATGCTTTCTAGGTTGCTGATAATGAGACTCCCATAATTTTCAACATATGAGGTTCAAGTTGGATAGCCAAGATGATGCAACCAGACAAGCTTGCACCCATGTTTTCAAGTCTGCTCTGCGACAGTATCGGTATAACTTGAGGAAAACTCACTTTGAAGGCAAGGCTAACAGTGAACTTTCCCAAACATCTCCAGTGGAAAATATATTGGATGAAGACTGGAGGGGCCTTGTTAAACACTGGTCTGATCCGAAGTATCAGGTACATTATATATATGTGATCAGATCACATGTTGAAGTCCTATTTACGCATGTGCCACACAAATCTATCTTCTTGTAGGTGAACTGTTCAAAGAACAAGGCCAACCGTACGAAAGTGAAATTCCAACAGACGACAGGATCTAGTAGCTATATTGCACACTACGAGGCTCTTGTAATTAGCTGCCGTTTCACTCTTTTCGCTGTACGATATTATCAGATCTATATTGACTTGTTCGAAATGCAGAGGAAAGCCCGCAAGGACCAAAAAGTACCTGAACCAAATGATGTGGAAATCTTCAAGGACTGTCACACCAGCAAGAAGAAGGGCATGACTACACCAGTCAAAGCCGCTGTTGTAAGTCCTTAATCCTCATGCCTTTTAACTACTACTTACTCTGACTTGTGCCTTGAACTGCATGGTTTGCAGCCAATGTCTATTACTCTTTTCAATTTTATACACAATTGTCTTAGCGTATCATTGCACCTTACAAGGTTTAAAAGAGAGGAGTGATGTTCCTTTGATCTTGACCCGTAATCTAGTTCCGTGCTGGACTTGCCCACTCAATGTTACAATTGCCTGTTTGTCTGTTCTCAGTAGTTTTGTGATATGAATGATGTCATACTATGCTTACCGTATTATAAACTTCGTCTCTTTATCCTTAGCCCTCAATACAATGTGAAGAAATAGACAACACATTAGCGATGGTCATGGTCATATGTTTGGAACCTGGTTTTATTATGTACTTTGCAATAAAATACAACTAATATTTTACATGGGTTCACCAGAATAAGTTCTGTATATAGACCAAAGCTATTTTGTTTGGTTTTGTTGCCTCCTTAATATCTTCTGTTCTGGTACTACTAATGTAAAACCTCAACTTTTCAGCAAGCTATGGAAAAAATGGTGGAACCGCCACCTTCTGAAGGTGGCGAGGCAACTATAACCGCAATGCCAGCTCTTGCTGCAGTGGGTCAGTACATGTCCACTAACAGTGCCAAAAGCACATTCCTGCGTAATACTGGGTTGGTTCTTAAGGCAATATCGTCCAAACTACCTCATGATCAAGATATGCAAGCTCAAAGCAATGTTGTATCTGCGCTCCAGACACAAGCCCATTCCCTAACAGAGACCCTTTGTGAAACAAGGAGAAACATTGCTCAATGTCGTCAAGATATGCATGGTTTTGAAACCAGACTATCAGACATTTGCTATGTTGTTCAGGAGCCTAGGGGAAATGAAGGCGAGGGTTATGTTGCTCCATCGGACAATACAGTATGAAAACATAACAGTCAGGTCAAATGAACTGAGCTTCTGAACTTCTGGTGGTGCATTTATCTGCTAGACTGTTAAGTTTTATGCCAACCTTCCTTTTGTTATATAGTTGTAATTTGTTTTGGTGCGATACAAAATTTATTCTTAACGTGCAGCCACCGGCTGAAGAAAACAGCAAGCCATTTTTGTATAGTGTAGGGCGTTCCCTATATTTTCACTGGTGGCGATCTTTGATGCCGAGTGGATGTAATCTGTGCAATCGCCTTAATAGCCTAGCGTTAGTTTCGGCCTTATTTATTTCCTAGTCTTCTTTTTCCCTGGTTTGCTAGTGGCCGCAACTACCATGGGCCATATACGGGTCGTAGGATCCATGGGTCTCCTACGGGCCGTCGATAAATGGGCCTGTAATCGGTGGGCCTCGGGCCGTCGGATAAATGGGTCTACATGGGTCGTAATCGGGCGTAATTGGTATCGGCCCAGCACGGTAACAGGCCGTAGGACAGCAAAGGCTTAATTCTGTCACAGGCATAACGGGTCGTTAATGGGCCAGAATATAGGACGGGCTGGAAACGGCGCAACGGGTTAACATGCCAGAAACGGGTCGACTCTTCCCATGGGCTGAATTTGGCCCATTAGGGTAACAGGCCAGTAACGGGCCGACTCTTGCCAAGGGCCAAATTTGGCCCATTAGGGGAACAGGCCAGTAATGGGCCGACTCTTGCCATGGGCCGAATTTGGCCCATTAGGGGAACATGCCAGTAACGGGCCGGAAGTAATCGAGGGCCGAAAAGGAGCCCAAGAACGTATGGGCCATCAATAGGCCGAAAGCTAACACGGGTTGGAAACGGCCCATGTAAATCACGGGCCGTTAACGGGTATAAAGAAAATTACTGTTCATTATGGGCTACAGTCATCGTGGGCCTGTAAAGGGCCGAAAGATACGAAGGCCTCATATGGGCCGAAAGACGTCGTGGGCCATACATGGGCCGAAAGTGAAATGGGGTGGTGTAATATTCGACGGCCCACATGACGTTGTTGGGCCGATTTCCTTTAGGGCCTAACGGGCCGTGAGTTAACGGGCCGTAAAATGGGCTATTTGCGAAGAGACCGTTAACACGCTTTTCATGGGCCAGCCCGTTAACTTTTGACCAAGTCAAACGGGCCGGCTTTGTAAGCTAAATGGGCCAGTGGTGGGCCGTGGCACGTGTCGACATATCATAGGCGCCTATCTGACCCACTGACAAGCTGGCACGTGTTTCGTCCGGCCAATAAGAATTTTACACGTGGAAATTTCCCATTGGTCGGGGCTGTTAACGGGTTATCGGATCCAAAACCCGACCCGATAGCTTAACGGCATTCCGTTATGGTGGATGCCACGTGTCGGTCACCCTTGACGAAAGCACTTCTGTGACGCGCAATTTATCGTCATGGAAGTGGACACTTCCGTGATGATAATTTTGGTAATGTCACGGAACACTTCTACGACAGCACAGGTATGACTATCTTGATTCTGTCATAAAATTGTCATGGATGTACATGCATGACAAAAAACGCGACCTACTGTGACAAACACGTATCATCACGGAAGTGTATTTTTTTTGTAGTGGTGATAGTGTCTGACATCACACACGCTTTGCGAACGGCAAATGTGTGCATGCTTGCACATGTTTCCTCTCTGTGAACCATCTCGGATTATGGTGTATATCCCAAACATTTATGTTTTACCAACCGTGTGTGCCGTAATGACCTGCACAACGTAATTTCACCCTAATTTAATTGCTGCTATTTAAAATTGTACCTAATTTAAACTTGAAAGTAGGCTATAGCTTTATGCATATCCATCGGGTTCAAACAACCAATGCATTATTCGATTCACAGGTACATATGTTTAAGACTTACAGAAGCACCAAATAAAGAATGATGTACGAGGGTTCTATACTTGTACTATTATAGATGGTAAAGAAAGAGGCGACATACATTCCAGTTGCTGAACAAGGTGAAGCGGAATGGCCCTATTGTGCTCTCCTGGATGCAGAAGGCATGCAGGACTCTAGTCCAACCCCTTGTGATGGCCGGCCACCAATCATGTAGTTCGAGAGGTAATCTTGAGTAAACTGCTTCAGGATCCACTGCAAAAGAAAAAAGATTCAGATGTTGTCATCTAACACAACTCATTACGGGCAGTAAAAAGAAGGCTACAGGGTTCTTACTTACCATCCTGCAGTTCACTGTTGTCTTGCATAAAGTGTAAAGAAATAGTTCGATTGACATCTTTCGACCCATTTTAGTAACAATCTTTATCAGTTTCCTCACTTGATGCTGGTTCATGAATATCTCATTGCCCCATACACAGAAAGGGTTGAAGTGTGGATCTTTGGCAATGATATATGTACCTAAAAGCACCAAGTTAATATTAGAAGCTAAAAAACAATTGAAAAATGATGTAGTACAACACTCCATCCATCCCATTATATAAGATTTTATTACATGAATATCTAGACATCATCAGAACATTAAGGTAACACTCTTCCTTGTTGCTATGTAGCCTGGGATTGCATATTTAGTCATTCAGTAGCATGTTGCTAAACAACAATTGAAAAACGAAAAGGCATGTTAACTGCAATATCCTTAACAACAACCAAATATCGTAATTCATAGTGGTATTGTTGAAACTGTTATTGATGAAATTGAACTGCACAGCAAATAGTTGCACATATAGAGCATCACATTGTGAAGAACTGAAATAAACAAGTCATAAGGACATCTCTAGGCGATCCTTAAAAAGTTAAAGGACTAAAACCCTTAGTGGATATATATATATACTCCAGCAATTTTTGGCATTTTCTAGTCGATCCCCAAAACTTAAGGTTGTAAACTTCAATTTGATCAAGTTCAAAGCAGGTTCAACCGAAAGTAGCATGCATTCAAACATAAACATAGATAGTTTTGCATAACCGAACATAAAACATAAATTTAAACTAAGCTAAACTACTTTCGGTCGAAGTAGAGGTCGAGCCAATCCTTCCTCGTCATGTACGGTGTGCCGCGAGCCGGGTCCGGGCCAGTACCGTCGTCGGGGTCGTTGGGGAAGGCACTCCTCCACTCATCGACGTCAATCTCCTCATCCTTGGGGCCCACCTCGACGCCCTCCGTGCCGCTGTCGTCGCCGCCTTCGACCTCGTCATCAGAGTAGAGCGCGATAACCTCGCCGCCCTCTGCGCCGGCGTCCTCGCCGCCTTCGACCTCGTCATCGGAGGAGAGCGCGATAACCTCGCCGCCCTCCGCACCAGCAAAGATTGCCCGCTCCGCCTCCACGAGCTCTGGGTGCTGCCGGCGGAGCTCTTGCATGTACGCCTGGTCGGTGGCCTCGGCCTCGAGATGCTCCCACGCCTCGGAGTCCTCCCGCGCCATAGCCGAGCTCACCACCCCTAGCTCCGGTGGAACAAGGTGGACCGGACGTGTGCTGAAGGGGAAATTGAGCCTAGCCGCCGCGTCGTGGTAGCGGACCTGCCAGTAGGCATACTCCATAGCCGCGAGCTCGGCCGTGTGGAAGCTACCGAGCCTCCGGCGGGTGTGGGTCTCTCGATCTGTAATCTCGGCGACCCATGTCCCCCACCGCCGCTGCCGGACCCCGAGGTAGGACTTCGTCAGCTGCCGGGTCTGGGGGAGGACGGGGAAGTCCTTGAACCGGCGTAGGGGCGCGGCGGCGGGCGGATCGAGGGACCGGCGTCGGCGGATCGGGCCCGCGGAGGACGAAGGGGACACCTCGGCAGCCACCTCGCCGGCGTCGGGCGAAAAGGCCGCGGTAAACCTCTTTTTGGCCATTGGATACTCGAGCTCCCCGGCACACAGGCAGAGGTTGAGGATGGAGGCGCCAGCGATGGCGGCGACCTACCAACGGTTTTGAGGGTTGTGTGTGTCTGTGTGAGCGGAGGTTGTGTTTGAGGAAATACTGCGGCAACTGAAAATTTTACTAGGCGGGAGTAACAAGGCGGGGCTACTGAAAATTTGGATAAAGGGCGAGCAGATATTTTTGAGATTGCGAGGGATGCAGAGGCGGGAGTAAAATGTCGGGGCTACTGAAAATTTGAATCAAGGGACTGAAGCAAAGCGGGAGTAACAGACATCGCACACGGTCCGCACATACTAATCGTGTGCTATCAAACATTAAAACCTTCCAGGCGGTAGATATTTTCGAGATTGCGAGGGATGCAGAGGCAGGAGTTTTAGGGGAGCGAGCTAGTGTGCTTGACACGCCGGCTGTGGACTGTAGATAACGCACCTTCTCGCGTAAGCCATAGGCGTGCTATACACCGAAGGTGCTCCAAGATATTTTGTACTAGATCTCACACGGTTGGTGAGAATAAACTGTGTGGGATCTACTTGATCTGAATTACAAAATGGGATCACAGCGGCAATGGACGATATTTGAATTGCTAGACCTTTTATCTATAGTGAACATGCAACTGTATGTGTGTCGTAAAAGAATTGGAATTATTCAGGGTTCGTTTGGACATTTCATACATTAAACTGGTTTTCAAGCCATTTCAGGTGCACAATTCAAAACTAAACTACATGCACATGCTCCGGTGCATACAAATTGGTTGAAAAATCAAATATGTGCGCTTCAGTGCATGCTTAGGTCCCATGGAAGAAATGGGAATGAATTTTTCGGGGTTCATTTGGCCTTTTTTATACATTAACTGGGTTTTCTAGGCATTTTACGTGCATAATTCAAATTTGAACTACAAGCACATGCTCCAATGCACTAAAGTTGGTTGAAAAATCACATGTGTGTCCTTGGGTGAATTTCTAGGTCCCATGCAAGAGATGGGAATGAATTTCAAACACCAGGGCACTATTGATTGCCAGCAAAACGTTGAGATACCTGGTTTTTAAATTCTAGTAAATCCAAAACTCGTCTGGAATTCATGAAACTTGTCATGCTATCATGGAGCGGCATCAACATGCCATGGTGAAAATTTTGTCCCATTTGGGGCAGGTTTGGGTATAAGCTTCTCACAAACCAGAGCTTCTCACAACAAGCATGATGGTTTCGACAGGGAACGTACCACCTTTGGGGACAAGACAATATTCGTTGCCTCTTATTGCTTTCAAAAAAAATTCTAGTGTCAACATAGAACAACAGGAGTGTTGTGTTCAATCTTGGAATTTTTCGCGGTTTGTTTGGCCTTTTTTATACATTAACTGGGTTTTCTAGGCATTTTATGTGCATAATTCAAATTTGAACTACAAGCACATGCTCCAGTGCACCAAAGTTCGTTGAAAAATCACATGTGTGTCCTTGGGTGAATTTCTAGGTGCCATGCAAGAGATGGGAATGAAATTCAAACACCATGGCACTATTGATTGCCGGCAAAACGTTGAGATGCCTGGATTTTAAATTCTAGTAAATCCAAAACTCGTATGAAATTCATGAAACTTGGCATGCTATCATGGAGCGGCATCAACATGCCATGGTAAAAAATTTGTCCCATTTGGGCAGGTTCGGGTATAAGCTTCTCACAACAAGCATGATGGTTTTGATAGGGAACGTCCCACCTTTGGGGACGAAATGATATCCATTGCCTCTTATTGCTTTCAAAAAAATTCTAGTGTCAACATAGAACAACAGGAGTGTTGTGTTCAATCTTGGAATTTTTCGGGGTTCCTTTGGCCTTTTTTATACATTAACTGGGTTTTCTAGGCATTTTATGTGCATAATTCAAATTTGAACTACAAGCACAGGCTCCAATGCACTAAAATTGTTTGAAAAATCACATGTGTGTCCTTGGGTGAATTTCTAGGTCCCATGCAAGAGATGGGAATGAAATTCAAACATCAGGGCACTGTTGATTACCGGCAAAACATTGAGATGCCTGGTTTTTAAATTCTAGTAAATCCAAAACTCGTATGAAATTCATGAAACTTGGCATGCTATCATGGAGCGGCATCAACATGCCATGGTAAAAAAATTGTCCCATTTGGGGCAGGTTCGGGTATAAGCTTCTCACAAACCACAGCTTCTCACAACAAGCATGATGGTTTCGATAGGGAACGTCCCACCTTTGGGGACGAAACGATATCCATTGCCTCTTATTGCTTTCAAAAAATTTCTAGTGTCAACATAGAACAACAGGAGTGTTGTGTTCAATCTTGGAATTTTTCGGGGTTCGTTTGGCCTTTTTTATACATTAACTGGGTTTTCTAGGCATTTTATTTGCATAATTAAAATTTGAACTACAAGCAAATGCTCCAATGCACTAAAGTTGGTTGAAAAATCACATGTGTGTCCTTGGGTGAATTTCTAGATCCCATGCAAGAGATGGGAATGAAGTTCAAACACCAAGGCACTGTTGATTGCCGGCAAAACATTGAGATGCCTGGTTTTTAAATTCTAGTAAATCCAAAACTCGTATGAAATTCATGAAACTTGGCATGCTATCATGGAGCGGCATCAACATGCCATGGTAAAAATTTGTCCCATTTGGGGCAGGTTCGGGTATAAGCTTCTCACAAACCAGAGCTTCTCACAACAAGCATGATGGTTTCGATAGGGAACGTCCCACCTTTGGGGACGAAATGATATCCATTGCCTCTTATTGCTTTCAGAAATTTTCTACTGTCAACATAGAACAACAGGAGTGTTGTGTCAATTTTTGTGATTTTTCGGGGTTCGTTTGGACATTTTTATGCATTAACTAGGTTTTCTAGGCATTTTGTGTGCATAATTAAAATTTGAACTACAAGCACATGCTCCAATGCACTAAGGTTGGTTGAAAAATCTAATATGTGTCCTTGGGTGAATTTCTAGGTCCCATGCAAGAGATGGGAATGAAATTCAAACACCAGGGCACTGTTGATTGCCGGCAAAACGTTGAGATGTCTGGTTTTTAAATTCTAGTAAATCCAAAACTCGTGTGAAATTCATCAAACTTGGCATGCTATCATGGAGCGGCATCAACATGCCGTGTTAAAAAATTTGTCCCATTTGGGGCAGGTTCGGGTATATGCTTCTCACAAACCAGAGCTTCTCACAACAAGCATGATGGTTTCGATAGGGAACGTCCCACCTTTGGGGACGAAACGATATCCATTGCCTCTTATTGCTTTCAAAAATTTCTCGTGTCAACATAGAACAACAGGAGTGTTGTGTCAATTTTTGGGATTTTTCGGGGTTCGTTTGGACATTTTAATGCATTAACTGAGTTTTCAATGCATTTATGTGCATAATTAAAATTTAAACTACATGCACATGGTCTAGTGCATATAAAGTGGTTGAAAAATCAAATTTGCGTCCTTGGGTGCATGCTTAGGTCCCATGCAAGAAATGGGAATGAATTTCAAACACCATGGCACCGTTGATTGCCGGCAAAACATTGAGATGCCTCATTTTTAAATTCTAGTAAATCCAAAACTCATCTGAAATTCATGAAACTTGGCATGCATACATGGAGCGGCATCAACATGCCGTGGTAAAATTTTTGTCCCGTTTGGGGCAGGTTTGGGTATATGCTTCTCACAAACCATAGCTTCTCACAACAAGCATCATAGTTTCGGTAGGGAACGTCCCACCTTTGGGGACGAAACGATATCCACTGCCTCTTATTGCTTCCAATTTTTTTTCTTGTGTCACCATAGAACAACAGGAGTGTTGTGTCAATTTTTGTGATTTTTCGGGGTTCTTTTGTACATTTTTATGCATTGACTGAGTTTTCAATGCATTTATGTGCATAACTCAAATTTGAACTACATGCACATGCTCCAGTGCATATAAATTGGTTGAAAAATCAAATCTGTGTCCTTGGGTGCATGCTTAGGTCCCATGCAAGAAATGGGAATGAATTTCAAACACCAGGGCACCATTGATTGCCGACAAAACATTGAGATGCCTGGTTTTTAAATTCTAGTAAATCCAAAACTCGTCTTATATTCATGAAACTTGGCATGCTATCATGGAATGGCACCCGACATGATGTGGTATTTTTCATGTCCATTTTGAGAGAAGGCGCACTCGAATAATGACAGCCAACAAAGGCATTTTGAAAAAATAGTTGCCACTTTAATATCTCAAACGTTTGTATAATTCAAAACGTGTGCGTTCTGTTAACCATTCACGTGACGCCACGTGTCTTGGTTTTTAATGGCTGTAGGAGGTGCCGTGCGGACAGCTACTTGATCTTGACTGAACGGGAGGCGTGCGAGCGCAGTCCGGTGCACAGGCTGACCGAGAGGCGTGCTAGCTGTCCTCCAATGTGCAGGCTCACCGAGAAGCGTGCGAGCTGTACGCTGCGCAGGCTCACTGGGAAGCGAGCCCTTTGACTTCCATGGCCGGCCGCCTTCCTCTCCATTAATGGCGCCCGAGCCGCTGTTTAATATGGGCGGCCTTACTGTTCACCTCCCATTCCCCTCCCCCCCCCCCCCCCCGCAGACCTCCACCGCCATGGCGCAGAATGGTCATCTGCCACTAGTCTTCAAGTTTGGTGTAGTCGACTCCGAGCCGGAGGAGATAGAAAATAAGGAGGAATGGGGCCTCATGGACATGGCCCAGAACGAGCTGGCCGTGGCGGTTGCTGCCCCTGCTCCCGTCCCAGCTCCCATCCCTGTAGCATTGACGGGCCGGTCGCCGAGCACTATCGCAGAGCTGGAAGCCGCGGGCGTCAGCAAGGTCTCTGCGGACCCGCGCGAGCTCGTGTACATGCCAGCGCCAGCGCCCCTGCCCGTGCCCGTGCGCGCCCCTCCACCCACCGTGGCGTCGGCCCCCGTGCGTTTGGCTGCACCCGCCGCGCCCCACCACCCACCGCGGCACCGGTCCCCGTGCGTTTGGCTGAACCCGTCGCGCCCGTGCCCGTGCCCATGCGTGCCCCCCCCTCAGCGACATGGGACGCTGCCGTCGACCGCTACCTCTTAGTGGCGTCAGTTGCCGTCCTCCCGCGCCCCGCCCGTCGATCGCAAGACAACATGATGTTTGATTTACAAGTGAAGAACATTTTGTGCTGCCTTGAAGACTTCAACAACGACGTCCCGGAGGACGACAACGACGGCGCGGCACACCGCCTCCGCCGCCGCCGGAAATAGTTTTTTGGGGGTTTAATACTGTATCTCCAATTCTCGATCATATGAATATAAATTCGCAGTGTGACTGAATGGAAGATATGGTTTGAACGAACTTGCGTTTCTCTCTCTTAATGTACAGACTTATCAAACGATTTCCTTTTAAAAAACGTCAACGGTTTTTAAATATAAAACACTCATCGCAAACGTTTTAGTTAGAACACCCGTATGCAAACCGACAGCTTCCCCAGGAAGCCAAGGGAGAATGTGTCGAGCAGGATTTCTGCATCCCTTCAACGCAAACGGTTGTTTTGCATGACCCGTGTGCAACCACGTACAAACAATTGGGTAAGATTTGCATATCTGTAATTTTGGGTATGTTTCCATTTCTCTAACTGGGAAGATTGACATTTGTTTATCCAGTAACATTGCCATTTGTCAACCTTGTTACACTGCGATTTGTCAAAATATGCAGCTACAAATCACTAGCACTATCTAATTTTTGCAACTAAAATCACTAGCACTATTCATATGGAGACCACTAGCAGGCGTGAGTTGATGGACGCATATGCAAATGTACCATTGATTACATACAACAAGTCATCAACCCACAACGACAACGAGGATACACGTTGGATTATAAATCATTTCCAACAAAACATTCTAGTAAAGTTTTTCTCACACAACAAATAACAAAGCGTTGAAATGAACTTCAGCTCAACCACTCATCGGCGTTGGAAACGCTTTCTTTGAACCAGAAGTGATTCTCTGGGAAGGGCCAGCTACTGTCAATCTCGAGACCAACGCAGGACTGATCATCGAGGCTGAAGCGGCCTATGTCAGGACCCATATTGGTATGGTAGGGAAGCATAGTAATGTTCGAGGTATAGATACAGTTGCTTCTAATAAATGGTAGTAACGTTGTGTCAACAGCAGCTGGATCGCCTTCCACCATCATTGGATAGTTCTGTCCAAGGAAGAGCGAGTTTCCTCCAAGACTTTCAATACTGAACTAGGGAGAAGGTGTTGGCACTAGTACACTAGCATCCATCCCGAATACCCTGCAACGGATGTTGGACTGGGTCCGGAGAGTGCGACCATGCGAGACAACACCTGCTTCCTTAGCAACATCAGCAGTGCCTTGTATACAGACAAGAAGAGGTGATCCATCGGAATAAGTTGCCAGGCGCCACTGAGTATATGGGTCCTGCTCGTCCTCATGCTCGTGATCATCAGCATCGTCATCTCCCCCTTGGTTATAAAAATTTTCAAGTATAGGTGGTGGAATGTTCACAGGACCTTGGAAACACAAGAAGGTTAATTAGTAAAGGGAAACTAGCTAACCCGCATGCATGTGGATGAAACAATTGTAATTACGGTGGAAGACAAACGTACCGAAAGCATCGGGATTCCATGCAAAAACAGTGCCACGAGTGGTGGCAGCAAACACAAGACCCTCGTATTGAATTGCATCACAGTACTCATCTGTGTACAGAAAATGATTTTTGAGCAATATCCATCGAGGCGTGGAAGTAAGGACGGCAACAAGCTTGTCGAAGATAGCAACAACTTCATAGTTCGTGTAATCCCAAGAGCGGTTGGGAACTCGACAAATTTCTATCTTCCATAGACGATAGTCAGCATGATCATATTTGAACTCACGTAGAATACCGGTGTACTCAACCTCTGGGCAGTCGTCTGAGATTTTTGGAAGTGGAACCCGGTGATGAGTGTACACATTCACAAGTTCCCACTCGCAGTTGTACCCAATATAAACAACTCAATCTCCATTTGCGCCTGCCCAAGCCTTGCCCTCAAGCGATGGCATCCTAACATCATACGTATCATTATCAAGCGGCATCAACTTACACAAGGCGAGGCTTCCCTCGTCCCCGCGCCAGTCAGCAGGGTCACGGCGAAGAAGATAGGGGAGATCAAACCGCTCCTGGACCCGGGTTCCTTGTAATGATGTTATTAGTTGAGTCGAGAATGGTCTTGAACGAACCTAACATGCTAGCCGAGGTGATGATGTCGCACCGATCAATGAATTCCTCCACCGCGTCATCATTCAGATCGGGGCAAGAATAACGGGGTCGTTTCCGGCTTGTTCCCTCCATGGAGAAGACGGTCAAACAATGGCAGAAGGAAGGGTGAAGGCAAATGGAGGAGGGAGGAAGAGCTAGCGTGCGACAGCAGTTCCAAATCGAGAGGGAAAGGCGATGGACGGTTGCCACGGTACACGAAGAAGCGCCTGGGGAGCGAACGGTTGCCATAGAGGTCACACACTGACGACAAGGGCCTAGTGAACCATATGCAATCCCATCGCACAACACACACGTCTTGTTAAGTTGAACCATTTCTGTTCTCTTGTGTCAATGCAAACAGTTCATCCGAGTGAACCGCATGCCGTATATCGCACATACCTTGATCTGGCTGACCGTTTCTTTTGTGTTACCTAATCACAAACAGTTCATCCGAGTGAACAGTATGCTGTATATCACACACACCTTCATCCGGCTGCCCGTTTCTTTTGTGTTGCCTAATCACAAACAGTTCATCCGAGTGAACCGTATGCTATTGATCGCACACGCCTTCATCTGGCTGCCCGTTTCTTTTGTTCCTCCTCACTGCAAACAGTTAATTGAACTGAACCATATGCCCTTCATTGCACACGCAACTAAAATTTGAACCGTATTTGATGCATCCTCCATCGCAAACGTTTTCACCTTTTTTGATGGTTTTCATACACCGCCGTTTGCAATTATTGCATCGCACACAGTTTCTCGAAGGGTCTCTGATCGTAGTGCCGCGTTAGCAGCATCCTGCAGTAGTGGTATCTGGTGCTTGAATTATTATGTTGATCTCATCACTTTACTTAATTAATTTGTTGGGTTATTGATTATTAATTTGGGATTGAGATGGGGTTACCATTCTCAATGTTTTCAACACACTTTGTAGTTAAATAAAATATATTCCTTTGTTGTAGGGAAAAAACTGGCTTTACGCAAAATGATAACCATAGAGCCTCCACCAGCCATATATGCATATAGTTATAGCTGTTTCATGTTTATTGCTCTATAGTGTTATTTTGCCAGCATATTCCATGTGCTGACCTACACAGGCTGCAACGTATTATGTTGCAGAGTTTTCAAACGAAGAGTAAGGTGCGCTAGGTCGTTGTCGTGCACTCAGCTATGTCGTTGGAGTTGATGGACTCATTTACCTTCGAAGCTTCCGCTGTTATCTTATTTAGATGGCCTTAAGCCATATTATTGTAATAAGTTCTCTTTTGAGACATTCGATGTAATAAGTGTGTGATTGAAACTCTGCTATAAATCCTCGAGTACTGTGTGTGTCAGCATTACCGATCCAGGGATGACACTTATACACAGAGATTTGACCATCTGAGGTCGGATCGCTACACTTGGGCATCCCCAAGCTTGAGCTTTTGTGCCTCCTTAATTCCTTTTATATCACGGTTTCCCTAAATTTCAAAAACTTCATCCACACAAAACTCAACAAGAACTCGTGAGATAAGTTAGTATAAATAAATACATAACCTTATTATTATGTATTGTAACAAATCACTAAAATTATAAATTAACATTGCATACTAAATGCCTCTGCATATTTAATACTCCTATCCTCATATAGAATCATTAAACAAGAAAACATATGCAAACAATGCAAACATAACAACAATCTGTCTAAACAGGACAGTCTGTATAGGATGAAGAAGGATCCATACTTATTTAACTCAAAAAAATTGAAAATTTAGCACACTATAGAAATTTTATCATAGCTTATTGTGTCAAAATTTCAACATTTTATCACATTCTGAATTTTCTAGAGAATTCACGCAATAACAGAAAACTTTCTGTTTAGAAACGGCAACTCATATACTTGCAAACTAAGCATGGTGAAGGCTATCATTGACACATTTATTGAAATAAAAGACAAACACATTATTCTAAATAACAGCAAGAAAATCCCAATAAAATAAAATGACGCTCCAAGCAAAACACATATCATGTGACGAATAAAATCATAGCTCCAAGTGAGGTTACCGATAATGTTGAAGACAAAAGAGGGGATGCCTTCCGGGGCATCCCCAAGCTTAGTTGCTTGGATCTTCCTTGAAGGTTACCTTGGGGTGCCTCGGGCATCCCCAATCTTAGGGTCTTGTCACTCCTTATTCTCCTCATATCGTCATCTCACCCAAAACTTGGAAACTTCAATCACACAAAACTTAATGGAACTCCGTGAGAGAAGTTAGTATGATAAAGAGCAAACCATTCACTTGGGTATTGTCAAAGGCAAGATTCATAATTGTTTCCACATAATGCCTACTATACCTTATCATTTCCACAATTTATATCATTGAATATAAGCTATGGAAACACTAAAACAAGCAAACTATGCATTGAAAACAGAATCTGTCAAAAACAGGGTAGCGTTTAATGATCTGAACAATGACCATACTTTTGTAAATCCAAAAATTCTGAAAAATTATAACAACATAGGAAATTTATATATAAATCATCTGTAAAAAAATTCATAGCAAAATCACATTTCTGTGAATTTACAAAATTCCATAACTAGGCGCAAAAGTTTCTGTTTTTGCACAGAATCAAATCAACTATCATCCACACTATCACGAAGGCTTTACTTGGCACTTTATTGAAACAAAAGATATAAAACATGATTACTACAGTAGCTTAATCATTTGAACACACAAAAACAGTAGGTAGAAATATTGGGTTGTCTCCCAACAAGCGCTTTTCTTTAATGCCTTTTTAGCTAGGCATGATGATTTCAATGATGCTCGCATAAAAGATAAGAATTGAAACATGAAAAGGATCATCCTGAATCACGTGGAAAGCACATTTAAGCCTAACCCACTTCCTATGCATAGGGTTTTTGTGAGCAAAAAATTTATGGGAACAAGAATCAACTAGCATAGGAAGGCAAAACAAGCATAACTTCAAAACTTTCAACACATAGAGAGGAAACATGATATGATTGAGAAATGTAGAAGCACATTTAAGACTAACATACTTCCTATGCATAGGGATTTTGTGAGCAAACAAATTATGGGAGCAAGAATCGACTAGCATAGGAAGGTAAAACAAGCATGACATGAAAACTTTCAACATAAAGAGAGGAAACTTGATATTATTGAGATATGTAAAAGCATATGTCCCTCTCTCATAATAATTTTCAGTAGCATCATGAATGAATTCAAAAATATAGCTATCACATAAAGCATTCTTTTCATGATTCATAAGCATAGAAATTTTATTACTCTCCACATAAGCAAATTTCTTCTCATTCATAATAGTGGTAGTAAACTCAAAAAAATAACTATCATGTGATACTTGATTGGCATAATCAAATTGAACATTAAAATCATGATGACAAGTTTCATGGTTATCATTATTCTTTATGGCATACATGTCATCACAATAATCATCATAGATAGCAACTTTGTTATCATAGTCAGTTGAAACCTCTTCCCAGATAGTGGAATCATCATTAAATAAAGTCATGACCTCTCCAAATCCACTTTCATAGTTATTATAATAAGATTCAACACCCTCCAAAATAGTGGGATCATTATAACCTAGAGTTGACACTCTTCCAAACCCACTTTCATAAATATTGCAATAATCATAAATAGGAGGCATGCTTTCATCATAATAAATTTTCTCGCAAAACTTGGGGTGCTAAAAGTATCATATTCATCAAACATAGCATCCCCATGCTTATGGCTTTGCAAATCACTAGCTTCATGGATATTCAAAGAATTCATACTAGCAACATTGCAATCATGCTTGTCATTCATGGATTTTATGCAAAATATTTTATTGAATTCTTCTTCTATCAATTGAGCATAATTTTCGGATCCATCATTTTCAAGAAAGACATGGTAAAGACGAATAATATGAGGCCACCTCAATTCCATTTTTCTGTAGTTTTCTTTTATAAACCATACTAGGGATAAAACAAGAAGCTAAAAGATTCAATTGCAAGATCTAAAGATATACCTGAAGGAAATATGCCCTAGAGGCAATAATAAAGTTGTTATTTTATATTTCCTTATTCATGATAAAGGTTTATTATTCATGCTAGAATTGTATTGATCGGAAACCTTAATACATGTGTGAATACATAAACAAACACTGTGTCCCTGGTGAGCCTCTACTAGACTAGCTCGTTGATCAAAGATGGTTAAGGTTTCCTAACCATTGACATGAGTTGTCATTTGATAACGGGATCACATCATTAGGAGAATGATGTGACGGACAAGACCCATCCGTTAGCTTAGCATATTGATCGTTCAGTTTATTGCTATTGCTTTCTTCATGTCAAATACTTATTCCTTCAACAATGAGATTGATACCGGAGGAATACTTTGTGTGCTATCAAACGTCACAACATAACTGGGTGATCATAAAGATGCTCTAAAGGTATCTCCGAAGGTGTTTGTTGAGTTGGCATAGATCGAGATTAGGATTTGTCATCTCTGGGCCCTCTCGGTAATACACATCATAAGCTTGCAAGAAAATGACTAAGGAGTTAGTCACGAGGTGATGTATTACGGAACGAGTAAAGAGACTTTCCAGTAACAAGATTGGACTAGGTACGAAGATACCGACGATCGAATCTCGGGCAAGTAACATACGGATGGACAAAGGGAATTATGTATGTTGTCATAACGGTTCGACCGATAAAGATCTTCGTAGAATATGTAGGAGCCAATATGGGCATCCAGGTTCCGCTATTGGTTACTGACCGGAGAGGTGTCTCGGTCATGTCTACATAGTTCTCGAACCCGTAGGGTCCGCACGCTTAACACTCGTTGACGATATAGTATTATATGAGTTGTGTGATTTGGTGGCCGAATGTTGTTCGGAGTCCCGGATGAGATCACGGACATGACGAGGAGTCTCGAAATCGTCAAGGGGTAAAGATTGATATATAGAACGATGGCAATCGGACACCGGGAGTGTTCCGGAGGATCCGGGTACATATCGGATCGCCGGAAGGGGTTCCGGGCACCCCCGGCAAAAGATATGGGCCTTATGGGCCTAGAGGGGAAACGCATCAGCCACAAGGGGCTGGTGCGCCCCCCATATGGGTCGGACAAGGTGGAGACGGAAAGGGGAAGGAGGAAAGGAAAGAAAAGGAATAGGATTCCCCCTTCCTTCCCTTTCCCCCTCTTTCCTTCCCCCTCCGACGTATATGGCAGGGGACGCGGCTTGGTAGGAGCCCAAGTAGGATTCGGTCCTACTTGGGGTGCCTCCTGGCCTCTCCCCTCCCCCTCCCACCTATATATATGTGCGGAGGGGCGCCCTAGAACAAACCAGAAAATTGCCTAGCCGTGTGCGGCACCCCCCTCCGCCATTTACACCTCCGGTCATATTTTCATAATGCTTAGGCAAAGCCGTGCAGAGATCACTTCACCATCACCGTGACCACACCGTCGTGCTAACGGAACTCAACTACTACCTCGATGTCTTGCTGGATCAAGAAGGCGAGGGACGTCACCGAGCTGAACGTGTGCAGAACTCGGAGGTGTCGTACATTCGGTACATGATCGGTCGGAGCTAGAAGAAGTTCGACTACATCAACCGCGTTGTTAAACGCTTCCGCTTACAGTCTATGAGGGTACGTAGACACACTCTCCCCCTCGTTGCAATGCATCTCCATGGATAGATCATTGCGTGTGTGTAGAATTTTTTTTGTTTTCCCTGCAACGATTCCCAACAGTGGCATCATGAGCCAGGTCTATGCGTAGATGATATGCAAGAGTAGAACACAAAGAGTTGTGGGCAGTGATAGTCATATTGCTTACCACCAACGTCTTATTTTGAATCAGCGGTATTGTGGGATGAAGCGGCCCGGACCAACCTTACATGTCCACGTACATGAGACCGGTTCCACCGACATACATGCAACTAGTTTTGCATAAAGGTGGCTGGCGGGTGTCTATTTCTCCTACTTTAGTTGAATCGAATTTGACTGCGATCGGCCCTTGAAGAAGGTTAAAACAGCAAACTTGATGAAACACCATTGTGGTTTTGTGCGTATGTAAGAACGGTTCTTGCTAGAAGCCCGTAGCAGCCACGTAAAACTTGCAACAACAAAGTAGAGGACGTGTAACTTGTTTTTGTAGGGCATGTTGTGATGTGATATGGTCAAGACATGATGTGATAAACATTATTGTATGAGATGATCATGTTTTGTAAGATATCTGACAACCGGCAGGAGCCTTATGGTTATCTCTTTATTGTATGAAATGCAAATGCCATGTAATTGCTTTACTTTATCACTATGCGTTAGCGATAGTTGTAGAAGCAATAGTTGGCGAGACGACCACGACGCAATGATGGAGATCAAGGTGTCAAGCCGGTGATGATGGAGATCATGACGATGCTTTGGAGATGGAGATCAAAAGCACAAGATGATACTGGCCATATCATGTCACATATTTTGATTGCATGTGATGTTTATCTTTTATGCATCTTATTTTTCTTAGTACGGCGGTAGCATTATAAGATGACCCCTTAACTCAATTTCAAGGTAAAAGTGTTCTCCCTGAGTATGCACCGTTGCTACAGTTCATCGTGTTGAGACACCACATGATGATCGGGTGTGATAGACTACGTTCACATACAACGGGTGCAAGACAGTTTTGCACATGCGGAATATTTGCGTTAAACTTGACGAGCCTAGCATGTACAGACATGGCCTTGGAACACTGGAGACCGAAAGGTCGAACGTGAATCATATAGTAGATATGATCAACATAGAGATGTTCACCATTGATGACTACCCCATCTCACGTGATGATCGGACATGGGTTAGTTGATTTGGATCACGTATCACTTAGATGACTTGAGGGATGTCTATTTAAGTGGGAGTTCTTAAGTAATTTGATTAATTGAACTTAATTTATCATGAACTTAGTCCTAATAGTATTTGCAAATTATGTTATAGATCAATAGCTCACGATGTAGCTCCCCGTTTATTTTTGATATGTTCCTAGAGAAAACTAAGTTGAAAGATGATAGTAGCAATAATGCAGTGTAACACCCCGGATGTAACTTTCCATAATTGTAACTCCAACTCTTGCCATTTTCGGCTATGTGTTATGATTTTCCCTCCGTGGTTGGGTTTTGTTTTACGTTTTGCATTTTGTTCATGTCATGCATCCCATATCATGTCATCATGTGCATCTCATTTACATACGTGTTCGTCTCATGCATCCGAGCATTTTCCCCGTTGTCCGTTTTGCAATCCGGCACTCCCACCTCCTCCGGCGCACCCCTCTTGTTTCATTTCGTGAGCGGGTGTTAAACGTTCTTGGAATGGACCGAGGTTTGCCAAGTGGCATTGGTATACCACCGGTAGACCACCTGTCAAGTTTCGTGCCATTTGGAGGCCATTTGACGCTCCAATGGTTAACCGGGTAACCGCAAAGTCCTTTTGTGTGTTGCAGCAAACCCCCCCCCCCTCCAAACAGCCCAAAACCCCTCTAAGTCACTTCCATCCTCTAGGTCGTTTGATCACGATCGTGTGGGCGAAAACCGCACTCCATTTGGAGTCTCCTAGCTCCCTCTAGCTATATATATATGAGTCCCCCGAAATCTTCGCAGATCAAACCCTAACCTCGTCCCCTCCGCGCCGCCGGACAAAACTCCCATCGACGGACGTGTCCGCCTCCCACCGCCGCCGCCATGTGTCACCTCTGGATTCGCCGCCGCCCGCGCCCACTTCGCCGCCCGCGCCGCCGGCCCGGAGAGCCCGCGTCAGGCCCTCCCGGCCCGCGTGCCTCCCCGCCGCCGCCCCGGGCCTCTCCTGCGCCCTCGCCGGCGTCGTCGTCTCCAGCAGCCCGCACCGCCGCGGAAGCCGCCCCGCGCGCCGGCACGCCGCCCCGAGCGCCTCCTTCCTCCACGCCCGTGCGCCTCCCCGAGCTCCCCCCACGTCGGCCCCGAGCGCGCCCGTCTTCCTCCTCCCCCGCGGCACCTCCTCCTCCTCCTCTCCGTCCCGTCGCCGGCGTCCCCGTCCTCGAACTTCGGCGAGCTCGAGCTCGGCCCCGCAGCTCCCCGATCCGATCTCACCGCGAAGGTTGACTCTCCCCCCTCCTCTCGATTTCTCCGTCTCGTAATTTTGACATTACATGCTCATGTTCATCGCATCATAACTCTCTGCATATAGCTCTATTTTGTGCGTGTAATATATCGAAATGTTCGCCTCGAGATGCTCTTAATTTTGTTCCATTGTACCATGTTCATTTGGGTCCATCTTGATGCCCAAATCTCTGGTGCAAGAGAGCTAGTTGCTGTTAACTGCTGTTACTTATCAGAACTTGAGGATTTGTTATTTTTGTTGCATTTGATCTGTGCATCTTATGAGCATGAGATCTACATGTGTTTTGATGTATGCCATGCCATCTTTACAGAGGTGTATGCCATATATTTTTGTGATCTCTGTGGTTACTAGGACAAGCATGCAAACTAGGCTTCATGATGTTTCTGTTTTCAGAGACTTGGTAATTTTATTGTCTGTGACTGCTGTTATTTTATTGCTATGTATCCATGTGTCTACAGAGAGATCCATGCTTATTTTGGTGATGTTCAGTAAGGATGTTTTGTAGATATTTTTGTAGTTGATCCGTCCGTGCCCTTTTTTGCAATTATGGAGTGCCATGGCATGACTCCATCTTGCTCTACTTTTGCTATAAAATATTTCTGGCAGATTGTTTACGTGTTATTCAATTTTGCCAAGCTTGTTGTAGTTGTTTCTTTCATGCTATGTATTTGCTCTTGCCATGGATAGCTTCATAAACATGCCACCTTGCTGTAGGTATGCTTGTTTTGTCATGCATTGCTTTGTGGTGAGTGCATCAAGCTCACCAAGATGTCTTTATATTATTGTTTCTGCCATGCTCTGTTTTCTGCTAAGTCTGAGATCTGTTAACGAAACTTGCTGTGTTTACATGGTTCCCATCATATCTTCTGGTCCTTTTTGGCTTATGGTCATTAAGAGACTTTTGTCATATGCATTTAGTAATTCATGACATGCCTTGTTTTGCCATGTTAAGTTCCCGTAGCATGTTGATTGCTTGCTCTGAACATTGCTACCTGTTGCTGTTTATGCCATGTCCAGTATTTTCACTAAGTCTGTGATCCTGATATCTTTTGCACTTTTGCCATGCTTGTTTGGACCTGCTGTGGTGTGATCTAGCCGTAGCTCAGTGTTCATCTTTTGTCAAGAATCTCCTGTAGATTACTACCATATGCTTTGTTGCTATGTTGGAGTGTGTAGCGTAGTTTCTTGATGTATTCTAAGTGCTATCATGCTGTTAATCACAGATTCGTGTCATTCTTGTTTTGCTTGCCATTTGCAAACTGTGCATCCGTTTCCGGTGATTTTTATATCGATTTCAACCGAAATCATCTCATCTTTCCAGTAGCATGCTTGGTTTGCCAAGTTATTGCCTTGTTCATCATTTTACCTCCGGAGCACGCATATGCATCGCATATCACATCTTGCATATCATTCATGTTTTGCATCACGTTGCTTGTGCATTTCTGTGATTGATTGTGGTTCCGTTGCTTGTGTTCTTGTTTTGGGTAGAGCCGGGAGACGAGTTCGTGAACGAGGAACCTGTTGAGTACGCTTACGAGGATCAAGCTTTCAACAACTCTGAGAACCTTGCAGGCAAGATGACCATACCCTCGAAATCACTTCTATCTTTGCTTTGCTAGTTGTTCGTTCTATTGCCATGATGCGCTACCTACCACTTGCTATATCATGCCTCCCATATTGCCATGTCAAGCCTCTAACCATCCTTTCCTAGCAAACCGTTGTTTGGCTAAGTTACCGCTTTTGCTCAGCCCTTCTTATAGCGTTGCTAGTTGCAGGTGAAGTTGAAGTTTGTTCCATGTTGGAACATGGATATGTTGGGATATCACAATATCTCTTATTTAATTAATGCATCTATATATTTGGTAAAGGGTGGAAGGATCGGCCTTATGCCTGGTGTTTTGTTCCACTCTTGCCGCCCTAGTTTCCGTCATACCGGTATTATGTTCCTTGAGTTTGCGTTCCTTACGCGGTTGGGTGATTTATGGGACCCCCTTGACAGTTCGCCTTGAATAAAACTCCTCCAGCAAGGCCCAACCTTGGTTTTACCATTTGCCACCTAAGCCTTTTTCCCTCGGGTTTTCGCGAGCCCGAGGGTCATCTTTATTTAAACCCCCGGACTAGTGCTCTGTCGAGTGCAGGCCCAAACCGAGCGATGTCCGGTGCCCCCTGGGCAACCAGGGTCTATGCCAAACCGACGTCTGGCTCATCCGGTGTGCCCTGAGAATGAGATATGTGCAGCTCCTATCGGGATTTGTCGGCACATTCGGGCGGCTTTGCTGGTCTTGTTTTACCATTGTCGAAATGTCTTGTAAACCGGGATTCCGAGACTGATCGGGTCTTTCTGGGAGAAGGTTTATCCTTCGTTGACCATGAGAGCTTATAATGGGCTAAGTTGGGACACCCCTGCAAGGTATTATCTTTCGAAAGCCGTGCCCGTGGTTATGAGGCAGATGGGAATTTGTTAATGTCCGGTTGTAGAGAACTTGTCACTTGACTTAATTAAAATACATCAACCGCGTGTGTAGCCGTGATGGTCTCTTCTCGGCGGAGTCCGGGAAGTGAACACGGTTTCTGGGTTATGTTTGACGTAAGTAGTTTCAGGATCACTTCTTGATGATTTCTAGCTTCTCGACCGTTGTGTTGCTTCTCTTCTCGCTCTCATTTGCGTATGTTAGCCACCATATATGCTTAGTGCCTGCTGCAGCTCCACCTCATTACACCATTCTTTCCTATAAGCTTAAATAGTCTTGATCTCGCGGGTGTGAGATTGCTGAGTCCCCGTGACTCACAGATTCTACCAAAACAGTTGCAGGTGCCGACGATGCCAGTGCAGATGATGCAATCGACCTCAAGTGGGAGTTCGACGAGGAACGTGGTCGTTACTATGTTTCTTTTCCTGATGATCAGTAGTGGAGCCCAGTTGGGACGATCGGGGATCTAGCATTTGGGGTTATCTTATTTTCATTTGGATTTGACCGTAGCTGGTCTATATGTGTGGATTTTGGATGATGTATGAATTATATTTATGTATTGTGTGAAGTGGCGATTGTAAGCCAACTCTCGTTATCCCATTCTTGTTCATTACATGGGATTGTGTGAAGATGACCCTTCTTGCGACAAAACCACAATGCGGTTATGCCTCTAAGTCGTGCCTCGACACGTGGGAGATATAGCCGCATCATGGATGTTACATGCAGACTGGGTCCGTGATCTGTGGGTTATCCTCATTGCCGCACAAAAGAATTATGTCCTTGATGCACCGCTAGGTGACAGACCTATTGCAGGAGCAGATGCAGACGTTATGAACATTTGGCAAGCTCAATATGATGACTACTTAATAGTTTAGTGCGCCATGCTTTACGGCGTAGAACTGGGACTTCAAAAACATTTTGAACGCCACGGAGCATATGAGATGTTCCAAGAGCTAAAATTTGTATTTCAGACTCATGCCCGTGTCGGGAGGTATGAGACCTCTGACAAGTACTTTTCCTACAGGATGGAGGAGAATAGCTCAGCCAGTGAGCATATGCTTAGAATGTCTGGGTACTATAATCGCTTGAATCAAGTAGGAGTTAATCTTCTAGATAAGATAGTGATTGACAAGAGTTCTCTAGTCACTATCACCAAGCTACTAGAACTTCGTGATGAACTATAATGTGCAGGGGATGACGAAAAAAATTCCCAAGCTCTTCGCGATGTTGAAATCGACGAAGGTAGAAATCAAGAAAGAGCATCAAGTGTTGATGGTTAACAAAACTACTAGTTTCAAGAAAAAGGGCAAGAGACAGAAAGGGAACTTCAAGAAGAACAGCAAACAAGTTGCCGCTCCCATGAAGAAGCCCAAAGCTAGACCCAAACCAGAAACTGAGTGCTTCTACTACAAAGTAAATGGTCACTGGAAGCGGAACTGCCCCAAATACTTAGCGGATAAGAAGGATGGCAAAGTGAACAAAGATATATTTGATATACATGTTATTGATGTGTACCTTACTAGTATTCATAGTAGCCCCTGGTATTTGATACCGGTTCAGTTGCTAAGATTAGTAACTCGAAACAGGAGTTGCAAAATGAACAGAGACTAGTTAAGGGCGAGGTGACGATGTGTGTTGGAAGTGATTCCAAGGTTGATAAGATCACCATCGCATACTCCCTCTACCTTCGGGATTAGTGTTGAACCTAAATAAATGTTATTTGGTGTTTGCGTTGAGCATGAATATGATTGGCTCATCTTTATTGCAATACGGTTATTCATTTAAGTTAGAGAATAATTGTTGTCCTGCTTACATGAATAAAACCTTTTATGTTCATACACCCAATGTGAATGGTTTATTGAATCTCGATCGTAGTGATACACATATTCATAATATTGATGCTAAAATATGCAAAGTTGATAATGGTAGTGCAACATACTTGTGACACTACCGTTTAGGTCATATTGGTGTAAAGCGCATGAAGAAACTCCATGCAGATGGACTTCTGGAATCACTTGATTATGAATCATTTGATACTTCCGAACCATGCCTCATGGACAAGATGACTAAAACTCCGTTCTCTGGAACAATGGAGCGAGCTAAATGAATTATTGGAAATAATACATACCGATGTACGCGGTCCGATGAGTGTTGAGGCACGGGGCGAGTATCGTTATTTTCTGACCTTCACAGATGATTTGAGTAGATATGGGTATATCTACTTAATGAAACACAAGTCTGAAACATTTGAAAAGTTCAAAGAATTTCAGAGTGAAGTGGAGAACCATAGTAACAAGAAAATAAAATTTCTACGATCTGATCATGGAGGCGAATATTTGAAGTTACGAGTTTGGCCTTAATTTAAAACAATGTGAAATTGTTTCACAACTCACACCACCTGGAACACCACAGTGTAATGGTGTATCCGAACATCGTAACCGTACTTTATTAGATATGGTGTGTTCTATGATGTCTCTTACCGATTTACCACTATCATTTTGGGGTTATGCATTAGAGACAGCTGCATTCACATTAAATAGGGCACCGTCTAAATCCGTTGAGACGATACCGTATGAACTATGGTTTGGCAAGAAACCTAAGCTGTCGTTTCTTAAAGTTTGGGGTTGCGACACTTATGTTAAAAGGCTTTAGCTTGATAAGCTCGAATCCAAATCAGAGAAGTGTGTCTTCATAGGATACCCTAAGGAAACAATTGGGTACACCTTCTACCACAGATCTGAAGGCAAGATCTTTGTTGCCAAGAATGGAACATTCTAGAGAAGGGTTTTCTCTTGAAAGAAGTGAGTGGGAGGAAAGTAGAGATGAGGTAATTGTACCTTCTCTTGAATTGGAAAGTAGCACATCAGAGAAATCCGTTCCCGTGATGCCTACACCAACTAGAGAGGAAGCTAATGATGATGATCATGAAACTTCAGATCAAGTTACTACTGGACCTCGTAGGTTGAACAGAGCACGTTCCGCACCAGAGTGGTACGGTAATCCTATTCTGGAAGTCATGTTACTGGACCATGGCGAACCTACGAATTATGAAGAAGCTATGATGAGCCCCGATTCCGACAGATGGCTTGAGGCCATGAAATCTGAGATCGAATCCATGTATGAGAACAAAGTATGGACTTTGGTGGACTTGCCGGATTATCGGCAAGCCATTGAGAATAAATGGATCTTCAAGAAGAAGACCGACGCTGATGGTAATGTCACCATCTACAAAGCTCGACATGTCGCGAAAGGTTTTCGACAAGTTCGAGGAGTTGACTACGATGAGACTTTATCACCCGTAGCAATGCTTAAGTCCGTCCGAATCATATTAGCAATTGCCATATTTTATGATTATGAAATCTGGCAAATGGATGTCAGAACTGTATTCCTTAAATGGATATCTCAAATAAGAGTTGTATATGATGCGACCAGAAGGTTTTGTCGATCCTAAAGGTGCTAACAAAGTGTGCAAGCTCTAGCAATCCATCTATGGACTGGTGCAAGCCTCTCAGAGTTGTAATATACGCTTTGATGAGGTGATCAAAGCATATGGTTTTATACAGACTTACAATGAAGCCTGTATTTACAAGAAAGTGAGTGGGAGCTCTGTAGCATTTCTGATATTATATGTGGATGACATATTGCTGATTGGAAATGATATAGAATTTTTGGATAGCATAAAAGGATACTTGAATAAGAATTTTTCAATGAAAGACCTCGGTAAAGCTGCTTACATATTGGGCATCAAGATCTATAGAGATAGATCAAGACGCTTGATAAGATTTTCAATGAGTACATACCTTGACAAGATTTTGAAGGAGCTCAGAATGGATCAGTCAAAGAAGGAGTTCTAGCCTGTATTGTAAGGTGTGAAGTTGAGTAAGACTCAAAGCCCGACCACGGCAGAAGATAGAGAGAGAATGAAAGTCATTCCCTATGCCTCAGCCATAGGTTCAATAAAGTATGACATGTTGTGTACCAAATCTATTGTGTACCTTGCCATGAGTTTGGCAAGGTGATACAATAGTGATCCAGGAGTAGATCACTAGACAGGGGTCAAAATTATCCTTAGAGGAATATGGAAATGTTTCTCGTTATGGAGGTGATAAAGAGTTCGTCGTAAAGAGTTACGTCGATGCAAGCTTATACACCAATCCAGATGACTCTGAGTCTAAATCTAGATACATATTGAAAGTGGGAGCAATTAGCTAGAGTAGCTCCATGCAGAGCATTGTAGACATAGAAATTTGCAAAATACATATGGATCTGAATGTGGCAGACCCGTTGACTAAACCTCTCCCACAAGCAAGACATGATCACACCTTAGTACTCTTTCGGTGTTAATGGTTAGCGGTGAATGATGTGATGGACAAGACCCATCCGTTAGCTTAGCATATTGATCGTTCAGTTTATTGCTATTGCTTTATTCATGTCAAATACTTATTCTTTCGAATATGAGATTATGCAACTCCCAGATACCGGAGGAATACCTTGTCTGCTATCAAACATCACAACGTAACTGGGTGATCATAAAGATGCTCTACACGTATCTCCGAAGGTGTTTGTTGAGTTGGCATAGATCGAGATTAGGATTTGTCACTCCGAGTATCGGAGAGGTATCTCTGGGCCCTCTCAGTAATACACATCATAAGCTTGCAAGCAAATGACTAAGGAGTTAGTCACGAGGTGATGTATTATGGAACGATTAAAGAGACTTTCCGGTAAGGAGATTGAACTAGGTATGAAGATACCGACGATCGAATCTCGGGCAAGTAACATACCCATGGACAAATGGAATTATGTATGTTGTCATAACGGTTCGACCGATAAAGATCTTCGTAGAATATGTAGGAGCCAATAAGGCATCCAGGTTCCGCTATTGGTTATTGACCGGAGAGGTGTCTTGGTCATGTCTACATAGTTCTCGAACCCGCAGGGTCCCCATGCTTAACGCTCGTTGACGATATAGTATTATATGAGTTATGTGATTTGGTGACCGAATGTTGTTCAGAGTCCCGGATGAGATCACGGACATGACGAGGAGTCTCGAAATGATCGAGAGTAAAGATTGATATATAGGACGATGGTATTCAGACACTGGAAGTGTTTCGGATGGTGTCGGGTACATATCGGATCACCAGAAGGTTTCCGGGCATCCCCGACAAAAGATATGGGCCTTATGGGCCTAGAGGGGAAACGCACCAGCCACAAGGGGCTGGTGCGCTCCCCGTATGGGCTGGCCAAGGTGGATAAGGAAAGGTCAAGGAGGAAAGGAAAGAAAAGGAATAGGATTCCCCCTTCCTTGCCTCTTCCCCTCCTTCCTTCCCCCTCCGATATATATGGTAGGAGGGGCACGGCTTGGGAGGAGCCCAAGTAGGATTCGGTCCTACTTGGGGCGCCTCCTGGCCTCTCCCCTCCCCCTCCCACCTATATATATGTGGGGAGAGGCGCCCTAGCACAAACCAAACAATTGCCTAGCCGTGTGCGGCGCCCCCCTCCACCGTTTACACCTCTGGTCATATCTTCGTAGTGCTTAGGCGAAGCCCTGCAGAGATCACTTCACCATCACCGTCACCATGCCGTCGTGCTGACGAACATCGTCTACTACCTTGACGTCTTGCTGGATCAAGAAAGCGAGGGACGTCACCAAGCTGAACGTATGCAGAACTCGGAGGTGTCGTACGTTCGGTACTTGATCGGTCGGAGCTAGAAGATGTTCGACTACATCAACCGCGTTGTTAAATGCTTCCGTTTACGGTCTACGAGGGTACGTAGACACTCTCCCCCTTGTTGCTATGCATCTCCACGGATAGATCATTGCGTGTGCGTAGAAAAAATTTTGTTTTCCATGCAACGATTCCCAACAATACCTTCAAGCACTCACCTCCCCGGCAATGGCGTCAGAAAAGAGCTTGATGTCTACTACGCAAATTTATTCTTGTAGACTCCTGTTCGGCCTCCAAGCGCAAAGTTTTGTAGGACAGTAGCAATTTTCCTTCAAGTGGATGACCTAAAGTTTATCAATCTGTGGGAGGCGCAGGATGAAGATGGTCTCTCTCAAACAACCCTGCAACCAAATAAAAAAGAGTCTCTTGTGTCCCCAACACACCAAATACAATGGTAAATTGTATAGGCGCACTAGTTCGGCGAAGAGATGGTGATACAAGTGTAGTAATGGTAGCGGATATGATACACATCAACCAACTCTAATGTCACCTAGATACTCCAATGTCACCACGAGTATCTGTAAGTTGATTGTACGATATGCATCAAACCATTTCAGATTCATAATACTCAATCCAACACAAAGAACTTCAAAGAGTACCCCAAGATTTCTACCGAAGAAATAAGGACGAAAACATGCATCAACCCCGCATAGATTACCCCAATGTCACCTCGAGAATCCGTGAGTTGAGTGCCAAGACATACATCAAGTGCTCTCAAATCCATAGAAGTATTCAAGCCGATAATAACGAAATCTCAAAGGGAAAACTCAATTCATCACGATAAGATAGAGAGGGAGAAACACCATATGATCCAACTATATTAACAAAGCTCGCGATACATCAAGATCGTGCCAAATCAAGAACACGAGAAAGAGAGATAAAACACATAGCTACTAGTACAAACCCTCAGCCCCGAGGGTGGACTACTCCCTCCTCATCATGGTGGCCGCCGGGATGATGAAGATGGCCTCCGGTGATGATTTCCCTATCTAGCAGGGTACCGGAACAGGGTCTAGATTGGTTTTTCATGGCTACAGAGGCCTACGACGGCGGAACTTGTGATCTAGGGTTATTTTGGGGGGTTTCTGTGTTTATAGGATCTTTTGGCGTTAATCGCACGCGAAGATGAGCCTAGAGGGGCCCACTAGGTACCAGAGCGAGCCAGACCCACCTGGCACGCCCTGGTGCCTAGTGGGGCCCTCGTGGCTCTTCTGGCCCTCTGACGAAGCTTCCAGTGCCTTTTTTCTTCCAAAAAATCGTCAAAAAGTTTCGCTGCATTTGGAGAACTTTGATTTCTGCACAAAAAACAACACCATGGTAGTTCTGCTGAAAACAGCGTCAGTCCAGGTTAGTTCCGTTTAAATCATATAAAATTGCACCCCAACCATATAAAATTGTTGGAAACATGGCATGAATACTTCATAAATTATAGATACGTTGGAGATGTATCAACTATTGATGTCTTCATGTAAAATTATATACTATTGCTTTGAACCATTCAAGTCAAAATATCCATGCTAGAAAAGAATAAAAAATATGATGAATATGTTAGGTGGCATTCCACATCAAAAAATTTGTTTTTGTCATTTACCTACTCGAGAATGAGCTGGAATTAAACTTCAGGATGCTTGATACGTCTCCAACGTATCTATAACTAGAAGATGCCCCGCGCGTTGCTACGGGAAGTTTGAACAAATAATTTGTAAGGAATAAAATACCAACTGCATGATATACATGCAAAAGAAAATAAGGTAATAAAGCGGAAGCTCAATGTTGTATTATCAGTGCATCAAATGGTGTTTCGAACATTAAGAATAATTTTCTGTTCATCCAAAAAATGTGGCTCACCCGCAAAAAGGTGGCTAATAAAAATTAATCTTTTATGTCCATGCTTCAAGTTAGGCTAAAGGTTTTAGTTACATTACATCATCTCAGCCATTTAGATGGTTCGTCGATATTGGTATATAGATCAGATTTAGATACAGCACATTCACGTATCCTTGTACTCCCTCCGTTCCAAAATAGATGACTCAACTTTGTACTAACTTTGTCATCTATTTTGGAACGGAAGGGGTATTACATAACAATAAAATGAGTAAGTAACATTTGTTGACATTCTGTACATGCATCAATACATTTTGCCCGTCACTAAATGATACTCCCTCCGTCCGATATTACATATATATTGTGGAACGGAGGGAGTATTTCTGAAGCTTTCGGATGACCAACATTACCAAGTGTATCAAGTTTGTTCTCTCTCCAATTTAGTCTCAATACTGCCATATGGAACAAACAAAATACTATCAGTGAGTGTTGGGGACAGGGGAATCGTCGCCTGAAATCAAACAAATCTTACTTATATCTGTTATAACACAGTAGTACTACAATAGGTGCTATACTCGAGTTACTATCAGTATAAAAATAGCCATTTCATAAACCTGGAGGAGAACTTGGGAAGAATATGTACCAGTAGGGAGACAAAAATCTGCAGAGTATGTATATGCAGTGAACGGACCGACGAAGATGACTACTTGGTCGTCGTCCAGTGCGCACCACCTGAGATGATGGGGAGCACCATCTCGGATATTATTAGGATAGGGAGCTCCAACCATCAATTACTGAATACCTGTAACAAAAGTTGTAGATGAGAGACGTTGTTGTTTCTTCAAGAGTAGACCGTTCCATATATATAGATGGCAGAAGGCATAAAGCAGTGGTTGTGTGCGCCTGTACAGTTCGTGTGATCTCTTTTGAATAAGATTTTTTTAAGACAGAATACCAAATACGTACTGAAGAACAGGTACTGAACCTTGCAAATCCATCGCTGATAGAAAGGAGCCAGACTTCCAGCGCAGATGCCCCAAAGCAAAAAGGCACCACTGCTGCAGTAGAATGTCACTTGCTATGAAGGGCCACCATTGCCGCAGTCAATGTCGTCTCTGAATCAGCCGAGGCGGCACCTGCGGGAGGACGTCGATCTAGCACTCCTGCAAGTCATGGCTATCAATATCAATGGAGGCCCTACCCGATGTCACCACCAGCACAGCCCTTCAAGGCCGAAAATAAAAAGGTCCACCGGCTGGAGACCTCCCGGGCGCGATGTCCACTCCATGGCTGAGTAGCCGGGAAGAGCGTCCATCCAAGCGAGAGCCCAGCGAATGCGAGGTGGGGAAGTTGAGCGGCACCGAGATGGGTTGGCCGCTCCACCGGGAGCCTCCCGGCCTTCTGTCGAGGCACCCGACACAGGGCGGCAAGGTAATCGCCGATAGTGGCCGGAATCGATGTCGGCACAGTGGCATCCGCCGAGAGGCGCACTTCTTCCAGGGTGGGGGCCCCTACGTTGGGGAAGCCGGAGGCAGGGCTGCGACGACTGCCTGTGGATCTCGTTGCAAGGGGGCACGTCCTCGCCATCGCTTACCTTGCCAAATCGCAAGCGGCCCGGAGATAAATACCAGATCGTAAGAGCAACTGAATCAACAAAGTAATTGTTGTGTAGTGGGATTTGATGAAGATTGGAGAAGATGAAGACGAAGGGGAATCCGCTGCCGTGGGGAACTGGCGAGGCACTCTGTTTGGGAAGGATGCGATGGGAATCGCCACAGACGGAAATAGAGGTGCGTGGGCAGCCTCTCTCGCCGGTCCTACTGATAGTAACTGAAGCTAACATGACTGTTCTCTGGTGTACATGTTTGGTCCCACAATGTAATCCTCTAACTAAACGTTGATGTGGCACTGATGCTGACGTGGATAAGTTGCATGTGAAGAGAAATAGGATAATGGGGATGAACTATTTAGTTATTATAGATTTTTGATTGTTCCATGCTATTGTATTATCAATCTTGGATGTTTTATATACACTTTCAAGCAATTATATATCTTTGTTTGGGACTGACCTATTAACTTAGTGCCCAGTGCCAGTTGATGTTTTTTTGCTTGTTTTGGTTTTGCAGAATATTAGTACCAAATGAAGCCCAAGTGCTACGAAACTTTTTGGAGATTTTTTTGGCAATAAGAGACCCTCGAAGCTTCGGGAGGGCACAAGAAGATGGAGAAGTGGCCCACGAGGCACCAGGGCGCGCCCCGGGGGGAGGTGCGTGCCATGGTTGCTTGTGGGGCCCATGTGGCTTCGTTTGGCCTAACTCCACCTCTATAAATTCTTTAAAATCGTGAAACCAACAGGGGAGTCCACGAAATACTTTTTCCACAGCCGCAAGTTCCAGAACCACGAGATCCCATCTGGAGGCTTTTTCCGGCACTCTACCAGAGGGGGATTCGATCACGGAGGGGCTCTACATCATCCTTGCTGCCCTTCCATGATGCATGAGTAGTTTACCATGGACCTATGGGTCCATAGATAGTAGCTTGATGGCTTCTTCTTCTCTATTTAATCTTCAATACAATGTTCTCCTCGATATTCTTGGAGATCTATTCGATGTAACGACTTTTTGCGGTGTGTTTATTGGGATCCGATGAATTGTGAGTTTATGATCAGATCTATCCATGAATATTATTTGAGTTTTCTCTGAACTCTTTTATGCATGATTAATATAGCTTCGTGTTTCTCTCCGATCTATTGATTTGGTTTAGCCAACTAGATTGATTTTTTTTACAATGGGAGAGGTGCTTTGTAATGGGTTCGATCTTACGGTGCTCAATCCCAGTGAAAAAAAGGGACATGACGCGTATGTATCGTTGCTATTAAGGTTAAAAATATGGGGTTTATTCATACGCGAGTTTATCTTGTCTACATCATGTCATCTTGCTTAAGGCGTTACTCCGTTTTCTCATGAACTTAATACACTAGATGCATGCTGGATAGCGGTCGGTGCGTGGAGTAATAGTAATAGATGCAGAATCGTTTTGATCTACTTGTCTAAACATCATAGAAATTTGATCAATAAGAATGATGTGATCGACAAGACCCATCCGTTAGCTTAGCATATTGATCATTCAGTTTATTGCTATTGGTTTCTTCATGTCAAATACTTATTCCTTCTAGTATGAGATTATGCAACTCCCAGATACCGGAGGAATACCTTGTGTGCTATCAAACGTCACAACGTAACTGGGTGATCATAAAGATGCTCTATAGGTATCTCCGAAGGTGTTTATTGAGTTGGCATAGATAGAGATTAGGATTTGTCACTCCGAGTATCGTAGAGGTATCTCTGGGCCCTCTCGGTAATACACATCATAAGCTTGCAAGCAAATGACTAAGGAGTTAGTCACGAGGTGATGTATTATGGAACGAGTAAAGAGACTTTCTGGTAAGGAGATTGAACTAGGTATGAAGATACCGACGATCGAATCTCGGGCAAGTAACATACCGATGGACAAATGGAATTATGTATGTCGTCATAACGGTTCGACCGATAAAGATCTTCGTAGAATATGTAGGAGCCAATATGGGCATCCAGGTTACGCTATTGGTTATTGACCGGAGAGGTGTCTCGGTCATGTCTACATAGTTCTCGAACCCGTAGGGTCCGCACGCTTAACGCTCGTTGACAATATAGTATTATATGAGTTATGTGATTTGGTGACCGAATGTTGTTCGGAGTCCCGGATGAGATCACGGACATGACGAGGAGTCTCGAAATGATCGAGAGGTAAAGATTGATATATAGGACGATGGTATTCAGACACTGGAAGTGTTCCGGAGGGTGTCGGGTACATATCGGATCACCAGAAGGTTTCCGGGCATCCCCGACAAAAGATATGGGCCTTATGGGCCTAGAGGGGAAACGCACCAGCCACAAGGGGCTGGTGCGCTCCCCATATGGGCCGGCCAAGGTGGATAAGGAAAGGTCAAGGAGGAAAGGAAAGAAAAGGAATAGGATTCCCCCTTCCTTGCCTCTTCCCCTCTTTCCTTTTCCCTCCGATATATATGGCAGGGGGCACGGCTTGGGAGGAGCCCAAGTAGGATTCGGTCCTACTTGGGGCGCCTCCTGGCCTCTCCCCTCCCCCTCCCACCTATATATATGTGGGGAGGGGCGCCCTAGCACAAACCACACAATTGCCTAGCCGTGTTCGGCGCCCCCCTCCACCGTTTACACGTCCGGTCATATTATCGTAGTGCTTAGGCGAAGCACTGCAGAGATCACTTCACCATCACCGTCACCATGCCGTCGTGCTGACGGAACTCATCTACTACCTTGACATCTTGCTGGATCAAGAAAGCGAGGGACGTCACCAAGTTGAACGTGTGCAGAACTCGGAGGTGTCGTACGTTCGGTACTTGATCGGTCGGAGCTAGAAGATGTTCGACTACATCAACCGCGTTGTTAAACGCTTCCGCTTACGGTCTACGAGGGTACGTAGACACACTCTCCCCCTTGCTTCTATGCATCTCCATGGATAGATCATTGCGTGTGCATAGAAATTTTTTTGTTTTCCATGCAACGATTCCCAACAATACCTTCAAGCACTCACCTCCCCGGCAACGGCGTCAGTAAAGAGCTTGATGTCTACTATGAGAATTTATTCTTGTAGACTCCTGTTGGGCCTCCAAGCGCAAAGTTTTGTAGGACAGTAGCAATTTTCCTTCAAGTGGATGACCTAAGGTTTTTCAATCTATGGGAGGCGCAGGATGAAGATGGTCTCTCTCAAACAACCCTGCAACCAAATAAAAAAGAGTCTCTTGTGTCCCCAACACACCAAATACAATGGTAAATTGTATAGGCGCACTTGTTCAGCGAAGAGATGGTGATACAAGTGTAGTAATAATAGCAAAAATTGATTTTTGTAATATGAACAATAAAAAAATAGCAAGGTAGCAAGTAACGAAAGTGAGCACAAACGGTGTTGCAATGCTTGAAAATGAGGCCTAGGGTTCATACTTTCACTGGTGCAATCTCTGAACAATGCTAATATAATTGGATCATATAACCATCCCTCAACATGCGATGAAGAATCACTCCAAAGTTCTTATCTAGCGGAGAACATAAGAAGAAATTGTTTGTAGGGTACGAAACCACCTCAAAGTTATCCTTTCCAATCGATCTATATAGCTACTCCTATAAGTGTCACAAATAACTCAAGAGTTCGTACTAAAATAACACCATATGATACACATCAACCAACTCTAATGTCACCTAGATACTCCAATGTCACCACGAGTATCTGTGAGTTGATTATACGATATGCATCAAACAATTTCAGATTCATAATACTAAATCCAACACAAAGAACTTCAAACAGTGTCCCAAGATTTCTAGCAGAGAAATAAGGATGAAAACTTGCATCAACCCCGCATAGATTACCCCAATGTCACCTCGAGAATCCGTGAGTTGAGTGCCAAGACATACATCAAGTGCTCTCAAATCCATAGAAGTATTCAATCCGATAATAACGAAATCTCAAAGGGAAAACTCAATTCATCACGACAAGACAGAGAGGGAGAAACACCATATGATACAACTATATTAACAAAGCTCGCGATACATCAAGATCGTGCCAAATCAAGAACACGAGAAAGAGAGATAAAACACATAGCTACTAGTACAAACCCTCAGCCCCGAGGGTGGACTACTCCCTCCTCATCATGGTGGCCGCCGGGATGATGAAGATGGCCTCCTGTGATGATTTTCCTATCTAGCAGGGTGCCGGAACAGGGTCTAGATTGGTTTTTGACTGCTACAGAGGCTTACGATGGCGGAACTTGTGATCTAGGGTTATTTCTCAGGCTTTCTGTGTTTATAGGATCTTTTGGAGCCAATCTCACGCGACGATGAGCCTCGAGTGGCCCACTAGGTACCAGAGCGAGCCAGACCCACCTGGCACGCCCTGGTGCCTAGTAGGGCCCTCGTGGCTCTTCTGGCCCTCTGACGAAGCTTCCAGTGCCTCTTTTCTTCCAAAAAATCGTCAAAAAATTTCGCTGCATTTGGAGAACTTTGATTTCTGCACAAAAAACAACACCATGGTAGTTCTGCTGAAAACAGCGTCAGTTCAGGTTAGTTCCATTTAAATCATATAAAATTGCACCCCAACCATATAAAATTGTTGGAAACATGGCATGAATACTTCATAAATTATAGATACGTTGGAGATGTATCAACTATTGATGTCTTCATGTAAAATTATATACTATTGCTTGGAACCATTCAAGTCGAAATATCCATGCTAGAAAAGAAAAAAATATGATGAATATGTTAGGTGGCATTCCACATCAAAAAATTTGTTTTTATCATTTACCTACTCGAGAATGAGCTGGAATTAAGCTTCAGGATGTTTGATACGTCTCCAACGTATCTATAATTTTTGATTGTTCCATGCTATTGTATTATCAATCTTGGATGTTTTATATACACTTTCAAGCAATTATATATCTTTGTTTGGGACTAACCTATTAACTTAGTGCCCAGTGCCAGTTGAAGTTTTTTGCTTGTTTTTGGTTTTGCAGAATATCAGTACCAAACGAAGTCCAAGTGCCACGAAACTTTTTGGAGATTTTTTTGGCAATAAGAGACCCTCGAAGCCTCGGGAGGGGACGAGAACATGGAGACGTGGCCCACGAGGCACCAGGGCGCGCCCAGGGGGGTGGTGCATGCCATGGTTGCTTGTGGGGCCCATGTGGCTTTGTTTGGCCTAACTCCACCTCTATAAATTCTCTAAAATCATGAAACCAAGAGGGGAGTCCATGAAATACTTTTTCCGCAGCCGCAAGTTCCAGAACCACGAGATCCCATCTGGAGGCCTTTTCCGACACTCTACCAGAGGGGGATTCGATCACGGAGGGGCTCTACATCATCCTTGCTGCCCTTCCATGATGCATGAGTAGTTTACCATGGACCTATGGGTCCATAGTTAGTAGCTTGAAGGCTTCTTCTTCTCTATTTAATCTTCAATACAATGTTCTCCTTGATTTTCTTGGAGATCTATTCGATGTAATGACTTTTTGCGGTGTGTTTATTGGGATCCGATGAATTGTGAGTTTATGATCAGATCTATCCATGAATATTATTTGAGTTTTCTCTGAACTCTTTTATGCATGATCAATATAGCTTTGTATTTCTCTTCGATCTATTGATTTGGTTTGGCCAACTAGATTAATTTTTCTTGCGAAGGGAGAGGTGCTTTGTAATGGGTTCGATCTTACGGTGCTCAATCCCAGTGACAGAAAGGGACATGACACGTATGTATCGTTGCTATTAAGGTTAAAAAGATGGGGTTTATTCATATGCGAGTTTATCTTGTCTACATCATGTCATCTTGCTTAAGGCGTTACTCCGTTTTCTCATGAACTTAATACACTAGATGCATGCTGGATAGCGGTCGGTGCGTGGAGTAATAGTAGTAGATGCAGAATCATTTTGGTCTACTTGTCTAAACATCATAGAAATTTGATCAACAAGAATGATGTGATGGACAAGACCCATCCATTATCTTAGCATATTGATCGTTCAGTTTATTGCTATTGCTTTCTTCATGTCAAATACTTATTCCTTCGACTATGAGATTATGCAACTCCCAGATACCGGAGGAATACCTTGTGTGCTATCAAATGTCACAACGTAACTGGGCGATCATAAAGATGCTCTACAGGTATCTCCGAAGGTGTTTGTTGAGTTGGCATAGATCGAGATTAGGATTTGTCACTCCGAGTATCGGAGAGGTATCTCTGGGCCCTCTCGGTAATACACATCATAAGCTTGCAAGCAAATGACTAAGGAGTTAGTCACAAGGTGATGTATTATGGAACGAGTAAAGAGACTTTCCGGTAAGGAGATTGAACTAGGTACGAAGATACCGATGATCGAATCTCGGGCAAGTAACATACCGATGGACAAACGGAATTATGTATGTCCTCATAACGGTTCGACCGATAAAGATCTTCGTAGAATATGTAGGAGCCAATATGGGCATATAGGTTCTGCTATTGTTTATTGACCGGAGAGGTGTCTCGGTCATGTCTACATAGTTCTCGAACCCGTAGGGTCCGCACGCTTAACGCTCGTTGACGATATAGTATTATATGAGTTATGTGATTTGGTGACCGAATGTTGTTCGGAGTCCCGGATGAGATCACGGACATGACGAGGAGTCTCTAAATGATTGAGAGGTAAAGATTGATATATAGGACGATGGTATTCAGACACTGGAAGTTTTTCAGATGGTGTCGGGTACATATCGGATCACCGGAAGGTTTCCGGGCATCCCCGACAAACGATATGGGCCTTATGGGCCTAGAGGGGAAACGCACCAGCCACAAGGGGCTGGTGCGCCCCCATATGGGTCGTCCAAGGTGGATAAGGAAAGGTCAAGGAGGAAAGGAAAGAAAAGGAATAGGATTCCCCCTTCCTTGCCTCTTCCCCTCTTTCCTTCCCCCTCCGATATATATGGCAGGGGGCGCGGCTTGGGAGGAGCCCAAGTAGGATTCAGTCCTACTTGGGGCGCCTCCTTGCCTCTCCCCTCCCCCTTCCACCTATATATATGTGGGGAGGGCGCCCTAGCACAAACCAGACAATTGCCTAGCCGTGTGCGGCGCCCCCCTCCATCGTTTACACCTCCGGTCATATTTTCGTAGTGCTTAGGCGAAGCCCTACAGAGATCACTTCACCATCACCGTCACCATGCAGTCGTGCTGACGGAACTCATCTACTACCTTGACGTCTTGCTGGATCAAGAAAGCGAGGGACGTCAGCGAGCTGAACGTGTGCAGAACTCGGAGGTGTCGTACGTTCGGTACTTGATCGGTCCGAGCTAGAAGATGTTCGACTACATCCACCGCGTTGTTAAACGCTTCCGCTTACGGTCTACGAGGGTACGTAGACACACTCTCCCCCTTGTTGCTATGCATCTCCATGGATAGATCATTGCGTGTGCATAGAAAAAAAATTTGTTTTCCATGCAACGATTCCCAACAATACCTTCAAGCACTCACCTCCCCGGCAACGGCGCGAGAAAAGAGCTTGATGTCTACTACGCAAATTTATTCTTGTAGACTCCTGTTGGGCCTCCAAGCGCAAAGTTTTGTAGGACATTAGCAATTTTCCTTCAAGTGGATGACCTAAGGTTTATCAATCTGTGGGAGGCGCGGGATGAAGATGGTCTCTCTCAAACAACCCTGCAACCAAATAAAAAAGAGTCTCTTGTGTCCCCAACACACCAAATACAATGTTAAATTGTATAGGCGCACTAGTTCGACGAAGAGATGGTGATAAAAGTGTAGTAATGATAGCAGATAATTATTTTTGTAATATGAACAATAGAAAAATAGCAAGGTGGCAAGTAACGAAAGTGAGCACAAACGGTGTTGCAATGCTTGAAAATGAGGCCTAGGGTTCATACTTTCATAGGTGCAATCTCTCAACAATGCTAATATAATTGGATCATATAACCATCCCTCAACATGTGATGAAGAATCACTCCAAAGTTCTTATCTAGCAGAGAACATAAGAAGAAATTGTTCGTAGGGTACAAAACCACCTCAAAGTTATCCTTTCTGGTCGATCTATAGAGCAATTCCTATAAGTGTCACAAATAGCCCAAGAGTTCGTACTAAAATAACACCATATGATACACATCAACCAACTCTAATGTCACCTAAATACTCCAATGTCACCACGAGTATCCGTGAGTTGATTATACGATATGCATCAAACAATTTCAGATTCATAATACTCAATCCAACACAAAGAACTTCAAAGAGTGCCCCAAGATTTCTACCAGAGAAATAAGGACGAAAACATGCATCAACCCCGCATAGATTACCCCAATGTCACCTCAAGAATCCGTGAGTTGAGTGCCAAGACATACATCAAGTGCTCTCAAATCCATAGAAGTATTCAAGCCGATAATAATGAAATCTCAAAGGAAAACTCAATTCATCATGACAAGATAGAGAGGGAGAAACACCATATGATCCAACTATATTAACAAAGCTCGCGATACATCAAGATCGTGCCAAATCAAGAACACGTGAAAGAGAGATAAAACACATAGATACTGGTACAAACCCTCAGCCCCGAGGGTGGACTACTCCCTCCTCATCATGGTGGCCACCGGGATGACGAAGATGGCCTCCGGTGATGATTTCCCTATCTAGCAGGGTGCCGGAACAGGGTCTAGATAGGTTTTTCATGGCTACAGAGGCTTACGACGGCAGAACTTGTGATCCAGGGTTATTTCTAGGGGTTTCTGTGTTTATAGGATCTTTTGGCGTCAATCTCACGCGAAGATGAGCCTCGAGGGGCCCACTAGGTACCAGAGCGAGCCAGACCCACCCGGCACGCCCTGGTGCCTAGTGGGGCCCTCGTGGCTCTTCTGGCCCTCTGACAAAGCTTCCAGTACCTCTTTTCTTCCAAAAAAACATCAAAAAGTTTCGCTGCATTTGGAGAACTTTGATTTCTGCACAAAAAACACCACCACGGTAGTTCTGCTGAAAACAGCGTCAGTCCAGGTTAGTTCCATTTAAATCATATAAAATTGCACCCCAACCATATAAAATTGTTGTAAACATGGCATGAATACTTCATAAATTATAGATACGTTGGAGATGTATCAACTATTGATGTCTTCATGTAAAATTATATACTATTACTTTGAACCATTCAGGTCGAAATATCGATGCTAGAAAAGAAAAAAATATGATGAATATGTTAGGTGGCATTCCACATCAAAAAATTTGTTTTTATCATTTACCTACTCGAGAATGAGCTGGAATTAAGCTTGAGGATGCTTGATACGAATCCAACATATCTATAATTTTTGATTGTTCCATGCTATTGTATTATCAATCTTGGATGTTTTATATACACGTTCAAGCAATTATATATCTTTGTTTGGGACTAACCTATTAACTTAGTGCCCAGTGCCAGTTGATGTTTTTTGCTTGTTTTTGGTTTTGCAGAATATGAGTACCAAACGAAGTCCAAGTGCCACGAAACTTTTTGGAAATTTTTTTGGCAATAAGAGACTCTCGAAGCTTCGGGAGGGGACGAGAAGATGGAGAAGTGGCGCACGAGGCACCAGGGCGCGCCCAAGGGGGTGGTGCGTGCCATGGTTGCTTGTGGGGCCCATGTGGCTTCGTTTGGCCTAATTCCACCTCTATAAATTCTCTAAAATCGTGAAACCAATAGGGGAGTCCACGAAATACTTTTTCCGCAGCCGCAAGTTCCAGAACCACGAGATCCCATCTGGAGGCCTTTTCCGGCACTCTACCAAAGGGGGATTCGATCACGGAGGGGCTCTACATCATCCTTGCTGCCCTTCCATGATGCATGAGTAGTTTACCATGGACCTATGGGTCCATAGTTAGTAGCTTGAAGGCTTCTTCTTCTCTATTTAATCTTCAATACAATGTTCTCCTCGATATTCTTGGAGATCTATTCGATGTAATGACTTTTTGCGGTGTGTTTATCGGGATCCGATGAATTGTGAGTTTATGATTAGATCTATCCTTGAATATTATTTGAGTTTTCTCTGAACTCTTTTATGCATGATTAATATAGCTTCGTATTTCTCTCCGATCTATTGATTTGGTTTGGCCAGCTAGATTGATTTTTCTTGCAATGGGAGAGGTGCTTTGTAATGGGTTCGATCTTACGGTGCTCAATCCCAGTGACAGAAAGGGACATGACATGTATGTATCATTGCTATTAAGGTTAAAAAGATGGGGTTTATTCATACGCGATTTTATCTTGTCTACATGTCATCTTGCTTAAGGCGTTACTCCGTTTTCTCATGAACTTAATACACTAGATGCATGCTGGATAGCGGTCGGTGCATGGAGTAATAGTAGTAGATGCAGAATTGTTTTGGTCTACTTGTCTTGGACGTGATGCCTATATATGATCATTGCCTTGGATATCGTCATAATTATTTGCTTTTCTATCAATTGCCCAACAGTAATTTGTTTACCCACTGTATGCTATTTTCAAGAGAGAAGCCTCTAGTGAACACTATGCCCCCTGGGTCTATCTTTTATCATATATTGAAACAAAAAATACCGTGCTGTGTTTTTATATTTATTTTGTATTATTGTCCAATCTATCTATCAAATACTATACAATTTAATCTTGCACGTAATTGTCGAGGGATTGACAACCCTTTGTTCACGTTGGGTTGCAAGGATTTTTTGTTTGTGTGCATGTGCCGCTAACGAGTTGTTGCTTGGTTCTCCTACTGGATTCATAACCTTGGTTCTTAACTGAGGGAAATACTTATCTCTACTATAATGGATCTTATCTCTACTGTACGGCATCATCCTCTCCTCTTCGAGGAAATCCCAATGCGGTTCACAAGTAGCACACGCACATCAAGATTCATAAATCCATGAGGTCCTATGATAACCCACAAGTATAGGGGGTCGCAACAGTTTTTAAGGGTAGAGTATTCAACCCAAATTTATTGACTCGACACAAGGGGAGCCAAAGAATTTGCAATTATTAGCAGTTGAGTTGTCAATTCAACCATACATGGAGACTAAATATCTACAGCAGAGTGATCAGTAGCACAATAATATGGTAGTTTGATAGCAGTGATAATAGTAGCAACAGTAATGGTAACAGTAGTAGCAGTAGTTTTGTAGTAATTGTGACAGTAGAAGCAATAGTAGTAACTTAGCAAAGATCAATATGTTAAAAGCACGTAGGCATTGGATCGGTGATGAACAATTATGTTGCATAATATTCATCATGTAACAGTTACAACCTAGGGTGACACAGAACTAGCTCCAGTTCATTAATGTAATATAGACATGTATTCTGTATATAGTCATACGTGCTTGCTATAAGAACTTGCATGACATCTTTTGTCCTACCCTCCCGTGGCAGCGGGGTCCATAAGGAAACTAAGGGATATTAAGGCCTCCTTTTAATAGAGAACCAGAACAAAGCATTAATACATAGTGAATACTGATTGCTCTCTGACTATAGCGCCAGAAAAGCTCTTGTCTGCTAGGACTATGTCAGTATTTCCCCAAAGAGGAAGGGATGATGCAGCACAGCGACGGTAGGTATTTCCCTCAGTGAAGAAACCAAGGTTATTGAACCAGTAGGAGAACCAACCAACACAACATAAACAGCACCTACACACAAATAACAACACCTCGCAACCCGACGTGTTAAAGGCGTTGTCAATCCCTTTCGGGTAATGATGCCAGAAATTGGTAATAGATTGAAATAATAGATCACAAATAAAATAAAGTGCAGCAAAGTATTTTTGTATTTTTGGTTTAATAGATCTGAATAAAAAATGCAAAGAAAAAGTAGATCGCAAGCAAATATATGGGAAAGAAGACCCGGGGACCGTAGGTTTCACTAGTGGCTTCTCTCGAGAAAAATAGCAAACGGTGGATAAACAAATTACTGTTGGGCAATTGATAGAACCTCAAAAAATTATGATGATACCCAGGCAATGATCATTACATAGGCATCACGTCCAAGATTAGTAGACCGACTCCTGCCTGCATCTACTACTATTACTCCACACATCGACCGCTATCCAGCATGCATCTAGTGTATTAAGTTCATGGAAAAACGGAGTAATGCAATAAGAACGATGACATGATGTAGACAAGATCCGTTTATCTATTGCGTAGATATAGATCTCATCTTTTTATCCTTAGTAGCAACGATACATACGTGTCGTTTCCCTTTCTGTCACTAGGATCAAGCACCATAAGATCGAACCCACTACCGGGCACCTCTTTCCATTGCAACATAAATATACCAAGTTTGCCAAACAAAACCCAAATATCGGAGAAGAAATACGAAGCTATAATAGATCATGCATATAAGAGATCAAAGAAACTCAAATAACTTTCATGGATATAAAAAGATATAACTGATCATAAACTCGAAGTTCATCAGATCCCAACAAACACACCGCAAAAAGAGTTACATCATATGGATCTCCAAGAGACCATTGTATTGAGAATTCAGCAAGAGAGAGGAAGCCATCTAGCTACTAACTACGGACCTGAAGGTCTACAAAGAACTACTCACGCATCATCGGAGAGGCACCAATGGAGGTGGTGAAACCCATCCGAGATGGTGTCTAGATTGTATCTGGTGGTTCTGGACTCTACGGCGGTTGGATGAATATTTCGTCGACTCCCCTAGGGTTCTGGGATTTTTGGGGTATTTATAGAGCAAATAGGCGGTCCGGGGGGCACCCGAGGTGGGCACAACCCACCAGGGCGCGCTTGGGCCTCCTGGCGCGCCCTGGTGGGTTGTCCCCTTCTCAGGACTCCCTCCCCAGGTGCAACCAGGGCCCAATGTGTTCCTACTGGCCCATAAAAAATCATCGTGGAGTTTCGTGGCATTTGGACTCCCTCTGGTATTGATTTCCTGCGATGTAAAAAACATGGAAAAACAGCAACTGGCACTTGGCACTATGTCAATAGGTTAGTACTAAAAAATGATATAAAATGACTATAAAATGATTATAAAACATCCAAGATTGATAATAAAACAGCATGGAACAATCAAACGTTATAGATACGTTGGAGACGTATCAGTGTCCCCAAGCTTAACTCCTGCTCGTCTTCGAGTAGGTAAGTGATAAAAACAGAATTTTTGATGTGGAGTGCTGTTTATCATGTCATATCATATTCTTTTCTTTATAGCATGGACATTTGGACTTTTATGTGATTCAAAGCAATGGTCTAGTTTTGACATAATAATTTAGATACTCAAGCATATCAACAAGCAACCATGTCTTTCAAAATATCAATGCTAAAACAAGTTATCCCTAGCCCATCATGCTCAAACATTGATCCATTCATGAAACACACTCGAATATTAGCTACACCCAATACTTAAGTACGATCATATTGCCTCCTAGTTGGTGCTTTTTATGAGAGAAGATGGAGACTCAAATTCAAAATTAAAAATTGCATAAAGTAAAAGAAAGGCCCTTCGCAGAGGGAAGTAGGGATTTGTAGAGGTGCGAGAGCTCAAAGCGAAAAAATAGAGATAAAAATATTTTGGGAGGTGTATCCATCCCACCAACGAAAATGACTTAGAGTTCCGAACACTTTCCATGCTAGATATGCCATAGGCAGTTCCCAAACAGAAAATAAAGTTCATACCTTTTTCCACCATACTTTCACTTTCCATGGCTAACCGTATCCACGGGTGCCCTCCATACCAACACTTTCCAAGGAATTTATTATTTGACAACATAAAGTAAATTCATTTTTGCATTTCGGGACTAGGCATCCCTAAAACCTTTGCCTTACTCTCGTGCAATGACAAGTGAATAAACACTCATCGTGAGAATAACACGTCCAGCACGGAAAATATTAGCCACCCGTTACCGTTCTGTGAGCGAAACAAACACGCAAAAGAGAAGTTTATTTTGAAAATTAAAGATGGCACATCCAAATTTGCTTAGAATGGCACATACCGCATATAGGTAGATATAGTGGACTCATGTGGCAAAACTGGTTTAAAGGATTTTTGGATGCACAAGTAGAGGTCATACTTAGTGCAAAATGAAGGCTAGCAAAAAGATTGAGAAGTGACCAACCAAGAAACGAATAATCTCATAAGCAAGCATTAAGCATAATTAACACCGAATAATGCACCACAAGTAGGGTATAATTTTCATTGCATAATTATTGACTTTCATGCATGCATAGGGAATCACAAACCTTAACACCAATATTCCTACTAGAGCATAATTACTCATCAACATAACTCACATATCACATCATCATATCTCAAAACTATTATTAAGAATCAGGTTTATTTTGTCCAATGATCTTCATGACATTTTTTTCCTTTTTCTTTATCCTTCTTGGATATCTATCACTTTGGGACTAATTTTCATGTGTTGCTTTTCATAAGCTCAAAAAAATATAAGTGAAGATCATGAGCATAAAATTTTCTTTCTCTCAAAATAATTTAAGTGAAGCAAGAGAGAATTTCTTCAAAATTTAACTAACTCTCAAACAAATCTAAGTGAAGCAAGAGAGCATTTCTTCAAAAATACTAAGCACACCATGCTCAAAAAGATATAAGTGAAGCACTAGAGCAAGTCCTAGCTCATAAAAGATTTAAGTGAAGCATAGAGAGCAATTCTAACAAGTCATGATATAATTTTGGCTCTCTCAAATAGGTGTGTCCAGCAAGGATTTATGACTTAAAACAAAAAATAAAACAAGCAAAGACTCATATCATACAAGACGCTCCAAGCAAAACACATATCATGTGACGAATAAAAATATAGCCTCGAGTAAAATACCGATAGTTGTTAGAAGAAAGAGGGGGTGCCACTCGGGGGCATCCTCAAGCTTAGTTGGTTGCTCATTCTTGGATAATAGCTTGGGATGCTGGGGCATCCCCAAGCTTAGGCTCTTCTATCCTTCTTTCATCCATCGTAAGATAACCCAAAACTTGAAAACTTCAATCCCACAAAACTCAACAAAACCTTTGTGAGTTCCATTAGTGTAAGAAAAATAAATCACTACTATAAGTGCTGTATCAAACCGATTCTTATTTTTTTTTGTATTATATCTACTGTATTCCAACTTTTCTATGGCAAAAACTCATCAAAGAAAACCATAGAGCCATCAAAATAAGCACACAACACAAAGAAAACAGAATCCGTCAAAACAGAACAGTCTGTAGAAATCTGACTTTTGCGAATACTTATGTAACTCCAAAAATTCTACCAAATTAGGACGACTAGGGTAATTTGTATATTAATCTTCTACAAAAAAAGGGCAAAAGCTCTTTTATGTGACTTATGAAAATTATTTTTGTGAGCATAAAGTTTCTGTCTTTTTCAGCAAGATCAAACAACTATCACCCAAGAAGATCCTAAAGGTTTACTTGGCACAAACACTAATTAAAACACAAAAAACACAATCATAATAGTAGCATAATTGTGCTAACACTCAAGAACAGAAAGCAAAAAGCAAAAATAAATTTTATTCATTGGGTTGCCTCCCAACAAGCACTATAGTTTTATGCCCTTAGCTAGGCATAAGGCAAGGATCTAAGTTTTGTCATCTTTGGTTCGAGATCCATAAGATGCCCTCATGATTGATTCATAAGGTGGCCTGATTTTTGTTCTAGGAAAGTGTTCCATACCTTTCCTCAAAGGAAATTGGAACTTAATATTGCCTTCTTTCATATCAATCACGGCACCGATGGTGCCTAAAAACGGTCTACCAAGAATAATTGGACAAGAGGGATTGCAATCAATATCAAGAACAATAAAATCTATGGGCACATAATTCCTATTTGCAAGAATAAGAACATCATTAATTCTTCCCATAGGCTTTTTAATAGTAGAATCCGCCAAGTGAATATTCAAAGAACATTCTTCCAGATTGGTAAGACCAAGCACATCACATAAAGATTTCGGAATTGTGAAACACTAGCACCCAAGTCACACAAAGCAAAACACTCATAATTTTTAATCTTGACTTTGATAGTAGGTTCCCATTCATCATGCAATTTTCTAGGAATTGAAACTTCCAATTCCAATTTTTCTTCCAAAGCTTTCATCATAGCATCAACAATATGTTTAGTAAAAACTTTATTTTGTTCATAAGCATGGGATGAATTTAGCATGTATTGCAACAAAGAAATACAATCAATCAAAGAGCAACTATCATAATTAAAGTCTTTGTAATCCAAAAGAGTGGGTACATCACTAGCTAAAGTTTTGACCTCTCCAAACCCACTTTTATCAATTTTCTCAACAAGATTTTCACCCTCCGAATATTGGGACGCCTTCTACCTAAAGTTGACTCTTCTCCAGTCCCTTTTTAATCAATCTTATCTTTACTAAACAAGGAATCAATAGAAGAAACACTAATCATTTTAAGATCTTCATCATTTTTGCAAGAATAATCACTAGAAAAAGCTTTCTCTAAAAATTCTCTTTTAGCTCTAAGCATAGCAGCTCTTTTCTTACTTTCATCCATAGAAACATAAAGAGCTTTAGTTGATTCATCAACTTTAGGCACAAAAAATTTCAACTTGAGATTTTCCACATCATGAGCAATTCTATCAACACTTCTAGACAAATCATCAATCTTATTCAACTTTTCCTCTATGGAAGTGTTGAAAACTTTTTGCGTGTTGATAAATTCTTTAATATTATTCTCAAGATCAGAGGTATTCCTATTATTATTGTAAGATTGATTTCCATAGGAATTACCATAATTATTAGAGGAAGTACTAGAAAAAGGCCTAGGATTAAAATTTCCTCTATAAGCATTGTTGTTGAAATTATTGCGAGAAATAAAATTCACATCAATGGCATCACTATTTTGCTCAATCAAAGTAGACAAAGGCATATCATTAAAATCAATAGGAGCACTTTTACTAGCAACCAATTTCATAAGAGCATCAACTTTATCACTCAAAGAAGAAATTTCTTCAACTGAATTAACTTTTTTTATTAGTAGGAGCTCTTTCGGTGTGCCATTGTGAATAATTTGTCATGATATTATCAAGCAATTTGGTGGCTTCACCCAAAGTAATTTCCATAAAAGTACCACCCGCGGCGGAATCTAAAAGATTACGAGAAACAAAATTCAACCCCGCATAAATTTTTTGTATGATCATCCAAAGATTTAACCCATGAGTTGGGCAATTCCTTAGCATCATTTTCATCCTTTCCCAAGATTGTGCAACATGCTCATGTTCAAGTTGCTTGAAATTCATGATCTGGGTTCTAAGGAAAATTATTTTTGCGGGAGGAAAATACTTAGTGATAAAAGCATCTTTGCACTTATTCCAAGAATCGATACTATTGCAAGGCAGAGAAGAGAACCAAATTTTTCCAGAATCACGCAAAGAAAACAGAAATAATTTCATCTTGACCACATCATTGTCCACATCTTTTTCCTTTTGCATATCGCATAATTCCACGAAGGTATTAAGATGGGACGCGGCATCCTCATTAGGAGTACCGGAAAATTGGTCTTTCATAACAAGATTCAGCAAAGCAGTATTAATATCACAAGTCTCCGCACTAGTGGCGGGAGGAGCAAGCGGAGTGCCATTAAAATCATTGTTCTTGGTATTTGAGAAATCACATAACTTGGTGTTCTCTTGAGTCATGATGACTACACAACAAGATTGCACTCAAAAACAGATCCAGCAAGAAAACGGCGAATGAAAAAAAAGAGGTGAATAAAACGACAAATTTTTGTGAAGTGGGGGAGAGGAAAACGAGAGGCCAATGGCAAATAATGTAAATTGCGAGGAGATGAGATTTGTGATTAGGAACCTGGTTATGTTGAAGATCCTCCCCGGCAACGGCGCCAGGAATTCCTTTTGATTGCTCTCTGACTATAGCGCCAGAAAAGCTCCTGTCTGCTAGGACTACGTCGGTATTTCCCCAAAGAGGAAGGGATGATGCAGCACAGCGACATAGGTATTTACCTCAGTGAAGAAACCAAGGTTATCGAACCAGTAGGAGAACCAAGCAACACAACGTAAACAACACCTGCACACAAATAACAACACCTCGCAACCCGATGTGTTAAAGAGGTTGTCAATCCCTTTCGGGTAACGATGCCAGAAATTGGTAATAGATTGAAATAATAGATCGCAAATAAAATAAAGTGCAGCAAAGTATTTTTGTATTTTGGGTTTAATAGATCTGAATAAAAAAATGCAAAGGAAAAGTAGATCGCAAGCAAATATATGGGAAAGAAGACCCAGGGGCCGTAGGTTTCACTCGTGGCTTCTCTCGAGAAAGATAACAAACGGTGGGTAAACAAATTACTGTTGGGCAATTGATAGAACCTCAAATAATTATGACGATATCCAGGCAATGATCATTACATAGGCATCACGTCCAAGATTAGTAGGCCGACTCCTGCCTGCATCTACTACTATTACTCCACACATCGACCGCTATCCAGCATACATCTAGTGTATTAAGTTCATGGAAAAACGGAGTAATGCAATAAGAACGATGACATGATGTAGACAAGATCTGTTTATCTATAGCATAGATATAGATCTCATCTTTTTATCCTTAGTAGCAATGATACATACGTGTTGTTTCCCTTTCTGTCATTGGGATCAAGTACCGTAAGATCGAACCCACTACCGGGCACCTCTTCCCATTGCAAGATAAATAGATCAAGTTGGCCAAACAAAACCCAAATATCGAAGAAGAAATACGAGGCTATAAGAGATCTTGCACATAAGAGATCAAAGAAACTCAAATAACTTTCATGGATATAAAAAGATATAACTGGTCATAAACTTGAAGTTCATCAGATCCCAACAAACACACCGCAAAAAGAGTTACATCATATGGATCTCCAAGAGACCATTGTATTGAGAATTCAGCAAGAGAGAGGAAGCCATCTAGCAACTAACTACGGACCCGAAGGTCTACAAAGAACTACTCATGCATCATCGGAGAGGCACCAATGGAGGTGGTGAACCCCATCCGGGATGGTGTCTAGATTGGATATGGTGGTTCTGGACTCTGCGGTGGCTGGATGAATATTTTGTCGACTCCCCTAGGGTTCTGGGATTTTTGGGGTATTTATAGAGCAAAGAGGCGGTCCGGGGGCACCCGAGGTGGGCACAACCCACCAGGGCGCGCCTAGGCCTCCTGGTGCGCCCTGGTGGGTTGTCCCCTCCTCGGGACTCCCCCCAGGTGCAACCAGGGCCCAATGTGTTCCTTCTAGCCCATAAAAAATCATCATGGAGTTTCGTGGCATTTGGACTCCGTCTGGTATTGATTTCCTACGATGTAAAAAACATGGAAAAACAACAACTAGCACTTGGCACTATGTCAATAGGTTAGTACCAAAAAATGATATAAAATGATTATAAAACCTCATGGAGTTCCATTGTTTATGAGTATATATATGTTTAACGGAATTTATTTTGCCTAAAAAAATAACACATCATGTCCATATATCAACCATGCAATGAATTCATTACTCCATCATGGAGTATGTGTAAATATAACATTATCATGGAATGCATGAACATAAATCAATAGGTAACATACCACAAATAAAGTTGAATTTTCACGAGTTTTATGAATATTATATCTGATTCACATGAATGTATATTACATAACTGATCAAGCGTGAAAAAGATCCCTACGAGTATTCGTAAGAATATAACAAATTCATTTTTTAAGAAACAAATTTTACAATTGGACATTTCATATATATATATATATATAATAAAAAATACAGGAAAAATATGTATAAGCCACCTAATGGACTAGGTGTCGCCTAAATTTGGCATATCTTAGTTGCCGCATGTAGGTGTGAACTAGGCGAGGCAACGCTTGTAGCACAGCGAGATGGGCTGGCCCTATTCGCGTGCAATTGCCTTTGTATTTTCTGGCGTTGGCTCTTGCGGTTATTCTTTTTCATATTTTTCTTGAGTGTTTTTTGTTTGGGATTTATCTTTTCTTTTCTTTTCTTTTTTTCTTGTTTCTATTCACTTTTTGGTTTTTTATTTTCTCTTCCAGATTTGTTTTTCCTTTAGTTTTCCTTTATTTTTCACAATTTTTATAGTTTTATGTAGTGTAAACATTTTATAATAGAAGATGAAGATTTTTGAAATACACACTTGAATTTTTAAATATACGGTGACTTTTTTTCCAAATACACACGCAAAAAATACAAGATGAACATTTTTTAATATACGGAGAACTTTTTTCAATTTATGGTGACTTTTTTGTAATACACACTGAACCTTTCCAAAATACACACTTAGCATTTTTTGAAGATTGCTTGTATTTTTAAAATAGGTTTTTATATCTAGATCCCTTCAAACATTAGAAAATTGAAGAGAGAGAAAAGCTAAACAAAATTAGGTAACTGAACATGGGCCGACCCATTAGCCTTGGAAAATTTTCATGATTTTGAAGCAACTTATTAGACTTGGAGAATTTTCGTGAATTTGAAAAATAATCATGGATTAGAAAACATTTCATGGTTCAGGAAAAAGGTCTAACATTAAAATAAGTTCACGAATTTGAAAAAATAGGGCAGAAAAAGTTCATGAATTTGAAATGGTTCACATAGCTGGGAAAAAGTATTGCAGATTTGAAAAAAAAGACGCATTTTAAAAACATGAATCTTAGAAAATTCATGAATATGAAAATACAATATTAAATTTGAAATAAATCATGATTTTAAAATTTTCATGGATTCGAAAAATATGGTGAATTTGAATAAAGTTTGCAAATTTGAAAAGGTTAAAAAGCAAAGAAAAAACATAATGGGAAAAGGATAAAACCAGGCAAAATCCATGCTGGAAAACCCATAATAAAAGACAACCCAAAAAAATGACAAAATACTCTCCATAGATCGTCCCATATATGAACTAGTGTAGTGGGGTGTGTGGGCGCTCTGTACGCATGTTAACCGACACTAGAAGCGTTGTATAGGAAATGCAAGAATCTGTTTCTGGGAATGATGAACCTGGCTAAGGATAACCCACACCCAATGCTTATTGGGGGGATTTCAACATCCTTAGGCATGAGGAAGATAAAAATAATGATCGTTCTGACAATCACTGGCCATTCAATGTTGTGATCGTCAATTTGAATCCTCCCGAAGCCACTATCTCGGGGCGGCAATTCACTTGGTCCAATAATCGTCATGTGCTGACATACGAGAAACTTGATAGGATACTCATGGATAGCGACTGGAAGCTAAAGTTCCCTCTGGTGACCATGAGGGCCCTAGAGCGTATTGAGATACTATTGGACCGCACGCCTATCATTCTTGATTCTAATTTTATGGGCTCATCTACTCGACCTCCTTTAAAACTTGAATTAGGATAGTTGCACTGTGATGGGTTTTCTTAACTAAATTAAGAATGTATGGAAGAGCCATGTAGTTGGTTGTACATCAATCCAGAGACGGAGCTTTAAAATAAGGACCACAAGGCAATTCCTATCTTGATGGGCAAAGCATACCGGTGGTATCTACAAGAAAGAGAAGCAATACCTCTCTACCATTATTGATGACCTTGACAAAATCACAGAAACTCGCATCTTGTCTCAACAGGAGACTGATTTGAAAAATCAATCCATTTAAAAGATTGCACGTCTCTTACGAGAAAGAGGAAATCAAATGGTACCAAATATCCAAATCGGACTTCATCTTGGAGGGAGACAACCATGCACGATACTTCCAATTGATCGTCAATGGGTGACAAAGAAAGAAGTGTATGTTTAGTCTCCAAAAAGGTAATTGTCGGACTGAAGAACAGACGAACCTCAAACGCTATATTATGAAGTACTAACAATCTTTGTTTGGGGCGCCGGATAAAAGGAATTTCACCCTAGAGGAGGCCCGAACAGATGATATCCCACAAGTCACGACAAAAGAGAATGATATCGAGCCTTTCTCTGAAGAGGAGGTGAGAGCTACGGAGTTACAAATGGAACATAGCAGAGCTCCAGCCCCTGATGGCTTCCTCACACAATTCTATTAGAACTTCTGGGATGTCATCATTTGTGACCTAATGGAGTTGTTTAGTGCTCTTCATGCTAGCCAACTTGACCTATTGAGGCTCAACTTTGGCGAGATTGTTTTGTTGTCAAAGATTAAGGAGGTTGAGGGAATCCAACACTATAGTCCCATATGCCTCCTTAATGTCATATTCAAGATATTCTCCAAGGTGGCTACTAATAGGCTCAATTCGGTAGCTGGCCATGTTGTTCGGCCATCTCAAACTTATTTCATGCAAGGAAGAAATATATTCAACACAGTAGTAATCCTACATCAGATTGTTCACAACATGCATCGGAAGAACATGAGTGAAGTAGTATTCAAGTTTGACTTTGAAAAGGCCTATGATAAATTCAAATGGTCGTTCCTCCAAAAGGCCGTGAGAATTAAAGGTTTCTCCGCAAAATGGCAACAATGGATCCAAAATTTTGTTACCCGAGGTAGTGTGACCATCAAAGTCAATGATGACATTGGCCATTACTTCCAAACAAAAAAAGGTCTATGACAGGGTGACACCATGTCTCCAATGTTATTTAACAATGTGGTTGCCATGTTAGCAATTCTGATTGATCGCGGTAAGTAGGACAGTCAGATTGCATGAGTAGTGCTACATCTTGTGGATGATGGCCTCTCGATATTGCAATATGCTTATGATACAATTATTTTTATGGAATATGACCTGGACAAGGCTCGAAACCTGAAACTACTGTTTTCACCTTTTGAGCAAATGTCGGATCTTAAAATTTACTTGAATCGTTTTGCTTCGGAGAAGCCAGCGAGGCGGCTGCTGCATATGCTAACCTTTTTGGTTGTGCGCAAGGACAATTCCAGATTAAATATTTGGGAATCTCAGTCCATTATCGACGCTTCACTAATGTGGAGTGGAAACAAGTAGAGAGACATTTAGAGAAACATTTGGGAAGTTAGAAAGACAAGTTGCTCTCGGTTGGAGGATGTCTACTCTTGATCAATTATCTCCTCACATATGGTTGTCTATATGCTCTCCTTCCAACTGCCAAAATGGGTCCTTCAAAGATTGGATTAATTCAGATCCAGATTCTTTTGGCGAGGAGATAGTGAAAAGAAAAAGTACCGGGTCAAATGGAGTGTGGTTTGTACACCGAAATACCAAGGTATCCTAGGCATTCATGATCTTTAGATTAAGAATGATGCCTTACTTAGTAAATGATTGATCAAACTACTTCCTCGGGATGGCGTTTGGCAAACCTGACTACGCAATAAGTATCAAAACCAAAAGGTTGTGTCTCAGGCATTTTAGAAACCTAGAGATTTACACTTTTGAGGCAGGTCTAATGGTGGCAAATAAGCATCTCTTTCACTTTGGATCATTCGCGATAAGGGACGGCTCAGAGATTCGCTTCTGGGAGGAAAAGTGGCTAGCCAATGGTAATCTCCGGGAACAATATCCAACTTTGTATCGCATTGTTAGACAAGAACGATACTCTTGTGCAGGTGCTCACCTCATTCCCTTCGGATATTTCTTTCAGACGGGACCTGGTCGGCCATCGCTTTTATCATGGCATAATCTCCTATCCCGATTGGATTCGGTTAACTCGACACAGGGACAAGATGTCTTCCGTAATCTGAGAACATCTAGGTCATTTATAGTTGACTCTATGTACCATGCACTCATGCACTCTAAGATTCAGTGGATAATTATAATCAAATTTGGAAAACGGATTCTGTTAAAAGTGAAAAATTGATGGTATCTTCGTAGGGGGAGTTGTTCTAATCAAAGACAATCTCACTCGCCACAATTAGCAAGGAAGTAAGAAGTGTTATTTTTGTACTCACTGTGAGATAATAAAACACCTCTTTTGTTGATGCAACTTTGCATGCTCTAGGTCAGTCATCCAAATAGCATCCAATTTATATCTGCCCACAAGTACAACCAACATTTATGGTCACTGGCTGGATGAGATTCCAAATATAGTTAGAACGTTAACAAGGGTGAGAGCATCTGTCTTATTATGGTCGCTTTGGCTACGTATAGATTTTGTTTTTAATAACAAAAAATCTTCTCCTTTATAGGTTATTTATCGTTGTACACACCAACTTCACACGTGGTCTATTTTGCACCGTATGGAGTACCGACCCTTATTCACTGCGGTGTGTATGCGGTTAGAACGAGTGGCTATGGATGTTTTTTACCCAACATGAGTGGCAGCATAACCTCTGGATCGGTCCACTGTCGCATGCATCTTAGAAATAGGCATAGTGTGTGGGTGTTGTGTGTGTGTGTTATGGCTTGTTGTTGTTACGTTGTTTTACTTTACTTTAGTGAGACTGATGGTGTGTGGCTATGGGCTTCCTAACTAAACAGATCGGGTGTTGCTTCTTATGTTTTGTATTCGCTCATGTTGAGTTAATAAAAGTGTCCATTCTTGAAGAAAACAAAAACAAAATGACAATGGGAGAGACATCACATAGAGGCCACTTTAGTTACCAACAAAGTGGACCCCCAGCGGGGGAGCTCCTATTTGACTCATTTTGTGCGAAATAGGCTAACGACGCACGCATGTAGCTTCGACTAGGCCGGCTCAATTACGTGCAACGGTGCAATGTAAAAAAATTGCAAGAAGGAATGCCCTCATGTGTGGTCGACCTCGAGACCTCTCCGGTTGAAGGTGCATTGCAAACTAGTCGAGCAACTAATTATATGTGAACAATGAGCAGTGTCAAAGTTTTTTTTAAAACAAAAACACAAGGTGCGTTCGGCTTTAAATTAATAAAGCCCACCAACAGACAACATCCAACAAACGAGACAGACGAAAACAAAAGATAGTCATGGCCGAAACCCAAGTTTGGCCTAGGCCTCAATAAGATGCAACAGTCTAAACATGACGACACCGGCCAGAAAAGAAACAGATCCACATCATCTTAATGACGGGCAGCAATCTGGATCAAGCGAATCCGCTCCATGGCCTCCTGCATCCGCTCAACGTCCCGCCGTTTCCCCAACGGCGTCCAGGTCTGGAGGAACAAATGGCATTTGAAAATAATGTCAGCGGGGTGAGAAGGGAATTTGTGCTCTATAGTGATTTTGTTTTTGATAGTCCAAAGAGCCCACAAAAGCGCCCCTACGCAATGCCATAAAACTCGGCCGAAACCACCCCTATGAGCCAAGAGAATATCACGGAGTTCACTGCCCGAGTGAGGGTTCCAATTCTGATCGAAGGCTTCCCGGACCGCACTCCAAGCGAATCGAGCTAAGTGACAATTGAAGAATATGTGGTTTGCATCTTCATGCGCACCACACATCACGCAAGTGCCATGGGACGACCCATTTCGTTTTGCTATGTTGTTAGAGGACGGGAGATGGTCATGGAACATTTACCAAAGGAATATTTTTATTTTGAGAGGGATTGACACTTTCCATAGCCCCCTAGCTATATCTAGTGCCGGGCCCTCCGTTAACTTAGCGTATAATGACTTGACCGAGAACTTCCCGGAGATCGTGAGAGACCAAGAGACCTTATCGGGCTCGGGTCGCAGCAACACGCTAGCAAGAGAATTACATAGCCCCTCCCAACTAGCCCGTTCGGTATCTAGTAGAGGCCTTTTGAAAGAAATAGCTGGCGAGTTGGTTCTAAGCGCGTCGGCAACGAGGATATCAATGTTAGTAGCAAGTTGGTAGATGGAGAGGTGGCTGCGCCACAACGGCTCCGTACCATACCAGTGGTCTAACCAAAATCTCGTGGAGTTGCCATGGTTAACGCTAAGCTTAGCTCCTAACGCAAATGCCGGTTTGACAACCTGGATCCCATTCCAGAATGTCGACCCTTTGGCCTTAGATAAGGAAATTCCCATCGGGAAAATATTTCGCTCTTAGGATATCTGCCCAGAGCCCCTGCTCGTTTTGGGCGAGTTTCCAGAGCCACTTGGTAAGGAGGGCAACGTTCATAAGTTTGGAATTGAGGATCCCTAGGCCGCCAAATTTCTTTGGACGACATAACGCTGCCCACTTAATCAAGTGGTAATTCTTTTTGGACCCGGTTCCTTCCCAAAATAACTTAGATCGGGGAGTGTCAAGCTTGGCGTGAACACCATCTGCCAGGAGAAACATGCCCATGGTAAACATGGGCAAGGAGGAGAGGCTAGTAGTCGTCAGAATGAGCCTAGCGGCCGAAAACATAAACCGACCACGCCAAGGACTGACCCGGGTCGCCACCTTGCCGTACAAGGGTTCCCACTCATGGATAGATATGTTTTTGTCTCAGATAGGGAGGCCCAAGTACTTAAACGGAAAGCTCCCAAGCTTACAGTTAAGAAGGTTGGCTACTCGAATCGCGAGAGGTTCGGCCATCCCAATGGCTATCACCTCGCTCTTGAGAAAGTTTAAGAACTGATGGAAGCCTCAGATCCAAACTCTCTCTGAAAAAATTCGGACTTTTCTTGGAACTTTTGAACATTTCTTTAACATGTGAATAATTTTCAAAATCTATCAATTTTGAAACAACTCGGACAATTTTTAAAATTTCAAACTTTTCTTAAAAGTGTGAACATTTCTTGAATTTTGTGAACAAAATTTTGGAACCTAGAAAAATTTGAAAGTCCCAAACAAATTTAGAAAACAGAAACAATTTGTGAATACATGATTTTTTTAATAAACAATATTTTTTTAAATTTATGAACAAAAAATTGAAAAAAGGAACATGTTTTGAAATTGTGAACAAAATTTTGAAACTACAAACATTTTTTGAAATTGTGGATAAAATTTGAAAACAAGAACATTTTTCGGAATTCTGAACTATATTTGAAATTCTAAACAATTTTAAATCTCAGAACTAAATTTGAAAATAGAAACAGTTTTTTAGAAAAGAACAAGTTTTGGAAAATGCAGCTTTTTGAACTTTATGAAAAAATGAATTAGAAAATAAACTCGACAAGAATAATAATAGTAATAATAATAGTAGTAGTAATAAATAATAATAATAATAACAACAACAACAATAACTAAAATGGGCCGGCCAGTCAAGGGGCGCCCTTGTGCGAGGCGCCGGCAATACGTCGCAGCGAGTGGCGGATACTTTTTTCCGTCGAACGGCTCAACGAACACAAAGTAAAATAGGCTCTTCCCAGGTCAGAGAGCTGACAAAACGAAATCTCTCTCTCTCTCTCTCTCTCTCTCCAAAGAAAACGAAAAGCCCAGAAAAAAGGCTGGAAGCTCCAAACTTGAAGTCATCACAAACAAGGCCGATCATAGCTCAACCTGCTGCAATCCAGCTCTCTTCAATCCTTTATCTAAAAAAAGGCTCTCTCCAATCTTTTTTTTTTGCGTGGGGAAAAAGATTGAGCATTGCGGAGTCAGAAACAACACAAAGTGGGGCCCATAAAAAAACACAAAGTGGGGAGTATGCAATGCAGCTTGCAATCACAAATTTGGCACGTGAAGTAAAACTCATACGTGCCCACTCAATTTGCGTGGATAAGCAGGCGAATCAAATCAGTACGTAGAAACTTTTCAATCAGGCTTTGGCAAGTTCTGCAATGGGCGGACCGCGTAGAGGCCGTTGTGAGTCCCCCCCTCCCCCCCCCCCCCCCCCCCCCCGGCCCCCGTGTCGTCCGCCTGGGCGACTCGGGTGACGATTAGGGTTCCCCCGTGCCACCACCCCCCTTCCCCCGCTCTCCCCTCGCCGCCACTTGAGGATCTCGCCGGGCTCTATTCCGCGGACGCCCGGGAAGGTGGCGGCGAGGCCTCTGACGCTCCGTTCCTGGCGGAGGTTCCCGGATTTGCGGCGGCGGCCCTTCTTGGCGAGGCAACGGCGTCCTCCTCGGCTGGAGCCGGTTGCGGGTGATTCCGGCCGGCGTGCTCGACCACGCGGGTGGTGAGCCGCCGGCGAGGGTTGGCTACGGCGCGGAGATCCCCCTCCTCGCCGGATCTGAGGTCTGGCTCCTTCCTCTTTGACTCCCTCAGCACCCTGTTTCCAGGCTCTAGTGTCTTGCGCACCGGATCTAGAGCTGGTGTGTGCTCGATGGTGAGGTCTAGGACTGCGGGAAACCGTTGGTTGGCATGTCCGGCCCGGCGGCAGCGACGCCATAGGCGCTGTTCTTCCTCCTTGGAGGTGCAGCCGAAGGTCCTCACCTCCCCACCCTCGTTCCCCCCTCTCGGGTGAAAGCCCAAAATCCGGCTAGGATTGGGCGGCAACGGCGCGTCCCGTGTCGTGCTCCTCCTTGGAGGTGCCGCCTGGGGAGGGATCGTGTTCGGGTGAGGTGGGTCAAAGGTTGGAGCTTTGGGCGGCTCTGGTTGTCTGGTGGCGGCGGTTCCGTCGGGATTTGCTTGGCTGGCATTGTCTCCGTTCCCCTCATGGTTGGAGCCCACTGGTTGCGGCGTGTTTGTCACAAGGCTGGCGGTGCGGCGCCTTCGATCCGGCGGTAGGGGATAGGGTTCCCCTTCCCAGCAATAGCAACACGTCCCGGCTGTGGGCTCCCGGTTTTCTTCTTCTTCAACGGCCGACGGGCCTTGCTCCTTGACGTTCTGCGGTCTTCTGTGATGTCCTTGCTGGCCGTTCTTCAGCAGCTGCCCCCGGTGGCTTTCCTGCAGCTTACTGGTGTCCTATGTTGCGGCAGTATGGTGGATGTGGTGTGCTCTTTGGCCATGGGGTTGTGCTCTGCGGTTGCTCCAGGTCTCGAGGTCGGCACCTCTTCTGCTCTAGGGTGAGCGCCTCTCAGGTCCGCTGGTTCGACGCCTTTCGATCCAAGGCGAGAGGGAAGGGTCCCTCTGTGGCACGAGAGGAGGAAGATGTTTGGATCTCTCCATCCTGGGTGTCAGCCCAGTTCATGCCCACACTTTGTTTTAGCAGATCCTCATCCTGCTTGCTGGTCGCTACCCTCGGTACTAGTTTGTTGCGGTCTTCAGCTAGTGCAAGCAATGGGCTTTGTTTTCTTTTCTTTCGTGCTTGTGCGCTGCGTTGAGTTGTAAGCTCTCTAGAATGCTCCCTTGTATCGTTGGGCCGATGTTTCTGGTGTGTGTTTGTAATTCCTGGCCGGTTGATGGCTTTGTTAATTTAAAGCCGGGCTCTTTCGCGAGCCTTCGTTTAAAAAAAAAAAGTTCTGCAATGGGCAGACTTGAACGAAACCATGCAGCGTTAAGCACAGATCTTGGCGAACCCCAAGCGGCCAGCGGCGAGCGGCATCACTGGAGCTGACGTGAAAACGCAAACAGTTCCAACCTCCAACACTGCTGCGCGCACGCATCGCATCACCACTGCCGGGGCCGGCCGCCACCGACGACGCGCGGATAGTGATCAGTGAGCGAGCGGTGGCGGCGTGGCGCTGCACGTCAAGTACGTACTCACGATATATCAATACTCTACACGAGCGTAGCACTACACTATCGCGGTAGGGTTGGAATTTAATTTGAGGAAGGGGCTCGTGCAAACACAGTGCGCGCGCTGCCAGCGGCACGGGATCCGACGCTCCTGCAGCCTAGAGCAGGATCGAGCGAGCGCGTGCATGCGCGGCGCCCCGCCGTGCAGCTACTCGTCGTGAATGCTTCTTACATTCTCCATGATAAATTACTCCGTTCCCGTCTGTCGCATCCACCCTTTGCGCTAGTTATTACTGCGTGCATTCGCAACTCGAACAGAGGCTTGGATGCTTCAGAGAATGAAAAGCCCGAGGGAGGGGTCGATTTTACTCGTGCACTGTTGGTCGCCGCAGGCGGCCAGGCAGGGGGGCAGATTGCCTGCGCCATCTTTTTGCTTTACACCGAAGTACCCTTTGCGAATTAAATCTTCCGCTACAGTCAACAAATTACTGCACCATTGTATAGCAGCAGTAGTCTCCCGCAAAAAAAAAGTATGGCAGCAGTAGTAAAAATTTGAACCGTAGTTTGTCGAGTACGTAGGGGCGAGGCGCCGATCCGTGAACAACGGGACGGGACGGGGACGGATCGCGTACGGATACGACCAAGGCAGCCCGTTGTACCGTTCTACAGAGATCTCTGGCCGCGCTGCTCGGCGCCAGCACGCGTCCTGGCGCCATGGCGCGGCGCCGGCCCCCGCGCTGTCGCGTCCCCCGCCCTGTTGCCTCGCCTGCGTCGCTGCACATGCACGTCGTCCGTCCCGTCGCTCCCTGATTCGCTTCCGGCCCGGCCGCGGCATCCGATGCCAAGGCGCGACGCTCCGTGGGACGGATGGATGGAGCTGTACTTGGTCATTTCCGTTACGGTGCCTCCGTGACTGGACAGTCGCTTTTTAGGGAGGATCCTCGTTACGGTACGGTACGGGGGAGTCGTCAAGTTTTGCACTCTCTTTGTACGGCTAGTGGGTGTGCATATTTCCTGTAGTAGCTTGCGAGGGAGCGACATTTTGTGGCGACAGCGACATTTTGTGTGGGCAGCTAACATCAGGTATACCTGAACGAGTCTGCAGCTCCGCGGTGTGAGCACTGCATTTTTGACAACGGTTAACTTGGACCTCACGTGTTTGCAGCACTAGCGCGCGGAGGCATTATGGATCGGGGTTTTAAGGTGTGAATTTTGGGGCATGTTTGCAGCCCCATTAAACCATGCTATTTTCCTCCGCCATCCCATTTGAACCCAGGTTCGTTAAGGAAAGAAATCTACTAACCAAAGCTGAGCTGAAGTGCTGAACCCTACAGTTCGGGAAAGAAGAGGACCACGTACTGTACGTACTACGAGTGGTATCCCCACTTATTACCGTAGATCAAGGATCGTATTAATGCCGAGAGGCCGGGCAGGCAGGAGGGACTCCATGAGTCTCCTGTGCGGCGGTGCCCGCATGCCTGCCGGGCTGCCGCACATGCCACACCACGCTAACGTCTCTCATGACCAAAGAGCATCTACAGCCAAACTTGATAAATCCGGTTCACTATACGTCCATGACGCCTTCGGCACGCTCCGGATGCAGCCGGACGGCCCCTCATATGTAAGGCCAACTCCAACGCAGACCCCTGAACGGACGTGGATATATGTCCGTCTGGGTGCGATTCGGGCGACGTCCGGGGCACGGACCATCGCTCGGAGCATCTGCACCCAACGCGCACAAGGCGCCATGACCCCCCAAACGGTCCTCCTTGGCTCGTTGCAGTGCCTCCCCGCCCACGCTCGCCCGCCACCGCTGCCCGGAGCTCGCCCGCGCGCCGCCCCAAGCCGTCGTCACCGCGCCGAGCTTGCACGCGCGCCGTCCCGAGCCACCGTTGCCGCCCGCAACTCTGGGGCATGAACGAAGGATTCCGCCTAGCTACAACTCTCAGCTCACCGCCTCACGGCTATGCTTCGCCGTGCCCGAGCGAATGGGAAAGGAATGGGACACAGAGATTTATCCAGGTTCGGGCCACCTTGCGGTGTAAAACCCTACTCCTGCTTTGTGGTGGATTGCCTCGCGAGGATGGTGAAGTCGAACTAGTACAAGGGATGAACTGCCTCTCGAGGGCTCAAGGATCGTCCCCTCTCTACGATGGAGACTAACCTATATTTATAGTGGCCTCGGTCCTCTTCCCTCATGGCTTAGGCGGGAAGGGATACCATAGTGGCCAATTTTGAAAGGGGGCAGGAGTACACCCTAGCCTGACTAAAGGTGGTCTTCTCCTGCAAAGCTTCTGGGCATGACGTGCAGGTGGGCTCGGCGATGACCTCTGTCCTGCCGAACTCGTGGTCTTGGTCTTGTTGCACTGGAATGGAAAATTTTGGGGGATTCCTTGGGAAACCGCGTACGTCCTTGCCTCCTTAGCACCAAAGAGGAAACTATCGTCGCCTGCGCTTGCTGGCGCCCTTCTGGCCCTCGTTGTCATGGCTCACGTCACCGTGCGCCTCGCGAGGTGGGGTGCCCGCCTAGATATGTCCGCTCCTCGGGATGCAGCCTCGGGAGGCCGCTCCTCAGGAGGCCTTGATGTCGTTCGCCTTGCGAGGCGGGGGCCATCGCGAGGGTCTTGCTCGTGAACTCCTGCTGCTCGGCCACGCCGGGCCGTTGGTGGAGCCGCGCGCTAGGCCACATGCAGACGGGTTTGGGTACCCCCGGTCCCAGAACCCCTACAGTAGCCCCCGGGCCCACGGCGCGCTCGCTGGCTTTGAGGCGAAGGCAAAGAGGAGAGGGCGAAACGTAGCATGCAATTTCAAAAAAATTCCTACGCTCAATCAAGATCTATCTAGGAGATGCATAGCAACAAGAGGGGTTCCGGTAACCATATGGCCCATATCTTCCCCGGGGGTTCCGGTAACCCCCCCCGGTACTCCGATATGTACCCGATACATCCCGGAACACTTCCGGTGTCCGAATACTATCATCCGATATATCAATCTTTACCTCTCGACCATTTCGAGACTCCTCGTCATGTCCGTGATCTCATCCGGGACTCCGAACAACATTCGGTCACCAAATCACATAACTCATATAATACAAAATCGCCATCGAACGTTAAGCGTGCGGACACTACGGGTTCGAGAACTATGTAGACAAGATCGAGACACCTCTCCGGTCAATAACCAACAGCGGAACCTGGATGCTCATATTGGTTCCTACATATTCTATGAAGATCTTTATCGGTCGTACCGCAATGACAACATACGTAATTCCCTTTGTCATCGGTATGTTACTTGCCCGAGATTCGATCGGCGGTATCTTCATACCTAGTTCAATCTCGTTACCGGCAAGTCTCTTTACTAGTTCTATAATACATCATCTCACAACTAACTCATTAGTCACATTGATTGCAAGACTTATGATGATGTGCATTACCGAGAGGGCACAGAGATACCTCTCCGATACTCGGAGTGACAAATCCTAATCTCGATCTATGCCAACCCAACAAACACCTTCGGAGATACCTATAGAGCATCTTTATAATCACCCAGTTATGTTGTGACGTTTGATAGTGCACAAGGTATTCCTCCGGTATCCGAGAGTTTGCATAATCTCATAGTCAAAGGAATATGTATATGTCATGAAGAAAGAAATAGCAATAAAACTTAACGATCATTATGCTAAGCTAACAGATGGGTCTTGTCCATCACATCATTCTCCTAATGATGTGATCCCGTTCATCAAATGACAACACATGTCTATGGTTAGGAAACTTAACCATCTTTGATTAACGAGCTAGTCTAGTAGAGGCTTGCTAGGGACACTGTGTTTTGTCTATGTATCCACACATGTATCAAGTTTCCGGTTAATACAATTCTAGCATGAATAATAAACATTTATGATGATATAACGAAATATAAATAACAACTTTATTATTGCCTCTAGGGCATATTTCCTTCAGTCTCCCACTTGCACTAGAGTCAATAATCTAGATTACATTGTAATGATTTTAACACCCATGGAGTCTTGGTGTGTTGATCATGTTTGCTCGTGGAAGAGGCTTAGTCAACGGGTCTGCCACATTCAGATCCGTATGTATTTTGCAAATCTCTATGTCTCCCTCCTTGACTTGATCACGGATGGAGTTGAAGCGTCTCTTGATGTGTTTGGTTCTTTTGTGAAATCTGGATTCCTTCGCTAAGGCAATTGCTCCAGTATTGTCATAAAAGATTTTCATTGGACCCGATGCACTAGGTATTACACCTAGATTAGATATGAACTCCTTCATCCAGACTCCTTCATTCTCTGCTTCCGAAGCAGCTATGTACTCCGCTTTACACGTAGATCCCGCCACGACGCTTTGCTTGGAATTGCACCAACTGACAGCTCCACCATTCAATATAAATACGTATCCGGTTTGTGACTTAGATTCATCCGGATCAGTGTCAAAGTTAGCATCGACGTAACCATTTACGACGAGCTCTTTTTCACCTCCATAAACGAGAAACATATCCTTAGTCCTTTTTAGGTACTTCAGGATGTTCTTGACCGCTGTCTAGTGATCCACTCCTGGATTACTTTGGTACCTCCCTGCTAAACTTATAGCAAGGCACACATCAGGTGTGGTACACAGCATATCATACATGATAGAACCTATGGCTGAGGCATAGGGAATGACTTTCATTTTCTCTCTATCTTCTGCAATGGTCGGGCATTGAGTCTGACTCAACTTCACACCTTGTAATACAGGCAAGGACCCTTTCTTTGACTGATCCATTTTGAACTTCTTTAAAACTTTATCAAGGTATGTGCTTTGTGAAAGTCCAATTAAACATCTTGATCTATCTCTATAGATCTTGATGCCCAATATATAAGCAGCTTCACTGAGGTCTTTTACTGAAAAACTTTTATTCAAGTATCCTTTTATGCTATCCAAAAATTCTATATCATTTCCAATCAACAATATGTCATCCACATATAATATTAGAAATGCTAGAGAGCTCCCACTCACTTTCTTGTAAATACAGGCTTCTCCAAAAGTTTATATAAAACCATATGCTTTGATCACCTCATCAAAGCGTATATTCCAACTCCAAGATGCTTGCAACAGTCCATAAATGGATCGCTGGAGCTTGCACACTTTGTTAGCACCTTTAGAATCGATAAAACCTTCTGGTTGCATCATATACAGCTCTTCTTTAAGAAATCCATTAAGGAATGCAGTTTTGACGTCCATTTGCCAGATTTCATAATCATAAAATGCGGCAATTGCTAACATGATTCGGACAGTAAGCATCGCTACGGGTGAGATGGTCTCATCGTAGTCAACTCCTTGAACTTGTTGAAAACCTTTCGCGACAAGTCGAGCTTTGTAGACAGTAACATTACCATCAGTGTCAGTCTTCTTCTTGAAGATCCATTTATTCTCTATGGCTTGTCGATCATCGGCCAATGGAGTGACATCTCGTTAACCTCATCATATAAGTGAAACTCCACTGAAGGTGGCGATTTCTTAGCATGGAAATAATTTTTTTGCACGAAAATATTAGTAAGTAGGAGATACTGTTCGCGCTGGTCGTGGAGGAAGTCGGTGAGGCCCGCATTCTCGGCCAAGTAATAAAAGTCATCGTAAATTCCGACGGCTCTCAAGAACGCATCACAAGGCCATTCACATGGCCGAACCTCCACAGTGCGAGGAAGATTGTATTTGGGCTTTTTATTCTCCTCATTCTGCTTATCCTTCGAGCTTCGGCTCGAAGAGCTCCTCAACAATCTCCTCATCATTTTATTTCTCTAAAAAAATTCTGAAATTTTTAGTGACTCAAAATAAAAGTGAACCAAACTCAACAAGATTTATAGCAACTACTCCCACAGGTGCCTAGAGGCTATATCATGCATTAAAACTACTTTGGACCATATAAATTTGACATACAAGCTCAAGAACAGGGTCACCTTAGCAGAAAAATTTACAATAAATAAAGCACTAGAACAAAAACTAATTGGACCATTGGAGGAGTCACATACCGAAGAACAATCCCCCAAAATAGTTTTGTGAATGGAGCTTTGAGCAAAGAGATCGAAAATGGTAGCAAGATGAGCTAGAGCACGGGTTTGAGCCGTGGGAGGATTTTTTCTGGAGGAAGACGAAGTGAGTGGGTGCTGGAATAAGTGGAGGGGGGCCACATGGGGCCCATGAGGCAGGGGGCGTGCCCCAGGGTTGGTGGGGGCACCCTGTTCCCTCGTGGCCAAATGGTGGGCCCCCCTGGTGTGTTCTCAGTGCCAGAAATTCTTAAATATTCTACAAAAAATCATATTTCATTTTCAAGACATTTGGAGAACTTTTATTTTCGGGGTATTTTTATTGCAAGGATAATTCAGAAAACAGACAGAAAATAGTATTTTTGCTTTATTTAATCTAAATAACAGAAGGTAAAAGGAGGGTACAGAGAGTTGTGCTTTCTAAATTCATCCATCTCGTGCTCATCAAAAGGAATTCACTAACAAGGGTGATCAAGTCTTGTTAACAAACTATTTCCAAATAACATGAAACCGGAGAATTTTCGAATAACACTAGGTTACCTCAACGGGGATACGCATGTCCCCAACAATAAGAATATCATATTTCTTCTTGACAGTAGGAAGAGGGAATTCAAAACCTCCAATAGAAATCGCTGAAGTTTTTCCAATAGAATTGATACTGTGAACTTGAGGTTGTTTCCTCGGAAAGTGTACCGTATGCTCATTACCATTAACATATGAAAAGTGACATTGCCTTTGCTGCAATCAATAACAGCCCCTGCAGTATTCAAAAAGGGTCTACCAAGGATAATCGACATACTATCGTCTTCGGGAATATCAAGAATAACAAATTCCGTTAAAATAGTAACGTTTGCAACCACAACAGGCACATCCTCACAAATATCGACAGGTATAGCAGTTGATTTATCGGCCATTTGCAAAGATATTTCAGTAGGTGTCAACTTATTCAAATCAAGTCTACGATATAAAGAGAGAGACATAACACTAACACCGGCTCCAAGATCACATAAAGTAGTTTTAACATAGTTTCTTTTAATGGAGCATGGTATAGTTGGTACTCCTGGATCTCCTAGTTTCTTTGGTATTCCACCTTTAAAAGTATAATTGGCAAGCATGGTGGAAATTTCAGCTTCCGGTATCTTTCTTTTATTTGTAAAAATATCTTTCATATACTTAGCATAAGGATTCATTTTAAGCATATCAGTCAAACGCATACGCAAAAAAATAGGTCTAATCATTTCGGGAAAGCGCTCAAAATCCTCATCATCCTTTTTCTTGGATGGTCAAGGAGGAAAATGCATGGGTTTCTGAACCCATGGTTCTCTTTCTTTACCGTGCTTCCTAGCAACTAAGTCTCTCTTATCATAACGTTGATTCTTTGATTGTGGGTTATCAAGATCAACAACAGGTTCAATCTCTACATCATTGTTATTGCTAGGTTGAGCATCAACATGAACATCATAATTATCACTAGGTTCATGTTCATTACCAGATTGTGTTTTAGCATCAGAAATAGAAATATCATTGGGATTCTCAGGTGTGTCAACAACAGGTTCACTAGAAGCATGCAAAGTCCTATCATTTTGAAGGAAATATGCCCTAGAGGCAATAATAAAGTTATTATTTATTTCATTATTTCATGATAAATGTTTATTATTCATGCTAGAATTGTATTAACCGGAAACATAATACATGTGTGAATGCATAGACAAACAGAGTGTCACTAGTATGCCTCTACTTGACTAGCTCGTTGATCAAACATGGTTAAGTTTCCTAACCATAGACATGAGTTGTCATTTGATAAATGGGATCACATCATTAGGAGAATGATGTGATTGACTTGACCCATTCCGTTAGCTTAGCACTTGATCATTTCAGTTTACTGCTATTGCTTTCTTCATAACTTATACATGTTCCTATGACTATGAGATTATGCAAGTCCCGATTACCGGAGGAACAATTTCTGTGCTACCAAACGTCACAATGTAACTGGGTGATTATAAAGGTGCTCTACAGGTGTCTCCGATGGTACTTGTTGAGTTGGCATAGATCGAGATTAGGATTTGTCACTCCGATTGTCGGAGAGGTATCTCTGGGCCCTCTCGGTAATGCACATCACTATAAGCCTTGCAAGCTATGCAACTAATGAGTTAGTTGCGGGATTATGCATTACAGAACGAGTAAAGAGACTTGCCAGTAACGAGATTGAGCTAGGTATTGAGATACCGACGATCGAATCTCGGGCAAGTAACATACCGATGACAAAGGGAACAACGTATGTTGTTATGCGGTTTGACCGATAAAGATCTTCGTAAAATATGTAGGAACCAATATGAGCATCCAGGTTCCACTATTGGTTATTGACCGGAGACGTGTCTTAGTCATGTCTACATAGTTCTCGAACCCGTAGGGTCCGCACGCTTAAAGTTTTGTGATGATTGGTATTATGAGTTTTTGTGTTTTGATGTACCGAAGGTAGTTCGGAGTCCCGGATGTGATCACGCACATGACGAGGAGTCTCAAAATGGTCGAGACATAAAGATCGATATATTGGAAGCCTATATTTGGACATCGGAATGGTTCCGGGTGAAATCGGGATTTTACCGGAGTACCGGGAGGTTACCAGAACCCCCTGGTAATTGTATGGGCCTTAATGGGCCATAGTGGAGAGAGAGAGAGAGAAGGCCAGGGCAGGCTGCGCGTCCCCTCCCCCTCTGGTCCGAATTGGACTAGGAGGGGGGGCGGCGCCCCCCTTTTCCTTCCTCCCACTCTCCCCCTTCCTTCTCTCCTAGTCCAACTAGGGAAGGGGGGAATCCTACTCCCACCTTCCTCCAGGGCGCGCCATAGGGGCCGGCCCTCTCCCCCTCCTCCACTCCTTATATACGTGGCCAGGGGCACCCCATAGACACACAAGTTGATCATTGATCTCTCTTAGCCGTGTGCGGTGCCCCCCTCCACCATAATCCACCTCGGGCATATCGTAGCGGTGCTTAGGCGAAGCCCTGTGTCGGTAACTTCATCAACACTGTCATCACGCCATCATGCTGACGAAGCTCTTCTCCGAAGCTCTACTGGATTGTGAGTTCGCGGGACATCACCGAGCTGAACGTGTGCTGAACACGGAGGTGCCGTACGTTCGGTACTGAGGATCGGTCGATCGTGAAGACGTACGACTACATCAACCGCATTGTCATAACGCTTCCGCTTTCGGTCTACGAGGGTATGTGGACAACACTCTCCCCTCTTGTTGCTATGCATCACCATGATCTTGCGTGTGCGTAGGAATTTTTTTGAAATTACTACATTCCACAACAGTTGCATCCGAGCCAGGTTTATGCGTAGATGTTATATGCACGAGTAGAACACAAGTGAGTTGTGGGCGATACAAGTCATACTGCTTACCAGCATGTCATACTTTGGTTCGGCAGTATTGTTGGATGAAGCAGCCCGGACCGACATTACGCGTACGCTTACGCGAGACTGGTTCTACCGACGTGCTTCGCACATAGGTGGCTGGCGGGTGTCAGTTTCTCCAAGTTTAGTTGAACCGAGTGTGACTACGCCCGGTCCTTGTTGAAGGTTAAAACAACACTAACTTGACGAAATATCCTTGTGGTTTTGATGCGTAGGTAAGAATGGTTCTTGTTCAGCCCGTAGCAGCCACATAAAACTTGCAACAACAAAGTAGAGGACGTCTAACTTGTTTTTGCAGGGCATGTTGTGATGTGATATGGTCAAGGCATGATGCTATATTTTATTGTATGAGATGATCATGTTTTGTAACGGAGTTATCGGCAACTGGAAGGAGCCATATGGTTGTTGCTTTATTGTATGCAATGCAATCTCCCTGTAATTGCTTTACTTTATCACTAAGCGGTAGCGATAGTCGCAGAAGCAATAGTTGGCGAGACGACAACGATGCTACGATGGAGATCAAGGTGTCGCGCCGGTGACGATGGTGATCATGACGGTGCTTTGGAGATGGAGATCAAAGGCACAAAATGATGATGGCCATATCATATCACTTATATTGATTGCATGTGATGTTTATCCTTTATGCATCTTATTCTGCTTGATTGGCGGTAGCATTATAAGATGATCCCTGACTAAATTTCAAGGTACAAGTGTTCTCCCTGAGTTTGCACCGTTGGTAAAGTTCGTCATGCTGAGACACCACGTGATGATCGGGTGTGATAAGCTCTACGTTCATATACAACGGGTGCAAGCCAGTTTTGCGCACGCAGAAATACTCGGGTTAAACTTGACGAGCCTAGCATATGCAGATATGGCCTCGGAACACTGAGACCGAAAGGTCGAGCGTGAATCATATAGTAGGATATGATCAACATAGTGATGTTCACCATTGAAAACTACTCCATCTCACGTGATGATCAGACAAGGTTTAGTTGATATGGATCACGTGATCACTTAGATGATTAGAGGGATGTCTATCTAAGTGGGAGTTCTTAAGTAATTTGATTAATTGAACTTTAATTTATCATGAACTTAGTACCTGATAGTATTTTGCATGTCTAGGTTGTTGTAGATAGATGGCCCATGTTGTTGTGCCGTTCAATTTTAATGTGTTCCTTGAGAAAGCAAAGTTGAAAGATGATGGTAGCAATTACACGGACTGGGTCCGTAACTTGAGGATTAGCCTCATTGCTGCACAGAAGAATTACGTCCTGGAAGCACCGCTGGGTGCCAAACCCGCTACAGGAGCAACACCAGATGTTATGAACGTTTGGCACAGAAAAGCTGATGACTACTCGATAGTTCAGTGTGCCATGCTTTACGGCTTAGAACCGGGACTTCAACGAAGTTTTGAACGTCATGGAGCATATGAGATGTTCCAGGAGTTGAAGTTAATATTTCAAGCAAATGCCCGGATTGAGAGATATGAAGTCTCCAATAAGTTCTACAACTGCAAGATGGAGGAGAATAGTTCTGTCAGTGAGCATATACTCAAAATGTCTGGGTATAACAATCACTTGATTCAACTGGGAGTTAATCTTCTGGATGATAGTGTCATTGACAGAATTCTTCAATCACTGCCACCAAGCTACAAAAGCTTCGTGATGAACTAGAACATGCAAGGGATGGATAAGACAATTCCCGAGCTCTTCGTGATGCTTAAGGCTGCAGAGGTAGAAATCAAGAAAGAGCATCAAGTGTTGATGGTCAACAAGACCACCAGTTTCAAGAAAAAGGGTAAAGGTAAGAAGAAGGGGAACTTCAAGAAGAACAACAAACAAGTTGCTGCTCAGGAGAAGAAACCCAAGTCTGGACCTAAGCCTGAGACTGAGTGCTTCTACTGCAAAGGGACTGGCCACTGGAAGCGGAACTGCCCCAAGTATTTGGCGGATAAGAAGGATGGCAAGGTGAAGAAAGGTATATGTGATATACATCTTATTGATGTGCACCTTACTAAAGCTCCCAGTAGCACCTGGGTATTTGATACTGGTTCTGTTGCTAATATTTGCAACTCAAAACAGGGACTACGGATTAAGCGAAGATTGGCTAAGGACGAGGTGATGATGCGCGTGGGAAATGGTTCCAAAGTCGATGTGATCGCCGTCGGCTCGCTACCTCTACATCTACCTTCGGGATTAGTTTTAGACCTGAATAATTGTTATTTGGTGCCAACGTTGAGCATGGACATTATATCTGGATCTTGTTTGATGCGAGACGGTTATTCATTTAAATCTGAGAATAATGATTGTTCTATTTATATGAGTAATAGCTTTTATGGTCATGCACCCTTGAAGAGTGGTCTATTTTTAATAAATCTCGATAGTAGTGATACACATATTCATAATATTGAAGCCAAAAGATGCAGAGTTGATAATCATAGTGCAACTTATTTGTGGCACTGCTGTTTAGGTCATATTGGTGTAAAGTGCATGAAGAAACTCCATTCTGATGGACTTTTGGAATCACTTGATTATGAATCACTTGGTACTTGCGAACCATGCCTCATGGGCAAGATGACTAAAACGCCGTTCTCGGGAACAATGGAGCGAGCAACAGATTTGTTGGAAATCATACATACTAATGTATGTGGCCAATGAATGTTGAGGCTCGCGGCGGATATCGTTATTTTCTCACCTTCACAGATGATTTGAGCAGATATGGGTATATCTACTTAATGAAACATAAGTCTGAAACATTTGAAAAGTTCAAAGAATTTCAGAGTAAAGTGTAAAATCATCATAACAAGAAAATAAAGTTTCTACGATCTGATCGTGGAGGAGAATATTTGAGTTAAGAGTTTGGTCTTCCTTTGAAACAATGCGGAATAGTTTCGCAACTCACGCCACCCGGAACACCACAGCGTGATGGTGTGTCCGAACATCGTAATCGTACTTTACTGGATATGGTGCGATCTATGATGTCTCTTACCGATTTACCGCTATCATTTTGGGTTTATGCTTTAGAGACAGCTGCATTCACGTTAAATAGGGCACCATCTAAATCCGTTAAGACGATGCCTTATGAACTATGGTTTGGCAAGAAACCAAAGGTGTCGTTTCTTAAAGTTTGGGGTTGCGATGCTTATGTGAAAAAGCTTCAACCTGATAAGCTCGAACCCAAATCGGAGAAATGTGTCTTCATAGGATACCCAAAGGAGACTGTTGGGTATACCTTCTATCACAGATCCGAAGGCAAGACATTTGTTGCTAAGAATGGATCCTTTCTAGAGAGGGAGTTTCTCTCGAAAGAAGTGAGTGGGGGGAAAGTAGAACTTGATGAGGTAACTGTACCTGCTCCCTTATTGGAGAGTAGTTCATCACAGAAACCGGTTTCTGTGACACCTACACCAATTAGTGAGGAAGCTAATGATGATGATCATGAAACTTCAGATCAAGTTACGACCGAACCTCGTAGGTCAACCAGAGTAAGATCCGCACCAGAGTGGTACGGTAATCCTGTTCTGGAGGTCATGTTACTTGACCATGACGAACCTACGAACTATGAGGAAGCGATGATGAGCCCAGATTCCGCAAAATGGCTTGAGGCCATGAAATCTGAGATGGGACCCATTTATGAGAACAAAGTGTGGACTTTGGTTGACTTGCCCGATGATCGGCAAGCCATCGAGAATAAATGGATCTTCAAGAAGAAGACTGACGCTGACGGTAATGTTACTGTCTACAAAGCTCGACTTGTTGCACAAGGTTTTTGACAAGTTCAAGGGGTTGACTACGATGAGACTTTCTCACCCGTAGCGATGCTTAAGTATGTCCGAATCATGTTTGCAATTGCCGCATTTTATGATTATGAAATTTGGCAAATGGATGTCAAAACTGCATTCCTGAATGGATTTCTAGAAGAAGAGTTGTATATGATGCAACCAGAAGGTTTTGTCGATCCAAAAGGTGCTAACAAAGTATGCAAGCTCCAGCGATCCATTTATGGACTGGTGCAAGCCTCTCGGAGTTGGAATAAACGTTTTGATAGTGTGATAAAAGCATATGGCTTTATACAGACTTTTGGAGAAGCCTGTATTTACAAGAAAGTGAGTGGGAGCTCTGTAGCATTTCTAATATTATATGTGGATGACATATTGTTAATTGGAAATGATATAGAATTTCTGGATAACATAAAAGGATAGTTGAATAAGAGTTTTTCAATGAAAGACCTCGGTGAAGCTGCTTATATATTAGGCATCAAGATCTATAGAGATAGATCAAGACGCTTAATTGGACTTTCACAAAGCACATACCTTGATAAAGTTTTGAAGAAGTTCAAAATGGATCAAGCAAAGAAAGGGTTCTTGCCTGTGTTACAAGGTGTGAAGTTGAGTAAGACTCAATGCCCGACCACTGCAGAAGATAGAGAGAAAATGAAAAGTGTTCCCTATGCTTCAGTCATAGGCTCTATCATGTATGCAATGCTATGTACCAGACCTGATGTGTGCCTTGCTATTAGTTTAGCAGGGAGGTAGCAAAGTAATCCAGGAGTGGATCACTAGACAACGGTCAAGAACATCCTGAAATACCTGAAAAGGACTAAGGATATGTTTCTCGTTTATGGAGGTGACAAAGAGCTCATCGTAAATGGTTACGTCGATGCAAGCTATGACAGTGATCCGGACGATTCTAAATCGTAAACCGGATACGTGTTTATACTGAACGGTGGAGCTGTCAGTTGGAGCAGTTCTAAACAAAGCGTCGTGGCGGGATCTACGTGTGAAACAGAGTACATAGCGGCTTCGGAAGCAGCAAATGAAGGAGTTTGTATGAAGGAGTTCATATCCGATCTAGGTGTCATACCTAGTTCATCGGGTCCAATGAAAATCTTTTGTGACAATACTGGTGCAATTGCCTTGGCAAAGGAATCCAGATTTCACAAGAGAACCAAACACATCAAGAGATGCTTCAATTCCATCCGCGATCAAGTCCAGGTGGGAGACACAGAGATTTGCAAGATACATATGGATCTGAATGTTGCAGACCCATTGACTAAGCCTCTCTCGGGAGCAAAACATGATCAGCACCAAGGCTCCATGGGTGTTAGAATCATTACTGTGTAATCTAGATTATTGACTCTAGTGCAAGTGGGAGACCGAAGGAAATATGCCCTATAGGCAATAATAAAGTTATTATTTATTTCCTTATTTCATGATAAATGTTTATTATTCATGCTAGAATTGTATTAACCGGAAACATAATACATGTGTGAATACATAGACAAACAGAGTGTCACTAGTATGCCTCTACTTGACTAGCTTGTTGATCAAAGATGGTTAAGTTTCCTAACCATAGACATGAGTTGTCATTTCATAAACAGGATAACATCATTAGGAGAATGATGTGATTGACTTGACCCATTCCGTTAGCTTAGCACTTGATCGTTTTAATTTACTGCTATTGCTATCTTCATAACTTATACATGTTCCTATGACTGAGATTATGAAACTCCCGATTACCGGAGGAACACTTTGTGTGCTACCAAACGTCACAACATAACTGGGTGATTATAAAGGTGCTCTACAGGTGTCTCCGATGGTACTTGTTGATTTGGCATAGATCGAGATTAGGATTTGTCACTCCGATTGTCGGAGAGGTATCTTTGGGCCCTCTCGGTAATGCGCATCACTATAAGCCTCGCAAGCAATGCAACTAATGACTTAGTTGCGGGACGATGCATTACAGAACGAGTAAAGAGACTTGCCGGTAACGAGATTGAGCTAGGTGTTGAGATACCGACGATCGAATCTCGGGGAAGTAACATACCGATGACAAAGGGAACAACGTATGTTGTTATACGGTTTGACCGATAAAGATCTTCATATAATATGTAGGAACCAATATGAGCATCCAGGTTCCGCTATTGGTTATTGACCGGAGACGTGTCTTGGTCATCTCTACATAGTTCTCGAACCCGTAGGGTCCGCACGCTTAAAGTTCTGTGACGATCGGTATTATGAGTTTTTGTGTTTTGATGTACCGAAGGTAGTTCGGAGTCTCGGATGTGATCACGGACATGATGAGGAGTCTCGAAATGGTCGAGACATAAAGATTGATATATTGGAAGCCTATATTTGGACATCGAAATGGTTCCGGGTGAAATCGGAATTTTACCGGAGTACCGGGAGGTTATCGGAACCCCCCGGTAATTGTATGGGCCTTAATGGGCCATAGTGGAGAGAGAGAGAGGAGGCCAGGGCAGGCCGCGCACCCCCTCCCCCTCTGGTCCAAATTGGACTAGGAGGGGGGCGCCGCCCCCCCTTTTCCTTCCTCCCTCTCTCCCCCTTCCTTCTCTCCTAGTCCAACTAGGGAAGGGGGGGATCCTACTCCCGGTGGGAGTAGGACTCCTCCAGGGCGCGCCATAGGGGCCGTCCCTCTCCCCCTCCTCCACTCCTTTATATACGTGGCCAGGGGGCACCCCATAGACACACAAGTTGATCATTGATCTCTCTTATCCGTGTGCGGTGCCCCCCTCCATCATAATCCACCTCGGTCATATCGTAGCGGTGCTTAGGTGAAGCCCTGCGTCGGTAACTTCATCAACACCGTCATCACACCGTCGTGCTGACGAAGCTCTTCCCCGAAGCTCTACTGGATCATGAGTTCGCGGGACGTCACCAAGCTGAACGTGTGCTGAACACGGAGGTGCCATACGCTCGGTACTGAGGATCGGTCGATCGTGAAGACTACGACTACATCAACCGCGTTGTCATAACGCTTCCGCTTTCGGTCTACGAGGGTACATGGACAACACTCTCCCCTCTTGTTGCTATGCATCACCATGATCTAGCATGTGCATAGGATTTTTTTTTGAAATTACTATGTTCCACAACACCTTTTTTCTTTTTTTCTTCTTAGAAGGACTAGGTGCATCAACATTAGTTCTCTGAGAATCTTGCTCAACTCTCTTAGGGTGGCCCTCAGGATACAAAGGTTCCTGAGTCATTCTACCCCCTCTAGGTATAACTCTAACAGCATTATCATTTTTCTTATTATTTATTTAATTTTGCAAATCATGTTGTGCTTTAAGCACTTGTTCTACCTGAGTGGTAACCATAGAAGCATGTTTACGAATAAGTTTAAGGTCACCTTTAAATCTAGACATATAATTACTCAAGTGTTCGACCATATAAGCATTACGTTTCAATTGTCTACCAACATAAGCATTGAAGTTTTGTTGTTTAACAATAAAATTATCAAACTCATCCAAGCATTGGCTAGCAGACTTATTACGAGGAATATCACCTTTATCAAATCTATAGAGGGAATTTACGTTTACTACCTATGTCGGGTTAGTCAGACAATGTATTTCTTCAATAGGTGGTAAATTCTTAACATCTTCAGCTTTAATACCCTTTTCTTTCATAGATTTCTTTGCCTCTTGCATATCTTCAGGACTGAGAAATAGAATACCCCTTTTCTTCGGAGTTGGCTTAGGAGTTGGTTCAGGAAGTGTCCAATCATTATCATTACTCAATATATTATTCAATAGCAATTCAGCTTGCTCAATAGTTCTTTCCCTGAAAACACAACCAGCACAACTATCCAGGTGGTCTCTCGAAGCATCGGTTAGTCCATTATAAAAGATATCAAGTATTTCATTTTTCTTGAGAGGATGATCAGGCAAAGCATTAAGTAATCAGAGAAGCCTCCCCCAAGCTTGTGGGAGACTCTCTTCTTCATTTTGCACAAAATTAAATATTTCCCTTAAGGTAGCTTGTTTCTTATGAGCGGGGAAATATTTAGCAGAGAAGTAATAAGTCATATCCTGGGGACTACGCACACAACCAGGAGCAAGAGAATTAAACCTTGTTTTAGCATCACCCTTTAATGATAACGGAAATAACTTAAGGATATAGTAGTAACGAATTTTTTCCTCGTGAGTGAATAGGGTGGCTATATCATTCAATTTAGTAAGATGTGCCACAACAGTTTCAGATTCATAACCATAAAAAGGATCAGATTCAACCAAAGTAATTAACTCAGGATCGACAGAGAAGTCATAATCCTTATCAAAAATACAGATAGGTGAAGTAGCAAAAGCAGGATCATTTTCATTCTAGCATTCAAAGACTTTTCTTTCAGCTTAGCTAACAGTTTCTTAAGATCATATCTATCTTTCCAAGCAAAAAGGTCTCTTGCAGTTTCTTCATCCATAACATAACCCTCAGGCACATCTGGCAATTCATATCTAGGGGGAGAATCTTCATCATCACTTTCATCAATATTATCTGTTTCAATAATTTCATTGTCTCTAACCCTAGCAAGTTGTTCATCAAAAAATTCACCTAATGGCACAATATTATCAAGCATAGAAGTAGTTTCATCATAAGCATCATGCATAGCAGAAGTGGCATCATCAATAACATGCGACATATCAGAATCAATAACAGGTGTAGGTGTCGCAAATTTACTCATAAGAGAAGGTGAATCAAGTGCAGAGCTAGATGGCAGTTCCTTACCTCCCCTCGTAGTTGAGGAAAAAATCTTGGTTCTTTCATCTTTCAAGTTCCTCATAGTAATCAACAGATATAAATCCCAAGTGACTCAAAGAATAGAGCTATGCTCCCCGGCAACGGCGCCAGAAAAATAGTCTTGATAACCCACAAGTATAGGGGATCACAACAGTTTTCGAGGGTAGAGTATTCAACCCAAATTTATTGATTCGACACAAGGGGAGCCAAAGAATATTCTCAAGTATTAGCAGTTGAGTTATCTATTCAACCATACCTGAAAGACTTAATATCTGCAGCAAAGTAGTATGGAAGTAACGATAACGGTGGCAAAAGTAACAGTAGCAGTTTTTGTAGCAATCGTAACAGTGGCAACGGAAAAGTAACTAAGCAAAGATCAATATGTGAAAAGCTCGTAGGCAATGGATCAATGATGGATAATTATGTCGGATGCGATTCCTCATGCAACAGTTATAACATAGGGTGACACAGAACTAGCTCCAGTTCATCAATGTAATGTAGGCATGTATTCCGAATATAGTCATACGTGCTTATGGAAAAGAACTTGCATGACATCTTTTGTCCTACCCTCCCGTGGCAGCGGGGTCCTATTGGAAACTAAGGGATATTAAGGCCTCCTTTTAATAGAGTATCGGACCAAAGCATTAACACTTAGTGAATACATGAACTCCTCAAACTACGGTCATCACCGGGAGTGGTCCCGATTATTGTCACTTCGGGGTTGCCGGATCATAACACATAGTAGGTGACTATTGACTTGCAAGATAGGATCAAGAACTCACATATATTCATGAAAACATAATAGGTTCAGATCTGAAATCATGGCACTTGGGCCCTAGTGACAAGCATTAAGCATAGCAAAGTCATAGCAACATCAATCTTAGAACATAATGGATACTAGGGATCAAACCTAACAAAACTAACTCGATTACATGGTAAATCTCATCCAACCCATCACCGTCCAGCAAGCCGACGATGGGATTACTCACGCACGGCAGTGAGCATCATGAAATTGGTGATGGAGGATGGTTGATGATGACGATGGCGACGGATTCCCCTCTCTGGAGCCCCGAACGGACTCCAGATCAGCCCTCCCGAGGAAGATTAGGGCTTGGCGGCGGCTCCGTATCGTAAAATGCGATGAATCCTTCTCTGATTTTTTTCTCCCCGAAAGTGAATATATGGAGTTGGGGTTGAGGTCGGTGGAGTCCCAGTGGGCCCACGAGGCAGGGGGCGCGCCCCAGGGGGGGGGGGCGCCCTGCACCCTCGTGGACAGGGTGTGGGCCCCCTGATGCCGATTCTTCTACCAATATTTTTCATTAATTCCAAAAACGTGTGTCCGTGGATTTTCAGGTCATTCCGAGAACTTTTATTTCTGCACAAAATTAACACCATGCCAGTTCTGCTGAAAACAGCATCAGTCCGGGTTAGTTCCATTCAAATCATGCAAGTTAGAGTCCAAAACAAGGGCAAAAGTGTTTGGAAAAGTAGATATGTTGGAGACGTATCATTACCTCATCAAGTTCTACTTTCCTCTCACTCACTTCTTTCGAGAGAACCTCCTTCTCTAGAAAGGATCCATTCTTAGCAACAAAGATCTTGCCTTTGGATCTGTGATAGAAGGTGTACCAATAGTTTCTTTTGGGTATCCTATGAAGTCACACTTCTCTGATTTTGGTTCGAGCTAATCAGGTTGTAGCTTTTTCACATAAGCATCACAACCCCAAACTTTAAGGAACGTCAGCTTAGGTTTCTTGCCAAACCACATTTCATACTGTGTCGTCTCAACGGATTTAGACGGTGCCCTATTTAAAGTGAATGTAGCTGTCTCTAATGCATAACCCCAAAATGATGGTGGTAAATCGGCAAGAGACATCATAGATTGCACCATATCAAATAAAGTACGGTTATGACGTTTGGACATACCATTATGTTGTGGTGTTCCAGGTGGCGTGAGTGTGTGAAACTATTCCAAATTGTTTTAAATGAAGGCCAAACTCGTAACTCAAATATTCGCCTCCGTGATCAGATCATAGAAACTTTATTTTCTTGTTATGATGATTCTCCACTTCACTCTGAAATTCTTTGAACTTTTCAAATGTTTCAAACTTGTGTTTCATTAAGTAGATATACCCATATCTGCTAAAATCATCTGTGAAGGTTAGAAAATAATGATACCCGCCGCGAGCCTCAACACTCATTGGACCGCACACATCGGTATGTATTATTTCCAATAAGTCAGTAGCTCGCTTCATTGTTCCGGAGAACAGAGTTTTAGTCATCTTGCCCATGAGGCATGGTTCACAAGCATCAAATGATTCATAATCAAGTGATTCCAAAAGTCCATCCGCATCAATATGACCTAAACGGCAGTGCCACAAATATGTTCACTATCATTATCAACTTTGCATCTTTTGGCATCAATATTATGAATATGTGTATCACCACGATCGAGACTCAACAAAAGTAGACCACTCTTCAAGGGTCCATGACCATAAAAAGATATTACTCGTATAAACAGAACAACCATTATTCTCTGATTTAAATGAATAACTGTCTCACATTAAACAACATCCAGACATAATGTTCATGCTCAACGCTGGCACCAAATAACAATTATTCAGGTCTAAAACTAATCCCGAAGGTAGATGTAGAGGTAGCATGCCGACGGAGATCACATCGACCTTGGAACCATTCCCGACGCGCATCGTCACCTCGTCCTCAGCCAATCTTCATTTAATCCGTAGTTCCTGTTTTGAGTTACAAATATGAGCAAACGAACCGGTATCAAATACCCAGGCACTACTACGAGCAAGTAAGGTAAACATCAATAACATGTATATCAAATATACCTTTCACTTTGCCATCCTTCTTATCCGCCAAATACTTGGGGAAGTTCCGCTTCCAGTGACCAATCCCTTTGTAGTAGAAGCACTCAGTTTCAGGCTTAGGTCCAGACTTGGGCTTCTTCCCGGGAGTGGCAACTTGCTTGCCATTCTTCTAGAAGTTCCCCTTCTTTCCTTTGCCCTTTTTCTTGAAACTAGTGGTCTTGTTAACCATCAACACTTGATGCTCCTTATTGATTTCTACCTCCGCAGCTTTGAGCACTGCAAAGAGCTCGGGAATTGTCTTTTCCATCCCTTGCATATTATAGTTCATCACGAAGCCTTTTAGCTTGATGGCAGTGATTGAAGAACTCTGTCAATAACACTATCATCTGGAAGATTAACTCCCAGCTGAGTCAAGTGGTTATGATACCCAGACATTCTGAGTATGTGTTCACTGACAGAACTGTTCTCCTCCATCTTGTAGCTATAGAACTTGTTGGAGACTTCATATCTCTCAACTCCGGCATTTGCTTGAAATATTAACTTCAACTCCTGGAACATCTCATATGGTCCATGACGTTCAAAACTTCTTTTAAGTCCCAATTCTAAGCCGTAAAGCATGGCACACTGCATTAACGAGTAGTCATCGGATCAAGTTTGCTAGACGTTCATAACATCAGCATCTACTCCTGCAGCAGGCCTTTCACCTAGCGGTGCATCAAGGACATAATTCTTCTGTGCAGCAATGAGGATAATGCTCAAGTTACGGACCTAGTCCGTGTAGTTGCTACCATCATCTTTCAACTGCTTTCTCTAGGAACGCATTAAAATTCAAGGGAACGGTAGCACGGGCCATTGATCTACAACATAGATATGCCAAAACTATCAGGACTAAGTTCATGATAATTAAGTTCAATTAATTACTTAAGAATTCCCACTTAGATAGACATCCCTCGAGTCATCTAAATGATCATGTGATCCAAATCAACTAAACCATGTCTGATCATCACGTGAAATGGAGTAGTTTTCAATGGTGAACATCTCTATGTTGATCATATCTACTATATGATTCAAGTTCGACCTTTCGGTCTCCAGTGTTCCGAGGCCATGTCTATACATGCTAAGCTCGTCAAGTTTAACCCAAGTATACCGCATGTGCAAAACTGTCTTGCACGCGTTGTATGTGAACGTAGAGCTTATCACACCCTATCATTACGTGGTGTCTCGGCACGACGAACTGTCGCAATGGTGCATACTCAGGGAGAACACTTATACCTTGAAATTTTAGTAAGGGATCATCTTATAATGTTATCGCAGTACTAAGCAAAATAAGATGCATAAAAGATAAATATCACATGCAATCAAAATATGTGACATGATATGGCCATCATCATCTTGTGCCTTTGATCTCCATCTCCAAAGCACCGTCATGATCTCCATCGTCACCGGCTTGACACCTTGATCTCCATCGTAGCGTCGTGGTCGTCTCGCCAACTATTGCTTCTACAACTATCGCTAACACATAGTGATAAAGTAAAGCAATTACATGGCATTTGCATTTCATACAATAAAGCGACAATCATAAGGCTCTTGCCAGTTGCCGCTAACTTTTACAAAACATGATCATCTCATACAACAACGTATATCACATCATGTCTTGACCATATCACATCACAACATGCCCTACAAAAACAAGTTAGACGTCGTCTACTTTGTTGTTGCAAGTTTTACGTGGCTGCTACGGGCTTCTATTAAGAACCGTTCTTACCTACGCACCAAAACCACAACGGTGATTTATCAAGTTTGCTGTTTTAACCTTCAACAAGGATAGGCCGCAGTCAAATTCGATTCAACTAAAGTTGGAGAAACAGACACCCGCCAGCCACCTTTATGCAAAACTAGTTGCATGTCTGTCGGTGGAACCGGTCTCATGAACGTGGTCATGTAAGGTTGGTCTAGGCCGCTTCATCCAACAATACCACCGAATCAAAATAAGACATTGGTGGTAAGAAGTATGATGATCACCGCCGACAACTCTTTCTGTTCTACTCGTGCATATCATCTACGCATAGACCTGGCTCGGATGCCATTGTTGGGAAACGTAGCATGCAATTTCAAAATAAATTCCTACGCTCACGCAAGATCTATCTAGGAGATGCATAGAAACGGGAGGGGGAGAGTGTGTCCACGTACCCTTGTAGACCGAAAGCGGAAGCGTTTGACAACGCGGTTGATGTAGTCGAACTTCTTCTCATTCCGACCGATCAAACACCGAACGCACGGCACCTCCGAGTTCTACACACGTTCAACTCGATGACGTCCCTCGAACTCTTGATCTAGCAAAGTGTCGAGGGATAGTTCCATCAGCATGACGACATGGTGACGGTGATGGTGAAGTGATCTGCGCAGGGGGCTTCGCCTAAGCACTACGTGAATATGACCGGAGGCTTAAACTGTGGAGGGTGGCGCCGCACACGGCTAACAATGGTTGGTATGTGTTCTAGACGCCCCCTCCCCACGTATATAAAGGAGGGAGGGGGAGAGAGGCAGCCTAGGGCGCGCCCAAGTAGGAGGAATCCTACTTGGGCCCCTAGTCCAATTCGGCCTCCCCCCTTTCCTTTTACCGCAGGGGAAAAAGAGGGAAGAGGGAAGGAGGAAGGAAAGGGGGGGCCGAACCCCCACCTCCTTATCCTATCCGGCCTCCTACCATAACAGCGGGCGCGCCACCCCTTATGGGCTGGTGTGTTCCCCTCCTATGGCCAATATCTTCCCCAAGGGGGTCCCGGAAACCCCCTGGTACTCCGATATGTACTCCATACATCCCGGAACACTTCCGGTGTCCGAATACTATCATCATATATATCAATCTTTACCTCTCGACCATTTCGAGACTCCTCGTCATGTCCGTAATCTCATCCGGGACTCCGAACAACATTCGGTCACCAAATCACATAGCTCATATAATACAAAATCGTCATCAAACGTTAAGCGTGCGGACCCTACGGGTTCGAGAACTATGTAGACATGACCGAGACACCTCTCCGGTCAATTACCAACAGCGGAACCTGGATGCTCATATTGGTTCCTACATATTCTATGAAGATCTTTATCGGTCGTACCGCAATGACAACATACGTAATTCCCTTTGTCATCGGTATGTTACTTGCCCGAGATTCGATCGGCGGTATCTTCATACCTAGTTCAATCTCGTTACCGGCAAGTCTCTTTACTCATTCAGTAATACATCATCCCGCAACTAACTCATTAGTCACATTGCTTGCAAGGCTTATGATGATGTGCATTACCAAGAGGGCACAAAGATACCTCTCCGATACTCGGAGTGACAAATCCTAATCTCGATCTATGCCAACCCAACAAACACCTTCGGAGATACCTGTTGAGCATCTTTATAATCACCTAGTTACATTGTGATGTTTGATAGCACACAAGGTATTCCTCCGGTATCCGAGAGTTTGCATAATCTCATAGTCAAAGGAATATGTATATGTCATGAAGAAAGTAATAGCAATAAAACTTAACGATCATTATGCTAAGCTAACAGATGGGTCTTGTCCATCACATCATTCTCCTAATGATGTGATCCCGTTCATCAAATGACAACGCATGTCTATGGTTAGGAAACTTAACCATCTTTAATTAACGATCTACTCTAGTAGAGGCTTACTAGGGACACTGTGTTTTGTCTATGTATCCACACATGTATCAAGTTTTCCGGTTAATAAAATTCTATCATGAATAATAAACATTTATAACGATACGAGGAAATATAAATAACAACTTTATTATTGCCTCTACGACATATTTCCTTCATGAATCGCCTATGGTGTTGTCCTCCGACGACAGCAGCGGTGACGGGAATTCGGAGGAAACGGAGGATGACGGCCTTGGGGGGCGTCTCCACTATCGTGACGCCGGCTTCTCCTCGGCCTCGAGGATGACGATGCTGACATCGATGAGCTCCCGACCGCGGATTCCCCATGCTTCGTCATGACGCCCAGGAGGTCGGAGTCCGCTCCCCCGATCATAGAGCGTCTGGCCGGGCGGTCCCAGGCGGGGGGATGGCGGTACCTCCTCCGGAAGGCCCTCCACACCCTACTGGGGCGGGCAAGGAGGCGGGCTCGTCCCCGCAGGGCGCGCAGCCGACGATCGCAGCGGCCTCCGCCGAGGCGGCCATGGCTTCACCGGCCGAGGCCACTCAGGGGGACCCCCTCACCCCTCCAGACAGTGGTGCCGTAGTGGGGCCCATCAGGGGCCACTTCGCCAGCCCCCGGGGCGAGACCAGGGCCGTGTTGAAGGTGAATGGGAACGCATCGGCCTCCGAGGAGGAGAAGAAGAGGAAGTGGGCTGTGCCACACGAGTAAGTATCCTTGCCTTACCTCCCGACTGCGCATTCGTAATCCATACGCTCACGTGACCCCTCATCGCACCGGACAGGGGCGACGGTGCGGAGAAGAAGAAGAAGCCGACTACCGACACAAAGGTGCCCATCATCCTGAGGGTGGCCTCGACGCTCGGTCGCAGCATCGGCGGGCGTGGGGACGCGCAGCGCTGACCTGGCGCAACTCTTGGGCGCGCGGGCAGCAACGCACGAGGGTACTCGGGTGTGCCGTCCCCTCCCAGTGCCTCGGCAGCGCCGCTCGGAGGATCGGCCAACAAGGACGCGGGAGCTTACCGCCCGGCGCTCCCTGCTGCGGTCGCGGCAGATCTGGTCATGGGCACGGGGGCGACGCCTCACCTCCCGCCGGCATAATCCAACTCAGGGCACACAGCGGCGTAGCCTCATGCAGTGCCGGCCCCCGTATTTCAGTAGGCCGAGGCGTTGGTCGCCCTTGCCGTTCCCCGGGAACCAGACGTGGAGAAGGACCCGGAGCCCCTAGTGCCCTAAGCAAATCGTACCACGGCCTCATTGGCCACGATCCCAAACAGCGCGCCAGCGCCGCTCCCTCGTCAAGTCCTCGCGCTTGCGAACTATGGCGCCCTGATCAGGCACGGGGCCCTGGCGGACGGTTACACCGCGCTCGGCCGGTTCGAGGCGAACCTCGGAGATGCCGATAGGCGCCTCGCCAAGGAGCGCGTAGGGCTCGCCTCAGCGTGGCTCCAGGCTGATGCGACGACCAAAAAGGCTTGGAGCCAAGCCAAGGCTGCCACTGCAGAGCACAAGAAGGAAGCCGCCGAGGCTAGGGGGACCCGTGATGAAGTGCTGGCTGAGGCGGCGACAATCGTCAAGCATTGCGGCCAGGCGGAGGCTGGCCTGAAGGCGCTCCAGGAGGAACAGGCCGCATGCGCGTAGCAACTTCAGTAGCGGGAGGACGACCTTAAGGCTCGCGAGGCGAAGCTTGCGGACCGTGACTCCGTGCCGGCGAAGGTGGTCATTGAGCAGGCCGCGGAGCACCTGACCAAGCTGCAGGAGGAAGTGACCGAAGCCCAAGAGTCCCACGCCAAGCACGTCTCTGAGGTAACTGCCCGGCTGGACGCCAGGGAGAAGATCCTTGCCGACATCGAATGGAAAGCAGCGGCGGACCGCGATGCCTTCTCTTCGCTCGAGTTCAGGGCTCGCCAGGCACTGCGGTCAATTTGCAGGGGAGGATTTGAGGATCCGCTTGCGACCCCTGAGGGCGACTACGTGGAGCTCTCCTCCAAGCTCACAACGGAGCTCGAAGGCACCGCCGCTAAGGTGGACTCCATCCTGGAGGAGGAGTGACGCGACCTCTTCTTCGTGGTAGCGACGTGCGTCTTCAGCCACCTTTTACCTCCGCGACTCCAACTTCGCCTTTGACGTGGTGATAGGCCCCGTCCCTCGTGAGTCCCGCGCCACCACGGCGGGGGCCGTGGAAGGCCATGTGGCCGTGCTGCTGGGGAAGTTCACCTGCAACATCGATGTCAGTCCTGCTGTAGCCGAGGCAGACGACGGCAATGGCGGCAATGGTCCATGTCCCTAGGCTTACCCTGCAACAACTGAATGTGCCTCGTGGAGGCGTAAGACTTTGTTTGGATTCGTGATACATTTGGTGCCTATAATAACTGCATGAACTTCGTAATTTCCTTTTCGTGCTTGATTTCCTTCATGCTTGCCTTTTGTGCTCTGCAACGGCAGGGCCCAGCCCCACGCATACATCGGCCGCCGTTGGGATGTCAGGTCGCGATGCCTGACAAGGCCAATGGGCAAGGAGCTACGGGACTAGTGAGGCCCCTGAGTTGCGATGCTTAGGGGTCCCCCTTGACGTGCAAGCGGCCCACATGAAAGAAATGTGGGCGACGGCGAGGCTAGCCTGGAGTCCTTCCTACCTTTCTCTCGTCAGCCTACACCCGGGGGTTACGTGAGGAGACCAGACACCAAGGGCCTTGGTGGGTCGACGTGCGTGGAAGCAGGCCCGTGAGTTAGAGCCCGGTTCCTTGGTTTTTTTGGCGCTGCTGGGACTGACCCGAGCACAGGCGCCGTGTCTAGGCCCTGCCCGCGTGAGGCCCAGGGGGAGGCAGTAAGTGGTGCTGCTGAAGGGCCGAGCGATGTCCATGAGGTTGATGCTACCCGTAGGGCGCCCACAGTTGTTTATCCACCAGCGCGGAGCATGGGGCTTCCACTGGGCATGGGCATGATCGTATTGCGACCGTATCAGCCAGCGCTGAGCATGGGGCTTCTACTGGGCGTTGGTAGGGAGCTCTGTGCTAGAGTCTCCGAGCGTGTATGGCCCTGTTTCGTTCGTACGCATGGCTGGCACGGTAGAACTTTGAGGAGGTGTATCCGGACGCTCGTGAGCAATCGCGGGGCTTAGGAGGTCCTACCTCAAGGCGGGTTGCGCCTAGGTTTCCGGTGCGGGGCGTGCTTGCGAGACCTGAGTTAAGGGGGCGACCTACGCTGAACGAGCGTCCAGAGTTCATTGCATGAGAAGGCCAGACACCAAGGACCCATAGGAGGTGACCTGTACGGGGCCGGTCCGCCAAGCAAAGCTTGGTCGCTTGGGTTTATCAACGCTGCAGGGACGGACCCGAGCACATGCGTTGTGCCAAGTCTTCTCATGCAACAATCTAAGGAAGAACACCCGGCGCGCGGCTCCCGCGGTGGCAAAACGCCAAAATTGCGGTTGTACGAACCGAGCCGCACACCCTTACTCACCTACCCTCGATGAGCCCATGCGAGAACAAGGCACCAGGGACCCCAGGAGGTGATGTGCATGGGAGCCGGCCTGCGAGATAGAGCTCGGTCGCTTGGATTTAACAACGTTGCAGGGACGGACCCGAGTACAAACGTCGTGCCAGCCCTTAATCATGAGGCGGTCGAGGTTGGGCTCGCGAGGGCGCGACGACATTCATGGTGGCAAAGCACCGTACACGCTGGTTAAAACATCAAGGGAATCTTATCGGGGCATGGCCAGTTCTGATACATGAGCAAAGCGATACAACTGCTGGGACGGGCCCTACATCTTGAGGATAACGCAACCCGAGGGGCGCCCTCAATTGAACAAACCAAAAAGTCACCTGCTAAAGATGATGTAGAAGCATCGAGGAAGCCGATGAAGCCTGCCGTAGAGGTTCGCTCCTCATGAGCCGGATGGCTCCGGAGGCTTGGGAGGCTCGTGAGGGTCCGGGACCTCCTGAGACGTCACCACCAAGCGTCGGGCCTCATGAAACGCCATTGCGCGTTGCACCAGGCGCTGGTACGAGGCACCAAAGTTCAGCAGGCCGAACGGCATGCAGACATAGTTGTGGGGAAAGCCCCCGCTCTCGCCCACGCGTGACGGTAGAAGAGGTCCTGAGAGGCGGCCCTGTTGAGGCCTGGGGTGTTGACGTAGACGTGCAGCCCGTCGCCCGCGCCTGGAGCGACAGCTGCACTCGTGGAGCGTGCGGGGCAGCGCTCGCCGTGCATGGCTTGCTCTTCGTGAAGTTCCTTGATCGCCTTTGTGATGAATTCTCGTGCTCCTCGCGCCTCGTGCCGCGTTCCTTGCCGGGGGGGGGGGGGGCGTGGATGCATGCCTCCAAGTGGTGCTTGAGCACCTCGCTCATCGCACTGGTCAGGTTAGAGGCCCTCCAGATGGAAGCCCCCGAGCCCTTCCTGAGGGAGGCGCCGGGCGCGCCTTCCTATGCGGGAGGAAGCGGCGCCCCAGCGGCATGCGGGGAGCCTAAGGCGTCGCCGGCAGGTTTGTTCGCCTCAGGACGGCTCTTGGGGAGGAGCTGCTTCTTCTTTGCGGGGGCAGCCTCAGGGGGCGCAGTGTCACCCTCGCCATCGGAGTTGTCGGCCGCCGCAGCGTGGTAGGCATGCTCGAGGGTGCAGGCCGCATCCTTCTCATCGCAGGCGACGGTGAAAACGCCACTGCACCCAAGCATCTAGAGGACGTTGTAGCCATGATGAGTGGTTACCATGAACTTGGCGAGGGCAGGTTAGCCCAGGATGGCGTTGTATGGAAGGCCGATGTGGTCATGTTGAAGTCGATGAGCTCGGTGATAACCCACAAGTATAGGGGATCAATTGTAGCCTCTTTCGATAAGTAAGAGTGTCGAACCCAACGAGGAGCTAAAGGTAGAATAAATATTCCCTCAAGTTCTATCGACCACTGATACAACTCTACGCACGCTTAACGTTCGCTTTACCTAGAACAAGTATGAAACTAGAAGAACTTTGTAGGTGTTGTGGGATAGGTTTGCAAGATAATAAAGAGTGCGTAAATAAAAAGTAGGGGCTGTTTAGATAAATAAGCAATAAATTTAGTATAGCGAGTGCGGAAAAGTGGTGGTAGGAGTTGCGAAATTGTCCCTAAACAATTGACTACTTTACTAGACCGATAGCAAGTTTTATGTGGGAGAGGCCACTGCTAGCATGTCATCCCTGACTTGGAATTCTATGCACTTATGATTGGAACTATTAGAAAGCATCCGCAAATACTAACGTTCATTAAGGTAAAACCCAACCATAGCATTAAGATATATTGGTCCCCCTTCAATCCCGTATGCATCAATTTCTATGCTAGGTTGGAGCTTCTGTCACTCTTGCCCTCCAATACATAGTCCAATCAACATACAACTAACCCTATGGTGTGATCCACGCGCGTGCTCATATGATGGGCACCAAAGGATAGCAACATAACCACAAGCAAATTAAACCAATCATAGCAATTCACCAATTACCGATAGGACAACGAAAATCTACTCAGACATCATAGAACGGCAACACATCATTGGGTAATAATATGAAGCATAAAGCACCATGTTCAAGTAGAGGGTACAGCGGGTTGCGGGAGAGTGGACCGCTGTAGATAGATAGGGGAAGGTGATGAAGATGTTGGTGAAGATGACGGAGGTGTTGGTGTAGATTGCGGTGACGATGATGGCCCCGGCGGTGTTTCGGCGCCACCAGGAGAGAAAGGGAGAGAGCCCCCCTTCTTCTTCTTCTTCCTTGACCTTCTCCCTAGATGGGAGAAGGGTTTCCCCTCTGGTCCTTGGCTTCCATGGCATGGGAGGGGCGAGAGCCCCTCCGAGATTGGATCTGTCTCTCTGTCTCTCTGTGTTTCTGCGCTCCTGATTCTGGCCTTTCACTGTTTCTTATATTCCCGGAGTAACTCCGATTGGGTTGAAATTTGGACACGATTTTTATCCGGATATTGGCTTTCTTGCGGCGAAAGAAGGGCACCAACCGCCATACAGGGTGGCCATGAGGGTCACGGGCGCGCCCCCTGCCTCGTGGCCCCCTCGGGCATCGTCTCACATTGATTCTTCTTCCCAAAAATCACATATATTCCAAAAAAAATCTCCGTCAGTTTTTATCCCGTTTGGACTCCGTTTGATATGGATTTTCTGCGAAACAAAAAACATGCAACAAACAGGAACTGACACCGGGCACTAGATCAATATGTTAGTCCCAAAAATAGTATAAAAAGTTGCCAAAAGTATATGAAAGTTGTAAAATATTGGCATGGAACAATAAAAAATTATAGATACGACGGAGACGTATCAACATCCCCAAGCTTAATTCCTGCTCGTCCTCAAGTAGGTAAATGATAAAAAAGATAATTTTTGATGTGGAATGCTACCTAGCATATTCTTGATCATGTAATCTAATCATGGCATGAATATTAAGACACGAGTGATTCAAAGCAATAGTCTATCATTTGACACTAAGACAATAATACTTCAAGCATACTAATAAAGTAATCATGTCTTCTCAAAATAACATGGCCAAAGAAAGTTCATCCCTACAAAATCATATAGTTTGGCTATGCTCCATCTTCATTACACAAAATGCTCAAATCATGCACAACCCCGATGACAAGCCAAGCAATTGTTTCATACTTTAGTATTCTTAAACTTTTTCAATTTTCACGCAATACATGAACGCGAGCCATGGACATATCACTATAGGTGTAATAGAATATCATGATGGAGGTTATGTGGAGAAGACAAAAAAGGGAGAAAGTCTCACATCGATGCGGCTAATCAACAGGCTATGGACATGCCCATCAATTGATGTCAATGCGAGGAGTAGGGATTGCCATGCAATGGATGCACTAAGAGCTATAAGTGTATGAAAGCTCAAACTGAAAACAAAGTGGGTGTGCATCCAACTTGCTTGCTCATGAAGACCAAGGGCATTTGAGGAAGCCCATCGTTGGAATATACAAGCCAAGTTCTATAATGAAAATTCCCACTAGTATATGAGAGTGATGACTCAAGAGACTCTCTATATGAAGAACATGGTGCTACTCTGAAGCACAAGTGTGGTAAAAGGATAGTAACATTGTCCCTTCTCTCTTTTCTCTCATTTTTTTAATTTTTTTATTTCTTAGGCTTCTTTGTCCTCTCCTTTTTTTGGGGGCTTCTTTGGCCACTTTTATTTTGATAACCTCACATGGGACAATGTTCTAATAATGATGATCATCACACTTTTATTTAATTACAACTCAATATTACAACTCGATGTCTAGAACAAAGTATGAATCTATATGAATGCCTCCGGCGATGTACAGGGATGTGCAATGATCTAGCGTAGCAATGACATCAAAAAAGGACAAGCCATGAAAACACCATGCTAGCTATCTTACAATCATGCAAAGCAATATGACAATGAATGCTCAAGTCATGTATATGAAGAAGATGGAAGTTGCATGGCAATATATCTCGGAATGGCTATGGAAATGCCATGATAGGTAGGTATGGTGGCTGTTTTGAGGAAGATATAAGGAGGCTTATGTGTGATAGAGCATATCGTATCATGGGGTTTGGATGCACCAGCGAAGTTTGCACCAACTCTTGAGGTGAGAAAGGGCAATGCACGGTACCGAAGAGGCCAGGAATGATGTAAGGGTGAGAGTGCGTATAATCCATGGACTCAATATTTGTCATAAAGAACTCACATAATTATTACAAAAATCTACAAGTCATCGAAACCAAGCACTACGCGCATGCTCCTAGGGGGATAGATTGGTAGGAAAAGACCATCGCTCGTCCCCGACCGCCACTCATAAGGAAGACAATGAAAGAAACACCTCATGCTTCAAATTTGTTACACAACGGTTACCATACGTGCATGCTATGGGACTTGCAAACCTCAACACAAGTATCTCTCAAATTCAAAATTACCCACTAGCATGACTCTAATATCACCATCCTTATATCGCAAAACTATTGCAAGGAATGAAACATATCATATTCAGTGATCTACAAGTTTTATGCAGGATTTTATGACTAACCATGTGAATGACCAATTCCTGTCAACTCTTTAAATAGATATAAGTGAAGCAAGAGAGTTTAATTCTTTCTACAAAAGATATGCCCATGCTCTAACAAAAATAAGTGAAGCAAAAGTGCATTCTACAAATGGTGATTTTCTATGTGTAGGGAAACAGGAAATCCAACTTCAAATGATATAAGTGAAGCACATGAAGCATTCTATAAAGCCATACTGAAAAAATATAAGTGAAGTGCAAAGAGATTTCTATAAATCAACCAAGGACTATCTCATACCAGCATGGTGCATCAAAGAAAAGTGAAAACTAAATGCAAAAGACGCTCCAAGATTTGCACATATCACATGAACGAAACGAAACCGAAAACATACCGATACTTGTTGAAGAAAGATGGGATGCCTTCCGGGGCATCCCCAAGATTAGAGGCTTGAGTCTCCTTGAATATTTACTTGGGGTGCCTTGGGCATCCCCAAGCTTGATCTCTTGCCTCTCCTCCTTCTCCTCACATCGAGACCTCCTCGATCTTCGAACACTTCATCCACACAAAACTCAACAGAAAGCTTGGTAAGATCCGTTAGTATAATAAAGGAAATCACTACTCTAAGTACTGTTGCAAACCAATTCATATTTTGTTTTTGCATTGTAGCTACTGTAATATTCCATGGCTTAATCCACTGATAGAAATCGATAGTTTCATCAAAAGAAGCAAACTATGCATCAAAAACAGAATCTGTCTTAAACAGGACAGTCTGTAGTAATCTGAACATTCACCATACTTCTGTTACTCCAAACATTCTTAAGAAATTAGTAAAAATAAACAATTTGTATAGAAAGACAGTGCAAAACGTTTCAGAACCGTTTGACATTCCAGTAAAAAATGTAAAATCGCGCACTACAGCCAAAGTTTCTGTTTTGCACTCACACACCAACAAGCAATGTAAACATCCTAAAGGCAAATCTTGGCACATTATTTTTGTTTTTAAACTTTATAAAAGCACACAACAGAAATAAATGACTCTATAAAACTTTTGGGTTGTCTCCCTGGCAGCGCTTTCTTTAAAGCCATTAAGCTAGGCATATAGTGCTCAAGTAATGGATCCACCCGGATCCCAAGGTATATCAAAGCCAATTTTAATTAAAAATGATTTGTGATTTAGTAGTGAGCACAAAGCAACATATATCAAGCAATGACGAAGTCTAACTCTCTTCCTATGCATCGGCATGTCATACAAGGACAATTCATGCACATCAAGTAAAGGCCAATACATAGCATAAGCAGTTTCTTGCAATTTTATCGTGTGGGAAACATAGAGAGGTGGAGATATAGTTCCTCTCTCATAATAATTGCAAGTAGGAGCAGAAAGCACATGCATATTATAGTCATCAAAATTATCATCTGCAACGGTAAAAGGCAACCCATCAATATAATCCTTAATAAGTGCCAACTTCTCCGATATAGTGTAGTCGGGAGAATTCAAAAAGATAATATGACTATCATGCGTGGGTGCAATAGCAACAATTTCATGTTTAACATAAGGAACTATAGCAAGTTCATCTCCATAAGCATAATTCATATTGGCATCTTGGCCACAAGCATAGCAAGCATCATCAAAAAGGGATATTTCAAAAGAATCAACGGGATCATAACAATCATCATAGTATTCATCCTTCGATAAATTCGAAGGGAAATTAAACTGTGTATGGGATAAAGAGTTACTCTCATTAGATGGTTGGAACGGGTGATCAATCCGCTCTTCCTCCTTTTGTTCCTCGCTCTCCTCCTCATCTTTTTCATCCAATGAGCTCACAATGTCATTAATTTCTTCTTGGATAGACTCCTGCAAAATATTAGTCTCTTCTTGGACAGCGGAGGAGTCCTCAATATATGGTTTAACATAGGCATTAGAAGCATAATTATCATAACAATATTTAAGTATGGCCAACTTTTCAGATTTGTAAAGAGTAGCATCATACGTTTCAATCAAAGAAGCAATTTCATAAGCACCCTTAAAAGCAACAAATTCTTCAATTTGTTGAACATCATAGTAATTATAAACACCCTTAGCATACGAAGATACGATTCCATTATCACTAAACTCACATTTGTAGGGAAGGTGTTTCTTAGGGTCTTCAGAACAACAAGTAAAATCATATATTTCACATAAATTCCAAGCATAGCATTGCAAATGATGAATTTGATCCAGTAAAAGTTTCCCTTTTTCAGATATGCGGTGTCGCACATAACAAGCATGCTCGTCTAAAGATTTGCCCTCAACTAAGCTAGTTGGGGTTTCAGCACGATCACATAGGGATCGAAGATGATCCAAGTAAAAAGCTTCAGGAGTGTCATAGATTTTGAGTGGTTCTTCAACCATTGGTGTAGTAGGTACAACTAATTTTTTTGGTATTTTGCGTTTCCTACCCATAACTAAAGATAGAAAACAAGAGCACAAAATAAAAACTACTTAGTGATAAAGCAAACAAGCACACACGAGAATATTCACCCCACGGTATAACTCCCCGGCAACGGCGCCAGAAAAAGGTTTTGATAACCCACAAGTATAGGGGATCAATTGTAGCCTCTTTTGATAAGTAAGAGTGTCGAACCCAATGAGGAGCTAAAGGTAGAATAAATATTCCCTCAAGTTCTATCGACCACCGATACAACTCCACGCACGTTTAACATTCACTTTACCTAGAACAAGTATGAAACTAGACGTACTTTGTAGGTGTTGTGGGATAGGTTTGCAAGATAATAAAGAGCGCGCAAATAAAAAGTAGGGGCTGTTTAGATAAAGAAGCAATAAAGTTAGTATAGCGAGTGTGGAAAAGTGGTGGTAGGAGTTGCGAAATTGTCCCTAAGCAATTGACTACTTTACTAGACCGATAGCAATTTTTATGTGGGAGAGGCCACTGCTAGCATGTCATCCCTGACTTGGAATTCTATGCACTTATGAATGGAACTCTTAGGAAGCATCCGCAACTACTAACGTTCATGAAGGTAAAACCCAACCATAGCATTAAGATATATTGGTCCCCCTTCAATCCCGTATGCATCAATTTCTATGCTAGGTTGAAGCTTCTGTCACTCTTGCCCTCCAATACATAGTCCTATCAACACACAACTAACCCTATGGTGTGATCCACGCGCGCGCTCATATGATGGGCACCAAAGGACAACAACATAACCACAAGCAAATTAAACCAATCATAGCAATTCACCAATTACCGATAGGACATCGAAAATCTACTCAGACATCATAGGATGGCAACACATCATTGGATAATAATATGAAGCATAAAGCACCATGTTCAAGTAGAGGGTACAGCGGGTTGCGGGAGAGTGGACCACTGTAGATAGATGGGGGAAGGTGATGAAGATGTTGGTGAAGATGACGGAGGTGTTGGTGTAGATTGCGGTGATGATGATGGCCCAGGCGGCGTTCCGGCGCCACCATGAGAGAGGGGGAGAGAGCCCCCCTTCTACTTCTTCTTCCTTGACCTTCTCCCTAGATGGGAGAAGGGTTTCCCCTCTGGTCCTTGGCTTCCATGGCATGGGAGGGGCGAGAGCCCCTCTGAGATTGGATCTGTTTCTGCGCTCCTGATTCTGGCCTTTCACCGTTTCTTTTATTCCCGGAGATCCGTAACTCCGATTGGGTTGAAATTTGGACACTTTTTTAATCCGGATATTGGCTTTCTTGCAGCGAAAGAAGGGCACCAACCGCCTTACAGGGTGGCCACGAGGGTCAGGGGCGCGCCCACCCCCCTGGGGCACGCCCCTACCTCGTGGCCCCCTCGGGCATCGTCTCGCATTGATTCTTCTTCCCCAAAATCACATATATTCCAAAAAAAATCTCCGTCAGTTTTTATCCCGTTTGGACTCCGTCTGTTATGGATTTTCTGTGAAACAAAAAACATGCAACAAATAGGAACTAGCCCAGGGCACTGGATCAATATGTTAGTCCCAAAAATAGTATAAAAAATTGCCAAAAGTATATGAAAGTTGTAAAATATTGGCATGGAACAATAAAAAATTATAGATACGGCGGAGACGTATCACTCGGTGTCGTAGTTGTCGCACTTGCCGAAGGTGACAGGAAGGTGCACCTGCCCCAGTGGAGTGGTGGAGCTGTCGGTTAGCCTAGAGAACGCCCTAGTGTGCATGAGCTGGTCATAGGGCACCTGGAGCGTCTGGAAGGTCTCAACAGATAGCACATTGAGGCCAGCGCCGCCGTCGATGAGGGTCTTGGTGACCGAAACATTGCTGATGGTGGGCGTGCACAACACGGGGAGGCGCCGGCGCTGGCCGAGCACCTGAGGTGGTCCTTGGAATTGAAGGAGATGGTGTACTGCAACCACTTGAGGGGATGCACGGCCTCGAGCTTCGGGAGGGCTGCGTTCACCTCACGAGAGAATTGCTTGAAGATGCGGTTCGAGGCGGGCGCCTGAGCTCCACCAAGAATGCACGCGATCGCTTGAGGCTCCTGATAGCCCCCAGCCCCCTCATCCTGATGGTTGTCATCGTTCCTCCTTGGCGATGGTCGGAACGGAGGGAGGCCAGCATTGCGTTGAGGACGGGCCTCACGAGGCTGATAGCGCCAAGCGCTGTCCCGAGGCTGATCGTGCCAGCCGCCCTCGCGAGGCTGGTCGCAGCAGGCTTGGCGATGGTTGCGGTTGTCCCAACGGCCTCCTGCGCGGCCTCCTCCATAGGCAAAGCCAGGGTCACAACGCTCGAGGTGGCGGCCCAGGCGCTCATCCCGGAGTGCCCTGAGCTCCTGGTAGTCGCCGGTGTTGTGGTTGTGGATGGTGTGGAAGACGCAGAACGGGCGACCATCCTTGGCGGGCTCATCGCGGTCACGGCCGCGCTTCAGCTCAGGCTCGTCCGCTAGCATGATAGGGCCCTTGCGCTTCACTTCCTTAGCCTTGGCCTTCTTGTCTTCGGGGTCGTCGTCCGGGTGCTTGAGGAGGGAGAGGCGACCTTCCTCCGCCTTGGCGCACTTGGCCGCCAAATTGAACATCTCCAGCACCGAGCACAGGTCATCGTGGATGGCGAGCTCCTCACTCATCCTAACATCCGTGACACCCTCGGTGAACGCTGAGATGATGGCTTCGTCCGAGGCCTTTGGGATCTTGAGGTAGACCTGGGTGAAGCGCTGAATGTACTTGCAGAGAGTCTTGCCGAGGCGCTGCTTCACGCGCCACATGTTGTTGAGAGTGACGGCGCGGTCGCGGGTGCCTTGGAAGTTGGCGATAAATCGCTTGCGAAGCTCATCCCACGAAGAGATCGACCCCTCCGGGAGGTGCATGAGCCAGGAGTGCGCGCCGTCCTTGAGTGCCATGGGGGGCCAATTCGCCATGACCTTGTCGTCGCCGTTCACCGCCTCGATGCTCAACGCGTAGAGCTGAAGGAACTCCGCTGGGTCAGGGACACCGTCATAGTACGCGGGCACCTCTGGCTTGAACTTGACTGGCTAGACCACCTAACACGGCTCGCGGGTGAAGGCACGGCAGCCTGCGGCGCTCACTGGTACGACACGCACAGGGGGAGCACGGTCCTGGTGGCCACGCGCCGCAACCTCCTGAACAACTCGGTCTTGGTGCTGCCACAAGGCGCGGGGAGTGCATGCGCGTCGTGCTATGGCTGTTGCACCACCTGGCAGCTAGCCTCATCCTGCGCCGGGGCTGGGGCTCCACGCGGCGGGTCGCGCGGCCGCACTTCACGCCGAAGCTCGGAGTTCTCAATGTCCAAGGGAGGTGGTGGAGGCGCGCCATGAGCCACGTCGCCTGCATGAGACGACGGGGGACGAAGCGAGTGGGAGGGATTCGGGGCCTCGCCCACGGCGTTGACGAGTTCGGTGATGTGACCAAGCCAGGCGTCATAGCCCTCGTTGGCGGGACGGTAGCGCAGCAGCTCACGCGCCATGAGGAGCGCCGCCTGTGCGTTTGCTGGCCCGTGGCGAACATGGGAAGATGAGGCCATAGCCGGAGTGAAGGAAGGCGTGGTGGTGTGGCCTCGCGCGGCACGGACGGCGGCAGTGAGGAATCCTGCTGCTCATGAGTGGCAGGGTCGATGGCGGCGTTGGCTGGGAGAGAAGCGGAGCGGTGAGGGGCCCCACGGCCCACCAGTGCCGTTACAGCGACACGGGCCGCACGGCGCTCGGCGCGGACACGGCGAGCTTCGGCCATGGAGACGGTGGAGCGGGGTGGAGCGAGGCGGGAGAACTTCAACACGCCCCTACCTGGCGTGCCAAATGTCAGAATTGGGGCTCTGCGAACCCAAACAAGGTTCAAACTCTGGGGCGTGAAGGAAGGATTCCGTCTTGGTACAACTCTAAGCTCACTGATAACCCACAAGTATAGGGGATCAATTGTAGCCTCTTTCGATAAGTAAGAGTATCGAACCCAACGAGGAGCTAAAGGTACAACAAATATTCCCTCAAGTTCTATCGACCACCGATACAACTCTACGCACGCTTAACGTTCGCTTTACCTAGAATAAGTATGAAACTAGAAGAACTTTGTAGGTGTTGTTGGATAGGTTTGCAAGAATATAAAGAGCACGTAAATAAAAACTAGGGGCCGTTTAGATAAAGACACAATAAAGTTAGTATAGCGAGTGTGGAAAATTGGTGGTAGGAGTTGCGAAATTGTCCCTAAGCAATTGACTACTTTAACTAGACCGATAGCAAATTTTATGTGGGAGAGGCCACTGCTAGCATGTCATCCCTGACTTGGAATTCTATGCACTTATGATTGGAACTATTAGCAAGCGTCCGCAACTACTAACGTTCATTAAGGTAAAACCCAACCATAGCATTAAGATATATTGGTCCCCCTTCAATCCCGTATGCATCAATTTCTATGCTAGGTTGAAGCTTCTGTCACTCTTGCCCTCCAATACATAGTCCTATTAGCATACAACTAACCCTATGGTGTGATCCACGCGCGTGCTCATATGATGGGCACCAAAGGATAGCAACATAACCACAAGCAAATTAAACCAATCATAGCAATTCACCAATCACCAATAGGACAACGAAAATCTACTCAGACATCATAGGATGGCAACACATCATTGGATAATAATATGAAGCATAAAGCACCATGTTCCAGTAGAGGGTACAACGGGTTGCGAGAGAGTGGACCGCTGTATATAGAGGGGGGGGGAGGTGATGGAGATGTTGGTGAAGATGGCGGAGGTGTTGGTGTAGATTGCGGTGATGATGATGATGGCCCCGATGGCGTTCCGGCGCCACCGAAAGAGAGGGCGAGAGGGCCCCCCTTCTTCTTCTTCTTCTTCTTCTTCCTTGACCTCCTCCCTAGATGGGAGAAGGGTTTCCCCTCTGGTCCTTGGCTTCCATGGCATGGGAGGGCCGAGAGCCCCTCCGAGATTGGATCTGTCTCTCTCTCTGTTTCTGCACTCTTGGATTATGCCCTTTCACCGTTTCTTATATATCCGGAGATCGTAACTCCGATTGGATTGAAACCTTCGCCCAGATTTTTGTCCGAAAATTAGCTTTCTTGCGGCCAAAGAAGAGCAGTAACCACCTTACGGGGTGCCCACGAGGGTCAGGGGCACCCCCCTGCCTCGTGGCCCCCTTGGGCACCGTCTCACGTTTCTTCTTCTTCCCAAAAATCATAAATATTCCAAAAATATTCTCCGTCCGTTTTTATCGTGTTTGGACTCCGTTTGATATGGGGTTTCTGCGAAACATAAAACATGCAACAAACAGGAACTGGCAATGTTAGTCCCAAAAATAGTATAAAAAGTTGCCAAAAGTATATGAAAGTTGTATAATATTGGCATGGAACAATCAAAAATTATAGATACGACGGAGACGTATCAGCATCCCCAAGCTTAATTCCTGCTCGTCCTCGAGTAGGTAAATGATAAAAAAGATAATTTTCGATGTGGAATGCTACCTAGCATAATCTTGATCATGTAATCTAATCATGGCATGAATATTAAGACACGAGTGATTCAAAGCGATAGTCTATCATTTGACATTAAGACAATAATACTTCAAGCATACTAACCAAGCAATTATGTCTTATCAAAATAACATAGCCAAAGAAAGCTTATCCCTACAAAATCATATAGTTTGGCCATGCTTCATTTTCGTCACACAAAATGCTCCCATCATGCACAACCCCGATGACAAGCCGAGCAATTGGTTCATACTTTTTAACACGCTTCAGCCTTTTCTACCCTCATGCAATACATGAGCGCAAGCCATGGACATAGCACTATGGGTGGAATAGAATATGATGATGGAGGTTGTGTGAGAAGACAGAAAAGGAGAAAGTCTCACATCGACGCGGCTAATCAACGGGCTATGGAGATGCCCATCAATTGATGTCAATGGGAGGAGTAGGGATTGCCATGCAACGGATGCACTAAGAGCTATAAGTGTATGAAAGCTCAAACTGGAAACTAAGTGGGTGTGCATCCAACTTGCTTGCTCATGAAGACCTCGGGCGTTTGAGGAAGCCCATCATCGAAATATACAAGCCAAGTTCTATAATGAAAATTCCCACTAGTATATGAAAGTGATAACTCAAGAGACTCTCTATATGAAGAACATGGTGCTACTCTGAAGCACAAATGTGGTAAAAGGATAGTAACATTACCCCTTCTCTCTTTCTCTCATTTTTTTGTTTTTGTTTTTTCTTTTTCTTTTTGTTTTGGTGGGCTTCTGTGGCCTCTTTTTTTATTTGGGCTTCTTTGGCCTCTTTTATTTATTTTTAAAGTCCGGAGTCTCATCCCGATTTGTGGGGGAATCGTAGTCTCCATCATCCTTTCCTCACTGGGGCAATGCTCTAATAATGATGATCATCACACTTTTATTTACTTACAAATCAATATTACTACTCGTTACTAGAACAAAGATATGACTCTATATGAATGCCTCCGGCGGTGTACCGGGATGTGCAATGATCTAGCGTAGCAATGACATCAAAAAAACAGACAAGCCATGAAAAAATCATGCTAGCTATCTTACGATCATGCAAAGCAATATGACAGTAAATGCTCAAGTCATGTGTATGATGATGATGGAAGTTGCATGGCAATATATCTCAGAATGGCTATGGAAATGCCATGATAGGTAGGTATGGTGGCTGTTTTGAGGAAGATAAAATGAGGCTTATGTGTGATAGAGCGTATCGTATCACGGGTTTTGGATGTATCGGCAAAGTTTGCACCAACTCTCGAGGTGAGAAAGGGCAATGCACGGTTCAAAGAGGCTAGCAATGATGGAAGGGTGAGAGTGCGTATAATCCATGGACTCACATTAGTCATAAAGAACTCATATAATTATTGCAAAATTTTATTAGCCCTCGAAGCAAAGTACTACTACGCATGCCCCTAGGGGGATAGATTGGTAGGAAAAGACCATCGCTCGTCCCTGACCGCCACTCATAAGGAAAGCAATCAAAGAACACCCCATGCTTCAAATTTGTCACACAACGTTTACCATACGTGCATGCTACGGGACTTGCAAACCTCAACACAAGTATTTCTCAATTTCACAATTACTCAACTAGCACGACTCTAATATCACCGCCTTTATATCGCAAAACTATTGCAGGGAATCAAACATATCATATTCAGTGATCTACAAGTTTTATGTAGGATTTTATGACTAACCATGTAAATGACCAGTTCCTGTCATCTCTCTAAATAGATATAAGTGAAGCAAGAGAGTTTAATTCTTTCTACAAAAGGTATGCCCATGCTCTAACAAATATAAGTGAAGCAAAAGAGCATTCTACAAATGGCGGTTTTCTATGTGAAGAGAAACAGGCAATCCAAACTTCAAAGGATATAAGCGAAGCACATGAAGCATTCCATAAAGCCATACTCAAAAGATATAAGTGAAGTGCAAAGAGCATTATATAAATCAACCAAGGACTATCTCATACCAGCATGGTGCATAAAAGAAAAGTGAAAACTAAATGCAAAAGACGCTCCAAGATTTGCACATATCGCATGAACGAAACGAATCCGAAAACATACCGATATTTGTTGAAGAAAGATGGGATGCCTTCCGGGGCATCCCCAAGCTTAGACACTTGAGTATCCTTGGGCATCCCCAAGCTTGAGCTCTTGCCTCTCCATCTTTCATCACATCGAGACATCCTCGATCTTCGAACACTTCATCCACACAAAATTCAACAGAAAGCTCGGTAAGATCCGTTAGTATAATAAAGCAAATCACTACTCTAAGTATTGTTGCAAACCAATTCGTATTTTGTTTTTGCATTATAGCTACTGTAATATAACTTTTCCATGGCTTAATCCACTGATAGGAATCGATAGTTTCATCAAAACAAGCAAACTATGCATCAAAAACAGAATCTGTCTTAAACAGGACAGTCTGTAGTAATCTGAACATTCACCATACTTCTGGTACTCCAAAAATTCTACCAAAATTAGGAAAAATAAACAATTTGTATAGAAAGACAGTGCAAAAAGTTTCAGAACCGTTTGACGTTCCAGTAAAAAAAAGTAAAATCGCGCACTACAGCCAAAGTTTCTGTCCTGCACCGCACAAACCAACAAGCATTGTAAACATCCTAAAGGCAAACCTTGGCACATTATTTTTATAATACAATGGAATTGTACAAGGGGATAATTATTTTTGTTGAAAATTTTCTGTAATCAAGATTCACAAAGTTTCCGTGAGCATGAACAAAGTTCATGGAGCTCCCCCACTTCAACAATGTTTGTCTCTCTCACTTTCACTTTCCTTTTTGAAAAGTTTTGGGTTCCCCTATTTATTTTTTGTTTTTGAACTATATAAAAGCACTCAATAGAAATAAATGACTCTCTAAAACTTCCGGGTTGTCTCCCTGGCAGCGCATTCTTTAAAGCCATTAAGCTAGGCATATAGTGCTCAAGTAATGGATCCACCCGGATCCCAAGGTATATCAAAGCCAATTTTAATTAACAATGATTTGTAATTTAATAGTGAGCTCAAAGTAACATATATCATGTAACAACGAAGTCTAACTCTCTTCCTATGCATCGGCATGTCATAAAAGAACAATTCATGCACACATAGTAAAGGCCAATGCATAGTATAAACATTTTCTTGCAATTTTATCATGTTGGAAACATAAAGAGGTGGAGATGTAGTTCCTCTCTCATAATAATTGCAAGTAGGAGCAGCAAGCACATGCATATTATATCTATTAAAATCATCATGTGTAGTAGTAAAAGGCAACCCATCAATATAATCCTTAATAAGGGCAAACTTCTTCGATATAGTGTAGTCGGGAGAATTCAAAAAGATAATAGGACTATCATGCGTGGGTGCAATAGCAACAATTTCATGTTTAACATAAGGAACTATAACAAGTTCATCTCCATAAGCATAATTCATATTGGCATCTTGGCCACAAGCATACCAAGCATCATCAAAAAGGGATATTTCAAGAGAACCAACGGGATCATAACAATCATCATAGCAATCATCCTTCGGTAAGCACGAAGGGAAATTAAACAATGTATGGGATAAAGAGTTACTCTCATTAGAAGGTGGGCACGGGTGATCAATCCGCTCTTCCCCCTTTTGTTCTTTGCTCTCCTCCTCATCTTTTTCATCCAATGGGCTCACAGTTTCATCAATTTCTTCTTCCATAGACTCCTGCAAAATATTAGTCTCTTCTTGGACAGCGGAGGAGTCCTCAATATATGGTTTAACATAGGCATTAGAAGCATAATTATCATAACAATATTTAAGTATGGCAAAAATTTCAGATTGGTGAAGAGTAGCATCATACTTTCCAATCAAAGAGGCAATTTCATAAGCACCCTTAAAAGCAACAAATTATTCAATTTGTTGAACATCATAGTAATTATAAACACCCTTAGCATATGAAGATACGATTCCATTATCACTAAACTCACATTGGTAGGGAATGTGTTTCTTAGGGTATTCAGAACAACAAGTAAAATCATAAATTTCGCATAAATTCCAAGCATAGCATTGCAAACGATGAATTTGATCCAATAAAAGTTTCCCTTTTTTAGATAAGCAGTGTCACACATAACAAGCATGCTCATCTAAAGATTTTCCCTCAACTAAGCTAGTTGGGGTTTCAGCACGAGCACATAAGGATCGAAGATGATCCAAGTAAAAAGCTTCAGGAGCGTGATAGATTTTGAGTGGTTCTTCAACCAATGGTTCAGTAGGTACCACTAATTTTTTTGGTATTTTGTGTTTCCTACCCATAGCTAAAGATAGAAAACAAGAGCACAAAATAAAAACTACTTAGTGATAAAGCAAACAAGCACACACGAGAATATTCACCCCACGCTATGACTCCCCGGCAACGGCGCCAAAAAAGGTCTTGATAACCCACAAGTATAGGGGATCAATTGTAGCCTCTTTCGATAAGTAAGAGTGTCGAACCCAACGAGGAGCTAAAGGTAGAACAAATATTCCTTCAAGTTCTATCGACCACCGATACAACTCTACGCACGCTTAACATTCGCTTTAGCTAGAACAAGTATGAAACTAGAAGCACTTTGTAGGTGTTGTTGGATAGGTTTGCAAGAATATAAAGAGCACGTAAATAAAAACTAGGGGCTGTTTAGATAAAGACACAATAAAGTTAGTATAGCGAGTGTGGAAAAGTGGTGGTAGGAGTTGCGAAATTGTCCCTAAGCAATTGACTAGTTTACTAGACCGATAGCAAATTTTATGTGGGAGAGGCCACTGCTAGCATGTCATCTCTGACATGGAATTCTATGCACTTATGACTGGAACTATTAGCAAGCGTCCGCAACTACTAATGTTCATTAAGGTAAAACCCAACCATAGCATTAAGATATATTGGTCCCCCTTCAATCCCGTATGCATCAATTTCTATGCTAGGTTGAAGCTTCTGTCACTCTTGCCCTCCAATACATAGTCCTATCAGCATACAACTTACCCTATGGCGTGATCCACGCGCGCGCTCATATGATGGGCACCAAAGGACAGCAACATAACCACAAGCAAATTAAACCAATCATAGCAATTCACCAATCACCAATAGGACAACGTAAATCTACTCATACATCATAGTATGGCAACACATCATTGGATAATAATATGAAGCATAAATCACCATGTTCAAGTAGAGGGTACAGCGGGTTGCGGGAGAGTGGACCGTTGTAGGTAGATGGGGGGAAGCTGATGGAGATGTTGGTGAAGATGGCGGAGGTGTTGGTGTAGATTGCGGTGATGATGATGATGGCCCCGGCGGGGTTCTGGCGCCACCGGAAGAGAGGGGGAGAGGGCCCCCCTTCTTCTTCTTCTTCCTTGACCTTCTCCCTAGATGGGAGAAGGGTTTCCCCTCTGGTCCTTGGCTTCCATGGCATGGGAGGGGCGAGAGCCCCTCTGAGATTGGATCTGTCTCTCTCTGTTTCTGCGCTCTTGGATTCTGCCCTTTCACCGTTTCTTATATATCCGGAGATCCGTAACTTCGATTGGATTGAAACCTTCGCCCAGATTTTTCTCCGAAAATTAGCTTTCTTGCGGCTAAAGAAGAGCAGTAACCGCCTTACGGGGTGCCCACGAGGGTCAGGGGCGCGGCCCCTGCCTCGTGGCCCCCTCGGGCACCGTCTCGCGTTGATTCTTCTTCCCAAAAATCATAAATATTCCAAAAATATTCTCCGTTCGTTTTTATCCCGTTTGGACTCCGTTTGATATGGGGTTTCTGCGAAACATAAAACATGCAACAAACAGGAACTGGCACTGGGCACTGGATCAATATGTTAGTCCCAAAAATAGTATAAAAAGTTGCCAAAAGTATATGAAAGTTGTATAATATTGGCACGGAACAATAAAAAATTATAGATACGACAGAGACGTATCACTCACCGCCTCACGGCTATGCTTCGCCGTTCTCGAGCGAATGGGGAAGGAATGGGACGCAGATATTTGCCCAGGTTCGGGCCACCTTGCGGTGTAAAACCCTACTCCTGCTTTGTGGTGGATTGCCTCGCGAGGAGGGTGAAGTCGAAGTAGTACAAGGGATGAACTGCCTCTCGAGGGCTCAAGGATCGACCCCTCTCTATGGTGGACTAACCTATATTTATAGTGGCCTCGGTCCTCTTCCCTCATGGCTTAGGCGGGAAGGGATACCACAGTGGCCAATTTTGAAGGGGGACAGGAGTAGACCCCTATCCTGACTAAAGGTGGTCTTCACGTGCAAAGCTTCTGGGCATGACGTGCAGGTGGGCTCGGTGATGACCTCCGTCCTGCCGAGCTCGTGGTCTTGGTCTTGTTCCACTGGAATGGAAACCTTAGGGGAATTCCTTGGGAACCCGCATACGTCCTTGCCTCCTCAGCACCAAAGGGGAAACTGTCCTCACCAGTGCCTGCTGGTGCCCTTCCGGCCCTGGTCGTCATGGCTCACGTCACCGTGCGCCTCGCGAGGTAGGGTGCCTGCCTAGAGATGTCCGCTCCTCGGGAGGCCGCTCCTCAGGAGGCCATGATGTCGTTTGCCTCGCGAGGCGGGGGCCCTCGCGAGGGTCTTGCGCATGAAGTCCTGCTGCTAGGCCGTGCTGGGCCGTTGGTGGAGCCGCGCGCTGGGCCGTAGGCAGACGGGTGAGGGAGTCCTGGACTAAGGGGTCCTCGGGCGCCTGGCCTGTTAACCATGGGCCGGACTGATGGGCTGTGAAGATACGAAGACCGAAGACTGCACCTGTGTCCGGATAGGACTCTCCTTGGCGTGGAAGGCAAGCTTGGCCACCAAATATGTAGATTCCTTTCGTTGTAACCGACCTTGTGTAACCCTAGATCCTCCTGGTGTCTATATAAACCAGAGGACTTAGTCCGGAGGGGGATATATTCATTACCATAGTCATACAGGCTAGACTTCTAGGGTTTAGCCATTAGGATCTCGTGGTAGATCAAATCTTGTAATACTCATATTCATCAAGATCATTCAAGCAGGAAGTAGGGTATTACCTCCATAGAGAGGGCCTGAACCTGGGTAAAACATCGTGTCCCCCGTCTCCTGTTACCATCGACCTTAGACGCACAGTTCGGGACCCCCTACCCGAGATCCGCCGGTTTTGACACCGACATTGGTGCTTTCATTGAGAGTTCCACTGTGCCGTCGACGACGGGATCGATGACTCGCCTTGTCCTTAAGGACAATATCACCGCAGAGGAGGACTGGCCCCAGGCCACGGCTGGGCGGCTTCACTATGATCGCCCGTTCGGCCGTTAAGCCGACGATGACCTCTCGGGCCATCGAAAATCCCCTTCGTATCGACTCCAAACACTCCAAGCAGATGGATCCGACGGAGTTCTCGTCTTTAAATGAGCTCCTTGATCGCATCGCCGCCCTGGGAATCGCTACAGATTACGATCGGATCGGGCTTAAACCCGACCAAAGAGAAATCAAATCTCCACCGGTCACCCACCAGATAGCGGTAGTCGAGGAGCAAGACGGCGACTCTTCCCCTATACTAAAGACGGACTATGTCCGTATCGCCGACCCTACAGCCGAATACCCACCAGCAAAAGGAGGTGACCGGCCTTCCGAACATAGAATCGGACAGCGGGCATAAGCAACCAGAAGATATTCCGGAGCCCGGACTGTTAAGTCTGGAAAACCTTCAAACTCCGGATCATCGATCAGGTCAGGGTCCGGATCCAATTCCACCCACCCACCCAGACATAAGCGCTCTTATGAGCATACACCAGCAGTCTCCGGAAACGGTCCACCACTTCTGGGCCAGATTCCTCCTTGTCAAGGACAAGGTTAAAGATTGTCGCGACGACGACGCGATATTAGCGTTCTGCAACAATTGCACGAATGAAGGAATCCTCAACGCCATTAATCGCCGCTGCATACTACACTTCGCTGACTTGGCAACTATCGTACAGAAGTACAGCGCAATGGAAAGTGCCTGGAAAGATCAGGCAGCTTGTTGGGAGCCATCGGTACCAACTCAACCACTGGTCCAGGCGAAAAGGGCGCATCCCCATGACACGCCCAGTCCAATAGCCAAGAAATATAAACCCATTACGCGGCGCGGAACCGTTCTGGAGGGATGGCTCGATGGCCCATTTAAAATACACAACACCGGACACCATACCAACCCACAGCCTTAGAGCATGTTGGATACTCCGGCAGGTAGCCAAGAGCGGCGAGGACATCCTTACCAAAAACACCCCAGAGCAACACCCTCCAGAAGACGATGACCCCAGAGTATTGATGGTCTTCGAGACATTCGCTTCAAACAATAAGCGCAAAAGGGCAATTCGCAACCTCACCGAAGTCTGTCAAATCGCCGCAGTAAACCCTTGGAACGACACGGCTATAACCTTTAATGCCGGTGACGAACCAAAATACAGGACAGTCCGAGAACCAGCCGCATTAGTCCTCAGTCCCATCGTGGACGGCTTTCGACTCACCAAGGTCCTCATGGACGGCGGCAGCGGACTAAACCTCATCTATGAGGATACACTCCACAAGATGGAAATAGATAGAAGCCGCATCGAGGAAAGCAGCACGACCTTCCGAGGAATCATTCCCAGTCGGGAGGCGCGGTGTGCGGGAAAAATCACACTTGACGTGGTATTCGGCACGCCGGAGAATTATCGGTCCGACCTTCCAAGTGGATCCTTTCAGCAGCGGATACCACGCCCTGTTGGGGCGAGATGCTTTTACACGTTCCAAGCTATACCTCATTACGGGTACAAGAAGCTCAAAATGCCCGGACCAAACGGCGTAATCACTCTTGTCAGTGATCCGGACATAGCACTCCGCGCCGAAAACAAAACTGCATCCCTGGCCCTTGAGGCATTATCTGAAGCCCTCGCGGCCGAGGAATTAACCGCACTGCACTCCACGGTGGATAAGGGCGATGTGATCTTAGACAAACGACCCAAATCCACCTCCTTCAAACCGGCAGAAGAAATAGTCAAATTCCAGGTCCACCCAACGGACCCCAAGAAGACAGCAAATATTGGGGCACAACTAGACCCAATGGTCGACGCCGTGCTACGGGATTTCCTTCGTGAAAACTGGGATATATTCGCCTGGCACCCTTCTGACATGCCTAGAATCCCACGCGAACTGGCCGAACATAGCCTCAATATATTAAAGGGATACAAACCAGTCAAACAAGCACTGCGGCGTTTTTCTGAACCCAAACGCCAAGCTATGGGGGAGGAGCTGGCCAAGCTAATTGAGGCCGGATTCATTAGAGAAATAAAACATCCAGACTGGCTGGCAAACCTGGTGATGGTACCTAAGAAGGACAAATCCTGGCGCCTGTGTGTCGATTTTAAAGACCTCAATAAGGCTTGCCCTAAGGATCCCTTCCCCCTCCCCCGCATCGATCAAATCATTGATGCTACCGCAGGACACGACTCACTATGTTTCCTTGATGCATATTCTGGATACCATCAAATCAAAATGAAGGAGTCCGATAAAGCTGCAACAACATTTATTACCCCGTATGGGCCATTCTGCTTCAACACCATGCCCTTCGGGCTCAAGAACACCGGCACCACATACCAACGCATGATTCAAACATGCCTGGAGAAACAGATCGACGGGACAGTTGAAGCCTATGTGGACGACGTCGTCATCAAAACTAGGCACGTCGGAACACTAATAGATGATTTACGTCTCACATTTGACAACCTCCGTGCATATGACATTAAGCTCAATCCGAAAAAGTGTGTTTTCGGCGTCCCCGCTGGAAAACTGCTGGGCTTCATCATTTCCAATAGAGGAATTGAAGCTAATCCAGCCAAAATTCGAGCTCTGTCTCAATTGGCTATGCCAACGGACCTCAAACAAGTCCAAAAACTCGCGGGTTGCGTGGCGAACCGATCACTTCAAGTGGACGGACGCGGCAACAGCCGGCCTGGAGGAAATCAAAACCCTTCTAGTGAGCAACCCAATCCTGGCCGCGCCAAATGTCGGCGAACCCATGTTATTATACATATCGGCAACACATCAGGTGGTGAGCGTCGTGCTCGTCATTGAACGAGAACAGGATAGACACAAATTCCTGCTTCAGAAGCTAGTATACTACGTATCCACTGTCCTTACACCATGCAAATCCCGGTACCCCCATTATCAAAAGATAGCATACGCGGTCTTTATGGCATCCCGAAAGCTACGACACTACTTCGTGGAGTGATCGATCACGGTGGCTTCCGAAGTACCACTCAACGACATAATAAACAACCGCGATGCCATGGGCCGGATTGCCAAATGGGCCATTGAGCTCCTCCCATTTGATATTACATACAAACCATGTCGAGCTTTAAATCCCAAGTACTGGCTGACTTCGTCGCCGAATGGACAGAGGCCGAACTCCCTAAAGAGTACGGCACATATTCCAATTGGGTTATGTATTTCGATGGCTCCAAAATGCTGGCAGGGCTAGGAGCGAGTGTCATTTTAACGTCCCCTACTAGAGATGTCGTTCAGTACGTACTCCAAATACTATACACAGACTCCAACAACGCAGCCGAATACGAGGCCTTATTGCATGGTCTCTGGATGGCTGTCTCCATGGGCATACAACGCTTGGAGGTGCGCGGGGACTCAAACTTGGCAATATCTCAAATAAATGGAGACTTCGATGCCAAAGATCTGAAGATGGCAGCTTATCGTAATGCCGTCATAAAAATGCCGGCTCGGTTCGAGGGGCTCGAGTTCCATCATGTGGCTCGAGAAAGTAATCAAGCGGCGGACGTTCTTGCTCGTATCGGCGCCAAGCGCGACCCCGTCCCACCTGATATCTTTTTGGAAAGGCTTTTTAAGCCATCCGTGGTGTGGCAGGGGGTAAACGGCAACACTAGTCCGGATCCGAACACAACCCTAGATTCTGAACACACCAATATCATCGGAGGCTCAGCCACCGAAATAACACCGTCGGCGCATCTCATCATGGCAATCATTGCCCCATGGACCGAACCCTTCCTGGCCTACCTTAATAGGAAGGAACTTCCTGAGGATCAGAATGAGGCCCGCCGCATTGTCCGGTGTTCGAAGGCCTACAAGGTTCACAACGGAGAGCTCTATAAGAAAAGCGCTACCGGAGTCCTTCAAAGATGTATCTCCAAGGAGGAGGGGCGGCAGCTCCTGGCTGAGATTCATGCCGGTCTCGGCGGGCACCACGCTGCAGCTCGGGCCCTTGTTAGCAAGGCCTTCCGTACAGGGTTCTATTGGCCGACGGCCCGAGCGGATGCACAGGACCTTGTCCAACGTTGCGTTGGATGCCAACTCTTCGCCAACCAAAGCCATATGCCCCACCGCCCTACAAACAATCCCCATCACTTGGCCTTTTGCGGTCTGGGGACTGGATATGGTTGGACCCCTTAAAGGAGGAAGCCATAAGAAAAAATATGTGCTGGTCATGGTGGATATATTCACCAAGTGGATAGAGGCCAAACCAGTTAAAACGGCCGAGTCCGGGCCAGTAATAGACTTTATATCCGCCGTCGTACACCGTTATGGTGTTCCACACAGCATCATCACTGATAACGGCTCCAACTTCACAGCCGACAAAGTGAAAACCTGGTGTGCTAATCTGGGCATCTAGCTCGATTACGCCTCTGTCTATCATCCACAGACAAACGGTCAAGTCGAAAGAGCCAATGGTCTTATTATGACCGGCATTAAGCCTAGACTAGTGCGGTCTTTGAAAGAATCGGACAAGCACTGGGTTGAGGAGCTCGACTCCGTACTCTGGGGGCTGTGGACCACGCCCAATCGCACTATCAGATACACACCTTTGATCAGAAGCTTGCTATTTTTATTCCCCGAGCATCAACTCGTTACATATGCGCCTTTTTCCATATGTACCTCTTCTTCACCATTATATGGATATGACTTAAGTTTTGGCCAAGCTGGGTTGCCTGGCTCCTGTGCTTATGCCCTACATTCCCATTAGTTTGGCTAGGGCATAAAGGGAGCACCTCTGCGATTGTTACTGCCGGGTCATCCGGATGTGTACCTTAGACTGGGTGAAGCCGAAAGCTAGAGTTCTTAAGGGAATATTTGGTCGGTGGATTGAAGATGTTTTTTTTGCATTTACTACATTGTGAACCCCCAGAATTTAAAACATACCGCGATTATTCAATCACAGTCTGGACATGCGCATTAACGCATGCGCACCCAGGGAAAGGAACCCTTAACGGAACTATTCTCTCTGGAAGATGTTTCTTACAATCTTAATGTAATATAACATAACTAGCCGGATACTTGTCTGTTCAAGCAACTATGACCCCTACTCCTGGTTTCCATGCATACCTGGTCTACTCGGCCGTTCTGGTATTCGGAAACACTCCGCACCTTCGGGTCGAGAGGTTGAAGCGAAAAGGTCCGCCATGACAATCGTTTTACAAATTCAGCTAGAGTTACATATGCAAAGGAAAGTACATAGCCACTTGGACTCAAAACCTTCCTCTATGCTGTCCAGCAGGCTATCTAACTTACAATCCTGCTGGGAATACTTGGCGGCTACTTCCACTTGGTTATATACTAAACTAACAGGAATTTCTTCCCAATTTTACCCTAGCGGTCCGACCCGGGCCATGTGATTTGGATCCAGCCTGGTGTACCGCATTTTCACCATGGCCCAGGCCTCTCGCGCACCCTCTCGGCAGGCCGATATCTTCCATAGTCGTATATGCTGCCACACTCCCTTAAACAACTCTACAAGCTCCTCCATACTCCCTAGAGGAGAGGCGGGTGGCTATAAGGCCTTGGCTACGCTCTGCATTGCCTGCCGAGCTTGCTCGTGCAATTGCGATAGCCCTTGCAGAAGATCACTGGATGATCCGGACACCTCCTCTTCGGGACGGCCCATCAGCATACCTGCAATCATAGCTATATCAGCTACTTTTACCTCCAAACTGTTATAAGGTAAATTCGGCCACGTACTGAATATGCCGCCTCGCAGCTTTTTATTCTACTTTACGGAGTCGGCTAGCTGGGCTCGCGCATCTTTCAGTTCTTCGCCCAGTTTGGTGTTTGAATCTTGGAGTTTGTTTTTCTCCTCTCTGACTCGGGTCAGAACGCGCTCGCCTGCGGCATGTTGTCTCTTCGCCTCTTTTTCGCTCGTCTGAGCGGCCTTCAGTTCCTCTTCCAGTTGGTCCGATGACCCTGTTATGAGACAAGTAGCAGTTTCAATACAGCTGGCGTATCATTTTTTGTTTCTCGATGGAGGGAAATATTACCAGAGGACGCCTTCTTGAACTTTTCCAGTTCGGTGGTAGCAGCAGTTAGCTGTGTCCGGCACCGCTCCAGCTCTTGGGCTAGCAGGTCATTCTTGTCCATAAGAACCTGGTTACACAACGATCCTTAAAACATTTGTCCCAACTGCTTCAAGTCTCTGGGGCTGCTGGCACATGGTTATCAAATTCGGACAAGGTAAACTTACCTGCACATCTTTCAAATGTTGCTCGGTGGCTTTGTTAAGCCCATCTCGAGCAGCTCGGATGTATGCGTCAGCCGAGCTGAAGGCGCCGAACGCCTCTTTTGAGAAGCGGGGATTTCGTAAAATGGCCCTCCGGCGCCGGTGATTCATGGCGCTCTCCACCTCCGAATTGGTGACAGACATATTTTCTGAACCCTCGGCAGAAGGACAGTCCGGCGCCACTCCCATATCGGGCCCCGTCTCTTCGTCTAGAACCAAATCTTGTTAATTAGGAGTACGACTGGCCGGGTCCCCGGACACAGTTCATCGAACCTTTTTCCTGATACAAAATGAACATAGGAGTCATAGTTGGACGCAACTGCTAAAAAGAGCATAGTTGCGAACCCATACCTCTTCAAGGAAGGCCCGACCGTATCTCTGTTTGCCTTCCTCTTCGAAGGCCTGCCCGGCGCGGGAGTCGCTCTCTCTGGAGATGCCCCTGAGGCAGCACGACGCGCCGAACGCCTCCCCTTCTGAGCACAGGATGGTGCGGTGGGTGAGGAAGAACGAGAAAACCCTCTCGGACAAAGTGTCTCCTGATTACTTACATGGGAAGCAGGGAGAAGCCCGGGATAGTCGGTGATGATGGCCACTTCTGTGCCGTCATAGCTCGTTTGGTAAAATGTCCCATTCTCGAGCACCAAAAATATATCCGGATCCTCTTCGAATCCGGGGTCAAGGTCCCGATTGTGGCCCTCGGGCGGCGGGGCGGGGCAGTGAAGCCCCTCGGAAATCTTTCGCCAGTGCTGTTATAAATGGACGGGTTAATATTCATTGAACGAAGCTCAGGGAGTGGAATGAGTAGAGCAGAAGAGTTGCTAGGAGGACTGTACATGGAATATCCTTCTCTGTGCGTGATGCGCAGGAACTCCTCTTCCTCACCCTTGAACAGTTCAGCCAATATTTTGGCTAGGGCGGCAGGGGTGTTCGGACCTTTCCAGCCGCAGCGGGAAGCGTCATCTTCCCCATTGTAGTTCCACATGGGAAGTCCTCTGTATTGGAGTGGCTGGACTCCCCGTACTATGGAGGTCGCCATCACTTCAACTACCGTATAGCCGGACTGGGCAAGCGTCCTGATCTTGCTTAGGAGTTGGCGAACTTCCGCACTATCTTCCTCCTCGGGGCTCCAAGGGCGCCAGCTGTGGCGTTTCTTTAGAGGAACACTTGTAAACCCGGGGAGACCCCTCCGGACTGGATCTAGAAGTACGACGTCATCAATGTAAAACCATTCAGAGGTCCACTCTTCGGAAGCTTTCTTCGGTGTGCCGGATAGGTATCCGGTTTCAGCAATGCGCCATATTTTGGCCCCGCCCACTTCAAATATCGATCCTTCATGGTTGCGCGGGACAAGACAAAATAACCTTCTCCATAGATCGAAATGGGCCTCACAACCCGGGAATAGTTCGCATAAAGCGACATAACCCGCAATGTGAAGGATGGAGGCTGGGGTAAGATTGTGCAGTTGGAGGCCATAATACTCCAGAAGCCCTCGGAGGAATGGGTGAATTGGAAATCCCACGCCCCTTAGCAGATAGGGAACGAAGCACACTCCTTCCCCCGCAGATGGATTGGGGAAATCCTCCGCCTGGGTTTTGCCGTTGAGGGAAGCCAACCCTGCTCGAACAGGGACCAGATCCGCAGGGGGGAGAAATCGCTGCGTTTACAACTTCGCCAATTGACCGTGGGACACAGAGAACCTCACCCACTCGCCTTTCTCTGGGTCGGAACAGGAGGAGGAGTTAGGAATGCTAGCCATGTTGGAATGGTCTTTCCTGGCAATCTCTGAGGATTTTCTCCACGTGGTGCCGAATGGATCTGAGACCCAATCTCTTTAAATAGATGCTCTTTCTTGCATGGCCGGGGTGTTATTTGCAAAAAATACCCTGACCGTCTGTATTCGCTCGACACGTGGAAGCTGAAGTCATCGATGCACAAAAGCCGAGGGGTGCGACATTGAATTAAAAGCTGAATAAATTATTTGGAAGTCGTCGTCGGAGGAACCTTCCTTGCAATGCCGAAGACAATCTATGTGCCGAACACCTCGTCATTGAAGACTGGTTCGGAGGCTACTGAGGGAGTCCTGGACTAAGGGGTCCTCGGGCGTCCAGCCTGTTAGCCATGGGCCGGACTGATGGGCTGTGAAGATACGAAGACCGAAGACTGCACCTGTGTCCGGATAGGACTCTCCTTGGCGTGGAAGGCAAGCTTGGGGACCAAATATGTAGATTCCTTTCTTTGTAACCGACCTTGTGTAACCCTAGATCCTCCTGGTGTCTATATAAAGCAGAGGACTTAGTCTGGAGGGGGATATATTCATTACCATAGTCATACAGGCTAGACTTCTAGGGTTTAGCCATTACGATCTCGTGGTAGATCAACTCTTGTAATACTCATATTCATCAAGATCAATCAAGCAGGAAGTTGGGTATTACCTCCATAGAGAGGGACCGAACCTGGGTAAAACATCGTGTCCCCCATCTCCTGTTACCATCGACCTTAGACGCACAGTTCGGGACCCCCAACCCGAGATCCGCCGGTTTTGACACCGACAACAGGTTTGGGTACCCTAATACGTTGCACGTCTCCAACGTATCTATAATTTTTTATTGTTCCATGCTATATTATATTCTGTTTTACATGTTTATTGGGCTTTACTATGCACTTTTATATTATTTTTGGGACTAACCTATTAACCGGAGGCCCAGCCCAAATTGCTGTTTTTTTGCCTATTTCAGTGTTTCGAAGGAAAAGGATATCACACGGAGTCCAAACGGAATGAAACCTTCGGGAACGTGATTTTTGAAACAAACGTGATCCAGAGGACTTGGAGTCTACACTACAAAAAAAAGACACATCCGTGAATTTTGGGCCGAACGAATTTTTTTTCTGTCATACAGATGCCACTTCTATGACGATAATTGTGACAAAACCCGGTATCATCATAGATGTGGTGGGCTCCTACTTCTATGACAAAAAATCATGACAGAAAATGGGCTTTTCGTCCTGGGCGGGCCGGAGACGCAGCTGCATGACATTCTTTGGGCCGTCCATGACGGAAAAAACCATGGTAGAAGCGAGGGCAAGGAAAATTTCAGCGAGTTCCCGGTTACGGTGGGAGGTCAGGGGCCGAGGGATGCGCGTTTCTCTCGTACACGTACGCGCGTGTGTGCGAGGCGTTGGCTCTAACTGAACCGAGCGAGGCGTTGGACTCTAACTGAACCCGAGCGATTGCACTGCAGGCTACGCGTTACTGAACCCGAGCAATCGATCGATGGCTGTTAACTGAACCCGATCGAGCGATTCCTTCGCTACTGCTGCTAACTGAAGCCGATCGATGCTGCCTCTGGGATGAACAGTGAGTGTGTGTGTGTGTGGGGGGGGGGGTTGGATGAACAGTGAGCGGTGCCCTTGCCTCTGGATGAACAGGACCCCGTGGTGTGGAGGGCTGGATGAACAGTAGACGGTGGAGGGGTGCCCGTGGAGGGGTGGTTGAACAGGACCCCGTGGTGTGGAGGGCTGGATGAACAGTAGACGGTGGAGGGGTGCCCGTGGAGGGGTGGTTGAACAGTAGCCGGTGGAGTAGCGCGCGGTGGAGGCTGGATGAACAGGAGCCCGTGGAGGCTGGAGGAGGTCGACGGTAGCCCATGGAGGCTGGAGGAGGTCGACGGTGGAGATGAACAGTATCCCGTGGAGTCCCGTTTTGCGGTACGCCACACCCCTCCCGATGAACAGGACCCCCGTTTCGACCGTAGGAGGTCCGTTTCGTCCGTTTTGCGGTACGCCACACCCCTCCCGATCAACAGGACCCCCGTTTCGACCATAGGAGGTCCGTTTCGTCCGTTTTGTGGTACGCCACACCCCTCCCGATCAAAAGGACCCCCGTTACGACCGTAGGAGGTCCGTTTCCTCCGTTTTGCGATACGCCCCACCCCTCCCGATCAACAGGACCCCCGTTTCGACCGTAGGAGGTCAGTTTCCTCCGTTTTGCGGTACGCCACACTCCTCCCGATCAACAGGACCCCCGTTTCGACCGTAGGAGGTCCGTTTCCTCTGTTGTGCGGTACGCCAGACCCTCCCCATGAACACGACGCATTCCGTTGCCTCCCCATGAACACGACGCATTCCGTTGCCTCCCCATGAACACGACGACGACGTTGTTTCTCCGTTCCGACCCAGCCATGTACACGAGCCCTGGCCGTACGTATGCGTGAGTAGGCGTTCGAGACCCCGCCCGTATGTACACATACGTGGCCGTATTTTCTTTCTTGCACCCTGGCCGCTGTACGTACATGTACATGCTACGTGCGCGCCTCTACTACGACACGTACTCGCCTCTACTACGACACGTGCGCGCCTCTACATCCACCAGTATATATGTACGTACATGTTTGCGACCAGAATGACAACGGTATGTACGCTTCGACTAGGTGGGTCCCGACTGTGAGGCACTTCCTTGCCTGCGAAGATGTAGCTGGTGGGTCCCAGCAGTCAGGGGGCGAATCGTTTTTTGCCCGGACGCACTTCCTTGCGTGCGAAGATGTAGCTGGTGGGTCCCAGCAGTCAGGGGCAAACGTTTTTTCGTGAAATACAGTGGCCCGTCCGGTGGGTCCCCGCTGTCAGGTGGAGGAATAATTATTTTGCACGTAATAAGGAGGCACTTCCTTGCTGCGGCCGTGGACCTAGCTGTCAGCCTCTCCACGTACAGTCCACGTCCGATGGAAGCCATTCCTTGACCACGTTGACCACGCCGTGCCGAGAGCACCAAGGCGGTGGACGACGGCGAGTCCTAGGAAGGGGACGATGTGGAGCCAGGGAAGACGCGGCAGTGGATGCCCACACGTAGAGGAGTACGAGGGTTCACTGGTTCGCTCCGGTGTGAGGCTACCGTTGCCGCAGAATAACAGGGGGTGTGGGTGAGTAGAGGGATGGCCTGGCCAGCGGTGGGAGTAGTAGGGGGCGGTGAGGCCTCCGCCGCATCGCAGCCGGCCACGGGAGGTAGGAGCACGAGGCACGACCGGCGCTGGTTTGGGCGGCTGGAGCAGGAAGACCAGAGGTTAAAGAAGCACTACGGCCGTTGGATGGACATCGTACGGTCACTAGAGCTAGAATCGTGCATATTGACTAAGTTGACAAAGCCCTCCGTCCCCGTCAACTTAGTAGGCCCACAAGTCAGCCTGCCACTATACTGGGTCCCAGCTAACAGGGGGAGTATTCATTTTTTTGTGCGTAATAAGGAGGCACTTCCTTGCGTGCGAAGATATAGCTGGTGGGTCCGAGCTGTCAGCGACGGTAACGTTTTTTTGTGAAATACAGAGGCCCTTTCGGTGGGTCCCTGATGTCAGGTGGAGGAATCATTATTTTGTGCGTAATAAGGAGGCATTTCCTTGCGTGCGGCCGTGGACCCAGCTGTCGGCCTCTCCACGTACAGTCCACTTCAGATGCATGTCGGTCGTTGACCACGTTGACCAGGCCGCGCCGAGAGCACCAGGGCGGTGGACGACGGCGAGGCCTAGGAAGGGAACGACACGGAGGCAGGGAAGACTCGGCAGTTGTTTCCCACGCGGAGGGGAGTACGACTGTACGAGGGTTTACTGGTTCGTCTGCCGTCGCCGGAGAATAACAGCAGGTGTGGGTGAGTAGAGGGATGGCTAGGCCAGCGATGGGAGTACGGTGGGGCGGTGAGGCCTGCACGGTAGCACAGCCGGTAGTGGGAAGGAGGGAGCTGGCAGTCCCGCCGGCGCTTGTTTGAGCGGCTGTAGCAGGAAGAGCAGAGATTGAAGAAGCACGACGGCCATTCGATGTACATCCAACAGTCACTGCTCGTGTGTCAACCTTTTTTTAGGAAAGCCTCAAATATGTGGAAAACAGCATACATCCCATCTGCCATTATTTCTAATAATTTACAGCCCATTTGCTAATTCTTAAGGTTTTTTGGAGCCCATATTCTTTTTGTTAGCATTACAGCCCATATTGTGGCCAGGGTTAAAAAATTGTACGAAATTTTGCATATTTCGGTGCGGTCCGAACTGTTTTTAATCCTGAAATTTCGACTCACATTCAAACTAATTTTAAAAATAAATGTATATCAATATAAAATCCAACAAATTCTCCACGCATAAAAATTAAGGTAATTTAAAATCTCAAAATGAAAAAAAAGATATTTGAAACTAATTGCCGGTTTGATGTGTTTTAAAAATGTACAGCCCATTTCTCATTACTGATAGGCCATGTTCTCGGCCAGCCGAATGAAGCTCTCCTTGTCTTGAAAGATTTGCAGCCCAACAGGCCTGACAAAGCGACTTACTTGGCAAGTCACAAAAAAACTGGGCTGTGGCCGTGGACCCAGCTGTCGGCGTCTCCACGTACAATACTCTTCCGATGGAAGTTGGTCGTTGACCACATTGACCACGCCGCGCCGAGAGCACCAAGGCGGTGGACGACGGCGAGGCCTAGGAAGGGGACGATGCGGAGCCGGGGAAGACGCGATAGTGGATGCCCACACAGAGAGGAGTACGAGGGTTCACTGGTTCGGCTGCGGCGTGAGGCTGCCGTCGCCGCAGAATAACAGGGGGTGTGGGTGAGTAGAGGGATACCCTGGGGCAGCGGTGGGAGTAGTAGGGGGCGGTGAGGCCTCTGCAGCATCACAGCCGGCCACGAGAGGCAGGAGCACGCGGCACGACCGGCACTGCTTTGGGCGGCTGGAGCAAGAAGACCAGAGGTTGAAGAAGCACTATGGCCGTTGGATGGACATCGTACGGTCACTGGAGCTAGAATCGTTCATATTGACTAAGTTGACAAAGCCCTCCGTCCTTGTCAACTTAGTAGGCCCACAAGTCAGCCACCCACTATGGTGGGTCCCAGCTAGCAGGGGGTATTCATTTTTTGGTGCGTAATAAGGAGGCACTTCCGTGCGTGCGAAGATATAGCTGGTGGGTCCGACCTGTCAGCGGGGGGAACGTTTTTTTGCGAAATACAGAAGCCCTTCCCACGTACAGTGCGTAATAAGGAGGAACTTTCCTTGCGTGCGACCATGGACCTCGTGGGTCCCAGCCGTCAGGCTCTCCACGTACAGTCCTCTTGCGATGACTCTCGTATGTTGACCACGCCGCGCCGAGCGCACCGAGGCGGTGGACGACGACGAGGCCCCAGACTGGAATGACCCGGAGATGGGGAAGACGCGGCAGTGGAGTTGCAGACGGAAAGGAGTGGGAAACTTGACTGGTTCGTGTGCGGGGTGGGCCTACACTCGGCAGAGAATAACAGGAGGTGCGGAGTGGAGGGATGGCCTGGCCGTCGGCGGGGTAGGGTTTCGCTGAGGAGTGCAAAACAACGCCGCTGGAGGCCGAAGGCTGGAGCACGCGGTTCCGGCAGCGCTGGGGGAAGAAGACGAGAGATTGAAGAAGAATGCCGGCCGTTGGATGTAAATCCTACGCCTTCTTAGGCTTCGACCTACTGGCCCACATGTCAGCGAGTCCATTTGTTTTTTAGTCCATTTGGTGGGCTGGGTGAAACAATGATGTAGCATCTATGCAGCCCGTTTAAATCCCATTTGCATTTTTCTCAAAATTCGCGGACTTGCTGGGCTGGGTGAAAATATCATGTTGGGCTAGACGGAGAAATGTTATAAAAACATAAACACATGATTGCATGTCAGTAAAATCTTATCAAGCTTATGTACGCAATCACTAGGAGTTAACTTGCCAAGTTATATATAAACAATTATTATTATTATTTTGTAAGAACTTTCAACTTATGAAATAAAATATCATTTTAATTTGATGAGTTAATAGTACGTGGGGTATTATTATTTTTTAGGCTAGACGTGGGACAGTTGAGTTGGTTCTAGGGGAAAGTACTGGGACAAAACTCAGTTTACATCGAAAAAGAAAGTGGGAGAAAATTCAGAGACCTGCTGGGTCCACCTGAGGAGGGGAATATGTTGGGAGGAAGGAGATTCAAAGCACGGCAGCCGAGTGAACTAGTTTTTTTTACGGACAAGTGAACTAGTTTACATACATAAGCAAATAGCCACTAAAAAAAGCAATCAGGTTAATGGGTTCTTAAAAGAAATATTTCGGACAAAACAGATAATTACGACACATAGGCTAATGCATGAAACACTCAGATGATAAAGGTGCTTATAAACAGATAAAGTACAACACCTAGACCTTCCTGGCACGCTTGATCATGACGCTGCGGCCGTCCGTGTACTCGTCGGTTACGGGAAGCAGACACGCCCTCATGTCCAAGATCTGCCTGTACATGTCGTAGCATGCGTATGCGTCCTTGGCAGCGGAGGTTATGTAGGCTAGATCCAGAGGTACCTCCCACGTGTTCAGGTCGTCTTCTTTCATGTTGGCGTATCAGGGGTCGATGATGGTCTCAGCGAGGTCAACCACGGAGTCCTTCTCCTGCCCGTTGCTGATGATCTTCTATTGCTTCTGGATGTCGACAAGCTTGTTGCACCAGATGGCCGAATCATCGCGTTCTTCCTTCTCTCCACCGTAGCGAAGGTGCAGTCGGCGCTGCCGATGAAACGGGCGAATGCTCCAGAACCTGGTGCAGCCATAGGACTGAGGTGAGGCAGAGCTTCACCGAGTCCGTATCGTTGGTGTACATCACATTCAACTTGGTGCAGCCATAGGACTGAACGACGAACTCAAAGGGGAACTCCTTGCTGAAGTCCATATCCAGCAGGCTCACCCCTCAGATCGCCATTGGAGTCTCTTCGAGTGAACGAGTGTGTAGGCGGCGGCAGCAGTTCGTTTTTCAGCTCTTGGGGAACTGGATTCAATAGTAAGCTGAGTGTGTACAGGCGACAACAGTTACTACCCCTCCCTCGTCCGCTGCACGCCCGGTAGAAGATGCACCCTCGGCCACACGTCGGTTCACGAGCGGGTCTGTATTGGTACTGTAATAACAGGAGTTAGTGGTCACTTTACTTAAATTTAATTAGCTTTAATAGAAATTTATACTTACAAGCAATGCATTCGCTCGTTCTATCAGTGCCACAGGATCAACATGCACAACAATTAGAATTATTATTCTCAGGACGCACACGATCAGCACATTTGTCACACTTTCACAAAGATAATACTACCAAGTTTGAACTGTTTGTTATGGTTGTTGTCCTCTACATCATCATGCCGTGTTTCCCAGCTTGCAAGATTCAGAACCAACAAATAAGATCCAAATAATAAGTACAACAAAGATGCCTACACATCTCATTGATTCCCAGCTTGCAAGATTCAGAACCAACAAATAAGATCCAAATAATAAGTACAACAAAGATGCCTACACATCTCATTGATTCCCAGCTTGCAAGATTCAGAACCAACAAATAAGATTCAAATAATAAGTACAACAAAGATGCCTACACATCTCACTGATTCCCAGCTTGCAAGATTCAGAACCAACCCATTAGAGCCTTTTGATAAAGTGAATATCGGGATTAAATCCATCTTGGCTAGCCATGCCATACAATCGAAGAACTTAGCGAATGCTCTTGACCGTCACAACATCTGTAGTTGAGTATTCCTGTTTGCACATCACAGATAATAAAGAGCATGATTACTATAATACTGGCACTATTGGAAGCCAACCTGCAGCTCCACTCGATGATTCAATTCATGCCACTTTTTCTGCAGTTCACCAGAATGAAGTAAAAATTGTATCATTCAGCTAGCAAGAAGTACTTGCTCTTGTGAGCTGGCAGGTTCTTCTTTAGTAGTTGCACAAAAATTGAGCAACATTACGGTTGGCCGTCCGGCTCATGTAAGGTGCAACTATAATTTTCTTATCCTTTTGTGCAGTTCCACTAAAATAAAGTGCCATTGTGGTGACAGTGACGGCTCCATCTTGCAAAGGCTAATAAAATGTTGCACGATATTACCAGCAGAACTTGACGGAGATTTTGGAAACTCCAATCACCATTTTGTGCAGTTCCACCAAAATTGAGAGATGTTGCCCACGTGACATTTTAGTTGAACTGCACAAGATACTCATTCCAAAAAAAGTGTTTTGTGCAGTTCACCAAAAGGTCACAATAGCAACAAGGTGAAATGGATATCCCTATCTGCACAAAAAGATAGAAAGTAAACAGTTGCTGGTCAATAAGAATATACGAAACATATACAAAATGAAAAGAAGCATCTTAATTATGTTCATGGCAATAACGCAAGGACAGTAGAAATTTTAAAACGTCAGCAATGCTTCATGTTACCAGAAGGATTACAATCAACAATGAGATTCCTCAAATATGGGATTACTTTAATGGTGGCATTGCTTGTTTACCAGACACAGTAAATCAACAGCAGCTAAAGAGTTGGTTTAAGGGCATGGGACCGTGGGGACACCAGGACACTCAGCAGCGTAAAGGAGCAACTTACTTATCATACTGGGGAAAACAGCAGGAGTGCCATTTGTAACACAGTTTAATTGCATCTTATCACTGGAGGCATTAGATTAACAATAACACTGGTTAGACATGTCCCTAAGGTGACAGTGTGATCGCTTCATTTTACATGCGCCCTTACGTTAACAACAGCAAAAGGTTGGTATAAGGACATGCAACAGTGGACGCATCAGTACAATGTACCTACAAGGAGGCATAAAGTGGTGATGCCGAGTTTTTTCATGCTATGTGAGGGCAGCAAACCTAATCCTGGAGACCTTGTACTATGTGAGGGCAGCAAATCTAATCCTGAAGACCTTTTACTATGTGAGGGCAGAAAATCTAATCCTGGAGACCTTTTACTATGTGAGGGCAGCAAATCTAATCCTGGAGACCTTTTACTATGTGAGGGCAGCAAATCTAATCCTGAGCCTTTTACTATGCGAGGGCAGCAAATCTAATCCTGAGACCTTTTACTATGTGAGGGCAGCAAATCTAATCCTGGAGACCTTTTACTATGTGATGGCAGCAAATCTAATCCTGGACATACTCTGTTGACTTGTCCACCAGCCGTCACTTTCTATCCTTTTTTCAACCAATAAAAGATCTGTTCCTTATCCAGTTTGTACTGCGTTTTCCCATTATTTCCCTTTTCAACCAAGAGACCGGTTGGGTATCCGGTCTCTACTACTTTCACCATATTATTTCCTCTTTGAATCAAGTCCTAGATTCATGCTACAACTTTCCCCCCTTTCTTCATTGTTTGAACAAAGCCCTAGATTCGAATGCATGAAGTAGCTTTACCTCTAATAATACTAAAAATTTAGGTGGCTTTGGAAGAGCTGATGGGAGTAGAAAAAGATGCACATGCAGACACGTGGGGAGCTGGGGCAGTAGAGCAAGGTCTCTTTCGAAGGACTTATACTTGAGGGTCGTCGGGATGTCGGCGGCGGCAGGTCGGATCTGCGGACAATACGGCAGGGAGGAAGAAGGGTCGGAGGACCTCCCGAGCCGGCACTGTGTCGGAGAGAACGGCACGGGCGGAGGATCGGGCCCCTCCGGCAGCTGTGGGTTTCCTCCCTCGGCGGCGATGACCACGTGAACGATGCACCTTTTAGTCCTCTACACACACCGGCCGAAGGGATCCGGCCGGATCTGTGACCACCGGTGAGCAGAGAGAAAATGTTGCTACCGCTGTCTTGTTTATATCTGGAGAGGATGAGAGAATGAAGAGAGCAACCCTAGTAAAGCAAGCGCTCAGGCCCCTGCGTCCATATATAGTGGAGTGATTGTCTTTTTTCTCTCCACAACAAGCGTTTCAATTTGTGTACATGGCATTAAAGAAAACAAACTCTCTATTTAAGGTGACTACTGTACGACTCCTACTTACTACTAGTAGTACTACAGTATTGTTCACTTGTGCTCCCCGCCCCTCCATTCATTGAACAACCCCACGGGTGAATAAACATACAGTAAGTACTGTATTTATATAGAACGAAAAAGCTCGAACTATTTTCGCGTTGTTAAAAGTTGAGGGCGGGGCTTTTCCCGGGCAGTATGTGCGGTAGTTTTCGGGTAGGCGGTTTGACAGAGAGGCGAGGAGGGTGAGCGAGTGGGGCTGTGCGATTTGACGGCGCGTTACTGCTGGAAAGACTTGTGATATGACCACTCACTATAGTCATGAATTACTGGCGCTCCGACCGGGGTGATGCCCCCTTCCGTTCCGCGCTCTAATCTGGTGCATGACACGTCGACCCGGATGCTGGCTCTCCCACATGTCGGAGTAGTAAGAAGGAGCAAAGAATGATGCGGTATATACTAGTACTATACTACAGTACTACTCAGGTCAGAGGAGTGCGAACCACGGCAGCCCAGTGAACCAGCAGTGCGAACCACGGTAGCCCAGTGAACCAGCAGTAGAAAACAATGTGGTGATATGGCCATAAAAACAATGTGCTACGGTCCACACTGTAGCATGTACAGTAACACTCCTCTTTGTTTGGATCCCTGAGTTAGAGCTAGTTTGGGTTGAAATAGCCTCAAATTATCGAAACAAGAGGGGTTAGTTTGAGCTAGTTTGCTCTAACCCAGCTAAAAAAACTAGCCCGATGGAGAGGTTCTAATTGGGTTAGTTATCCTCGGGCCCACTAAAAGAGAACTAAAAAAATCTCCCCTGCCCGCACTAGATCGCTCCCCCCTCTCGCACAACTCCTCTCTGTTCCCCATAGGGTCGCTCGCCCTCTCTCTCCTCCGGCCACTCTCTCCTTCCGGCCTCCGCCGCCCTACTCCGGCCGCCCTCTCCCTCCGGCCTTCGAAGGTCGCCCCGCTCCCCCTTCACTAGTCGTTTTTCTCCCTCTGTCGTGTGCGGCGGTGGCACATCTACCAGGAAGGTCGCGAGAGGGGTGAGTTTGTTCGTTCCTTCTCTGTTTCACGACCATATCATTGATCTTGCTTGCTCTAGCGCTAATTCTGATTTGGAAAAGTAGATCCTGATCAAACTTGGTATAGATTTGTGGTGCACGCATGTAATTGTTTGATGCTGCTTGAGGAGGTAATAAATCTTTCTAGAGGCCCAAAGATTCAGGTCACCTTTCTAGGTATTTCAATTTCAGGCTTGCATTATTTCTAGAGGCCCAAAGATTCAGTTCAGCTTTCTAGGTATTTCAATTTCAGGCTTGCATTATTTCTAGAGGCCCAAAGATTCAGTTCACCTTTCTAGGTATTTCAGTTTCAGGCTTGCATTATTTCTAGAGGCCCAAAGATTCAGTTCACCTTTCTAGGTATTTCGCTTTCAGGCTTGCATTATTTCTAGAGGCCCAAAGATTCAGTTCACCTTTCTAGGTATTTCAGTTTCAAGCTTGCATTATTTCTAGAGGCCCAAAGATTCAGTTCACCTTTCTATGTATTTTAGTTACAGGCTTGCATTATTTCTAGAGGCCCAAAGATTAAGTTCCCAGACGGCGGCAAGCGGCCCTGCTACCCATGCCGGTGTCGACCTCAACTCCCGGGGCTTGGGCTCTACAGAGCCTTCCTCCAGAGCGATGATGGCGAGCTCCTCCCTCGGTGCGTGAGGGGCTCCGGGCTCCCTCCCTATCGTGAATGACTTCCGTGATGAGTTAGCTCATTCTTTGTTTCATGAAGTGTTTTTTTATTTTGTGAAGCTTGATTGGCGACTTGTATGTTTAAGTGGTATATCTCATTTGTATGGACAAAGTAAAAATTATCATGTTTTGCATGCTTGATTTGTATAGATGGTTCGTTTATGTCAATTGTGAGCGGGAGGAGGCCATAGAAGAGCCGGCCACACCAAGAGGGTGCTTGGATCCAAGGGACTTATTTTAGTCTGACTAAAAATAATCTCTTTAAGAGGCTAAAGTTCCAAGCACCCCTGACTAAAGAGGGGCTAAAACTAGTCTTGAGACTAAAAATTTTTAGTCAGGGCTACCCCTACTAAAATGTGGATTAGTCCTCTCTCTCCTCATTTAACTCCTCTCCTTTAACACAGGCGAGTTCTGGATTGGAGGGTTTGGAGGATAATAAATGCTCATTAACTTGATTTTAGTCTCTTTAGTATTTGGATCCAAGCATGGGTGAGGCTAGGAAGTTTTAGTCCCACTACTTTTAGTCATGGAACTAAAACGTATCCAAGCACCCTCCAAATCCGGCAGGAAATAGGGTCCAAAGTAGTCAAATGATTGAGATAGAGCATTTATTGTCAATCTAACCCTGCCATCCATACACCTCTTTGGTTTAGAGTTAGTTTAGGGTTAGAATCTAACTCTAACCTCTAACCGAGTTAGAGTTCTCCTCGTCTCGGTTCATCGCCATCATACTTTCCCCATTCCTGTGTTTTCAGTATCCTGCGAATCAAAGCGGCCCTTTTTTTGCGGGAAAAATCAAAGAGGCCCTTAGACTGGTTTCGGTCCGGTCATTTTTTATAAACGTGTTATGTCCAAAATTTAATGAACATGCTCCGGTTTCCACGAAAATAATCCGGTTTCATGTAGTAATTCATTCATTTATTTATTCTTCTGCGGGGGGTTTGCATGTAATTCGTGAGATCTGAAATGTAAAGTACCCCGGCATATGCTCCGAGTCGTGCATGCACTACGACCCAGATGCTCGATGTCCCACATGTCGGCGAATGGGAGCACGTGGAAATAGCCTAGGAGTACATATAGGAGGATAAACGCGTGAAATAACATGTACTGTGAAGCGTCGCCGCGGTTCGAAAAGGAGACCTAAAGTGATGACAGCTATAGGTCGCACGCACCCAACTAGTGGTACTAGACATACGACTAATTTTTCCCTCAAAAAAAAGAGGCACGAGTGCTCAGTACTCCTATTCTATAAACACGAGTCCCATCTAACAACAGCGTCCGTGCTACAGCTAGCTCTCCTCCCTCGTTTCTCTCTTCTAGTAATTCTAAACTCGGCCGACGCCCGGTGGGCGGGGTGGGTTTGCTCAACTGTGGCCCCACCTCACAGTGAAAATGTTACGACTGGAATAAAAATGCCATATACTCCCTCCGTTCATAAATATAAGCCTTTTTAGATACTATTTCAAATAGAATACAACATACAGATGTATGTAGACATAGTTTATATTGTAGATTCACTCATTTTGCTCCGTATGTAGTAGTCACTTGCTGGAATCTTTAGAAAGACTTATATTTGGGAACGAAGGGAGTACTATACTTATAAAACATTAAGGCCACGAGGCGATGCAGTGCTGGTTACAGGAGGCAAGAAGAGATGCATCCATCGACGACGTCCACCTCCTCGACTCAGGGCGCCGGCCCACCGAACGACGCCTAAGTAGCAGCGGCTTTCGTGGCCAGGTCGACGTGCTTCTGAACAATGGCGTCCAAAGATTCCAGCCGCTGGAAAAAGGCCAACGTCTTTCTGTCCTCGCTTGCCTTGTAGTGGCCTATGTAGACGATTTCCTCGTAGACGTGGATGTGCAGGTCGACGGTTTCTTGCATGGCGAGGCGCTGCGCGGCGAGCGCGGCCTCGAGGTGCACATTCTTCGTCGCGACCTCCGGCACCTGTAGGGCCACCAGGGCTTGAAAGAGTTCGTCACCATGGAGGCCGATGAGGGTGGCAGGCAATGAGGAGCCTGGGCACGCGGGCTGGAGCAGTACGACAAGGTCGTCCGCGCGCTTCTTGACGGCGGTGAACTTGCGGATGGAGTTGACCATCATGTCGTCCATGCGAGAGGCGAAGCCGGCGTCGGCGAGGGCTACGATGCCTGCGGTCGCCAGCACCGTCTGGAAACGCTGCGCGGTGCGGGGCCGCAGGCCGGCGCCTTGGATGATTTGGCACAGCCGACTGCCGCTCGCGTCCATTGCCTCCATAGGTGCTTATGGCTTCTGGTCACTTGGTCTTGGATTGGAGTGAGCAGTGTTGCGCAGAGACTTGGGAGTAGATGGATTGGAGTGGTGGGGCGCTTTATTATATGAGAGTCCAAACTCTGTTGCATTCACATCGTGCTGGCTCTATTCTGCTTCTCCAATTAATTCCCTCTGCATGTAATTGAGGATGCATCATTGACCGTTCAACGTCTCGGGAACCGCTACCCTCTCCCTCCTTGGCATTCAAGCACCTATGGACCCGTCGACGACGAGGTGCCTATGGTGACTTCGTAAATTTCAAGATGATAGTGTCGTGCGTGTGTGCGTTCATAGGGGTGAGTGTATGCACGTGTATATGAGCGCTTGCGTCTGTACTGTGTAAAAAAACGTAAATGCATGTCAAAAAGAGACTAGTCAGCATACTCAATATTGTGCACCTCGGAGAGGAAAATGATAGAACTAGTACGTATTTATTTACGGTGCAGATTCACTCATTTTGCTCCATATGTACTCCATCTCGGTGTAGTCTAGTCACTTGTTGAAATCTCTAGAAGGGCAAATACTCCTTTCTGGTTTACAGGGCTATACTAGCAAGTAGTTGTACGTACTAGTACAATAGTGGGCTCACATAGCAATTTTGTCTAATGCAAGAGCCTGGCTATATGCGTGCTCCAATGTCCGCAACTGCAATCTTCGGTTTGCGCTTGGCTCTTCGCCTCTTCGAGAAGACGAACAATGATGTTACTACTACTGCTTCTACAGTGTCGAATCCACTGCTGCTTGTCCGTCCACCGCGAGCGGGATGGATAGCTTGTTGTAGAAGTACTACTAAGAAAAAGCCTGTCCTTGTTTGCGAGCAACCGCGCGCATGGATGAGGGAGAAGGCGTGTAGTAAAATCAAGCTTCTCCTCGTTGTACGAGTTGACGTGACACATCATAGCACTGGCCCCACATGCTTGCCTCTAAACTTGGCTGAAAGACCCGCAGTGTACAATATACTTGCTGCAACCTCTAACATTTACCCACCACAAATTAAAATATATGTGGCCGTATGCATCATTCTGATGCAGAGGCCGGGGAGTCCCCCCTTTTCGAAAAAAAACAAATTAAAATATATATTCCTGTCTTGACCAGATGAGCGTGCAAACTACAATCACTAGGGTGTCAGGTAGGGCCAGAAGACTATTTTAATTTTTTTTAAAAACTTCAAGACGGCCACATAGCATGGAGCCGACCCCAACGATTTTAAGCTTACAGGCACGGTACACGCTATCCTAGACTACTCTACACATGAAACTGCCACACGAGCGTCCGGGCTGCGCTTGGCTCTTCGCCTCTTCGGGAAGTCGAACAATGATGGAGTACTACTGCACTGGTGGAGTACTACAGTACGCTTCTGGCCATCTGACACCGATTGAACTGCTGCATGTCCACCGCGTGCGGGAGGGAGAGCATGTAGCGAAAGCTTCTCCTAGTCTTGCCAGCCACCACGCTCATGGGCGAGGGAGAGGATAATCAAACTTCTCGTTGATGTACAACCTGTCATACAACCAAAGGCAGGTGCAGTTAAGTCCGCGAGGGAGAGGATAATCAAACTTCTCGTTGATGTACGAGTTGACGCGACACATCAAAGCACTGCACTCGATATATTTCAATAATTTGCGTTTACCGATGCATTAATTACAACGCATGTATGCATGCCGTGACTCTCCTTTTGATACTTGCATGTGTTGATTTAATTCACCTTGAAGTAGTATAAAATATGTGACGGTAAAGCTTTGTAATACCCTGGCCCAAGTCGAGAGATGGTTGTGCACAAGGAGGGCGAGATCATGCAGACCGAACAGGACCCGACGATGGAGCTCTCTAAGGTCTCGATGGACCTCACCGTGCTCCACTGCCCCTTGTGCCTCCGCCCCTTGACGCCTCCAGTGTATGAGGGTCGAATACACCTCGTCCGTTCGGCTGATTGAGCAAGGTGCAGGTTTCTTGATTGATGTGCTGTTCGATTGATTTCTCTAGTGCAAGGGAGGGCACCTGGCCTGCGCGGACTGCCGCGTCGAGCGCCCCGGGAACCAGCGGCAGTGCTAGAAGTGCGAGCGCGGCGGTGGCTTCGACGTGCGGAACACGGCGGTGGACTCCGTCCTTTCGTCGGTGAGGGTGGAGTGCCCGCACGAAGGCTGTGGGCTCTACGTCACTTACCACAAGCTCGCCGATCACCAGAGCGTGTGTCCGCTCGCGCCTTGCAAATGCCCCATGCCCGTCTGCGGCTACGAAGGCCCGCCGCCGGTGCTCTACCACCACATCAGCATCGCGCATCCCATGCCCGTGCACAGGATCCAGTACGGCAAGGTGCTCCAGCTGCAAGTGCCACTATCGGAGCCATGGCTCTTGCTGTTCGCGGAGGAGGACCGCCGCGCGTTTTTCTTGGTCGGCAGCGTGCTCGACATCGGCGCGCCTATCACCATGTCGGTCGTCTGCATCAGAGCGGGGGCGTTCCCACTGCCGCACTACGTGGCCAAGCTGTGGGCGAACGGCCCGCCGGGGGAGCCCAAAGGCACGACCGACGCCGTCAAGGTGGAAATGGAGGTGACAAGCAGCAAGGATCCCGCCGACGTCGACGTGCAGGAGCTGACCTTCTTGACAGTTCCGCCCAAGCTGCTGGTCAGGGCTAAGCTTGTGTCCCTCCACATTCAGATTGACAAGCTCACGTCCTAAATGTTTCTAGAGTGCCTTCTATTTATCTTAGTAATATGCTAATATAGGGATTACCTTGGTCTACTTTAGCTTAAGAAATGGTGGGTTTTGGTGGCGATGTAGCAATTACTTCGACATCAGATCAGTAATTTCCAACAGTCGAACAGATATTTTGTGTCTGTTGGATATAAAGCTCCTTTGGGTAAGAAGTACTACTTGTCATCAAAATGGATAAAAGGAGATGTATGTAGACGTATTTTATTTCTAGATACGTCCCTTTTTATCCATTTTGATGACAAGCACTCCCTCCGTTCCACAATACATGCCTTCCATTTGTCAAAATATAGATGTATCTAGACATGTTTTAGTATATAGGTACATCCATGATAGAGCCGATCGGATGGTTGAGAACACTACAATTCGTAGCTACAGATGCGTGTGTGACTCCCAGATGCAGAGGCCGGGGGTCATCATCCTCCTTTTCGAGAAAAAACAGACGCGTTTGTGAGAGGACGAGTGCGTGCGTGCACCTCTTCTCTTCCTGTATAACGTACTACTAAACTCAGAGTACAAGTTTTTGTGGGTGGCACGATGGTGCGTGCGAGAAGTCCCGAGAGATAGGTTTAATGCGTCTGAAAAAAGACTAGCCTAGAGCTCGCCACGCGACTATTCCTGTCGAACGCCCCATTAACCGTAAGATATGTATACGACGGTGCCAGTTATTGCACGTACACAGCAGTACTCCCTCCTTTCCGGTTTATAGGGCTTAATTCAAAAATCTCACCAACCAAGATGGTGAGTGGTGGAATATTTTTTGTAGTTTGCAAAAGCACCTAATTAATGCTCTTGTTTTTCTCAAAAAATTATGTTTATCAATGCATTAATTGCAATGCATGCATGCATAAAGTACATGCATTGGTCAATTTTCTCTTAATACTTGCATGCAATGATTTAATGCACCTTGGAATCTGAACATGTGTTGGGGAACGACCAAATTGAGCCTTGTAAAATGGAAAAACTAAAATTTTGAGATAAGCCCTATAAAACCGGAAAGGAGGGAGTAGAAAAAGAAGTACTCCATCCGGGAATAGTGCCGCACTTCGAAACCAGAACCGTCAATAAATTTTGAGCTTGCGTCTCGTCACATTCCAAATTACTCCACGCTATATTGAATTGCAAACCTGTTCACACCGATCAGAACCTAAGCGGTTTCCCACTTAGGAGCATATTAGTACCACGCTATATTGAATTGCAAACCTGTTCACACCGATCACAACCTAAACGGTTTCCCACTTAGGAGCGTATTAGTACTCGGTTATAAATACTAGTATGCCAAGATGACTGCACATTCCTCCTCAACTCCTCATCCACAAAAACAAACAAGTCATTCAGCATCCTTCCCTTGCGTCTGCCATGGCCAGCGTGAGTTCTGGGTCAAGAGATTGCCACCAGGGAGAGGCGAGCATGGAAGCGGAAGCACGAGAGATGTCCCGCCTCGCTGCGAGAGCAGCCGACATGTCCCGCCGCGCGGAAGTGGCAGCACAGAGGTCCCGCCGCGCCGCTGAAGCAGCACGGAGGTCCCGCCGCGCCGTCGATGCAGCAGACTGGTCCGGCCGCGCCGCGGAAGCAGCAGAGATGTCCCGCCGCGCCACGAATGCAGCAGAGATGTCCTGCCGCGCCGCGGCGGCCTGGGAAAATTTCTCGCGGGCAGACGACGACTGTTACAGGCACATGCATGCGATCGTCCATAGCCAGATGGATCAGATCTCCGGCTGGGCGAGGTTGCAGGACGACATGAAAGCCTCGTTTGAACAGGCTACCGGCGTCATCTGGCAACTAAGGGAGGGCAATGAGAGGCTCCGGGCCGAGCAGGACCTGCTGAGGGAGAAGATCGTCCGAAGTGCAGACCAGCAGGAGGAGACCAGTGCCTTGTTGAAGAGGACCGGCGGCATCGTCAAGAAACTTATGGACGAGAATGACATGCTCCGCAATGAGCGCCAAAGGCTGGTGGAGGAATCCGTGGATGTTGTCAAGCAGCGTCTTGAGGACACGAAAGAGCTCATCGCCGCTCGCCGCGGAGACTAGTTCCCGCGGCCTGCAGCAATGCATCAAGAAAGTAGAGATCAGCGAGCCAGATCCTTGTCTTCCTTCTTCTTTTGCCCTTGTGTATTTCGGGCGTAGCCGCATGTGGCTTTTTTAATTATCTTTCTAATTATGTAAGACAATTAATCATCCTTATCTTTCTGTGGAAGATCAATGTTGCAAGGCTAGAATGAAGAAAACTCTTGCTGTGGCGACCCTGGCGTTGCTGTTCTTCTAGTTGCTGCTGGGCTTCCTTCAGTTTCCTGGTTTCTTTTGATGTAATAATCGGTTTAGGATGTGGATTGTGTCGTCGGTTGTGAAATGTTGGGTTCTATTGCGGATGTTTGGCCTTTGTTGGCCTCTTGGGATGTTGCGATTTCAATCTGGTAGCTTTTAGTCCTTCGTGTTAGGCTGGAGTTGTGCTGAACTTCTTGTGAATTGTGGTGGTTTTCAGTAATGAAAATCGGAAGGGGCAAGCCCTTCTTTGATAAAAAAATTAATCGTCCTTATATATTCATCAGTCTTGCTATAAGTCGTAGTAGATGCTATATAGGTCCGTCGGATCTTACATCAAGATCCGTGCTTTCAGATTTTCTTTTTTCTCTCTTAAATCTCAGTCGAGTGAGACATAGCCACGCCATTAAACAGAGGCTCGGGCGCCATTAATGGAGACCTTGGGAGAGAGGTGGACGACAGATGGAGGTCAAAGGGCTCTCCTCCCGATAAGCACGCGCAGGGGTCTGATCGCACACCTCTCGTACTCAAATAGCAACCCTGCACGGCGCCTCCTAGCTAATAAAAAATGGGGACGCGTGGCGGCACGTAAATGGTACTAGTAAGTAGAACGCCCACGGTTTCAATAATACTTGTGTTTCCGATTGTAACGTGACAGCACTTGTTCCAAAATGACTTTGTTGATTGTTAATGTGTGCGCCTTTGCAAATCGGACTGCAAATTTACCACAGCATGTTGGTGCCATGTCATGGCACCAAGCCAGGTTTCATTATTTTCATGCATGTTTTGGATTTACAGGAATTAAAAAACTAAGTTTCTCAATGTTTCCAACCCAGCCACGACGCCCAGAATTTTGAATTTCATTCCCATTTCTTGCATGGAACCTAGAAATTTACCCGAGGACACACATGTGATTTTTCAACCAACTTTGGTGCACTGGAACATGTGCTTGTATTTCAAATTTGAATTATGGACACAAAGGTGACACGTTCCCTCCGAGAACCACGAGCCTTCTTGAGAGAAGCTCCGATTTGCAAGAAGCTTATACCAAAATTTGTTCCTATTCGGCCAATTTGTTTTACCACGGCATGGTACTACCATGACATGACACCATGCCAAGTTTCATGATTTTAAAACCAAGTTTCTCAATGTTCTCGACCGAGCCACGATGCCCAGATGTTTGAATTTTATTCTCATTTTTTGCATGGGACCTACTCCCTCCTTCCATCTATATAGGGCCTAATGTGTTTTTCAAGACAGCCTTTGACTATTGACAAGATTAATAGCACATGAGATGTATACTATGAAAATTATATTATTGGAAGCTCCTTTGACATACAAATTTGAAGGTATGCTTTCTGTAAGTTGCATGTCTTATATTATTGCTCTAACGTTTGGTCAAAGTTAGCCTCGAAAAATGCATTAGGACCTATATAGATGGAAGGAGGGAGTAGAAATTCACCCGAGGACACAAATGTGATTTTTCAACCAACTTTGGTGCACGGGAGCATGTGCTTGTAGTTCAAATTTTTATTATGCCATTAAATGACCAAAAACTCAATTAATGTGTAAATAAGGCCAAACGAAGCCGGAATAATTCCAAAATTTAACAGGGCACTCATGTAGTTCTATGTTGCCTTTGTAAATAAACTCAAGGGGGACAACGTATATCGTTTCACACTCAAAGGTGGCACGTTCCCTCTCAGAACCACGAGCCTTCTTGAGAGAAGCTTCGGTTTGCAAGAAGCTTATACCAAAATCTGTTCCTATTCGGCCAATTTTTTTTACCACAACATGGTAGTACCATGACATGACATCCATGCCAAGTTTCATGATTTTCAGACGTGTTTTGGATTTACAAGAATTTTAAAACCAAGTTTCTCAATGTTCTCGGCCGAGCCACGATGCCCAGATGTTTTAATTTTATTCTCATTTCTTGCATGGGACCTAGAAATTCACCTGAGGACACAAATGTGATTTTTCAACCAACTTTGGTGCACGAGAGCATGTGCTTGTAGTTCAAATTTGACTTATGCACATTAAATGACCAGAAACTCAATTAATGTATAAAAAACGACAAACGAACCCGGAATAATTCCAAAATTTAACAGGGCACTAATGTAGTTCTATGTTGCCTTTGTTAAGAAACTCAAGGGGGGCAGCATATATCGTTTCACACTCAAAGGTGGCACGTTCCCTCTTAGAACCACGAGCTTCCAAATCGGCCCAATTTTTTACCACAACATGTTAGTGCCATGACATGACACCATGCCAAGTTTCATGATTTCCAGGCGAGTTTTGGATTTACATGAATTTAAAATCAAAGTTTCTCGATGTTCTCGGCCGAGTCATGACGCCTAGATGTTTGAATTTCATTCTCATTTCTTCCATGGGACCTAGAAATTCAACCAAGGACACAACATGTGATTTTTCAACCCACTTTGGTGCACCGGAGCATGTGCATGCAATTCATATTTAGATTATGCACATTAAAAGTCCAGAAACTCAATTAATGTATAAAAAGGCCAAATGAACCCGAAATAATTCCAAAATTTAACAGGGCACTCATATAGTTCTATGTTGCCTCTGTAAATAAAATCAGGGGGGAGGCAGCGTATATCGTTTCGCACACAAAGGTGACACGTTCCCTCTCGGAACCACGAGGCTTGTTGAGAGAATCTCCGGTTTTGCAAGAGGCTTATACCAAAACTTGTCCCAATTCAGCCAAAAATTATACATATGAAAACAGGGTTTAGATTATCCCAAACATCTCGCTACCTAGACCAACAATGTACTATGATTTGAATTCAACATAAAATGGATACAAATATTTGAATTGGAGAGCGTATGGTACATGTAGTTCATAGTGAAATATGATTACTGCTATATGTATGTTTTTTGTTATCAAGATAATATTTAAATTATTGTATAACTTGACAACAATCGTATTCAAATAAGGAAAATTGATTCAAATTTAGTCCATATGGTAGACGACAATATATATGTTCACATGGTGGAGTAAAATGTTCATATATGATGGAAGATCAAAATGTACGACTACATCAATTATAAACCGCAAGGTCACCTAACGTATTCGAATTCAACATAACGTGGATTCAAAAATTGAAATTCGAGATCATGGCATATGTAATCATATAAAAAGGGACATTACTCTTTCTTTGGTGGGAATTGATTTGTTTTTTGTTGTTGTTGAGGGAAGTGCGAATCGATTTGGTACTGTGCAGGGTAATCTTGTTCTCCCGATTTTTTTTACATATTTCTTGTAGTTTTTTCAATGGCATCTATAGCAATATAGTAAAAGGGGACATGACTCTCTTGTGTCTTCTATGAATTTTTTTTACACGTTAAGTTTGTTCTGCCGAACAAGGAATCCGCACCTTGTTATCTCGAAATTTTCATGCTCGAGTATCTTTTGTCTCACCTGCTTTGAAACTCCCGCTTCTTCAACCCGCGCCGCGCCTTGTTATCCTGAAATTTGGACGCGCGCGAGAACTCCCTCCTCATCCAAAATCGCTCCCGCAGCCCAGACACACGAAATCCCCCTTCTACCCCTCAGCCGAAAATGAAGCTCCATGTCGCGGTGTCAAAACCGGTGGGGGTATGCTGGTAACTTACCCTACATTTCGGACAAGCGCGTCCCTATGCTTGGCTCCCCCTCCCCCTTCGCCCCCCCATTCATACACCGAGGCCGCCAAAACCCGCGAAACCCCACGCTCCTCCGTCGGCCTCCCGACCGCCGCCCAGCCGGAGACTTTTCCCCGACTACGTCGTCCACCGCAACAGCTTGTCGTCCCTCATCCACCGCACCGGATGAGCATCCGTTGTCGATCTCGTCGTCCCACCGGATCAGCTGCCCCGTCCTCCACCTCCAAGGAGCTGCCCCGACGTTCGCCTCGTCTATCGCGCCACCTCAATCCCAACAGCGCCATCATGACCTGCCCCACTGGAACCGCAGCACCCTCACCAATTCCTCCAATGAAGCTGAGGCCAACTCGGCGCCACCAAGGAGGTTCTGCACTCACCGCTGCATTTTATCTTTTATTCGATCTCACGGGGCTACCGGTGCTCGATACCGAGCAGACATGGCGTGTCTCCATCGACGGCGCCGTCGTCGGCCACATCATCCACGGTGTCTCTCCCCCATGTCGTTGCTTCCTCGGCGGCGACTTCCACAACGGCACTAGCTGCAGCTGCTCCGGCTCTCGCTCGCGTTGCGGCTCTCTTCTTGCTATCGGTCGCGCTGCTGCACTGCTCCTGCTTTCGTTCGTGCTGCTGCTCTTGCTCTCGCTTGCGCTGTTGCTGCTGCTGCACGACCTCCGGCAGCTACAGGAGTTGCTGCTTTAGCACTCGCTCGCGGTGCTACTGCACGACTTGCTCTCTGCTAGTGCATTCCCTGCTCGAGCGTCTGCTGATTTAGATCACTGCTTCTCTGCTACTATTGCTCGAACGCCCTAAACATCTATTGCAATGCTCTATTACTAGTTCAATTAGTTTCGACAGTAAAATTCAGTTTTGACTGTGAAGTTCATTTTCTTCAGTACAGTTCAGAGTGAACAGTACTTACAACATCTGTCAGAGCGGCCGTGGCGCGGCTGATGCGTTTTACATCTACTCCCTCCGTTCCGAAATATTTGTCTTTCTAACATTTCAAATGGACTACAACATACGGATGCATCTAGACACATTTTAGAGTGTAGATTCACTCACTTTGCTTCATATGTAGTCACTTGTTGAAATATCTAGAAAGACAAATATTTAGGAACGGAGGGAGTAGCACTTTTTGGTGATGTATTTTACATCATCTATTGCAGATGATATTAGGGTCCCACTTCAGATTAACATTGTCTGTCTTGTCATGCTTCAGCCTCGTCGCCGTACACCTTAGCGCAGCTGCTCCAACGACGGAACCGTCCATCACAGTGGAGCAGTACCCTCGGCGCCGTTTCCAGAGGCCTCGGATCTTCTTCCCCGCCTCCGACAGTCACACCAGCATCATCACCATCCTCCACGTCCAACCCAATGATGCTGAGGTCCACAAGGCTATGCCAAAGAGGTTGTACACTCGTCGCATCACTTTGTTTCTCCATTCCTTTGTTCTTCCAATTCATGTGAGCCAAACACCCAGGTTGACTGAAATCCTATGTTTCCAAATGCTCTGTTTTGCACGTGCATTCCTATCCTATTCCTGTGTTTTTCCTGTCCCTCGTTTATAGAATCCTCCAATTCTAAGGAGCCCTTACAGATTTACTTCATTTTCAGATAGGCGTCAAAGAAAACTCTGTGTGTTATGTCCTGCTCCTGCCGTGCCGTCATCCACCCCACCTGAGGTGCACCATCGACAGAAGCGTTCACTGCAGCAGAGATCCCCCCTGCAGACTTCCTTTCACCGCCTCAGATCATCTTCCCCGTTGCCGGCAGCCACGCTAACTGCATTACCATCATCGACTAAGCAGATGATCCTGAGGACTACACAGTTCCGGAAGAGAGGTCGCAGTCTTTCGTGTTTGCTTACGTTATACATCGGTTATTATTACCTGCTACTTTATCATTCAATCTTGAGTTTTGAATTGCCCATGGGTCTCATATCGAGCCAGCAACGAATAGTATCTGTCTACTATCTGGTTCATCTGGGGTCTTCTATGTGGTTCATGTTGGGTGGGCAACAAACAATAGATGATCCATTGTCTATCTTTTTAAACTGAAGCTATAATCTACCTGCTATCATTAGTTTTGGATCCATCCACTCGTTTGCTACCATCAGTCTTGATTATTGCATGCACCCCTTAGGCCTTACAAAATATAACTATTTTTTTATTATGCATGTCAGATATTGTACACAATCGTACTGAACATGTAGAGAAAAAGAGAAGACTGTTGCGTGCAAATATAATGTCATGCAGATGCCGCTCCATGGTGGGCGAAGTGCCCCCCCCCTCCTGCATTTCCAGATTGTATTCCAGAGGAAGATAACTGTTCAGATGGAGATTCAGAAGGAGCCGGCCACGCCTGTTTACCACCTGAGGTGTTTGCTCTAACCTGGCATGCTGATGTTGGTCATATCATGCATATGGCGCCTTGCATTGCTTACATTATACATCTTATATGTCATCAGCTTAGTTTAGATTTGCTTTGTGTGAATGCCACCTGTTTGGTTTCTATATCATACTCCCACCATTCCTAAATATTTGTCTTTTTAGAGATTTCAACAAGTGACTACATACGGAACAAAATGAGTGAATCTACACTCTAAAATATGTCTATATACATCCGTATGTGGTAGTCCATTTGAAATCTCTAAAAAGACAAATATTTAGGAACGGAGGGAGTATATGGGAATTATGCAATGCCATCTTCTTTAGCCAGGCATCATATACGTGAATCATGCAATGCCATCCTGTTTAGCCAGTCATCGTATATGTGAATTATATTGTGCCATATTTTTTTCCATAATGTATTCCATTTGTCAACAATGTTTATACATTCATCTACTCTTCCTGTGCATCAGCCATTTGAGTCGGTCATGGGAAAATCTGGAGTGAAAACAAGGTCTTCTGAGCAGTCAGTGCTACCTGTCCATGCAGATTTCTTGCTGGTTACAGATAGCTCCTCAGAGGAGGATTCAGAGAGAGATGACCAGTCGTATTCCCCCCCCCCCCGAGGTGCATGCTCTAACTTGGCTGGGTTATATTGCTCATATCATGCATATGGTGTCTTGCATTGCCATGCCATCTGCTTAAATTAGACATGCTTTGTGTGAATGCCTCCTGTTTGCTTTCTATATCAGATATGTGAATTATGCAATGCCATGTTTTTCAGCCAGTTATCATATATGTGAATTATGCACCGCCATGGAGCCAGGCATCATATATGTGAATTATCTCATGCCATCTTTTTTTTCATTACGTATTCCATTTGTCGACAATCTGTGTATATTGAACTACTCTTCATGTGTATTAGCCATTTGAGCCGGTTATGGAAAAATCTGGAGTGAAAACAAGGTCTTCAGAGCAGGCAATGGTACCTGTTGAAGCATATATCTCGATGGTTACAAGGAGCTCCTCAGAGGAGGATTCAGAGACAGATGACCAGTCGTATATCCCACATGAGGTGTATACTCTAAGTTGCAATGTTTATATTTCTCATATGATGCATATGGTGTCTTGCATGGCTTAGTTTAGACATCATATGCACAATATTGAATTCTATCTGCTTAGTTTAGAGTTCATACATGCGAGTGCCAGCTGCCTAGTATATGAATCAATTATGTCAATTATATTATGCCATCCTGTATACTTAGACAACATGTATGTGAATTATTTCATCCCAACCTATTTTAGAAAGACATCATATAGTTTTCTCATGTCATCCTGTTTAGGTACTCATCATATGTTGAATTATGCCATTATATCCTGTTAAGTTATCCATCATATATCTGAAACTGTGTCATGCTATCCTGTTTAGTTAGGCATCATATATGTGAAATTGTGTCATGCTGTCCTGTTTGGTTAGACAACATATATGTGAATTACCACATTTGTCTATCATACAATGTCTGTACGTTCAATTTCTTTTCTTATTTATCAGCCATTTGAATTGGAGGGGGTGATGGCAGTATCTAAGGGAGCAAAAACCTGTTCTTCACAAAAGACAGTGCTACCCGTCGATGCAGATAGAACCATGGTTGTACTGGCCCACAAACTAGCCCCACCACACATAATCGAGACTCTTCCAAATTGCACACTTACACCGTTGGGCAAAGAACCAGCTACAACCCATCTAACCGCAACCCCAGCGGATAGTAACCCACTTATAGTTGACAAAGCACCATGTCCACCATAGAGTACCCCCACACGAGCAGTTTGTAAAGCTATTGCAGTGTCCAAAGCACGAAGACCACCATAGCTAACCCAAACTCCACGTTTAAAGCAGAAGAGCAACTGTTCTCACGTCAGATTCCGTAGCTATGGTCCATACTCCTTTGCTGTTGCATCACTGTATTTACTCATACCAACTACTTCCGAATTTGAAGGAACCAATTAAAACTCCAATAGCGCAACAGGTATGTTTTAAACCTATTTCTTTAACTGGATTGCTGTTCTAACTTCTTGCTCTATGTTGATTTCAGTTTAAGTTGTATAAACAGTTATGTTCTCATGTGATGCACATTACAAGTGCTGCCAATGCTGTGTAGTTTCTCACACTTATATTCTGTCTATGCTGCCGTGTCTTAAAAATATATGAGTTGAACTGTGTCTCTATCTTGATTAGGGAACATAGACTAGAATGATATGGACAATACAGTGACCATAGTACATAGATATATGTTTGTTTCATGCTGTTATCCTGTCCACCTTACTACTGAACCGGTTTACCAAAATGAGTTTCGTATACTACAAGCTAAACCTGTGATGTGTCTGCTTGTTTCTCCTGTAGTATGCAAACAGTATATTGGAGAAGAGCACCCCACTATGCAATGGTAGAGAAAGTAATGCAGATAAGGTTCAAGATAGTGAGACAACCCTGTTGGTCTCCAAGAAAGGTGATAAAAACGATCTTGTAGACAGTGAGAAAACCCCACAATCCTGCGTTGATGTAGTGTTTGAGTTACTGGCCAGTACCGCTGGCACAAGCTCTTCGAACTCGCTGCCTGAATCACTTCGGCTTCTTCAGTCTCAGCTACAAGCTGAAAGGCATCAGTCAGCTATGCTGCGGCAAGAAGCCGAAGGACTGAGGAAGTCCCTGCAGAATTCAGATGCGTACTTTCTTGTGCAACAGCATGCGCTGGAGGATTTAAGCGCCAAACAAGAGAAAGTTAATAAGCTTGCTAAGCATCTTGCCAGCATTATGGGTACCCAGGATATTGTTTCTTGAACTCTTCTGAAGTGGTTTCAGTTCTGGACTTGTTTTGCTGCGGCATTTATATGCTGCTTTGTTCCCTATATTTGCACTGGTGGCGAACTTTGATGCCCAGTGGATGTAATATGTGTAATAGCTGTGATAGCCTAGCATAAGTTGCTTGCTTATTTATTTCCTTGTTGTCCTGTTTATTTGTTTGGTTGTACTCAGTGCAGTTCTTTTTCCGCGGGTTGCTAGTGGCTGCAATAACGTATTTTTTAAAACTAGGCCACAATAACCATGGGCTAATATTTACTGTAGTGAGACTGGGCCTCCTACGGGCCATAGAAACAGTGGGCCTTCTACGGGCCGTAGAAACAGTAGGCCTTCTACGGGCCGTAGAAACAATGGGCCTTCTACGGGTCGTAGAAACAATGGGCCTTCTACGGGCCATATCATCAATGGGCCTTATACGGGCCGTATGATCGATTGGCCAAACATGGGCCAATAACAGGCCGCATTATGGCCGTAAACGGGCTAGAGTTGGAATCGTCCGTTCATGGGCCGACCGTAACGGGCCATCGTTAATAGGCCGTATTTGATGATGCTATGAAAATGACCCAACGTATTAACGAACCACAAACGGGCCGACTGTAACCACGGGCTGAATTTGGCCCACAAGCAGAAAATGACAGTAACGGGCCGTAAGTAAACGAATGCTGGAAATGATCCCAAGAATAAATGGGCTCTGAGAAGGCCGAAAGATAACATGGGCTGGAAACGGCCCAACGGAATAACGGGCCGTTAATGGGTATAAAGTGATACACTGTTCATTACGGGCCAGTTTCAACACGGGCCGTTAATGGGTGTAAAGTGATACACTATTCATTACGGGCCAGTTTCACCACGGGCCATTAATAGGCCAAGAGTTACATAGGGCCTCATATGGGCCGAAAGGCTTCATGGGCCATACATGGGCCAAAAGTGAAAACGGGCTGGAATCATATTGGATGGCCCAGATGACGCTACTGGGCCTAATTTGGATAGGGCGTAATGGGCCTTGGGTTAGAGGGCTGTAAATGGGCTATATGCGAACATGCCGTTAACAGGCTTTCCATGGGCCGGCCCGCCACCTTTTGACCAAGTCAAACGGGTCGGCCTTTTCACAGGAATGGGCCTCCGTTGGGCCGTGCCACGTGTCGACGTATCATAGGCACCTTCTGTCCAATGAGTGGATGACATCTGTCCCAACGATGAGCCGACACGTGTTTCCTCCAGCCAATGATGATTTTACACGTGGAAAATTCCCATTGGTCGGGGCTGTTAACGGGTTATCGGATCCAAAACCTGACCCGATAGCTTAACGGCGTTCCGTTAAGGTGGATGCCACGTGTCGGTCATCCTTGACGAAAGCACTTCTATGACGCGCGATTTATCGTCATGGAAGTGCACACTTCCGTGATGATAATTTTGGTAATGTCATGGAACACTTCTACGACAGCACAGGTATGACTATCTTGATTCTGTCATAAAATCGTCATGGATGTACATGCATGACAAAAAACGCGACCTACTGTGACAAACACGTATCATCACGGAAGTGTATTTTTTTGTAGTGCTACGTAAAGTAATCAACGAGGAAGGCAAGAGGCAGGGGGCGCGCCTACCCCCCCAGGCGCGCCCTCCACCCTCATGGGCCCCTCGTTGCTCCACCGACGTACTTCCTCCTCCTATATATACCCATGTACCCTGGAAACATCATATACGGAGCAAAAACCCTATTTCCACCGCCGCAACCTTATGTACCCGTGAGATCCCATCTTGGGGCCTTTTCTGGCGCTCCGCGGGAGGGGGCATTGATCATGGAGGGCTTCTACATCAACACCATAGCCTCTCTGATGATGTGTGAGTAGTTTACCTCAGACCTTCGGGTCAATAGTTATTAGCTAGATGGTTTCTGCTCTCTCTTTGGATCTCAATACAAAGTTCTCCTCGATCTTCTTGGAGATCTATTCGATGTAATCTTCTTTTGCGGTGTGTTTGTCGAGATCTGATGAATTGTGGGTTTATGATCAAGTTTATCTATGAACAATATTTGAATCTCCTCTGAATTCTTTTATGTATGATTGGTTATCTTTGCAAGTCTCTTCGAATTATCAGTTTGGTTTGGCCTACTAGATTGATCTTTCTTGCAATGGGAGAAGTGCTTAGCTTTGGGTTCAATCTTGCGGTGCTCGATCCCAGTGGTAGAAAGGGAAACGACACGTATTGTATTGTTGCCATCGAGGATAAAAAGATGGGGTTTATATCATATTGCATGAGTTTATCCCTCTACATCATGTCATCTTACTTAAAGCATTACTCCGTTCTTATGAACTTAATACTCTAGATGCATGCTGGATAGCGGTCGATGTGTGGAGTAATGGTAGTAGATGCAGAATCATTTCGGTCTACTTGTCATAGACGTGATGCCTATATACATGATCATACCTAGATATTCTCATAACTATGCTCAATTCTATCAATTGCTCGACAGTAATTCGTTTACCCACCGCAATACTTATGCTATCTTGAGAGAAGCCACTAGTGAAACCTATGGCCCCCGGGTCAATTTTCCATCATATTAATCTTCCAACACTTAGTTATTTCTGGCACTGTTTATTTTTGCAATGTTTACTTTTACTCTTTATCATAAAAATACCAAAAATATTATCTTATCATATCTATCAGATCTCACTCTCGTAAGTGACCGTGAAGGGATTGACAACCCCTTTATCGCGTTGGTTGCGAGGTTCTTATTTGTTTGTGTAGGTGCGTGGGACTCGCGCGTGGTCTCCTACTGGATTGATACCTTGGTTCTCAAAAACTGAGGGAAATACTTACACTACTTTACTGCACCACCCTTTCCTCTTCAAGGGAAAACCAACGCAGTGCTCAAGAGGTAGCAAGAAGGATTTCTGGCGCGGTTGCCGAGGAGATTCGCGCCAAGTCAAGTCAAGATTTGACTCCCAGCAACGAGCCATTTCTGGCGCCGTTGCCGGGGAGTCTACGCACAAGTCAAGACATACCAAGTACCCATCACAAACTCTTATCCCTCGCATTACATTATTTGCCATTTGCCTCTCGTTTTCCTCTCCCCCACTTCACCCTTGTCGTTTTATTTGCCCTCTCTTTTCCGTTTGTCGCTTTCTTGGTTGCCTTGTCATTATGGCTAGCCCCTTATTTTCTCCGTTGTCTCCCGAGAATGAAGTTCTTAATTTTAAGCAAAGGGAGGGAGAAAATCTAAAAGACGCTTGGTATAGAATTTTCAATGCTCAAAATAGGTCTACCAGGAAGCAATCTACTTCCGTTCTTCTCCGCAATTTTTATGTAGGTGTTACTCCTTGGTACAGATATATTCTTGATACCATTACCGGAGGGAATTTCTTGGGTAGCCATACTTTTGATTCTTATAATGCTATGATAGATTTGTTTGGCTCACCACCTCTTTTGGTTAATGGAACTATGTTAACTTTGGAACATGTGATGCAAAGGCTTGAAATTATTGAAAATAAAGTTGCTACTGTAGAGTTGATTGAGAATTTGGATAAAAAGATCCACAACCGAATTACCCAATATGGATCTAAGGTGGGAGTTACTCTAAAAGGTTTTAAGGAAGAAGAACCCATAGTTAATGAAAGAATAGATCAAAATTCTACTAGAATCGATAAAGGGCCATTTGCATTTCTGTCCCTAACTCGAACCACCTACTCAGATTTGCCCCTAATTTCAAAGTCTGCTCAAATTTGCCCCTCTGCCTTTAGGTGACCTTATAGAAATGCCCTTCCGTGCCATTTCCGTTAGGTCAAAGGCCTTTGACCGTCTACGGGACGTTTCTTGGACATTTTTCCCCTGCCTCCATGTGTCACTTACATGTGGGATCCACTTAGGAAAAAATAAAAATAAAAACACTTTCTCTCACCCCTCTCTCTTACTTACATATGGGCCCAGAAAAGGAAAAAGAAAACCTCTCTCCCATATCTCTCTCTAATTTACATGTGGGGCCTAGCTAAAAATAAAGAAAATAAAAAAGCTATCTCTCTGTCTCCCGACCTCGCGGTCTCTCTCATCTCCGGCTAACTACATGCGACGGCCGGCGGACCGGTCCTCGCGCCGCCACTGGAGCTGGCTCGCCATGCTCCTCCACCAGCTCACCGCGCTTGGTCACCAACTCGCCGAGCTCCGCCGCCCTCTCCCTCTCTCTCTCTTGCCAAGGAATAGCAAAGCAACTATCGTCGGCGTTGACGCGCGTGCACGGCCAGCGACAGTGTAGAGCTCCAATAAAATGTCTGATAGTCCGACCGCTCTCCGATTCATCTTCCTGTGCAATTAATTGGATTGAAACGCCCCATAGTGACGGATCCTTCCTCGTCTTCCCCAGCTCCGGTGTCACGCCGCCGCTCGATCTCCTCCACCAGTGAGCACTGCCGCCTTACCTCGGGTTCTTGAGTTTCGAAAGCTCCTCCTGAACATCCTCCGCCTGCTCCCGATTATCCTCGCCTCCCTTAGCAGCTCTGCCGGCGAGCACCTCCCGTCGCCGCCGCTCAAGCTCGCAACTTCCCATCCTCCCCGGCACCCCACATTCTCTGGCCACCTCAGGCCACTGAAGCTTCTCTCCCGCACCCTCACAAGCCCGATCTTGCAGCCACTCGACTGCTACGGCGTCCTCCCGTACATCGCTGTCGTGTCTTCGTGCGCTGACGCCGGTGTGTTTTTAGTTAGCCTAATCCCAGATTATCCTAAACTATTATTAGTTCTAATTACACTCGTTTTACAAAAGCTGACTAGTGGGTCCAGCCCTCAAATAAATCAGTAAATAACGTTTCAGAAAATAATAGAACAATGAGTGACCCATATCAAGTTTTATTTTTCATTTTATTAGTTGGGGTGAGAGAAAATGTTTTTTCTTTTTATTTTTTCTCTGAGTGGGCCCCACATGTAAGCGACACATGGAGGCAGGGGCAAAATGTCCAGGAAACGTCCGGTAGATGGTCAAAGGCCTTTGACCTGACGGAAATGGCACGGAAGGGCATTTCTATAAGAGCACCTAACGGCGGAGGGGCATTTTTGAGCAGGCTTTCGAATTAGGGGCAAATGTGAGTAGTGGGTTCGAGTTAGGGACACAGATGTAAAAGACCCATCGATAAACTTGAGGGAATTATCACCAACTTGGGGTCCACTTTTTCCTACATTAAAAATACTCCAAATCCTCCTACCAAAATTGCCAAGCTTGTTTACGTTCCTAAAAATAAGGGTGAATCCTCTAGTAAGGAAACTGCGGATTTAAAATCAATAAGTGTTCATCCCAATCTTTTTGCTATCATTAAGGAACCGTTTGCTACAAATGATTTTCTTGATTTTGTGCCTAGGAGTTTGATAATTAATAAAAAAAGAAACTCCTAGGGGTTATAGGTGTCTTATTGAAGAATTGCCCACCAAAGATGGCAACACCTAGATCTATCCTTGTTTTTATGCCTAGCTAGGGGCGTTAAACGATAGCGCTTGTTGGGAGGCAACCCAATTTTATTTTAGTTTTTTGCTTTTTGCTTCTATTTAGGAATAAATCTTTGATCTATCCTCGGGTTAGATTTGTTTTTATGTTTTAATTAGTGTTTGTGCCAAGTTAAACCTATAGGATCTTCTTGGATGATAGTTATTTGATCTTGCTGAAAATTCCAGAAACTTTCTGTTCACAAAAACAATTGTTAAAAATCACCAGAACGTGATAAAATACTGATTCTAATTGCATTAGATCAATAAACAAATTTTCTAGGTCGTCCTATTTTGGTAGAGTTTTCTGAGTTCCAGAAGTTTGCGTTAGTTACAGATTACTACAGACTGTTCTGTTTTTGACAAATTCTGTTTTTCGTGTGTTGTTTGCTTATTTTGATGAATCTATGGCTAGTAAAAGAGTTTATAAACCATAGAGAAGTTGGAATAAAGTAGGTTTAACACCAATATAAATAAATAATGAGTTCATTACAGTACCTTGAAGTGGTGTTTTGTTTTCTTTCGCTAACAGAGCTTACGAGATTTTCTGTTGAGTTTTGTGTTGTGAAGTTTTCAAGTTTTGGGTAAAGATTTGATGGATTATGGAACAAGGAGTGGCAAGAGCCTAAGCTTGGGGATGCCCATGGCACCCCAAGATAATCTAGGGACACCAAAAAGCCAAAGCTTGGGGATGCCCCAGAAGGCATCCCCTCTTTCGTCTTTGTCCATCGGTAACTTCACTTGGAGCTATATTTTTATTCACCACATGATATGTGTTTTTCTTGGAGCGTCTTGTATGATTTGAGTCTTTGTTTTTTTATTTTACCACAATCATCCTTGCTGGACACACCTTTTGAGAGAGACACACATGCTTCGGAATTTATTAGAATACTCTATGTGCTTCACTTATATCTTTTGAGCTATATAGTTTTTGCTCTAGTGCTTCACTTATATCTTTTAGAGCACGGTGGTGGATTTGTTTTATAGAAACTATTGTTCTCTCATGCTTCACTTATATTATTTTGAGAGTCCTACAAAACAGCATGGTAATTTGCTTTAGTTGTGAAATTAGTCCTAATATGCTAGGTATTCAAGATTAGTAAAAACTTTCTTATGAGTGTGTTGAATACTAAGAGAAGTTTGATGCTTGATAATTGTTTTGAGATATGGAGGTAGTGATATTAAAGTTGTGCTAGTTGAGTAGTTGTGAATTTGAGAAATACTTATGTTAAAGTTTGCAAATCCCGTAGCATGTACGTATGGTAAACGTTATGTAACAAATTTGAAACATGAGGTGTTCTTTGATTGTCCTCCTTATGAGTGGCAGTCGGGGATGAGCGATGGTCTTTTCCTACCAATCTATCCCCCTAGGAGCATGCGCGTAGTGCTTGGTTTTTCATGACTTGTAGATTTTTGCAATAAGTATGTGAGTTCTTTATTACTAATGTTGAGTCCATGGATTATACACACTCTCAACCTTCCATCATTGCTAGCCTCTTCGGTACCGTGCATTGCTCTTTCTCACCTTGAGAGTTGGTGCAAACTTCACCGGTGCATCCAAACCCCGTGGTACGATACGCTCTATCACACATAAACCTCCTTATATCTTCCTCAAAACAGCCACCATACCTACCTATTATGGCATTCCATAGCCATTCTGAGATATATTGCCATGCAACTTTCCACCGTTCCGTTTATCATGCCACGTTCATTATTGTCATATTGCGTTGCATGATCATGTAGTTGACATCGTATTTGTGGCAAAGCCACCATGCATATTATTTCATACATGTCACTCTTGATTCATTGCTCATCCTGGTACACCGCTGGAGGCATGCATATAGAGTCATACTTTGTTCTTGTATCGAGTTGTAATCATTGAGTTGTAAATAAACACAAGTGTGATGATCATCATTCATAGAGCATTGTCCCAAAAAAGAGAAATGCCAAAAGAAAAAAAGAAAGGCCCAAAAATAAAAAAATAAAAAGGGGCAATGCTAGTATCTTTTTCCATACTTGTGCTTCAAAGTAGCACCATGATCTTTATGATAGATAGTCTCTTGTTTTGTCACTTTCATACACTAGTGGGAATTTTTCGTTATAGAACTTGGCTTGTATATTCCAACAATGGGCTTCCTCAAATGCCCTAGGTCTTCGTGAGCAAGAAAGTTGGATGCACACCCACTTCGTTTCTTTTGTTGAGATTTCATACATTTATAGCTCTAGTGCATCCGTTGCATGGCAATCCCTACTCCTTACATTAACATCAATAGATGGGCATCTCCATAGCCCATTGATTAGCCGCGTTGATGCGAGACTTTCTCCTTTTTTGTCTTCTCCACATAACCCCCATCACTATATTCTATTCCACCCATAGTGCTATATCCATGGCTCACGCTCATGTATTGCGTCAAAGTTGAAAAAGTTTGAGATTACTAAAGTATGAACAATTGCTTGGCTTGTCATCGGGGTTGTGCATGATGAGAGCATTCTTGTGTGACGAAAATGGAGCATGACCAAACTATATGATTTTGTAGGGATGAACTTTATTTGGCCATGTTATTTTGAGAAGACATAATTGCTTAGTTAGTATGCTTGAAGTATTATTATTTTATGTCAATATTAAACTTTTATCTTGAATCTTCCAGATCTGAATATTCATACCACAATTACGAGGGTTACATTGAAAATTATGCCAAGTAGCATTCCACATCAAAAATTCTGTTTTTATCATTTACCTGCTCAAGGACGAGCAGGAATTAAGCTTGGGGATGCTTTATACGTCTCCAACGTATCTATAATTATTGATTGTTCCATGCTATATTATATTCTGTTTTAGACGTTTATTGGGCTTTATTATACACTTTTATATTATTTTTGGGACTAACCTATTAACCGGAGGCCCAACCCAAATTGCTGTTTTTTGCCTATTTCAGTGTTTCGAAGGAAAAGGATATCAAACGGAGTTCAAACGGAATGAAATCTTCGGGAACATGATTTTCGGAACAAACGTGATCCAGAGGACTTGGAGTCTACGTAAAGTAATCAACGAGGAAGGCAAGATGCAGGGGGCGCGCCTACCCCCCCCAGGCGCGCCCTCCACCCTCGTGGGCCCCTCGTTGCTCCACCGACGTACTTCTTCCACCTATATATACCCATGTACCCTGGAAACATCATATACAGAGCCAAAACACTATTTCCACCACCGCAACCTTATGTACCCGTGAGATCCCATCTTGGGGCCTTTTCTGGCGCTCCGCCGGAGGGGGCACTGATCATGGAGGGATTCTACATCAACACCATAGCCTCTCCGATGATGTGTGAGTAGTTTACCTCAGACCTTCGGGTCAATTGTTATTAGCTAGATGGTTTCTTCTCTCTCTTTGGATCTCAATACAAAGTTCTCCTCGATCTTCTTGGAGATCTATTCGATGTAATCTTCTTTTGCGGTGTGTTTGTCGAGATCTGATGAATTGTGGGTTTATGATCAAGTTTACCTATGAACAATATTTGAATCTCCTCTGAATTCTTTTATGTATGATTGGTTATCTCTGCAAGTCTCTTTGAATTATTAGTTTGGTTTGGCCTACTAGATTGATCTTTCTTGCAATGGAGAAGTGCTTAGCTTTGGGTTCAATCTTGCGGTGCTCGATCCCAGTGATAGAAAGGGAGACGGCACGTATTGTATTGTTGCCATCGAGGATAAAAAGATGGGGTTTATATCATATTGCATGAGTTTATCCCTCTACATCATGTCATCTTACTTAAAGCATTACTCCGTTCTTATGAACTTAATACTCTAGATGCATGCTGGATAGCGGTCGATGTGTGGAGTAATAGTAGTAGATGCAGAATCGTTTCGGTCTACTTGTCACGGACGTGATGCCTATATACATGATCATACCTAGATATTCTCATCACTATGCTCAATTCTATCAATTGCTCGACAGTAATTCGTTTACCCACCGTAAGACTTATGCTATCTTGAGAGAAGCCACTAGTGAAACCTATGGCCCCCGGGTCTATTTTCCATCATATTAATCTTCCAACACTTAGTTATTTCTGGCACCGTTTATTTTTGCAATCTTTACTTTTACTCTTTATCATAAAAATACCAAAAATATTATCTTATCATATCTATCAGATCTCACTCTCGTAAGTGACCGTGAAGGGATTGACAACCCCTTTATTGCGTTGGTTGTGAGGTTCTTATTTGTTTGTGTAGGTGCGTGGGACTCGCGCGTGGTCTCCTACTGGATTGATACCTTGGTTCTCAAAAACTGAGGAAAATACTTACGCTACTTTACTGCACCACCCTTTCCTCTTCAAGGGAAAACCAACACAGTGCTCAAGAGGTAGCATACCCCAGGTCCCAGAACCCCGACACCCGCCCCCGCCAAGTCCCGACTCGCTACTGCACATGTGCGGTTAGCGAGCATGCACGGGCTGGCTGGCTAGCTAGCTAGCAGCTGTGCATGCACAAGAGTGACTAGTAGTTCGCTAGAAACCATGTGCTGCTGCGCTCGGCTGCTCGCCCACAACGGAGCTGCGCTGTCGTACTGAGGCGAGGGACACGGGGAACGGGCTAGAGAAGTAGTTCACAGTGACCTAAGCGGCGAAGCGGGGAGGCGGAGGGATGGCGGCGGTTTGTGCACGGAGCGAGGAGCGGAGGGCCGATGGCAGGCGGCGGTGCCCAATAGCGCGAGCGGGGCATGCGGTCAGTGATTTGTGGTCCAGACAGCGGATGAAGCGGATGAGAGCAACCAGCGAGAGCATCCGTTCGTGTCCATCCAGACGCATTCATGGCCCAAGTTTGGATCATATTTGGGGTCGGGCGGACAACAAGCGGACACCAACAACCAACTTTGTCCATTTAGGTACGCCCGTTAGGTCGTCTTTTGCTCCAAACGGACAAAACCGGACTAGATTGGGGTCTGTGTTGGAGTTGGCCTAATGGCTAGCATCCAAATACCTTAAATCCGGACACTCAAATATATTAAATTCATGCACGTCCATTATACGCGCCAATGTCGCACGTAAATAACAAGTATTTGGTATTGAAAATATATAGTTCTTATATAAATTTTATTTTTAGTGCAGAACTCAAACATTAGCTCTTTGGTTTCCATTATGAGTCCATGATACGTCTCCAACGTATCTATAATTTTTGATTGTTCCATGCTATTATATTATCTGTTTTGGACGTTTTATATGCATTAATATACTATTTTATATCGTTTTTTGGGACTAACCTATTAACCTAGTGCCAAGTGCCAGTTGCTGTTTTTTCCTTGTTTTTGGCTTTTTCAGAAAGGAATATCAAATGGAGACCAAACGGAATAAAACTTTCGCGATGATTTTTCTTGGACCAGAAGACACCCACGTAGCTTGGAGAGGGGGCCAGAGGAGTCCCGAGGAGCCAATAAGCCCTCACGGCGCACCCTAGGGGGGCGCCCCTAGCTTGTGGACCCCTCGGGAGTCCCCAACCCTAATCTTTGCACTATAAACTCCCAAATATTCCCAAACCACCATAAGCGTCCACAAAAATACTTTTCCGCCGCCGCAAGCCTCTATTCTCGTGAGATCCCATCTTGGGGCCTTTTCCGGTGATCTGCCGGAGGGGGATTCGATAACGGAGGGCCTCTACATCAACCTTGCTGCCCTACCGATGATGTGTGAGTAGTTTACCACTGACCTACGGGTCCATAGCTAGTAGCTAGAAGGCTTGTTCACTCTCTTTGATCTTCAATACCATGTTCTCCTCAATGTTCTTGGAGTTCTATCCTATGTAATCTTCTTTTGCGGTGCGTTTGTTCAGATCTGATGAATTGTGGGTTTATGGTCAGATTATCTATGAATATTATTTGAGTCTCCTCTGAATTCTTATATGCATGATTTGATAGCTTTGTATTTCTCTCCGATTTATTGGTTTGGTTTGGCCAACTAGATTAATCTATCTTGCAACGGGAGAGGTGCTTCGTGATGGGTTCAATCTTGCGGTGTCCTCTCCCAGTGACAGAAGGGCAGCGAGGCACGTATTGTATTGTTGGCATTAAGGGTAAAAAGATGGGGTTTATATCATATTGCTTGATTTTATCCCTCTACATCACGTCATCTTGCTTAAAGCGTTACTTTGTTCTTATGAACTTAATACTCTACATGCAGGCAGGAGTCGGTCGATGTGTGGAGTAATAGTAGTAGATGCAGAATCTTTTCGGTCTACTTGTCACGGACGTGATGCCTATATTCATAATCATTGCCTAAGATATCTTCATAACTATGCGCTTTTTTATCAATTGCTCAACAGTAATTTGTTTACCCACCGTATGCTTTATTCAAGAGAGAAGCCTCTAGTGAAACCTATGGCCCCCGAGTCTATTTTCCATCATATATTTTCAGAGCTATAAAACCAAAAAACCCAAAAATACCTCGCTGAATTCTATTTACTTTTATTTCTTTTATAGCAATCTCTATCAGATCTCACCCTTGCAAGTGACAGTGAAGGGATTGACAACCCCTTTATCGCGTTGGGTGCAAGTGTTTGATTGTTTGTGCATGTGCCTATATTGGAGACTTGCTTGTACCTCCTACAGGATTGATACCTTGGTTGTCAACTGAGAGAAATACTTATCTCTACTTTGCTGCATCACCCTTTCCTCTTCAAGGGAAAAACCAACGCAAGCTCAAGAAGTAGCATGAAGAATTTTTTTCGCCGTTGCCGGGGAGGTTCTACATCAAGCCTACCAAGTACCTATCATAAACTCTCATCTCTTGCATTATATTATTTGCCATTTGCCTCTCCCCCATTTCTACAATGTTTTCAGAAAAACACAAAAGTATTTGCCTTTTTATTCGCCCTTCTTTTTTCATCTTTTCATTTGCTTTTCGGTTGCTTGTGTGCTAGATTGCTTGCTTTGTCACGATGACTCAAGAGAATACCTAGTTGTGTGACTTTTCCAACACTAATAATAATGATTTTATTAGTAGTCCGATTGCTCCCACCACTAGTGCGGAATCTTTTGAAATTAATGCCGCTTTGTTGAATCTTGATATGAAGAACAAATTTTCCGTCTTCCTAGTGAAGATGCCGCATCCCAAATACTTTCATTGAATTGTGTGACATGCAAAAGAAAATATGTGGATAATGATATTGTTAAGCTGAAGCTCTCCCTTTTTCACTTCGAGATCGTGCTAAAACATGGTTTTCATCTTTGCCTAAAAATAGTATTGATTTAAGGAATAAGTGTAAAGATGTGTTTATTTCCAAGTATTTTCCTCCCGCTAAGATCATCTCCCTTAGGAACGATATAATGAATTTTAAGCAACTTGATCATGAACATGTTGCACAATCTTGGGAGAGAATGAAATTGGTGATAAGAAATTGCCCTACTCATGGTTTAGGTTTGTGGATGATTATACAAAAAAATTATGCGGGTTTGAATTTTGCATCTAAAAATCTTTTGGATTCCGCCGCGGGTGGTACTTTTATGGAAATTACATTAGGAGAAGCTACTAAACTCCTAGATAATATTAAGGCAAATTACTCTCAATGGCATACCGAAAGATCTTCCACTAGTAAAAAGTGCATGCGATTGAAGAAATTAATACTTTGAGTAGAAAGATGGATGAACTTATGAAATTGATTACTAGTAAGAGTGCTCCTATTGATCCTAACGATATGACTTTGTCCACTTTGATCAAGAATAATAATGAATCTATGGATGTGAATTTTGTTGGTAGGAACAATTTGGTAATAACGCTTATAGAGGTAATTTCAACCCTATGCCGTTTTCTAGTAATTTCTCTAATAATTATGTTAATTCCTACAACAATTCTTATGGAAATTATAATAAAATACCCTCTTATCTTGAGAACAATATGAAAGATTTTGTAAATTCTCAAAAGATTTTTAATGTTATGGTAGAAGAAAAATTGCTTAAGATTGATGATTCGGCTAGAAACGTTGATAAGATTTCTCTTCAGATTGATTCTTTGAAAACGAGATGTATGCCACCCAAGCATGATATTGATGAGTCTCTAAAAGCTATTAGAATTTCTATGAATGAATGTAAAGAAAGAACCGCTAGGATGCGTGCTAAGCGAGATTGGTTTGTAAAAGCGTGTTCTTCTATTTCTTGTGAAAATATTGATGAAGATCTTAAAGTGATTGGTGTGACTCCTATTGAATCTTTGTTTGCTAATATAAATCTTTACAAAGATGGGACTGGAGATGAGTCAACTTTAGCTAGAAGGCATCCAAATGATTTGGAGTTTAAAGATCTTAAAGAAAAATTGATAAAAGTGGGGTTGGAGAGGTCAAAACTTTAAGTAGCGATGAACCCACTCTTTTGGATTTCAAGGACTTTAATTATGATAATTGTTCTTTGATAGATTGTATTTCCTTGTTGCAATCCATGCTTAATTCACCTCATGCCTATAATCAAAATAAAGCTTTTACTAAACATATTGTTGATGCTATGATGAAATCTTTTGAAGAAAAACTCGAATTGGAAGTTTCTATCCCTAGAAAGCTTTATGATGAGTGGGAACCTACTATTAAGATTAGAATTAAGATTATGAGTGTCATGCTTTGTGTGATTTGGGTGCTAGTGTTTCCACTATTCCGAAAACTTTTATGTGATGTGCTCGGTTTTCACAAATTTGATGATTGTTCTTTGAATTTGCATTTAGCCGATTCTACTATTAAGAAACCTATGGGAAGGACTAATGATGTTCTTATTGTTGTAAATAGGAATTATGTGCCTGTAGATTTTATTGTGCTTGATATAGATTGCAATCCTACATGTCCTATTATTCTTGGTAGACCTTTCCTTAGAACGATTGGTGCAATTATTGATATGAAAGAAGGAAACATTAGATTTCAATTTCCGTTAAGGAAGGGCATGGAACACTAGAAAGCAAATTAAGTTGCCATATGAATCTATTATGAGGGCCACTCATAGTTTGCATACCAAAGATGACAATACCTAGATCTATTGCAATATGCCTAGCTAGGGGCATTAAACAATAGCGCTTGTTGGGAGGCAACCCAACTTTATTTTTTGTTTTCACTTTTTTTATCCTGTTTTACAATAAGTATATCTTCTAGCCTCTGGTTAGAGGAGTTTTCATGTTTTAAATTAGTGTTTGTGTCAAGTAAGCACTTTGGGATGATTTGGAAGATAGTTGATTTGATTTTGCTGAAAACAGAAACTTTTGCATCCAAAAGAAGAATTTTGATAATTCACAGGAACCTGATCTGGTTCTGAAATTTTTACACAAAATTCATATAAAAATTGCCTAGATTGTCCTAATTTTTCAGAATTTTAGGAGTCACAGAAGTATACAAAGTTTCGTGATTACTACAGACTTTTCTGTTTTAGACATATTATGTTTTTTTGTGTGTTCTTTGCTTATTTTGATGAATCTATGGGTAGTATCGGGGGGTATGAACCATGGAGAAGTTAGAATACAGTAGATATAACACCATTATAAATTTAGGATCAGTTCACAACAGTACCTATGTGGTGATTTGCTTTTCTTATATTAATGGATCTTATGAGTTTTGTGTTGTGAAGTTTTCAAGTTTTGGGTAAAGATTTTATGGACTATGGAATAAGGAGTGGCAAGAGCCTAAGCTTGGGGATGCCCAAGGCACCCCAAGGTAATATTCAAGGACAACCAAGCATCTAAGCTTGGGGATGCCCCGGATGGTATCCCCTCTTTTGTCTTCAGTCCATCGGTAAATTTACTTGAGGCTATATTCTTATTCACCACATGATATGTTTTTTGCTAGGAGCGTCTTGTATGATATGATTCTTTGCTTTTTAGTTTGCCACAATCATCCTTGTTGTACACACCTTTTGAGAGGGACACACATTAATCATGAATTTATTAGAATACTCTATGTGCTTCACTTATATCTTTTGAGCTAGGCAGTTTGCTCTAGTGCTTCACTTATATCTTTTTAGAGCACGGCGGTGGTTTTATTTTATAGAAATTGATGAACTCTCATGCTTCACTTATATTATTTTGAGAGTGTTAAACAGCATGGTAATTTGCTTAGGTTATGAATTTCGTCCTAATATGATGGGCATCCAAGAGGGATATAAGAAACACTTTCATATAAAGAGCATTGAATATATGAGAAGTTTGATTCCTTGGATTTGGTTTGAGATATAAAGATGTTGATATTAGAGTCATGCTAGTGAGTAATTGTGGATTGGTAGAAATACTTGTGTTGAAGTTTGTGATCCCCGTAGCATGCACGTATCACTACAAAAAATACACTTCTGTGATGATACGTGTTTGTCACAGTAGGTCACGTTTTCTGTCATGCATGTACATCCATGACGATTTTATGATAGAATCAAGATAGTCATACCTGTGCTGTCGTAGAAGTGTTCCATGACATTACCAAAATTATCATCACGGACGTGTCCACTTCCATGACGATAAATCGCGTGTCATAGAAGTGCTTTCGTCAAGGGTGACCGACACGTGGCATCCACCGTAACAGGTCGCCGTTAAGCTATCGGGTCCGGTTTTGGATCCGATAACCCATTAACAGCTCGGACCAATGGGTATTTTCCACGTGTAAAATTCTCATTGGCCAGAGGAAACACGTGTTGGCTCACCGTTGGGACAGATGTCATCCACTCAATGGACAGGAGGCGCCTATGATACGTTGACACCTGGTACGGCCCTACAGAGGCCCATTCCGGTGAAAAGGCCGGCCCATTTGACTTGGTCAAAAGGTCACGGGACGGCCCACGGAAAGCCTGTTAACGGCCTGTTCGTATATAGCCCATTTGCAGCCCGCTAACTACCGGCTCGTTACGGCCTATCGGAATTAAGCCCAGTAGCTTCATCTGGGCCGTCCAATATGATTCCAGCCCGTTGTAACTTCCGGCCCATGTATGGCCCATGATGTCTTTCGGCCCATATGAGGCCCTTTGTAACTCTCGGCCCATTAAAGGCCCAAGATGAAACTGGCCCATAATGAATAGTGTATCGCTTTATACCCATTACCGGCCCATTATTCCTTCGACCGTTTCTAGCCAGTGTTAACTTTCGGCCTTCTAAGGGCCCATTTATTCTTGGGCTCATTTCTAGAATTCGGTTAGTTACGGTCCGTTACTGGCCTGTTCCGTTTGTGGGCCAAATTCAGCCCATGGTTACATTCGGCCCGTTTATGCCCCGTTAAACCGTTGGGCTGTTTTCATAGCGTTATCAAATACGGCCTATTAACGGCCCGTTATGGTCCACGAACAGTACGGCCCATGTTTGGCAAAATAATTATACGCCCCGTAGAAGGCCCATGGATCCTACGGCCCGTAGAAGGCCAATGGATCATACGGCCCGTAGAAAGTCCATGGATCCTACGGCCCATAGAAGGCCCATGGATCCTACGGCCCGTAGAAGGCCCACGGATCCTACGGCCCGCAGGAGGCCCACGGATCCTACGGCCCGCAGGAGGCCCATGGTTACAACAGTCCGTGTGTTGCCATGATTATTGTGGCCTAGTTACCAAAAATAGGTTATTGTGGCCACTAGAAAAACGTGGAAAAAGAACTGCAATGACTACAAGCAAACAACTAAACAAGACAATAAGGAAATAAATAAGCAAGCAACTAACGCTAGCCTATTACAGCTATTACACATATTACATCCACTGGGCATCAAAGTTCGCCACTAGTGCAAATATAGGGAACAAAGCAGCATATTACATACACCGGCCGTCAAAATTGGCCACTAGTGCAAATAAACGCGGCAGCAAAACAAGTCCATAACTGAAACAACTTCAGAAGAGCTCAAGAAACATAATTCTGGGTACCCACCATGCTGGCAATAAGCTTAGCAAGCTTATTAGCTTTGTCTTGTTTGGCGCTAAAATCCTCCAACGCTTGCTGTTGCACCAGTAAGGATGCATCTGAATGCTCTAGGGACTTCCGCAGTCCTTCTGCTTCTTGTCGCAGCACAACTGATCGATGTCTTTCAGCTGGTAGTTGAGACTCAAGAAACCGAACTGATGTCTTTCAGCTTGTAGTTGAGACTCAAGAAACCAAACTGATTCAGCCAGTAACTCGAACAGTAGACCAAGACAGGACTTTGGGGTTGCCTCACTGTCTTCAAGATAGTTTTCCTTGGCTATTTTATCACCTTTGTTGGAGACCAACAAGGATGTCTCACGATCCTGAACCTTATCTGCATTAGTTCCTTTATCATTGCTTAATAAGGCACTCTTCCCCAATATTCCGTCAGCATTCTAAAAGAAGAAACAAGCAGACACATAACAGGTTTAGCATGTACTAGTATATAAAACTCATTTCGGTGAACCAGTTCATTAGTAAGGTGGACATGATTAAACTACCAAGTCTTCTATTGCCAAGTAGTACATTATAAAAGCATCAAACAAACATATATCTATGTCCTATGGTCACTGCATTGTCTTGCCAAATCAAAATAGAGACACGGTTCAAATCATATCAGTTCAAGAGAAAGCAGCATTGAAAGAATACAAAGCGTGGGAAACTACACAGCACAAGAAGATTTCAGATGGGTACCACGGGTCTACATGTACAACAACACTATTGGCCGTGTTATGATGCTAGTAATGTGCATGATATGAGAAGTCAACTGTATACACAACTGAAATTGAAATCAACAGAGCTATTTATAAGAGCAAACATGTTAAAGAAACATGCGTAAACATGCCTGTTGTGCCTTTGGAGATCCATTGGATCATTTAATTTAAAAATAAGTTTGTATGAGTAAATACAGTGATACAAGAGCAAAGCAGTATGCACGATAGCCTTTGTTGGAAAAGGCAGTGCCTAGGAGGCGCTTAGGCACGCCTAGGCGCTAAGCAATGGCCCAACGCCTCGCCTTGGGCATAAGCAGAAGTCTAGGTAGAGAAAGTAAGAAATTGTCTACCAAAGCGAGAAATCATGCCATACAGCACTGATATGCCAAAAAGGCCATATTCCAATCATAGTAGCTAGTCGTTAACATACTTATATGCCCTAAATTAATAAAATTCACATATAGTAACCACATATACGCCCTAATAGTAAAAATTATATAATCGCCTAGGCTGTGCCTAGGGTGCTTAAGCACCGCCTAGGCACTAGGCGAAGGCCAACCGCCTCGCTTAAGCCTACCGCTTTTTCCAACCATGACGATAGCAATGGAATCTTAAATGAGAATAGTTGTTCTTCAGGTTTAAGCACTTGTTCTACATGAACAGAGTATAGTAAGACGCAAGCATATAGTACTTAAAATAAAATGAGCTCATAGACCTTACCACATTCTTGGTTCGGGACCAGTAAAGAACAAGGCGTTCCCAGTCATCGTCCAGTAAATGTGTCTCAGGAGAACAAAAGGGAATTTGATGAGTTTCTTTGCCTGTGAAGTACGTTTTCTTCAGGTAATTCCAATACTCCCACCAAGCATTCTTGAAGATAGCAGAGGTATTAGCATAGGTTACCTCATCCTGAGTTTCCAAATCGGTCCTTCTCTATAGATAAAAATGGGAAAATTTGCTATATTATAACCATCATGGAGGTAGAATGTATGGGACAAAGCAAAGTAATTGCCATGAATAACATTACTTACACATAACTCCTGGACAAACACCTACAACTGGCATTTTCCTTCATCTTCAGTATAATATTTCCATTATGGGAAGATACGCACATAGGATTTAACAACATCAAATGCGATAGATGCTAAACTATGAATGGTTGGTTGTGCTTCCTACACAGGAATAGGTGTACTAACTGGTGGAGTTGGGGTTCGCCGTGGTAGTACTGGCGCTTTGGGCACTGGAGCTGCCTTACTAACTGCTCTTGTTTGGGAGCACTATGGTGTAGATGGTGCTGTGTCAACAGGAACTGGGTTACTATCTGTTGGGGTTGGGGTTTGATTGGGTGAAGCTGGTTCTCTGTCCATCGCAGTAGGGGTAAAATCTGCGAGAGTCTGGGTTATGTGTGGTAGGGCTGGTTCTCGTGCATGTACAACCAGGGTGCTATCTCCACCAAGAGGTAGCACTGTTTTATTTGAAGACTGTGTTTTTACTCCGCTAGATACTGCCATCACCCGCTCCAATTCAAATGGCTGATAAACAGGAAACATAGTTGAATGTACAGACATTGTATGAGAGACAAATGCAATAGATAGTGCGGACAAAAGAGGGCATTAAATAGTTGACATGTATATTGTTTAACTAAAACGAATAGCATGACATAATTTCACATATATGATGTCTATCTAAACTGGATAGCATAACATAACATAATTCAAATATATGATGACTAACTAAACAGGATCGCATGACATAATTCACATACATGTTATCTAAGTAACCAGGATCGCATGATTTAATTCACATATGTGATTTATATGCTAAGCTGAGGGCATTCGCATATATGATGTCTGAACTAAGAACATGGTGTTGAATATTGTGTATATGATGTCTAAACTATGCGATGCAAGACACCATATGCATGATATGAGCAGTAGAACCATGCCAAGTTAGAGCATACACCTCAGTGGGGGAATAGGAATGGTCATCTATCTCTGAATCCATCTCTGAGGAGTTATCGGGACCCAGCAAGAGATCTGCTTCGGTAGCTAGCATTGTCTGCTCTGAAGGCCTTGTTTTCACCCCAGATTTTTCCATCACCCACTCAAATGGCTGATTCACAGGAAGAGTAGTTTAATGTACAAACATTGTCGACAAATGGAAATTTAATGAAGAAAAGGATGGGCTAGATATCTTTCAAATATATGATGCCTGGTTAAACAGGATGGCATTGCACAATTCACATATATTATGGCTGGCTAAAAGACATGAGACTGCATAATTCCCATATATGATATTGAAACTAAACAGGTGGCATTACAAAACATGTCTAAACTAAGTAGATGACATATATGATGTTGAAAGTAGGCACTGCAAGGCAACATATGCATGATATGACTAACATCATCATGCCAAGTTAGAGCAAACACCTTGAGCGGGGGTGGGGGGGGGGGGGTAAATAGGAGTGGTCAGTTGCGTCTGAATCCACCTCAGAACAAATATCTTCCTCTGGATTACAATCTGGAGAGGGGGGGGAGGGTTTGCCATTGAACCCACCATGGAGCGATGTCTGCGTGACATCGTATTGCCGCGCAAAACTCTTCTATTTTTCTCTACATGTTCAGCATGACTATGTACAATATCTGACATGCATACAAAAAATATAGTGAGAATATGTAAGGAGAGCATGCAGAAATCTAGAGTAATAGTAACAACCAGTGGATGGATCCAAAAATAATGATAGCTGGCTGATGATTGCTTTAATTTAATAAAAAAAACAGATGATGATTGCTTTACTATTTGTCTCCCACCCAACATGAACAACATAGGCATACCCTAGGTGAACCAGGTATTAGACAGAGATACTATCCATTGCTGCCTCGATCTGTGCCGCACAACTAATTTAGAACTCAAGTTTGAACATCAATTTGGACCTGACTTGGAGTCTAAGAGGTGAACAGGACAATAAAGTAGCAGGTAATATTAAGCAATGCATAACATAAGCAGAAACAAAAGAGTGCGACCTCTCTTATGGACCCGTGTAATCCTCAGGTTCATGTGCTGAGTCGATGATGGTGATGCCGTTGCGGTGGGTGCCGGTGGCAGGGAAGGAGATCTGAGGCGGCGAAAGACGTTCAGGAGTCGTGATGTCTGGTTTGGTGGATGCTTCTGTCGATAGAGCATCTCAGGTGAGGTGGACGACGTCGCGGCAGGAGCAGGACAAACCACACAAAGTTTTCTTCGACACCTACCTGTAACTGAAGTAATTCTGTAAGGGATCATTTGGCTTGCATGATTCTAAAAACACAGGGATACGAGGTAAAACACCGGAATAGGATAGGAATGCACATGGGAAACAGAGCATTTGTGAACACATGATTTCTGTCAACTTGGGTGTTTGGTTCACAGGAATTGGAGGAGCAGAAGAATGCAAAGAAACATGGCCAAAATAAAGTGAAACCATATGAAAGCGTGTACAGTTAGAATGTTATTCTGCCACTAATGCACTTGGTCTTGTTTTCATGCATAGGATTTTGAAAATTAGGTCCAGGTGGATGTTTTGCTCCATTCCTTTCAACAAAATGCATGAATAATTGAATAGTAGAGTGCCATAGGAAAATTTCCTATTGCTATGTTTTTCCGTTGAACCACAATAGCCCTAATGGATCGACATGAATGTAGAGTAATAAGTGACGCGACAAGTGTACAACCTCTTTGCCGTAGCCGTGTCGACCTCAGCATCATTGGGTTGGTCGCTGAAGAAGTTGAGGCAGAGGTGGGTGTCGGAGGTGTGGAGGAAGATCTAAGGAATCTATAGATGGCGTCCAGGGCACTGCTCCGTTGTGATGGATTGTTCCGTCGTTGGAACAGCTCCGGTGAGCCATAAGACGTCAAGGCTGAAGCAGCACAAGACAGACATCGTTAATCTCAAGTGGGATTCTAATAGCATCTCCAATAGATGATGTAAAATGCATTACCAAAAAGTGATAGATGTAAAATTTACATCAGCAAAAACCACCTGACTACAACAGATGAGGTAAAAACTGTTGACTCTAAACTTAACTGCCGAGACTGAAATTTACTATGGAATCTTAATGTTACTGTCAAAACTGAAGGCAATGGTAGCAGAGAGGCACTTCACATGGGATAGTTTATGGAGGGCATGTAGTTCATCTTCAACCTTCACCCCCCTGAGCCGCGAGCCACCACCGGCCGAACCCCGCGCCGCCTCGCTGCCCCGAAACAACTCCCCACCGCCCGTCCGCCGCCGCCTCACTGCCGCGAAAAAACTCCCCACCGTCGGTCCGCTACCACCCTGGCCATCCCTCTAGCCCCCCCCCCCCCGCGCCAAGCTTTTTCTCCGGCGATCCCCATGCCACCGCCCCACCATCACGCCCCCCATCGCCGGCGAGCAGTACACCACCCAGAACCCTAAGATAGATAGTGGGGTACCTCTCCGGCGAGCCCCCTCCCCGCTGCGGGTGGTTCTTCCTTAACTCCGGCGAGACCCCCCACCCCCTGAAAATTGACTGACCCAAAAGTCGATTCAGTCGACTGAAGTGTAGCTAAATCGGAGCAGAGCAGCAGCACGAGTGATGGGGAGAGCAGCAGTAGCAGTAGCGAGAGCGACAAAGCGAGAGTCGGAGCAGCAGCAGCAGATCCGGCTGGTATGGCCGCTGCCGTCAAAGGGGCCTTGCACAGGGGTGAGCCGCTGTGGAGATGTCGCCCGCGGCGCCGGCTTCGAGGTAGCCGCTCCACGGGGGTGCGGGATGGAGCACCGTCGGCGCCGGGAGGTCAAGTTAAGGAGAACGTGCGATTTGATGAGTGTACAACCTCTTTGGTGGCGCCGAGTAGGCCTTGGCTTCGTCCAAGGAGTCGGTGAGGATGCTGCGGTTCTGGTGGAACAGGTTAAGGCAGTGCTGTGAGGATGGAGCAGCCGCGATAGACGAGGCGATCGTCGGAGCAGCTCCTTGGAGGTGGAGGACGGGGCGGCTGAACCGGCGGGACGGCGAGATGGACGACGGATCCTCATCCACGGAGGTGGATGAGGGACGTCGACCTGTTGCAGTGGTTGACGTCGTCGGGGAAGAGGCTCCGGCTTGTCAGCGGTGAGGTGGCGGACGGAGGAGGGTGGGGTTTCGCGGCTGGACCGGAGAGGTTATGGCGGCCAGATTTCGAATGGCGAAAAGGAGGCGATGGGAGGGGGGAACCATGACTTAGGGATGCGCTTGTCCAAAATGTAGGGTGTGTTACAAAAGTACCCCCACCGATTCGAACTAGCGGCCCTTTCGGCTCAGGGTTAGAAGGGTGATTTCGCGTGTCTGGATTTGGTAGCTGGAGCGAGTTTTCGAGCGCATTGTAATTCCGGGATAGCAAGGCGCGGGTTGTGAAGGCGCCAGTTTTGGGAGCATGATATCTGAATTTTCGGGATATAACACGGCGCGGGTTGAATTTTAGGGACAAGCCTAACGTGTAATATTGTACTTGTACGTACCAAATCAATTCGCACTTCCCTCGACGAAAAAAACAAAAATAAATAAAACTATTCACACCACACAAAGAGAGAGTATTGTCCCGTTTTACTATACAAATGCTATTCAAAGCTACTCCCTCCTTCCATCTATATAGGGCCTAATGCGTTTTTCGAGGCTAACTTTGACCAAATATTAGAGCAATAATATATGACATGCAACTTACACAAAGCACACCGTTAAATTCGTGTGTGAAAGGAGCTTTCAATGATATGATTTTCACATTGTGCATGTCATGTACTATTAATCTTGTCAGTAGTCAAAGGCGGTCTTAAAAAACGCATTAGGCCCTATATAGATGGAAGGAGGGAGTATGAATCCATGTTATGTCCAATTAAATTTTTTTGCTGGCTTTATAATGCATGTAACCTACTCATACCAACATTTTAGTGCATTCCAAATGTTTGTACTACCGCTGCAATTCGAACTGAATTTGAATTCGTTTCTCTATTTCAATAAGAATCTATGATCATGATTGTTGCCAACTTCAACCATTATTCGTGTATTACCTTAAAAACACACCACATGATTACTATAGAGATAGATATGAAATATGTGTACTATATGAACTCGAATTCAATTTTTTGAATACACTTGATGTTGATTCCAAATAATAGTACGTTTGATGTACTAACTATATATTCATAATCTAAACCATGTTCCATACGTACACCGTGTTTATCACACAAGGTATAGTGCCCCGCCCCCTACATTATGACAAGTATTTAGCCCTGAGCTGCAAAAGCCACACATTAGCCCAAATTATAATCAATGTTCTATTTATTATATGTAGTACTAGCAAGATGCCCATGCGTTCCACGGAACATCAACATGATCAAGGGGATGCCTTATTTGCACATATGGAGAGGGGTGTGGGTATCTTTTTTCAAAATTGCCACAGTTTCCTTCCTATCCGCCAGATATAAATCAGACAGCCTATATTGCAGGATGACAGGCACACCGTCATCAACAACTCTATTTTTTATAAGAGTAGAGATAAAATATATTATATGTAGTATAACATGTTCATAACCACACCATGTTTATCACCGTTATATATATTCATGCATGCGTCGGTTTAAAACACTATGATAAATTCTTCAAATATCCGAATTCGCTTTTTATAATGAATTATGATCTCTATTCGTCTTTTACACCCACACAATCCTCTTATCTTTGTAGCTAGCGCTAACTTTCTCTCGTGCATGCACACGCCCGCATCCTCTCACCCTCCCTCAGCATTCTCTACCTCCATCGCGCAAATTCATCTTTTCACTTTAGGTCGTTCACCCACGGTGTGTGTAGGCCCCCCAACTCCTTCTTTACGGCACACATCGATTGATATGCCTCTCTAGCCAGGTGTGCCTACCACAAACACAAGCTTCCCCTCTTCCCTTCTCACCGTCCATGCCTCACTCCCACCACTCTTTTCGTCGATCTCGTACTCGCACACTCCTTCCCCCTCGATATAGTAGGCCTCTCACACCACCTCCTAGATGCATCCCTCTCTCTATCCTTCTCCTCGGGCCTTATTTGCTTCTAACACATACATGCACGTATACCGATCGATCTCCTTACATATACCTAGGTCGAGTTTAACTATTTTCCCCCACCCATCGATCGACGTACCTCACAAGTTATGTCTCTCCTTTCTCTGACAAAGGACGATTGATCTTCTTATGTAGTTACGTCTGCTTACCACAGCCATATCGTCCCCCTCATCATTCGTGCATGCCTCCTAACCCGTCTCTCGCATGCACGTGCACAGACAGGCAGCCATCCCCTCTCTTATTGATATTGCAGGCGTGCCCTCCGTTTGTCTAGCAAGCCTCTCCCACCATTTGTTAGAAGCAACTCCACTACCAACCCCTCCAACACCCTAGCTATGTGTCTCTCCCAACCTTATTCCTCTCCTACACATAGGCATGCATGCCGATCGATCTCCCTTAATATATAAGGTAGGCCTCTCTCCTCCTCCACACATATACCAGCCATTGTACCTCTATAATTAATTAGGCCTCCCCCCACCACACACCGATAGTCGAGCACTGTAGGTAGGTATCCATGTCACAGAGGCAAACTTCACCTGTCCCCCTCACGTTCCAGTAGGCCAACCACTCTATATCTTTGACGTGGGCACACACAAATTCGATGGCACTCTTTATCATCACGCATGCACACACACACCATCCCTCTCTTCGATTCTATGGATACTTCAAGCCGATGATACCTCCACTCTCTTCTCATGGATCGCCCCCTCTATATATATATGATATATCCAGGACTCTATTTCACACACATTGCATATGTTACATTTTTTGATTGACCCCCCCCCCAAAACACTCACGAACCCACACACTATATCTCTCTACGTTTGTATCTCTCTCACACAACCCCACGTAGGTGGTGTACGTACACGAAGAGAATAGGTGCACGTACTCACGCTTCATGCCCAGCCACACCCGCTCGGGTACACGGTGGAGCTCATTTCTATACGAAATGGCAGCCCACGTGCTAATTTGAACTCGTGTAGCGGTTGTTTACCAACGGAGGTCGTGTACCACGCGTGCGCGAAACAAAGTTCGACTTGATGCGCTGGCGCGTTTTTTAATAAAGTTATATCGCTCAATGGCACGTACATAGAATATAAAACGATTTTATGGAGAAAAACATAGTCCGCTCCACTATATACAATGGAGCCTGCCTGCCTGGGTTTGTCTCTCTTCAGAGTATCTCACACAAGGCGGCGGTGGCCTCTCTCTCTCTCACATTGGTCACTGATCTTGCCGCATCCTGTCCGCCGGCGGAAAGGGAGGATGTGCATCGTTTCTCCGTTCGACGGCGCCGAGGCAGCACATCCCGATCTACGGTACCCGCCATTCTCTCTGACCAAGCTCCGACGCGGTAGGGCCTTCGCCACCTGCTCGCTGCCGTGGTATGGGCAGACCCCACCCGCCACCACTCACCTAGTTACATCCTGACGAACCCCAGGTATCCCCTCTGGCCTTGCTCCACTGCCCGTCTTCCCATGTCGCTGCATGTGGAAAATCTTGCATGTGGATCTTCCATAGTTCTTTGCCCAAAACGTAGCTCGTCCGACGTACTTTCCATATTCCAATCTCGTCCTCACACCGTTTTAGACAAACACAACCGTGTTGTTATCTTCCCTTAGGACAAGGAATATGCTTCTTTTTTGTCGTCGTATGTGTCATCAACTGTTATTGGCCAGTAATTGTTTCCTTTCTACCTCTTTTTTGCAAACAGGGCTATCCATTTCACCTTGTTGCTATTGCGACCTTTTGGTGAACTGCACAAATCACTTTTTTCTTAAGAGTGTTTTGTGCAGTTGTACTAAAATGTCACACGGGCAACGTCTCTACATTTTAGTGCGACTGCACAATGGGAGATTGGTTTTGCTCTATCCTCCTCATCCAACCACGAGCCTAATCTTCTCCAACTATTTGCTTAATCTTCTCCAACTAGTTAGTCTTAAGAGAGAGTGCAAAGGTGACCGGCTTCTATTTGTGTGTTTATTGTTTCATCAGCAGTCCTCTATTATCGTAATCACACTTAATATCTTTGGAACAGGGACACTCAGCTCTATTTTAGTGGAACTGCACAAAATGATCGGAATGTTGCATGCACCATACAACTAATTTTTTCCCAACATGCCTTGTTGATTTAGACAGAGTTGGGGGGACGTTGCTGCCAATGAAAGCATGGATCAATTTTAATTTAACACCTTCTCACAACTTTGTCTTCAGTTGTGATGTAAATATTAGCTCTGATCTGCTAATCATTGAGATGCATTAGCAAGGAAGTTAGTTTTTTTATTGTTTCCGAAAGAGCATCGATGGAAAGACACACGAAACAAAAGCTGAAAGCTTAGTGCATTGTACAATTTCATGTCGCTGGAAAATTATTCGTATAGTACGTCAATTATGTAAACAAATGCTGGAAGCTTGATAGCATTGCCAGAAGCCTCTTCAGCATCCGGGTCCATGTGCCATGCACAAAATTATATTCTTCCGTTCCTAAATATTTGTCTTTTTACAAATTTCAAATGGGCATATTTTAGAGTGTAGGTTCACTGAATTTTCTTCGTATGTAGTCACTCGTTGAAATCTCTAGAAAGACAAATACTCCGGAGTATATTTAAGAACCGAGGGAGTAGTGCACAACCGCATGGGAGACTCGGCCCGGTCATTGCGCCACATTAATAGTGAGTAATGAGCAGTCAAATCATAAGCCCCACCTTTCCCACTGTAAGTTGCTTGGAAGAAGCAACCATCAATACGCTCTTCTTTGAATCCGCTCATACTACTCCATCCGTCACTGTTTATAGAGCGCGCTTCAAAAAAATCTCTGGGACCAAGGCGACTAGCGATCGGCCTGAAAAATAGCATTGGTAGTTATAGCACGACGTCTATTACTAGAGGAAATAATGCGTACACACATGCATGCAGTGCTTCCACCACGGGTACACACATGCATGCACTTACTCCACTCCGTAGTACATCGAGAGAAAATTATGGACTTGATTGCGGTTACCACGCCCTAATTAATTGAGCATTAAACCAAACGCGTCTAAAGTCTCTCTGGTGGTGGAAATGCATTGAGAGAAATGCATCAGAATGAAGCGCGCCCTGTAAACTGTGACGGAGGGAGGAGTAGTATGAAGGTGCAAAACCAAGTACGCGTATGGCCAGTCGGTCAACGCACCTGATCTTGTCATATACTGACATGTGGGACCGAAGTGTGAGCAAACCGATCTCAATTGACGGCAAAATGGCCAACCCGCCGTTCCTTGAGAGAGACGAGGAGAGAGAACACACAGACGGGCTCGCACGGAGGCTAGGATATATTCGAGCATGGTTGATCGATATCATCATTACATGTTCGATGTTTTTTAATACTATACTATTGGGCTGCCGTTTTCCGCCTTTCTCCGGAATAAATGTGTACTTTATCAGAGATTAAAATGAAATAAGAGTACAGCCGCTCCACCATACAGTTCTAGTAGTAGTACTACTCGTACTTCTAAACCTTGCGCCTGGCTCTTCGCCTCTTCGTGAAGTCAAACAATGATGGTACTCCGCATGTTGGGTAGTACAGTGTATGCCTCTGGCAATTTGACACCGAATGAACTGATGCATGTCCACCGCCTGGGCGAGGGTCGGTTGTATTAGTCAAAAGGCATAAGAGAGCTTCACCTTGTCCTGCAAGCTTCTCCTCATTTTGCGAGTTGACGGGACACACTAAAAAGTAGTGCTAGTCCATACTCCCTCCTTTCCGCTTAATATGGCTTAATCTTTTTGCGGGTAAATGAGAGAGCTTTATTCATATATAGGCATTCTTAGGACGATCAGCCAAGAGACTGGTCACAAGGAAGCGAGGTACCCCGCAAAAAAGAAGAAGGAAGCGAGGTGTTTCATCAAGCCAGCTCTCTGCCACATTCAAAGTGCAGCAAGCACGGTTCGCACAAAGATGCGCCGCAAGATTTGCTGACCTGTTTACATGCTGAATAACAAAAAAGAGGAAATATTACTGAGCGCTCCTATTTGTAACAGGATATCAGCGAGAATTAAGCGAGAATTGTGGCGAGTGTTCCATGCAATCAACTTCCATTATCACATGCGAGAACCCTCGAAGAGAACCAAATGTGTTGAAGATTTTCTAGCTACAGCCCGGCGTCCCAGGTAGTAGTACATCTTCCTTTTGGAGCCGGCTTGCTCCACTGCTGCAGCTCCCCACGTAGCTCCATCTCCATGTCGATCTTTCTCTACTTCTACCAGCTTCTATTTGTGATGAGTTTATGTCTCATGAAGTAGTGCTAGTACTATTATTCTAATCACACTTCTTCAATATCTTTGCCATCAGGGATGCTCAGCTCGATTTTAGTGGAACTGCACAAAAGCATCGTATGATCCGAGGGTGCCTGCCGCCTTTCCTTCGACAGGTTCTACCTAGCCAGGAAATTAAATCCTGTTTAGGGTTTAGGGTTTAGGGTTTAAGTCGTAGTGACCCCATCAGTAGTTTTTCTTTTGTACACGCTCTCACAACTTTTGTCTTTAGTTGTGAAGTACAAATTGGTTATGATCTATGAATCATTGAGATGCATCAGCATGCGTGTTAGTTTTCATTTGTATTTGATGGATTGTTGTAACGGGGCAACCTTGGAGTAGGAATGAAAATGGAGTGGAAAGTTTCCGTTTTTCCGGAGAAAAAATGGAAACGGAGAGAAACCAACGTTTCGTTTCGTTGGATCGTGCCATCGAGCAAAACCAACGTTTAAATCCCATCGGTCGCGTTCGTGTCTCACCCTCCTCCATGGCTCCACCCCACACGGTCGCTCAGCATGCCACTCACCGCAAACCGAGTATATGATAACTTTCCCGCCTACTTGTCGATGGATCGCGCCATGGAGTACTAGCACTACTGGAAGAGATTGACGAGTTCGGGGAGGACAGCTAGCTGTAGCACGGACTCCCAAGAACTTTTTAAATGCATGTTGTGGCCGGCTATTGCAACCTTTGAACGTGGAGCAGTCCCATGCACCGGGAAGCGGCGCGGGCGACGCTCTCTCGGCCGGCGCGCCGCTTCAATGCCGGCGCCAGTGAGAGGTCATGTCCGCTCTGGCCGGCCATGAATGCGGCACTGATCGTTTCGGCCGGGAAGCACGCACGGGTGATGAAGAGGGTTCGGGTTGGTCAGGAGCGGGCGTGGCAGCGGTCCGGACGCCCGCAAACAAGAGATGCTGTACGTTAATATTGCTGCGTATATAATTAACAACATAAATAATGTGCCAATTGGACAAATATGATTGGAGATGGAGATGGAATTTTACGTAAACACGGATATGCATGTCTATGTCTATGTGTGTGTGTGCGACGACTCTCGCGACCTGGAAGCGGGGGCGTGTTTTTGATCGAGTTTTCTTTCTTGGTCAGTTTTCGTTTCTTTTTTTCGGGAACGCGCGTATTCTATATAAAACCACTGCTATGGAGAGATTTTTTTACTCCATTGTATATATAGCCTCTTGTTTGACAGGATTTCTCGCGTCTCGCTCTCTCACCCTCTCCATATCAAAACAAGATGACAGTGTCCACTCCATCTCTCTCCTCACCGGTGGTCACAGATCCGGCCGAATCCCATCCGCTGCGGGAGGTGAGGAGGTGCAGCGTTGACGTTCTCACCGTCGGTGATGGAGGAAGCCGATGCGCACCGTCCTCTCGGAGCCGGCGCTGGCGCGGATGAAGGTCCTCCGCGCCCTTGTTCGCTGCCGTCGTGTGGGCAGATCCCGCCTGCCCGCCTAAGCGACATCTCGCCCACCTGAGGTATAACTTCTTGTACTGGTCCAGCTCCCCAGGTCGCTGCATGCGGGCTTTCTTCTGTGCGACTACTCCCCAGCTCCCCATGTATAGTAGCTAGGGTTCATCGGCTGGTCCAACATCACCTACTATTATAGAGGAAATGCCACTCGAAAAATTGTCCTGATTTATGCCTCGGTGGAGGTATACATGTTGTTTCGACAAAAAGTACTTGGTGGTTGTGTGGTCATTGTCCATATGCTCCTATTGCTGCTGCTAATCTAATACTATCACTGGTTAAATGAAGAAATGCTTTTTTTCTCGGGTATCCTGGTTTAGTTCCCATCAAGATAATCATGATGCTTCTGTTTGTTGGTGTACTTTTCATTAATTCTTATTGACAATTTAGATGTCATCGATAATCTCGAACCACTGCCAAAACAAAGTAACAACACTATATCCCTTTTTTATATTTTTGCAAACAGCGATGCGTATCTCCATACCCGGGCATGTCTTCCTCAATTTTAGTGGAACTGCACAAAATTGGATGCCATTGTTGTTCCGCCTCACTGTCCTCTGCCATGTGGTTCTTCCTTCCTCGAGCTTGATTAATGAGAAGAAACAGACGACAGTGAGGATTTGTCGAACTTCATAGGTTCCTCACCCAAACTTGATGCCAAATGGATGAGGCATCACCACGATGACCTATCGATGCTCATGGTTGCGCCTCATGGTTGCGTCGGCTGGTGAAGCTGATCGATTTTTGATGAAAAACAAGCTGTCTTCCATCAGTGCTCTTTGCTTGGTTGCGTTGGAGACGCAGTCGTCTTTCACGTTGGTGCAATTTTATCACACAATTGGCTATGAACCAAATGTTTCCTCGAAGAAGGATCAACGTTGGTACTAAGAGCATAAGTTTTGTATTGATTTCTAAGCCTTCTCACAACTTTGTCTTCAGCTCCCCTATAATTTTATTTGTCCAGCTATTAACTTTGATTTAAAAAATGGTGTGGACTAAAAACATGGATGGACGTAGTAGCCCTCCAATTTTATTTACTCCGCATATTAGATTTGACTAAAGTCAAACTTTGAAAAGTTTGACCAAGTTTAGGCCGAACACAACAAACCATAATTATTGAGAGAGGGCAAACTGTACATACTCTCAAACCTTTCCGATAATTGAAATTAAAATTCTTTATTTGTACACACTCTCACACCTTTCCGATAATTTGGCGCATGTGTGGTTATTCACTTAAGGGAGGGTAGTGTACCGTACGTGAAGGACAGGAAGTGCGACCAGGACGCGTGGATCATTAGTTCATCGGAAGTAGTAGTTTTCTTCAGTGGTATGTTAAATGAAGAGTTTCATTTCGTACTTACACAGTTTAAAACAATTGTTATGGAGATAATAAGAAAACCACTCCACTATATATTAGTAGTATACACGAGTACTATATGGACGCAGCTTCATTGACTTAGTGCACCTGCCTTTGGGTGTATGATAGGTGGGCCCAAAATGCGGCTGGCCCACCTATCATACAGCCAAAGGCAGGTGCAGTTAAGGCACCGGAGCTCAGTCCGTAATATAGTATATATGTAGTACACTATATAAGCTGCAGCCTCAGCGCTTGTTCGCTAGGGTTTGCACTCTCCACACTCTCGCCGCACTACATATATATACATGCTGGAGGCTCAGAGTTCCTTTGCTAGGGTTTGCTATATTCACTGTCTCTCACCCTCTTCACCAGATCTAAACAAGAATGTGTTGGCCTCTGTCTCTCTTTCCTCCCTCACAGCTGGTGAAGGAGGCGTCCGGATCCCGTCACACCGGGAAGGGGAGGAGGTGCAACGTTCACTCTACCGCCTTCGGCGAGGGACGCAATCCATTGCCTGCTGCGCTGTTCTGTTTCACCCAGCGCCTGTGCGGGAGGGCCACCGACCCCTTCTTCCTTGCTGCAGTATGTAGTGTGGGCAGATCCAGCCTCCCGCCGCACGCCTTGCCACATCCCGACGACCCTAAGGTATAAGTTTCTTTGAAACCCTCATTGCTCTAGCTGCATGCTGATCTTTTTTGATTCTGTAGTCGAATCTAGGTCTTGGTTCAAAGAGGAAAGAAGGGTGCGGTGGGGTGGAGTATGAATCTAGGATGTGGTTCAATGAGGAAAGGAGGGAGGGAAACTAGTATAGACTGGCTATCCAGCCGCTTTGTTGGTCGAAAAGGGAAAAAGGGGGTAACCCAGTACACACATCTGTAAGGAACCGGTCTCTTTGTTGAAAAGGGAAAGAAACTGGGGGGTCGGGTAGTTTGTGCAGGACTAAATTTGTTGCCCTCACATAGGAAAAAGGTTCAAAGAGAACAAAATGGGACCAACGCAGATATGCTGCTTGGCTACATACTCTGCATCACCCATTTATACGTGTGGACGCACATGGTGCTGGCATGTCCCATGTCCCATATCCCATACAACTATTTTGCTGTTGTTAATCTAAGAATGCTGCTAGAAAATTGAAGCAATGCCACTGTTAAAAGTAAACTACATTTTTAACGAATGTTGTTTTAAGAGAATGTCTTTGTTAATATGAATCAATGGAACCGTTTTAGAACTGCTACTGTCCTACTTTGTTTTCCATCAACATAAGTTAGATGCTTCTTTTTGTCGCCGTTTGTTTCATCCTCCTTTATTGGCCAGTAATTGTTTCCTTTTTTGCCTCCGTTAAAACATGGATATCTATTCAACTTGTTGCTATAGCAAACTTAAATGTCAGATCGACGCCTTTGCTTGATTTTAGTGCAACTTGCCTTCATCCACAAGATCGTGTAGTGTGTTTTGCGATGTTGTGCTACTTGTATTGCTACTGTTTTAAATAAATGTTGAATTGAAGCTATTGTATTGCTCTCTTTTCCCATTAAGTAGTGAACAAAAATGGTACCAACCTAGACATGTTGCTTGTTGCTTTGTTACAACAAACTCTACATCACCCCCTGTATAAGTAGATGGAAGCACATGGTGTTGTTGCGCCCACTCTCCCCTGGAACTGTTTATGCTTTTTGTTAATCTAATGCCGCTAGTATAATTAAGCAATGCCACTCTCAGAATTAACTACTGAACTGTTTTAAGAGAATTTCTCTGTTAATATGAATCAATGCAACTGTTTTAGAAATGTTATTGTCCTATACTTTGTTTTCCATCAAGATAAGGTAGATGCTTCTTTTTGTGGCCGCATATTTCAGCCTCCTTTATTGGCCAGTAATTGACTCCTTTTTTGCCTCTGTTAAAACAGGGATATCTATTCAACTTGTTGCTATTGCGTCATTTTGCTTGGCTACGCGAAAAACTTTTGTTTTAAGAGTGTTTTGTGCAGTTCAACTTGAATGTCACACCGACGACTTTGCTTAATTTTCAACCCAGACATGATGCTTGTTTCTTTGTTACAACAAAACTCTGCATCACCCCCTTTATAAGTAGATGGAAGCACATGGTGTTGTTGCGCCCACTCTCCCCTGGAACTGTCTATGCTTTTTGTTAATCTAATGCCGCTGGTAAATTAAGCAATGCCACTCTCAGAATTAATTACTGAATCATAGTTCAAAACTGCAGCACGTGTTAGGGATTGGCGGGATTACCATTTTTGTGGCCGCATGTTTCATCCTCCTTTATTGGCCAGTAATTGATCCCTTTTTTGCCTCTGTTAAAACAGGGATATCTATTCAACTTGTTGCTATTGCGACATTTTCCTTCGCTTAATTTTGGTGGAACTGCACAAAATGAGACCAGATTTCCATATATGTGTTGAGATCTCTCTCAGGTCTTCCTCACGAGTTGTTTCAAATCTTGGTCTTGAAAGGTCAGTACTGACTTTCAGTACCGACTTTCCTCGGAATTAACTACTGAATCTTAGTTCAAAACTGCAACACTTGTTAGGGATTGGCGGGAGTACCATTTCTGTTAGGGATCGGCAGGAGTACATGTTTAAGAAATGTATTGTCTAGATACTGTCTCTGTTATTATATATCATTTACAGCGTGTTACAAATGGTACTATCCTGCTTTGCAGTTCTTTCTACATGTTTAACCAAGGTATTGTTAAGATAATGTCTCTGTTAAAATGAATCAGTCGCATTGTTTTAGGAAAGGTACTTTTCTGCTTTGTCGTTCTTTATACATGTTGAAACGAGGCATTGCTAAGATAATGTCTCAGTTAATATGAATGAATCACACTGATGGAGAATTGCTACTCTCCTGCTTTGTTTACCATTAAGATAAGGTAGATCAGTAGATGTTTTTCTTCTGGGAGTACAAGTCATCAACCGTTATTTCTCAGTAATTGTTTCCCTTATACCTATTGTTGCTTACAGGGATATCAAAATTAAAGCTCGGTTTTATTCCGACTTTGATTTTAGTTGAACTGCACAAAAGGAGCCAATGTGTCTAAGGCAAACTACTGCATTAGTGGGTCCAGTTGGTGTTACCACTTTGCAGAAAGAAGCAGTTACTGTTTAGGCTACATTACACAAGGACTGATCGAGAAGCTTTACAGAGTATTAGTATACGCTGGTGACATGACTAGTCTGAAGAGAGCATAGGCAACTCTACAACACGTGGAGTGCACTGGGCAAAAAGTGCCCAAACAAGTACAAGAAGCCATGACAGGACTCCAAGTCTGTCAATGTCATTCTAAGAAACAATGATGGGGCATCTGGGTAATGTAATCTATTTACCGTACTTTCAGTTTGTTAGTCCACCGATTGGTGGGTTGACACTGGGGCCAATATTCATGTGTGTGTTGATGTGTCTTTGCTTTCTTGCAGCATATAAATATGAAATCCATAGGGATGCTCAGCTTGATTTTAGTGGAACTGCACAAAATGTTCAGATGGTTTGTGTCCTCCATAATACTTCATCATGCACAATACATCGAATGGTTCTCTAATCATTCGTTGTCACCTTGAGCCACCGGACTATCACTTGACAAACTGATGCCAAACCCTGCCTGTTCCACAATCATAGGCATTACATATTTTGAATGGGAAAAGCTTGTCAAAGTTTAATCATTGATGTTAGCAAGAAGACATTAGTTTAATATATTGGAATTGGAAAACCTTGTCAAATTTTGCTCATTGATGTTATCCAGAAGACATCCATTTGATATTTTTAAGTGGGACGCCCTTTGCTGTGAGCAACGTCGATCGTTTTTTCCTATTCCTGTCTTCAATTCAGAAATATTTACTCTGCTGAGATGCATAGTCACATGAATGTTGACTTATGTAAGGTATTTTAAGAGTTTGTTCTGAATGTTGTCTATGTAATGCCAGGCCTTGTGAGTTTGATTGCAAAGTGGAGCTTGGAATGCTGTGGCATGCGGCATCATGAGCTGTTCACCGTGCCTCCTGAGAATAATGCTTCATATTGTTTTGCATGTTGAGCTAACGCCTGTGATTTGCATGTTATGAAGATAATCCTCTTCTTTTGTTTTTGTGCTTAAGAAGTTCATTGTCTTATGTTTCATTCATAGCATATATGACAACTCGGGTAGGTTAGAGGTGAAACCATATGATCTTCCGACCAACTCATCATCTTAGGCCGTGATTGGATTGTCGTTTTCCAACCAAAACTGCTTGTAAAACTAACGCTTGTAAATAAAAGCAGATGGTCTCGGGCGAAGCGCTTGGTTGGTCGATTTCGACTAGTCTCTCAAATTACACGCGTAACCCGCCGGTTTTACTTACAAACCTCGGGCCCTCGGTTTCATTACGCTGTATTTTACGCGTTGTTTCCGATGACGAGTAAATTACACTTGTACCTTAATATAGGTGTGAAATAAACCAGAGCTCCCAAGTGCGGCCTTGCCGTTTCATGCCTTCTCAGTATCTCGAAGGTGCTCATAGGTGTCCGATGATCCTGGCTTCCTGAATGAGCAGCGGGCGCTGTATCAGACCATTCGTAGGGCCGGCGAGGCCCTCTCCGTCGTCCTTCGAGTTATTGCGCTCGCCGTGGCTCCGAGGATTGTCAACATAGTCAACGAACATGATGATTCAGGAGATGACTTTATTTTGACTGGATGACAGTAGGGACCCGCTAGGGCCATAGCCGTATGTATGCAAGTGCCTCCTTATTATGCACAACTATATTTTTTTTGCTTCCTCCTGGTTTCCTGACATCACGGTCCAACACCATTGTCAACCTATGTAGTCAATAAACGAGAGAATTGCACAAGGAGTGGCCGACAGTTGGGACCAAGCAGCTCGAGCAGTATTTGTGTTTTTGAGGTGTGAGCATTGCAGAGTTTTTCTTGAGCGATGTTTTCGTTGTTGTTTAGAGGAGAGCAGGGTATTAACTGGGCGAACTGTGGCCCGTCTAGCCCAGGTCAGATATCTAGCCTAGATATTAATTTTTTTCAAGCTGAAAATGGCTAGCCCGGCTATACGTTTTTTGAGGTATACCCAGGCAAGGTCAACATGTTATTCTCCGCCCCGCTGGGCTGCAAATCTTTCCTAGGAGGGATGCATTTGGCTTAACAGGAAAATGGGCTTTAAGAAATATTAAATGCGATGTAATTATAAAAACTGGGCAGTAACTATAAAAAATGCACCAAACACGTAATTATTTTATAAAAGATTATTTTTGGGTTTTGAAAATTTTAATTTCATTAATTGTTGCGCGCGCAATGTTTCGTTGGATTTTTACGTAATACAAATTTATAATGAAATTGTATTTAATCTGACTAGAAATTTTGGGATAAAAATATTTTAGATCCCATCAAAATGTGGGAAAATTTATTGAATTCTGTTTTGAACGGTTGGTTGAAATTATTAATCGTTGTCCTAGCTAGAAAATGGGCTGTACTTTTAACAAACTGTAAATGGACTGTAGTAAATTCCATCAGAATTCAAAAATGGGCTGTACATTCTTACAAATTGCAAATGGACTATAAGTTCTCTGCCACACACTTGTGGGCCTACTAAGTTGACGCGTCCCCTAAAAAAAGTAAGTTAACGCGTATGCAAGGCTTTGTCAACTTATAGTCAACACACGGTTCTAGCAACAGTGGCCGTTGGATGTCCATCCAACGGATGTCGTGCTTCTTCTTCAATCTCGGATATTCTTGCTTCAGCCGCTCAAAAAATGATTCCTCCCCCTGACATCTGGGGCGCACCGTTTCGGAGGCTGACCCGTGGGCCTACTAAGTTGACACGTACCAAGGGCTTTATCAACTTAGTCAATATAAACGATTCTAGCTGCAATGACCGTACGATGTCCATCCAATGACCGTCGTGCTTTTTCAACGTCTGGTCTTCTTGCTCCAGCCGCCCAAAGCAGCACCGGTCATGCTGCCTGCTCCTGCCTCCCGTGGCCGGCTGTGCTGCCGCAGAGGCCTCACCGCCCCTACTACTCCCACCCCTGGCCAGGCCATCCCTCTACTCACCCACACCCCTGTTATTCTGCAGCGACGGCAGCCTCATACCGCAGCTGAACCAGTGAACCCTCATACTCCTCTCCGCGTGGGCATCCGCTGCCGCGTCTTCTCCAGCTCCGCGTCGTCCCCTTCCTAGGCCTCGCCGTCGTCCACCGCCCTGGTGCTCTCGGCGCGGCATGGTCAACGAACGACATCCATCGGACGTGAACTGTACGTGGAGAGGCTGACAGCTGGGTCCACGGCCGCACACACGGAAATGCCTCCTTATTACGCGCAAAATAATGATTCCTCCACCTGATATCTGGGACACACCGGAAGGGCCTTTGTATTTCGCGAAAAAAGTTCCCCCCGCTGATAGGTCGGTCCCACCAGCTATATCTTCGCACGCGAGGAAGTGCCTCCTTATTATGCACAAAAAATGAATACTCCCCCTGCTATCTAGGACCCAGCATAGTAGGAGGCTGACTTGTGGGCCTACTAAGTTGACGGGGACGGAGGGTTTGTCAACTTAGTCAATATGAACGATTCTAGTTCTAGTGACCGTACGATGTCCATCCAACAGACGTAGTGCTTCTTCAACCTCTGGTCTTCTTGCTCCAGCCGCCCAAAGCAGTGTCGGTCGTGCCGCCTACTCCTACCTCCCATGGCCGGCTGTGCTGCCACGGAGGCCTCACCGCCCCCTACTACTCCCACCGCTGGCCAAGCCATCCCTCCACTCACCCACACCCCATGTTATTCTGCGGTGACGGCAGCCTCACACCAAAGCCGAACCAGTGAACCCTCATACTCCTCTCCGCGTGGGCATCCACTGTTGCGTCTTCCCCGGCTCCGCGTCGTCCCCTTCCTAGGCCTCGCCATCGTCCACCGCCCTGGTGCTCTCGGCGCGACGTGGTCAACGTGGTCAAGGAACGACTTCCATCAGAAGAGTACTGTACATGGAGAGGCTGACAGCTGGGTCCACGGCCGCAGCAAGGAAGTGCCTCATTATTACGTGGAAAATAATGATTCCTCCACCTGACAGCAGGGACCCACCGGACGGGCCACCGTATTTCAGGAAAAAAACGTCTCCTCTGATTGCTGGGACCCACCAGCTACATCTTCGCAAGCAAGGAAGTGCCTGATAGTCGGGACCCACCCAGTCGAAGCGTACGTAGCATTGTCATTCTCGTCGCGAACGTGTACATACATACTGGTCGATCGATCTGCCTGTAGGATGCAGCGGTGAACTGTGGCTGTGTAAGGAAGGGCACGTGTCGTAGTAGAGGCGCGCACATAACATGTACACGTACGTACAGCGGCCAGGGTGCAAGAAAGTAAATACGGCCACGTACATACATATGGGCGGGGTCTCGAACGCCTACTCGCGCATACGTACAGCCAGGGCTCGTGTACATGGCTGGGTCGGAACGGAGAAACTGCGTCGTCGTTGTGTTCATGGGGAGGCAACGAAATGCGTTGTGTTCATCGGGAGGCAACGGAACGCGTGTTGTTCATTGGGAGCCAACCGGCTTGGACGGAACAACAGATGGAAACGAGGCCTGGCATACTGCAAAATGGAGGAAACGGCCTTGTGTTCGACCGGCCACGGTCGAAACGGGATCCTGTTCATCGGGAGGGGTCTGGCGTACCGCAAAACGGAGGAAACAGACTTGTGTTGGAGCGCTACCGTCGAAACAGGGGTCCTGTTCATCGGGAGGGGTGTGGCATACCGCAAAACGGGACTCCACGTGATACTGTTCATCTCCACCGTCAACTGCCTCCACGGGCTACTTTTCATCCACCGTCGACTGCCTCCACGGGCTACTGTTCATCCACCGTCGACCTCCTCCAGCCTCCACCAGCGACTGTTCATCCACGGGCTCCTGTTCATCCAGCCTCCACCGCGCGCTCCTCCACCGGCTACTGTTCAACCAGCCCTCTCCACGGGGTCCTGTTCAACCACCCCTCCACGGGCTACTGTTCATCGAGCCCTCCACCGCTACTGTTCATCCAGCCCTCCATGGGGTCATGTTCATCCAGCCCTCCATAGGGTCCTGTTAATCCACCGGCTCGATCGATCGGGGTTCTGATCATCCAACGGCAACGGCCTCTACTACCACGGGGTCCTGTTCATCCAACCCCCCACCGGGAACTGTTCATCCAAACCCCCCAACAACGCTCACTGTTCGTCAAGGGAAGGAGGCAGCAGTGTTTGATCGGCTTCAGTTAGCAGCAATAGCGAACGAATCGCTCGATCGGGTTCAGTTAACAACCATCGATCGATCGCTCGGGTTTAGTAACGTGTAGCCTGCAGTGCAATCGCTCGAGTTCAGTAGGCGAACGCCTCACTCGGGTTCAGTTAGAACCCAACGCCTGGCACCCACGCGCCTACGTGTACGAGAGAAACGCGCATCGCTCGGCCCCCGACCACCCACCGTAACTGGGAACTTCCCGATATTTTCCTCGCCCTCGCTTCTACCACGGTTTTTTCCGTCATGCACGACCCAAAGAATGTCATGCGGCTGCGTCTCCGGCCCGCCCAGGATGAAAAGCCCATTTTCTGTCATGATTTTTTGTCATAGAAGTAGGATCCCACCACATCTATGATGATACCGGGTTTGTCACAATTATCTTCATAGAAGTGTCATAAGCATGACAGAAAAAAATTCGTTCGGCCCAAAATGTCACGGATGTGTCTTTTTCTGTAGTGTATGGTGAACCGTTATGTGATGAAGTCGGAGCATGATTTATTTTTTGATTTTCATCCTTTGTGTGGAGGTCGAGAGCGCGCGATGGTTAACTCCTACCAACCTCTCCCCTAGGAGCATGCGTGTAGTACTTTTTTCGATGGCTAATAAACTTCTGCAATAAGTATGTGAGTTCTTTATGACTAATGTTGAGTCCATGCATTATACGCACTCTCACCCTTCCACCATTACTAGCCTTTCTAGTACCGCACAACTTTAGCTGGTGCATTAAACCCACCATATACCTTCCTCAAAACTGCCACCATACATACCTATTATGGCATTTCCATAGCCATTCCGAGATATATTGCCATGCAACTTCCACCGTTCCATTTATTATGACACACACCATCATTGTCATATTATTCTCATATGCATGAGGCATTCATATAGAGTCATATTTTTGTTCTAGCGTTGAGTTGTAATTCTAGAGTTGTAAGTAAATAAAAGTGTGATGATCATCATTATTAGAGCATTGTCCCATGTGAGGAAAGGATGATGGAAGCTATGATTCCCTCACAAGTTGGTATGAGTCTCCAGACTTTAAAGAAAATAAAAGAGGCCAAAGAAGCCCAAATAAAAAAGAGGCCAAAGAAGCCCAAACAAAAAAAGGGAAAAGAAAGGAAAGAAAAAATGAGAGAAAAAGAGAGAAGGGACAATGTTACTATCCTTTTTCCACACTTGTGCTTCAAAGTATCACCATGTTCTTCATGATAGAGAGTCTCCTATTTTGTCACTTTCATATACTAGTGGGAATTTTTCATTATAGAACTTGGCTTGTATATTCCAATGATGGGCTTCCTCAAATTTACCTAGGTCTTCACGAGCAAGCAAGTTGGATTCACACCCACTTAGTTTCTTTTTGAGATTGCATACACTTATAGCTCTAGTGCATCCATTACATGGCAATCCCTACTCACTTGCATCGATATCAATTGATGGGCATCTCCATAGCCCATTAATTTGCCTTGTTGATGTGAGACTTTCTCCATCTTTTTGTCTTCTCCACAACCACCATATTCTATTCCACCTATAGTGCTATATCCATGCCTCACGCTCATGTATTGCGTGAAAGTTGAAAAAGTTTGAGAACCCTAAAAGTATGAAACAATTGCTTGACTAACATCGAGGTTGTGCATGATAAAATACTTTGTGTGATGAAGATGGATCATAGCCAGACTATATGATTTTGTAGGGATAACTTTCTTTGGCCATGTTATTTTGAGAAGACACGATTGCTTTATTAGTATGCTTGAAGTATTATTGTTTTTATGTCAATACTAAACTTTTGTTTTGAATCATATGGATCTGAATATTCTTGCCACAATAAAGAAGATTGCATTGATAATTATGTTTGGTAGCATTCCAGATCAAAAATTCTGTTTTTATCATTTACTTACTCGAGGACGAGCAGGAATTAAGATTGGGGATGCTTGATATGTCCCCAACGTATCTATAACTTTTGATTGTTCCATGCTATTATATTATCTTTTTTGGATGTTTTATATGCATTAATATACTATTTTATATCATTTTTTGGGACTAACCTATTAACCTAGTGCCCAGTGCCAGTTGCTGTTTTTTCCTTGTTTTTGGCTTTTTCTGAAAGGAATATCAAATGGAGTCCAAACGGAATAAAACTTTCGCGATGATTTTTCTTGGACCAGAAGACACCCACGTAGCTTGGAGAGGGGGCCAGAGGGGTCCCGAGGAGCCCACAAGCCCTCAGGGCGCGCCCCTGGCTTGTGGACCCCTCGGGAGTCCCCCAACCCTAATCTTTGCACTATAAATTCCCAAATATTCCCAAACCACCAGAAGCGTCCACAAAAATACTTTTCCGCTGCCGCAAGCCTCTATCCCGTGAGATCGCATCTTGGGGCCTTTTCCGGCGATCTGCCGGAGGGGGATTCGATCACGGAGGGCCTCTACATCAACCTTGCTGCCCTACCGATGATGTGTGAGTAGTTTACCACAGACCTACGGGTCCATAGCTAGTAGCTAGATGGCTTGTTCTCTCTCTTTGATCTTCAATACCATGTTCTCTTGATGTTCTTGGAGTCCTATCCGATGTAATCTTCTTTTGCGGTGTGTTTGTTGAGATCCGATGATTGTGGGTTTATGATCAAATTATCTATGAATATTATTTGAGTCTCGTCTGAATTCTTATATGCATGATTTGATAGCTTTGTATTTCTCTCTGATTTATTGGTTTGGTTTGGCCAACTAGATTGATCTATCTTGCAATGGGAGAGGTGCTTTGTGATGGGTTCAATCTTGCGGTGTCCTATCCCAGTGACAGAAGGGGCAGCGTGGCATGTATTTTATTGTTGCCATTAAGGGTAAAAAGATGGGGTTAATATCATATTGGTTGAGTTTATCCCTCTACATCATGTCATCTTGCTTAAAGCGTCACTCTGTTCTTATGAACTTAATACTCTAGATGCAGGCAGGAGTCAGTCGATGTGTGGAGTAATAGTAGTAGATGCAGAATCATTTCGGTCTACTTGTCACGGACGTGATGCCTATATTCATGATCATTGCCTTAGATATCTTCATAACTATGCGCTTTTCTATCAGTTGCTCAACAGTAATTTGTTTACCCACCGTATGCTTTATTCAAGAGAGATGCTTCTAGTGAAACATATGGCCATCGGGTCTATTTTGCATCATATATTTTCAGATCTATAAAACAAAAAAACCCAAAAATACCTCGCTGAATATTATTGACTTCTATTTCTTTTATATCTATATCTATCAGATCTCACCCTTGCAAGTGACCATGAAGGGATTGACAACCCTTTTACCGTGTTGGGTGCAAGTGTTTGATTGTTTGTGCAAGTGCATATATTGGAGACTTGCTTGTACCTCCTACTGGATTGATACCTTGGTTCTCAACTGAGGGAAATGCTTATCTCTACTTCGCTGCATCACCCTTTCCTCTTCAAGGGAAAAACCAACTCAAGCTCAAGAAGTAGGAGTCTGCATGTGCTCCACAAGATCAATGAGTAGTTGCGCCTGAACCTAATGATCTCGAAGATTCTGATGTATTTGTAGAAAGTTCATAAGCTGATTTGCATCTTGATCTTCCGCGATTTAAACTTGTTCTCCGGGCACTTCAAAATCATTGGTTTGGCCTACACAATCACCCTCATCCTCGACAATCATATTGTGCAAAATAAAACAACATGTCATGAGCTGCCACAAAGTTTGATTCCCACATCATTGCAGCTCCACGAACAATTCCACAACGAGTTTGAAGCACTCTGGCTGCCCTCTCCACATCCTTCCTAGCTGCTTACTGCATTGTTGCAAAGTGGCTTTGTTTATTGCCTTGTGGTTCAGATATGGTCTTCACAAACGCCGCCCACTGAGAATAGATGTCATCGACAAGATAGTGTCCCTTGTTGTAGTCATGACCGTTGGTGGTGTAATTGCACGGTGGCTGTCGTGGACTTAACGCGGCAGATGCCCTAGCAAAAAGACTTAGGTGTGGAGCCATCGCAACTAGGTTAGCTTGAAGGGGTTAAACGGGACAAAGGACACAAAGAGTTTAGCCAGGTCCGGCCCCTCTCAACGAGGTAAAAGCCTACTCCTGCTTTAGGTTGTATTGCTTGGGTTTCGATTACCAGGGAGCGAATACGCTTGACCTAGTTCTCGACTTGTTGTTTCTTGAGTTAACCCGCCGCCGGGTCACCCCTTTATATACAGGTTGATGCCCGGCGGCTTACAGAGTCCCGACCGGCTCATATAAAACGTGTCTGGCTCGGTATCTAACTAAGCTCGCCTTACAATACAAGTTGAAATTATGGCGGCTCACACCCATGGGCCTCAAGTCATCTCCGGGTCTTGGGCTTTCAGTAAGCTCGCTCTATGAACCACCATCTTCATATATTCTTGGGCCTCTTCATTATAAGCCGCTAGTGGCATGACCCGGCCCCTCCAGGGCGGGTCATACCGAGTAGTTATATCCCCAATAGTGGCAATTCCCCATTACATAGCCTCCTGAACATGGGAGATTGTTGAAGCACGCTGATGTCGTTATCAGAACCCGACATTCCAAAGAAGACATGCTAAATCCATAAGTCGTGTGATGCCCCCGCTCTCGAGATGAAACCATGGGTCATCTGGGAAAGTTGGGTCCAGAGCAAAAGTAGTCCTTGTGCGGTAGCCATGCTACGGAGATACTATCCCGATTGTTCACTCTTCTTCCTTTGATTGAGCCCTTGAAGTTGAGAATGTGCTCCACCTGTCGGTCCATTTCCTCTTGCATTCTCATGAGTATGATCATGTCTACTTCTTCGTGTGAATCCGACGAATCGAAGAACTCATCTTCAATAATTTTATCAAACTCCATGGGTCCATACTCCTTGTCTGACGAAGCATCGGAATTCATTGTGTTCCCTACAAATAAGTCACAAAAAACCTGGACGGGCAATGTATCAACACATAGAGCGCAAGGGACAACTCGATAGTTGCCAGACGTACCGCAATGGCATCCGGGCCAGGGACGATACCCGCAGCGGCGAGCATGAAAGAGATGACTATTGTGCTGGTGATGGCAACGCTGAGGCTCGGAATGGCTGCAAAGCAAGGGTGGCGGCGGAGCTGCGAGACATCCGGCGCAGAGGAGAATGAAGAGAGGAGAGAGCAAATGAATTCGGTAAGGCAAGCACTGGATTTGGTACAGTTTGTGGTGGGGTAGGCCTGTCGGGTCTGATGTGGCGGACGCGCCCGGGCATCCCCATATCCGCCCGACATTTAGGTTAGATATGATGGGTGCCAGTCAGCCTAGGCATTTGAGGCGTCCATCTCGGTTGGGTTTTTTTTTGACCGGGCAGTGCCCGGGTCGTCCGCCCGGGCGTTTGATGGGGGGATTGGGGTGCCCGATTGTATATTGAAAGCGCAGGTTTACTCCCAGAGGGGGGTGAATGGGCGATTTAAGAAATCCGTCAAACTCTGAGGAATTTCACGAAGATCAGAGTGAAGAAATAGAAACACAAGGGAAACTAAGTCATCACAGAATCATAGTACATGCAATCAGGATATGTAAGAGTGAAGAACACGCAATCATACATTCATACACGCTTGGACAAAATGCACTAAGGAAATGAAAGATAGCCTGATGAAATTCTTCAGTTCAAATTCTTCAGAGCACAGATCACAAATTCTTCAGCAGCGGAATGAAGTAAGAGTTGGTTGAGGAATTTTAAACTAGGTTGGCTCGATGAAGACAATGGAATTTGGTAGACCAGTTCCAGTTGATGATCAACTGTACGTCTGGTTGAGGCATCGCAACTCAGAGGACAAAAAGTCCTCATCGTATTCCTCTTGAGCTAAGGTCACTTAGTCCTCGCCCAATCACTCGTGGTAAGTCTTCAAGGTAGACTTCCAAAACCTTCACAGACTTATTCACCGGCACACCACAATGACTCTTGGTGTACTCAAAACTTGATGCCTAACCGTGTGGAAGAATGACAGTCTTCAAAGGTAATAGGCGTCGGATCACACAGATCAATCTCTTTAGTGATGCTCAATCACTTTAGCTCTGGGTTTTTCCTCACTTAGGATTCTCTCAAAATCGTCAGAGGATGGGTTGTTGTGTTATGACAAGTGTCAAGTTCTCTCAGAGCATGCAACAAACAAGTGGTAGTGGGGCAGCTATTTATAGCTAGGGGCAACGCGACATGGAATGTCATAAATGCCCTGCTTTGATTCGACTGTTGTCAGGATAAGGATCCACTCGACAGCTGGCACGCGAGCGAGGCGTTCGCCCACTGAACCCGAGCATTTGGACTGCAGGCTACGCGTTACTGAACCCCAGAGATCGATCGATGGCTGTTAACTGAACCCGATCGAGCGATTCCTTCGCTACTGCTGCTAACTGAAGCTGATCGATGCTGCCTCTGGATGAACAGTGAGCGTTGCTGGGGGGGTTTGGATGAAGAGTTCCCGGTGGGGGTGGATGAACAGGACCCCGTGGTGTTGCCTCTGGATGAACAGGACCCCGATCGATCGAGCCGGTTGGGCTGGATGAACAGGACCCCGTGGAGGGCTGGATGAACAGGACGACCTAGTGGAGGGCTGGATGAACCATAGACGGTGGAGGGCTAGATGAACAGTAGCCCATGGAGGGGTGGTTGAACAGGAGCCCGTGGAGAGGGCTGGTTGAACAGTAGCCGATGGAGTAGCGCGCGGTGGAGGCTGGATGAACAGGAGCCCGTGGATGAACAGTCGCAGGTGGAGGCTGGAGGAGGTCGACGGTGGATGAACAGTAGCCCGTGGAGGCTGGAGGGGGTCGACGGTGGAGATGAACAGTATCCCGTGGAGTCCCGTTTTGCGGTACGCCACACCCCTCCCGATGAACAGGACCCCCGTTTCGACCGTAGCGCTCCAACACAAGTCCGTTTCCTCCGTTTTGCGGTACGCCACACCCCTCCCGATCAACAGTACCCCGTTTCGACCGTACGAGGTCCGTTTCCAATGTTTTGCGGTATGCCAGACCCCTCCCGATGAATAGGATCCCGTTTCGATCGTGGCCGGTCGAACACAAGGCCGTTTCCTCCGTTCTGCGGTACGCCAGGCCTCGTTTCCATCGGCTGTTCCATCCAATCCCTCCCGATTTACACGACGACGCATTCCGTTCCGACCCAGCCGGTTGGCTCCCCATGAACACGACGACGACGCAGTTTCTCCGTTCTGACCCAGCCATGTACACGAGCCCTGGCCGTACGTATGCGTGAGTAGGCGTTCGAGACCCCGCCCGTATGTACATACGTGGCCGTATTTTTCTTTCTTGCACCCTGGCCGTTGTACGTACGTGTACATGCTACGTGCGCGCCTCTACTACGACACGTGCGCGCCTCTACATCTACCAGTATGTACGTACATGTTCGCGACCAGAATGACAACGCTACGTACACTTCGACCAGGTGGGTCCCGACTGTCAGGCACTTCCTTCCGTGTGAAGATGTAGCTAGTGCGTCCCAGCAGTCAGGGGGGCGAATCGTTTTTTTTGCCTGGACGCACTTCCTTGCGTGCGAAGATGTAGCTGGTGGGTCCCAGCAGTCGGGGGAAACATTTTTTTCGTGAAATACGGTGGCCCGTCCTGTGGGTCCCTGCTGTCAGGTGGAGGAATAATTATTTTGCGCGTAATAAGGAGGCACTTCCTTGCGGCCGCCGTGGACCCAGCTGTCAGCCTCCACACGTACAGTACTCTTCCGATGGAAGTAATTCCTTGACGACGTTGACCACGCCACGCCGAGAGCACCAGGGCGGTGGACGACGGCGAGGCCTAGGAAGGGGACAATGCGGAGCCGGGGATGACGCGGCAGTGGAAGCCCGCGCGGAGAGGAGTACGAGGGTTCACTGGTTCGGCTGCGGTGTGCGGCTACCGTCGCCGCAGAATAACAGGGGATGTGGGTTTGTAGAGGGATGCCCTAGCCAGCGGTGGGAGTAGTAGGGGGCGGTGAGGTCTCCGCGGCAGCACAGCCGACCGCGGGAGGCAGTGATACGTCTCCAACGTATCTCTAATTTATGAAGTATTCATGCTATTATATATTCTGTTTTGGATGTTTAATGGGCTTTATTATACACTTTTATATTATTTTTGGGACTAACCTATTAACCGGAGGCCCAGCCCAAATTGTTGTTTTCTTGCCTATTTCAGTGTTTCGAAGAAAAGGAATATCAAACAGAGTCCAAACGGAATGAAACCTTCGGGAGAGTTATTTTTGGAGCGGAAGCAATCCAGGAGACTTGGAGTATACGTCAGGGAAGCTTCGAGGAAGCCACGAGGCATGGAGGCACGCCCTACCCCCTGGGCATGCCCCCACCCTCGTGGGCCCCTCGTGGCTCCCCTGACCGACTTCTTTCGCCTATATATATCCATATACCCTAAAAACATCAGGGAGCACAATAGATCGGGAGTTTCGCCGCTGCAAGCCTGTGTAGCCACGAAAAACCAATCGGGGTCCCGTTCCGGCACCCTGCCGGAGGGGGGATCCATCACCAGTGGCCATCTTCATCATCCCGGCGCTCTTCATGACGAGGAGGGAGTAGTTCACGCTCGGGGCTGAGAGTATGTACCAGTAGCTATGTGTTTGATCTCTCTCTCTCTCTCTCTCGTGTTCTTGAGGTGATACGATCTTGATGTATCGCGAGCTTTGTTATTATAGTTGGATCTTATGATGTTTTCCCCCTCTACTCTCTTGTAATGGATTGAGTTTTCTCTTTGAAGTTATCTTATCGGATTGAGTCTTTAAGGATTTGAGAACACTTGATGTATGTCTTGCATGTGTTTATCTGTGGTGACAATGGGATATTCACGTGATCTACTTGATGTATGTTTTGGTGATCAACTTGCGGGTTCTGTGACCTCGTGAACTTATGCATAGGGGTTGGCACACGTTTTCATCTTGACTCTTCGGTAGAAACTTTGGGGCACTCTTTGAAGTTCTTTGTGTTGGTTGAATAGATGAATCTGAGATTGTGTGATGCATATCGTATAATCATACCCACGGATACTTGAGGTGACATTGGAGTATCTAGGTGACATTAGGGTTTTGGTTGATTTCTGTCTTAAGGTGTTATTCTAGTACGAACTCTATGATAGATTGATGAGAAAAAATAACTTTGAGGTGGTTTCGTACCCTACCATAATCTCTTCGTTTGTTCTCCGCTATTAGTGACTTTGGAGTGACTCTTTGTTGCATGTTGAGGGATAGTTATATGATCCAATTATGTTATTATTGTTTAGAGAACTTGCACTAGTGAAAGTATGAACCCTAGGCCTTGTTTCCTAGCATTGCAATACCGTTTACGCTCACTTTTATCATTAGTTACCTTCCTATTTTTACATTTTCAGATTACAAAAACCTATATCTATCATCCATATTGCACTTGTATCACCATCTCTTCGCCAAACTAGTGCACCTATACAATTTACCATTGTATTGGGTGTGTTGGGGACACAAGAGACTCTTTGTCATTTGGTTGCAGGGTTGTCTGAGAGAGACCATCTTCAACCTACGCCTCCTACGGATTGATAAACCTTAGGTCATCCACTTGAGGGAAACTTGCTACTGTCCTACAAACCTCTACACTTGGAGGCCCAACAACATCTACAAGAAGAAGGTTGCATAGTAGACATCAGGCAGGAGCATGCGGCATGACCGGCACTGCTTTGGGCGGCTTGAGCAAGAACACCAGAGGTTGAAGTAGCACTACGGCCGTTGGATGGACATCGTACGATCACTGGAGCTTGAATCGTTCATATTGACTAAGTTGACAAAGCACTCCGTCCTCGTCAACTTAGTAGGCCCACAACTCAGCCTCCCACCAAGGTGGGTCCCAACTAGCAGGGGGAGTATTCATTTTTTGTGCGTAATAAGGAGGCACTTCCGGTGGGTCCAAGCTGACAGCGGGGGGAACGTATTTTTCATGAAATACGGTGGCCCGTCCGGTGGGTCCCAGCAGTCAGGGGGAAACTTTTTTCGCCAAATATGGTGGCCCGTCTGGTGGGTCCCTGCTGTCAGGTGGAGGAATAATTATTTTCCGCGTAATAAGGAGGCACTTCCTTGCGGTTGCCGTGGACCCAGCTGTCAGCCTCTCCACGTACAGTACTCTTCCAATGGAAGTCGTTCCTTGACCACGTTGACCACGCCGTGCCGAGAGCACCAGGGCAGTGGACGACGCCGAGGCCAAGGAAGGGGAAGACGCGAAGCCGGGGAAGACGCGGCAGTGGATGCCCACGCGGAGAGGAGTACGAGGGTTCACTGGTTCGGCTGCGGTGTGAGGCTGCCGTCGCCGCAGAATAACAGGGGGTGTGGGTGAGTAGAGGGATGCCCTGGCCAGCGGTGGGAGTAGTAGGGGGTGGTCAGGCCTGTGCGGCAGCACAGCTGGCCACGCGAGGCGGGAGCAGGCGGTCCCGCTGGCGCTGGATTTGGCGGCTGGAGCAAGAAGATCAGAGATTGAATAAACTCGACGGCCATTGGATTGACATCCAACGGTTACGTCTGCTGGAATCGTTTGTTGACATATATAATAACTAAAAAATCTTGCATACGCATCAACTTAATAGGCCCACAAGTCACACCATTCCCTCTTTTTTAATAATTTATATATAGCTCATTGCGACTTCTTATGCAATTTATTGCAGTCCGTGTTTTTGGTTGGCCAGGGCCAATTTCGCATATTTCTGTGGGTTCCAAACTGTTTTTAATACCGAAATGTCGAGCCAGATTTAAAGTACTTTGAAGATATATTTAAATTAGGTTAATGCCCAGTGAAATAGGAATCTGAAAATGTGAAAAAATTCAGAAATTATAAAGTAATTGCCAGTTTGTCATCTGTTTTTATATTTACAACCCATTTCATATTACTTTCAAGATTTGCAGGCGTCTTGAAAGAGTTGCAGCCCATCAGGGCGTAGAAAAAAATAAGTAGGCCTGGATTGGGTATTCTTCAGAAAAAATAAACTGGGCTCATTTTCAGAATGAAAAAATAGCTGGGCTGGTCACATGGTGAACATAAAATATAAGCCTGGGCTAGACGGGCCACCGCCCAGTTCAAACCCTGCTCTGTCTCAACAATAAAAAAATACTGCTTGAGCAGCTACGTCCCAGGTGTCAGTCGATCTTGTGTAATTCTCTTGTCTATTGACTATATACGCTCACAATGTCGTGGGTCCCAGATGTCAGGAAAACACTAGGAGGAAGTATTTTATTTTTCCATACGCTGACATGGTGGGCCCATACTGTCATTCTCTCCACGTACTTCTGTCGATTCCTGTTGTTTGTTGACCATGTTGACAACACGAGGGGGCGGCGCCGCGGCGAGCACACCAAAGTGCGCGGAGGACGACGGCGAGGCCTCGGACGTCGGCGTTAACGATTTAGAAGACGGTGCGGCGGCGATGCGTGCGCTGAGGCGCAGCCAGCCGTGGGAGGCAGAAGCGGGCGGCCCCGCCGGCGCTGGTTTGGTTTTGGCGGCTGGAGGAAGACAGGGCTAAAGAAACACGACAGAGTGTAAAAGCAGCAGGAGTACTTAACAACCTTAACTGAAACCAGCAGGGGCACTTAACAACCATAGCTGAAAGCAGTGTGAGTACTTATACAGGTTCAACCGTACAAAGCACGCCTCGAACAGTGCTACTTTGCCTACAGTTAACCAAGGTTGAGGCCGCCAAGCCTAGGACAAGGCCCAGGCGCCACCCCGTGCATCCAGAACCTTCTGAAAGCGGCTGCATCTCACAATGTGGTCAATAAACAGGATATTCACTTTAGAGCCATGGAAAAGCAGGAACATAATCATCTGTCCTATTCTCCAAGATGGGCGGGCCTTCATTATTTGAGACCACCAATGGATAAGTATCTTTTCACCTCCAAGGGGAATGGAGTAGGTCGACACAAACATCATGTTGTGACCAAGCGCAAGTCTGACCCGACCATGGTCAGGCATCTGTATAGGAATAATAGAACTGGGCAGTTTCTGTTTCAAGAAGATCACAGCTGTAAAACTGTGTATAAGCAATAGTTTATGAACAACATATATAACAGAAAACAGCTCGTACCATAAGTTTCTCGACACAGCTGGACCTGTTCAACGAGTGCAGCAGTGGTAGACATATCCCACGTTGCCTTCCACCATTGAAACGCACCACAAGGACCTCAAGACGATCAATAAAGTGTAGGAACTTGTGGATGTTGTCCCAGTCAACTTCAGTGCCATCAGTAACAGCCGAGTTGTTACAGAATAACAAACGAGCAGCCTACTTAACTCTGAAAAAACCTACACGTGCCACCAATTATAAGAAAATATTAGTTAGAAGTAGCATCTTCGTGAGAGATTCGTTGCTACTTCTAAAGTTAAATTGTGATTAGTTAAAAAAATAGGTGGATTAAGAAGTAATCGAGGCAACAAGCAAGAACCAGATACAAAACTAACATGGATGAACAATTGGAACAACGTCGGGGTGGAAGATCGCAGTCAAGATGAGACCAGGTTCTGCTATTTCCATCAACATTCGTGCGCCAACTTTCAGTCTGTAACACTTGAGAAAGTGTACCAAGTTCGGCCATAAAAAATGCAGCGATTTTCTTGGTTCATGAACCCAACTTGGAACTTATATCCATGGCTTGTCTTCACTTTGACCATTAAACTGGTGTATTCAGTTATGGCAAGGCCGAGCATCTTGAGTACGTGTGTTCTGGCGGAGCAAATAATGCACTGCAGGAAAATAATATGAGAACGCAATGTATTCCTTATCCTAATCTAGAAATAACTTCCTCCTTCACGTCAGTGTTGACCATCATACTGGTAGTACCTTTTATCCAAATATAGCAATCCAAATTTCCAAATTAGTTGACTGCATGTTCAAAAAAACCCAACCCTCCCGGATAGGAAAGAGGATTCTAGGAACATACTGTGCGCGTTTTAAAATCCTGTGTTAGGATGAGAAGGAACAAGTGTGGCGTCTCGCCGAGGGCGCAGAAACCTGTAGGGTCCTCGCACTTTGGGCACTGCAAATGAAACACACTAGATTCAGTAGGAAGAAAAATGCATCAACGGCGGCGGCTGCCATCCTAGGATTACCCGCGACCAAGGGACTTGGATTTATCGGGGATGGATGAAGAATTCGTACCTGGTTCTCCATGAGAAAACCCTATGCAATCGCCAAGAGGGGGTTTTCTCTGAACAAGCAGACGAGGGAGAAGGGGATACATGCCCAGTGAAATATTGCCGCTTCGTTCATCCAGCTTACTGCTAAAGCTGGAAGGGGGGGGTTTCTGATTTGATGGCTCATTGGGCATTACTGCGGCGCTACGACCGGGGTGTGTCTACCATGCAGTTGTGCACTCTAATTTGTGCATATGGCACGTGGTCCCCGTTGTCGGATGCCCCACATATCAGCGAAAGGAAGTAGAAAGACAGGAGTAACTAGTTACACATAAATATATTTTTGACAGAGAGATACTCCCTCTGTAAAGAAATATACAAATCTTTTATATCACAACTTTATACATAAGAAAAATCAAGGGGAATATATATAACATATATAATTATAAAAAACAGAGTTGTTTTTAACACAGTATAGACGAGTTGGTGATGATGGTGTGCCTGCCATCCTGCAATATAGGCCGTCTGATTTATATCTGACGGATAGGAAGGAAACTATGGCAATTTTGCAAAAAGGTACCCACACACCTCTTCACATTTGCAAATAAGGCCTTCCCTCGTTCACCCTTTTCTCTCACAAGATAAAATACTCATACGAATGCATCTTGATGTTACGTGCAACGCACGGGCATTATGGGGGTTCAGCTGAGAATATAATATTCAGACAGGCTCACGGTTCTGGACTTTGAGCCGCAGGCCCACCCTGCATGTTTGGGGGCCCATGTGTTCTACCTCAGCGCTTTTCATATTGCAAGCGATCGGTACGACGCTGGTTTTAGATGCTGTCGCAAGGCGAATACACAAAATCGAATAAAGCACGGTAGTTGTTGGAATGAAATCGAATGACAGTTCCTAACCAGCAATGAGAGTTGCAATTCTATCAACGATATACCATGTGATAAATAATACTGTCGTATTACTTATACACACAGGACACTTGTTTCACCATGCCAGATTATTACATCAAAATCTCTCGGAGGATAGATCAGTTCGGCAGTTGCGTGCTGCTACTGAAGAATTTCATAGTTGATTTGGACCAGCTCTCCTTGCCGAGAAAGTTTGATTTTGAGATCATCCCCTACCGCAAGATATGATTTAGATTTGGAACCTTGACCATCATTTAGAATCAATCATCTGCGACCATCCTTTGTACTTATAGTATATTGAGCAGGTTCATTCACACCAAGGCTGCGCATGGTAAGAGAAACATGGCCGCTGTCGCACGGATTGTTGAATGGCTCCCTCTTTGCTCTAGGAATTCTCTGTTTGCAAACAAGAAGACATACCCAAATAGTTAGATCAACACAATGAATCATCCAAAACAACCTGGAAAGAAAAAGTACGAAACACTTGGGCGGCCAATGCTTACCAAGAAGGTGGACATGTCGGTTTTTGTAAGGACGTTGGTATATGAAGTGCGAACTGCAGCCCCGTATGTTGCCAGTGCAACTGCTCGTTCGGTTGCCGCTGCACAGGCCGGAGCAGATGCAAGTGCAAGTGTTGGTGCAGGTGCCGAAGCAACTGCTGGTGCCGGTGTCGGAGCAGGTGCCGGTGTCGATGCCCGATCCTCCGGTAGATCAGCCTGATCCGCTGACGTGGTCGGTGCCCAATCCTCAGCTCGATCAGACTGAGCTGCTACCGCTGTTAGTGCTAGAGCAACAGCCGATGCTCGATCCGTTGCTGAAGGTGGTACCGATGTGCGAGACAGCGGCGATTGTGTCTGGTCTGCTATGATCAGCTTTCTAACTTGACTAGGCTTCGTGACCGTGATCCAGTTTTTTTCTTCATTTGTTTTAAACGAGAGAAGGACTAATTGTGGCGTTTTTGTTAAACCAAACTGCAGTTCATCATAGGGATTCAACTTGTACTCAGACAACAGACTGATCCAATTTTTTCCAGTAATATAAGTGATGGACAGTGCCTTCGTTACTGACACGACATAAGAAGTGAAACCTGCAAAAATAGCCATCGTAGAGCAAACCAAATGGTTTATTCTGTGATGAATGTCACATGGCAAAACTTGCATCATAAAATTGCAGGAAAAGAAAGAAAACATGACATTAAATCAATAAGATTTAGACAGTAAATCAATAAGATTTACTTGATGTGACACGAGGGAATCCTTACCAGGAAATCACTATGTTGAAGTACTAAACAGAAGATTGATCGTCCAACTACGGGTGGCATGCAGGGGCCCCGCCTACTCCCACAAGCAGGACAGTCCAAAGGTCATGACAAATCGTATGGACCGAACATCCATGGGACTGGAAATCCTGGTGGGTGCGATAAACCCTGCAATGCATACAGATATTGGAGTGTAACCATAATTGATAAACCTGTGACGCCCCCGACTCGACCGTACACTAATCATACACGCAAACGTGTACGATCAAGATCAGGGACTCACAGGACGATATCACAGCACAACTCTAGACACAAATCAAAACAATACAAGCTTCATATTACAAGCCAGGGGCCCCGAGGGCTCGAATACAAGCTCGATATACAAGAGTCAGCGGAAGCAACAATATTTGAGTACAGACATTAGTTAAACAAGACTGCCTTAAGAAGGCTAGCACAAAAGCAACGACGATCGAAGAGGCAAGGCCTCCTGTCTAGGACCTCCTAACTACTCCTGGTCGTCGGCGGTGGCATCTGGCTCCAAGGATCCACCATCTGGTTGCATCAACCGGAAAGAAGAATGAAGGGGGAAAAGGGGTAGCAAAGCAACAGTGAGTACTCATCCAAAGTACTCGCAAGCATCAGATCTATACTAAGTATGCATTGGTATCAAATGGAAGGGCTGTATCTGTGGACTGAACTACAGAATGCCAGAATAGAGGGGAAGGCCTAGCCTATCGAAGACTAGCATCTTCAAGCAGCTCCAAGCATCTTGCAGCATGTGGAATAGTAAAGAATAGCAGTTTATAATTATCAAACATGTTGTAACATTAATGCCCAGAGATCCCTCCTCGACTCCCTGCGAGAAAGCAATCTCGGAGCCACATAACCATCACATATCTCAAGTATCCATTTCCAGTTATATAAATCCGGATACAAGTTTGAACGTCCATTACCGTGGACACGGTATTCGAATATATATATCTTCCCTGCAGGGGTGCACCACGTTACCCAACACGCTCGATCACTCTGGCCAAACACACCTTTCTGGGGTCAATGCTCGGCCTCGGAAGATCAACACGTCGCAGCCCTACCTAGGCTCAGCAGAGAGGTCCCCGCCGGTCTACATCCTAAGTGCCCCGGGGTCTTGGGCCCATCGCCCGTTGCACTCTGGGTCGTTGCGAGCAGGGTGGATACCAGCACCGCCTCGGATGGCCAGCATGATCCGACCGTGCCGCAGTGCTGAACTGGACGTGTGACAAAGCTTCGACTAATATTGCGACATCGAGGCCCATATCTATTCTCGTGTGGTGGTTAGTGCGTAAAGGCCAAAGGCCAACTCAGAACAAATACCCAAACCTGTTAGTGCATTGTGGGCTCGCGGAGACGAGCAGAGACTCATGATAATGTGACACCGTCGCCCCGTCTCATGGACTTACGGCAAGGGCCTAGACTGCCCAACCATGCCACGTAGAAAACTCACGGGTGCTCAACGGGCCCGCCCGACTTTCACATCAACTCACGGGTATCCCTCAGGGCCGACACGACTTCAACAAAGGTCTCAAGTAAGTCAAGGTAACCATGTGTTCAAACATCAAGGGGAAAACCCGAGGAATCACCCCCGGAGGATTCCACTCGATGTAATCATCAAGGTGAACATAAGAGGGACCACCCTCGAGATTCACACTTGAGGTGTTCAAAGACAGAGCCGTATCGGGAATGGTGAAAGAGGAAATCACCCTCGATGACCACGACCGAATAGCTACACTACAGAATTATCATCAGGAGTGCGTTATGAGGGATCACCCTTGGCACTCGATAGTAGCTCTGCAGAGTCGAGCAACAAAAGGGGCATGATGTGATGTGAGGTGTCGGGCTCTGGTCGTCGATCACGTTGATCGAGTCATCGATGATGAAGCAGGGGCAACAAGGACAAGGTGGGGGTCACTGATGGATCACTAACCAACCTATACTAAGCAGTTTAGGATAAGCAGGTAAGGTACAATCAGCAGGTTACAAAAGCAGGCTATGCATCAGAATAGGAGCAAACAATAACAGTAGCAAAATCTAATGCAAGCATGAGACAATGGAATGGGCGATATCGGGATGATCAAAGGGGGGCCTTGCCTGGTTGCTCAGGTGAGAAGGAGGGGTCGTAGTTGACGTAGTCGATCACAGCGGCATCGGAGCGGTCTCGGGGTCTACCGAAGAGAAGAGGGGGAAGAAACAGTAAATACAGAGCAAACAGATGCATGACAGGCAATAAGCAGCGCTAGGCGTGCTCTAACGCAAAGCTACACGATACCGGCGAAGGGGGAGAACATCCGGGAAAGTTTTCCCGAAGTTTGGTATTTTCGGACAGATGAAACAGAGGGGAAAGGTTGCATGTTCGCTATGCTAGGGGCATGTGGCAGACGAACGGACCACATATTCGGATTCGTCTCGTCATTCTGAGCAACTTTCATGTACAAAGTATTTTCATCCGAGTTACGCATTAATTTATATGATTTTCCGAAGTTTAAACATTATTCTGAAATCTAATATTTATCCTAAATAAACCAGAATGTACCTATTGTACCCACTAGGATCTAGCCCTAGTGGATGACAAGTGGGGTCCATGGGTCTAGTCAGCATGCACAGTCAGCAGTTGACTGGGCCAACGTTGACTGGGCCAACGTTGACTGGTCAAACAGGGCAATGGGGCCCACTGTCATAGAATAGTTTTTTTAAGCAGGTTTAATTAGACTAAATATGTTCATTAGGCTAATTAATCAAATTTAATAGGTAGTTAACTAAGCAAATTAATTAATTAATCAAATTACTAACTAATTAAATGATTATTTTTATTTTTTCCGTTTTCTTTTAACAGGGGCATGGGGCCCCCTGGTCAGTGGCACAAGGCCAGGGGCGGTGCAGCCCAGGAGCGGGCGCCGCGGCACCTAGAGGGGCACCAGCGGGCACGACACCGACGGGGGAAGGGGCGAGGTCAGGACGGGGCAGCAGGGGCCGTCGCCGGACGGCGGCAGCCGAAGCGGGGGGCTGCAGGGCGGCACCAGCTGCAGTAGCAGTTCGGGAGCAGCAACGGCGGCGACAGCGGGTGCGAGGGCGACGGGCGCGAGCCGGGCAAGCCCAGTGCGTGGCCGGAGCGCGGTGGCCTTGCGCAACGATGGGAGGAAAAGGGGGAGGCGGAGGCCGAGGGCCTCACCAACGATGGAGGGAAGCGGGGGCGGCGAGGCTCGGGGTCGGCCGGTGGTGGAGAGGCGGGGACGGGGCAGTCCAGCGCGAGGGCGAGGAGGCGACGGCGTTGATGGAGTCTGGCGGCGCCGGGGATGGACGACGGCATCGGTGGCGAGGGATCGGGCTCCTCCCCGATCCAGAACCAGGCGAGTGGGGGGTCCGGGGAGGAGGGCAAGGCGTCAGGGGCGCAGTGGGGGGAACGGCCCGATCCAGATTGGATCGGGATCGGGAGAGAGAGTCGTGGGGGGGAACTGGGGGCGGTAGTGGTTTAGGGTTCCGGTCATGGGGGATATGGGGAAGAGAGGTGGGCTAGCCTGGTGGGCAGCCGGCTGGGCCAAGATCCATTGAGGGGCGGGGCGGCCTCTCCCCTTTTCTTTGTTTTCTTTTTTTTTAATTTTGCATTTTCCTTTCACTTATTTTAAAATTTGATTTTGGAACCGACTTTGAATCAACGCGAACTTAACAACAGTAAAAATCGATGACATGGCACCATTAACAGTGGTTTACTGTAGCATAATTATCCGGGCGTTACAAAACCGTCCTCACAAAAAAGATGATCTAGATACTTCAAAATATACAGACTGAATTGAGTGGACATACATTAACATAGACCGTTCTTAGGATTGACCACACACCAAAAGCGGCAGTACTAATAAATAATACAGGGTTCACAAACACAAATCAAGTACTGAACAATAGTACTTACTACAGACAAGCAAAGTTGCACTAATTAAACTCTTCAGACTATTTCTTGCCACCGACCTACGGGATGAACCCCGCATAATTGACTAGGCCATGGACTTCGTGAGAGATGCCTACATGCACCATCACCATCTCGTCAACCTTGGAGAACCTAACAGAGTGGTCTTTCCACTCATAAACATGATGATGAAGACAGGCCGCATTAGATTTGTTGGGAAGCTTTACAAGAACCACACCCTTCGTAATCGAAGGCACGGCCAGGAAATTGTTGTGGTCAAGTACAGCCTCAAGAACACGCCTGACAACAATGCTACAGGAAAACACTAGTTCAGGACACGTGGCGACAAGGACACAACAGCTGGATAGTTTAGTAGTAGAACTCATCCTCAGGTCTTCCAGTTCACACGGCATGACTTTGAGAACTTCATCTCCACCGCAGACCTGGTTCTAATTCAAACAGAAACCATATTTTATTACTACCTCCGTTCAGAAATATAAGATGATTTTCGATATTATACTCCATATATGACTACATATACGCACAGAAATGAGCATGTCTTCAAAGGCATGCGAGCAGAGGGATTACTTGCAATATCCATAACACAAGTTACTGAGGCAAATACACCCTCTTCAAAGGTAGCATTGATGTTCATAAAGTACTCCCTCCGTGCCAAAATTCTTGTCTTTGATTTGTCTAGATACGGATGTATCAAATCACATTTTAGTATTAGATACATCCGTATCTAGACAAATCTAAGACAATAAATTTGGGACAGAGGGATTAGTTCAAAGTAGTCTATAAGAAATCAGTGTCAACCTCTCGCATGTTTTGGTCAAAAGAGGAATTTAGAACCGTCATTTGGCACACAAAAATCACATGAAAGATCACCCAGAAAGTTGTACTACTAGTACTAGTACTGCATGTTAGATGAAAAAACACGATCAAGATCGAGAAAAAGATCATCAAGAAGAGATATTACCTGGACTTGCTTAATGAGGGATCCCGGAGAGGGGGCTTGGACAGGGCGATGGCTTTGAGCTTGTCTGCGGTAGTCTCAGCGGGGTGCTTGCGCTTCTTCGTACCATGAGCCTCGATGGTTTGGCCAGAGCCATAGACATCACTTCGACCGGTGCTCCAGCGTCCATCAAGAAACTGTCAAATAGAAATAAAAGACAAGAAACCATAATCACAAACCCAAAAGAAGAACATAGAGGGAGTTATAGGATCAGTCTCGGGGTTGCAAGACCGCGCCTTGGCCAGAATCAACACCATTGATGCACCCACCTTTCCTTCTTTGGGAGAGAAGAACAATGGCAGAAGCAGGTCGGGGTTTTCTTGAAGAAATGAGGAACAAGATGACGGAGAAGCGAGTTGGTTAGAGAGGAAGCTGAGAGAGAAGAGTGAAATGATGGTTCCTTTGTCCGTCCAACTTACTGCTAGAAAGGAGGGGTTTTTGTGATTTGACAGCTCATTGGGCATTACTACGGCGCTTCGATTGGGGTAGTCTACCGTCACTCTACTACGGAGTAATTTAGTGCATGGCTGGTGGACCCCAATGCTGGCTGTCCCACATGTCGGCGAAAGTGAGTAATTTAGTGCATGGCTCGAGGAGGATCCGCATGGTAGAGCGTGTCCACTGTTTTTCTGAAGAAAAAAATGAGTACAACAAGCGTTTCCACTCTTACGACGGAGGAGTGCAAAACACGGCAGCCACTTGAACATACACAGTGCTCCTACTACTAGGCATGTGCAGTGGTTCATACGTCAGTATTACATAATCTTGTTGCTAGTGTAGTAAGATATGACGACAACAAATGATGTTGTGCGCATGTCAACTATATGAACAGTAATGTAGTAACATAGTACCGCTTTTTCGACTGTCCGGTCAAGAATGAACGGTGAGATCAATGTTAACAGAACTAGGTCTATAGCGCACAGAGAGTACGGTGCTACAGTACTCCACAAAACATGAACCATATGAAGCATGAATAGTGTTAGGCAGGGTGTATGAAGGGTGCACGGGATGGGAGCAAAAGTTCCCGTCTCGACCCACTTTTGGGTGTTTGGCAGAGTGCATGAAGGGTGCATGAGTCCACACTATTAGGTTAACACAAATACACGAAGAGGAAACAACTATATTGAGATGAGAATGCAACCAAACACACCCACACGCTTTGTGCTACAGTGACTGATCTGCACCGTATGAGTTTGATCCAACGGTCATGTTGCGCCGAGACATGGACATGCCCATGCAGGGGGCGCCTAAACACCACCGAAGTACCTCTGCTTCTCGAGGCGCACGACATTGGTCATGCAGGGGGCGAAACGGCTGAAAGGCAATGCAATCTACGAGAAGGCGGAGGGAGCCAGCCGAGGAGCGGGGAATCTTTTGGTTTTCACCATGGTAAAACACCAGTCGACGACTTCTCACATCAGGGAGCAGTGGGTTTTACAGGAGGAGTCATCGTGACTAATTGTTGCCGCGCCTGCTCCTGCCAATCAAAAAATTAAAAATCCTGCCGCGCCTGCTCCCGTCAATCAAAAAATTAAAAATCCTGGCGCACCCAAACAACAGAGCAACGCCGTGGTGGATATTTAAATTTACCTGCCGGCAAGTAGATAAAAAAAGGTGTGAAAAAACAAATGTGGCGGCGGCCTAGCTAATCGGTCGAACTAGCCCAACTCGCTAGCCACCGTGCTTCGCTGATGTACTTGGCGGGAAAGGTAGTCTTTTGTGATTTGACGACTCATTTACTTGCTTTGGAGAAAACGCGCGGTAGGGCGTCCCATGTCAGGAAGAATATATGCGTGCACCACCTGGGACGACCCCGAAACCGCGCGGCAGGGTGTGCCATGTCTCGGCACGGAGGAAAAATGTGCGTGTAAAAATTTACTGTATCAGACGTAGTACCTATGGTTCGACCTCGGGACCCAGCCAGTCGGCCGAAAACACCCCACTAGCCATACAGCTTCATCATGCTAACGTGGCACGGAGGATAGGTGTGGTTAGCTCCGTCTCGACCAGCCACAACGTCTCTTGTTCTAGGCGATTCTTCTATTTTCCAAGCTTTATTTTTTAGTTGTAATAACAGCATGGCAAGCTAGCGCCGCTCTTCGTGTGTGCCCGTGCAAAGGTTAGACGATGGAGAGAAGAGAGATATCGCAGACCTGGGACCCACTAGTAAGTGAGTCAACGGTCATGCACGTGTTGACGGGGCACTCCCTCTACTCTACTCAACGTAATACTGTATAAAATCAAGTTATGGGACAAAGCCAACAACTGTTGTTGTTTCAGGATATCGACTTACGCTTTGTAGTCCAGGTTGCCAGTTCGAATCTCGTCTTTCAGATTTGTTAGTTTTAGGTCCGAATTTGATTAATGACAAGTGGGACCCCCGTGTGTTGTTCCGATATTTCAGTGTAGGATGGTTTTTTTGAACAAACACATTGCGCGGTTAGACATGTAACGGCACGAGTTACACATATTTTGCAAGTTTACGAAAAAAAATGACAGCGACATAGAATATCACATCCACCCCGCAGCTTAGATGCTATGGTGATACGATTTTTTACACCGTTGGAAGTGAGATCCAATGGCTTGGGAGTAGTCTTTGTAATTATGCGCAATTTCCAAACTCTCCAAAGATTTTTTTGCAAATAAAACATTCAGGCCTCGTGTATGCCGCTGCATCTTGGATCCAACGGCTCCCCGTTGCTCAGATTAGGTGCTCCCCGTAGCTTAATTACCCGCTACGGTGATATCAGCATCTAGGTCGTATGAACAGTGATCAGATGGCACATGCGTAGTACTTGTACTTTCTGCGCAATTCCCAAATTCTCTCAGCCGTATATTGCAAAAACATTCAAACCTCCTACCATGGGCCGTTAGATCTCCGTGAACTCGTATCAGCATAGAATCTACGGTGCGGGAGCACCTCATATTCTTCCATGCGAGAAAACATAAGGTGCTCTCGCAGCATGGATGCTACGGTGATACGAGCTTCGAGGTCGTTTGATCTGAGATCCAACGGCATCTGAGCAGTCTTTGTGCTTGTAAGCAATGGCCGAACTCTTTGGGGGCTTTTCTGCAAAAAACCATTCGAGCCACCGAGGAGGTGTTGGGTCACAAATCCAACGGCTCCGAAGAGCTTGTATCACCAAAGCATCTAAGGTGTGGTAGCACATGATATTCTTACATACAGGAGAATATCATGTCCCCCTTCATCTTAGATGCTACGGTGATACGAGCTTCGAGGTCGTTGGATAAGGAATCCAAGGGCATCTGAGTAGTTTTTGTACAAATTGTGTGCAATTCTCAAACTCATCAAGGTTTCCTGTAAAAATATTAAGACATCATGTGAGCTGCTATATCTCAGATCTACAAGCTCCAAGCAACTCGTATCGGCATATAGCATCTAAGGTATGGGGGCACATGATATTATCCCGGGAGGAGGGGTGGGGGTGCACAACCAATCGGTTGTTGGGAGGGTGGGGACAAATATAATCTAAACAACCCTAAATAGAGCTTCACAATTTAATCTAAGGTCGAGGGGTTGACCCCCGACAATCATAGCTCCGCCTAATTAAACGCAACATTTGCATGTACTATAGTACTAGACTTAATATTCATGTTTCAGTTTCATGTTCATTTTAAATATTGAATTGAGGACCATGCATGTCTTACATTTTACTCCCTTCGTTCCTAAATATTAGTCTTTTTAGAGATTTCAAATGGACTGGCACATACGGATGTATATAGACATATTTTAGAGTGTAGATTCACTCATTTTGCTCCGTATGTAGTCACTTGTTGAAATCTCTAAAAGACTAATATTTAGGAACAGAAGGAGTATTTTTGAATTCGTGTCATACATGCATGGTTTGGAAAAATAGATGCACTATACTTATTGGATTGTTGTTGTGTTTGTGTGTGGGTGTCTCTTTGTGTGTGTGTGTGTGTGTGTGGTCACCTCCATATTGTTCATCTTTTAAATTTGAAGTTGCATTGAAAAACTTACTAGGGATACCATGAAATGTGAAATCCACGTTGAGATCACTATATCACAAACTCACTCAAATTCAACAACTCGTCATAAATCAATTACCACATTGAGATTAGTATTTGCAAGGAAAATATGGGCATTGTAATACACATAGATTCGTTCAGTAATTTAAAAGGTTCCTTTCGTTTTTAAAAGGTTCCTTTCATATTCTCGAATGGTAGGACCCAGGGGCGTACCAGCCAGATCTTGGCTCGTGTTGATCCTAAAAAAAACTGGGCTCGTGTCCTTCTCGTGGCGTGCGTGGTGCGCACATTAGGCAAGCCCAACCAGTCGAGGCTCCGCGTTTCGAGTCGAAATATCTGGCGGCCAGAATTCCAGCCCTAGGAAATTCCCCTCATGTCCCCGGTCCATAATGACTACCGATGAACAACGGAGGGATGCTTTAGTAACTAGACAACGTTACCTACCGTGCCGAGCACGGTTCAATTCCCTCGGTTGCCGCTCGCCAAGGTCACCCGTCAACTAAATTGCCTAGTACTACTACTACTACTACTACTACACCAGGATGAGCACAGAACTGAGCCCGTTTGTTCGTGCCTAGTACTTGAGTTAATATATCAGGCAATGCACTGGTACGGAGGGATTATCCTTTTACTCTGCATATATAACTTGTCTGAAGTCTAACTAAGCAAAATGTTTGACCAAATCCTTACTTAAGAAATACAACAGGACAGATGTATGGCTTGAAAATTTATTGCATAATGCAGGTTATGATATTGTTTCGAATCCTGGATCTTAAATTTCAGAAAATCCAAAAGTGACCATAAATTCTTGAAACTGGGAATGCTCACGTGATATGGCACAAATATTACTTCGTAATTTTTTTCTTCAATTTGAGACAAGCTGCTTATGACAAGTTGCACAAATGAAGAGCCAAGGTATTTTGGAACAAAGACCTGTCACGTTAAGGGGAACGCTTTCACTATTGAAACCGTGGGCGTTTACATGCCGCCGCGAGTCCCGCTTCTCATCGGCAGGTGCCGTCCGAGCAAGCGTGTGAGTCGACGGGAGGCGTGCGAGCAGACCGCTGCACCGGCTGACAGGGAGGCGTGCGAGCAGACCGCTGTGTAGGCTCACCGGGAGGTGAGCCCTTTGCCCAGGCTCCGCCGCCCACCTTCGTCCCAACTACTCCCACTTTTAATGTCGTCGGCGCCGCAGTTTAAAATCAACCCCGCACTACCCGGTATCGCTACAATCTTCTCTCTTCCTCTCCGATTCTCCTGTCATCTACCTCCAACCAGCCTGACCTAAACGTACGCCATGCCGCATCACGATGGTCTGCCCTTAGTCTTCCAGTATCCTGAGGAAGACACCCAGCCGGAGTCTCAAGAACATAAGGCGCTTTGGGACGAGCTTGAACTGGCCTTGCGGGAAGACGCCGCGCCTGTCCCCGCTCCCGTTCCGGCTCCCATTGCCCCGACTACGCCAGCGCCCATCCCCATGGCATTGATGGGCTGGCAGCCGCACATTGTCGCCGAGCTTGATGCCACGGGGTTCCACGAGGTCCCCACCGACTTTCACGCGCCTGTGCACCTGCCAGCGCATGCGCCTGCGCGTGCACTGACGCACAGGCCTGTGCCGGTGCCTGAGCACCTGCAAGCGCATGCGCGTGCACTAACGTGCGCGCCCGTGCCGGTGCCCGTGCACACGAATGTCTCCGCCGCACCGTTGACAGCGCCTGCCCCCGCGCGGGTGCCAGTACCCCCTTAGCGGCATGGATGGCCGTCGTCGACCGCTTCCTTCACCAACGCCAGCCGCCTCCTCCGGCCAGTTGACTCGCTCCAAAGTCCAGAACATTTTGGCCTTCCTTGAAGCTAGGCCAACGTCCAGGAGTACGCCAACAACGGCGCAAGGCGCCGCCGTCGCCATCGGTCAGTGGCCCGACGACACACAGTGCATGGCAGAGGAGCCGCTTCCCATTGCAAGATGCCCTTGCCGCCACCGCGTAATCTAAATTTGCCATGAAAAACGTTCGGATTGCCATGCTTAAAATCCGAACATTTATCATTTCCGTTTATTTTAGATCGATCGTCGTATAATTTAAAGTCGGAGTCAGACTGAACAAAATCTATGGTTTGATCGATTGAATGTTCTGCTAGAGCCGTATCAAATTAAATATAAAACGTCATCAAGCCACATGTATTCCTTGTCATCCAACGACCTAGACTGCTTCAATGTCTTGCGCTCAACATGTTTACCGTGCAGTTAATTTCATGCCAAAAATAGTGCTAATCACATAATAACACGCAAATAATATCCTACTTAATATCCGCATGCACTTAATATACTTACAGATTAACGTGCATTGCACGTACACACTGACTAGTGCTGCTAGCACGTGAAACTGGTGCCGTAACTTGTGAACGCGTCCAGATATGGTCAACAGCAACATCGCCCGTGAGTTCTTCGTGTTTGCCCGTGCGTCTAAACGCAGAAGGGGAGGAGAGAGAGAGCACACATGGAACCCACCAGTAAGTGAAGGCGAATAGTACTAAAATAATATTACATGTTATCCATTAAATAGGTTGTGGTAATATAAAAACATTATGTGAACAAAGGGAGGTACAACAAACATTGTTGTTCTACGTATGTTGCCTATTGACGTGCGGCTTGAAGGCCCTGGTCGCATGTTCGATCCTCGTCCTTTATTTTTTTAATTTGTATATGGGTCCAAATTTTTTTCATGACATGTGGGCCCCTCGGTGTGTAGTTTGTAGCAATTTAATTTGTGGGTCGAAATTTGTTCCATTCCAAGTGGACTATCGGTGTGTAGTTTTGTAGCTTATTTATAATAATTAAAGAGAACAACAGAGTTTTTTGCAATAATACCATGGTGTAACGTTGAAGGCGAGAAAGGACGTGCGAGATAGCGATGACCGAGCCAGAGGGAAATCAACTAGGGGAGTTGCGGGGGTTGCAACGGTGTTTCGAGTAGTTGTGGGCCGAATGCTACGAAAACATAATCTAAACCGACCGGAATAAATGCCTACACAAATTAATCCAAGGTTGGAGTGCCCCTCGCAATGTAAATAGCTCCGGCTTTGCGAGGGATGGAGAGGTAGCTTCAATGTGTGGAAGATACGGCGTGAGAAAGCGAGGTCAATCGAGAGACATATAGATAGAGAGACAAAGTGAGTGTGGTCCAACATTCATTGAACAAATATATATGCTCTAGAGAGATATTGTCCGATTGAGCTTTTCGCAAGGGTGAGGGCTGTAAGATAGAGCTTGAGAGATGATCCAGTCACAGACGTGTAGATATATTTTGTGCGTGGGAGGAAGCAAGGTCAATCGATCACATAGGATCGTCGTGCGATCGAAAGAGTGAGACGGGTTGGACAGAGTGACATAGATAGACAATGTGCGTGAGAGAGTATACAATGTGAATAGGTCAAATTGGGCTCAAACATGGTGATATATCGTTTTTGTCCGAGAAAGAGCGAGGTCAATCGAGACATACAAAGAGAGAGAGGGAGGGAGAGAGAGATTGAGCGAGCGTGGCCCGCCATGAGTTCGAAAGAGTGGGGGCGGCTTGGATGGACTGACCTAGATAGATAATCTGCATGAGAGAGTATAGAGTGTGTCGATCGAGGCCCGAACAGGGAGATATATCATTTGTGTGTGTGAAAGAAAATGAGGTTAAACGAGACTCGGATAAAGAGAGCGAGATTGAGTGAGTGTGGCCCGCCGTGCGGAAGAAAGAGTGAGACAGTCTTGAGGGAGTGACCTAGATAGACAACGTGCGTGCGTGCGCACGAGAGGTTGGGGGGCTAGATAGGCAATGCATGTATTTAGCGCGAGAGGGTGAGAGCGAGAGGGAGAGAGAGCTCGGCATGGGGTGCAAAGGCGGGTGTGTGAGGTAAATACATTTGGTAACAGAGTGGAAAAAGGGGTTGTGTAGTTGAGAGAGTTAGAGATCAAAACATGGAGAGAAAGAATGAATGTGTGTTCGAAACCGATAGCTTCCTAAGGTGGTTAGGAGAGGAATATTGACTGATACAGGAAGTATGTAGCGTGTGTGCCGGGGGGGCTAAAAACAACATTTGAATGTAGATAGTACGAGACTTAATATCGATGTTTCAATTCGGTGTACATTGTAAGATTTGAACCGAGGACCATGCATATGGGTAATTATTTCGAATTCGTGCCATACTAGGTTTCGAAAAGTTGACATTGACTCGATTTGTTGTGCTAGTTTGTAGGTCATATGTTTGAATCCATCCAAAAGTTTTCTCACTACCATGGTGTTCATCATATACATATGAATTTGTATTAAAAAAGTAGCATGGATACAGTGAAATGCGAAATCCACGTTAGAATTGGAGATTGCTATGTGACACACACTCTAATTCAAATAACTAATTGTGTGATACACACTCTAATCCACGTTAGCGTGGATACCGTTTCGGTTTTTTTAAATAACTCCTCATTAATTAATTTATAGTATCTCGTTTCGAATGACTAATTATTGCAAGGAAAACACGGGCATGGTAATACATACAGATTTGTTTGCAAATGAAATAAGATTCGTTTGCATTCTCAAATGTAGGCGCACCAGGCAGACTAGGGTCGTGTCGTGGTGGTCGCGTGCTTCGAAAAACGCTTAGCACCCAACCACCCACCTCCTCCCTCCCCCCACAAAAAAAGGACGACGACAAAATAAGTTTGCGCTTCCACATTTTGGATTGAAATATCTGGCGGCCCCAATTCTAGCCCTGCAAAATCTCCCTTCTACAGCGTCCCCTTCCGCACCCAGATTGCTCAAATCCCTAATTCGCCACCAACCCAAGCAAAGTTCAAATCGCCCCTCGTCTCGTCTCTTTCCCCACCTCTGTGCCGGACGACGACGATGAAGACAACGGTCGCGCTTCACCACCGCACCGGAGCTACCTCATCTACGCCCTCGTCCACCGCACCGGGTGGTCCACCGATAACGTCGGCCGCCGCAACCGACGTGCCTCACAGACACCGACTTCCACCGCATCAGGTGCGCTTCACCGACGCCATCTCCCAGCTCACCGGGGCTACTTCACCGAGCACATCGTCGCGCCTCCGCCCCCCGAAGCTGCTGGGGCTTCACCAACGGTCTCGTCCACCGCATCATAGTGCTCTGCTGACACTCAAGATCTGCACCCGTGCGCGGCCAGCCAACGCCAGCACATCGCCCTCAATGGCTCTGAAGTGACCTGCACTCTAGCTAGGCGGGCATGCCCAAACGTCGGCCTGAACTAGGTATCCACACATCACTCCCTTGTGCACTGTTCCGACGATGTTTGGATATCCTTTCACTGCTCTCTTAGCTTACACGCCTATCCAACTCTGACTTTAACTCTTATTTCTTCTGGAGATATCATCTGAAACAAGCAAATCCATTTTTTACTGAAGCATGACGGCGCTACGGGATCTGGTACACATCCTGCACACCCGTATAACCTTGTAAGTATCTGTCCTCCGGTACCACAGCAAGGTCGATTCCTCTTATTTGATCAACCAGCCGTGTCAAAAATGCAGAGGGGGATGCAAGGAGCACAAGGCCTGCTCATCCTAGCAAGTGGTAACATGGACTTGTACATGGAACATCCCAAGCGCAAGCAAAGCTGCAGTGAGCGTGTACAACGAGCTAGCGTAAGTCCCTGCATTTCATTTAATTTGTACTGGCATTCATGTATGATTTCTGTGCAGTGGCGGATCCACAAATTCAAGTTACTAGGGGCGAACATTTAACTTAAAAAATACGAAGGCACTTGCACTCCGGAAATCAACATAACTTGAGAAATGTGAAGCTACATGCACTTTGAAAACTAGCAAATGATCCAAAGTAGTTCAGATTATAAACACTAAACGATGCAAGCACCAAAAAACACAAAATGCAACATGGTGTACAAGGACTACAAACATGGTCTCTACCTGCTTGAATTATTCGTTCTCTGGCTGAAAATATCGAAGTGTAATTGCACCTATAACCAGTGCGCAAACTGCATATCAACATATCTATCCTACACAAGTATGCCAATAGTTTCTATTGACAGATTAGAAAAGTATTTATGCTACGTTTGAAGGAAATATGCCCTAGAGGCAATAATAAAGTTATTATTTATTTCCTTATTTCATGATAAATGTTTATTATTCATGCTAGAATTGTATTAACCGGAAACATAATACTTGTGTGAATACATAGACAAACAGAGTGTCACTAGTATGCCTCTACTTGACTAGCTCGTTGATCAAAGATGGTTATGTTTCCTAGCCATAGACATGAGTTGTCATTTGATTAACGAGATCACATCATTAGGAGAATGATGTGATTGACTTGACCCATTCCATTAGCTTAGCACTTGATCGTTTAGTATGTTGCTATTGCTTTCTTCATGACTTATACATGTTCCTATGACTATGAGATTATGCAACTCCCGTTTACCGGAGGAACACTTTGTGTGCTACCAAACGTCACAACGTGACTGGGTGATTATAAAGGTGCTCTACAGGTGTCTTCGAAGGTACTTGTTGGGTTGGCGTATTTCGAGATTAGGATTTGTCACTCCGATTGTCGGAGAGGTATCTCTGGGCCCTCTCGGTAATCCACATCACTTAAGCCTTTCAAGCATTGCAACTAAAGAGTTTGTTGCAAGATGATGTATTACGGAACGAGTAAAGAGACTTGCCGGTAACGAGATTGAACTCGGTATTGAGATACCGACGATCGAATCTCGGGCAAGTAACATACCGATGAAAAAGGGAACAACGTATGTTGTTATGCGGTCTGACCGATAAAGATCTTCGTAGAATATGTGGGAGCCAATATGAGCATCCAGGTTCCACTATTGGTTATTGACCGGAGACATGTCTCGCTCATGTCTACATAGTTCTCGAACCCATAGGGTCCGCACGCTTAACGTTACGATGACAGTTATATTATGAGTTTATATGTTTTGATGTACCGAAGGTTGTTCGGAGTCCCGGATGTGATCACGGACATGACGAGGAGTCTCGAAATGGTCGAGACATAAAGATTGATATATTGGAAGCCTATGTTTGGACATTGGAAGTGTTTCGGGTGAAATCGGGATTTTTCCGGAGTACCGGGAGGTTACCAGAACCCCCCGGTAACTTAATGGGCCTTAGTGGGCCTAGGTGGAAGAGAGGAGAGGAGGCTAGGGCAGGGCCGCGCGCCCCTTCCCCCCCCCAGTCCGAATAGGACAAGGAGAGGGGGGCGGCGCCCCCCCCCCCTTCCTTCCTCCCCTCCACCTTTTCCCCCTTCCTCTCCTAGTCCAACGTGGAAAAGGGGGGAGTCCTACTCCCGGTAGGAGTAGGACTCCTCCTGGCGTGCCTCTCCTCCTTGGCCGCCGGCCTCCCCCTTGCTCCTTTATATACGGGGGCAGGGGGCATCCCATAGACACAACAATTGATCATTGATCTCTTAGCCGTGTGCGGTGCCCCCCTCCACCATATTACACCTCGATAATAACGTAGCGGTGCTTAGGCGAAGCCCTGTGTTGGTAGAACATCATCATCGTCACCACGCCGTCATGCTGACGAAACTCTCCCTCAACACTCGGCTGGATCGGAGTTCGAGGGACGTCATCGAGCTGAACGTGTGCTGAACTCGGAGGTGCCGCGCGTTCGGTACTTGATCGGTCGGATCGTGAAAACGTACGACTACATCAACCGCGTTGTGTTAACGCTTCCGCTTTCAGTCTACGAGGGTACGTGGACAACACTCTCCCCTCTCATTGCTATGCATCACCATGATCTTGCGTGTGCTTAGGAATTTTTTTGAAATTACTACGTTCCCCAACAGTGGCATCCGAGCCTGGTTTTATGCGTTGATGTTATGCACGAGTAGAACACAAGTGAGTTGTGGGCGATATAAGTCATACTGCTTACCAGCATGTCATACTTTGGTTCGGCGGTATTGTGAGATGAAGCGGCCCGGACCGACATTACGCGTACGCTTACGCGAGACTGGTTTCACCGTTGCGAGCACTCGTTGCTTAAAGGTGACCGGCGGGTGTCTGTCTCTCTCACTTTAGTTGAACCGAGTGTGGCTACGCCCGGTCCTTGCGAAGGTTAAAACAGCACCAACTTGACAAACTATCGTTGTGGTTTTCATGCGTAGCTAAGAACGGTTCTTGCTAAGCCCGTAGCAGCCACATAAAACTTGCAACAACAAAGTAGAGGACGTCTAACTTGTTTTTGCAGGGTATGTTGTGATGTGATATGGTCAAGACATGATACTGAATTTTACTGTATGAGATGATCATGTTTTGTAACAGAGTTATCGGCAACCGGCAGGAGCCATATGGTTGTCGCTTTATTGTATACAATGCAATCGCCATGTAATTGTTTTACTTTATCACTCAGCGGTAGCGGTAGTCGTAGAAGCAATAGTTGGCGAGACGACAACGACGCTTCGATGGAGATCAAGGTGTCACGCCGATGACGATGGTGATCATGACGGTGCTTCGGAGATGGAGATCACAAGCACAAGATGATGATGGCCATATCATATCACTTATATTGATTGCATGTGATGTTTATCTTTTATGCATCTTATCTTGCTTTGATTGACGGTAGCATTATAAGATGATCCTTCACTAAATTATCAAAGTATAAGTGTTCTCCCTGAGTATGCACCGTTGCGAAAGTTCTTCGTGCTGAGACACCACGTGATGATCGGGTGTGATAGGCTCTACGTTCAAATACAACGGGTGCAAAACAGTTGCACACGCGGAATACTCAGGTTAAACTTGACGAGCCTAGCATATAACAGATATGGCCTCGGAACACGGAGACCGAAAGGTCGAGCGTGAATCATATAGTAGATATGATCAACATAGTGATGTTCACCATTGAAACTACTCCATCTCACGTGATGATTGGACATGGTTTAGTTGATATGGATCACGTGATCACTTAGAGGATTAGAGGGATGTCTATCTAAGTGGGAGTTCTTAAGTAATATGATTAATTGAACTTGAATTTATCATGAACTTAGTACCTGATAGTATCTTGCTTGTCTATGTTAATTGTAGATAGATGGCACGTGCTGTTGTTCCGTTGAGAAAGCAAAGTTGAAAGATGATGGTAGCAATTACTCGGACTGGGTCCGTAACTTGAGGATTATCCTCATTGCTGCACAGAAGAATTAGGTCCTGGAAGCACCGCTGGGTGCCAGGCCTGCTGCAGGAGCAACACCAGATGTTATGAACGTCTGGTAGAGCAAAGCTGATGACTACTTGATAGTTCAGTGTGCCATGCTTTATGGCTTAGAACCGGGTCTTCAACGACGTTTTGAACGTCATGGAGCATATGAGATGTTCCAGGAGTTGAAGTTAATATTTCAAGCAAATGCCCAGATCGAGAGATATGATGTCTCCAATAAGTTCTATAGCTGCAAGATGGAAGAGAATAGTTCTGTCAGTGAGCATATACTCAAAATGTCTGGGTATAATAATCACTTGATTCAACTGGGAGTTAATCTTCCGGATGATTGCGTCATTGACAGAATTCTTCAATCACTGCCACCAAGCTACAAGAGCTTCGTGATGAACTATAATATGCAAGGGATGGTTAAGACGATTCCGGAGCTCTTCGCAATGCTAAAATCTGCAGAGGTAGAAATCCAAAAGGAGCATCAAGTGTTGATGGTCAATAAGACCACTAGTTTCAAGAAAAAGGGTAAAGGGAAGAAGAAGGGGAACTTCAAGAAGAACAGCAAACAAGTTGCTGCTCAGGAGAAGAAACCCAAGTCTGGACCTAAGCCTGAGACTGAGTGCTTCTACTGCAAGCAGACTGGACACTTGAAGCGGAACTGCCCCAAGTATTTGGCGGATAAGAAGGATGGCAAGGTGAACAAAGGTATATATGATATACATGTTATTGATGTGTACCTTACTAATTCTCGAAGTAGCACCTGGGTATTTTATACTGGTTCTGTTGCTAATATTCGCAACTCGAAACAGGGGCTACGGATTAAGCGAAGATTGGCTAAGGACGAGGTGACGATGCGCGTGGGAAATGGTTCCAAAGTCGATGTGATCGCGGTCGGCACGCTACCTCTACATCTACCTTCGGGATTAGTTTTAGACCTAAATAATTGTTATTTGGTGCCAGCGTTGAGCATGAACATTGTATCTGGATCTTGTTTGATGCGAGACGGTTATTCATTTAAATTAGAGAATAATGGTTGTTCTATTTATATGAGTAATATCTTTTATGGTCATGCACCCTTGAAGAGTGGTCTATTTTTGTTGAATCTCGATAGTAGTGATACACATATTCATAATATTGAAGCCAAAAGATGCAGAGTTGATAATGATAGTGCAACTTATTTGTGGCACTGCCATTTAGGTCATATCGGTGTAAAGCGCATGAAGAAACTCCATAGTGATGGACTTTTGGAACCACTTGATTATGAATCACTTGGTACTTGCGAACCGTGCCTCATGGGCAAGATGACTAAAACACCGTTCTCCGGAACTATGGAGAGAGCAACAGATTTGATGGAAACCATACATACAGATGTATGTGGTCCGATGAATATTGAGGCTTGTGGCGGATATCGTTATTTTCTCACCTTCACAGATGATTTGTGCAGATATGGGTATATCTACTTAATGAAACATAAGTCTGAAACATTTGATAAGTTCAAAGAATTTCAGAGTGAAGTTGAAAATCATCGTAACAAGAAAATAAAATTTCTACGATCTGATCGTGGAGGAGAATATTTGAGTTATGAGTTTGGTCTTCATTTGAAACAATGCGGAATAGTTTCGCAACTCACGCCACCCGGAACACCACAACGTAATGGTGTGTCCGAACATCGTAATCGTACTTTACTAGATATGGTGCGATCTATGATGTCTCTTACTGATTTACCGCTATCGTTTTGGGGTTATGCTTTAGAGACGGCTGCATTCACGTTAAATAGGGCACCATGAAAATCCGTTGAGACGACGCCTTATGAACTGTGGTTTGGCAAGAAACCAAAGTTGTCGTTTCTTAAAGTTTGGGGCTGCGATGCTTATGTGAAAAAACTTCAACCTAATAAGCTCGAACCCAAATCGGAGAAATGCATCTTCATAGGATACCCAAAGGAAACTATTGGGTACACCTTCTATCACAGATCCGAAGGAAAAGCTTTTGTTGCTAAATTCGGAAATTTTCTGGAGAAGGAGTTTCTCTCGAAAGAAGTGAGTGGGAGGAAAGTAGAACTTGATGAGGTAACTGTACCTGCTCCCTTATTGGAAAGTTGTTCATCACAGAAACCAGTTTCTGTGACACCTACGCCAATTAGTGAGGAAGTTAATCATGATCATCATGAAACTTCAGATCAAGTTATTACTGAACCTCGTAGATCAACCAGAGTAAGATCCGCACCAGAGTGGTACGGTAATCCTGTTCTGGAGGTTGTGTTACTAGACCATGACGAACCTACGAACTATGAAGAAGCGATGGTGAGCCCAGTTTCCGCAAAATGGCTTGAGGCCATGAAATCCGAGATGGGATCCATGTATGAGAACAAAGTATGGACTTTGGTTGACTTGCCCGATGATCGGCAAGCCATTGAAAATAAATGGATCTTCAAGAAGAAGACTGACGCTAACGGTAATGTTACTGTCTATAAAGCTTGACTTGTTGCGAAAGGTTTTCGACAAGTTCAAGGGATTAACTACGATGAGACCTTCTCACCCGTAGCGATGCTTAAGTCTGTCCGAATCATGTTAGCAATTGCCGCATTTTATGATTATGAAATTTGGCAAATGGATGTCAAAACTGCATTCGTGAATGGATTTCTGGAAGAAGAGTTGTATATGATGCAACCGGAAGGTTTTGTCGATCCAAAGGAAGCTAACAAAGTGTGCAAGCTCCAGCGATCCATTTATGGACTGGTGCAAGCCTCTCGGAGTTGGAATAAACGCTTTGATAGTGTGATCAAAGCATTTGGTTTTATACAGACTTTTGGAGAAGCCTGTATTTACAAGAAAGTGAGTGGGAGCTCTGTAGCATTTCTGATATTATATGTGGATGACATATTGCTGATTGGAAATGATATAGAATTTCTGGATAGCATAAAGGGATACTTGAATAAGAGTTTTTCAATGAAAGACCTCGGTGAAGCTGCGTATATATTGGGCATCAAGATTTATAGAGATATATCAAGACGCTTAATTGGACTTTCACAAAGCACATACCTTGACAAAGTTTTGAAAAAGTTCAAAATGGATCAAGCAAAGAAAGGGTTCTTGCCTGTGTTACAAGGTGTGAAATTGAGTAAGACTCAATGCCCGACCACTTCAGAAGATAGAGAGAAGATGAAAGATGTTCCCTATGCTTCAGCCATAGGCTCTATCATGTATGCAATGCTGTGTACCAGACCTGATGTATGCCTTGCTATAAGTCTAGCAGGAAGGTACCAAAGTAATCCAGGAGTGGATCACTGGACAGCGGTCAAGAACATCCTGAAATACCTGAAAAGGACTAAGGATATGTTTCTCGTATATGGAGGTGACAAAGAGCTCATCGTAAATGGTTACGTTGATGCAAGCTTTGACACTGATCCGGACGATTCTAAATCGCAAACCGGGTACGTGTTTACATTGAACGGTGGAGCTGTCAGTTGGTGCAGTTCTAAACAAAGCGTCGTGGCGGGATCTACATGTGAAGCGGAGTACATAGCTGCTTCGGAAGGAGCAAATGAAGGAGTCTGGATGAAGGATTTCATATCCGATCTGGGTGTCATACCTAGTGCATCGGGTCCAATGAAAATCTTTTGTGACAATACTGGTGCAATTGCCTTGGCAAAGGAATCCAGATTTCACAAGAGAACCAAGCACATCAAGAGACGCTTCAATTCCATCCGGGATTTAGTCCAGGTGGGAGACATAGAAATTTGCAAGATACATACGGATCTGAATGTTGCAGACCCTTTGACTAAGCCTCTTCCACGAGCAAAACATGATCAGCACCAAGGCTCCATGGGTGTAAGAATCATTACTGTGTAATCTAGATTATTGACTCTAGTGCACGTCGGAGACTGAAGGAAATATGCCCTAGAGGCAATAATAAAGTTATTATTTATTTCCTTATTTCATGATAAATGTTTATTATTCATGCTAGAATTGTATTAACCGGAAACATAATACTTGTGTGAATACATAGACAAACAGAGTGTCACTAGTATGCCTCTACTTGACTAGCTCGTTGATCAAAGATGGTTATGTTTCCTAGCCATAGACATGAGTTGTGATTTTATTAACGGGATCACATCATTAGGAGAATGATGTGATTGACTTGACCCATTCCATTAGCTTAGCACTTGATCGTTTAGTATGTTGCTATTGCTTTCTTCATGACTTATACATGTTCCTATGTCTATGAGATTATGCAACTCCCGTTTACCGGAGGAACACTTTGTGTGCTACCAAACGTCACAACGTAAATGGGTGATTATAAAGGTGCTCTACAGGTGTCTCCGAAGGTACTTGTTGGGTTGGCGTATTTCGAGATTAGGATTTGTCACTCCGATTGTCGGAGAGGTATCTCTGGGCCCTCTCGGTAATGCACATCACTTAAGCCTAGCAAGCATTGCAACTAAAGAGTTTGTTGCAAGATGATGTATTACGGAACGAGTAAAGAGACTTGCCGGTAACGAGATTGAACTAGGTATTGAGATACCGACGATCGAATCTCGGGCAAGTAACATAGCAATGACAAAGGGAACAACGTGTGTTGTTATGCGGTCTGACCGATAAAGATCTTCGTAGAATATGTGGGAGCCAATATGAGCATCCAGGTTCCGCTATTGGTTATTGACCGGAGACATGTCTCGGTCATGTCTACATAGTTCTCGAACCCGTAGGGTCCGCACGCTTAAAGTTACGATGACAGTTATATTATGAGTTTATATGTTTTGATGTACCGAAGGTTGTTCGGAGTCCCGGATGTGATCACGGACATGACGAGGAGTCTCGAAATGGTCGAGACATAAAGATTGATATATTGGAAGCCTATGTTTGGACATCGGAAGTGTTCCGGGTGAAATCGGGATTTTTCCGGAGTACCGGGAGGTTACCAGAACCCCCCGGTAACTTAATGGGCCTTAGTGGGCCTAGGTGGAAGAGAGAAGAGGAGGCTAGGGCAGGGCCGCGCGCCCCTTCCCTCCAGTCCGAATAGGACAAGGAGAGGGGGCGGCGCCCCCCCTTCCTTCCTCCCCTCCACCTTTTCCCCCTTCCTCTCCTAGTCCAACATGGAAAAGGGGGGGAGTCCTACTCCCGGTAGGAGTAGGACTCCTCCTGGCGCGCCTCTCCTCCTTGGCCGCCGGCCTCCCGCTTGCTCATTTATATACGGGGGCAGGGAGCACCCCATAGACACAACAATTGATCATTGATCTCTTAGCCGTGTGCGGTGCCCCCCTCCACCATATTACACCTCGATAATAACGTAGCGGTGCTTAGGCGAAGCCCTGTGTCGGTAGAACATCATCATCGTCACCACGCCGTCGTGCTGACGAAACTCTCCCTCAACACTCAGCTGGATCAGAGTTCGAGGGACGTCATCGAGCTGAACGTGTGCTGAACTCGGAGGTGTCGTGCGTTCGGTACTTGATCGGTCGGATCGTGAAGACGTACGACTACATCAACCGCGTTGTGTTAACGCTTCCGCTTTCGGTCTACGAGGGTACGTGGACAACACTCTCCCCTCTCGTTGCTATGCATCACCATGATCTTGTGTGTGCGTAGGAATTTTTTTGAAATTACTACGTTCCCCAACAACGTTGTCATGATACGGGGACTTTCTGGTAGATGGCCTCGACGTTTCCTCAAGCCATGAAAATGCACTATAATTTGCCTTTCATCAATGCCTGCAAATCTCTATGTCTCTCTCAACATAGCAGATCATCATTAGACACTAAATCCTTCAATGGGAGCTTGCAAAATGCTTGCATTAGATCCCTCATTGGACACTATATGTTCATCACCAGGAGCATGTAAAATGTTTGCATCAAATCCTTCATTAGCAGTCTGTTCATTGGACACTTCAGGCTCAAGAACAACATGAGCTTGGATGTTTGCACCGGAAACTTGATTAGATACATCAGATTCGGTCAGTTCAGTACTAATTGGGGGAGTTATAAAATAAGTAGAAATTGGTTTCATTTTCTCATAGATTCCCTACATACAAGCAACTTTACAACACCGTTAGGTTTAACTATTGGCCAGAAATTGAAGAGTTGAATTAGATATAATCAGGGATGTGATGTACCTGCTCGTTGCGCTTGCTACTCTTGCAAGCTGCGACTGTCCGTTTGCGCAAGCTCGATGCCATGCCCGTGCTGCCGCCGCTGCCTCCCACGCTGGCTACACCCAGGGTTGGATCTTCAGCTTCTTCTCCTTCCGTTCGCTTGAAGCCCGGCGACCGCCCTCCAACGAGGGCGCGAGGAAGTGTTGTGTTGGTCTGTCCAGCGGCGGCTAGGTTAGGAGTGAACCAGACTGGAGGCTGGAGCGGATGAATTGGAATTTTTCCTGTGTCGATCGATATGGGAGGCGCTCGTTTGGGCCGCGAGCCTGCTATAGGGCCTGCCTTGCACTTATGTTATTGGCCCATCAAAATTGAAACATTTTTCTTCATTTTTTACATTGCCTGCTCGTGCGTTGGGACGAACGAAACTAGCCTGGGCCAACCTGGACGACTCAAACTAGGTTCACACTTTCCAGCTACCCGAGGCGGCCGCCCATACTAGCCCCTATGGTGGCCTCGCCCCTTTTTGTGTGTATGATTGGGGTAGTGAAAAATATTCCAGTGGCGCTTTTGATTTACCCACAGAATGGTTGAATTGCTTGTTTCTATGAACTGAGTTCGCCAATAATGTGAAGGATGCCAGTCTTTTCATCCTATTGTAGATTGCTTAGATATCGATATGCCAAAAGTAATCGCATGAAATATACAGTAAAAGCCAGTGTGATGTGTGTGGCTACAACTAGTCTGACTACACGTCCTGATATAACATATCAAGGACGCTCCATCTTACCAGATTAACCATTCGACTTACCAATGCAGTGTGGGAAGAAAGAAGTATTGGGACTGCGTATCCAAGCAATTGATGCCATGGACTCCTTCGTACAACCTTGTAAGCGAAAAAGAAATTGTAGTGTGCCTGTACAAAGAACTAGCATAAGTTCAGTTACCTGCTTCTTGGAATTTTAGTTAGCCACTTATTGCAAAATTGTTCAATTCCGTTGCTTGCCTTAATTTAGTTTTCTACTGATTACATAATGCCACAGCCTGTTAATCCTATTATAGACTGCGCCTATCTATGTGTTTGATACTCACTGTTAAGAATTACCTGTTTGGCTGAACTTAAATAGCTACTTGTTTGTTTAACTGCTTTGCTGCTGCAACAACGGGTTACAATGATGTTAATAACTACTTTTCAGAATCCAATTGAAACTCTTTAATTCCTTTTTTTTAACTTGTTTGTTGTTATAACTCCCAGTTGGGATGTTTTGCTAACTTCAACTTTTCTGAATCCAATGGGAACTTTAATGGCAAAACAGGTTAGCCCAAGATCAAAGAGCGAGGTCCCCATGGACGTTGTATCATCCCAGTGCAGTGGCACCGGCCCAATCGTGCATTATGAATTTTCAACTGCTGATGCTCTAGAGGCTAAACTAGTGGTAGAAAGTGATTCTGCTTCTCCACTTAGAGATGAAGTTGACATGTTGAGGTAGCAAACAGCACAATCACAAGCAGTACTCAAGACAACCATTAAATATTTGGTGGATTTCAAAACGAAGCAAGCTGAGACTGACCACATTGTTAAGGTCCTGAAGGAAAAAAGGAAATTAAATTCCCAATTGGTAAACCATAGGTGAAATGTGCTTTCCATCGTTGAATAACCTTTGTGTTGTTTGTTCATGTAATCAATCAAACCATTTGTTTTAGAGATCATGTAATAATTGTTTTTTGTTTTTTGGTTTGTAATTTTATTTGAGCACAAGTCTGTATTAATTGATAAGACTCGGAGACATTTCATTTTGATTGTTGTGCCAGACCTACAAATATGCCAATCGGGCTGAATGCGCATTCAGCAATAATAGTAGTATAGATGGACCATAAGTGGCACACATCGGAAAGGGCCAAGATGCTGTAGTAGCTTGGCTAAAAAAAGATGTTGTTGTAGCAAAAAAAAGTACAACGCCTGGCTTATGTATGTTAGTTGATATTATTGATCCATATACTCTATAAGTGTTTATATGTTTGTTAGTTCTGTACATTCTTGGTTGATTGACTCGGTATTTGAATCTTGATACATCGCTTGTGTACATATCTAAATGGGAGTACACATTATGCTGCGTGTGACATTTCAGTTGGACATGGAGTGTTCCAAATATTCAAATTCACCTTAAACTGGATTATAGCTTCTGAATTCGAGTATTGGCATTTGTAAACCATATTCATATATGACAATGGAATAAATCTTTGTCGTCCTTTTGAAGATATGTAAAAACACATAGAATGATTTATAAAGATTCGTATAGGAATACAAAATGGATTCGAATTTAGTTGCCAGGGTAAACGTGGATGCTTATTGTCCCAAAATTCGAAAGAAGCGGCAAAATGTCCACTCCCACGTCGGTTGCCCGAAGCCAAGTGTTTGGGAGATGGAAATTACTGTCTACCCATTACACGGAAAATCCATCGGCCCAATTTCCACTGCTCTAAATAGGGGTAGGATAATAACTTCAATTAGACGTGACACGACCGCCTCTGAGCCCATTCCGACATGGTGGGTTCCAAACATGGGTGGCAAAACACATTTGATACAAGCTCGTCCGAAAGACCTCTGTTTCTCCCTCCATTTCCCCATTCATACATGGTGGGCGGCAAAACAAACTCGAGGCCGAAATCTATGTAGGCAAATATTTTCAATAGGGGCAGGTTTGTAACTTCACTCAGACGTGACACAACCACCCTACCTGTCAGCCCCGTTCATACACCATGGGCACCAACCATGGGCGCAAACCACCCTCTCCTCGCCTGAAATCGCTCTGGGCAAATATTGGCGAGATGCGAGATTACCGTCGTATCCCCAACCGATGAGACGTCCAAATTTTAAACGGGGGCTAAGTTCATAACTTTCCCATATTTCAGACAGGTGCGTCCCAAAAACATGATTCCCCATACCTCTCCCTCCATTTTCCCATTCATACACAGTCCGCGCTAGAACACCAACCCCACACCAGCCTCCGTCTGCCACCCCATCCATCGCCGCCGTCGTCCACCCCATCCATCGCCGCTGTCCTCCACCACATCCATCGCCACCGTCCTCCGCCATGCCGGAGCGCCTACCAAGACCGCATCGTCCACTGCTAGAGATGGACATTTCTCATCCGCGGCGACGGACCAAGAGCCTTGCATCATGTCCTCTCGCTTCATCGGCGCCGTCGTCCTCTTTTGCTAAAAAAATAGTCATAATATAGTTTAATTGATCATGTTGGTTCCGTGGTGGTTTCTTTAGTAGAAATCGGAGGGGAAACCCTGTTTTGCTAAAAAAATATGCTTAGAGTTTCCCCCTTTTATGATCACTATACGATCAGAATACGTGCTTCGGGTCATAATAGCACTGCTCCACCCATCAAGCTAAACAAGTTTAGTTGTTCAAATACGAATATGATATTATTAAAACAGAGTCGTTTAATTGGTCAGCTAAATGTTCCTAAATTAGTTTCAAAATGCATGTTCGCCGCTCGGGTGTGTATCTCTACAGGGTGCCCACGGTAGGCCGGCCCACCCTGGGATTTTGGGTCGTCCCAGGCCCCGATTCCCATCTGTTCTGCTGCGCGCTTCCGATCTCTGCTCGCCCCCAGCCGCCTGCCTCGCCGGCGACTTGCCGTCCCCGGACGGCATGACTCTAGGAGGAGACGCCGGACTAACAGGAGGTCAGGAGCCGCTCGCCCAACAGCGTCACCACTGCCCGGGCGCGCCGCTGTGCCTACCTTCCCAGTCCGTTCAGGGCTCAGGCGTGCATCACCCACTAAGCCAACCCGATTTATCCCGAGATACGTCCTCAACACTCAACAGCCACTCCTCATCACCCATTTTCTAATTGATTCATTACTCATTAGGCAGGACTGTCATTAGGGTTTGTTGTGTGCTCAGTGCTACCTACACTTAATGGTTCAGATGTATTTCGGTAATCTTTAATACCTATAAAGTTCACAGGGTTTTCGAAATTCCGGCCCTAGGAATAGACACTAGTCATTTTGGATTGTTGGTCGTAGTGACATTGACCCAGATTACTACTACAAGCCAGGTTTGTTGACAATTTTACTTGTCTTTCTTACTCATTCGATATAATATCCAATTATTCACGTCGATTAGTTGCAAGCAATAAGTGCTAGACAAACTTCTTGATTCAGATTTTGGACGGTCTCTTACTGCAGTTACAATTCTGCATACTTGTCCTAGTAAGCTCACAAGTAAATGATTGATTCACTACATCTATGCTTGCCTTGTCATATTTGTTGTCAATATTCTTCTAGGGTGGACCACCCTGTTTCGAAATACTGGAACCGTAGACATGAGTGAATAGTATTTCTCTATGTGATCTCTTCCATCATGTGTGGGCAATGAACACTGCATTGTATAGAAAGAAAGTGTCATTTCCAGCTTTTACATAGGCTTCGATCTTTTACATGGAATACAATCTGCCTACTTGCTTTGTGTCGCACTACCAACACTCCACCCTTGAAGCTAAACATTATGCCACTCAGAATTCCTTAGTTTATTTGTTCAAATACGAATTTCATATGATTCTAATGTTCCTACTTCAGTTTTGAAATGTTTGTCTGCCTGTTATAGAGACATAAGGGGTTTGTATTTCTGTGTGTGGTCTGGTCAGCACGGTTGGGGGTGAACTTTGCATATGCAGGGGTTTATAGGGAGACACTCTCCGAGTTGAATCTGCAATGCATTCCATAGATAATCTGACTACTTTTTATGTTTTCATGAATCTCATATTCTGAACAGCATCATAATGATTATGAGCTTGCGCGCATGAAAAGGATAAAGCAGAACAATGCCATGGCTGTCAAACTTGGCATTAATGGACTGAAATCAAGTCTGGATGCAATGCAATGCAAACGCTCTCCACCTAAGATTCATGCTGAGAATATGATCCTAACAGTGATTCTGAGCTAGAGGGAGACCTAAGTCAATGTAGCTCCCTAGTGGAGGAGTCAGAGGAAGTTGCCCTATCTGATTCACCCATCAAGGTGCTTGCTCTAACTTTCCAAGGTTATATTGGTCGCACATATCTTGCAACTGATGCTTTGCATTGCTTCTACTTTGTTGAACTGCCATTAGCTTAGTTTACACATCGTGTATGTGAATACGCCCTGCCTATCCATTTTCAGTACATATTCCATCTGTCATCATACCATATTTATCCATTCAAATGTTGTTCTTGTGTATCAGACATTCAAAAGGAAGAGGGCGATTGCTGATCGTGGAGGAGCACAAGCAAAGTATTTGGAAAAGGTAGTGGCACCTGATAAATCAAATAGCCCATTAGGTGTAGTTGCAATATCACCTGACCCACAAAACACCCCAACTCTAGGAGACTCTAGCCCTAGTACACTGGTCATTTCTGATGCCCCAACTCAGCAGACCCCAACTGCAGCAAACACTATGATTATGCTAGTTGACATAGCACCAGCTCTACGACGCAAAACCCCCATTCCAGCAAAGAGTACACCAAATCCAGTTGCCAAATCCCTTTTCGAACCAGAGAGATCCCCAATTGCAGCAAATAGGACCCCTGTTCCATTTCTTCCCAGTTTAGAAGACGAAGCTTATATTGTTGTCAGGAACTTTGTGCGCATCTTTCCTTCATGAAAAGATTATACCGCAGACATAGAACAATTTTCGGTCTTCCTCCGCAACTTACGCGTAAGTAATGTACTAATGTTATTCATGGTCATTACTGCATATGTTTCTGCTGACAGAAGACACAAGATTTCATTCTTTTAAATAGGCGAGGACCAAACTGGATTGTGAAGACGAGCAAGGGTTGGTTGTGCTTTTCAAGCACTCGTTGATGAAGTATCATTCCTACCCGAGGCAAGCGCACTTCGATGGCAAGCCTCTAACCAAAATTTCTGTAAACTCTCCGGTGCTACATTTATCCGACGGTGACTAGAATAATCTTCTTACACATTGGTCTCGGCTGCAGCGTAAGGTACTGTCTATGATATCACATCACAATTTGAACTACATTTCTGCATTTGCCTTAACGTCTCACTTGTACGAAAGTTAGCAGAAGAACATTCATTCTCAAGGGACCACAGAATCTCGCAACTATACTGCACACTGCATTTCTCTTGTGAGTATCTCTTGCCCTCTATGACCATACTTACTTTCATAGCTGTTTGATTATGTAGCATCACTACCCATGTTAGCCTCGTTATCGTCCATTTGGTGGACATTATAAGATCCGTATGGACTCTTACATAAATTTAGAATCAACCCAATGCTTTTGAAGAGGTTTAGCTCTGCAGTCCTCTTGTAAGGACTGAACGTCGTCTATCACTGTACTTACATTAATAGCTACTCCCTCCGTCCCATAATATAAGAACGTTTTGTACAGTACACCAGTGTTCAAAACACTCTTGTATTATGGTAAGAGGGTTGATTATGTAGCATTCTGCATCTTATCTCCCTTGCCCACCATTTACTAAAAAAGATCAGATCTATATTTAATCTTACCAAAAAAGTAGAATACACAGACAATGCCAGTGCAGAAGTGTAGCCCATTGCTCTTGTCAGTACATTTTGTCCTGTAACGCTTGTACTTCCAGGGATTGGTAGTTGATTATGTAGCATCAATCTACATCTTATCTTCATTATCCTCTATCCCTTCCAGTATTATCATATCTAAAATTACTCTCTACAAAATGTAGAGTACACGCAATGCTGATGAAGAAGATTATGTGCTGAAATTCTTGAGTTATCCTTCCTTTGACATGGAGAAGGGCATTATAAAGCCAGTGTTAACTGTTAATTTAAGTCAGTCCTTCTAAAGCCTTTATCCTCAACTGTTGTTTAATTTGCTCATACTCCCTATCGTTTACTGCTGTTTAGTTTGTTGTTTCTACCAAAATGCATGTTTGCAAGAACCGTAAGTTCTAAGTTTTACTTGTAAAACCAAATTCCTTATTCATACCATGCACATTACTCAATACTCCCTATATGTATGCTTGTTTTTGTGGATCTATAATCCAGTGTGTGGTGAAGCAGCCCACGTTTGCACCTTGTCATCTCCTGTTTTATCTTACTGATGTGGTTGATGATATGAACAACATGCCATGCACATTATCCAAAATAGATACAATGATTATCTTTGCCCTTCATCTATGCTTGTTAGGTTGACATGGTAATCCAGTAGTGTGGTGAAGCTCCCCGCATTATGAACAATGCCAAATTATGCTATTGATGTTTTGAACTTACTCTTTATTTTCTAATTTGAAATTGGACGGAATTGACAGCACAGTTATCATCTTTGTTTATACACGTGCAAAACCTGTCATCTCTCTGCTTTATTTCAGGGTGATATGCCTGATGGCATGCACAAGTCTGCTGAAGGCTGTGAGACAAACCCAACATATATTGCAGCAAAGAAGGCAAAACATCTTGAAGATAGCGAGACAACCCCAAAGTCTTGTCTTGATGCAGTGTTCAAGTTACTTGAGACTAGCAGTCAGACAAGCTCACATAATTCGTTGTCTGAATCAGTTCGACTTATTCTGTCCCAAGTTCTAGCAGAAAGGCATTCTGCAACTCAACTTCGACTTGAAGTCCTATCTCTAAGAAAGATTGCGGAGAACACCAATGAGAACCTCATCGCTAAACAGCTACACCTGGAAGCTATGACCGACGTGTTAGGCCGGTCTCACAGCCTTGCTCAGCAGCTTGCGCAGCAGTTCCTGTCGGCGTTCTGGGAATGGGGGTCCCCAGACTTGCCTGCCTGCGGCCCATGACGTGGCTGAGCTAGCAGGCCTGTGCGGCCCATCTTCATCAACAAGACTGTCGGATGTGGGGTTCCGGCAAACCCTTAAGGTTCGAACTCTGGGGTGCGCGTGAAGTCTTTCCCTCCTACCGATCCACGCCCTAGCTCGCTAAGATCTCACAGACGATCTCGACGAACTCGCAACATAGAAAGACACGAGATTTATACTGGTTCGGGCCACCGTTGTGGTGTAATACCCTACTCCAGTGTGTGGTGGTGGATTGCCTCTTGGGCTGATGATGAACAGTACAAGGGGAAGAATAGCCTCCTGAGGTCGAGGTGTTCTTGTGCTTGTCGAACTTGTGTGAGTCAGGACTCGATGCCCCTACTGTGGTGGCTAGCTCTACTTATATAGGCCCTGGTCCTCTCCCCAAATATTGAGCGGGAAGGGAGCCAACAACGGCGCGCAAATTTGAAGGGGGGCAGCTAGTACAAGCTATCCTGACAAAAGTGGTCTTCGCCTGCGAAAAGCTCTGGTGGTGACGCCGTCTTGGGCTCCACGATGACCTCCGTCCTGCCGTCCTTCTGGTCTTGGTCTCGTTGCACCGATATGGCAACATTTTCCTGATGCCTCGGTACTCCTCGCCTACGCTAGCCTCCTTAGCACCAAAGAGGAATCAAGGACGTTGCGCGCGCTGGCGCCCGCCTGGCGCGCGCGTGGTCTCGATCATCATGGCTCACGTCATGAGAGCCTCGTGAGGTTTGCCCCACCATGATATCTCTGCTCCTCGTGAGCCTGCCTGGCTAGGCCACTCCTGAGGAGGTCTTGCGTCGTCCGCCTCGCGAGGCTTATCCCTTTGCGAGGGTCTTGGATGCCTTGTTGATGAAGATGGGCCGTACGGCCCGCTAGCAACGCCACGCCGCGGGCCGCAGGCAGGCAAGTCTGGGGACCCCCGTTCCCAGAACGCTGACAGTAGCACCCGGGCCCAAGGTGCGCTCGGGCTTGGCTTCGCGGCGAAGTCAAGGGTCAAGTATGGAGTGCCGCGGGCCCCAAAATCCTGCGGCCTCGGTTGACGCGTGGCGGTTGATTGGACGTGCGCGTCTCCGCTTCCCCACGCTGCCCTTGAATCCGCCTGGCTATGCGGACCCCGCATCTCACACAGTTATTCTTCCTTCGCCCACGCCTGGCTCCTGCAATCTCCCTACTTCCTCGAGACCCTGCTTTGCCCCCGTCTGGGCCAGGCTAAGGAGGTTGAAGGACCGCGGCATGACTACGCCTATGGTGGTGAAGGAGTTCGTCAAGCGTCTAGTCGCTCCGCTTCAGCACCACTCCCGCCCGATGTGGGACTTGCTCAGCAGCTAGGACCATATGAGGTTTTAGGAGAAGGGGCTCCCTCTTGCGACGCGGCAAACAGTGCTCACGGTCCTATCGGGTGTCCCTCTGCCGGACGACATGCCCAGGAATAGCTGCCTGTTGTGCCGCTGCGAGAACAAAGCCGCATTTGCTGCGAGCATGCCTTCCTTTGATGAGTGGGGGCTACGCCCAATCGGCCTGGTGGGGTCCCGCGAGAACCCCGTCGACATGGTTCCCTTCCTCGCCGCCGGTGCCGAGCTCGCCCCAGGTGAAGGTGCGGGAGGGCGAGCTCCGACAGGGGCCGGTGGCTCGGGTGCTGAGGAGCACATGCTGAGTGGTGATCCTGGGGCGTCGTCCTCGGGGGCTTGCGACCCCTCTCCTGAGGCGTCCGTCACTGAGGAGACGCGGCATGCGACTCCTGAGGCCAAGGCTCCAGGAGCCTCGGGAGGTTGTGGTGAGACGGCGCTCGGCTGTTCGCCGCAACCGGGCACCCCTGAAGCTGTCCTTCCCAGCTCTTCTTCGGTCCCGCCGCGCACCGGCCATCACGTCTAGCGCTTCGGTCGTCTTTGCGCGGACTTCGAGGAGCTCCGCAACAGGAAAGGATCCCCTAGCGGCAGCAATATCTTCGGGCCGTTGAAGCGACGGAAGTACATCGCCATTGACGCGTAAGTATGTTATTGTCATGGCTTCTTGCGTGCAGTCTTCTTATCCTGACGTCAATCCTTCAGGGCTCCTTCCGCTGAAGCTGTTGCATCTCCTGAGAAGCGGCCTCCCCCTTCCTCGACTCCCCCATCGACCTCAAGCGTCCCAAGTCCGCCTGCCGCCCCTGGAGCAGGGTCGGTTGAGGGAGCGTTTCTGCCTTTGTGGCACGCTGAGCCTGCGGCTTTGTCGCCCCTCCCCCACGGTCTGGTGTTGAGCTTGGCGGGTGTGCCCAAGACCCCTCCTTTGGTCATGGACAGTAGTTGGTTGGCTTCGGTCTTCGGTTCCTCTTCAAGCAGCGAGCCCCGATTGGCTTGGGCTCCTCGCGTGGACTGGTTGACATCAGGTGCAGCGCCAGCCCCGAGCCCCCTGCCGAGAGGTGGTGCGCCGCTTGGTGCCCCGCCCGCAGCCCCCGAGGCGGAGGACGAGGTGGACCGAGCGTTCGAGCTCGAGCGCGGGCGGAGCGTAGTTCATCACGAGCTCTTCCAGGAGGCAATGGGCGCAATGAGCCGACTTGGTGAAGAGCTCGCGGGTGTCGACTCGCGCCTTGAGGCTGAAGGTCTCCGATTGGCTGAGGAATGGCGCAAGCTGAGGGTGGCTATCAACCTCGGTCGCTACCAGCGCGATCTTGACAATGCGAAGGCTGAGGCGTCTCTTAAGGTTTCCCGCGAGGCTTGCTCCCGAGCCTTGGAGGAGGCTCATGAGGCCGACCGCCGTCGCGAGGCCGCGGAGAAGCGCGCGTGGGAGCTCCACGCTTGGAGCGCGTCCCTAGAGCAGCAGGTGGAGGCGCGCAGAGCCGCCCTTGCGTCGCTGAGGGGGACGCTTGCCGAGGAGGAAGAGGTCCAGAAGCGCGAGGAGGCATTGGCGCTGGAGGCCGTGGAGCGCAGCCTCGAGCTTGAACAATTGGAGACGAGGGAGCGTCAAGTCACCCAATCAGAAGATGCTGTCGGGGTTCACGAGGCCAGGGTCCAGGAGGAGGTGGACCGCCGGGTGGCCGAGGTTCGCGCAGAACTGGAGGGAATGTATGACTTGAAGTTGAAGCTCGCAGGTACGGAGGGTGCGGGCAGGGCTGCTGCCCTCAGGCCCAGGTTGGACCAGGCTGAGAGGCGTGCAGAGGCCATGGCTGCCACCCTGGTCACGGCGCAGGCGGACCTGGCCTCCGCCCGCGCTGAGCTGCTTTCTCTCCGGAAGCGGGTCGATGACGCTGAGGCCGTCGCACGGCAAAACAGGGAGGAAGTGCTCCAGCGTCGGACGCTGGAGTGCGAGCATGCTCCTATGCTTCAAGATCTCCGGAACAGGGCCAACACCGCCGTGGGCTACATCTGCGACGAGAATGCTCCTACCCCCCACTCGAATGACTATGCTAGCCACCTGACCTTCTTCACCGACGTGGTGACGCGCCTGGAAACCCGATCTGACAGGGCTCGCCGGCTCATGGAGGAGAGAAGTCGGGGCCTGCTCGGGCACGCGTTCTCCCATGTCTTCAGCCACCTCAGGAACACCTTCCCCGACTTCGACTTTGACGCCGCCATTGCCCCCGTACCGCAGGCTGTCCGGGGCGATCTGGCGCGGTGGGTGGAGGACAACGTGGACGCGCTGGTCAGAGCCTTTGCCTCTGACGATGACGCGGTGGTGGTCGCCGCAGACGAAGGCGACGTGGTTGATGACGGCGGCGGAGGCGTCGCCGAAGGCGGCGATGGTGCCGGCGAAGATGACGGCAACGCGAGTGAAGCGTCCGAGGGCGATGTAGCGAGTGACATATCTAGTTGATCCCATGTCCCCCTGTCATTTTACCTAGTAGGCGAAAACTCCGACATGGCCCTTGGAAAACTGGTAAGAGCATTTTAAGAGGGGGGCCCCTCATGTAAGCAGGTTGCAGCCTTTACTTTCCTATGTGGTATTGAATCTTTGCCCTCGTGGACTCATGAGTCCGGGGCGAGTTCCCCGTCGGGATTTACCTTAGTCAGCGCTAGCCTCGAGCTGGGTCACGAGGCTACGAGTTTCTGAGAATCTTGTGGAGCTTGTCGACCTGTCAGAAGGGGCCCCGCAAGAGGCAAGCGCCAGTTGCAGCGTTAGCGCGCGCTTGGCGTGCGTGTGCTTCGCGCAGTCCCGCTCGCGAGGGGCTCGTGAGGGGAAGGCGACGGACATGAGTCCCAGACTAAATGAAATCCAGAAAGCAAGAAACTGTTCGAACGAGAAGAGGCACCCCCCCACGCGCATCGACAAAAACTCGGCTTCAACTTAAATCCAGATCCAGAAAGCAAAGCTACAGAAAGAGAGATCCAAAGCAAATGGCCGCGTCCGGCACGTAGTCTAGTCTTCTGGTCTTCAAGTCTTCTCACCAGCGCGGAGCTAAGCGCTGCCACTAGGCATGGGAGGGAGACCGAGGGCCTGAGGCCCGCACCCCTAAGACTCCGGGGCATGTACAGCCCCAACTCATTATTACGTGAGAGTGTCACGGGCGGCGAGCTTCACAGGCACTGGGCCTTCTTCATAGGTACCCGCCTTGCTTCATATCGCCAGACGAGGGCCCCGCCTTGTGCCACCCTCGACCACCTTTGAGCCGACCGGCAACCCGGACGACACAAAGGGGGGAAAGGGGACGCCAGCGGTGCCCTCGGCGACCACAGGTCCTCTGTCGGGGGAAGGGTCGTCGAAGCCTCCCCGGCAGAGGGCCTACCTCCGGGTGTCCCCTGGCTTCGCGCGCCGTGGAGAGGGGCCTGGCTCCCGACCCCTCTCCTGCAGCCCCCAACGCGATCCCCCTGCTGGCAGGGAGGCCGCCGAGTTGGGGCCGCCGGCCGTTGTGGTGATCAATTCCTCCTACGACTCATGGTTAGCATAAGCTTGCTCCTGAGGGATTAGGGGTACCCTGTAGTGGTCGTTGCACACGCGGTCGTGGTGGTTCCCCGGCGGCTCCTGGAAGGCTTTGACTCCTAGTGCCCCTTCTTCCCAATCTTCTACAACGAATGAGCCGGGGTCGTCCTCTGGTGTGTGTGCTCCTCGTCCATCATGCGGGGCACGTAGGCTTCCGGGGCTGTTACCCCGAACACCTCGCCGTAGTGCCCCACACTCCATGTTGCCCGGCCCAGCGTGGCGTCCTGAGGATAGTAGCGTGGCATCTCGCCGGGACCATGGGGGGCGACGCTTGTGCCCATGCTTGTCGCGGGCCGTATGGGGGCGGCGGAGCTCCCGGCGCCGCCGGCCGCGCTGGTGTTGACGAAGCCCCCATGCGCGCCCGACAGCGCGTGGTTGCGGCGAGGCCCGCCATGAGGCCCTGTATCGGCCTGAGAAGGGAGCCGATAGCAGAAAGGCAGCGCTCCCGAGGCCGCCGTGTCCAGCAGCTCGGCAACGCGTTCCAGCAGCGCGTCCGGGCCGCTCTCCATCAGTCGGCACCGCAGCAGCTCCCTTGCCACGGTGAGTGCCGCCCGCATGTTTGCCTGCTCCCGCCGCGAGTGCGGCGCCATCGCCGCGGCGTGGCTTGCTGCCCTTGCAGCGGCTCGTACCTGTCGTGGAGTGAGGGTGGACGACGCCTGGCCACACCGCCCACGTCCCGCAGCGTTGGTCGGCGCCCGCGCCGCCTGGAGCGTGGGGTCAAGGTCTTCATGAGCAGGCGTCGTCGCCCGGGTCGGCCAGGCTGCCCAGCGGTAGGAGTCGGTGAGTCGATTGTCGAGGAAGAAGCTCCGGCGTACCCCTACATGGCGCGCTAAATGTCGGATGTGGAGTTCCGGCAAACCCTTAAGGTTCGAACTCTGGGGTGCGCGCGAAGTCTTTCCCTCCTACCGATCCACGCCCAAGCTCGCTAAGATCTCGCGGACGAACTCGACGAACTCGCAACATAGAAAGACACGAGATTTATACTGGTTCGGGCCACCGTTGTGGTGTAATACCCTACTCCAGTGTGTGTTGGTGGATTGCCTCTTGGGATGATGATGAACAGTAAAAGGGGAAGAACAACCTCCTGAGGTCGAGGTGTTCTTGTGCTTGTCGAACTTGTGTGAGTCAGGACTCGATGCCCCTACTGTGGTGGCTAGCTCTACTTATATAGGCCCTGGTCCTCTCCCCAAATATTGACCGGGAAGGGAGCCAACATCGGCGGGAAAATTTGAAGGGGGACAGCTAGTACAAGCTATCCTGAAAAGTGTTCTTCGCCTGCGAAAAGCTCTGGTGGTGACGCCGTCTTGGGCTCCACGATGACCTCCGTCCTGCCGTCCTTCTGGTCTTGGTCTCGTTGCACCGATATGGAAACCTTTGCCTAATGCCTCGGTACTCCTCGCCTGGGCTGGCCTCCTTAGCACCAAAGAGGAAACAAGGACGCTGCGCCCGCCGGCGCCCGCCTGGTCTCGATCGTCATGGCTCACGTCACGAGAGCCTCGTGAGGTTTGCCCCGCCTTGATATCTCTGCTCCTCGTGAGCCTACCTGACTAGGCCACTCCTGAGGAGGTCTTGCGTCGTCCACCTCGTGAGGCTTGGCCCCTCGCGAGGGTCTTGGATGCCTTGTTGATGAAAATGGGCCGTACGGCCTGCTAGTAACGCCACGCTGCGGGCCGCAGGTAGGCAAGTCTGGGGACCCTTGTTCCTAGAACGCCGACAAAGGCATTCAAGACCCTCGCGAGGGGCCAAGCCTCGCGAGGCGGGCGACGCAAGACCTCCTCAGGAGCAGCCTCGCCAGGCAGGCTCACGAGGGGCGGAGAGATCAAGGCAAGGCGAACCTCGCGAGGTTCTCGTGACGTGAGCCGTGACGACCGAGACTAGGCGGGCGCTAGCACGCACAGCGTCCTTGTTTCCTCTCTTGTGCCAAGGGGGCAAGCGCAGGCGCGGAGTACCGAGGAATCAAGCAAACGTTTCCATATCGGTGCGACGAGACCAAGACCAGCGGGATGGCAAGACGAAGGTCACCATGGAGCCCAAGACGGCGTCACCACCAGAGCCTTTTGCAGGCGAAGACTGCTTTTGCCAGGATAAGTTGTACTAGCTGTCCCCTTTCAAATTGGTCGTTGTTGGCTCCCTTCCCGCTCAATATTTGGGGAGAGGACCAGGGCCTATATAAGTAGAACTAGCCACCACAGTAGGGGGCAACGAGTCAAGGACTCTTTCAGAGGCATCTCACCCACACAAGTTCGTCAAGCACAAGAACACCTCAACTTCAGGAGGCTGTTCTTCCCCTTGTACTGTTCATCATCAGCCCAAGAGGCAATCCACCACCACACTGGAGTAGGGTATTACACCATAACGTTGGCCCGAACCAGTGCAAATCTTGTGTCTTTATCTTGTGAGTTCGTCGGGTTCGTCCGCGAGATCTTAGAGAGGTAGGGCGTGGATCGGTAGGGTGGAGATCTTCGCGCGCACCCCAGTGTTTGAACTTCGAGGGTTTTGCCGGAACCCGTGATCCAACATTTGGCGCACCAGGTAGGGGTGCGCCGTAGCTTCTCTTCTGTCGATCTGCGCTCCGCCCACATGGCAGGCGCCCTGCCACTGACTCTGACAGCCGGCGTTGACGACGGGGCCCGGGGACTCCGAGCCCTGGCCCCCGCCCTGCGGCGGGTGCGGTGGCCACCCAAGTCCAAGCCAGAGATGCCGCCACACTACGACGGTGCGGCGGACCCGTCGGCTTTCCGGCTGGCGTACGACGAGGCCGTCCTCGAGGCTGGCGGTGATGACAAGGTCATGGCCAACTGACTTCCCATGGCCCTCGCCGGCGAGCCGCGCGCCTGGCTGCTCAACCTTCCTGGATCCATGGTGGCGTCTTAGGAGGAGCCGCGCGACCTCTTCACAGCGCGCTACGCGGCACCGGCGCACCACGCGGTCGCGGCCCTGCTAGGTGGCTCTCAGGCGCCGCCTTCAGATCGCCACATCAAGCCATTCCTCCGCCAGATTGGTGCCGCTTCCAAGCGCTCGGGGGCTCCGCCCGGCTGGGCCGTGCCTGAGGCCGACCTCACCTTCAGCTCAGAAGACCACCCTTCACCACCGCCGGCTCGGGCATGCTTCCGATGCTCTGCACGCCCACCATCTGCAACGTGGCCGTCACCAAGACCCTCATCGATGGCGGCGCTGGCCTCAACTTGCTCGCCGTGGAATCCTTCAGCCTTCTTCATGTGCCGCTCGAGCGGCTCAGCCTCAGCAAGCCTTTCTCAGGAGTTGGTGGCGGCGGTGCCTGCTCCCTGGGGCAGATCCGCCTTCCCGTCACCTTCGGCACGTGCGACAACTACCAAACTGAGTTGGTCGACTTCGACATCGCCCGCATCGGCCTCCCGTACAACGCCATCCTTGGGTACCCAGCTCTGGCCTAGTTCTTGGCGGCGACTCATCCAGCCTACAACCTCATGAAGATGCCTGGAAGCAAAGGTGTCCTCACCGTCAAGGGGGACACCAAGGAGGCCGTGACGGCGCTCAAACTTGCCTTCAAGACCGCTGAGGCGGTGCAGCCCGTCGGCGCCGGTGCCCCCAAGGCCAAGGAGGCCGCGCCAACCAAGGAGAAGGAGCTATTCACCCAAGACAAGGCAGAAACCAAGGAGGTGCCGGTCGACAAGGACGGGTCCTCTGGAGCCACCTTCACCATAGGTGCCGGCCTCAACCCCAGCCAAGAGGAAGCATTGGTGAAGTTCATGCACGCGAACAAGGATATATTCGCATGGGAGCCCAATCAACTGGTGGGGGTCCCAAGAGAGGTGATTCAGCACCACTTAAGGGTATGCCCCAATGTGTGCCCTGTGAAGCAGCGAGCAAGGTGGCAGTCCACGCAGAAGCAGACCTTCATCGTCCAAGAGACCCGCAAGTTGGAGGGGGCAGGTGCCATTCATGAGGTCAGGTACCCCGAATGGCTGGCGAACCCCGTCGTGGTGCCGAAGAAAGGCGGGAAGGAGCGAATGTGCGTCGACTTCACCAACCTCAACAAGGCGTGCCCTCAAGATCCGTTCCCTCTCCCGCGCAATGACCAGATCGTCGACTCCACCGCCGAGTGCGACTTGCTGTGCTTCCTGGATGCGTTCTCAGGGTATCACCAAATCAAGATGGCGGTGGAAGATGTAGAGAAGACAGCCTTCCTGACCCCGTGTGGGGTGTACTGCTACACCTGCATGCCCTTCGGACTGCGCAATGCGGGTGCGACCTTTCATCGGTTGATGCACATCGCCTTAGGGCGGCAGCTCGGGAGAAACACGGAGGCCTACGTCGACGACATTGTGGTGAATTCTCGGGAGGCGAGAACCTTGATCCAAGACCTGGAGGAGACCTTCGAGAGCCTACGCCAGGTGAACTTGCGGCTTAACCCGGAAAAGTGTGTGTTCGATGTCCCTTCTGGCAAGCTGCTGGGATTCCTCGTGTCCCTCAGAGGGATCGAGGCGAACCCGGAGAAGATCAAGGCCATTGAGGACATGAGCCCACTGCAGACCCTCAAGGAAATGCAGAAGCTGGCTGGTCGGGTGACTGCATTGGGGCGCTTCATCTCCAAGCTGGGAGAGCGCACCTTACCCTTCTTGAAGCTGATAAAGAAGAAGGGCCCGTTTGGGTGGACCCCGGAGGCTGACCGATCCTTCCAAGACCTCAAGAGATACCTGACTAGCCCTCCGGTGATGGTGGCGCCATGGCCTCTCTAGCCTCTAGTACTTTATCTTGCCGCCACCCCATACTCCGCCAGCATTGCGCTAGTGGCGGTCCGAAAGGAGCACCAAGCCAAGAGCGCGCCGCACCAAGCTACGCTGCCAGCCGAGATGACGCAAGGTCACGAAGGCGCAGCAAGAACCGAAGCGGCAACAACAGAAGACCAAGCTCGGCAGGACAACGCCGTAGAGATTCCCGCAAGCGATCAGGCGCCAGGGGTCCCACCACCTCAGGAGGCACCCCAACCTTCGCAAGATGCGAGCCTCACCAGCACGCCTGTCCTCGTCGAGCACCCAGTGTACTTCGTCAGCACGGTGTTGCGGGACGCGAGGGCACGATATCCCATGCCTCAGAACCTCCTGCTCGTGCTCCTGGTGGCCTCGCACAAGTTGCAGCACTACTTCCAGGGCCACCCCATCAAAGATGTCTCGGCCTACCAGTTGGAGAGGGTGCTTAGGAGCCCCAACTCTGCTAGAAGGGTCGCCGAGTGGAACATCAAGCTGCAGGAGTTCCAGTTGGAGTTCAGCACCACTAGGGTCATCAAGGGAGCCGCGCTCGCTGATTTCGTGGCAGAATGGACGGATGCCCCAATGCTGGAAGTAGGCGAGGACCGGTCCACCTCGCCAGGAAGTGAGGCGCCCGACGGATGGGTCATGTATTTTGATGGTGCCTTCGCGCACCAGGGTGCGGGGCTGGTGCAGTGCTCATCTCGCCCACGCAGGACAAGCTCTACTACGCTGTGCAGCTCTGCTTTCAGCAGGGCGAGAAGGTCTCCAGCAACATCGTAGAATACGAAGGCCTCATAGCTGGCCTGAAGACCGCGGCAGCTCTAGGGGTGAAGCGTCTCACCGTTAGGGGCGACTCACAGCTCCTCGTCAACTTCTCCAACAAAGTGTACGAGCCAAAGGATGAGCACATGGAGGCGTACCTCGCAGAAGTACGTAAGATGGAAAAGCAGTTCCTAGGCCTGGAGGTGCAGCATGTGCCCCGTGGCACCAACAAGGAAGCCAACGACATCGCCAGGAGGGCATCCAAGTGGCAGCCCCAAGAGCCTGGCGTCTTCGAGGAGCGGCTCTTCAAGCCGTCAGTGACGCCACCACTTTCAAGAACACCACGGCCTCAGGAGGAGCTCCCACAACCGCCTTCCATGGGAGCCCCAGCTTGTGGCCTGACCTCAGGAGCTCGCCTGCTCTTGGCGCTCGAGCCCCAAGAGGGATGTTGGACCAAGGAATTCAAGGAATATCTGATGCAAGGGGCGCTACCGGAGACGGAAGAGGACGCAGAGGGCGTGGCCCGGCAAGCCACGGCATACTGCATCCAGGACGGTGAGTTGTACAGGAAGCGACCAAATGATGTTTCGCTACGTTGCATTTCCAGGGACCAGGTGAAGGAGTTGCTGGTGACATACACGGCGGGGACTGCGGACACCACTCGTCGTCACGGACTCTCGTCGGCAAGGTATTCCACGGTGGATTCTACTGGCCCACGGCGCTCAACGACGCAGCTCAAGTGGTGAAGTCCTGCGAAGCTTGCCAGTTCCACGCCAAGCAGATCCATCAGCCAGCTCAGGGCCTCTAGACTATACCGCTCACATGGCCGTTCGCGGTCTGGGGGGTGGATATCTTGGGCCCATTCCCTCGAGCGCCAGGGGGCTACCGCTACCTCTACATCGCCATCGACAAGTTCACCAAGTGGGCGGAAGTGGAAGCCGTCCGCACCATCCCAGCCGGTTCCGCGGTCAAGTTCATCAAGGGCCTCGTGAGCTGTTTCGGGGTCCCCAACCGCATCATCACCGACAACGGCTCGCACTTCACCAGTAACCTCTTCAAAACATACTGTGCTAACCTTGGAACGCAGATCTCCTACGCTTCGGTGGTGCACCCCAGGAGCAATGGCCAGGCTGAACGCGCCAACGCGGAGGTCCTGAGAGGCCTCAAGACCAGGACCTTCAAGAAGAAGCTCGAGGCCTGCGGCAAGGGCTAGCACGACGAGCTCCAGTCCGTGCTGTGGTCCATCCGCACCACCGCCACTAAGCCGACGGGCGAGAACCCATTCTTCCTTGTCTACGGAGCCGAAGCGGTCCTCCCTCACGAGGTCAAGCATCACTCCGCACGGGTCCTGGCGTTCGATGAAACGCAGCAGGACGCCACGCGGGGGATGGACCTCGTACTGGGGGAGGAGCGTCGCCGCAAAGATGCACTAAGGGCGGCACGGGTCCAGGGAAGGTTGCACAAGCTCTCACCCATGTGGGAGGGCCCGTTTAGGGTCGTCCATGTCTCCAGGCCTGGCGCCGCGCGCCTGGAGACGCAGGATGGGGTACCCATCCAGAACGCCTGGAACATCTAGCACCTCCGGAAGTTCTACCCGTGAAGCAAGGCCCAGTGCCTGTGAAGAAAGGCCCAGTGCCTGTGAAGAAGGCCCGGTGCCTGTGAAGAATCGCCGCCCGTGACACTCTCACGTAATAATGAGTGGGGTTGTACACGCCCCGGAGTCTCAGGAGTGCCGCCCTCGGGCCTCGGGGGCTCCCTCCCACGCCTAGTGGCAGCACTTAGTTCCGCACTGGTGAGAAGACTTGAAAACTAGACTAGGTGCCGGACGCGGCTTTTCATTTGCTTTCCATAGTTGGCTCGCCTTCTCTTAATCCAAATTTGCTTCTGGTGTTCCTTGCTGGTTTGGTTCCATTGCCCTTGCCGCCTTTCCCGACTCTAGTTCACTTGTGTTCTCTCTCTCTCGCATACCTCGCGAGGGGGCTAGGCAGGTGCCCTCGTGAGGGTTTCTTCCTCCTCTCTCTGCCTTCGGCCTGCTTTCTCGCGAGGCACCCTCGTTCGGGCCCACAAGCCGGCACATCTCTCCTAATCCGTGCCCCTCGGGTACCGCGATATGAAGCGTTGGGTCAAGGCTCGGGTGAATGATAAGTCTCCTAGCGAGCCTCCTAACGAATTTTTTGAAGTTCCTGAGCAACCACTAAGCCAACACGGGCACGAGGAAACATGTGCCTCGTGAAGAAGAGGCTGCCCCGACCGCGCCAGGCTAAGTTATCTCCACACAAAGTAACGACACAACATGGAAATAACAAGCATAGCATAATGGTTGAGGAACCACAGTTCGATACATGCCCCTTCGGGCCCGTACTGGTTTCATTTTGATGCAGGAAAGAAAAGAGGAACAAGACCAAAGCGGTGTTGCAGCAATCCACGGGGGCAGGTCTCTGGCGACGTCCCGATCTTAGCCGGATCCCTCATCGTGCTTCACAGAGGCGCGGCGACGAGACGACTCGCCACCACCTACGAAGCGGGCGCGGCGGCGTGGCGGCTGGTCGTAGCCGCCGCTGCTAGAGCTTTCCCCAAGAGAAGAGCCACCGTAGCTGGACGAGGCGCAGCCGGCGGGCTCGCCCTCGCCCACGTCGCGGCCATCGCCAAGACCGAGCACCTCCTCGCCGTCGTTCGTCTTGGGGCAGCACCCGGCGCGGCGACCATCTTCCCCAAACACCCTCACGTAGAGGGTCACATCACCGTCGTACTTGAAATGGAGGGTGCACCGCCTGCCCAGGCCGCGTGCGCGGGCGAACGTCTGCCAACCGCGGGCCAGAGCTATGTTGCCCGCGGCGGAGACCTCAACCGCGACCCAGGAGGCCCTGCTGCAGCAGCCGTCCGCCTGCAGCCAGAGCCCGCCTGGACCAGAGGCCGGCGGCTCGTCGACGAAGAAGCGCAGAAGCTGAAGCCAGTTGCCGGCTGGATCCTCCGACCAGACAACGAACTCCGGTAGCACCTCTGCCGAGTGGAAGCGTGGCCGGGGAGGCCGCGCAACCACGGCACATCTCACCTCATCGACGAGGCTGCCGCAACCGGAGCAACCCCCACCACGTGCAGCGGCGCCACCCCGGGAGCGGGGGGCCACGGCGGGAGTCGTGGTGTGCTTACGGGGACGATCGCGTCCCCGCTTAGGCGCCGGGGAGCCAGGCCCCTCGCGAGGGGCCTTTCCCTTCTCCGCTGCGGAGAACCTCTTCGACGGCGCCATTGGAGTCGGTGGTGGAGCAGAGGAGGAAGAAGCAGGCGGAATGGGAAGAAGTGGGGGACGGGGGCTCCGCCCCCTCCCTCATTTATAGCAGAAGAAGGCCAACCAGCGCCCCCCACGATCACAGGTAATGAAGGTTTTCCTTGCATGTCGCAGGGACTTGTCAAGTCGGGCGGTTGCCGAGGCAGCGTGGGGAAGCGGAGACGCCCACGTCCAATCAACCGCCACGCGTCAACCGAGGCCGCAGGCTTTTCGGGCCCGCGGCGCTCCGTGCTTGACCTTTGGCTTCGCCTCGAAGTAAAGCCCGAGCGCGCCTTGGGCCCGGCGGCTACTGTCGGCGTTCTGAGAACGGGAGTCCCCAGACTTGCCTGCCTGCGGCCCACGGCGTGGCTAGCTAGCAGGCATGTGCGGCCAATCTTCATCAACAAGGCATTCAAGACCCTCGCGAGGGGCCAGGCCTCGCGAGGTGGGCGACGCAAGACCTCCTCAGGAGCGGCCTCGCCAGGCAGGCTCACGAGGGGCGGAGAGACCAGGCGGGCGCCAGCACGCGCAGCGTCTTTGTTTCCTCTTTTGTGCCAAGGGGGCAAGCGCAGGCGAGGAGTACCGAGGCATCAAGCAAAGGTTTCCATATCGGTGCAACAAGACCAAGACCAGCGGGACGGCAAGACGGAGGTCACCATGGAGCCCAAGACGGCGTCACCACCAGAGCCTTTTGCAGGCGAAGACCACTTTTGTCAGGATAAGCTGTACTAGCTGTCCCCTTTCAAATTGGCCGTTATTGGCTCCCTTCCCGCTCAATATTTGGGGAGAGGACCAGGGCCTATATAAGTAGAACTAGCCACCACAGTAGGGGGCAATGATTCAAGGACTCATTTAGAGGCATCTCACCCACACAAGTTCGTCAAGCACAAGAACACCTCAACCTCAGGAGGCTGTTCTTCCCCTTGTACTATTCATCATCAGCCCAAGAAGCAATCCACCACCACACTGGAGTAGGGCATTACACTACAACGGTGGCCCGAACCAGTATAAATATTGTGTCTTTGTCTTGTGAGTTCGTCGAGTTCGTCCGCGAGATCTTAGAGAGCTAGGGCGTGGATCGGTAGGGAGGAGATCTTCGCGCGCAGCCCAGTGTTCGAACCTCGAGGGTTTTGCAGGAACCCGTGATCCGACAGTTCCCGCGCAAGGCTAACCTTTCTTGAACTGTCTTGGAAGTGGTCTCGGTTCAGTATTTTTTTGTACGCTACAATGGTGCCCAGTTTTTGTAATATGCTTCTTCGTTGCGCTTTATGATCACTGGTGGCGAACTTCGATGCCCAGTGGATGTAATATACCATAAATCCTTTATTGTATAGTGTAGGTTTATTCTTAGTTACTATGCAGTAATTTCTTTATTCTATAGAGTAGGTTTGTTCTTAATTCCTACTAGTTACTGCCATCATTCGCTGTCTGAAAAAAAATGAGATGTAGTCAACCGGGCTGAAACATTCGCCTCTAACGGGCCTAGTTTTTAGCGGGCCACAATTGGGCCAGCCTGCATCTTTCTTGGGCCCGAATGATTGGGGCCTTCACACTTTGCGCGAGGCCCACAACTTACACCGGCCTATATTTTAGTTGGGCCTTTTGTGGACCCAGCGCTTAGTTTGGCCCAGGTAGCGTTGGGCCATTAACAGGCTGAATATTGTACTGGCCTGTTACGGCCCAGATGAAACCATGGGCCTTTAGCAGGCCGAAATGGATGTTGGGCCTCAATTTTCACTAGTCGTCGACGGGCCTTTAGGAGGCTGAAATGTAGACCGGGCCTTTTTGGGCCCAGTTATATCACGGGCAGTTACCAGGCCGACACATATCTCGGGCCTTAGTTGGCCCACTGATATCATGGGCCTTTAAGAGGCTGAAAGCTTAGTACAGACATCAACGGGCCGAATTATGCGACAGCCTTTAACAGGCCCAAAGTCACGTTGGGCTTAACTGTAGCCACCTTTATCACGGGCCGTTAGTGGGCCCGATGTCCGGTCGGACCATATATGGCCCATGGGCAGCACAGGCCATTCCCAGGCCGAAAGTCACACCGGGCTGAAATGGGCCCATGTCTACATCAGGCTGCTAACAGGCCGAAAGTCACAGGGCTGTAATTGGGCCCAAATATTCGGCGAACAATTAACGTGCCAGATCTGGCTTCGGGCCGTAAATGGGCCCAAATATTTGGCGAACAATTAACGGGCCAGATCTGGCTTCGAGCCATAAATGGGCCTTTATTAAGCAGGCCGTTATTGGGCTGGCCCACTAGTACCTGAGTAAGTACTACGGGCCTTTGACAGGACCGGCCTTTTTAACCTATATGGGCCTCTGTTGGGCCTAGCCACGTGTCGACGTATCGTAGGCATGTCTCCTCCAATGGACGGGCGACATCTGGCCCACTCACGAGCTGACAAGTGTTCCCTCCGGCCAATCAGAATTTTACACGTGGAAATTTCCCATTTGTCCCGGCTGTCAACGGGTTGTCGGATCCAAAACCGGACCCGATAGCTTAACGGCGTTCCATTACGGTGGATGCCACGTGTCGGTCACCCTTGACGAAAGCACTTCTGTGACGCGCGATTTATCGTCATGGAAGTGGACACTTCCGTGATGATAATTTTGGTAATGTCATGGAACACTTCTACGACAACACAGCTATGACTATCTTGATTCTGTCATAAATTTGTCATGGATGTACATGCATGACAGAAAACGTGACCTACTGTGACAAACACGTATCATCACGGAAGTGTCTTTTTTTTGTAGTGTCTGTCTCCTGCGTATGCTCAGAAACACATTAGTTCCTCAACCTATTTGTCATCAATGCTCCAACACTACTAAGGAGGCACTTGATGCACTTACAATCACGGAAGTGTAAGTACAGAGTTTGAAGAAATTGGTTACAAGATATTGAGGAGCTCCCGTTGAAGATGTGCATATGAGGATTTTGCTTTGGATTGCAAATGCACATGGTAGGTTGAGTTTGTGGAGATCTCCCCCTATATCTTGGAATCCAATCATGCATGATCATAGGATATTTGAAGAATATGAATGCATGATGAAAATTGGCGTCTGACAAAATTGTGCATGCATGAGCAAATATATTTAGGATCATAGCTTGCGCGTCAAATGAAGCAAAAGAGTCAGACGCCCAACAATTATTAAGTTACAACTCATCAAAGAGGACAACCAGACAAGTTCAAGAGTTGCAACTTACACAAAAACAACCCATATAATGATCCGCTTGAAGACTAACTCAAACTTCTCCCCCTTTGTCATCAAATGACCAAAAGGTGAGGAATTTGAGAACTAGCGCCCCTCAATAAAATCATCATGCAGAGGACGAGGGAGCGCCAGCATTGTTGGGGTCGTGCGGTGCAGAGGGACCAGCAGCAGTGTCTTCAACAACTTCATTTTCGTCAGCCGTGCGCGATGAAGACTCTGAACTTGGCATCAGAGGAGGAACTTGTGTTTTCTTGAACTTCTTCCTTGGCGGTTCAGCCTAGTCAAAGTTCATCTGAAAATCGTCAGCAGCAAGTTCTTCAACTGATTTAAGATGTGAAAGTGTGGCCCAACTGCGATCAAATATCTCATGAAGATAGTATCTGTTCTTGTGGACGATGTTATGTGTCACTGTCATATTTGGTTGTATAGCAGCGAATTGATGCTTAACCAAGCTGTGATTCTTGTCATTTTTCTGATGAAGACTTATAAGCAGCTCACGGCCAGTCATGACATGTGGCGCTTCTGGTGAAGATGATGGCCTTGAGGCTTTTGCTGCAGTATCATGGCTGGGAGATTTATCAGCAGTGGAGCTGGAAATAGGTTGACAAAATAGTCCATCGAGGGGATGAATTCCTTCATCAATGATGCTTTTGCCTTTGCTACATACCGTGTACAATGTGCTTTGAAGAATTTCGACGTCAGGCAGATAGCTTAGGTGATTTTGACTATCAGCCTTGTAATGTATTGAAGACCGGGATCTAACAAATCTCATAATCCATGGTGCATACGGCTTCAATTCAAAAGGCGGTTGTGCCACAGTGACCAAAGTCCTCAGAAAGAAATCATAAATGTCGATGGGGGTTCTTCATAACCCCCACAACTTCTTTAGTGTTGGAGTTGTGGCCTTTGATTAGACTGAGGGTCTTTGCTAGAATGCGATACCCAGTCTTCGGCACATATAGCAAATCCTTCTCAAGGAAGGTTGTCCTTGGAGCATTTCCTTTAGCCATTAGCTTCATCATTACATGCATCAGATTATTTGGCAGCTCAGGTTCTTCATATACCTTCTTTGCTCCATCTTGGGGTAAATCCACTGGAAGAGCATAAAGCAATTTATCAATTGTTGCTTTGAAGTGAGTGTCTTCACTCATCCAGTCCAGTGCCCAAGTTGCAATGTCATCGGCGTTGCCAAAGAAGTACACAATTGCATAGAATTGAAGGATTAGTTCTTCATTCCAATTGCAGACATTAGTGCAGAAATTCAGTAGACCGGCATCATGAATAACAACCAAAACTGGCCGGAAGCAGGGAATGGATTCCATATCCACATGAGGAATATGACGATGTTGGAATACCTTCTTCTTGTCAAACAGGTGCGAGGCGTAGAAGTTCATCTGTGTTCTTGTCCAGAACTTCAAACACCTAAGTTTGGCCGAGTCATAAGGTGACTCGCCAATGAAGAAATTATTTTCTTCGAAGAATTTGGCGCTGCCAAATTTTTGTCGCTTGAGGCCTTTGCCAATCTTGGGCATCACAAGAACGGGTTGAAGATTGTGCCTTTTCCTTCTGACATAAAGAACTGGTCGTGGAGACCCAGTTGAGTCATTTGGATCGGTGACGGCCAGAGCAAGAGCAACTTCCTCTGTGGTAGAAGTTGGGACTGTGTCAGTATCTGCTGAGGGGATTGAGTCTGCACGGGGAGGAGATGCATTGATGACATCAACATCAAGGTCATCATGAGCAATTTCATAAGCTGCTGTAGCTGGAACTTCTTCAAGAATGTTGTGGAGCATTGGTTATTGTTCTTCAGAACTAGTAGGAATTTCGTAAGTGCCTCTAAGGCGACTGGGGCTCTGTTGTGAGGGGAGTGGTGAGGGGCGAATTTCGGTGAGTTGCTTCCCAATATTCGTCATGTAGTGGAGGAGTTGTCTCGCCATCAATATCCACTACCTCCTCATTTTCTTCAATCAGCGGAGTTTGCTGAGGACTTTGAGTGATGTCTTGAGGCATTGATACATCAGCATCTACCTCAATTCCTTCATCCATTTGCTCTGTGGTAGCAGCAGAATGGGTATCTTCATCTTCTTCATCAGCCTGAGGGATTTCATAATCCACCCCATATGGAACCATTTGAAGATTCTCAAGATTACGAGCAGGGGGCGCTGATGTGATTGGAATTGCATCGATAGGAATGACAATTGAAGACAATGTTGCCTTCTTCAATTTCTTCAGTGATTCGGATATAGGTGGAGCTGATGCCTTTATCTTCTTAGCTTCACACTCAGGAGCTTGTGTCTTTGTCGGCGTTCTGGGAACGGGGGTCCCCAGACTTGCCTGCATGCGGCCCACAACGTGGCTAAGCAGCAGGTCGTACGGCCCATCTTCGTCAACAAGGCACCCAAGACCCTCGCGAGGGTCCTAGCCGCGCGAGGAGGACGACGCAAGACCTCCTCTGGAGTGGCCTAGCCAGGCAGGATCATGAGGAGCGGAGATATCAAGGCGAGGCAAACCTCACGAGGCTCTCGTGACGTGAGCCATGACGAACGGTACCAGGCGGGTGCCAGGCGGGCGCCAGTGCGCGCAGCGTCCCTATTTCCTCTTTGGTGCTAAGGAGGCCAGCGCAGACTAAGAGTATCGAGGCATCAGGCAAAGGTTGCCATATTGGTGCAACGAGACCAAGACCAGGAGGACGGCAAGGCAGAGGTCATCGTGGAGCCCAAGACGGCGTCACCCCAGAGCTTTTCACAGGCGAAGACCGCTTTTGTCAGGATAGCTTGTACTAGCTGTCCCCCTTCAAATTTGCCCGCCGTTGTTGGCTCCCTTCCCGCTCAATATTTGGGGAGAGGACCAGGGCCTATATAAGTAGAGCTAGCCACCATCGTAGGGGGCATCTCATCTGAGCTAGATCCAACCCGATCGAATCCTCACGCCACAAGTTCATACGCACAAGAACACCTCAATCTCAGGAGGCTGTTCTTCCCTTGTACTGTTCATCATCAGCCCAAGAGGCAATCCACCACCACCACACTGGAGTAGGGTATTACACCACAACGGTGCCCCGAACCAGTATAAACCCCGTGTCTTTCTGTGTTGCGAGTTCGTCCGCGAGATCTTAGCGAGCTAGAGCGTAGATCGGTAGGAGGGAGAGACTTCGCGCGCACCCCAGTGTTCGAACCTTAAGGGTTTGCCGGAACCCCACATCCGACATTTTGGCGCACCAGGTAGGGGTGCACCGTAGTTTCCCTTTGATCAGTTCGTTGCTCCATCGCTCCGTCATTTCCATGGCGGACGCTCGCCGTGCTCGAGATGAGCGTCGGGCTGCCCTCTCCGCCCGCGTCGCTCAGACGGTTCCCATAGGCGGGCCACCTCATCGTTCTCCTCTCCCGCCGCCAACGCTGCCACTGGCCTGGCGGGGAACGAGCAGCAGGCGTCCTCGCTCCATCCTTCGGTGCGGCAGGATGGTCGCACCGCTACTCCGTCGCTGACCATTGCCGGTTCTTCGTCTCACGCGCACCGCGCTCCCATGGAGGAACAGTTCACGCTCATCGCGGCGAACGAGCTCCTGCGTTACCGCCCTGTCGACGACCTCTACGAGGAGTGGCTTGACTGCATCGCCGAGCTCGTCCGCGCCGTAGGGGGCTCTCCAGCGCCGTCCCACTCTCTGCATCCCCCTCAACCAGCTGCGGGCGACGGGGCTCATGGCATGCCTCCACCACCTCAACCCCAAGACGGTGCCTTGGCACCAAGGCGCGGGCCTCAGCGGCGTGATCCACCGCGCCCGGCACCCGCGCGTGAAGAAAGAAGCTGTCAAGAAATCCCGCGGCCGCGAGAAGCCGCACATGCGCTCCCCGCGCCACCTCGTTAAGACCGCGCGCCGCCTGCAGGGCGCAGCGTGGACCTCGCCAAGACCAAGCTCCACCTCCAAAGCGGGCCCCGGCGACCACGGCCGGCTGCCGTGCCTTCACCCCTGAACTACGTAGCGTCGCCTGGCCAGGCAAGTTCAAGCCGGATCTGCCTCCTCGCTACGACGGCACCGCCGACCCCGCGGAGTTCCTGCAGCTCTATGAGCTGAGTATCGAAGTGGCCAACGGCGATGAAAAAGTCTTGGCGAACTGGTTTCCCATGGCTCTCAAGGATGGGGCCTGCTCCTGGCTCCTGAACCTGCAGCATGGCTCGATCTCCTCCTGGGACAAGATGCGCGACCGCTTCGTCGCCAACTTCCAGGGCACTCGCGACCGCTCACCGGCCACGGGTGATCTACGCCGCATCAAGAAACAGCCAGGAGAGACCCTCCAGAAGTACATCCAGCGCTTCAACAACACCCGCCTCAAGATCCCCAAGGTCACGGACGAAGCCATCATCTCCGCGTTCTCGGACGGCGTCCGTGACGTCAATATGAAGGAAGAGCTCGCCATCCACGAGGAGCTTTGCACATCTCAGGAGCTGTTCAAACTGGCGACCAAGTGCGCAAGAGGTGAGGAGGGGCGCCTCTCTCTCCTTGAGCTGCCAGCTGTAGGAGCGGAGGAGAAGAAGGCAAAGGCCAAGGACGTGAAGCGCAAGGAAACATTGGTGCTCGCAGCGGAGCCCGACACCAAGCGAGGCAGAGATCAGCCTGAGTCATCCAAGAACGGCCGACCGTTCTGCGCCTTCCACAACCTGAACACCCACAACACCAGCGACTGCAAAGAGCTCAGAGCCATACGGGAAGGACGCTACGGTCGGCGCCCCGAGCGCAACGACCGGGGCTATGGCCGCAGAGGCGGAGGCTGGGACGACCGTGGCCCGCGCCAGGAGTGGCGCGACCGGCCTCGTGAGGACCGCTGGCAGGACCAACCTCATGAGGGCGCCTGGAGGGACCCGCCTCGTGAGGATCGCCCCCAGGGCAACGCCGATCTTCCCCCGCTGCCGCCACCAAGAAGGAACGACCACCACCACCAGGACGAGGGGCTGGGGGCTTCCAGGAGCCACGTGCAATCGCCTGCATCTTGGGCGGTGCCCAGGCCCCAGCCTCTCAGCGCATCTCCAAACAGTTCGCTCGCGAGGTGAAGGCGGTGCTCCCCAAGCTCGTGGCCACGCGCCCGCTCCGGTGGTCCCAATGTGCCATCACCTTCAACTCGGCAGACCAGCTCAAGTGCGCAGCCACCGCTGGCGCCCTCCCTATGCTGTGCTCCCCAGTCATCAGCAAAGTGAAAGTCACCAAGACTCCCATCGACGGCGGCGCAGGGCTCAACGTCCTCTCCGTCGACACGTTCGACAACCTCCAAGTGCCATATGAGCAGCTCCAGCCAACCAAGCCTTTCTCAGGAGTGACCGACGGTTCCACCAAACCAATAGGGCAGGTCTGCCTGCCTGTCACCTTCGGGGAGCGCAAGAACTATCGCATCGAGCTCATCGACTTCGACGTCGCGCACATCCGCCTGCCGTACAATGCCATCCTCGAGTATCCAGCCCTGGCCAAGTTCATGGCAGTCACTCATCACGGCTACAACATTCTCAAGATGCCAGGAAGCGGAGGAATCATCACGGTCCCGTGTGAGGAGAGGGATGCGGTGTGCTCCCTCGAGCGCGACTTTCAAGTTGCAGCAATCGACGACCCCGACAGTAGAAGTGAAGGCCCACCGGAGACCATCCCCAAGAAGAAGCAGCCACGCCGCGCAGGACCTCGGGAGGTTGGCGTCGCGGCAGGAGCCTCGTCAGGATCAGCACCCGCTCTAGGGGCGCCTCCCTCCATCGTGTAGGAAAGCGCGCCCGGCGCCCTCCTCAGGCAGGGCTCGGGGGCTCCCTTCTGGAGAGCCTCAGACCTTGCCAACCTCACGAGGGAGGCGCTTGGGCACCACTTGGAAGCGTGCCTCACGGCACACTTTCCTCAGGAGAGCACAGGGCAAGGATTTCCCACCACCCAGGAGTTCATCACCAAGATCACCCAGGAGCTGCAAGAAGCAAGAGCCATGCGCAGCCACAGCCGCTCACAAGGCGCAGCTCCCCATCCAGGCGAGGATGCCGGGTTGCGTGTCTGCGTCGACGTCCCAGGGCTCAACAGGGCCGCATCTCAGGAGCGCTTCTGGCCTTCGCGTGCGGGCCGCTGCGAGGGCCCACCACACAACTACGTTCGCATGCCCTTCGGCTTGCCGAGCGTGGCGTCGGCCTATCAGCGCAACGTGCGGCAAGTCCTGGCGGCTCGGGAGGCCAGGTTCCATGCCGTCCTGGAGGAGATGGAGATGGTCTTCAGGGAACCTCCTGAACCTCCGGAGCCTCCCGAGGCTCAGGGATCCAGTGGCTCATGAGGAGTCACTTCTTCAACGCACGCTTTCAGCTGCACTAACTCTACTTCGTCTATAGAACCAGGTGACATCTTCCAAGTTTGTTTAAGCTGGCAGCGCCCATCGGGCTGCATTATTCCCAGGCCACATGGGTCCGTCCTTGTGGCATGTATCCCTTTTGCTTAAGTCTTTAGCTTACCTTGCTGGGGGTGCCCCTCTGGCTGCATCATCCCCAAGCCGCTCGGGCCAGACCCAGTGGCATGTATCTTCCTGCATTTATCCAAGTTGATCTGCTCTTCATGCATAACCTGCCAACGGCTATCACCTGCTCGATCATCACCTCGCCCGGGGCCTTCACACAGGCACGGCGCTGGTGCATGGGTTCATCCCTGCCACGACCGACAAATCTGAGTGGTCGAGCTCTGGCTCGCGGCACTCACCGCGCATGTCACATCACCAGGCCCTCAGTGCCTCCACCTCACCCAGAGCAACCAGCGGCAGGCTAACAGCTGAAACGGCAAACCATGTTCTTCTTGTGCCTGCTCACAGGGATCCCGAGGGAAGGATAGTTGGCGGCATCGCGAGTCCCTTTTCCCCTCATGCAATTCGCTTGCGCGTTAAAAGGGGGGCTCCTGAGCATCGCGACTCAGGAGCTCTTACTGGCTCTCCAGCCCTCACCCCCTGGCCTTGACCACGGCATCACGACCTGGCATACCAGCGGCGGCTGAGCTCGCTCGAGGGCCGGGACCTGAGGACGTAGAGCACTAAGGAGAGCATGAGGGGAGAGGAACTCGTATGGGCCGACCTGGCTATGCCGCACGAGTTGGCGCACATCCCAAGCGCGACATCAGGAATCTCCGCGAAGTCAGCAAGATAAGTTTCGCCCTAGGATCAGCTAAATATCTGGGCCTAATGGTCACTCAAGCCATGCCGCAGCCCCGTTGCGGCCAAGTCATTTTCCTTTCTTGCCTTACCATGGCTGCTTGAGCGCTAAGGGGGACCTCCTGAGCATCGCGCCTCAGGGGCTCTTACTAGACCTCGGGCCGCACACCTCCTGGCCTTGACCACGGCACGCGACTTGGCATACCAGCGACGGCTGTAGCCTGCCTGGGGACCGGGACCTGTCAGCGGAGAGCGACAAGCCATCGCGAGGAAAGAAAGGGGGACCAAGCCTTAATGGGACATGCACTCACCAAGTTTTCATAACAAGGAAGATAAGCACCAAAGACATTACAGACCCTTACATGCCCCCACGGGGTGATTCATGATCCTTCGCAGGAAACAAAAGTTGATACTAAGGGGAGTCCTATCTACAGCCTTCCGTGGCAGACGCCATCATCAACAGTGGGCCACGGGAGGCCGGCGCCAACCCCATCTAGATCAGCGGCGGCGACGGCCGGATGCCGCAGCCCTGCTCCGAGCGCGGCGAGAGCTCGGGGGCACGTAGCTGTCGTCGCTAGTCTCCGGAGTCTCGTAAAGCTCAGGAGAGCTGCTGGACTCCCAGGGACTGCTACTGTTGGAGTAGCTGCGGGCGGAGCGCGCGTCGGTCTGGCGCTCCTCCCCAGGGCAACACTCCAGGCGGCGGCCCTCGGCGTCGAAGACCTTGAAGAAGAGCGTGGAGGCGCCATCGTACTCGAAGTGGATCGCGAGGGCTCCCCTCGGATGGCAGACCCGCGCGATCTCGCCCCAGCCGCGAGTCATGAAGATCTTGCCGGTGGGGACCGCTTCGATCTCCGCTCCGGTCGCCGGAGCGCTGCAGTCGGCGTGCTGCAGCCAGAGCTCGAGAGGCCCCCTCGGCGGCATCACGTCGGAGAAGAACCGCGGGAAGCGGATCCAGGAGCTTGGAGGCATCGGCGCCCACAGCACCAACTCGCGCGAGGAGTCCGCGGCATGGACCCCAGGGGCGACGGCACGTGACGCCGTGCCGCGACAGCCCTAGACGCGGCGCGGGCGGCGCTGCTCGTCGCTCCAACCTCACGAGCCCTCGACTCGGGCGTACAAGCGTAGCGGGTACCCCGGAGGAGGCCGCTCGCACCAAGGCCTCGTCACCACCTGCATCGCCGCTTCATCACGGCGATGGATTGACCTCTTGTTTGGTGGAAGTGGCCCCGGATCGTCACGAGGAGCTTTTCCTTTCTCTTCGGCGGAAAACCTTCTGATGGGCGCCATTGTTGTCAGCAGTGGAGCAAGGAGGAAGAAGCAAGCAAGCGAGGAAGAGATGGGCAACGGCGGCTCCGCCCCTCCCCATTTATAGCAAGAGAAGGCCAACCGTCGTCTCCCACGATCGCAGGTAATGATGGTTTTCCTTGCATGTCGCAGGGACTTGTCAAGTCGTGCAGCTGCCGAGGCAGTGTGGGGAAGTGGAGACGCCCACGTCCAATCAACCGCCACACGTCAACCGAGGCCGCGGGCTTTTGGGGCCCGCGGTGCTCCGAGCTTGACCCTTAGCTTCGCCGCGAAGCCAAGCCCGAGCGCACCTTGGGCCCGGGGGCTACTGTCGGCGTTCTGGGAACGGGGGTCCCCAGACTTGCCTGCCTGTGGCCCACAGTGTGGCTAAGCAGCAGGCCGTACGGCCCATCTTCGTCAACAAGACACCCAAGACCCTCGCGAGGGACCAAGCCTCGCGAGGAGGACGACGCAAGACCTCCTCTGGAGTGGCCTAGCCAGGCAGGCTCACGAGGAGCGGAGATATCAAGGCGAGGCAAACCTCACGAGGTTCTCGTGACGTGAGCCATGACGAACGGTACCAGGCGGGTGCCAGGCGGGCGCCAGTGCGCGCAGCGTCCCTATTTCCTCTTTGGTGCTAAGGAGGCCAGCGCAGGCGAAGAGTACCGAGGCATCAGGCAAAGGTTGCCATATTGGTGCAACGAGACCAAGACTAGGAGGACGGCAAGGCGGAGGTCATCGTGGAGCCCAAGACGGCGTCACCCCAGAGCTTTTCGCAGGCGAAGACCGCTTTTGTCAGGATAGCTTGTACTAGTTGTCCCCCTTCAAATTTGCGCACTGTTGTTGGCTCCCTTCCCGCTGAATATTTGGGGAGAGGACCAGGGCCTATATAAGTAGAGCTAGCCACCATCGTAGGGGGCATCTGATCTGAGCTAGATCCAACCCGATCGAATCCTCACGCCACAAGTTCATACGCACAAGAACACCTCAACCTCAGGAGGCTGTTCTTCCCTTGTACTGTTCATCATCAGCCCAAGAGGCAATCCACCACCACCACACTGGAGTAGGGTATTACACCACAACGGTGGCCCGAACCAGTATAAACCCCGTGTCTTTCTGTGTTGCGAGTTCGTCGAGTTCGTCCGCGAGATCTTAGCGAGCTAGAGCGTAGATCGGTAGGAGGGAGAGACTTCGCGCGCACCCTAGTGTTCGAACCTTAAGGGTTTGCCAGAACCCCACATCCGACAGTCTTCTTCGCTTTTGATGTAGAAGGAAGGGTGATAAGCTTCAAAGATGAAGCCGTTGATGGAGCTGCTGCTGAGGAACTGGTTGGAACAGTTTCATCAGGCGTGACTGATGCAGTCACCCTGGCAGATTCTTTAGGCGCGATGCAGTCGGCCTGGGAATTTCTTTAGGTGCAACATTATCCGTTGCCCTTTTAGTTTCTTCAGGCACAACTTCGTCAGTCGCCCTGGCAGTCTCTTAAGTAGTTGATACGCCTCTAATGTATCTATAATATTTTATTATTCCATGCTGTTATATTATCATTCTTGGATGTTTTACAATCATTTTATAGCAACTTTATATCATTTTTTGGGACAAACCTATGGACATAGTGCCCAGAGCCACTTGCTGCTTTTGCTTGTTTTTTTTTACTTTTGGAGATTTTTTGTGGACCAAAAGGAACAACTTGGGCAAAAGAAGTACCAGAGGGGTGCCCCGAGGGGGGCACAACCCACCTGGGCGCGCCTGGGGGCCCAGGCGTGCCCTAATAGGTTGTGCCCACCTCGGTGGCCTCCCGCACCGCCTTTTTGCTCTATAAATACACCGAAAATCCAAAAACCCTAGGGCATTCGACGAAACACAATTCTAGCCGTCGCAAGTTCCAGAACCATGAGATCCAATCTAGACACCATCACGGAGGGGTTCATCATCCTCATTGGTGACTCTCCGAGGATGCGTGAGTAGTTCATTGTAGACCTACGGGTCCGTAAGCAGTAGCTAGATGGCTTCTTCTCTCTTTTTGATTCTCAATACAATGGTCTCTTGGAGATCTATTTGATGTAACTCTTTTTTGCGGTGTGTTTGTTGGGATCCGGTGAGCTTTGAGTTTATGACCAGATCTATATATCCATTGAAGTTATTTGAGTTTATTTGATCTCTTATATTCATGATTACTTATAGCTTCATATTTCTTCTTCGAATCTTTGGTTTAGTTAGGCCGACTAGATCGATGTTTCTTTCCATGTGAAGAGGTGCTTTGTGATGGGTTCGATCGTACGGTGTTCTTTCCCGGAGACAGAAGGGGCAGCAAGACACGTATGTATCATTGCTATTAAGGATAACAAGATTGGGGTTATTCCCACATGAGTAGATCTCGTCTACATCATGTCATCATTCTTATTGCATTACTCCATTTCTCCATGAACTTAATACACTAGATGCATGCTGGATAGCGGTCGATGTGTGGAGTAATAGTAGTAGATGCAGGCAGGAGTCGGTCTACTAATCTTGCACGTGATACCTATATAATGACCATTGCCTGGATATCGTCATAATTATTCGATGTTCTATCAATTGCCCAACAGTAATTTGTTTACCCACCATATGCTATTTCCTCGAGAGAAACCACTAGTGAAATCTATAGCCCCGGGTCTATTTTCTCATCATATATTTCAGATCTATATTGCTATTTGCCTTTTTCTTTATTTGCATCTTTTATTTTCACATCTATATTACCAAAAACCCAAAAATATCCCGCTGAATTTAATTTGGCGTTAATCTATTTGCATCTACCAATCTATATCTTTACCAATCTTTTACCCGAGAGGTGTTGACAACCCCTCTTACACGTCGGGTTGCAAGTATTTGTTCTTTGTGTGCAGGTACCGTTTACATAGTGTTGCTTGGTTCTCCTACTGGTTCGATAACCTTGGTTTCATAACTGAGGGAAATACCTACCGTAGTTGTGCTGCATCATCCCTTCCTCTTCGGGGAAATACTAATGCGGACACGAGCCATCAAGAAAGGATTTATGGCACCGTTTCTGGGGCGACTTCATCAACATCTATCAGGTTCCTAATCATAAATCTCATCTCCTTTCATTTTACATTATTTGCCATTTTCCTCCCGTTTTCATCTCCCCCACTTCACAAAATTTGCCGTTTTATTTGCCCTCTTTTTCGCTCGCCGTTTTCTCGTCAAATCTCTTATTTGCTTGAACTAGTCATCATGAGTAATTTCGGTATGGCAGAAACAGATGATGGCCTAACTCCTAAAATTGGACGAACTGGCAATCTGGATGCTAAAACTTTTGTTTTGGGGCAACGGAATGTTATGGGAAAAGAACATATCCAAGAATTTTTCAATTGCGTTGGAAATTTGACTCTCGATGACCCTCTTATACTTAAAAGAACTAAATCTTATGCGAAGGCTATTTCAGCACTAGTTTTGAAACTTGAGAACAGATTTATCCGTACCCATCCTACTTTGCAAAAAATGTTTTCTGAGCTACCCGTTATAAAGGATCCTAAGGCAAAAAAAATTAGTTACCCTTGTTCTTATGAATGAATTGACTACTTAATACGGGAAGCTATCGAAAATTTTGATTTCTATGGTATGAGCCGTGAAAACCGGTGATAAATAAGATCCTTTATAATGGTGATTATATGTTGAGACATTTGCTAGGAAATAATCCAATTTTTGATGAGAACCTTAAAAAGGAAATCCATGTTTTAGATATAATCTAACAAGTTTTCAATGATGTTAATCAACACTATTCTTGGATTGTTGCTTGAAACCAAAGGGGATACGTAGATGGGCAACTTGATAATTCTAAAAAAAGGATAATGTGTTTCAAGTTATTTTTGGAAAACCTCCCAACAAGAACACATCTATGGAAAATAAGAAGAAAGATGGCAACACCTGAATCTATGCATTATGCCTAGCTAGGGGCATAAAACGATAGCGCTCGTTGGGAGGCAACCCAATGAATAAAATTTATTTTCAACTTTTTCTTTCTCTTCTTGAGTGTTTGCACAATTACGCCTCTGTTTTAATTGTGTTTTTATGTTTTAATTAGTTTCTATGCCAAGCTAAATAACCTTTGGGATCATGTTGGGTGATAGTTGATTTGATCTTGTTGAAAAACAGAAATTTTGTGCCCAGTAAAATAATTTTCATAAATCATAGAACTGTGATTTTGCTCCGAATGTTTTACACAAGATCTACATGCAAATTTCCCATGTTGTCCTAATTTGTCAGAATTTCTGGAGTTACAGAAGTATTCAAAGTTTTCAGATTACTACAGATGGTTCTGTTTTTGTCAGATTCTGTTTTCACTGCGTTGTGTGCTTATTTTGATGAATCTATGGTTTGTATCGAGGGGTATAAGCCATGGCAAAGTTGGAATACAGTAGATGTAATGAAAAAATAAAATATGAATGGGTTTGCAACGATACTCAGAGTAGTGATTTTCTTTCTTATACTAACGGATCTCACGAAGGTTTTGTTAAGTTTTGTGTGATTGAAGTTTTCAAGTTTTGGGTGAGATCACGATGGATGAAGGAACAAGGAGTAGCAAGAGCCTAAGATTGGGGATGCCCCATGGCACCCTAAGATAATATCCAAAGAGGAACAAGCAACTAAGCTTGGGGATGCCCCGAGTGGCATCCCCTCTTTCTTCTAATGATCATCGGTATTTTACTAGAAGCTATATTTTTATTCGTCACATATCATGATTTTTGCTTGGAGCCTCTTGTATTATATGAGTCTTTGCTTGTTTTTCTTTTTAGTTTGTCACAAGTATCCTTGCTGAACACACCTATTTGAGAGAGCCAAAATTATGCTATGATTTGTTAGAATTGCTCTATGCTTCAGTTAAATTTTTTGAGCTATGGAATTGCTCTAGTGTTTCACTTATATCTTCTTGAGCACGGTGTGCTTTAATATTTTTGAAGAAATGCTCTCACGCTTCACTTAGATTAATTTGAGAGTTAGTAAATTTTTGAAGAAATTATCCCATGCTTCACTTATATTATTTTGAGAGAAGAAAATTTTTATGCTCATGTTCTTCACTTAAATTAGTTTGAGCTTATCAAAAGCAACTTATGAAACGGTAGCTCCACATCGAGCGGCAGCTTTTTGCTTTAGCTTGGGTGTTGAGGACATTCGTTGCCCACTAGCTGAGGCACTTCATGCAGCAGTTGAGGCTATTGAAAAGCCCTCGGTGCGCTGGCAAGATGCGAGTGCGACCAGTGTTGAAGCTGCTACCATTGAGGAACTTGATGAGGGAGGAGGCACTGAAGATTTTGAAGCCTTTGGTGCAGAAGCCTTTGCAGTTTTGGGCTGGGCCACTGAGGCCATTGAAACAGTTGGCCTTCGCTTCTGTGCAGGCTTCTTTTGCATAGACTTCATTGGGGCACTGCCACTGGCTTCAGCCGAAGCCTTTGAGGCACGGTTGAATTCTTCAACGACTTTTTTAGCTTGTTTGGCCAGTTTAGCTTGATGCATTTTCCATTCCACTGTGAATCTTCACCCCTTCTGACACTGGTGGGATCAGCCTTTTGACCAGGAGCAAGTGGTGGTCTTTTGCAAGGAGGCTTAACAGAAAATTCCTTCTTGTACTTGGGAGGAACATATCTGTAAGCTCTCCACTCATATGCCCATCTGCGTTTTATTCTTTGCATACGAGTTTTGCGCTGTTTGTCAGTTTTTGGGCCATTAACATTTTTGTCAGGCGTGCAATACCCTGCATACAAGTCGTCAAGGATCTCAAATGCGGTTTGTTCTTCCTTTCTCTTGCCACCTTTCTGTGGCCTCTTTCCATCAGCCATTTTCGTCAACTGAGGTTTTTGAACTTGTGAGGACTGATGAAGTTTGAAGTTTTTCCTCGAGCTGTGCTGCAAATGAATTAAGTTGACGAGAACCTAGAGATTCGTCGGCAGACATTGTACCTTTGAACAGACTATAGTTGCGAGGAAATAGGGAAGATTCACATGCGTTCTCTGATATTTTCAATATATACCAGTTGAGGAAATAGACCCTTATCGTCTTGAAGAATTTCAGCAAGTGTTCTTGACTTAGGTTCCAAAGTTGTATAGATTGAAGCAATTTGCACAATTGAGGAATCTATTTGTTAAGCATATCAATGATGAAATACACAAGACTGGCCAGATAGAAGTGCCGATGAATTGAAAGAGTGGTAAAAACAACACTTGGAGATTTTTGAGCAGAGTGAAGATCAAAGAGGGGCAGTAAATAAGTATTCAATTTACCCCAGAGATGAACTCGATGAACTGGACGATGAGACAAAGGAAGCCATGAGCTTAGATCTTCGCTGCCCTAACTCGGTGACGATAGACGTCTACGACGGCGGCAGAGGTGAAGAAATCCGCGTCCGGTGTGAGTACGTCGATGAAGAAGTCGAGGCAGTGAAGCTCTTCTTCTCCGGCGGCGATGAGATCTAGCGGTGGCGCTAGGGTTTGAGGACTGAGATTGAAGGTTACAAAGGGACGTAGTGAACTAATGTTGACTGGTTCAAGGCAATTTATAGCCATAGTGAAAACTGAGGGGTCCGAAATTTTTGGTCAGATAAGCCCCTGACCATTCGCATCTCGGTTTACACATGTCACACAAGCATTTTCACACTTATCCTTATGTGTGAAGCGCGGGATGAGTTAATGTGGCAGCCGTCAGAAAAAAACTTTGAGAATTTTCTAAAGTGTTTTCGCAATTTCTTCAGCTGTCAAGGGCACAGTGAAGACTTTGAACAGCGTCAAGTAGAATGCATATGAAGAATTTGTGAACACGGTGGGTTGAGCTTCGCATAGAGGGGAGCGGGTCCGATCACATCCACATAGATGAAGAAATCAAATTGAAGAATTAGCAATATGTGGATGCTGTTGAGGACATGAAAAGCTTGAATAAACATATATATAGCAGTGAAGAATAACCTCAAATGACGAATTTGAAAAGTTTGACGAAATTGCAGATGACGAAAAACTCAAATTTGAAGAATGCCATAAAGAGCTGGTGGCGTTACCCACAGAATAATAACTTTGATGACTTCAGATGCCGCGTACAATTGTCGTAGGGTTCTAATAGTCAAGTTCTTCATTAATTTCTTCACACTTAGAGGGTTAATCTTCATTGATTGAAGAAAAATGTTACTTCATGTTTTGTGCATCAAAGTCATAAAAATGCATAAGTGTTAGGATGTGTGTCCATTTCAGTGGACATTCGAAGATTCTAGGATGTTTAGCTAACACCACAACTTGCAGAACCTCTTTTCATCCAAGGGCTTCGGGAAGATATCGGCAAGCTGGTCTCCAGTCTTCACATGGTCAATGACGATCCCTTCAGCACATGATCACGAAGAAAATGCTGACGAATCTGAATATGCTTCGTCTTGGATTGTTGAGCAGGGTTGTGGGTGATCTTGATAGCACTCTCATTGTCGCAGAAGAGAGGGACTTTCTTCATGTTGACGCCATAGTCCTTGAGGGTTTGCTTCATCCATAGCAACTGTGAGCAGCAGGCACCAGCGACAATGTACTCAGCCTCAGCTGTGGATAGAGCCACGCTAGTCTGCTTCTTTGAGGACCAACAGACAAGATATCGTCCGAGGAAATGGCATGTGCCTGAGGTAGACTTGCGATCGACACGATGTCCAGCGTAATCAGAATCAGAAAATCCAGCTATATCAAAAGATGAGCCCTTGGGATACCATAATCCAAGCATTGGTGTGAGCTAAATATCCAAGAATTTTTTTCACAGCCTGGTGGTATGATTCCTTTGGTGTCGCTTGAAATCGGGCACACATGCAAACGCTAAGCATAATATCTGGCCTAGATGCACATAGGTAAAGAAGCGAACCAATGATGGAGCGATATACCTTCTGGTTGAAATCTTTGCCATTTTCGTGAGTGCCGAGTTGACCATTAGTAGGCACTAAAATTTTGAGGCCTTTGTGGTCTTGCATGCCGAATTTCTTCAGGCTATGTTTGAGGTATTTCTCTTGAGAAATGAAGATGCCATTGGGTTGTTGACGAATTTGAAGACCAAGGAAGAATTTCAATTCTCCCATCATAGACATCTGATACTCTTCACGCATCATGTATGCAAGTTCGTCACTGAGACGCTTGTTAGTGCAACCAAAGATAATATCATCAACATAGATTTGGCATATGAATAGTTCACCATCATAAGATTTATTGAAAAGAGTAGGATCTAGTGAACCGGGTTTGAAACCCCTTTTCTTCAGGAATACCTTTAGTGTATCATACCAAGCCCCTGGGGCTTGCTTGAGGCCATAGAGAGCCTTGTTCAGTCTGAAGACTTTGTCCGGATGCTTTGGATCCTCAAAACCTGGTGGTTGAGCAACATATAACTTTTCCTCAAGCTTACCATTGAGGAATGCACTTTTACATCCATTTGATATAAGAGAATATTGTGATGGTTAGCATATGCAAGTAGTATATGGATAGCTTCAAGCCTAGCAACAGGTGCAAAAGTTTCACCAAAATCAATACCCTCAACCCGTGTGTAGCCTTGTGCTACAAGACGGGCCTTACTTCTTACCACTTGGCCATTTTCGTCTTGCTTCTTGCGGTAGAACCACTTGGCGCTGATGATATTGTGCTTGCGTGGATCAGGATAGTTCACAAGCTCCCACACATTGTTGATATCGAATTGTTGCAATTCTTCTTGCATGGCTTGAATCCACTCAGGCTCCAGAAATGCTTCATCAACTTCGGTGGGTTCTGTGATAGAGACAAATGCAAAATGCCCACAAAAGTTACCTAGATATGAAGCTCTTGAGTGTGTGAGGGGACCAGGTCCATTGATGTTGTCGAGAATCTTCTCACTCTGCACTTCATTCTCCACTCGTGGATGAGCTGGAGAAGGGCCTTGTTGAGGTTGAGCATTTTCCTCAGAGTCATTTTCTTCAGGAGTAGAAGTTTCTTCAGGACGAGGAATGACCACTTCTTCTTCAGCTATTTCTTCAATCGGCACTATTTCACCAGCGCCCATCAGCTTGATAGATTCCTCAGGAGACATTTCATCTAGCACAGGAGGCAGGTCCTCTCTTTGCGAGTCGTTAGTTTCACCGAACCACACATCCACAGTTTCAACAACCTTGTTGTGGTAGGTGTTGACGACTCTGTAGGTGTGCGAGTCCTTTTCATAACCAAGCAAAAAACCCTCATGTGCTTTTGGTGCAAATTTGGAATTGTGATGAGGATCTCTAATCCAGCATTTAGCACTTAAGACTTTGAAATAACTTACATTGGGCGTTTTGCCAGTGAGGAGATCATATGAAGTTTTCTTGAGGAATTTGTGAAGATATACCGATTGATGATGTCACAAGCAGTATCAAGTGCTTCAGGCCACCATCGATGAGGTGTCTTGTATTCATCAAGCATAGTGCGGGCCATCTCAATGAGCGTCCTGTTCTTGCGCTCAGCAATTCCATTCTGCTGAGGAGTATAAGGAGCAGATAGCTCATGAGTGATACCAAGTTCATCAAGATAGTCATCAAGGCCTCTGTTCTTGAACTCGTTGTCGTTGTCTCTTCTGATATGCTTGATCTTGATGCCATAATTCGTCATGGCACGGTTAGCGAATCGTCTGAAGATGCCCTGCACTTCAGTCTTGAAGGTAATCATATGCACCCAGGTGTAACAAGAATAATCATCAACAATGATGAATCCATAGGGTGATGCTGCATTGGTTAGTGTAGCATAATGAGTGGGACCAAAGAGATCCATGTGAAGTAATTCAAAGGGACGAGTAGTGGTCATGATTGTCTTCGTGGAGTGCTTCGATTTGGTCATCTTTCCAGCTTCACAAGCACCACAAAGGTGCTCTTTGACGAATTTGACGCTGTCGACGCCAATGATGTGATTCTTCTTGACGAGTGTGCTCAAATTCCTCATGCCAGCATGTCCAAGTCATCGATGCCATAGCCAGCATTCTAAAGCTTTTGCCAGTAGACATGTGGCTGGTTGAGGACCTAGACAGAAATTTACAATATACAAATCACCTCTCCTAAAGCCTTCTTAGACTTTGGACTTGTCAGATTCCATTAGCACAATGCATCTATATTTGCCAAAGATGACAATCATATCAAGATCACAAAGCATTGAGACAGACATGAGGTTGTATCCTAGGGACTCGACAAGCATCACGTTTTCCATGTATCGATCCTTTGAGATAGCAACCTTACCTAGACCCAATAACTTGCTTTTTCCTTTGTCAGCGTATGTGATATGCTTCAGATGAGATGGAGTAAGGGGAGCACTAGTGAGGAGATTCCTATCACCAGTCATGTGATTGGTGCAGCCACTGTCTAGAACCCATTCAGTAGCTTTTGGAGTATCATCATGTAGAAGCATTAGTCTTACTTGCAAATTCATATACTTCTGTTGAAGAATATGATGATCAATTTCGTAGGTGAATTTCATCAGTAAGCATATAACAAGCAGCATAGGGATGTGTGGAATAAAGAATTTCATTTCATCATGATTAGCTTGCATCCAACAAGCATTTATGTTAGCCCTTCAGCAAATTCGTCAGACATTTTTTGTGTGTCAAGACCTGACCCTGCAAAAGAGATTAGTTCTTCTTAACCACCCACATCTGAATGGATGGCTGGGAAACAATGTAGGGCAAAGCACTGATAGAGAATTTAGGCATTGAAGAATATGCATTTCTCTTCACAGGAGGAATATAGTACTCATAAGAGTATGCAGAGAAATTCTTCGAAGTTTTGTGCACATAGTGATTTGAAGAACAATGCACATATTCCTCAGATTGCTGTCTGTTTCCCTACATTGAAGTATTAGTACGAACATAAGTTGGCTTGCGTCCATTTGACGACTTTGGTCCAGGTGAAGAATTTGCCCTAGGTAGTTCCTTTTCTTCGGTGGTGTCATGATGGCATTCACCTGAAGATTTTGAAGGACAGTTTTGTGCACCCAGATTTTCTTCACAGGGGACCTATTCCTGCAGTTAGTACCAACAAATCTAGCAAATACTTCACCATTATGATTTTCGAATAGCTTATAGTTGGAGTCAAATGACTCATCAGAAGAATGCGGAGTATCATAGTTAAAGCCAGGTAGAGTGGTTTTGGGATACTGCTCAGGTTTCCAACAGGATCCATTTGCGTTCAGCTTTCTCTCAAAAGCAATACCCTCTTTCCTGGGGTTCCTGTTCAGAATCTGCTTCTTGAGCACATCACACAGAGTTTGGTGCCCTTTGAGGCTTTTGTACTTGCCTGTGACGTACAATTTCTTTAGACCTAAATTTTCGTCAGTGAAACTTGTGGTTTGCTCCGATGAGGGAATTGAAACCACAGAGACAGTTGAAGACATAGCAGCAGTTGAAGCATTTGAACATTCAGCTGAAGAATTTGCATTATCACGTTTGACGGTGTCCTGGACTAGGGGGTACTCACCACGTCGTCTCCCGACCAGGTGGATCGGGTCGAGGACCCCCATGGCGGTTCACTATTGGGCCAGTTCGGACAGCCGGTGACATATACGAGGAAGATTCCATAAGACTTGGTGATCAAGATAAGGACTCCTCTCCACCGACGTATCCGGCTAGGACTCTTGTTATCCCAGGCCTCTGGTACATTATATAGGCTAAGGCCAGACTAGTCGATAGACCATATGCTAAATCATTAGAATCACACACAACATATGATCTCAAGGTAGATTATTTATGTACTCGATACATCATCATCCATATAAACGAGAGCAGGTCGTAGGGTTTTACCTCCATCAAGAGGGCCTGAACCTGGGTAAACATCGTCTCTTTCGTCTCCTGTTACCCATCGATCCAAGATCCATAGCTCGGGACCCCTACTCCGAGGTCTGCCAGTTTTGACACCGACAATGATGCTTTCACTGAGAGTTTCGCTGTGAGATTGACGAAGGATCAATGGCTCGCCTGCAGATCAACTGTGACATCGGCATCTTTGTCGCCGGCTCGACTAGTCACCTTGGCTCGACCGAATACTGCGCTCCGCCATAGATCGTCATGTTCAGACGAGAGCCTTCATCAACATCAACTCCGATCTCTATCAAGATCATGGAGAAATCACCAGTGGAGCTCGGGGGCTCAACGTCAACATTGCCCTTGAGCGACTGTGCTGTTTTTCTGGACAGCGAACCGCCACCACCTCCTCGAGCATCGCTTTAATAATTTCTTTGGCGGAACTATGCGAAATTGAGTCTACAACAATCCTGTAAAATTTTGTCGCGTTCCGATGGAGGAATCTCCAGGGATCTTCGATATACCGGAGCCCTGTCGAATCTAGATGAGAATCTTTACGATTGGGGCATAGAGTCCAGCGTCTAGCTCGGACAACCTTTGGAAGATCCAACTGTTGATCGGCTGCGGAATTCCTATATCTACCACCCCTCAAAATTTTAGCTCGATCCGACTGTTCAAACTTCGGGAAACCTCGGATGAGCGCATCAATTTTCGGATTTGTTTTCTGCACGAATACGAATCCAACCCAAGTTCATCTTTCTTCATGAATGGGATATTGGAAATCCTTTTTAAAGGAATTTATCCATAGGGTAATGTGTGTTGCTCTCAAACACGTGCCCACAAATTTTGAGTCTTTTCCGAGGCGATTTTCACCATCGCGCCCGTGTAAAACCAGCCCGACCACGTTGCTCCACGGCTACCGACCTGCGCGAACATCGATTGAGCCGTCGCTCCATCGAGCCGACGACAACCACTTCGGATCATCATCTCGGTGAGCCGACCAAGAGTTCGGCATGGTGAAGGACAAATAATCATCAAAATAAGATCGTCGCCCCACGAACTGCATGGGTCAGGCGCGCCAGCATCGCCGAGCGGCCACTTCTCAAGCCAGCATGGACCGCGTCACAAGTTCTGACCTGCATCGGCATCATGGTGCCATTGCTTCTTCGAGCCGATAACCAACCATGTCGAACTGCTTCGACACCTTGGCTGGCATAGGGGCTGCAACGGTACCTTACCGACCTGCTCCGTCACCTCGGTTGGACCAGGGGCTTTGCCATCTCTTCATCAAACCTACTTCGGTGACTTCGGCGTCACCAGCTGACCAGCTTCGTCAGCTCGGCTGGATCAAGGCCTTCGACGTCACCAGCCGACCAGCTTCGTCAGTTCGGATGAATCGAGGGCTTCTCCTCAACACGTCGACCGCGCTACGTTGCCACTTCGTCAAGCCGAGCTCTTTGCTCGGGCACCTTGGGACCGGCTTGGGGACTAGAACCTTGACCCTCCGCAAGCTCGGCCCGCATCATCTACACCGAGCACATTAAGTAGCTAAGTCACTTTCATGCTCAACCTTTTCAAATTTTAATCTCCGTTCAGTTCGACCAAGTATTATATTTATGTTTGAACTGTATGTTAGAAATGAGGTTCGTTAAAAACCACTTTTATTTGCCCATGTTAACTGGGGGCTCTTAGATTTATATGAGCCATTTTATAATAAGTGTTTTTCTTGTCAGTCGTTGCAAAGTATTTTTCTACCACTCCTTTTTCGACTCGAGTGCATGGTCAATAGCCGGATAGCCTGGCTTCTCTCTAAAGCTGCTTGAGCTTAGTTCGCTAAACTGGCCTCGGAGAAGCACTCCGCCTTTGGGATAAGGAGGTTGAAGCCGAAGGCTGGCCTACTTGAGTAGAGATCGGATGTGTCATGTTAAAGCATGACAGAAGCACAAAAATTTTTAAGACAAATTTTGGATTGGCACAAAAAACTTGATTTAGTACGGACCTAAAGTTTTTACTGAAGTTTTTTGGTTTTCCAAGCTTATGGCACTTTTAACCTATTTGTGTGTTTCCAGCATAAGTCTCGCAGTACAATGTCGGACACCTTTAAAGCTTTGGCAATATCAACGCAGAGCTGTGACTAGAGCCGAACCCACCAAAAGCCAAGGTACTCTGAGGAGTCATCGGCAAAACATTCTCGGATATTGCTTTATATGCGTCAGTTTCGAATTGTGTCTTCGGTCAAGAGTTGGGTTACCCGACTCCTGTGATTGCCTCCTACGTTCTGCTTTGTTTGGCTAGGTGTGCAAAGGGAGAACCACTGCGATTGTACTTCCGATTTAACTGGTCAATTACCTCCTACGTTCTTTGGAGGAAGCCAAAAACTGACCGTCACAATGAGCGCAAACTGGTCAGCGATCTGATGACTCTGTCAAAGCATAGATTGATAGAGAGCCTTTCACAAAAATTGGCCGAAGTGTTAATGGCTTGACCTTGGCTGACGTCGAACACTAACCGAGCGCTAGTAACTGGCCTCCCAACCTTAAGTTCCTATGACTAAGTGAAAGTTATAAAGCCTGGATATCTGATTGGCTCGTTTTCGCTAACACAACCGCCTCCGGGCACCGAGACGTCGGCTAAGGGTTGTCTTGTTACCGCGGAAAAACGCTGCATAGCATCCAGAAAGGGGTAGAAGCCAACGATGGGCCACTTTCAACTGATAAACAGTCACAACGGAGTCAAAATAAACCTGTATCATCAGTGTTTGTATTCAATATACAAGTGTTGTCTTATGTAATTATTGTTATAAAGCCATAAATATGCATCAATTTGACTTAAGATTTTGGCCAAGCTGGGTTGCTTGGCTCCTGTGTTTACACCCTACATTCCCGATTGCTCGGCTAGGGGGTAAAGGGAGCACCTCTGTCTACTACCGGGTCATCCGGGTTAGTACCTCAGACTGGGTGAAGCCGAAAGCTAGCTATCTTAAGAAAATAATTGGTCGGCAACGACCGAAATGAAAACTTCGGTACATTAAGATCACAGAGTTTGGGAACTTTCACCCAAATAAATCATCAATATTTTCCTCCCACATTGATCGGGGGTGAGGTTTCATGATCACGATCAACATGATAGCCTAGGAAAAGGACTTATAACGGAACTATTTTTCCCAGAAGATGTTTCTTACGTTAAATAGTAATATAACATATCTCTCTGTGTACCTTCATTTATAAAACCATGTGGCCGGATTGCCTTGTTTGTCGTAAACCTTTGCCCTTATAAAGGCTTTATAAAGTAGGACAAACACTCTCCGCCTACTGGCCGAGGAGGTTGAAGCCGATGGCCAGTCAACAAAGTTTTGTACAATGCGGATCCGAGCATTAATGGTGTAAAGTACTTGGATACATAGAATCATTACACATAAATTGTGATTAAAGTCAATTTACTCCCGATATTGATCCTTAATTCGGCCACCCTTGACCAAATTATGGCTCGGAAGCTACTGGCTTTGCGCTTCTCCCTTACAATCCATTAACGGGGTACATTGATCCCCTGATCTGGTGTTGCCAACCAACCAGTGGCTCGGGGGCTACTGCATTACCTATTCGATGTAGAAAATTAAAACTTCCCAGTGTTCGGCTTAACCGAGCTATGGGCAAACGCGTCTTCAGACAACAATAGGTATCATCTGGGACCTATTCGACATCAAGCTAATATCTTACGACGACTTCTCAAAACCCTCTCTCAAGGGCCCTGAGGGAGTCCTGGATTAAGGGGTCCTCGGGCGTCCGGGCTATGTGACGTGGGCCGGACTAATGGGCCATGAAGATACAAGATAGAAGACTTCCTCCCATGTCCGGATGGGACTCTCCTCTGCGTGGAAGGCAAGCTTAGCGTTCAGATATGAAGATTCCTTCTTCTGTAAACCGACTCTGTATAACCCTAGGTCCCTCCGGTGTCTATATAAACCGGAGGGTTTAGTCCGTAGAGACAATCATAATCATAATCATACAGGCTAGACTTCTAGGGTTTAGCCATTACGATCTTGAGGTAGATCAACTCTTGTAACCCCATATTCATCCAAGATAATCAAGCAGGAAGTAGGGTATTACCTCCATCAAGAGGGCCCGAAACTGGGTAAACATTGTGTCCCTGTTTCCTGTTACCATCAATCCTAAGACGCACAGTTCGGGACCCCTTACCCGAGATCCGCCGGTTTTGACACCGACATTGGTGCTTTCATTGAGAGTTCCACTGTGTTGTCGTCAAAATGTTCGATGGCTCCATTTGTCATCTACAACAATGCTGCCCTGAGGGAGGTCTTCCTCCCCGGCCAGATCTTTGTGTTCGGCGGTTTTGCACTGCGGGCCAACTCACTTGTCCATCTAGAGAAGATCGACAGCTACGCCCCAGGTCACCAGATTAGCTTCGGAAATCTAGATTATGTCACTGATATCCGAGGAGACTTGGTCCTCCAAGGGTTCGCGAACCCAACTTTCGCTTTGGCCTTAGAGCCGGAATGCATCACCAGGTCCGAAGACGGGATTCCCGATCCCGCCGGACTCTCTGCGGCTGTTGAGCCTGGTACGGGAGAATCGAAGGAAGTAGCATCACCAGTAATCATCTTGAAACCGGACTCGGCTCCGAATCCGCGGAGTCGGTACCGCGTGAGCTCGGCCAAGGGGTTTCCTTCCCGCCGTACTCCACTGACTCTCTTCTCCCTGGCCAGACCTCGCCTTTAAGCGAGGCCCTGGACTTAATGCGATCCCTCGTCATTACAGAGGGGCGACGTCCGAACTACGCCCAGCCCGGACTAGGGGCTGAGAGCGGGGAATTTTACGTCCCACTCACCACCCACTTCATAGCCACTATTGAGGACTTAACTGACATGCTCGATTACGGCTCCAAAGCCATCGACGGTATAGTCGACGGTGCCGGAGAAGAGCAGGCCCAAAACCCGCTGTTTACCGGACGCTGGACGGCCACCTCTTCGTATGATGTGTACATGGTGGATACACCCAAAGAAGGTAACAACAATAACGAGAAAAATCCAGTTGAGGATACACCTCCTGAGATACAACCAAAGCACCGATGTCAGCGGCGCCGCTCTAAATCACGACGTGGAAAAGACAGCAATACCGGCACCGGAGACAATAATACTCCGGACGACGCCGAAGATCCAGAAAACCCTATCGAGCCAACCTCTGAATAGGATGACCGGGAAGATGGGAAAATTAGCCCTGACGAACAGGCTGCAAACGAAGAGTCGGAGGACAGTAATTACCTTCCCCTCTCCGAGGATGAGGTGAGCCTCGGCGACGAAGACTTTATTGTGCCTGAGGAACCCCTTGAGCAGGAGCGCTTTAAGCGCCGGCTGATAGCCACTGCAAGGAGACTGAAAAAGAAACAGCACCAGCTTCAAGCTGACCAAGATCCGCTCAACGACAGGTGGACTAATGTCCTGGCAGCCGAGGAATACGACCTTGAGCGCCCAACCAAGAGTTACCCAAAGCATAAGCTGCTACCTAAATTCGACGACGAGGCCCTGGAGCCCGTACCATCAGCACGTAATGCGGCATACCGACCACCACGTGGCCGTGACAAGACGGCAGCTCAAGCCGAACAGCAGCCCGCACTACCTCGCCGTAAAGGTGGAGACACAACAGCTCAGGGATATACGTACGACTTACGGCAGGACCTGGAAAATAGAGCAGGTCAGACCAGATCGATCTACGGATCGCGGGGGCGTGCCCCGACGCGCGAGGTCGCTTATCTAGCCGGGCGCGACAAGCATAACCACATCCATCCCGAAAACCGTAGACGGACTCCATCTGAACTGCATCGCGACTTGGCCCGATATAGAGGTGCCGCACACACCCTCTACTTCACTGACGAAGTAATGGGGCATGAATTCCCAGAAGGGTTTAAACCCGTGAATATCGAATCATATGATGGAACAACAGATCCCGCCGTATGGATTGAGTATTTTCTTCTCCATATTCATATGGCTCGCGGCGATGATCTTCATGCCATCAAATAACTCCCGCTAAAATTCAAAGGACTAGCTCGGCACTGGTTAAACAGCCTGCCGGAGAACTCCATTGGCAGCTGGGTGGACCTGGAAGACGCCTTCCACGACAACTTCCAGGGTACATACGTCCGAACTCCGGATGCCGATGACTTAAGTCACATAGTTAAACAGCCCGGAGAGTCGGCCAGGAAATTCTGGACTAGGTTCCTAACTAAGAAGAACCAGATCATCGACTGTCCGGATGTCGAAGCCCTGGCGGCCTTTAAGCATAGCATCCGCGGCGAATGGCTCGCCCGACTCCTTGGCCAAGAGAAGCCGAAGTCTATGGCGGCCCTCACGGCACTTATGACCCGCTTTTGCGCGGAAGAAGATAGTTGGCTAGCCCGAAGCAATAATAATGCAAACGAACCTGGCACCTCTGAAGCCAGAAATAGCAACGGCAAGCCCCAACGCAATAGGCATAAGCGTCGAAGCAACGGTGACAATACCGACGACACGGCGGTCAACGCCAGATTTAGCGGCTCCAAGTCCGGCCAGCGGAAGAAGCCATACAAAAGAAACAATCCGGGCTCATCCAGCTTGGACCGAATCCTCGATCGACCATGTCAGATCCATGGCACCCCCGATAAACCCGCCAATCATACCAATAGAAGCTATTGGGTCTTTAAACAGGCCAGTAAGTTAAATACCGAGAATAAGGAGAAGGGGTCGCCAAGTGAGGAGGATGACGAGGAGCCCCGTCCACAAAACACAGGGGGACAGAAGAAATCCCCCCCCCCCCCAAGTCAAAACGGTGAACATGATATACGTTACTCATATCCCCAAAAGGGAGCGCAAACGCGAGCTTAGGGACGTCTATGCGATAGAGCCAGTCGCCCCAAAATTCAACCCATGGTCATCCTGCCCGATCACCTTCGATCGCAAGGACCATCCGACCAGTATCCGTCATGGCGGTTCAGCCACACTGGTCCTCGACCCAATCATAGATGGATTCCACCTCACCCGAGTCCTCATGGACGATGGCAGCAGCCTTAACCTGCTCTATCAGGACACAGTCCGCAAGATGGGCATCGATCCGTCAAGGATCAAGCCCACAAAAACTACCTTTAACGGAGTAATACCAGGTGTAGAGGCCCGCTGCACGGGCTCAATCACATTGGAAGTCATCTTTGGATCGCCGGACAACTGCCGAAGCGAAGACCTAATTTTCAACATTGTCCCCTTCTGCAGTGGCTATCACGCACTGCTCGGACGAACCGCATTCGCCCGCTTCAATGCGGTGCCAAACTATGCCTATCCCAAACAAGATGCCCGGACCACGCGGTGTCATAACAGTCAATGGAAACATGGAACGCTCCCTTCCTACCGAGGAGCACACCACAACCCTGGCAGCGGAAGTACAGGGCGGCCTGATCAAGCAGAACATTAATTCAGCGGCCAAGCGCCCGGTCACTATTAAACGAGTCCGGACTACTCTACAGCATGACAGTCCAGCTCGTCATGAGTTCAACTAGCAATTCGGCCTCCGTCTCAGTCCTGACCGAATGGTGGCATATGTACCGCGCATACATAACTACGCACTCAAAATACCATGGGCAAAGACGGAGGCATAACTCGATTGTGGTCCACAATGCGGCTTGACCTTACGTGGGCACACATACCTTCCCTTTTCTTTTCATCCTTTTCAGGTTTCCTTTCCGCATGCCCCTCAAGACGGCCTGATCATCGATCCTTTCGAAGGATGGACGTACCAAGGCGGCAAGATACATAGACGTGCGGTAGAATATTTACATGGTCTTCTTGACGATCACTTTACCTGCTTTCAGGACCCGCACGCAGCTCCCCCTTGGTCTCAGCATGTTAAATAGCCCTGTTGCTTATTACACTATTTGTACAAATACAATTTGACGTATCAATCAAATTATAATGGAAATAGTTTGCGGCCCAACTTATGTGGCACTGGCTTACTCCTTCATTATATTTCACTATTTTTATCGATTGCACCCGTACACCTTGGTACGACCTAACTCGCCAGGGGCTCCATCGCGCTCCATACGTTGGCAACAAGTCCAAACACTTTTTACAGTATAGTTCGGCGCCCCGAATATAGCATTATATGCATCGGCTCCGAATCATGTCTTTGGTCAATAGTTGGGTCGCCCGGCTCCTATGCTTGCTACCTTACGTTCCGTCTTATCGGCTAGGGTAGTAAAGGGAGAACTACTGCGATTGTGTTCCTGGTTTATCCGGATAAACACCTCAGTAGAGAAAGATGAAAACTGACTGTCATGATGCGGCGAGAGCTGGTCAGCTATTCGGAGGCTAAACTTAAATATCTTGCGATTTTTTCCGCATTATGCGACGTATCGGCCTTCACCCGATTAGGTGTCTACATCACCCTAGTTTAGATAAACAAATACTAACTAGGGGTTGCGCCTACACTCCTATTGTAAAACTCCTATGGCTAAGTGAGGGTGATAAAGCCACATAGTCCGATTGCCTGGTTCGCTGCGCTAAACACCTCCTTGAAGGACCAAACTTTTGGGTCAAGTGTGTTTAGGTTCCAACCCGAACACCCCTGTACTACCTACGTGGGGGCTGAAGCCGACGACTGGCCAACTCTCAGATTTAATAAAACGGCTGCACAGGAGGAATTTTTTTCAAAAAATTACAAGTAATATATTACATATAGACTTTATTCCATAATATAGGACTGGATAGCATGAATGTATTCATTCAAAGATAATGTCCTTCGCGCACTGGCCCTCCACAATGTGGGATCCCTCCAGGACATCATCAAAATACCACTCGGGCGTGCGATGCTCCTTGCCCGCTGGCGGTCCCTCGGTCGCAAGCTTGACGGCGTTCATCTTCTCCCACTATACCTTGACAGGGGCGAAGGCCATCCCCGCACCTTCGATGCAGACCGACCGTTTTATGGCATCAAGCCGAGGGCAGGCATCACAAGCCGCTTCACGAGCCCGAAGTAGCTGCTGGGTATGGCTTCGGCAGGCCATAGACGGATTATCAAATCCTTCATGGCCAATTCGGCCACCTTATGCAGTTCGGTCAGCTGTTTCAGCTGATCGCTAAAGGGCACGGGATGCTCTGGCGCAAGGTATTGCGACCAGAACAACTTATCCGTTGAGCTCCCCTCTTCGGCTCGGAAGAACTCTGCGGCATCAGCAACACTGTGAGGCAGATTCGCAAACGCTCCTGGAGAACTCCAAATCCGGGTCAGTAAGAGGTACCTTTTCTTCACATATTTGCTTGCATAATAAAGGCCTTAGCCGCCGCAATCTGCTTGGCCTCCTGGATTTCCCGGAGGGTGCCCTGGGCTGCAACCCGGGCCTCTTGGTCCGCAATCTTGCGCTCCAAGGACTCGCATTTCTTTATGGCATCCTGGAGCTCCTGCTGCACCTCCCCGACCCTTGCCTCGTGTTTTTCATGGGCGGCTTGTTCCGTCACCGCTTTCTTCTGGGCCTCGGTCAGCGTGTTCTTGAGGGACTCCACCTCGGCCGCAGCTCCTATGAAACACCATAATAACATGATCAACACAAACAATTCATATCATTTTAGATTACCATAGGCCATTGCATACCTTGCTTGCCCTCTAGCTGTTTCTTGACACGGCCGAGCTCTTCATTGGCCTACTCCAGACTCTGCTTCAGTTTGGAGACTTCGACGGCATGGGAAGTCGCAGCCAGCATCGACACCTGCTTATTCACATAGACACATATGATAAGTCTCCTGCGAAAATTATTCGATCCTCTGTCCGGCCTTTCTTTTCAAACACCGGACATAGTCTCAGGGGCTACTGTCTATACTACGGCATTCTCTTTGCGTAATTGCTTTACATACCTCAAAGCCTGTTAGAAGGCTGGTGCAGGCTTCGGCCTGTCCGCTCTTAGCGGACTAAACCCTCCCAACAATCGTACCTATAAGGATACGGTGTCCCTCAACAATGGAAGCACTTTGCAGCGCTTCCAGTAGAGTATCCGGTGCCTCTGGATGGACAGAGGTCACCGGCGGAATAGGTCCACCTCCTTCTTTCGAAGGAGGCTGCTTACCTGATTCCGGAGCCGTATGGGCCTCCGGAATAGTATTCGGCTGGGGGCCGAATTGGATATGGCCCCCATCGCCAGTCTCCAGGGGGATCTGCTCCCCCATTTGTCCGGCGGCCGAGGTATCACACTCTGGCGCCACCCTGGCGGCCTCCTGTACCTCTCCCTGGCCTGGGAAGGTCCTTCGGGACAACACCTCGGCGTCGTCCGTGGCCTGAGGAGAGGAGGCCGCCGGAAGTGACCCGTTGTCCATCACATTTGGATCCAGCGAATTCCCCGAGGATGAGGATCGCTGGGGGCGGGCGTGAGCCGGACTGCAGCATATGATTTAATATGTTAAAACCACGAAGTAAAGAAGCTGGATATATATGTTTATAAGTGACCTTGAGTACTTACGGTTCGGCCAGTGGCATCTCCCTGGGACGCCACTCGGAGCTGCTATCGGTGTCCAACAGGGAGTCATCCGCAAGGGAGAACCTCCCCTTCTTGGACGCCTCTGCCTCTAGATCCATGGAGGCCGCCCTTTTCTTCCTTCCCCCCTCAGGGGGAGAGTTGCTTTCCTCCTCCTCCTCGTCGTCCTCGGCGGCGGGGGAGGAGTGGGTTTCAGCGTCTTCGGACGTCACATCCGAAGTGCCTTTACGGTGAAGGCCGCCTCTTCCCGCCTGGCCCTTCTTCTTGGCCTTCTTCTCCGGTGCCTGGTAGGGCGCCGGAACCAGCATCTTCGTCAGAAGTGGGATAGCTGGGTTTTCAGGCAGCGGAGTCAGACACTGGATCCGCTCCGCCTTCTTTGTCCAGCCCTGAAAAGACAAATAAGGAAGCTTAGACATCTTCCTAGAATGAAGAGGTGAAGGATACACCTTGAAATACGAAAAACTTACCAGACTGGCTGGATGGGTCAGGTTATACCCACGGTCCTCGGTCGTCTTCGGCCACATCTCATTGGCCTTAAAAAGCACCGTCCAGATGCCTTCGTGTGTAGCACCGAAGAACTGTTGCAAGGTCTGGTGCTTCGCCGGATCGAACTCCCACAAATGGCAAGTCCGGCTTTGGCAAGGAAGGATCCGGCGAAAAAGCGTCACTTGGATCACGTTGACGAGCTTAATGTTCTTGTCCACCATTCTCTTGATGCGCGTCCGAAGCGCTGTCTCCTCGTCCGACGAACCCCAGTCCAGGCCCTTCTCTAGCCAGGAGGTGAGCCGCATCGGGGACCCGGACTTGAATTCGGGAGCCGCGGCCCAGGTGGTGTCACGGGGCTCTGTGATGTAGAACCATTGCTGTTGCCACCCTTTGACGGTCTCCACGAAGGTGCCTTTGGGCCATGTGACGTTGGACAGCTTGCTCACCATAGCGCCTCCGCACTCTGCGTGTTGACCACCCACCACCTTCGGCTTCACGTTGAAGATCTTTAGCCACAATCCGAAGTGGGGTGGGATGCGGAGGAAGGCCTCGCACCCGACAATGAATGCCGAAATGTTGAGGAAAGAATTTGGAGCTAGATTGGAAGTCTAGCCCATAGTAGAACATGAATCCGCGGATGAAGGGGTGGAGAGGAAACCCTAACCCACGGACGGAGTGGGGAATGAATACCACCCTCTCATGGGGCTCCAGTGTGGGAACAATCTGCCCCTTTGCCGGAAGCCGGTGGGCGATTTCCTGGGCCAAGTACCCCGCCTCCCGGAGCTTCGAGATGTCCTTCTCCATGACGGAGGAGGCCATCCACTTTCCCTGCGCACCGGATCCGGACATGGCTAGAGTGCTTTTTGAGGCGGAAAGGATGGAAGCTTGGGCGCTGGAGCTCAAGAGCGGATGGGCAGAGGGGAAGAAGGCGTGGGTGAAAGAGTGGATCCTTATCCTCTTATAAAGGCGGCAAATATCAAGCGCCTCCCCACTCGCCTTAAAACTCGCCAATTTCCCAAAGGTCGTGCGGATGCCACGGTTGGATTACCCACGCCCGTATTAATGAGAATCCCGCGATAAGGGGACATGATCTCTGCTTCGACAAGACATGGCAATGAAAACTGCATCTTTAAATATGGAGCGGGAGGCTGAAAAACGGTTCGAAATGATGACCGGGCAGGGATAAAACGTCTCGCTACAAAAGTTTTCAGTAGATGGGACTTGTTAAATATTATATTATTCACGGCTGTGTGTGGAGCTTGTTTTGCAGAGTCGGACACGTTTTCTGTGTTCGAGTACTACTTTAAAGTATTCGGAGGACGAACCCGCCTTGCAATGCCAAAGACAATCTGTGCGCCGGACACATCGTCATTGAAGCCTGGTTCAGGGGCAACTGAGGGAGTCCTGGATTAAGGGGTCCTCGGGCGTCTGGGCTATGTGACGTGGGCCGGACTAATGGGCCATGAAGATACAAGACAGAAGACTTCCTCCCGTGTCTGGATGGGACTCTCCTCTGTGTGGAAGGCAAGCTTAACGTTCGGATATGAAGATTCCTTCCTCTGTAAACCGACTCTGTATAACCCTAGGTCCCTCCGGTGTCTATATAAACCGGAGGGTTTAGTCCAGACAACTAGAATCATAATCATACAAGCTAGACTTCTAGGGTTTAGCCACTAGGATCTCGACGTAGATCAACTCTTGTAACCCCATATTCATCCAAGATAACCAAGCTAGAAGTAGGGTATTACCTCCATTGAGAGGGCCCGAACCTGGGTAAACATTATGTCCCTGTCTCCTGTTACCATCAATCCTAAGACGCACAGTTTGGGACCCCCTACCCGAGATCCGCCGGTTTTGACACCAACAGGCCCGTCCGCCAATAACTATCTCCTCTAATATATTACCCCATGTTTATATTCCTACGTATGCTTTCGAGCTAGGAGTTGATACTCAGGGAGATTCCGTGAATCAACCCGAGTCTCAGGGGCTACTGGGATCAGCGGTTTTATGCTAACCTTCAGGAGCATCCCGGATTTTAGGCCGACACACACCTTGAGGGCTACTGGCTCAATATCTCAGCAGAGAATAAATTGCACCAATCGAAGAAAAAAATCTGCAAAAAATAAACCCACGGCCGAGGTGGTGCCACTACTGCAGGATGCTGCTAACGCGACACTACGATCAGAGACCCTTCGACAAAACTGCGTGCGATGCCATAATCACAAACGGTGGTGTAAAAAACCCGTCCAAAAGGGTGCAAAACGTTTGTGATGGCGGAGCCATCAAACACGGTTCAGATTTTAGTTGCGTGTGTGATGCAGGGCATACGGTTTAGTTCAGTTAACTGTTTGCGATGAGGAGGAACAAAAGAAACGGGCAGCCAGATGGAGGTGTGTGCGATATACAGCATACGTTTCACTCGGATGAACTGTTTGTGATGAGGCAACACAAAAGAAACGGTCAGCCAGATCAAGGTGTGTGTGATATACGGCATGCGGTTCACTCGGATGAACTGTTTGCGTTGAGACATGAGAACAGAAACGGTTCAACTACATATATATAAGGAAATAGGTCTGTAATCAGAAATGTGTGTGAAGACCGATAATAACACAGACGGTTGCTGCTAATAAGACGTGTGTGTTGTGTGATGGGATTGCATACAGAACAACAACATATATATAAGGACATGCTTGCATAACCAAATTAAACATCCACTTACATAGGTGGCTACTACAACCATGGCATTTGCACACACCAAAGTAAACTATTACATGCATAATTACATAGGTGGCTACTACACACATGACATTTCCACACACACCAATAAAGTAAACTATATATTACATGCATGTTTAACTAGCATAAACGATCATCTGATCATCATCTACTTCTTGTGGCGCTTGCTCTGCTTGTGGCTCGATGCGTGCTCGTCGATTTGGGTAACGAGGCACTTCCTCATGTCAACGATCCACCTGTGCATCTCGTAGCATGTGTACACGCTCTTGGCCGCAAACCTGAGGTTAGGTTCATCCAGTTGCCGCATCCAGGCCCTGTGCCAGGATAGGGGACTTGTTCTCTGGGCATCCTGCTTCATCTTTTCGTAGTAGGGGTCGATGATGGCCAAGGCGAGTTCGACCAGGGAGTCCTTCTTTGTTCTGCCCCAGACCTTGTAGTGGTCACGGATTTTGACAAGGTTCTTGCAAGCCAAGCCCGTAACACTGAGTGCCTTTACATCGTCTTTGGTTTCCACCATGGCGAACTTGTACTCGGTGCTGTTGACAAACCCGTTGAAACGGTCACAAGGCTCTGTGGCCATGCAGTAGTGGTAGATGAGGACATGATGGCACACGCACAACTAGGCGATGGCAACCTTCTGATCTATGCCGGGACGACCGGCGGCGTACTGGAGGTCGATGCCGACCACCTTGTACTTGTCTCGAGCAAGCAACTGCTCAACGTTATTGATGTAGTCATCCACCACGGCCAGGTCAATGGTGTGCACCACTGAGAGATCCGTCTCCCTCGCGTGGGTCCTCACTCTATGCTCGCCGAACTCCATTGGAGCGCCGTTGGACATCCCCTCTCTATGTGTTGTCGTGGGTGTGCTTGTTGTGTTGTGGGGCGCGATCGAAAGGTTGAAGATACTAAGGTTATAATGGCCGCGGGAAGGGGAAGCCAGACGGCCAGGAATATCGGCAAGCCCTGATGGCAATTCTAATTTGCAGCGCGTAACTCCATCGTGCCACACGTAACTGCATCGCGTGGCAACGCGCACGATGCAACCGCATGCATATGGGGCTCCCGACGTGATCATGGGCACGCCCAACCGCTGGCAGAGCGCGCACGGAGGGACACGAGCAGAGCGCTCCGCGGTCGCCTCAACGGCGAGCAACCATATATATATTCATATTGCAGTTGAACGGGCAAGGAAAAGTTGTCCACAAGCTGAGCGCGCCGACGGACGCGAGCAGACCGCGCCAATGGACGCGACAGAGCACGCCGCAGCGCCTAACGGTGAGCACAGCGTGCTACGGCGCCTAACGGCGAGCAGAGCTTGCCAAGGGACGCGAGCAGAGGCCGACACAGTGATACGTGGCAAATAAGACGAACTGTGCGAGAGATGTCAGAGACATCAAGCACGAATCAGATTAGAGTTGCGTGTGCGATACGTGGCATACAGTTGATCCATCCGAGCTATTTGTGATGGAATAAGCCGTGTGTGTTGCGGGCATACGCTTGCTGGTATATAACCTTAAATTTAACCAAAAAAGTGTTAATGCATGTTAAAAAAATTGTATAGCCATAAACTATGTTCAAATACGACTCCAACGATATAATCTTTGGCGACATGCATTCGTATTTTATTAGTTAAATCCTACTTATAAGCCAGGACGGGGTATAGTAGGTAATTAAATCGCAATCGTTTTTTTATTAACCGTATGTGTACGTGTCCTTTCGTCCTCCTCTCGCACGTCTTGTCACCCTGCTGCCGCAGACGGCTTACAACGCAAGCTTGCGCAGCGCGCGGGGGCGTTCTTTTGGCCAAACGGTGGTGCCAATGAATCATTGGTGAGCCCATTCCCGCGCAACCTCGAGGCTTCCCATGCGAGCTTCCTGCCCGACTCGGTGAAATCCCCCAAAATCCCAATGCTTACCGGCCTGCTATAAAAACCCTCATGGCCGGCGAGTCATGCGTCGCATTTTCCCCTCCCTCCCTGTAGCTTATCTCATCTACTTATCCCACAATCGCCAATGGCACCGGTCCATCATCGTTGCTCAGCCACTTCATCGTCATCAGAGGACAGCTCCAGCTGGGAGGCTACACCGCGGCGGTGGTGCAGTCCCCGGCATAGTGTAGTGCGTGTGGCGTCCCTGTTGGGTTTGCGCGGAACACCCACCACACGCTCCGCCGCCGCTGCCCGTCGGCAGCTGTTGCCGACCGCCGTTGCCGCCACACCATCGTCGAAAGCCAGGGCCATCTCCCGCTCCGCCGCAGCGGCCTGAAGGCGGGAGGTGGCCGTCGTGGCCGCCACCCCACTGCCGGCCACCATGGCCATCACCCCTCCGCCACCGCGGCCCGAAGGTGGGAGGTGGTGGTTGTGGCCGAAACCCCATCGTCGGCCGCCATGGTCGCCAGCCCACCGTTGACAGCCGGGATTATCACCCGCTCCGCCGCCGCAGCCCGAAGGCGGGAGGCGGAAGTGGAGGCCCGCACGTGCGTCAGCGACCTTGCGCGCTACATCGAGTTCCTGCGGGAGGAGGAGAGCGCCTCGTCGAGCACGCACAGAGCCTTACCGCAGCCGTGGCCGCAGCACACGGTGACGCAGAGGTGAGGAATCAGGAGATCTACGAGCAGTCTGGCCGCTTCGAGAGGGATCGTCTGGAGCGGCAGTAGGCGTTCGAGCTGGAGAGCGTTGCTGAACGTGCAACAGCGGCAGGCACCATATTGCATTGTCCAGCTCGTCGGTAGGCTCCTCCTCCTCCAATGCCTCTTACTGAGCGTGCTCGGCAGAGGAGAGGCTGCCGGAAGGAGCACAAAGCCCCTCCGTGGTAGTAGTAGTGTTTAGGGGCTATTTTGTTCAGTTCATCTAACTATAGATGTGTGGTCAAACTGTACAACATACTTAAAATTAGCAAGTATATATAGTTGAACTAGCTATTTTAGTACGTGGTTGGCAACAATTAGGGAGAAGTTTGGTCGGTTCAGCTATTGAGTTGAACTGTTTGTATAAATTTAGAACGGCTGCTTAATCTATGAATGAAATCTATGCTTAATTACTGAATTTTAGTTGCAAAAATTAGATAGTGTAGTGATTTCTAGCTGCATATTTTGACAAATCGCAGTGTTACAAGGATTGACAAACGGCAACGTTACTAGATCAACAAATGTAAATCATTCCAGTTTGACAAATGGCAACATACCCAATATGACAGATGCAAATCTTACCAAATTGTTTGTACGTGGTTGCACACGGGTCATCCAAAACAACCGTTTGCGTTGAAGGGATGCACAAATCCTGCGCTGTGGATTTTCCCTCGACTTAAGGGGGAAGACCATAGCTCGCACTTTGCATACGGGTGTTCTACCTAAAACGTTTGCGATCAAGAGCTGCACAAATCCTGCTCGGCACATTTTCCCTTGGCTTCCTGGCGAAGCTGTCGGTTTGCATACGGGTGTTCTAACTAAAACGTTTGCGATGAGTGTTTATATTTAAAAACCAAATTAAACTGCGGCTTGGGCGCCATTAATGGAGAGGATGCGAGCAAGGCGGGCGGCCATGGAAGTCAAAGGGCTCGCTTCCCGGTGAGCCTGCGTGGCGTACCGCTCACACGCTTCCCATTGAGCCTCCGCATTGGAGTACAGCTCGCACGCCTTCCGTTTAGTCAAGCACTCAAGCACCTGTCCGCACAGCACCTCCTAGCCATTAAAAGAGTGAGGCGTGGCGCACGTGAATGGTTAACAGGATGCACACAATTTAAATTATACAAAACGTTTGAGATGTTACAGTGGCAGCTATTTGTTTCAAAATGCCTTTGTTGGTTGTTATTCGAGTGTGCCTTCTCTCAAAATGAACACGAAAAATACCACAGCATGTCGGGTGCCATTCCATTATAGCATGCCAAGTTTCATGAATTTCAGACGAGTTTTGGATTTACTAGCATTTAAAAAACAAAGTATCTCAAAGTTTTGCCGGCAATCAACAGTGGCCTGGTGTTTGAAATCCATTCCCATTTCTTGCATGGGACCTAAGCATGCCCCGAAGGACACAAATTTGATTTTTCAACCAATTTATATGCACTGGAGCTTGTGCAGGTAGTTCAAATTTGAATTATGCACATGAAATGCCAAGAAAACCCAGTTAATGTATAAAAAAGTCCAAACGAACCCCGAAAAAATCCAAAAGTAAACACAACACTCCTGCTGTTCTATGTTGACACTAGAAATTTTTTGAAACACTACAAAAAATACACTTCCGTGATGATACGTGTTTGTCACAGTAGGTCGCGCTTTTTGTCATGCATGTACATCCATGTCGATTTTATGACAGAATCAAGATAGTCATACCTGTGCTGTCGTAGAAGTGTTCCATGACATTACCAAAATTATCATCACGGAAGTGTCCACTTCCATGACGATAAATCGCGCTTCACAGATGTGCTTTCGTCAAGGGTGCGGTTTTGGATCCGATAACCCGTTGACAGCCCGGACCAATGGGGATTTTCCATGTGTAAAATCATCATTGGCCGGAGGAAACACGTGTTGCCTCACCGTTGGGACAGATGTCATCCACTCATTGGACAGGAGGCGCCTATGATAGGTTGACACGTGGCACGGCCAAACAATGGCCCATTCCGGTGAAAAAGGCCGGCCCAATAAAAAAATAGTAGGCCGGCCCATATAAGGCCTACTTGTGTCAGGTCCATTTAAGCCCACGGCCCATACGAGATGTGCCAATTCGGCCCGTTAACGGCCCATTAAAGATTTGACACCGTTGCAGCCCATCGTCAGTTCGAGCCCGTTAACAGCCCGATATATATTTGGGCTCAATATCGGCCCGATGAGATTTCGGCCTATTAACGGCCCATTGAGTGGATGGGCCAATTTTCACGATGTACATCTTTCGGCCTTTTAGCGACCCATTTAAATGTTGGGCTAATTTCCGGCCTGGTGTGTCTTTCAGCCTATTGACGGCCCATAAATCAGTTGGGCCATTTGTAGTCGGACTTGAGTTTCGGCCTTTTAGCGACCCATTTAAGTGTATGGCCAATTTCCGGCCCAGTGTGCCTTTCAGCCTGGTGATGGCCCATATATCCATTGGGCCATTTGTAGTCGGACCTGAGTTTTGGCCTTTTAGCGACCCATTTAAGTGTTGGGCCAATTCCCGGCCCTGTGTGTCTTTCAGCCTGTTAACGGACCATAAATGAGTTGGGCCATTTGTAGTCGGGCCTGAGTTTTGGCCTTTTGACGGCCCATGCCCTTCATGGTCCAATACCAGCCCGGTTTCTCTTTCGGCCTGCTAAAGGCCAACAACACAGTTGGGCCATTTACAATACGATCTGACTTTCGGCCTCTTAGCGGCCCATGCTCTTCATGGTCTATTACAAGCCCGCTGTCTCTTTCGGCCTGCTAAAGGCCCACAGTATAGTCGGGCCATATGTAGCCCGAACTTAGTAATGGCCTGTTAACGGCCCGTGAAATCAATTGGGCCCACCTGTTGCCCGCTTTGATGTCGGCCTGTTAACGACCCGGGAGTTAAGAGGGCCGACCATTAACTTTCGGCCTGGTAACGGCCCATTAACTTAATGGGCCCACTAAAGTTCGTACATGTCTTTAGGCCAAATTAGATAATTTGAGCCCATTACGACGAGTAATTATGCACAGGACCAAAACCGATCAAGCAAAGGTATGGCATACAGGGAAAAACGTTGCACATCCAACATATATTACAGGAAATTACATCCACTGGGCAATCAAAGATTGATGCCAGTGAAAATAAATGAACAGAACCTAACGATCTACAACGTCACAATCTGCAACCTTAGCACGGATGTCGCCCATAAGCATGTGGGCAAGTTCTTGCTGCTTTGCTACACTGTCTCTGAAAACATTGATCAGTTGTTGTGTCGCACGACTCTGCACCTCTGATTCCTCCACCATTTTCATCATTCCTTCAGCCATTAATTGGTTCACAAACATACATTTTTTCCGTTGCATTCGACATAGTGGATACTGAACAGATTCAAATGGCGATTTTGACAGGCTTGTATTATTGATAGTGGAGAGTGTCTCGACCACTGCATCATACCATAAATTAGGAGGGGAACCAAACAGATTAATCATGAGTTATTGGCATATTACCTGGCCTAGATTTATAAAGAAACAATGGGGTTGCCTTGCTGTTTTCAGAGTTTGTCTTCTCATCTTCAGCAGCCTGCACCAAATTAAGACACTAGCATTGCTATCATTGGCCAAGTCAGATAATAGGAAAGCAACATTGGCACAACGAACGTTTGGGCAACTAGCCAACACCAAATTAACACAATATGGCACAGCTATCATCAGCCAGGTAAGGTAATACGAAAGCAACATTGACACAATGAATGAAAATGGGCAACCAGAGCAGCACTACAATTCAGTAATGTGCATGATATGAGATAGTACACTCATGCAGCTCAGTATGCAAAACTACCAGGCAGTTTTCTTTATAAAAATCAACATTAGCGCCTTTAACATTTTGCTACAACTAATTTTAGATCAGATAAAAGGTTGGATTCACGCCGATTAACAAAATACATGCTGATGTAAAAATATAGTGATATACAACAGGTACTTACATTAGCATTGGAGCACCGAGATTCCCGCATGATATTTTCCTCGAATACAATCCTAATGAAGGAAGTCTTCTATCATTTAACCTTATTTTCTAAAAGAGAGATGGGTAAGAAACATGTAGAAAATATGATCAGAATGCTATAAAATTTCATGATGCGAGGATACGCACATGCTTCTTAGAATGGAGTTGACATTCTTTTGCTGGACTGGAGCGGACTAGTTCTTTGGCCACTGGAATCTGCTTATTATCAGTGGGAGTTGGGTTTCTCTGTGCTGGAGCAGTATCTATGAAAAACGGACTTGGTTTATTATCTCCTGGCATTTGGATCTTTTGCAAAGACCTGGTTCGTAACCCTTCAGATTCTAAGATAGCCGTCTTCCCCTTGCATGCCTTATATAGAAGAATGGTGCTTCAATTATAAAACATGCTACAGCAGAGATGGAATAGGTACTGAAGAATAGAAAGGCATGACATATTGACATGTATTCCCTCCATCCGGAAATAAATGGATGGGTCCAGGCGTATTTCAGTTCTAGATAAATCCAGTTTTATCCATTTCTGTGACATGTAATCCGGACGGAGGGAGTATGATGTAAGAGCTAGGGATACGACAGGACAACACAGTAAAAAAACACTGAAAACCCACTGGAGAACCAAAGTAATCAAACCCACTGATATGAGATAGTACACTCATGCAGCTCAGGATGCAAAACTACCAGACAGTTTTCCTTAGAAAAATCAACATTGTGGCCTTTAATCATACATTTTGCTACAACTAAATTTAGATCAGATAAAGGTTGGATTCATGCCGATTAACAAAATACATGCTGATGTAAAAATAAGGTGATATACAACAGGTACTTACATCTGCATTGGAGCACAGAGAATTCCTGCAAGAATCTTTCCTCACAGACGATACCAGTGCAGATATTCTTCTATCTGTTAAGCTTATTTTCTAAAAGAGAGATGGGTAAGGAACTTGTAGAAAATATGATCAGCATGCTATAAAATTTCACGATGCAAGGATACGCACACGCTTCTTAGAATGGAGTTGACATATTTTTGCTGGACTGGAGCGGACTAGTTCTTTGGGCACTGGAATCTGCTTATTATCAGTAGGAGTTGGGTTTCTCTGTGCTAGAGCAGTATCTATCAAAACTAGAGTTGGTTTAGTATCTCCTGGCGTTTGGATCTTTTGTAAAGACCTGGTTTGTAACTGAAGAATAGAAAAATGGTGCTTCAATTATAAAACATGCTACAGCAGAGAGATGGAATAGATACTGAAGAATAGAAAGGCATGACATATTGACATGTATTCCCTCCATCCGGAAAAAAATGGATGGGTCTAGGCGTATTTCAGTTCTAGATACATCCTTTTTTATCCATTTCGGCAACATGTAATTCGGACGGAGGGAGTATGGTGTAAGAGCTAGGGATACAACAGGACAACACAGTAAAAAAACACTAGTTGAATGTAAAACTGCATGCTAGCGGAATACGTACAGAAAAAACGAAGGCAACATACACGTGTATGATTGGGAAACTAAGATGGCATTGCAACAGAGCACTAGAACAACACTTCAATGTAAAAAAACATGGTATGGTGGACAGATGAAGTACATACTGATGAATAACAATGCATAAGATATTCAGAAGCATGATGTCCAAATTAAGCAGATGGCATTGCGATAGAGTAGAATGACAGTACTTGAATTTGAAAACATGTTATCATGAATGGAATAGGTACTAAAAAAACAGGAAGGCATGACATATTTACATGCATAATCAGCATGCTAAGCACATGGCATTACAACAGAGTAGATACACTCCAGGACATTATATGCATGTTGTACCCATATCACGGGCCAAGTTAGAGCAAGGACCTTGTGGGGTCAAGAGGATTCAACATCTTTCTGCAAGTCTTCTGAAGAACTGCCTTTACATGTTCCATCATATTGCATATCATTGACATCAAGTTTATTGGCCTTTACATTGCTCCGTGAGGTTCTTGTGGATATATCAGTGTGTGCAATTATATCTGACATGCATGGAAGACAACTAGTAGTTAGATTTATGTAATGAGTGCATGTAGGAGATGACATAAATAGTAGGACTGGAGTTAACTAGCAGCAACAGGTCTCAAAAACTAAAGGTAGAACACAGATGAAAGCTATAGAATATGTATCGTTTGTACTCGAGATTAACTAGATGGCACACAAAAGTATTAAAGAACAACATAGGTAATAATAGGAGTGGTATAATACTATAATCACCAGCCTGTGGGATAGCATTGGCTGATGGATGATAACTATGGAACATCGTTACCTAAAGAACAAGTATCTTAGCTGAACTATGGAACAGCGTTAACTCCTGAACAAGACCCGTAAGAGATCAGCATGAATATACAGTGAAATGTGATAATCTATTTTCCATGCTTAGATGAATAACAAAGCCATAAATGTTGCACACAAGTAAGATGAGGGTACAACCTATCTGGCCACCATCCATAGGAGTGAGCATCATGTGCTGACTTGTCGATGGCCCTGCAGTTGTTGTGGCTGTCCATGTCGGGCACGCGCATTCGATGCAGGGAACTGTTGAGTGGGGACTATAGCTCCCTTCTGGTGTATGCTTCCCTTGTTGGAGCAGCTGCGGTGAGTCGAAAGACGGTGTGGCTGAAGATGCAGATAACGCATAATGTTAAGAACGACACATCTCTTTGATCTGAGAAATACACTAAGAGATCAACAGAAAGGTACGAGAGTGGTCACACGTCTGTTGACTGAAGACTAAATTGGGGTCACATGATTTTATTTTATTTTGGTACTGTCCAATCTACGCCGAATGGCTTGATGGCCGTCTTGTGCCTCCCGGCTGACACTGTTAGGAATCTTCCCCGAAGAGCCAGCGACCAACTGCAGAGCAGCCTGTCTCCGCTGTCTGTGGCCCCGGCCAAAACCCCGCTCCCTGCCCCACCGCACTGCCGTGGTTGCGCCGCCCCCGGGCCAATCCACAAAGACTCCCCGTCATCCAGATCTGACGGCGGCAGTACCTTCAACCCACGCTACTCTAAGATAGCCATCTAAGCGCTACTTCCGCGGTGAACTTGCGGCCCCGCACTCTTATGTTAGACACCAGCCAATCAATACCCTAGGAGCTCTGCCGCCTCGAGGGGTGCTGCTTCCCATTGGGAATCGATTGGCCCAGAATAAAAATTCAGATAACTGACGCCCAAATAAAGTGATTTGAGATGAGGGTGCGACCTATCTGGCGGCATGGTGAAGTAGGCAGGTCCTGCTGCCGAGTCGGTGAGGCCGGCGCGGTTACAGGGAAGCAACGCCGGGACTCTGGACGGATCCAAAGTTGGAGCCGCTCCGGCACCGTGAACAACGGCGGGGGTGAATCGGCTCCGGTACGGTTCACGCGGCCGTCGTTGAGGTAGCTCCAGCAGCACGGAGTAAGAGGCACAAGGCCTAGTGCACGAGGGCAAATGGACAGCGTCTCCGGCATTAGGGAGGAGGGCGGCTGTGAAATTGGTGCGGTGGGGGGCGCCATGGAGGAGGGGCTGAGGTTTTGCGGCTCGGGAGAAGGGAGCTTCCGGGGAGAAGGTGATTTGGCGCCCACGAGGTATGAATGGGGGGGGGATTGGGAGGGGAGTGGAACCATGTTTTACGGGCGCATTTGTCTGAAATGTGAGGGGCAGTTACAGTTCTACCCCTGGCTTTAGGCTTCTCGGCATGGGTCTGTGTACTGAGGGTCGGGGATAGTAGAGTAACTTTGCTTCTCCCCAAATAGTGGGCGGGAGCGATTTCGGGCGAGGAGGGCGTGTTTTGAAATATAGTGGGCGCGAGCGATTTCGGGCGAGGAGAGCGTGTTTTGAAATAGTGGGTGGGAGCTATTTTGGGCGAGGAGAGCGTGTTTTGCCGACCATGGTTTATGAATTATTCGGCACATGTCATTTCGGCCGAGGAGAAGGCACTCTTGGATGAAGTTATGAACCTACCCTCGATGTACAACGGGCCAATTAATGCGTGTCCCACATAGGACTGTAATTTCGCGTCTCCCATTTATTTGCTCGGGCGAATTCCACCGAGCAGAGGATGTTTAACGGTTCGTTCAAAATTTGGGAGAACGAGCATCCACGTCTACCTTACCAAGTCGATTCGAATCAAATTTTGAAATATTAGCTTGCCACTTCTTTTTTAGATGCAGAGATGATGCTCGGGAGTAATGTGTTTTTACATGCTCGTTGCTAGCGATTTACTATATGACAAATAGTTGACCCACTCAAAAAAGGGAAACAAACCCAAAATGAAATATCTCGATACAATGAAATAGCTCGTTCACCAGGTCAAAATAGTGAACTAAATCCAAAATTGAACACCTCAATCGAGTAGCATGTTGTACAGTATTATAGTACTCCATGAACATGTTGAAAGTCAAATTAATGAACTTGTTTGATATACGCATATACTCGTTCATGTGTGGATTGCAGACAACATGTTCTCCAATTTAAATATTTGAATGCAAGTTTATATCGAAACATGGTTTATATCAGTCTTTGATGCATAAAACGTGACCTCCCCCTCTCCCGGACTCCTGCTCTCTCTCTCTCTCTCTCTCTCTCTCTCGCCGACAATCTTCAATTTTGTCGCACGCATCCAACACACAAACCTTGTTGGTCCCTCTCGCTTTCTCTCCATCTCTCTCTCTCTTTGTGTGTGTGGGGGGGTCTTTCTAGTTCGCATGCATATATACTCCATCTATAGGTCTCTCTCGCACACTATGTATGATTCTCTAGTCCAAGCTAGATATCTTGGGTGCACTCATCGTACGCACACAAATTCCTTTTCTCCTTGCCCATAACTCTCTCACGCTCCACTCTCTCGTCTCGGAGCTCTTCCCCCTCTCTCTCAAACTCTCCATCTACCTGGGTCACATGTACACATGCATATCTCACTCGCACTCGATAGGCCCATCTAAAACTCTATCTCTCTCCATCTCACACGCACACGCACACACAATCTCATGCCTAGTTAGCCAAGTATGATGGTCTCTCACTCAATTGTAGGCACACGCAGTCCCCCCTATATCTATATGACTAGCTAATCTTAGTCTCCATCACAAACATGTGCATGGTCTAGCTATCTCGATTTCTCTCGGGGCATCTTTCTATCGTGCAAGCACCTCCCTCGATCTCCCACCCATATAGTCCCCTCACGATCTCAAGGGGATCTCTCTATCACAAACACACCCTCTCGCCCTCCCCATGCGTCCATGTTCTCCATGTGTCCCTCTCGACCTTTGTTCCTTGTTGGCCAGACCTCTATTGGACATGTGCTATAGGGGTGTCTCTCTCCGTAAACAATCACACGCTAGCTATCTCCGTGTATCTCCTCGCCTCGCTTTTCTATCTTGGAGATGCATGCGTGATATGTTCGCCTAAGAAACGAAAAAAAACACACTCTCTCTAATCTATCATTTGTTGTCACTCTCTCTTTCACACACATACTCTTTTTGCACACTTACTCATTCTCCTTCACATGCACTTGATCTCTCTCGACTTAGGAACTCTCCTCGGTCCATAGCATATTGATTTATTGAAAAGTCAAACATCAAAAAGTTTGACCATGTACGTGGAGAAAAACAATTACATCTAGAACGACAAACATATACCATTAGATTCACCATGAGATGTAGTTTCGTATGATGTATCTTTGGTATTGAAGATATAAATAACATTTGTGTAAACCTGATCAAAGTTTCCAAAGTTTGACTTCTAAAAAATTTACATGCACTGCATTATCGAGCGGATGGAATATCTCTTTCCCCCTCTCAGCTACCTGACGCACCACTCAGCCTTATCGGGGCTCCTCAATCTCTCTCAAACTTTATATCTCCTTGGTTCACACATACACATGTCTCGCTCGCGCTCTACATATAGACCCATCCAACACTCTCCTCCCTTGTTCTCTCTCTATGTGACACGCACCCCCCTAATAAGTGCCATAATCCCTCACTCCATCATAGGCGCAAGCACTCCCCCCTAAGTATGATTATCTCTCACTAGCCATCAGGAACACACGTATTGTCTCCTTACATCCATACGTCTATCTCGATATCTCTCGGGGTATCTTCTATAGCGCACACACCTTGTCACTCGACCTCCCACCCATGTAGTCCCATCACGATCTCCAGGGGATCTCTATATGACAAACATACACTCTCTCCTCCCCATGTCTGCATTTTCTCTGTACGTCTCGCTCGACCTCTCTCCCTTGTTTATCAAACCCCTGTTGGCCACGTGCTAGGGGTCTTGCTCTCTCGGTTACAAACAACCACACACTATCTCCTCACCTTGCTTCCACTGTCGAAGATGCATGTGTGATATGTTGCATAAGACACACACGTTTTTTCTCGACTTTTATCGAGTGTTGTCCATGTCTCTTTCACACACGCACACACACTTTTTTCACTCACACTTTCTATTTCACTCTCTCTCTCTTACTCTCTCTCTCTAGTTAGGGACTCTCTCACGTCCATAAGCATATGGATGTTTTGAAAAGTCAAACCTCAGAAAATTTTGACCAGGTATATGTGGAGAAAAACATTTACATCTAGAACGATCGTTAGATTCATCACAACATGTACTTACTTCATACTATCATTTATCTTTGGTATTGTAGATATAAGTAATTTCTTTATAAACTTGATCAAAGTTTCAAAAGTTTGACTTTAAAAAAAATGTTGGAACTACCTTATCGAACTGTGTCAGCGTATAGCTCCGTATATTGTTTAGTTGACCGGTCAACTAGTCCACATGCTGCCTTGTCAGCTCGTGTTCTGTATCATCATGTGGCAGTGGGTGAAAATAAGTAAACTAGAGGCCCATCTGACACGCGGTGAAGTAAACAAAGTTGAAACCACTCGGGTTATGTCGGTGTCAAAACCGGCGGACCTCGGGTAGGGGGTCCCGAACTGTGCGTCTAGGATCGATGGTCACAGGAGACGGGGGACACGATGTTTACCCAGGTTCGGGCCCTCTCTATGGAGGTAATACCCTACTTCCTGCTTGATTGATCTGGATGAATATGAGTGTTACAAGAGTGGATTTACCACGAGATCAAAATGGATAACCCTAGAAGTCTAGCCTATGTGTATATGGTCATCAATGTGCCCTATCCGGACTATGCTCTCCGGTTTATATAGACACCGGAGAGATCTAGGGTTACATGGAGTCAGTTACATAAGAAGGAATCTTCGCAGTTGGTCGCCTAGCTTACCTTCCATGCCAAGGAAAGTCCAATCCGGACACGGGTATAGTCTTCGGCCTTCGTATCTTCACAGCCCATCAGTCCGGCCCAGTGAATAACAGGCCGGACGCCCGAGGACCCCTTAATCCAGGACTCCCTCAGTAGCCCCTGAACATGGCTTCAATGACGAGGAGTCCGGCGCGCAGATTGTCTTCACCATTGCAAGGCGGGTTCCCCTTTTTTCTGAACTCCAAGATAGTCTTCGGATGTGATAACTGTATCCGAACCAGTTATACACCACACACAACCGCAGAGAGAATATAATATTTGCACGAATCTAATCTGTTGACAGCTTCTTTACAACACGACATCGTGTCTGTCCGGTTATAATTTCGAACCGTTTTTCTTCTGCCATCCCACGTTTTGAGACGCGGTTGCTATTGGCACGTCTTGTCGAAACAGAGATCGTGTCCCCTTATCATGGGATTCTCATCAATGCAGGCATGGGTAACTCAACCGTGCCGTTTATACAGCCCTTGGGAATAGGCGAATCCTAAGGCGAGTGAGGAGGCGTTTAATATTTGCTGCCTTTATAAGGGGATAAGGATTCCCCCTTCCTCTTCTCATGCTCTTTCTCCGTCTCTACCTCTCCGATCTCAAGCTCCAGCGCCCAAGTTCTCATCTCCTTTCCACTCCGGCAACCATGTCTGGATCCGGTGGTCAGGGCAAGTGGATGGTCTCCTCCGTCAAGGAGAAGGACATTACTGAGCTCTGGGCGGCCGGATATTTGGCGAAGGAGATCGCCCACCACCTGCCAGCTGAGGGACAAATTGTCCCCACGCCGAAGCCCACTGAAGGGTAGTATTCATCCCCCATTTCTTCCGCGGGCTAGGGTTTCCACTCCCATTTTGTCCGCGGGCTGATGTATTATTATGGGATAGATTTCCATGATCTGTCCCCGAATTTCTTCCTCAACATCTCGGCGTTTATCTTCGTGTGCGAGGCCTTCCTCCGCATCCATCCCCACTTCGGGCTGTGGCTCAAAGTCTTCAACATGAAGCCGAAGGTGGTGGATGGCCAGCACGCGGAGTGCGGAGGAGCCATGGTGAGCAAGCTATCCAATGTCTCCTGGCCCAAAGGCACTTTTGTGGAGACAGTAAAGGAATGGCAGAAGCAGTGGTTCTACATCACAGAACCTCGCGGCACCACCTGGGCCGCGGCTGCTAAATTCCGCTCCGGTGCTCCCATGCGACTCACCTCCTAGGTCGAGAAGAGTCCGGAGTGGTGTTCACCTGACGAGCTGATAGCGCTGCAGACGGGCATTCAAAGCATGGTGACCAAGAACATCAAGCTCGTTGACGTCATCCAGGTGATGCTGGTCCGCCGGATTCTTCCGTGCCAGCGCCGAAGCCACCCTTTGTGGGAGTTCAATTCGAAGAAGCACCAGACCTTGGTAAGGCTCTTCGAGACTACTCATGAAGGCGCCTGGAAGTTGCTTTTTAAGGGCAACGAGAAGCCACCGACCACGGATTCAGACTGTGGTCATGATTGTACACACCCCGCCAGCAAGGTATGTTATTTCTGACGTATCCCCAACCTCATTGTTTCGAGGGTGATGTCTGAGCTTTTATTATGGTTCCTTCGGGACTGGATGGAGAGAGTGAAGCGGATCCAGTGTCCGGCTCCGCTGCCCGAAGAACCGGTCATCCCACGCCTAGCGGAGATGCTGGTGTCGGCGCCATACAAGGCGCCGGAGAAGAAGGCCAAGAAGAAGGCCCAGGGGGCCAAGAGTGGCCCCCGTCGCAAGGGCACTTCGGACGCGACGTCCGAAGATGACGAGGCCCATTCCTCTGTCCCTGATGACAACGATGAGGAGGAGGAGGAGGAAAACAACCCTCCTCCCGAGGAGAAGAAGAAGAAGAGGGCGGCCTCGGCACATCCGGAGGCGAAAGCGCCCAAAAAGGGGAAGGGCGCCCCAGCGGTCAACACCGCGTGGGACATTGACAGTAGTCCGGAACGGTGCCCCCGCACTAAGCCCCAGGCCGCATAGTAAGTGACACGGCTTATTTATGCGCACATTTAGCCCTTTCTCTTTATTATTGTAATCATGGTTAACTACACCATTGCAGTCCAGTCCGTGACCTTATCCAGCGATCCTCATCTGGAGGTTTGTTGGCTCCATCGGAGATGGCGAGCCAGTCGCCACCGCCTGCTTACTCCCCAGGGGCCAGGCACGACACCGAAGTGCTGTCCCAGAGGACCGCTCCGAAGGGAGGAACCCAGGACGTTGTCCGGGAGGCGCCACAAGGCGAGACCTCCACTGCCAGACACATCGAGGAGACGATCCCCAGGAGAGGGCGAAGAGGGCCGTATTCAGTTCGGCCCTCAGCCGAATATGATTTCGGAGACCCATATGGCTCCGGAGTCGGGCGAGTAGCCCCCTTTGAAGGAGGGGGTGTGCCGCTTCCGCCGGTGGCTCCCGTCCATCCGGGGGCGCCAGATATCCTGATGGAGGCGCTGCGAGGTGCCTCCGTTATGGACGAGCACCGTGTTCTCATGGGCGTGGTGATCGAGAAGGTTCAGTCCGCCAAGAGTGGATTGAACGAAGCCTGCAGCAACCTGTTGACAGGTTTCGAGGTAAATGACATAAAAATAAAAATAAACCATGTAGTCAGTAGCCCCTGAGACACTGTCCGGTGTTCGGCGAGGAGGACCGGACAGAGGATCAATCATCTGTTGCAGGAGACTAACGTAATACGTATGCATAAGCAGGCGTAGCTGTTGGCCGCAACCTCGCATGCTGCCGAAGTCTCTGAATTGAGGCAGAGGCTAGGGTTCGGCTCCAGGAGAAGCGAGGTGAATAACGACTTGCTGTGTGTTCGGAAAGCGTAGGCGATGTATATTGACTGTAGTGTCGTAATATGTGCAGGAGCCGCGACCGAGGTCGAGGCCCTGAGGAAAGCCCTGGGCGAGGCCGAGGAGAAAGCTGTCCAGCGGCAAGCCGCCCGTAAGAAGCTCGAGGCCCGGGTCAAGGAAATCCGGCAGGAGCTCCAGGATGCGGTGAAAAAATGTGAGTCCTTGGAGCATGATGCGTCGGCTCAAGGGGCCGAACTCACCAAGGCTCGTCAAAGCTCGGAGACCGCACGAAATGAGGCCCAGGCCGCCCTCCAGGAGATTCAGGAGGCCAAGAAGGTCACGGCGGGTAAGGCTTTTAAGATGCAAAGCAAGTGTGCGGCGAAGCAGTACCTTTTACTAACTCCGTTCGGAGTTCCCCAGGGGCTTTTGCGGATGTACCACGCAGCGTATTAGACGTTGCGGAGTTCTATCGAGCCGAAGGAGGAGGTTCTACTGAGAGGCTATTCTGGTCGTGGTATGCGACGCCAGAGCATCCCGTGTCCTTCACCGATCAGCTAAAGCAGCTGGTGGAGCTGCACCGGGTGGCCGAACTAGCCATGAAGGATGTGATGATCTGGCTATGGCCAGCCGAAGCTATGCCCGGTAGGTACTTCGGACTCGTGAGGCGTCTGGTGGAGCCCTGTCCGTGGCTGGACGTCGTCAAGCACTCTGCCTGAATTGAAGGTGCCCGTATGGCCTTCGCTCGCTGCAAGATGTGGTGGGCGAAGATGAACGCTGTTGAAGTTGCCAGCGGGCCGCCGGAGGGCAAGGAGCACCGCGCACCCGAGCGATATTTTGCAGTTTTCGTAGAGGGGTCTCGACTTGTGGCGGCGCAATGCTCGCAGGACATTGTATTTGAATAAATGTTGCCCTTGCCTTGTATTATGGGAACAAAGCTGGTTTTTGTAAAATAATTTTATTATGCTTTGAATTGTTTCCTCCTGTGCGGCTGTGTTATTTGCAATCTGAGGGTTGGCCAGTCGTCAGCTTCTGCCCTCGCGTAGGTAGTACGGAGGTGTTCGGGATGGATTCTAAACAATCTTGATCGAATTATATGGTCCTTTGGAAGAGTTGTTTAGCGCAACGAACAACGCAATCGGACTGTACGGCTTAAACGCCCTCACTTAGCCTTAGGAGTTTTATAATTAAGCAAGTGCGCAGCCCCTGGTCCAAGCCAGGGTGATGTCAGCATCTGACCGGGAAGTGTCGATCCTTCGCATGGCGCGGAAAAAATCTCCAACGATTTTGTAACCCTCGCACAGCTGACCGGCTCTCGCCGTAACCCTTTACTACCCTAGCCGATAGAGCGGAACGTAGGGTAGCAAACACAGGATCCGGGCAACCCAACTATTGACCAAAGACATGATTCGGATCCAATGCATATAATGCTAAATTCGGGGTGCCGAACTTATGTATAAGAAGTGTTCGGACTTTGCTGCCGTATTGTGGGGCGATAAGTAGCCCCTGGCAAATATCAAACGTACCGAAGAGTATCGATGTAGCAAGTAAGCAGATCGAGATAAAACAAAGGAAGAAGCGAAAACCACAGAAACTGGGCCACGAACCATTTTTATTATAACTCGATGGATACGTCAAGGCGTATCTTGTACAGATGGTGCGAGAAGTATCCGGGCTATTTAACATGCCGGAATCAGTAGGGTGCAGCGTGTGGGTCCTGGGAAATGAGCATGAATACCGTCAAGAAGAACGTATAAAGGTTACCCTACACACCTGTGTTGCTTGCCTTCGTTGTGTGCCAATCCTTCCAAAGGACTCACGGTCAGGCCCGTGGAAAAAGGAACCTGAAACAAGAAAAAGGTAAAAGTACGGGTGTCCGGGATCTGTCTGGCCGAACTGTAGACCCCGGGTTATCTTGTGCCTCCGTCGATGTCCATGGAATTTTGAGTGCGTAAATGTGTACGCGTGGTACGAATGCCACTGCCTCATTGGAACTGGGACGGAGGCCGAATTGCTAGTCGAGCTCTTGACGAGCCGCGTCGTCCTGTTGCAGTGAAGTCCGGAACCTCTTAATGATGTCTGAGGGCTCGACAGCCGTACTATGGTGCTGCTTGAGAAGGTCGCTCTGTACTTCTGCTGCTAGGGCGGCGGTGTGCTCCTCTGTTCGGAGGGAGCGTGCCGTATTTCCATTGAATGTTATGACGCCGCGTGGACCGGGCATCTTGAGCTTGAGATAAGCATAGTGTGGCACTGCGTTGAATCTACCAAACACGGTTCGTCCGAGCAGTGCGTGATAGCTGTTGCGGAAGGGGACGATATCGAAGATTAACTCTTCGCTTCAGAAGTTGTCCGGAGAACCGAAGACCACCTCCAGCGTGATTGAGCCCGTACAGCGGGCCTCTACGAAGAGGTGGCCGTCCAACGTCCGGTGAATGGCGGGTCTTGGCCTTGCTCCTTATCGGCATCATCGTCCATACCATCGATGTCTTCGGAGCCATATTCAAGCATGTCGGTTAAGTCATCAACGGTGGCTATGAAGTGGGTGTCGGGTGGGGAGCAAAATTCTTCGTCATCCGTCTCTAGCTCGAACCGGACGTAATTCGGCTGTGAGTCCTTCTCACTACAAAAAAATACACTTCCGTGATGATACGTGTTTGTCACAGTAGGTCGCGTTTTTTGTCATGCATGTACATCCATGACAAATTTATGACAGAATCAAGATAGTCATACATGTGCTGTCGTAGAAGTGTTCCATGACATTACCAAAATTATCATCACGGAAGTGTCCACTTCCATGACGATAAATCGCGCGTCACAGAAGTGCTTTCGTCAAGGGTGACCGACACGTGGCATCCACTGTAACGGAACGTCGTTAAGCTATCGGGTCGGGTTTTGGATCCGATAACCCGTTAACAGCCCCGACCAATGGGGATTTTCCACATGTAAAATCATCATTGGCCGGAGGAAACACGTGTCGGCTCATCGTTGGGACAGATGTCATCCACTCATTGGACAGATGGCGCCTATGATACGTCGACACGTGGCATGGCCCAACAGAGGCCCATTCCTGTGAAAAGGCCGGCCCGTTTGACTTGGTCAAAAGGTGGCGGGCCGGCCCATGGAAAGCCTGTTAACGGCCTGTTCGCATATAGCCCATTTACAGCCCGCTAACCCAAGGCCCGTTACGCCCTATCTGAATTAGGCCCAGTAGCGTCATCTGGGCCATCCAATATGATTCCAGCCCGTTTTCACTTCTGGCGCATGTATGGCCCATGACGTCTTTCGGCCCATATGAGGCCCTATGTAACTCTTGGCCTATTAACGGCCCGTGGTGAAACTGGCCCGTAATGAACAGTGTATCACTTTACACCCATTAACGGCCCGTGGTGAAACTGGCCCGTAATGAATAGTGTATCACTTTATACCCATTAACGGCCCGTTATTCCGTTGGGCCGTTTCCAGCCCATGTCATCTTTCGGCCTTCTCAGAGCCCATTTATTCTTGGGCTCATTTCCAGCATTCGTTTACTTACGGCCCGTTACTGTCATTTTCTGCTTGTGGGCCAAATTCAGCCCGTGGTTACAGTCGGCCCGTTTGTGGTCCGTTAATACGTTGGGCCGTTTTCATAGCGTCATCAAATACGGCCTATTAACGATGGTCCGTTATGGTCGGCCCATGAACGGACGATTCCAACTCTAGCCCGTTTACGGCCATAATGTGGCCTGTTATTGGCCCATGTTTGGCCAATCGATCATACGGCCCGTATAAGGCCCATTGATGATACGGCCCGTAGAAGGCCCATTGTTTCTACGGCCCGTAGAAGGCCCATTGTTTCTACGGCCCATAGAAGGCCTACTGTTTCTACGGCCCGTAGAAGGCCCACTGTTTCTACGGCCCGTAGGAGGCCCAGTGTCACTACAGTAAATATTAGCCCATGGTTATTGTGGCCTAGTTTTAAAAAAGGGATAATTAGATTTATGCCCCTAGTTGTGTCCCACTCGTCTGTTTTACCCCTAATTCCCAAAAGTCACAGGTTCTGTCCAAGTCACTTTGCTCCTATTATACTTTTGCCCTTTGACCGTTTTGACCATCAGTTTGAAAACTTCATAACTAATTCATACTAAATCAGAAAAATGCGAATAAGATACCAAAATGTTCAGAAAAACATCACCTATATGTTAGTGTCATTTGCATTCATGAAAAAGTGTTGGAAAGTGCCCATCCGAGTTTTAGCTCTTATGCTACCACCATGAATAGTAAAATCTAAAAAAGTTCAAAAAAATTAAAAAAATTGGTGGCAAAGAATGACAAATGTTTTAAGTGTCTGCCAAGTTTCATCAGGGAATAACATTCGTGGGTGCCGCGGCAAAAAAACAATCAGCACTCCAAAATAGATTATTTTTTTGCCACGACTTCCATGAATGTCGTTCCCTAATTAAATTTGGCAAGCACTTAGAACATTTGTTGTTCTTTGCCACCATATTTTTTTTGAATTTTTTTGATTTTTTTAGAGTTCACTATTCATGGTGGTATCAGAAGAGCTAAAACTCGGATGTGAACTTTCCAACACTTTTTTCATGAATGCAAATGACACTGACATATAGGTGATGTTTTTTGAACATTTTGGTATCTTATTTGCATTTTTCTGATTCAGTATGAATTAGTTATGAAGTTTTCAAACTGACGGTGAAATGGTCAAAGGACAAAAGCATAAGAGGAGCAAAGTGAATTGGACAGAACTGGTGACTTTTGGGAATTAGGGGTAAAATAGACGAGTGGGACACAACTAGGGGCATAAATCTAATTATACCTTTAAAAAATAGGTTATTGCTGCCACTAGCAAACCGCGGAAAAAGAACTGCACTGACTACAAGCAAACAAATAAACAAGCCAACAAGGAAATAAATAAGCAAGCAACTTATGCTAGGCTATCACCGCTATTACACATATTACATCCACTGGGCATCAAAGTTCGCCACCGGTGATCATAAAGCGCAACGAAGAAGCAGATTACAAAAGCTGGGCACCATTGCAGCGTAAAAAAATAATACTGAACCGAGACCACTTCCAATACAGTTCAAGAAAGGTTAACCTTGCGGGGGAACTACTGCGCAAGCTGCTGAGCAAGGCTGTGAGACCGGCCTAGCATCTCGGTCATAGCTTCCAGGTGTAGCTGTTTAGCGATGAGGTTCTCATTGGTGTTCTCCGCAATCTTTCTTAGAGATAGGACTTCAAGTCGAAGTTGAGTTGCAGAATGCCTTTCTGCTAGAACTTGGGACTGAAGAAGTCGAACTGATTCAGACAACGAATTCTGTGAGCTTGTTTGACTGTTAGTCTCAAGTAACTTGAACACTGCATCAAGACAAGACTTTGGGGTTGTCTCGCTATCTTCAAGATGTTTTGCCTTCTTTGCTGCAATATATGTTGGGTTTGTCTCACAGCCTTCAGCAGACTTGTGCATGCCATCAGGCATATCACCCTGAAACAAAGCAGAGAGATGCCAGGTTTTGCACATGTATAAACAAAGATGATAACTGTTCTGTCAATTCTATCCAATTTCAAATTAGAAAATAAAGAGTAAGTTCAAAATATCAATATCATAATTTGGCATTGTTCATAATGCGGGGAGCTTCACCACACTACTGGATTACCATGTCAACATAACAAGCATAGATGAAGGGCAAACAAAATCATTGTATCTATTTTGGATAATGTGCATGGCATGTTGTTCATATCATCAGCCACATCAGTAAGATAAAATAGGAGATGACAAGGTGCAAACGTGGGCTGCTTCACCACACACTGGATTATAGATCCACAAAAACAAGCATACATATAGGGAGTATTAAGTAATGTGCATGGTATGAATAAGGAATTTGGTTTTATAAGTAAAACTTAGAACTTATGGTTCTTACGAACATGCATTTTGGTAGAAACAACAAACTAAACAGCAGTAAACGATAGGGAGTATGAGCAAATTAAACAGCAGTTGAGGATAAAGGCTTTAGAAGGACTGACTTACATTAACAGTTAACACCGGCTTTATAATGCCCTTCTCCATGTCAGGGGAAGGATAACTCAAGAATTTCAGCACAGAATCTTCTTCATAAGCATTGCCTGTACTCTACATTTTGTAGAGAGTAATTATAGATATGATAATACTGGAAGGGATAGAGGATAATGAAGCTAAGATGCAGATTGATGCTACATAATCAACTACCAATCCCTGGAAGTACAAGCGTTACAGGACAAAATGTACTGACAAGAGCAATGGGCTACACTTATGCACTGGCATTGTCTGTGTATTCTACTTGTTGGTAAGATTAAATATAGATCTGATCTTTTTTAGTAAATGGTGGGCGAGGGAGATAAGATGCAGAATGCTACAAAATGAACCAATCCCTCTTCCCATAATACAAGAGTGTTTTGAACACTGGTGTACTGTACAAAACGTTCTTATATTATGGGACGGAGGGAGTAGCTGTTAATGTAAGTACAGTGATAGACCACGTTCAGTCCTTACAAGAGGACTGCAGAGCTAAACCTCTTCAAAAGCATTGGGTTGATTTTAAATTTATGTAAGAGTCCATACGGATTTTATAATGTCCAGCAAATGGACGATTACAAGGCTAACATGTGCAGTGATGCTACATAATCAAACAGCTATGAAAGTAAGTATGGTCATACAGGGCAAGAGGTACTCACAAGAGCAATGCAGTGTGCAGTATAGTTGCGAGATTCTATGGTCCCTTGAGAAAGATTGTTCTTTTGCTAACAGTTTTCGTACAAGTGAGACATTAAGGCAAATGCGGAAATGTAGTTCAAATTGTGATGTGATATCATAAACAGTACCTTACGCTGCAGCCGAGACCAATGTGTAACAAGATTATTCCAGTCACCGTCGGATAAATGTAGCACCGGAGACTTTACAGAAATTTCATTTAGAGGCTTGCCATCGAAGTGCGCTTGCCTCAGGTAGGAACGATACTTCATCAACGAGTGCTTGAAAAGCGCAACCAACCCTTGCTCGTCATCACAATCCAGTTTGCTCCTCGCCTATTTAAAAGAATGAAATCTTGTGTCTTCTGTCAGCAGAAACATATGTAGTAATGACCATGAATAACATTAGTACATTACTTACGCGTAAGTTGCGGAGGAAGATTGGAAATTGTTCTGTGTCTGCGGTATAATCTTTCCATGAAGGAAAGATGCGCACAAAGTTCCTGACAACAACATAAGCTTCGTCTTCTAAACTGGGAAGAAATGGAACAGGGGTCATATTTGCTGCAATTGGGGCTCTCTCTGGTTCGAAAAGGGATTTGGCAACTGGATTTGGTGTACTCTTTGCTGGAATGGGGGTTTTGCGTCGTACAGCTAGTGCTATGTCAACTGGCATAATCATACTGTTTGCTGCTGTTGGGGTCTGCTGAGTTGGGGCATCAGAAATGACCAGTGTAGTAGGGCTAGAGTCTGCTAGAGTTGGGGTATTTTGTGGGTCAGGTGATATTGCAACTACACCTAATGGGCTATTTGATTTATCAGGTGCCACTACCTTTTCCAAATACTTTGCTTGTGCTCCTCCACGATCAGCAATCACCCTCTTCCTTTTGAACGTCTTATACACAAGAACAACATTTGAATGGATAAATATGGTATGATGACAGATGGAATATGTACTGAAAATGGATAGGCAGGGCGTATTCACATACACGATGTGTAAACTAAGCTAATGGCAGTATAACAAAGTAGAAGCAATGCAAAGCATCAGTTGCAAGATATGTGCGAGCAATGTAACCTTGGAAAGTTAGAGCAAGTACCTTCATGGGTGAATAAGATAGGGCATCTTCCTCTAAGTCCTCCACTAGGGAGCTACATTGACTTAGGTCTCCCTCTAGCTCAGAATCACTGTTAGGATCATATTCTGAGCATGAATCTGTAGGTGGAGAGCGTTTGCTTTGCATTGCATCCAGACTTGATTTCAATCCCTTAATGCAAAGTTTGACAGCCATGGCATTGTTCTGCTTCATTCTTTTCATGCGCGCAAGCTCATAATCATTATGATGCTGTTCAGAATCTGAGATTCATGAAAACATAAAAAGTAGTCAGATTATCTATGGAATGCATTGCGGATTCAACTCGGAGAGTGTCTCCCTATAAACCCCTGCATATGCAAAGTTCACCTCCCCAACCGCGCTGACCAGACCACACACAGAAATACAAACCCCTTATGTCTCTATAACATGCAGGCACACATTTCAAAACTGAAGTAGGAACATTAGAATCATATGAAATTCGTATTTGAACAAATAAACTAAGCAATTATGAGTGGCGTAATGTTTAGCTTCAAGGGTGGAGTGTTGGTAGTGCGACACAAAGCAAGTAGGCAGATTGTATTCCATGTAAAAGATCGAAACCTATGTAAAAGCTGGAAATGACACTTTCTTTATATACAATGCAGTGTTCGTTACCCACACATGATGGAAGAGATCACATAGAGAAATACTATTCACTCATGTCTACGGTTCCAGTATTTAGAAACAGGGTGGTCCACCCTAAAAGAATATTGACAACAAATATGACAAGGCAAGCATAGATGTAGTGAATCAATCATTTACTTGTGAGCTTACTAGGACAAGTATGCAGAATTGTAACTGCAGTAAGAGACCGTCCAAAATCTGAATGAAGAAGTTTGTCTAGCATTTATTGTTTGCAACTAATCGACGTGAATAATTGGATATTATATCGAATGAGTAAGAAAGACAAGTAAAATTGTCAACAAACCTGGCTTGCAGTAGTAATCTGGGTCAATGTCACTACGACCAACAATCCAAAATGACTAATTTCTGTTCCGAGGGCCGGAATTTTGAAAACCATGTGAACTTTAGAGGTACTAAAGATTACCGAAATACATCTGAACCATTAAGTGTAGGTAGCACTGAGCACACAACAAACCCTAATGACAGTCCTGCCTAATGAGTAATGAATCAATTAGAAAATGGGTGATAAGGAGTGGCTGCTGAGTGTTGAGGACGTATCTGAGGATAAATCGGGTTGGCTGGGTGGGTGCTGCATGCCTAAGCCCTGAACGGACTGGGAAGGTAGGCATGGCGGCGCGCCCGGGCAGCGGTGACGCTGTTGGGCGAGCGGCTCCTGGCCTCTTGTTAGTCCGGCGTCTCCTCCTAGAGTCATGTCGTCCGGGGACGGCAAGTCGCCGGCGAGGCAGGTGGCTGGGGGCGAGTAGAGATCGGAAGGGCGCAGCAGAACAGAGGGGAATCGGGGCCTGGGACGACCCAAAATCCCAGGGTGGGCCGGCCCACCGTGGGTACCCTGTAGAGATACACACCCGAGCAGCGAACATGCATTTTCGAAACTAATTTAGGAACATTTAGCTGACCAATTAAACAACTCTGTTTTAATAATATCATATTCGTATTTGAACAACTAAGCTTGTTTAGCTTGATGGCTGGAGCAGTGTTATTATGACACGAAGCACGTATTCTAATCGTATAGTGATCATAAAAGGGGGAAACTCTAAGCATATTTTTTTAGCAAAAGAGGGTTTCCCCTCCGATTTCTATTAAAGAAACCACCACGGAACCAACATGATCAATTAAACCCTAAGCATGATCAATTAAAACATATTATGGCTGTGCCATAGCAGATTTGAAGCTGCAAACCGAAGAAATGATATTTAGCATCCATTGTTTGCTTCGAACTAAGAACTAAATTTTAAGAGCTGAAAAGAAAGTAGAGTAGCCAAGTTAAGATCTATTTTCTGGTTGAGATCAAAAAGTTGAGGAGATATGAAGTACCACCTCTCTTGCGGCGCCGTGTAGGCATCGGGGGTGCGATGCTTGTCGGTGGCGTTGAAGCAGATTTGCGACGGTAGACGGGTGCATCGGGGGATAAGTCCCGTTGCGGTGGAAGAGCAGGTCGTGTGAGCGACCCCGGCAAAGAGGACGACGGCGCCGATGAAGCGAGAGGACACGATGCAACGCTATTGGTCCGTCGCCGTGGATGAGAAACGTCCATCTCTAGCAGTGGACGACGCGGTCTTAGTAGGCGCTCTGGCATGGTGGAGGACGGTGGCGATGGATGTGGTGGAGGACGGCGGCGATGGATGGGGTGGCGGACGGAGGCTGGTGTGGGGATGGGGTGTTCTAGCGCGGATGGTGTATGAATGGGAAAATGGAGGGAAAGGTACGGGGAACCATGTTTTTGGGACGCGCCTGTCTGAAATATGGGAAAGTTACGAACTTAGCCCCCGTTTAAAATTTGGACGTCTCGTCGGTTGGGGATAGGACGGTAATCTCGCATCTCGCCAATATTTGCCCAGAGCGATTTTGGGCGAGGAGAGGGTGGTTGGAGCCCACGGTGTATGAACGGGGCTGACAGGTAGGGCGGTTGTGTCACGTCTGAGTGAAGTTACAAACCTGCCCCTATTGAAAATATTTGCCTACATCGATTTCGGCCGAGTCGAGTTTGTTTTGCCGCCCACCGTGTATGAATGGGGAATGGAGGGAGCAACAGAGGTCTTTCGGACGAGCTTGAATCAAATGAGTTTTGCCGCCCATGTTTGACGCCCACCGTGTCGGAAGCTCAGAGGCGGTCGTGTCACGTCTAATTGAAGTTACTAACCTAACCCTATTTAGAGCAGTGGAAATCGGGCCGATGGATTGTCCGTGTAATGGGTAGACAGTAATTTCCATCTCCCAAACACTTGGCTTCGGGCAGCCGATGTGGGAGTGGACATTTTGCTGCTTCTTTCGAATTTTGGGACAATAAGCATCCACGTTTACCCTGGCAACTAAATTCGAATCCATTTTGTATTCCTATATGAATCTTTATAAATCATTCTATGTGTTTTTATATATCTTCAAAAGGACGACAAATATGTATTCCACTGTCATATATGAATATGGTTTACAAATGTCGATACTCAAATTCAGAAACTAGAATCCAGTTTAAGGTGAATTCGAATATTTGGAACACTTCATGTCCAACCCAAATGTCACACGCGGCATAATGTGTACTCCCATTTAGATATGTACACAAGCGACGTATCAAGATTCAAATACCGAGTCAATCAACCAAGGATGTACAGAACTAACAGACATATAAACACTTATAGAGTATATGGATCAATAATATCAACTAACATACATAAGCCAGGCCGCTGTACTTTTTTTTTGGCTACAACAACATCCTTTTTTAGCCAGCATCTTGGCCCTTTCCAATGTGTGCCACTTATGGTCCATCTATACTACAACTATTGCTGAATGCACATTCAGCCCGATTGGCATATTTGTAGGTCTGGCACAGCAATCCAAATGAAATGTCTCCGAGTCTTATCAATTGATACAGACTTGTGCTCAAATAAAATTACAAACCAAAAAACAAAAAAACAATTATTACATGATCTCTAAAACAAATGGTTTGATTGATTACATGAGCAAACAACACAAAGGTTATTCAACTATGGAAGGAACATTTCACCTATGATTTACCAAGTAGGAATTTAATTTCCTTTTTTCCTTCAGGACCTTAACAATCTGGTCAGTCTCAGCTTCCTTCGTTTTGAAATCCACCAAAAATATTTAATGGTTGTCTTGAGTACTGCTTGTGATTGTGCTGTTTGCTTCCTCAACATGTCAACTTCATCTCTAAGTGCAGAAGCAGAATCTCTTTCTACCACTAGTTTAGCCTCTAGAGCATCAACAGTTGGCAATTCATAATGCACGATTGGGCCGGTGCCACTGCTGTGGGATGATGCAACGTCCATGGGGACCTCGCTCTTTGATCTTGGGCCAACCTGTTTTGCCATTAAAGTTCTGATTGGATTCAAAAAAGTTGAAGTTAGCAAAACATTTCAACTGGGAGTTATAACAGCAAACCAGTTAAACAAACAAGGAATTAAAGAGTTTCAATTGGATGCTGAAAAATAGTTATTAACATCATTGTAACCCGCTGTTGCAGCAGCAAAGCAGTTAAACAAACAAGTAGATATTTAAGTTAAGGAAAACAGATAATTCTTAATAGTAAGTATCAAACACATAGATAGGCGCAGTCTACAATATGATTAACAGACTGTGCCATTATGTAATCAATAGCAAACTAAATTAAGCCAAGCAACGTAATTGAACAATTTTGCAATAAGTGGCTAACTAAAATTCTGAGAAGCAGGTAACTGAACTTACGCTAGTTCTTTGTACAGGCACACTGCAACTTCTTTTTCGCTTACAAGCTTGTACGAAGGAGTCCATGGCATCAATTGCTTGGATACACAGTCCCAATACTTTTGGCATATAGAGATCTAAGCAATCTACAATAGGATGAAAAGACTGGCATCCTTCACATTATTGGCGAACTCAGTTCATAGAAACAAGCAATTCAACCATTCTGTGGGTAAATCAAAAGCGTCACTGGAATATTTTTCACTATCCAATCATACACGCAAAAAGGGGCGACGCCACCATAGGGGCTGGTATGGGCGGCCGCCTCAGGTGGCTGGAAAGTGTGCACCTAGTTTGAGTCGTCCAGGTTGGCCCATGCTAGTTTTGTTCGTCCCAACGCACGAGCAGGCAATGTAAAAAATGAAGAAAAATGTTTCAATTTGGATGGGCCAATAACATAAGTGCAAGGCAGGCCCTATAGCAGGCTCGCGGCCCAAACGAGTGCCTCCCATATCGATCGACAGCAGGAAAAATCCCAATTCATTCGCTCCAGCCTCCAGTCTGGTTCGCTCCTAACCTAGCCGTCGCTGGACAGACCGACACAGCACTTCCTCGCGCCCTCGTTGGAGGGCGGTCGCCAGGCTTCAAGCGAACGGAAGGACAAGAAGATGAAGATCCAACCCTGGGGGGTAGCCTGCGTGGGAGGCAGCGGCGGCAGCACGGGCATGGCATCGAGCTTGCGCAAACGGACAGTCGTAGCTCGCAAGAGTAGCATGCGCAACGAGCAGGTACATCACATCCCTGATTATATCTAATTCAACTCTTCAATTTCTGGCCAATAGTTAAACCTAACAGTGTTGTAAAACTGCCTGTATGTAGGTAATCTATGAGAAAATGAAACCAATTTCTACTTATTTTATAACTCCCCCAATCAATACTGAACTGACTGAATCTGATGTATCTAATCAAGTTTCCGGTGCAAACATACAAGCTCATGTTGTTCTTGAGCCTGAAGTGTCTAATGAACAGACTGCTAATGAAGGATTTGATACAAACATTTTACATGCTCCTGGTGATGAACATATAGTGTCAAATGAGGGATCTAATGCAAGCATTTTGCAAGCTCATTGAAGGATTTAGTGTCTAATGATGATCAACTATGTTGAGAGAGACAGAGATTTGCAGGCATTGATGACAAGCAAATTATAGTGCATTTTCATAGCTTGAGGAAACGTCGAGGCCATCTACAAGAAAGTCCCCGTATCATGACAACATAACATAAATACTTTTCTAATCTGTTGTTTGAAACTATTGCCATACTTGTGCAGGATAGATATATTGATATGCAGTTTGCGCACTGATTATACGTGCAATTACACTTCGATATTTTCATCCAGAGAACGAATAATTCAAGCAGGTACAGACCATGTTTGTAGTCCTTGTACACCATGTTGCATTTTTTGTTTTTTGGTGCTTGCATCATTTAGTGTTTATAATCTGAACTACTTTGGATCATTAGCTGGTTTTCAAAGTGCATGTAGCTTCACATTTCTCAAGTTATGTTATTTTCCAGAGTGCAAGTGCCTTCGTATTTTTTAAGTTAAATGTTCGCCCCTGGTAACTTGAATTCGTGGATCAGCCACTACACACAAATCATACAAGAATGCCAGTACGAATTAAATGAAATGCAGGGACTTACGCTAGCTCGTTGTACAGGCTCACTGCAGCTCTGCTTGCGCTTGGGATGTTCCATGTACAAGTCCATGTTACCACTTGCTTGGATGTGCAGGCCTTGTGCTCCTTGCATCCCCCTTTGCATTTTTGACATAGCGAATGGTTGATCAAATAAGAGGAATCGACCTTGATGTTGTACCGGAGGACAGATACTTACAAGGTTATACGGGTGTGCATGATTTGTACCAGATCCCGTAGCGCCATCATGCTTCGCTAAAAAATGGATTTGCTTGTTTCAGATGATATCTCCAGAAGAAATAAGATTTAAAGTCAGAGTTGCATAGGCGTGTAAGCTAAGAGAGCAGTGAAAGGATATCCAAACATCGTCGGAACAGTGCACAAGGGAGTGATGTGTGGATACCTAGTTCGGGACGGCGTTTGGGCATGCTCGCCTAGCTAGAGTGCGGGCCACTTCAGAGCCGTTGAGGGTGATGCGCTGGCATTGGCTGGCCGCGCACGGATGCAGATCTTGAGTGGCAGCGGAGCGCTACGATGCGGTGGACAAGACCGTTGGTGAAGCCCCAACGGCCTCGGGGGGCGAAGGTGCGACGATGTGCTCGGTGAAGTAGCCCCGGTGAGCTGGGAGACGGCGTCGGTGAAGCGCACCTGATGCGGTGGCACTCAGTGTGTGTGAGGCATGTCGGTTACGGCGGCCGACGTTGTCGGTGGACCACCCGGTGCGGTGGACGAGGGCGTAGATGAGGTAGCTTCAGTGCGGTGGTGAAGCGCGACCGTCGTCTTCGTCGTCGTCGTCCGGCACAGAGGTGGGGAACGGTGGGGAATGAGACGAGACGAGGGGCGATTCGAGGGTTGGCGGCGAATTAGGGATTTGAGCAATCTAGGTGCGGAAGGGGACGGTGGAGAAGAGAGCTTTTGCAGGGCTGGAATTGGGGCCGCCAGATATTTCAATCCGAAACATGGAAGCGCGAACTTATATTGTCGTCGTCCTTTTTTGGGGGGGAGGGGGGTGGGTGCCTGGGTCCAACGCGTCCGTCCGACACACGCGACCACCCCGACAGGACTATGCTTCGGTGCCTTAAGGCACCTGCCTTTGTGTCCATGACATGTGGGCCCAACAGGTGGCTGGCCCACATGTCAGTGACCCAAAGGCAGTAGCCTTTGAAGCACCGAAGCAGCGTCCACCCCGACACGACCCTTGTCTGCCTGGTGCGCCTACATTGGAGAATGCAAACGAATCTTCTTTCATTTGCAAACGAATATGTATGTATTACCGTGCCCGTGTTTTCCTTGCAATAATTAGTCATTCGAAACGAGATACTCCATCCATTCACTTTTGTAAGTCGTTTCAGACAACTTAAATTGAACTGTTTTGCACATAGTCTGAAATGTCTTCAAGGTCTTATAAAAGTGAACACAGGGAGTACTATAAATTAAATAATGAGGTGTTATTTGAAAAAATATCGAAACGGAACCCACGCTAACGTGGATTAGATTGTGTGTCACATAATTAGCTATTTGAATTAGAGTGTGTGTCACGTAGTTAGTTATTTGAATTAGAGTGTGTGTCACGTAGCGATCTCCAATTCTAACGTGGATTTCGCATTTCACTGTATCCACGGTACTTTTTTAATACAAATTCATATGTATATGATGAACACCATGGTAGTGAGAAAACTTTTGGATGGATTCAAACATATGACCCTCAAAATAGCACAACAAACTGAGTCAATGTCAACTTTTCGAAACTTAGTATGGCACGAATTCGAAATAATTACCCGTATGCCTGGTCCTCGGTTCAAATCTTACAATGTACACCGAATTGAAACATCGATATTAAGTGTCGTACTATGTACATTCAAATGTTGTTTTTAGCCCCCCCCCCCCCCCGCACAAACGCTACATACTTCCTGTATCAGTCAATCTTCCTCTCCTAACCACCTTAGGAAGCTATCGGTTTCCAACACACGTTCATTCTTTCTCTCCATGTTTCAATCTCTAAGTCTCTCAACTACACAACCCCTTTTTCCACTCTGTTACCAAATGTATTTACCTCACACACCCGCCATTGCACCCCATGCCGACCTCTCTCTCTCCCCCTCTCCCGCTCACCCTCTCACGCTAAATACATGCATTGCCTATCTTGCCCCCCAACCTCTCGTGCGCACGCACGCACGTTGTATATCTAGGTCACTCCCTCGAGACTGTCTCACTCTTTCTTCCGCACGGCAGGCCACACTCGCTCAATCTCGCTCTCTTTATCTGAGTCTCGTTTAACCTCGTTTTCTTTCACACACAAATGATATATCTCCCTGTCCGGGCCTCGATCGACACACTCTATACTCCCTCACGCAGAGTGTCTATCTAGGTCAGTCCATCCAAGCCACCGCCACTCTTTCGACCTCATGGTGGGCCACGCTCACTCAATATCTCTCTCTCTGTCTGTCTCTCTCTCCGTATGTCTCGATTGACCTCGCTCTTTCTCAGACAAAAACGATATATCACCATGTTTGAGCCCAATTCGACCTATTCACATTGTATAGTCTCTCACGCACATCGTCTATCTAGGTCACTCTCTCCAACCCGTCTCACTCTTTCGATCGCACGGCGACCCTATGTGATCAGTTGACCTTGCTTCCTCCCACGCACAAAATATATCTACACGTCTGTGACTGGATCATCTCTCAAGATCTATCTTACAGCCCTCACCCTTGCCAAAGAGCTCAATCGGACAATATCTCTCCAGAGCATATATATTTGTTCAATGAATGTCGGACCACACTCACTTTGTCTCTCTATCTATATGTCTCTCGATTGACCTCGCTTTTGTTGGGGAACGTAGTAATTTCAAAAAAAATCCTACGAACACGCAAGATCATGGTAATGCATAGCAACGAGAGGGGAGAGTGTTTTCCATGTACCCTCGTAGACCGAAAGCGGAAGCGTTAACACAACGCGGTTGATGTAGTCGTACGTCTTCACGATCCGACCGATCAAGTACCGAACGTACGGCACCTCCGAGTTCAGCACACGTTCAGCTCGATGACGTCCCTCGAACTCCGATCCAGCCGAGTGTTGAGGGAGAGTTTCGTCAGCACGACGGCGTGGTGACGATGATGATGTCCTACCGACTCAGGGCTTCGCCTAAGCACCGCTACGATATTATCGAGGTATAATATGGTGGAGGGGGGCACCGCACACGGCTAAGAGATCAATAGATCAATTGTTGTGTCTATGGGGTGCCCCCCTGCCCCCGTATATAAAGGAGCAAGGGGGGAGGCGGCCGGCCTAGGAGGAGGGCGCGCCAAGGGGGGAGTCCTACTCCCACCGGGAGTAGGACTCCTCCTTTCCTTGTTGGAGTAGGAAAAGGGAAGGGCGAAGGAGAAAGAAGGAAGGGGGCGCCCCCCCTCCATAGTCCAATTCGGACTAGTCCATGGGGAGGGATGCGGCCACCCTTTGGGGCCTTTCTCTCCTTTCCCGTATGGCCCATTAAGGCCCAATACGAATTCCTGTAACTCTCCGGTACTCCGAAAAATACCCGAATCACTCGGAACCTTTCCGATGTCCGAATATAGTCGTCCAATATATCGATCTTTACGTCTCGACCATTTCGAGACTCCTCGTCATGTCCCCAATCTCATCCGGGACTCCGAACTCCTTCGGTACATCAAAACTCATAAACTCATAATAAAAGAGTCATCGTAACGTTAAGCGTGCGGACCCTACGGGTTCGAGAACTATGTAGACATGACCGAGACACCTCTCCGGTCAATAACCAATAGCGGAACCTGGATGCTCATATTGGTTCCCACATATTCTACGAAGATCTTTATCAGTCAGACCACATAACAACATACGTTGTTCCCTTTGTCATCGGTATGTTACTTGCCTGAGATTCAATCGTCGGTATCTCGATACCTAGTTCAATCTCGTTACCGGCAAGTCTCTTTACTCGTTCCGTAATACATCATCTCGCAACAAACTCATTAGTTGCAATGCTTGCAAGGCTTAAGTGTTGTGCATTCCCGAGAGGGCCCAGAGATACCTCTCCGACAATCGGAGTGAAAAATCCTTCGGAGACACCTGTAGAGCACCTTTATAATCACCCAGTTACGTTGTGACGTTTGGTAGCACACAAAGTGTTCCTCCGGTAAACGGGAGTTGCATAATCTCATAGTCATAGGAACATGTATAAGTCATGAAGAAAGCAATAGCAACATACTAAACGATCGAGTGCTAAGCTAACGGAATGGGTCAAGTCAATCACATCATTCTCCTAATGATATGATCCCATTAATCAAATGACAACTCATGTCTATGGCTAGGAAACATAACCATCTTTGATCAACGAGCTAGTCAAGTCGAGGCATACTAGTGACACTCCGTTTGTCTATGTATTCACACATGTATCATGTTTCCGGTTAATACAATTCTAGCATGAATAATAAACATGTATCATGATATAAGGAAATAAATAATAACTTTATTATTTCCTCTAGGGCATATTTCCTTCAGCTTTCTCACACCGTATCTTCCACGCGTTGAAGCTACTACCTATCCATCCTCGCAAAGTCGGAGCTATTTACATTGCGAGGGGCACTCCAACCTTGGATTAATTTGTGTAGGCATTTATTCCGGTTGGTTTAGATTATATTTCGTAGCATTCGGCCCACAACTACTCTAAACACCGTTGCAACCCACGCAACTCCCATAGTTGATTTCCCTCTGGCTCGGTCATCGCTCTCTCGCACGTCCTTTCTCGCCTTCAACGTCGCACCATGGTATTATTGAAAAAACTATGTTGTTCTCTTTAAATATTATAAATAAGCTACAAAACTACACACCGATAGTCCACTTGGAATGGAACAAATTTCGAACCACAAATTAAAGTGCTACAAACTACACACCGAGGGGCCCACATGTCATGAAACAAATTTGTACCCATATACAAATTAAAAAATAAAGGACGAGGATCAAACATGCGACCGGGCCTTCAAGCCGCACGTCAATAGGCCGTAGAATAGCAATGTTTGTTGTACCCCCTTTGTTCACATAATGTATGTTTTTATATTACCACAGCCTAATTAATGGATAACATGTAATATTATTTTTAGTAGTATTCGCCTTCACTTACTGGTGGGTTCCATGTGTGCTCTCTCTCTCTCTCCTCCCCTTCTGCGTTTAGACGCGCGGGCAAATAAGAAGAACTCGCGGGCGATGTTGCCGTTGACCATATCTGGACGCGTTCACAAGTCACGGCACCAGTTTCACGTACTAGCAGCACTAGTCAGTGTGTACGTGCAATGCACGTTAATTTGGAAGTATATTAAGTGCATGCGGATATTAACTACTAGAACATTATTTGCGTGTTGTCATGTGATTAGCACTATTTTTGGCATGAAATTAACTGCACGCTAAACGTGTTGAGCGCTCGACATTGAAGCAGTCTAGGTCGTTGGATGACAAGGAATACATGTGGCTTGATGACGTTTTATATTTAATTTGATACGGCTCTAGCAGAACATTCAATCGATCAAACCATACATTTTGTTCAGTCTGACTCCGACTTTAAATTATACGACGATCGATATAAAATAAACGGAAATGATAAACGTTCGGATTTTAAGCATGGCAATCCTAACGTTTTTCATGGCAAATTTAGATTACGCGGCGGTGACGGGGGTGTCTCGCGGTGGGAAGCGGCTCCTCTGCCGTGCTCTGTGTGTCGTCGGGCCACTGACCGACGGCGACGGCGGCGTATTGCGCCGTTGTTGGCGTACTCCTGGACGTTGGCCTAGCTTCAAGGAAGGAAAAAATGTTCTGGACTTCGGAGCGAGTCAACTGGCGGGAGGAGGCGACTGGCGTTGGTGCAAGGAAGCGGTCGACGGCGGCCATCCATGCCGCTGAGGAGGGCACTGGCACCCGCGCGGGGACAGGCGCTGTCAACGGCGCGGCGGAGACATTCGTGTGCACGGGCACCGGCACGGGCGCGCATGTCATTGCACGCGCAGGCGCATGCGCTGGCACGTGCACGGGCACCAGCACGGGCGTGCACGTCAGTGCACGCGCAGGCGCATGCGCTAGCAGGTGCACGGGCGCGTGAAAGTCGGCGGGGACCTCGTGGAACCCCGTGGGATCAAGCTCGGCGACAATGGGCGGCTCCCAACCCATCAATGCCACGGGGATGGGGGCTGGCGCAGTCGGGGCGACGGGAGCCGGAATGGGAGCGGGGACAGGCGCGGCGTCTTCCCGCAAGGCCAGTTCAAGCTCGTCCCAAAGCGCCTTATGTTCTTGAGACTCCGGCTGGGTGTCTTCCTCAGGAAACTGGAACACTAAGGGCAGACCATCGTGATGCGGCATGGCGTACGTTTAGGTCAGGCTAGTTGGAGGTAGACGACAGGGGAATCGGAGAGGAAGAGAGAGGATTGTAGCGATACCGGGTAGTGCGGGGTTGATTTTAAACTGCGGCGTCGGCGACATTAAAAGTGGGAGCAGTTGGGACGACGGTGGGCGGCGGAGCCTGGTCAAAGGGCTCGCCTCCCGGTGAGCCTGCATAGCGGTCTGCTCGCACGCCTCCCTGACAGCCGGCGCAGCGGTCTGGTCGCATGCCTCCCGTCGACTCACACGCTTGCTCGGACAGCACCTGCCGATGAGAAGCGGGGACTCGTGGCGGCACGTAAACGCCCACGGTTTCAATAGTGAAAGCGTTCGCCTTAACGTGACAGGTCTTTGTTCCAAAATACCTTGGCTCTTCATTTGTGCAACTTGTCATAAGCAGCTTGTCTCAAATTGAAGAAAAAACTTTTAAAGTGCCGAACGAATCTATGTGTATGACAATACCCGTATTTTCCTTGCAAATACTAATCTCAACGTGGTAATTGATTTATGACGAGTAGTTGAATTAGAGTGAGTTTGTGATATAGTGATCTCAACGTGGATTTCACATTTCATGGTATCCCTAGTAAGTTTTCCAATGCAAATTCAAATTTAAAAGATGAACAATATGGAGGTGATGAAACTTTGTATGTATCAAGCATATGACCACACACACACACACAGAGACACACACGCACGAACACAACAACAATCAAATAAGTATAGTGCATCTATTTTTCCAAACCATGCATGTATGACACGAATTCAAAAATACTCCTTCTATTCCTAAATATTAGTCTTTTAGAGAGTTCAACAAGTGACTACATACGGAGCAAAATGAGTGAATCTAGACTCTAAAATATGTCTATATACATTCGTATGTGCCAGTCCATTTGAAGCCTCTAAAAAGACTAATATTTAGGAACGAAGGGAGTAAAATGTAAGACATCCATGGTCCTCAGTTCAATATTTAAAATGAACATGAAACTGAAACATGAATATTAAGTCTAGTACTACAGTACATGCAAATGTTGTGTTTAGGCGGAGCTATGATTGTCGGGGGTCAACCCCTCGACCTTAGATAAAATTGTGGAGCTCTGTTTAGGGTTGTTTAGATTATATTTGTCCCCACCCTCCCAACCACCGATTGGTTGTGCACCCCCCACCCCTCCTCCCCGGGACAATATCATGTGCCCCCATACCTTAGATGCTATATGCCGATACAAGTTGCTTGGAGCTTGTAGATCTGAGATATAGCAGCTCACATGATGTGTCTTAATATTTTTGCAAGAAACCTTGATGAGTTTGAGAACTGCACACAATTTGTACAAAAACTACTTAGATGCCCTTTGATCCCATATCCAACGACCTCGAAGCTCGTATCACCGTAGCATCTAAGATGAAGGAGGACATCATATTCTCCTATATGTAAGAATATCATGTGCTACCACACCTTAGATGCTTTGGTGATACAAGCTCTTCGGAGGCGTTGGATTTGTGACCCAACACCTGCTCGGTGGTTCGAATGGTTTTTTGCAGAAAAGCCCCAAAAGAGTTCGGCCACTGCTTACAAGCACAAAGACTGCTCAGATGCCATTGGATCTCAGATCAAACGACCTCCAAGCTCGTATCACCGTAGCATCCAAGTTGCGATAGAACCTTATGTTTTCTCGCACGGGAGAGTATGAGGTGCTCCCGCACCGTAGATTCTATGGTGATACGAGTTCACTGAGATCTAACGGCCCACAGTAGGAGGTTTCAATGTTTTTGCAATATACGACTGATAGAGTTTGGGAAATGCGCAGAAGGTACAAGTACTACGCATGTGTCATCTGATCACTGGTCATACGACCTAGATGCTCATATCACCGTAGCGGGTAATTAAGCTACGGGGAGCACCCAATATGAGCACCGGGGAGCCGTTGGGTCGAAGATGCAGCGGCACACACGAGGCCTGAATGTTTTATTTGCAAAAAAACCTTTGGAGAGTTTGGAAATTGCGCATAATTACAAAGACTACTCCCAAGCCATTGGATCTCACTTCCAACAGTGTAAAAACTCGTATCACCATAGTATGTAAGCTGCGGGGTGGATGTGATATTCTATGCCGCTGTCATTTTTGTTCGTAAACTTGCAAAATACGTGTAACTCGTTCCGTTACTTGTCTAACCGCGCAAAGTGTTTGTTCAAAAAAACCATCCTACACTGAAATATCGGAACAACACACGGGGTCCCACTTGTCATTAATCAAATTTGGACCTAAAACTAACAAATCTGAAAGACGAGATTCGAACTGGCAACCTGGACTACAAAGCTTAACTCGATAGCCTGAAAAAACGAACGGTTGTTGGCTTTATCCCATAACTTGATTTTATACAGTACTTGCGTTGAGTAGAGTAGAGGGAGTGCCTCGTCAACACGTGCATGACCGTTGTCTCACTTACTGGTGGGTCCCAGGTCTAGGATCTCAATCTCTCTTCTCTCCATCGTCTAACCTTTGCACGGGCACACACGAAGAGCGGCGCTAGCTTGCCGTGGTGTTATTACAACTAAAAAAAAGCTTGGAAAATAGAAGAATCGCCTAGAACAAGAGACGTTGTGGCTGGTCGAGACGGAGCTAACCACATCTATCCTCCGTGCCACGTTTGCATGATGAAGTTGTGTGGCAAGTGGGGTGTTTTTGACCGACTGGCTGGGTCCCGAGGTCGAACCATAGGTACTACGTTTGATACAGTATATTTTTACACGCACATTTTTCCTCCGTGCCGAGATGTGGCACACCCTACCGCGCGGTTTCGGGGTCCTCCCGGGTGGTGCACGCATATATTCTTCCTGACGTGGGATGCCCTACCGCGCGTTTTCTGGGTCCTCCTCGGTCGTAGTGCCGAAGCAAGTAAATGAGTCGTCAAATCACGAAAGACCACCTTTCCCGCTGAGTACATCAGTGAAGCACGGTGGCTAGCTAGTTGGGCTAGTTCGACCGATTAGCTAGGCCGCCGCCACATTCGTTTTTTCACCCCTTTTTTATCTACTTGCCGGCAGGTAAATTTAAATATCCACCGCGGCGTTGCTCTGGTGTTTGGGTGCGGCAGGATTTTTAATTTTTTGATTGACGGGAGCAGGCGCGGCAGGATTTTTAATTTTTTGATTGACGGGAGCAGGCGCGGCAGCAATTAGTCACGATGACTCCACCTGTAAAAACCCACTGCTCCCTGATGTGAGAAGTCGTCGACTGGTGTTTTACCGTGGTGAAAACCAAAAGATTCCCCGCTCCATCCGCCTTCCCGTAGATTGCATTGCCTTTCAGACGTTTCGCCCCCTTTGCTTCCTCTCCCCATTGCTTCTACCTGGTGCCATGGTGGCGCAGCAGATCACGGAGTACGAGGTGAGGCGCCTGACACAGGAGCTCCATGTCAAGGATGCGGAGCTCAGGGCCAAGGACGTGGAGCTACATGAGCTCAAGGAGGAGAGGAGTGCCATGCTCCTCCGTAATGTGCGGGAGTTCACGGAGCTTCAAAAGCGGCAGGCGTCCACCACAAAGATGCCCGAGGCGTCGGCGGCGTTGCTGCAGAAACGGGAGATACGATAGGCCGTCAGGGGAGCCGGCTGGAGCGCGAGCGGGCCGATCGTGACGAGGTCCAGGATCGCCACAGCCACTTGGTGAACCAAGTTGCCACGCACGTGTTGCGGCTGCGCGATGCCTACCATCGTGCCAGCGTGACGATGCCGGCCGTCGGGCTAAACCCGTTCGACCAGCCGGTCGACTTCAACGAGCTGCGGCTTCCTGACCCGGTCTCCTTCTTCACCTATATCTCCGAGGAGCTGAGCCGTCTCCGCGCGATGGTGGGGGCTGAGCTGGAAAAGGAGGGGTTGCGGCTGTCGTCACCGTTGCCGGGCGAATCCTTTCAGGGCTCCGTCACCGGAATCCATTCGTGCCATTGGACGCCATCTTTGACGAGCTGGCTCCCGTCGACCGGGAGCGGGCTCTGCGGCGGTTGCACCCTGCATCACCAATGTCGTGCGCCTCGAGAAGCAGAGGGACTTCGGTGGTGTTTAGGCGCCCTCTGCATGGGCATGTCCATGTCTCGGTGCAACATGACCGTTGGATCAAACTCAGACGGTGCAGATATGTCACTGCAACACAAAGCGTGTGGGTGTGTTTGGTTGCATTCTCATCTCAATATAGTTGTTTCCTCTTCGTGTATTTTTGTCAACCTACTAGTGTGGACTCATGCACCCTTCATGCACTCTGCCAAACACCCAAAAGTGGGTCGAGAAGGGAACTTTTGCTCCCGTCCCGTGCACCCTTCATACACCCTGCCTAACACTATTCGTGCTTCATATGGTTCATGTTTCGTGGAGTACTGTAGCACCGTACTCTCCGTGCGCTGTGGACCTAGTTTTGTTAACATTGATCTCACCGTTCATTCTCGACCGGACAGTCGAAAAAGCGGTACTATGTTACATATAGGAGTAGTTGACATGCGCACAACATCATTTGTTATCCTCATATCTTACTACACTAGCAACAAGATTGTGTAGTACTGATGTATGAACCACTACACATGCCTAGTAGTAGGAGCAATGTGTATGTTCAAGTGGCTGCCGTGTTTCGCACTCCTCCGTCGTAAGAGTGGAAACACTTGCTGTAATCATTTTTTTCTTCAGAAAAACAGTGGACACGCTCTACCGTGTGGATCCTCCTCCAGCCATGCACTAAATTACTCACTTTCGCCGACGTGTGGGACAGCCAGCACCTGGGTCCACCAGCCATGAACTAAATTACTTCGTAGTAGAGTGACGGTAGACTACCCCGATCGAACTGCCGCAGTAATGCCCAATGAGCCGTCAAATCACAAAACCCCCTCCTTTCCAGCAGTAAGTTGGACGGACGAAGCAACCATCATTTCACTCTTCTCTCTTAGCTTCCTCTCTTCAAGAAAACCCCCACTCCCTTTGCTTCTCCCTCATCTCGTTCCTCCTTTCACTCTTCTCAGCTTCCTCTCTTGGATGGACGCCGGAGCACCGGCCGACGTGATGTCTATGGCTCTGGCCAAAACCGTCGAGGCTCGTGGTATGAAGAAGCGCAAGCATCCCGCCGAGACTACCGTAGACCATCTCAAAGCCATCGCCCTGTCCAAGCCCTCCTCTCCGGGATCCCTCATTAAGCAAGTCCAGGTAATGTCTCTTGTTGACGATCTTTTTCTCGATCTTGATTGTGTTTTTTCATCTAACACGCAGTACTAGTACTGGTAGTACAACTTTCTGGGTGATCTTGCATGTGATTTTAGTGTGCCAAATGACGGTTCTAAATTCCTCTTTTGACCAAAACATGCGAGAGGTTGACACTGATTTCTTATCGATTACTTTCAACTACTCGCTCTGTCCCAAATTTCTTGTCTTAGATTTGTCTAGATATGGATGTATCTAATACTAAAATGTAATTTGATACATCCGTATCTAGACAAATCTAAGACAAGAATTTTGGGACGGAGGGAATACTTTATGAACATCGATGCTACCTTTTAAGAGGGTATATTTGCCTCAGTAACTTGTGATAGGGATATTGCATGTAATCCCTCTGCTCTCATGCCTTTGAAGACATGTTCTAGTGTCTTCGTTCACTCATTTCTGTGCGTATATGTAGTCATATATGGAGTATAATATGAAAATCATCTTATATTTCTGAACGGAGGTAGTAATAAAATATGGTTTCTGTTTGAATTAGAACCAGGTCCGCGGTGGAGATGAAGTTATCAAAGTCATGCCGTGTGAACTGGAAGACCTGATGATGAGTTCTACTGCTGAACTATCCAGCTGTTGTGTCCTTGTCGCCACGTGTCCTGAACTAGTGTTTTCCTGTAGCATTGTTGTCACGCGGGTTCTCGAGGTTGTACTTGACCACAACAATTTCCTGGTTGTGCCTTCGATTACGAAGGGTGTGGTTCTTGTAAAGCTTCCCAACAAATCTGATGCGGCATGTCTTCATCATCATGTTTATGAGTGGAAAGACCACTCTGTTAGGTTCTCCAAGGTTGACAAGATGGTGATGGTGCATGTAGACATCTCACACGAAGTCCATGGCCTAGTCAGTTATGCGGGGTTCATCCCGTAGATCGGTGGCAAGAAATAGTCTGCAGAGTTTGGTTAGTGCAACTTTGCTAGTCTGTAGTAAGTACTATTGTTCAGTACTTGATTTGTGTTTGTGAACCCTGTATTGTTTATTAGTACTGCCGCTTTTGGTGTGTGAACGGTCTATGTTAATGTCTGTCCACTCAATTCAGTATGTATATTTTGAAGTATCCAGATCATATTTTTTGTGAGGACGGTTCATCAATTATGGTTACACTCCAATATCTGTATGCATTGCAGGGTTTATCGCACCCACCAGGATTTCCAGTCCCATGGATGTTCGGTCCATACGATTTGTCACGACCTTTGGACTGTCCTGCTTGTGGGAGTAGGCGGAGCCCCTGCATGCCACGCGTAGTTGGACGATCAATCTTCTGTTTAGTACTTCAACATAGTGATTTCCTGGTAAGGATTCACTCGTGTCACATCAAGTAAATATTATTGATTTACTGTCTAAATCTTATTGATTTAATGTCATGTTTTCTTTCTTTTCCTGCAATTTTACGATGCAGGTTTTGCCATGTGACATTCATCACAGAATAAACCGTTTGGTTTGCTCTACGATGGCTATTTTTGCAGGTTTCACTTCTTATGTCGTGTCAGTAACGAAGGCACTGTCCATCACTTATATAACTGGAAAAAATTGGATCAGTCTGTTGTCTGAGTACAAGCTGAATCCCTATGATGAACTGCAGTTTGGTTTAACAAAAACGCCACAATTAGTCCTTCTCGCGTTTAAAAGAAATGAAGAAAAAAACTGGATCACGGTGACGGATCCTAGTCAAGTTAGAAAGCTAATTATAGCAGACCAGACACGATCGCCGCTGTCTCGCACAGATTGAGCACCGGCAGTTGCTCTAGCAGTGACAGCGGCAGCAGCTCAGTCTGATCCAGCTGAGGATTGGGCACCAACCGCGTCAGCGGATCAGTCTGATCTACCGGAGGATCGGGCATCGACACCGGCACCTGCTCCGACACCGGCACCAGCTCTACAAGGAGCACCATCTCCGGCAGCAGCAGCGGCTTCGGCACCTGCACCAACACTTGCACTTGCATCTGCTCTGGCCCGTGCAGTTGCACCGGCAACAGACTGGGCTGCAGTTCGCACTTCATATACCAAAGTCCTTACAAAAACCGACATGTCCACCTTCTTGGTAAGCATTGGCCGCCCAAGTGCTTCGTTCTTTTTTCTTTCCATGTTGTTTCACATGATTCACTGTGTTGATTTAACTGTTTGGGTATGTCTTCTTGTTTGCAAACAGATTCCTAGAGCAACGAGGGAGTCGTTCAACAATCCGGGCGAATGCGGCCAAGTTTCTCTTACCATGCGCAGCCTTGGTGTGAATGAACGTGCTCAATATACCGTAAGTACAAAGGATGGTCGCATGATGATTGATGCTAAAGGATGGTCAAGGTTCAAATCTAAATCATATCTTGCGGTAGGGGATGATGTCAAAATCAAACTTTCTCGGCAAGGAGAGATGGTCCAAATCAACTTTGAAATTCTTCAGTAGCAGCACGCAACTGCCGAACTGATCTATCCTCCGAGAGATTTTGATGTAATAATCTAGCATGGTGAAACAAGTGTCCTGTGTGTATAAGTAGTACGACAGTATTATTTATCACACGGTATATCGTTGATAGAATTGCAACTCTGATTGCTGGTTAGAAACTGTCGTTCGGTTTCATTTCAATAGTTGTCGTGCTTTATTCAATTTTCTGTATTCGCCTTGCGACAGCATCTAAAACCAGTGCCATTCCGATTGCTTGCAATATGAAAAGCGCTGAGGTAGAACACATGGGCCCCCAAACATGCAGGGTCGGTCTGCGGCCCAAAGTCCAGAACCGTGAGCCTATCTGAGTATTATATTCTCGGCTGAACCCCCATAAAAAAGCTGAACCCCCATAATGCCAGTGCGTTGCAGAGGGAGTATATTTCTCGGCAAGGTGAGCCTGTGATATAAAAGATTTGTATATTTCTTTACAGAGGGAGTGTCTCTCTGTCAAAAAATATATTTATGTGTAACTAGTAACTCCTGTCTTTCTACTTCCTTTCGCTGATATGTGGGGCAACCGGCAACGGGGTCCACGTGCCATATGCACAAATTAGAATGCACAACTTCACGGTAGACACACCCCGGTCGTAGCGCTGCAGTAATGCCCAATGTGCCGTCAAATCACAACCCCCCCCTTTCCAGCTTTAGCAGTAAGCTGGACGGACGAAGCGGCAATATTTCACTGGGCCTGAATCCCCTTCTCCCTCGTCTGCTTGTTCAGAGAAAACCCCCTCTCGGCGATTGCATAGGGTTTTCTCATGGAGAACCAGGTACTAATTCTTCATCCATCCCCGATAAATCCAAGTCCCTTGGTCGCAGGTAATCCTAGGATGGCAGCCGCCGCCGTTGATGCATTTTTCTTCCTACTGAATCTAGTGTGTTTCATTTGCAGTGCCCAAAGTGCGAGTACCCTACAGGTTTCTGCGCCCTCGGCGAGACGCCACACTTGTTCCTTCTCATCCTAACACAGCATTTTGAAACGCGCACATTATGTTCCTAGAATCCTCTTTTCTATCCGGGAGGGTGGGGTTTTTTTGAACATGCTGTGTTCTCATATTATTTTTCCTGCAGTGTATTATTTGCTCTACCAGAACACATGTACTCAAGATGCTCGGCCTTGCCATAACTGAATACACTAGTTTAATGGTCACAGTGAAGACAAGCCATGGATATAAGTTCCGAGTTGGGTTCATGAACCAAGAAGATCGCTGCTTTTTTTATGGCCGAACTTGGATAAACTTTCTCAAGTGTTACAGACTGAAAGTTGGCGCATGAATGTTGATGGAAATAGCAGAACATGGTCTCATCTTCACTGCGATCTTCCACCCCGATGTCGTTCCAATTGTTCATCCTTGTTAGTTTTGTATCTGGCTCTTGCTTGTTGCCTCGATTACTTCGTAATCCACCTATTCTGTCTAACTAATCACAATTTAACTTTAGAAGTAGCAACGAATCTCTCACGAAGATGCTACTTCTAACTAATATTTTCTTATAATTGGTGTCACGTGTAGGTTTTTTCAGAGTTAAGCAGTCTGCTCGTTTGTTACTCTGTAATAACTCGGCTGTTACTAATGGCACTGAAGTTGACTGGATCGACATCCACAAGTTCCTACACTTTATTGATCGTCTTGAGGTCCTTGTGGGGCGTTTCAATGGTGGAAGGCCACGTGGGATATGTGTGCCACTGCTGCACTCATTGAACAGGTCCAACTGTGTCGAGAAACTTATGGTACGAGATGTTTTCTGTAATATATGTTGTTCATAAACTATTGCTTATACACAGTTTTACAGTTGTGATCTTCTTGAAACAGGAATTGCCGAGTTCTATTGTTCCTATACAGATGCCTGACCATGGTCGGGTCAGACTTGCGCTTGGTCACAACATGATGTTTATGTCGACCTACTCAATTCCCCTTGGAGGTGAAAAGATACTTATTCATGGGTGGTCTCAAATAATGAAGGCCCGTCCATCTTGGAGAATAGGACAGAAGATTATGTTCATGCTTTTCCATGGCTCTAAAGTGAATATCCTGTTTATTGACCACGTTGCTTTCAGCTTTGGTTGTTCAGTGCCCCTGCTGGTTTCAGTTAAGGTTGTTAAGTACTCCAGCTGCTTTTACAGTCTGTCGTGTTTCTTCAGTCCTGTCTTCCACCAGCCGCCAAAACCAAACCAGCGCCGGCGGGGCCGCCTGCTTCCGCCTCCCACGGCTGGTTGCGCCTCAGTGCACGCATCGCCGCCCCACCGTCTCCTAAATCATTGACGCCGACGTCCTTCGCGCGCTTTGGTGCGCTCGCCGCGGTGCCGCCCTCTCGCATTGTCAACATGGTCAACAAACAACAAGAATCGGCAGAAGTACGTAGAGAGGATGACAGTAGGGGCCCACCACGTCAGCGTATGGAAAAATAAAATGCTTCCTCCCAGTGTTTTCCTGACATCTGGGACCCACGACATTGTGAGCGTATATAGTCAATAGACAAGAGAACAGCACAAGATCGCTGACACCTGGGACGTAGCTACTCGAGCAGTATTTTTTTTGTTTGGTATTGTTGAGACGGAGCAGGTTTTGAACTGGGCTGTGGCCCGTCTAGCCCAGGCTTATATTTTATGTTCACCATGTGACCAGCCAGCTATTTTTTCTTTGTGAAAATGAGCCCAGTTTATTTTTTCTGAGTAATACCCAATCCAGGCCTACTTATTTTTCTACGCCCTGATGGGCTGCAACTCTTTCAAGACGCCTGCAAATCTTGAAAGTAATATGAAATGGGTTGTAAATATAAAAACAGATGACAAATTGGCAATTACTTTATAATTTCTGAATTTTTTCACATTTTCAGATTCCTATTTCACTAGGCATTAACCTAATTTAAATATATCTTCAAAGTACTTAAAATCTGGCTCGACATTTTGGTATTAAAAATAGTTTGGAACCCATAGAAATATGCGAAATTGGCCCTGGCCAACCAAAAAAACGACTGCAATAAATTGCAGAAGTTGCCATGAGCTATATATAAATTATTAAAAAAAGAGGGAGTGGTCTGACTTGTGGGCCTGTTTAGTTGACGCGTATGCAAGATTTTTTTAGTTATTATATACGTCAACAAACGATTCTAGCAGACGTAACCGTTGGATGTCAATCCAACGGCCGTCGTGTTTCTTCAATCTCTGATCTTCTTGCTCCAGCCGCCAAAGCAGCGCCGGCGGGACCGCCTACTCCCGCCTCCCGTGGCCGGCTGTGCTGCCGCGCAGGCCTCAGCGCCCCTACTACTCCCACCGCTAGCCAGGGCATCCCTCTACTCACCCACACCCCCTGTTATTAGGCGGCGACGGCAGCCTCACACCGCAGCCGAACCGGTGAAACCTCGTACTCCTCTCCGCGCGGACTTCCACTGCCGCGTCTTCCCCGGCTCCGCGTCGTCCCCTTCCTAGGCCTCGCCGTCGTCCACCGACGTGGTGCTCTCGGCGCGGCCTGGTCAATGTGGTCAATGACCGACTTCCATCGGAAGAGTACTGTACGTGGAGAGGCTGACAGCTGGGTCCACGGCAGCCGCAAGGAAGTGCCTCCTTATTACGCGGAAAATAATTATTCCTCCACCTGATAGCAGGGACCCACCGGACGGGCCACCAGTATTTCGTGAAAAAAATGTTTCCCCCTGACTGCTGGGACCCACAGGACGGGCCACCGTATTTCGCGAAAAAACGTTCCCCCCGCTGTCAGCTCGGACCCACCGGAAGTGCCTCCTTATTACGCACAAAAAAATGAATACCCCCTGCTAGCTGGGACCCACCTTGGTGGGAGGCTGACTTGTGGGCCTACTAAGTTGACTGGGACGGAGGCCTTTGTCAACTTTAGTCAATATATGAACGATTCTAGCTCCAGTGACCGTACGATGTCCATCCAACGGCCGTAGTGCTTCTTCAACCTCTGGTCTTCTTGCTCCAGCCGCCCAAAGCAGCGCCAGTCGTGCCGCCTGCTCCTGCCGCCCGTGGCCGGCTGTGATGCCGCGGAGGCCTCACTGCGCCCTACTACTCCCACCGCTGGCCAGGCCATCCCTCTATGCACCCACACCCCCTGTTATTCTGCGGCGATGGCAGCCTCACACCGCAGCCGAACGAGTGAACCCTCATACTCCTCTACGCGTGGGCATCCACTGCCGCGTCTTTCGCGGCTCCGCGTCGTCCCCTTCCTAGGCCTCGCCGTCGTCCACCGCCCTGGTGCTCTCGGCGCGGCGTGGTCAGCGTGGTCAAGGAATGGCTTCCATCGGACGTGGACTGTACGTGGAGAGGCTGACAGCTGGGTCCACAGCCGCAGCAAGGAAGTGCCTCCTTATTACGCGCAAAATAATTATTCCTCCACCTGACAGCGGGGACCCACCGGACGGGCCACTGTATTTCGTGAAAAAAACGTTTCCCCCTGACTGCTAGGACCCACCAGCTACTTCTTCGCACGCAAGGAAGTGCGTCCGAAAAAAAACGATTCGCCCCCCTGACTGCTGGGACCCACCAGCTACATCTTCGCACGCAAGGAAGTGCGTCCGAGCAAAAAAACAAAACGATTCCCCCCTGACTGCTGGGACCCAGCAGCTACACCTTCACATGCAAGGAAGTGCGTCCGGGAAAAAAAACGATTCGCCACCCTGACTGTTGTAACCCACCAGCTACATCTTCGCAGGCAAGGAAGTACCTGACAGTCGGGACCCACCTGGTCGAAGCGTACGTAGCGTTGTCATTCTGGTCGCGAATGTGTACGTACATATATACTGGTCGATGTAGAGGCGCGCACGTGTCGTAGTAGAGGCGCGCACGTAGCATGTACACGTACGTACAGCGGCAGGGTGCAAGAAAGAAAATACGGCCACGTACGTACATACGGGCAGGGTCTCGAACGCCTACTCGCGCATACGTACGGCCAGGGCTCGTGTACATGGCTGGGTCGAAACAGAGAAACAGCATCGTTGTCGTGTTCATGGGGAGGCAACGGAATGCGTCGTGTTCATGGGGAGGCAACGGAATGCGTCGTGTTCATCGGGAGGCAACGGAACGCGTGGGAGCCAACCGGCTGGGTCGGAACAGAATGCATGGTCGTGTTCATCGGGAGGGCTTGGACGGAACAGGCGATGGAAACGAGGCCTGGTGTACCGCAAAACGGAGGAAACGGCCTTGTGTTCGACCGGCCACGTTCGAAACAGGATCCTGTTTATCGGGAGGGGTCTGGCGTACCGCAAAACGGAGGAAACGAACCTCCTACGGTCGAAACGGGGTCCTGTTGATCGGGAGGGGTGTGGCGTACCGCAAAACGGAGGAAACGGACTTGTGTTGGAGCGCTACGGTCGAAACGGGGGTCCTATTGATCGGGAGGGGTGTGGCGTACCGCAAAACGGGACTCCACGGGATACTGTTCATCTCCACCGTCGACCTCCTCCAGCCTCCACGGGCTACCGTCGACCTCCTCCAGCCTCCACGGGCTCCTGTTCATCCAGCCTCCACCGCGCGCTACTCCACCGGCTACTGTTCAACCACCCCTCCACCGTCTACTGTTCATCCAGCCCTCCACACCACGGGGTCCTATTCAACCACCCCTCCACGGGCACCCCTCCACCGTCTACTGTTCATCCAGCCCTCCACACCACGGGGTCCTGTTCAACCACCCCTCCACGGGCACCCCTCCACCGTCTACTGTTCATCCAGCCCTCCACACCATGGGGTCCTGTTCATCCAGAGGCAACGCCACCGCTCACTGTTCATCCAACCCCCCACCCCCCCCCCCCCCCCCGCGCGCGCGCAACGCTCACTGTTCATCCAATCGATCAGCTTCAGTTAGCAGCAGTAGCGAAGGAATCGCTCGATCGGGTTCAGTTAACAGCCACAGATCGATCGCCCGGCTTCAGTAACGCGTAGCCTGCAGTGCAATCGCTCGGGTTCAGTTAGAGCCCAACGCCTCGCTCGGGTTCAGTTAGAGCCAACGCCTCGCACACACGCGTGTACGTGTACGAGAGAAACGCGCATCGCTCGGCCCCCGACCTCCCACCGTAACCGGGAACTCCCCGAAATTTTCCTCCCCCTCGCTTCTACCACGGTTTTTTCCGTCATGGATGGCCCAAAGAATGTCATGCAGCTGTGTCTCCGTCCCGCCCAGGACGCAAAGCCCATTTTCTGTCATGATTTTTTTGTCATAGAAGTAGGAGCCCACCACATCTATGATGATACTGGGTTTTGTCACAATTATCGTCATAGAAGTGTCATATGTATGACAGAAAAAAATTTCGTTCGACCCAAAATGTCACGGATGTGTCTTTTTTTTGTAGTGTCTCCAAGGACAAATTCTTTAAAGATTTTAGCACGTCACCCAAAGACGATTGCTGGAAAACGTCAGCGGCGCTGAACTCGAAGATCGATAACCGATCTAGCTCGGTGTCCGCGGGCATACACAGTCCAGAACTTATAGCTGGAGACAAGTCCGAAGTTCCATTGAAGCGAATACTGCAGGGCGTTGAGTCCGTGTGCGGCTCCAACGTTGTGGACTCTGCGGCCTCGGATGGCACGATCTGCTTTGGCTCTAAAGCCGTTGCAGCAGCAAGAACCATCTCCTGGGTGTGATCTGATGACAGATTTAAGTCACGTTCATCGGGGTGAGGGGGAGCGATCGCCGCGGGCTCAGATTCCTTGAAGATCAAGTCTCCACTGATAATCGCGACGTAGTTCAAGCTTCCGAATCTGACCTGATGGCCTTGGGCGTAGCTGTCGATCTGCTCCAGATGGCCAAGCGAGTTGGCCCGCAGTACGAAGCCGCCGAATACGAAGGTTTGTCCGGGGAGGAAGGTTCCTCCCTGGACAACGTCATTACTGACGATCGATGGGGCCATCGAGCCCTTTGCCGATGGCACAGTGGAACTCTCAATGAAAGCACCAATGTCGGTGTCAAAACCGGCGGATCTCGGGTAGGGGGTCCCGAACTATGCATCTAGGATCGATGGTAACTGGAGACGGGGGACATGATGTTTACCCAGGTTCGGGCCCTCTCTATGGAGGTAATACCCTACTTCCTGTTGATTGATCTTGATGAATATGAGTGTTACAAGAGTGGATCTACCACGAGATCGTAATGGCAAAACCCTAGAAGTCTAGCCTATGTGTATATGGTAATGAATGTGCCCTATCCGGACTATGCTCTCCGGTTTATATAGACACCGGAGAGATCTAGGGTTACATGGAGTCGGTTACATAAGAAGGAATCTTCACAGCTGGTCGCTAGCTTGCCTTACACGCCAAGGAAAGTCCAATCCGGACAGGGGTATAGTCTTCGGCCTTCGTATCTTCACAGCCCATTAGTCCGGCCCAATGAATAACAGGTCGGACGCCCGAGGACCCCTTACTCCAGGACTCCCTCAGGGAGCACCCCGCACGCTAGTAAATTGAGGGCGCATTGTGGACACACTTCTTCCGCACAATTCACCACTGCGCGGTGGCATGCACAGAAGGATGCACTCGCGCACACCCAGCACACAACACACACCAGCACACGTGTACACCAGTGTCGCCGCCGGTTGAGATGGACGGCGAGGCAGCCAACAAGCGGAGGCGGCTTGAGCCAAAACTGCATCCGGCGAGCCTGGACTTCATCAGCAGCCTCCCCGATGACATGTTGCTCATCATCATCGGCCTCCTCCCCACCAAATCTGTCGTGCGGACCGCCCTGCTCTCCTGGTGGTGGCGCCCCCTCTGGTGCCGCGTCCCCTCAACCTCACCGTCGACAGTTGCCTTCGCGACGGGGATTGCAAACGCATGGCCGCAGTCTCCAAGATCCTTTCATCGCACCCTGGGCCAGCCAGACGCCTTGACATCTGGATGTTCAGTACCAACTGCAAGATCCAACCCAAGTTCGACGAGTGGTTCTTATCCCCCGCCCTAGATCAGCTCGAGGAGATCAGCTTTGAAGTTGGTCGATGTTGCTATGTGCCGCCGTCCGCGCTCCGTCTCACGCCAACGCTGCGCCGCGCCAGCTTCAGCTCTTCCTATCTTCCCCAGATTAATGTCGCGCCCTCCCTTCTTCTCCCTCAACTCAAGCAGCTCGACCTCTTCGACGTTGTCATCTCGAAGAAGGCTATGGAGCACCTGCTCCGCGGCTGTACTGCGCTCGAGTACCTTTGTCTTGAGTAGATCCACGGGTTCATTAGCCTCCACATCGCCTCGACGAATCTCTGATGGATTTACGTGTGTTGCTGGCCCCGCAACAAGACATCAATTGGGAAGAGATCACTCCATCTGTTCCACGTTATGGTCATTGAGAATGCGCCTTTCCTTGAGAGATTGGTTGTATCGGATCTAGAAGGTCCAACAAAAATCAGGGTCATTGACGCACCGAAATTGACAGCGTTGGTGCACTCGTCTGCCAAATTCTCCGAACTCTTTATTGGATCCGTAATCGTTCAGGTACAGCACTCATCTTCTTCTCCGTCGTCTTGAAATTCACATTTTTAAATTTCTTCTTGATGTATTTACGACCGTCTTCCAGAAAATGATTCCCACAAGCTTGACCCAGTCTATGCACACAGTGAAGATCTTGGCAATAAAATCTATCGGCCCCAATCTGGATCAAGTTGTTGGATTCCTTACATGCTTTCCGTGCACGGAGAAGCTACTCATCGAGGTGAAACTTCTTTCGTATTAGTAAATGGTAATCACAACGTAGCTCAATTTTTTCGTAATTTTCCCAAATTACGATGACAAGTGTAGTGTTCAAAACTGCATCTACGCACTACACCGAAAGAAATGTTTTTAGTATTTTTTCTCACGTGATCACCTGCATCGTTTTTTTGTTGTACTACTATAGTAGCCTAGGCTAGTCATAGTGGAAAGTAACTTAGACTACTCCAGTAACTCTATGGTTACCCAAAGAGCAAGTACTACCTCCGTCCTGGTTTACTCTACCTATTTTGTAGTATCAAAATTTGACCATTGATTTAACTGACAAAATGTTAATGCATGTCACTAAGAACTATATCGTTGGATTCGTATTTGAACATAATTTCAAATGGTGTAATTTTTAGTGACATGCATTGGCATTTTCTTACGTAAATCTATGGTCAAAATATTGTACTAAATAAGAGCTAGTACAAAAGTGGGCTATAACGGCCCTCCACTATGTAGGCCAAAACACGTGCCAAATTCACTTGTGATGCATTTGGCATCGATGCCCCTCCATTGCTCACCTGGTGCCCCAATCTGGATCACCTACTTTTCTCCGGTGCCAAATTAACTCACGCAATGAAAAAACACTTGCGTGGGAGAGAGAGAGGACTAAGGCAATAAAAAAACACATGTTTGGGAGAGTGAGAGGCTGGTGTAGTTGGTTTGATTAATTTGTTTATACATGTGGGTCTGTGTGCATAGCGGTGCCAACTCTCTCACATCGCGAGAGCGGTGCGAAAATCTTTTGATTTGACATCGATGGGTATTATGTGGCATACTTTTGCGAAATATGGCATCGGCCACATAGTGGAAGGCAACAAATGCCTAAGAACTTCACGTACTCCTAGGTAAATGAGAGGAAAGAGAAAGAGAGAGAGAGAGAGTGAAAAAATATCACTAGCCAGCCAACCCTATCGTATGAGCGAATGATATTGGTACCTCTTGATGACACGGCAATCTTATACAACCAGCTGCTCTAATATGTTCTCTTCTTTTGCAGATAAAAAAAGACCCGAAAGTGAAAAATCTGATGTGCTATAACAATCTCATCGAATGCCTTGATCTCCATCTTACATAAATTGATTTGATCGACTACCGAGGCAGCACATCTGAGATTAAATTGGCCAGGTTCTTTGTTCTGGAGGCAAGTGTGCTCAAGGTAATGAGGTTTGGCGTTCTCTGGCGCAACAATGAATGGCGTGCTGATCACCGCAAGCATCTAAGCCTAAATGACAAAGTCTCCGCAGAAGCTGAATTTGTTTTGAAACATCAAGTGGCCAGAGACTCGAAAACTTATTTGCCCATTGGTGACTTGTCAGGGCAGTGGATTTTAGTTTGTACGATAGTGCTGCATCCACCTAAAGTAACGAAAGTTCTTACATAAACTTCCTAGTAATTCCTTCTTCGTAGGTGCAGCATTACTCCTAACATTTGTAATATTAGTTTGAAACTTGTAATATTGCCGTGTCCTATTCCTGCGTTTTCAAAATCCTACGAATCAAACAGGTCCTGAGTTGGTGATGATGTTTTGCCGGCCATCTTTCAACAATAGCCGTCGGATCTAGATCTGACGCATACAAACCAAACTTCACCAGTTTTGCAAAAAGATGCCCGCACTTGTTCCCTATTTACAAACAACTCCTTGTCTCTCACAATCAGCCTTATCTCCTCCCCCCCCCCCCACATCTAGAAAGCCATGGAAAAATCTAGCGCGATGGACGCTGTCGGCGCCGTCCACCCTCCAATCTTGGTGTTCCGTGCAATGCACGGGCATCTACGCACGGGAAATTATGTCGAACACGGCTAGTTGTAAGCAGGCTAGGTCTACAGCCATGATGATAGTGACTGCAAACGGTGAGGCTGAGTATGGTATGCCGAAAACGGCGCCTATACTTAGGTGTCATCTCCGGCGTATGGTCTTTTCACTTCACTGTGAGGAGCAACACATAATAATTTGACCAACGGGTAGTAAAGTGCTACTACATTGGTAGTACTACTACTAGTACTAGCACCACCATCTGGATTTAGTAGTACTACCACGTCCATCTGGATTTAGTATTTGACTAGCAATATCTAGTAATGCATGTCACAAAAAATGTACTACTCCCTCTGTAAATAAATACATGGTGTATTGTTTTATTCCTATCTGCGAGATAACTTAATGTCTTTTTGCTACTTAATAGGATTACATGCAATGAACTAACCACTGCATGTGATGTTTGGTAGTCTCAAGTCATTGAAAGCATGCATGGCACACATCTCTCATTGGTTGATATGTCATGAAATAAGAAATGAGGAGGGATTTAATGTACCGTGCCTAAGTGTTTTGGGATTATTTGGTTTTCGTAAGGTGACTTACACAACATTTTTGGTTACATGCATTAACATTTTATTAGTTAAATCAAAGGTCAAAAGTTGGCGCAAAATGCAAAGGGGACCAATAAACCAGTAAACATCAAAGTTCTCTCGTTTGGCCCCAACTAGAGGTCCGGTGAGATGACTATACTGCACCGGCACGGAGGGGGACGTAGCTTCATTGACTTACTGCACCTGCCTTTGGGTGTATGACATGTGGGCCCAATGGGTGGCTGGCCAACCTGTCATACAACCAAAGGCAGGTGCAGTAGAGGGGCGAGGAGTAGATGGCCAACACGCACGTGAATTCAACGCAGTCTGCACTTCTCATATAAAGGCTCCCGCCAGTCCAATCTACGAAATCCTACGCACCTATGCACCCAAGGGCAAGAGTGATCACTCCAATCGCAAGATCAGTTGACTAGAAGCTAGTGTTGGGGAACGTAGTAATTTCTAAAAATTTCCTACGCACACGCCAAAACATGGTGATGCATAGCAACGAGAGGGGAGAGTGTTGTCCACGTACCCTCGTAGACCGACAGCGGAAGCGTTATCACAACGCGGTTGATGTAGTCGTACGTCTTCACGATCCGACCGATCAAGTACCGAACGCACGACACCTCCGAGTTCAGCACACCTTCAGCTCGATGACGTCCCTCGAACTCCGATCCAGCCGAGTGTTGAGGGAGAGTTTCGTCAGCACGATGGCGTGGTGACGATGATGATGTTCCACCGACGCAGGGCTTCGCCTAAGCTCCGCGACGGTATTATCGAGGTGTAATATGGTGGAGGGGGGCACCGCACACGGCTAAAATATCGTATATCAAGTGTGTATAGAGGTGCCCCCCTGCCCCCGTATATAAAGGAGCAAGGGGGAGGCCGGCTGCCCTAGGCGCGCCAAGGAGAGGGGGGAGTCCTCCTCCTAGTAGGAGTAGGACTCCCCTTTCCTAGTCCAATTAGGAAAAGAGGGGGGAGGAAAGAGAGGGAGAGGGAGAGGGAAAGAGGGGCTGCGCCCCCCTCTCCTAGTCCAACTAGGATTCCTCATGCGAGGGGGCATCCCACCTCCTGGCTGCTGCCCTCTCTCTCCCCTCAAGGCCCACTAAGGCCCAGTACTTCCCCGGGGGGGTCCGGTAACCCTCCAGCACTCCAGTTTAATCCGAAACTTCTCTGGAACATTTCCGGTGTCCGAATATAGCTGTCCAATATATCAATCTTTATGTCTCAACCATTTCGAGACTCCTCGTCATGTCCGTGATCACATCCGGGACTTTGAACAACCTTCGGTACGTCAAAACATACAAATTCGTAATATAACTGTCATCGTAATGTTAAGCGTGCGGACCCTACGGGTTCGGGAACTATGTAGACATGACCGAGACACTTCTCGGGTCAATAACCAATAGCGGAACCTGGATGCTCATATTGGTTCCCACATATTCTACGAAGATCTTTATCGGTCAAACCGCATAACAACATACGTTGTTCCCTTCGTCATCGGTATGTTACTTGCCCGAGATTCGATCGTCGGTATCTCGATACCTAGTTCAATCTCGTTACCGGCAAGTCTCTTTACTCGTTCCGTAATACATCATCCTGCAACTAACTCATTAGTCACAATGCTTGCAATGCTTATAGTGATGTGCATTACCGAGTGGGCCCAGAGATACCTCTCCGACTATCGGAGTGACAAATCCTAATCTCGAAATACGCCAACCCAACAAGTACCTTTGGAGACACCTGTAGAGCACCTTTATAATCACCCATTTACGTTGTGACGTTTGGTAGCACACAAAGTGTTCCTCCGGTAAACGGGAGTTGCATAATCTCATAGTCATAGGAACATGTATAAGTCATGAAGAAAGCATTAGCAACATACTAACCGACCGGGTGCTAAGCTAATGGAATGGGTCAGGTCAATCACGTCATTCTCCTAATGAGGTGATCTCGTTAATCAAATGACAACTCATGTCTATGGCTAGGAAACATAACCATCTTTGATTAACGAGCTAGTCAAGTAGAGGCATACTAGTGACACACTGTTTGTCTATGTATTCACATATGTATTATGTTTCCGGTTAATACAATTCTAGCATGAATAATAAATATTTATCATGATATAAGGAAATAAATAATACTTTATAATTGCCTCTAGGGCATATTTCCTTCAGTCTCCCACTTGCACTAGAGTCAATAATCTAGATTACATAGTAATGATTCTTACACCCATGGAGTCTTGGTGCTGATCATGTTTTGCTCGTGGAAGAGCCTTAGTCAATGGGTCTGCAACATTCAGATCCGTATGTATCTTGCAAATTTCTATGTCTCCCACCTGGACTAAATCCCGGATGGAATTGAAGCGTCTTTTGATGTGCTTGGTTCTCTTGTGAAATCTGGATTCCTTTGCTAAGGCAATTGCACCTGTATTGTCACAAAAGATTTTCATTGGTCCCGATGCACTAGGTATGACACCTAGATCGGATATGAACTCCTTCATCCAGACTCCTTCATTTGCTGCTTCCGAAGTAGCTATGTATTCCGCTTCACACGTAGATCCTGCCACGACACTTTGCTTAGAACTACACCAACTGACAGCTCCACCGTTCAATGTAAATACGTATCCGGTTTGCGATTTAGAATCGTCCGGATCAGTGTCAAAGCTTGCATCAACGTAACCACTTACGATGAGCTCTTTGTCACCTCCATAAACGAGAAACATATCCTTAGTCCTTTTCAGGTATTTCAGGATGTTCTTGACCACTGTCCAGTGATCCACTCCTGGATTACTTTGGTACCTCCCTGCTAAACTTATAGCAAGGCACACATCAGGTCTGGTACACAGCATTGCATACATGATAGAGCCTATGGCTGAAGCATAGGGAACATCTTTCATCTTCTCTTTATCTTATGCAGTGGTCGGGCATTGAGTCTTGCTCAATCTCACACCTTGCAGTACAGGCAAGAACCCTTTCTTTGCTTGATCCATTTTGAACTTCTTCAAAACTTTGTCAAGGTATGTGCTTTGTGAAAGTCCTATTAAGCATCTTGATCTATCTCTATAGATCTTAATGCCTAATATATATGCAGCTTCACCGAGGTCTTTCATTGAAAAACTCTTATTCAAGTATCCCTTTATGCTATCCAGAAATTCTATATCATTTCCAATCAGTAATATGTCATCCACATATAATATCAGAAATGCTACTGAGCTCCCACTCACTTTCTTGTAAATACAGGCTTCTCCAAAAGTCTGTATAAAACCAAATGCTTTGATCACACTATCAAAGCGTTTATTCCAACTCCGAGAGGCTTGCACCAGTCCATAGATGTATCGCTGGAGCTTGCACACTTTGTTAGTTCCCTTTGGATCGACAAAACCTTCCGGTTGCATCATATACAACTCTTCTTCCAAAAATCCATTCAGGAATGCAGTTTTGACATCCATTTGCCAAATTTCATAATCATAAAATACGGCAATTGCTAACATGATTCGGACAGACTTAAGCATCGCTACGGGTCAGAAGGTCTCATCGTAGTCAATTCCTTGAACTTGTCGAAAACCTTTCGCAACAAGTCGAGCTTTATAAACAGTAACATTACCATCAGCGTCAGTCTTCTTCTTGAAGATCCATTTATTTTCAATGGCTTGCCGACCACCGGGCAAGTCAACCAAAGTCCATACTTTGTTCTCATACATGGATCCCATCTCGGATTTCATGGCTTCAAGCCATTTTGCGGAATCTGGGCTCACCATCGCTTCTTCATAGTTCGTAGGTTCGTCATGGTCTAGTAACATAACCTCCAGAACAGCATTACCGTACCACTCTGGTGCGGATCTTGATCTAGTTGATCTACGAGGTTCAGTAATAACTTGATCTGAAGTTTCATGATCATTATCATTAACTTCCTCACTAATTGGTGTAAGTGTCGCAGAAACTGATTTATGTGATGATCTACTTTCCAATAAGGGAGCAGGTACAGTTACCTCATCAAGTTCTACTTTCCTCCCACTCACTTCTTTCGAGAGAAACTCCTTCTCTAGAAAGGATCCATTCTTAGCAACGAATATCTTGCCTTCGGATCTGTGATAGAAGGTGTACCCAACAGTCTCCTTTGGGTATCCTATGAAGACACATTTCTCTGATTTGGGTTCGAGCTTATCAGGTTGAAGTTTCTTCACATAAGCTTCGCAACCCCAAACTTTAAGATACGACAACTTTGGTTTCTTGCCAAACCATAGTTCATAAGTTGTCGTTTCAATTGATTTCGATGGTGCCCTATTTAGAGTGAATGCAGCCGTCTCTAAAGCATAACCCCAAAACGATAGCGGTAAATCAGTAAGAGACATCATAGATCGCACCATATCTAATAAAGTACGATTACAACGTTCGGACACACCATTACGCTGTGGTGTTCCGGGTGGCGTGAGTTGCGAAACTATTCCGCATTGTTTCAAATGTAGGCCAAACTCGTAACTCAAATATTCTCCTCCACGATCAGATTGTAGGAATTTTATTTTCTTGTTACGATGATTTTCAACTTCACTCTGAAATTCTTTGAACTTTTCAAATGTTTCAGACTTATGTTTCATTAAGTAGATATACCCATATCTGCTCAAATCATCTGTGAAGGTGAGAAAATAATGATATCCGCCACGAGCCTCAATATTCGTCGGACCACATACATCTGTATGTATGATTTCCAACAAATCTGTTGCTCTCTCCATAGTTCCGGAGAACGGTGTTTTTGTCATCTTGCCCATGAGGCACGGTTCGCAAGTACCAAGTGATTCATAATCAAGTGATTCCAAAAGTCCATCAGCATGGAGTTTCTTCATGCGCTTTACACCGATATGACCTAAACGGCAGTGCCACAAATAAGTTGCACTGTCATTATCAACTCTACATCTTTTGGCTTTGACATTATGAATATGTGTGTCACTACTATCGAGATTCATTGAAAATAGACCACTCTTCAAGGGTGCATGACCATAAAAGATATTATTCATATAAATAGAACAACCATTATTCTCTGATTTAAATGAATAACCGTCTCGCATTAAACAAGATCCAGATATAATGTTCATGCTCAACGCTGGCACCAAATAACAATTATTTAGGTCTAAAACTAATCCCGAAGGTAGATGTAGAGGTAGCGTGCCGACGGCGATCACATCGACTTTGGAACCATTTCCCACGCGCATCGTCACCTCGTCCTTAGCCAATCTTCGCTTAATCCGTAGCCCCTGTTTCGAGTTGCAAATATTAGCAACAGAACCAGTATCAAATACCCAGGTGCTACTGCGAGCATTAGTAAGGTACACATCAATAACATGTATATCACATATACCTTTGTTAACCTTGCCATCCTTCTTATCCGCCAAATACTTGGGGCAGTTCCGCTTCTAGTGACTAGTCTGCTTGCAGTAGAAGCACTCAGTTTCAGGCTTAGGTCCAGACTTGGGTTTCTTCTCCTCAACAGCAACTTGCTTGCTGTTCTTCTTGAAGTTCCCCTTCTTCTTTCCTTTGCCCTTTTTCTTGAAACTAGTGGTTTTACTGACCATCAACACTTGATGCTCCTTTTTGATTTCTACCTCCGCTGCCTTTAGCATTGCGAAGAGCTCGGGAATTGTCTTATTCATCCCTTGCATGTTATAGTTCATCATGAAGCTCTTGTAGCTTGGTGGCAGTGATTGAAGAATTCTGTCAATGACGCTATCATCTAGAAGATTAACTCCCAGTTGAATCAAGTGATTATTATACCCAGACATTTTGAGTATATGCTCACTGACAGAACTATTCTCTTCCATCTTGCAGCTGTAGAACTTACTGGAGACTGCATATCTCTCAATCCGGGCATTTGCTTGAAATATTAACTTCAACTCCTGGAACATCTCATATGCTCCATGACGTTCAAAACGTCGTTGAAGACCCGGTTCTAAGCCGTATAGCATGGCACACTGAACTATCGAGTAGTCATCAGCTTTGCTCTGCCAGACGTTCATAACTTCTGGTATTGCTCTTGCAGGAGGCCTGGCACCTAGCGGTGCTTCCAGGACGTAATTCTTCTGTGCAACAATGAGGATAATCCTCAAGTTACGGACCCAGTCCGTGTAATTGCTACCATCATCTTTCAACTTAGCTTTCTCAAGGAACGCATTAAAATTCAACGGAACAACAGCACGGGCCATTTATCTACAATTAACATAGACAAGCAAGATACTATCAGGTACTAAGTTCATGATAAATTTAAGTTCAATTAATCATATTACTTAAGAACTCCCACTTAGATAGATATCCCTCTAATCTTCTAAGTGATTACGTGATCCAAATCAACTAAACCATGTCCGATCATCACGTGAGATGGAGTAGTTTCAATGGTGAACATCACTATGTTGATCATATCTACTATATGATTCACGCTCGACCTTTCGGTCTCCGTGTTCCGAGGCCATATCTGCATATGCTAGGCTCGTCAAGTTTAACCTGAGTATTCCGCGTGTGCAACTGTTTTGCACCCGTTGTATTTGAACGTAGAGCCTATCACACCCGATCATCACGTGGTGTCTCAGCACGAAGAACTTTCGCAACGGTGCATACTCAGGGAGAACACTTTTATCTTGAAATTTTAGTGAGAGATCATCTTATAATGCTACCGTCAATCAAAGCAAGATAAGATGCATAAAGGATTAACATCACATGCAATCAATATAAGTGATATGATATGGCCGTCATCATCTTGTGCCTGTGATCTCCATCTCCGAAGCACCGTCATGATCACCATCGTCACCGACGCGACACCTTGATCTCCATCGTAGTATCGTTGTCGTCTCGCCAACTTATTGCTTTTACTACTATCGTTACCGCTTAGTGATAAAGTAAAACTATTACATGGCGATTGCATTTCATACAATAAAGCGACAACCATATGGCTCCTGCCAGTTGCCGATAACTCGGTTACAAAACATGATCATCTCATACAACAAATTATATCACATCATGTCTTGACCATATCACATCACAACATGCCCTGCAAAAACAAGTTAGACGTCCTCTATTCTGTTGTTGCAATTTTTACGTGGCTGCTACGGGCTTGGCAAGAACCGTTCTTACCTACGCATCAAAACCACAACGATAGTTTGTCAAGTTGGTGCTGTTTTAACCTTCGCAAGGACCGGGCGTAGCCACACTCGGTTCAACTAGAGTGAGAGAGACAGACACCCGCCGGTCACCTTTAAGCAACGAGTGCTCGCAACGGTGAAACCAGTCTCGTGTAAGCGTACGCGTAATGTCGGTCCGGGCCGCTTCATCTCACAATACTGCTGAACCAAAGTATGACATGCTGGTAAGCCGTTTGACTTATATCGCCCACAACTCACTTGTGTTCTACTCGTGCATAGCATCAACGCATAAAACCAGGCTCTGATACCACTGTTGGGGAACGTAGTAATTTCAAAAAAATTCCTACGCACATGCAAAAACATGGTGATGCATAGCAACGAGAGGGGAGAGTGTTGTCCACGTACCCTCGTAGACCGACAGCGGAATCGTTATCACAACGCGGTTGATGTAGTCGTACGTCTTCACGATCCGACCGATCAAGTACCGAACGCACGGCACCTCCGAGTTCAGCACACGTTCAGCTCGATGACGTCCCTCGAACTCCGATCCAGCCGAGTGTTGAGGGAGAGTTTCGTCAGCACGACGGCGTGGTGACGATGATGATGTTCCACCGACGCAGGGCTTCGCCTAAGCTCCGCGACGGTATTATCGAGGTGTAATATGGTGGAGGGGGGCACCGCACACGGCTAAAATATCGTATATCAAGTGTGTATAGAGGTGCCCCCTGCCCCCGTATATAAAGGAGCAAGGGGGAGGCCGGCTGCCCTAGGCGCGCCAAGGAGAGGGGGGGAGTCCTCCTCCTAGTAGGAGTAGGACTCCCCTTTCCTAGTCCAACTAGGAAAAGAGGGGGGAAGGAAAGAGAGGGAGAGGGAGAGGGAAAGAGGGGCTGCGCCCCCCTCTCCTAGTCCAACTAGGATTCCTCATGGGAGGGGGCGCGCCACCTCCTGGCTGCTGCCCTCTCTCTCCCCTCAAGGCCCACTAAGGCCCAGTACTTCCCCGAGGGGTTCCGGTAACCCTCCGGCACTCCAGTTTAATCCGAAACTTCTCCGGAACACTTCCGGTGTCCGAATATAGTCGTCCAATATATCAATCTTTATGTCTCGACCATTTTGAGACTCCTCGTCATGTCCGTGATCACATCCGGGACTCCGAACAACCTTCGCTACATCAAAACATACAAACTCATAATATAACTGTCATCGTAACGTTAAGCGTGCGGACCCTACGGGTTCGAGAACTATGTAGACATGACCGAGACACCTCTCCGGTCAATAACCAATAGCGGAACCTGGATGCTCATATTGGCTCCCACATATTCTACGAAGATCTTTATCGGTCAAACCGCATAACAACATACGTTGTTCCCTTTGTCATCGGTATGTTACTTGCCCGAGATTCGATCGTCGGTATCTCAATACCTAGCTCAATCTCGTTACTGGCAAGTCTCTTTACTCGTTCGGTAATGCATAATCCCGCAACTAACTCATTAGTTGCATAGCTTGCAAGGCTTATAGTGATGTGCATTACCGAGAGGGCCCAGAGATACCTCTCCGACAATCGGAGTGACAAATCCTAATCTCGATCTATGCCAACTCAACAAGTACCATCGGAGACACCTGTAGAGCACCTTTATAATCACCCATTTACGTTGTGACGTTTGGTAGCACACAAAGTGTTCCTCCAGTAAACGGGAGTTGCATAATCTCATAGTCATAGGAACATGTATAAGTCATGAAGAAAGCATTAGCAACATACTAAACGATCGGGTGCTAAGCTAACGGAATGGGTCAGGTCAATCACGTCATTCTCCTAATGAGGTGATCTCGTTAATCAAATGACAACTCATGTCTATGGCTAGGAAACATAACCATCTTTGATTAACGAGCTAGTCAAGTAGAGGCATACTAGTGACACACTGTTTGTCTATGTATTCACACATGTATTATGTTTCCGGTTAATACAATTCTAGCATGAATAATAAACATTTATCAAGATATAAGCAAATAAATAATACTTTATTATTGCCTCTAGGGCATATTTCCTTCAGCTAGACCCATGGAGGCGATGAGCGCGAGCATCAGCCGACTGTGCCAGATGGTCCACGACACCAGACTACGGCCTGGCGCCGAGGAACGTCTCTAGGTAGTGCTTGAGGGCGCCAGCGCGAGGGGCCGCTTGGACGACAGCTGTGTCTTCTTGTTCGACGAGGTCCTCGTCGGCTTCCTCGACAAGTTCACCGTCGTCAAGAAGCTTGCGGGCGACCTTGACGTACGCCTCCAGCCCACGCGCCCAAGCTCTGTGATGCCTGCCACCCTGAACGGCCTCTATGGTGACAACCTCTTCGACGCACTGGTGGCCCTGCGACTGCCTGCCGTCGCGCCAGCGAATGTCCACCTCAAGGTCGTGCTCACCGCGCAGCGCCTGGCGCAGCAAGACACCATCGACATAATCACCCACGTCTACGCGCAAATCGTCCACAAGGACTACTACATGCAAGAGGAGGACGATAGGACGCTGGCCTTCTTGGACCGCAGGGCAACCTTGGACGGCATTGTTCAGAAGCACGTTGAGCTTGCCGCCAACCGCTGCTCCTCACATGTCGGTTGGTGACCCGGTGCACTAGGGCGTGAGGATGTTGTTGATGGATCCGTCTATATGTTTATCTTTCCATCAAATCCATGTAGTAGTATATGGTACTACTAGTAATTATCTTACCTTTCGCATCAACTTCATAATTTTCATACGTACTCCATGCATGAACCGCGCCAGAACCAAACTTCTCATTACTCTAGGGAAAATCGTTATTTCTATGTATCAGTCGCGCCATGGAGCAGAACCAAATTTTACAAGTTACAATTTCAAAAGGAAAAGCCTGCCATGTTCGCGTCACAGCCCCACACGGTTGGTCCGGCACGCCGCTCAAGGGGGAATGCGTGCTGTGTTGCATTTTCACTTACAAGTGGGACTGCAGTTGAGCAAACTGACTATCGGCAAACCCCCACCCCGCCCACCGCGCGATGGCAGAGAAAACAGGAGGGAGAAGAGATGGTTGTAGCACGGACTCCAAGAAAATTGGTGTCGGATGGGACTCATGTGGGTGGCATGTGCCGGACTGCTAGACATGAATGCTAGTTATGGCCCATGCCACCCCACTATATCGAAGTGCTGGTTACGTAGAACAAATTTCCTGGAGTCCGTGCTCAGCCCTCCTCTATCTCTCTTCTCAGCCAGCCAGCAGACGCAAGAGGACCCCATCGTCTGTTTGCTCATATGCAGTCCCACATGTCAGTGAAAACGCAAGAGGACCCGCTGAACCTGCACATTTTTCATCTCGATGTGTTGGTGATGAAAACAAATCCAATAAAGATCTTCAGTGGCCGCTTTTGGAGTTACTCAAGAGTAGTAAGATTCTATTTACAGTTTAACCCAAGATGCACATCACGTGGCTTCAACTACCACTCTATTTTCTTGCATGACACGACCTGGATGCTGGATGTCCCACGTGTCGGCAAAAGAAGGAAGAACTTGACCAAATCTTTGGTTGTGCTCTCGGATTAGACTAGTTGTGCTAACTTAAAATTTTATTGTGTAGAATGGGTGCAAGTTTTGTTATTGGGAAGAAGAGTACAACGATATATTGATAGAGCGCAATTTAGTAGATGTTCTAGCACTTTTAGCTAGCATAGAGGCTAGAGATGAGACTAGTGCACTTGTTGATAGAATAGAGGCTAGACACGTCTAATTCTTTACACTCGAAGAAGAAAGAAGCACACAAAATCGAGCCTCCGCAGATCAACAATCAATGCATTGAGAAGGCACTAATCCAACTTACCGGAGCAGTTATGGAAGTTGGATATCTTCTAAAATGTATTCTTGTGGTTCTTGTTTTCTTTGGTCTTGCTTTTCTAGTCAAAATTTTGGTCATGTATTTCCATGTACAAAAAAATCAATAATGAAAAAAAGATATGTGTTTGCAAAGAAAAATGTACACGGCCGGGATGCGTCCGCGCGTTCGGCCCACGGCCACCGCATTCGAGAAATGGCCCGGACACGACCCCATTACCCTACCCAAATGGACAGAATCCGGGCAAAACGGAGGTCCATTTGGGGTCGTGCATTGGAGTTGGCCTTACAAGTGGGACCGCAGTTGAGGAAACCGACTATCGGCAAACCCCCACCTCACCCGCCGCGCGAAGGCTGAGTTAGAGAAACGACGAGGTTGAAGAGATTGTCGTAGCACGGACTCCAAGAAATATGGTGTCATATGGAAGTCGTGTTGGTGGCGTGTGCCGTACTCCTGGACGTGAATGCTTGTTCTGGCCCATGCCACCCTACTACTCCTACTAATTATAGTAGTAGTATCGGGATTCGAGGTGCTGGTTACGTACAGCGAACACATTAACATATGGCCCACCTCACATTGTGGCCAAATTTCTTGGAGTCTGTGCTAGATTAAAAAGTGTTCTTTGTGAGGATGGGTGGCTGGTCTCAAGTTTAAAACTTGTTGTATTACGTACCTAGACATAGAGATAGTGCAGCATGTGAAGCTAGCACAAATAGTGTACTATTGTTGATTGGCCTTATCCGATAACCTGTTGCAATGCACGTACAATTATGTATACGGAAAATATATTTTTTGCCTCGTCACAACACCCACTCAGAGAAGCGACTCGGAAGTCATTCATAAATTTAGTAAGTTTATCACAGGCATATCATTTTATTACATACAACAGGTCATCAACCCACAATGACAAATGAGGATACATTATAAATACTAAAGTTTTCATCACACAACAGATAACAAGTAATGAAATGAACTTCAACACAACCAATCCTCAGCGTTGGAAACGCTTGCTTTGAACCACAAGCGATTATCTGGGAAGAGCCAGCTACTGTCAATCTCGAGACCAACGCAGGACTGATCATCCAGGCTGAAGCGGCCTACTATATCACGACCAGGGTAGGGAACCACCGCAATGTCCGACGTATAGATACAGGTTCTTCTCATAAATGGTAGTAACGTTGTGTCAACAGCAGTTGGATCGCCTTTCACCATCATTGGATAGTTTTGCCCAAGGAAGAGCAAGTTTTCTCCAAGACTATCAATACTGTACCAGGGAAAAGGTGTTGGCGCTAGCACACTAGTATCCATCCCAAATACCATGCAACGGGTGTTGGAATAGGTCCGGAGAGTGCGACCATGGGAGACAACACCTGCTCCCTCAGTAGTAACATCAGCAGTGGGATGTATACAGACAAGAAGGGGTGATCCATCAGAATTAGTTGCCAGCCGCCAGTGAGCATATGGGCCCTGCTCGTCCTCATTCTCGTGATCATCACCATCGTCATCTTCCCCTTGGTTATAAAAATTTCCAAGTATGGGTGGTGGAATGTTCACAGGACCTTGGAAACACAAGAAGAAGGTTAATTAGTAGAGAAGGGAAACTTGCTAACTCGCATGCATGTGGATGAAACAATTATAATTATGGTGGAAGACAAACATACCGAAACTACGAGGATCCCATGCAAAAACAGTGCCATGAGTGGTGGCAGCAAACACAAGACCCTCGTATTGAATTGCATCACAGTACACATCCGTGTATAGAAACTGATTTTTGAGCAATATCCATCCAGTCGAACCACGAAGGATGGCAACAAGCTTGTCGAAGATAGCAACAACTTGATAGTCCTCGTAATTCCAATAGCGGTTGGGAACTCGACAAATTGCTATCTTCTGTAGACGACAGTCACCATGATCGTATTTGAACGTACGTAGATCATCTGTGTGCTCAACCTCAGGGCACTCGGAGATTTTTGGAAGTGAAATCCGCTGACGAGTGTACACATTCATAGGTTCCCACTCACAATTGTACCCAATATAAACAAACCAATCTCCATTTGCGCCAGTCCAGGCCTTACCCTTAAGCGATGGCATCTTGACATCACAAGTATCGTTATCAAGCAGCATCAACTTGCACAAGGTGAGGCCTCCGTCGTCCGCGCCCATGCGAACAGGCTTATAGCGAAGAAGATAAGGGAGATCAAACTGCTCCCGGACCCTTGGGTTCATTGTAATGATGTTATTAGTTGAGTCGAGAATGGTCTTGAATGAACCTGCCATGTTAGCCGAGGTGATGACGTCGCACCGATCAATGAGTTCCCCCACCACGTCATCTTTCAGATTGGGGCAAGAATAACGGGGTCGTTTTGGGCTTGTTCCCTCCATGGAGAAGACGATCGAACAATGGCAGAAGGAAGGGTGAAGGCAAATGGAGGAGGGAGGAAGAGTGTGCGACAGCAGTTCCAAATCGAGAGGGAAAGGCGAAGAGTCGGTGGACGGTTGCCAGTTTGCCATGGTACACGAAGAGGCGGCCCGGCCTACACGTCCTTTTGGAAATTGTACAAAAGGACTCGCCGTCGTCTCACTAACATGTTGGATCGGGACCACATGTCAACGAAACATGGTGTGTAATTTCTCGTGCAAAATGCGATCTGGCCGCGTTGGCCCGAGGTGCCGCATTAGTTATCGAACTTTATTTTTTAACATACAATCTGAGTGGATAGCTCCTGTGGTCATCAAACGTGAGCGGATATATAGGTGGGCTAGGTGGGTAGGCGTCAACAATCTAAGTGCTAAAAGAGTTGATCTCAAAAAAAGAGTTGATCCAATGCTTGGTTTTGTTTGGATTTTCCTACTATGACCATTGGATAGAGTGAATCAATGGCTTACGTTCAAAGTTATTCTGATACTATAGAATGGTATAGGAACGTGGAGAGATTTGGTTGATTTTATATTGCTAAATAATATAAAATATTATTGTAAGTGCATCTAGTGCCACCCCTAGTTGGTTTTGGAGTATTGACGACACACCTGGTTGAGGGACTAATGTGTTTGTGAGAATTGCAGGATAACACAGGTAGTAGTCCCTCATTGATTCGGTTTACCTATCGGAGATGACCCCTAAAAATGTTTGAAGACAATGGTGGTATGTGAAGATAATCACAACGAAGATTATGACTGGACAAGACATTCACGTGAAGACTATGGAGTGCGAAGACATATTTGTTTCGTAGTTTCCTTTTCTTCTTTGTTGAGTCATAGGAACCACTGTACTGTTAAGTGGGGTACAAGTGAACAAAGTCAGAGTGACTGAAATGATGATCAACCAAATCCTCAGTCTTTGAGCGAAGACAATGAGAGCAAATCTTATCCAGAGCTGGATGAGTCAGCTTTACTTGTAGCCCAAGTCAAGCTGCCGCGTGTGTTTGAAATCTGACCGTTGGAACACGTGTCAGTTCCTTAGTGACCCACGGTCATTTCAGACAAATCAGGCCGGGTTGCCTAGTGGCTATAAATAGCCCACCCCCTACACCATAAATTGGTGGCTGCTCAGAGTGCACGACTTTTGTCGTTAGAGCAACCCACCTCGAAGCCTTTGAGAGAAAGATCCTTGCGAGGACAAAGCCCAAAACACCCAGAGCCAAAGAGTGTTAGGCATCACTAAAGTCTTTCTGTCCGCATGACCTAAAGACTTGTTACACTTGAGGACTGTGAATCCTCCAGCCAGTTAGGCGTCGCATTCTGAGCATCCAAGAGTCATTGTGGATTGCCGATGAACGAAGTCTGTGAAGGTTTGGAAGTCTACCATGAAGACTTACCAGTGACTGAGCGAGGACTTAGTGTCCTTAGCTCAATGGGAATAAGGTGAAGACGCGGTCTTCTGAGTTGAATCTCAGCCTCCCTAACCAGACGTACAGTTGTCACAGCAACTGGAACTGGTCCAACAAATCCTTTGTCTTCATCAAGCAACTGGTTCTATCTCTTCCTTCACTTATTTACAGTTTGTCTTCGTGAAGTCTTTTGCTTGCTTGTCTTATCTATTTGACTTCACTGTGTGACGACTATTGTTGTTTGGCTTCATACTATCTTCCATCTTGATCCATTCTACCTAGCTGCTAATAGTCTTCGTGCTTTAGCTTCATTACTTGCTTGAGTATGGCTTGTCTAGTGTAGTCTACCTTCCGCTGCATGTCAATAAGTTCATTCTATCGTGTGTCTTCGAAACTCCCATGTTTTGAAGACTTTCATAAAAATCGCCTATTCACAACCCCTCTAGTCGATAACTAGAACTTTCAATTGGTATCAGAGCAAGGTACTCCCTTGTTCTGTGTGATTCGGTTTAACCACCTAGAGCTTTAGCTATGTCGACTGCAGGGATAATCAAAGTCTCCGCTGCGTGCCCTGTCTTCGATGGCACTGATTACCCCTACTGGAAGAATAAGATGTGTATGCATCTTGAAGCCATTGATGTCGACCTCTGGTATGTCGTCAAGAACAGCGTTCCCAAGGGCGGTGAAGGTGTCACCCCAGCTGATGTCAAGAAGTTCATTCAACTGGATTCTACTGCCAAGAACATCATTTGTGGCCATCTGACCAAAGGACAGTATGGCCGTGTGAGTGCTCTGGAAACTTTGAAGCTAGTCTAGGACTAGTTGTCCAAGGTGAACGAAGGCGTCTCAACCCAGAGAGACTCAAGGATCAGTGTTCTTCGCAACCTCTTCAACCGCTTCAAGAGAAACAACAATGAGAATGTCCAGCTCATGTTTGATCGCCTCACTGACATCACAAATGAGCTTCATGCTCTTGGCGCCACTGAGATCACTAAGCATGAAATCGTCAAGACACTGCTGAGATCTCTTGACAGCTCGTTTGACACCCTAGCCTTGACGATCCAAGAATGCCCTGACTTCAAGACTCTCGATCCGTCTGACATACTTGAGAGGCTCAACACACATGAGTTCCAGTTATCTGAGAAAAGAGAGATCTATGGTTCTAGCTATGGATGTACTCGCGCTTTGAAGGCAAAAGCTGTTTCCTCATCTGAAGAAGAATCTGACTGCAGTTCTGGGGATCCTGAAGACATTGGAAAGGAGCTTGCTATGCTTGTGAAGAAATTCCAGAAATTCACCAAGAAGAAAGGCTTCAGAAAGTCTTCAAGATCCAACTCAAGAAATGATGAAGCTTCCACTCATGACCACAAGAAGAGAACATGCCACAAGTGCAAGAAACCTGGTCACTACATCTCTGAGTGTCCTCAGTGGGACAATGAGAACAAGAAGAAGAAGAAGAAGAAGAAGAGCAAGGAATATGACTCTGATGACAAGAAGAAGAAATCTTCAAAGTCTTCTTCCAAGTCTTCCTCCAAGTCTTCATCACATAAGAAGAGCTCATCTGGCAAGGCTCGTGCTTTTGTTGGCAAGGAGATGGATTCAGAGGAGGACTCTACTTCTGAGGAGGCAGAGGTGGAGTCTGAGGAGGAGTCCGACTCTGGCGTTGCAAGTCTTGCTCTAGCCACAGCCTACGTTGCCAAGTCCATCTTCAACACTGAAGACAATGGCTCCGTCACCAACGCTGATGCTAATGACAAGGACGACTCTGCCCCCACCTACTGCTTCATGGCACGTGGTGCCAAGGTAAACTCACGCGATGCTTACTTTCAAACATCAAGTGAAGATGACTCTGATTGTGAATCCAAACCCAGCTACAAAACACTTGCTAAAATTGCAACTGAACAACAGAAAGCTATGGAACATATTCAAAAATTGTTAGACAAAAGCAATGACCTGTTGGACGCGGAAATGACCCGATCTCAGTCCTTAATTGAAGACATAAAAAATCTTCACGTTAAGTACGAGGAACTTGAAAGTCGTCATGAAACGCTCTCAACAACTCATGAAAAGCTTTCCTATGATTATCTTCAAAGGAAGCAAGAACTTGAGAAATTTAGAGCAGTTCATGAAGATCTTCAAAAACAAAACGAGTCACTTCCCGCTCAGGAAGGATTTGAACCACCATGTCTAAAATGCCTTGAGCATGATAACGCTACTTCTGTTGCTGAATGTTCTACTGCTGCTACTGTCACAACATCTTCAACTGCTGATGTGGTAACTAACCCCTCTGCTGAGGATGCCACTACTATTGCTGATGAAAATGCTAGGTTGAAGACATTGCTTGAGACTGGGATGTACAAAAGTCTCAAAGGGCATCAGACACTATGTGATGTCCTCAAAAAGCAGGTGTCGGGTTTGAGAGGAAAATGAATGTTGATGGTTCTTACTGGAAGCCTAAGCAGTACCCCAAAACCACATGGGTTGCTGCAAAGGGACCTTTAGTGGACCCATCCACCTTATCTGGCTTCACTTGTGCTAACCCAATTATCATTGATGAATCCTTTGATGCAAACTATAAGCTGTTTAAGAATCAGAATGGTGAAGTGTTTGCCAGGTATATTGGTACTAACTTTAGGAATGGATCAGCTATGAAGAAGATCTGGGTGCCCAAAAGCTGTCTTGAGAATCTTCCTGTGAATGTCATCATGACACCATCGGGGAAGAAGACAAACCCCAGACTGAAGGCTTCATATGGTCCAAAGGCTTCGTACAGACAGAGGACTCACAAGAGTCACCCTAACGCCAATGTTTTGCAGGGAAATCATACTCAGACTTATGAATATGAGCATGTATCATCAAACCGCTATGTTCATAAGACTAAGAACTATTCTGCTTATTCATATGAGTATTATTCACCTCCTGCAAGGCTATTTGCTAGGGCTCCAAAGCCAAAGTTCTCAGATGCTGCACTTAGACTCATTGCTTCTAAGCCACCCCTGAAAATGTGGGTGGTTAAGAAAAATTAACTTTGTTTTGCAGGGAAAGGTCTCCAGCCTGAAATCAAAGGCGTCAGATGCTTATGCTGGGGACCTAAAACATCTTGTGGGGTGCAAGATAAAATGCCCAAATGGTCTTACTATGTATTTTGTTCCTGAATCGCTTGCCAATCATCCTATCAGTCCTAACCTTGATCTGAGTTTTGATAATCCTCTTGTCCGTCAAATGTTTATGCTTCACAATACTCTTGGTCAAGCCTATCCCCCTAACTGTACTGTAGGGTATGACACCAAAGGCTTCAGAATGGATTATGGATAGTGGATGCACTAATCACATGACTGGTGATCGAAGTCTTCTTACGGACTCAACATTACGTCCATCTGACAAGAGTCACATCACATTTGCTGACACTGGTAAAAGCAAGGTATTGGGTCTAGGTAGAGTTGCAATCTCAAAGGATCAGCACATGGATAAAGTGATGCTTGTTGAATCCCTTGGTTTCAACTTAATGTCTGTCTCAATGCTTTGTGACTTGAACATGCTTGCGATATTTGGAAAATATCGTTTCCTTGTTCTAATGGAATCTGACAAGTCTCTAGTCTTTGAAGGGTACCGGAAAGATGGTCTATATATGGTAGATTTCTCACCAGGATAGTTAGCCGTATGTCTTCTAGCAAAAGCTTCAGAGTGCTGGCTATGGCATCGAAGGCTAGGGCATGCTGGCATGAGGAACCTGTTGATACGTCTCCAACGTATCTATAATTTATGAAGTATTCATGCTATTATATTATCCATCTTGGATGTTTAATGGGCTTTACTATGCACTTTTATATTACTTTTGGGACTAACCGATTGACCCAGAGCCCAGTGCCAGTTCCTGTTTTTCCCTTGTTTCAGTGTTTCGAAGAAAAGGAATATCAAACGGAGTCCAAACGGAATGAAACCTTCGGAAAAGTTATTTTTGGAAAGAAAGCAATACGGCAGACTTGGAGTGCACGTCAGGGGATCAACGAGGAGAGCACGAGGTAGGGGCGCGCCCACCCCCCCTGGGCGCACCCTCCACCCTCGTGGGCCCCTTGTGGCTCCCCTTATCGATTTCTTTTGCCTATATATTCCCATATACCCTAAAACCTTCGGGGAACAGAATAGATCGGGAGTTCCGCCGCCGCAAGCCTCTATAGCCACGAAAAACCAATCGGGACCCTCTTCCGGCACCCTGCCGGAGGGGGGATCCCTCACCGGTGGCCATCTTCATCATCCCGGTGCTCTCCATGACGAGGAGGGCGTAGTTCACCCTCAGGGCTGAGGATATGTACCAGTAGCTATGTGTTTGATCTCTCTCTCTCTCTCTCTCTCTCTCTCGTGTTCTTGATTTGGCACGATCTTGATGTATCGCGAGCTTTGCTATTATAGTTGGATATTATGATGCTTCCCCCTCTACTATCTTGTAATGGATTGAGTTTTCCCTTTGAAGTTATCTTATCGGATTGAGTCTTTAAGGATTTGAGAACACTTGATGTATGTCTTGCATGTGCTTATCTGTGGTGACAATGGGATATCACGTGATCTACTTGATGTATGTTTTGGTGATCAACTTGCGGGTTCCGTGACCTCGTGAACTTATGCATAGGGGTTGGCACACGTTTTCGTCTTGGCTCTCCGGTAGAAACTTTGGGGCACTCTTTGAAGTACTTTGTGTTGGTTTGAATAGATGAATCTGAGATTGTGTGATGCATATCGTATAATCATACCCACGGATACTTGAGGTGACATTGGAGTATCTAGGTGACATTAGGGTTTTGGTTGATTTGTGTCTTAAGGTGTTATTCTAGTACGAACTCTATGATAGATTGAACAGAAAGAATAGCTTCGTGTTATTTTACTACGGACTCTTGAATAGATCGATCAGAAAGGATAACTTTGAGGTGGTTTCGTACCCTACAATAATCTCTTCGTTTGTTCTCCGCTATTAGTGACTTTGGAGTGACTCTTTGTTGCATGTTGAGTGATATTTATATGATCCAAATATGTTATTATTGTTGAGAGAACTTGCACTAGTGAAAGTATGAACCCTACGCCTTGTTTCCTAGCATTGCAATACCGTTTACACTCACTTTTATCATTAGATACCTTGCTGTTTTTATATTTTTAGATTACAAAAACCTATATCTACCATCCATATTGCACTTGTATCACCATCTCTTCGCCGAACTAGTGCACCTATACAATTTACCATTGTATTGGGTGTGTTGGGGACACAAGAGACTCTTTGTTATTTGGTTGCAGGGTTGTTTGAGAGAGACCATCTTCAACCTACGCCTCCCACGGATTGATAAACCTTAGGTCATCCACTTGAGGGAAATTTGCTACTGTCCTACAAACCTCTGCACTTGGAGGCGCAACAACGTCTACAAGAAGAAGGTTGCATAGTAGACATCAAGCTCTTTTCTGGCGCCGTTGCCGGGGAGGCTAGGTAAGCGGCACTCACACCCCGTCAACTAAGCTCTTTTCTGGCGCTGTTGCCCGGGAGGTGAGTGCTTAAAGGTATATCTTTAGATCTTGCAATTGAATCTTTTAGTTTCCTGTTTTATCACTAGTTTGGTTTATAAAAGAAAACTACAAAAAAATGGAATTGAGTTTGCCTCATACGCTTCATCTTTTTAATATCTTTCGTGAGTATGATGGAAAGGAAAATTGTGCCAAAGTGTTAGAAGAAGAATGCATTAAAATGTTTGGCACTAAATACTTGAATGATGAGCATGATTGCAATGTTGTTAGTATGAATTCTTTGAATACCCATGATGCTAATGATATGCAAAGCCGAAAGCTTGGGGAAGCTATGTTTGATGAAGATGATAATTTTGTCCCCCAAGCTTTGATGAGCAAATTCACTATGATGAAAGCATGCCTCCTATCTATGATGATTATTGTGATGACACGTATGCTTTAAAGAATAATGATAACCATGAAACTTGTCATCTTGATCTTAATTTTCAATCACATGATAGTTATTTTGTTGTAGATCATGAAAAGAATGCTTTAGGTGCTGGTTATATTGTTGAATTCATTCATGATGCTACAGAAAATTATTATGAGGGAGGAACATATGCTTCTAGGAATTGCAATAATATCAAGTTTCCTCTCTATGTGTTAAAAGTTTTGAAGTTATGCTTGTTTTTCCTTCCTATGCTAGATGATTCTTGCTCCAATAAGTTGTTTGTTCACAAAATCCCTATGCGTAGGAAGTGGGTTAAACTTAAATGTGCTAGTCATATTCTTCATGGTGCTCTCTTTATGTTTCAATTCTTATCTCTTATGTGAGCATCATTGAAATCATCATGCCTAGCTAGGGGCGTTAAACGTTAGCGCTTGTTGGGAGGCAACCCAATTTTTATTTTTGTTCTTTCTTTTTGGTTCTGTTTAGTAATAAATTTTTGATCTAGCCTCTGGTTAGATGTGGTTTTATGTTTTAATTAGTGTTCGTGCCAAGTAAGACCTATAGGATCTTCTCGGATGATAGTTATTCGATCTTGCTGAAAATTCCAGAAACTTTCTGCTCATGAAAACAATTGTTTAAAATCACCAGAACGTGATAAAATACTGATTCCAATTGCACCAGATCCATAATCAAATTATCTAGGTCGTCCTATTTTGGTAGATTTTTCTGAGTTCCAGAAGTTTGCGTTAGTTACAGATTACTACAGACTGTTCTGTTTTTGACAGATTCTGTTTTTCGTGTGCTGTTTGCTTATTTTGATGACTCTATGGCTAGTAAAATACTCCCTCCATTCCTAAATATTTGTCTTTTTAGAGATTTCAACTGGACTACCACGTACGGATGTATATAGACATATTTTAGAGTGTAGATTCACTCATTTTGCTCCGTATGTAGTCACTTGTTGAAATCTCTAGAAAGACAAATATTTAGGAACGGAGGGAGTAGTTTATAAACCATAGAGAAGTTGGAATACAGTAGATTTAACACCAATACAAATAAAGAATTAGTTTATTACAGTACCTTGAAGTGGTGTTTTGTTTTCTTTCGCTAACGGAGCTCACGAGATTTTCTGTTAAGTTTTGTGTTGTGAAGTTTTCAAGTTTTGGGTAAAGATTCGATGGACTACGGAATAAGGAGTGGCAAGAGCCTAAGCTTGGGGATGCCCAAGGCATCCCAAGGTAATATTCAGGGACAACCAAAAGCCTAAGCTTGGGGATGCCCCGGAAGGCATCCCCTCTTTCGTCTTCGTCTATCGGTAACTTTACTTGGAGCTATATTTTTATTCAGCACATGATATGTGTTTTGCTTGGAGCGTCATTTTATTTTCTTTAGCTTTGCTTGCTGTTTGAATAAAATACCAAGATCTTAAATTCTTAAATGTGAGAGAGTCTTCACATGGCTACATAATTATTTAACTACTCATTGATCTTCACTTATATCTTTTTGGAGTAGTTTGTCATTTACTCGTGTGCTTCACTTATATCCTATGAGTAAATGGTTGAATGATTTGAATGTCATAAATCTGAAATTATATATGTTTCATATGCCTTTCCCATTGGGAGTAATGCCTTCACATATAAGAAGTGGAGGTGGTAAATTTATTGAAGGTTAGCAAACATTGTATTGGTCACTTGAACAATTCATGAAAGAATATTGAAGCAAGAGAGATTTCACATATAAATATACTATCTTGGACATCTTCTATGATTGTGAGCCCCATTAATTATTTTCAAACCTGAGAAAATTAGTTGAAGTTGGACAAGGAAGACAACATAATGAGTTATGCTTGGGTATATTTGTATAGAGGTTATATTGTTATGGATCCTCTAACATGTGGTGCTTGCTATTGAGAATCCTTTGCTAGCCAAAATATCTGTACTAAGCGGGAATACTGCTTGTGCATCCAAAATCCTTGAACCAAGTTTCTTCCATGAGTGTCCACCATATCTACCTATATGCGGTATTTACCTGTCGTTCCAAGTAAATTTGCATGTGCCAAACTCTAAACCTTCAAATAATAATCTGTTTTGTATGCCCAAATCACTCATCTAGCGACTAGGGGCTGTCAGTATCTTCCATGCTAGGTGGGTTATTCTCACGATGAGTGGACTCCGCTCATCATTCACGAGAAAATGGCTGGTAACTGGGATGCCCAGTCCTATGATCAAAAGATCAAAAATAAATTCACAAATAATTTAAACAAAACTCCCCCAGGAATGTTGATAGTTGGACGGCACCCGTTGTTTCGGACAAGCTGTGGAGTGTGAATGTTGGTGGAGGGGGAGTAAAAACTTTACCTTTCTGCGTGGGAACCGCCTATAATGTATCTAGTATGGAAGATATTGGGAACTCTTGGTCGTTATGTTCACAATAAAAGCATACCTCTCAAAATTATTTTCATCTCTGTTTTAGCTTCGAGCTCTGGCACCTCTGCAAATCCCTGCTTCCCTCTGCCAAGGGCCTATCTTTTACTTTTATGCAAGAGTCAGTAGTATTCCTTCTCATTCCAACCCACTCTTTAGTTGGCAAGCATCATGTGATGGAAAGATCTAAGCATATATGGCCATTCAAATATATTTGATCATGAATTATTATTGTTGACAATTATCTATATGATAAATAAGTTGGGAGGCGAAATATTAAGCCCCTATCTTTCTCTGTGTTCGATGAATACTATTTGTTCTAAAAATATGCTTTGAGTGGTAGCAATCATGGAAGACTAAATGATAGTTGAGTATGTGAAGTTTGCGGAATCAAAGCTCTGACATAGACTCTTCCTGAAAATAAGATGAACTGTAATTGTTTGATGACTAATAACACGGTTTGTTAGTTTTCAAGAAAGTTTATGATCTATACATTAACATGTGAATAGCTTGTTACTTGATCATGAGAAGCTTTATGAGATGAGCTACTGTTATGATATATAATGATGCTAGAAAAGGTGATTGAAATTATCATTGATCAAACTTATGCACCTACTAGCATTCACACTTCATAAATTATTTCTTTTATCATTTACCTACTCGAGGACGAGCAGGAATTAATTTTGGGGATGCTGATACGTCTCCAACGTATCTATAATTTATGAAGTATTCATGCTATTATATTAACCATCTTGGATGTTTAATGGGCTTTACTATGCACTTTTATACTACTTTTGGGACTAACCTATTGACCCAGAGCCCAGTGCTAGTTCCTGTTTTTTCCCTTGTTTCAGTGTTTCGAAGAAAAGGAATATCAAACGCAGTCCAAACGGAATGAAACCTTCGGAAAAGTTATTTTTGGAAAGAAAGCAATACGGGAGACTTGGAGTGCACGTCGGGGGATCAACGAGGAGAGCACGAGGCAAGGGGCGTGCCCACCCCCCTGGGCACGCCCTCCACCCTTGTGGGCCCCTCGTGGCTCCCCTTGCCGACTTCTTTCTCCTATATATTCCCATATACCCTAAAACCTTTGAGGAACAGAATATATCGGGAGTTCCGCCGCCGCAAGCCTCTGTAGCCACGAAAAACCAATCGGGACCCTGTTCCGGCACCCTGCCGGAGGGGGGATCCCTCACATGTGGCCATCTTCATCATCCCGACGCTCTCCATGATGAGGAGGGAGTAGTTCACCCTCGGGGCTGAGGGTATGTACCAGTAGCTATGTGTTTGATCTCTCTCTCTCTCGTGTTCTTGATTTGGCACGATCTTGATGTATCGCGAGCTTTGCTATTATAGTTGGATATTATGATGCTTCCCCCTCTACTATCTTGTAATGGATTGAGTTTTCCCTTTGAAGTTATCTTATCGGATTGAGTCTTTAAGGATTTGAGAACACTTGATGTATGTCTTGCATGTGCTTATCTGTGGTGACAATGGGATGTCACGTGATCTACTTGATGTATGTTTTGGTGATCAACTTGCGGGTTCCGTGACCTCGTGAACTTATGCATAGGGGTTGGCACACGTTTTCGTCTTGGCTCTCCGGTAGAAACTTTGGGGCACTCTTTGAAGTACTTTGTGTTGGTTTGAATAGATGAATCTGAGATTGTGTGATGCATATCGTATAATCATACCCACGGATACTTGAGGTGACATTGGAGTATCTAGGTGACATAGGGTTTTGGTTGATTTGTGTCTTAAGGTGTTATTCTAGTATGAACTCTATGATAGATTGAACGGAAAGAATAGCTTCGTGTTATTTTACTACGGACTCTTGAATAGATCAATCAGAAAGGATAACTTTGAGGTGGTTTCGTACCCTACAATAATCTCTTCGTTTGTTCTCCGCTATTAGTGACTTTGGAGTGACTCTTTGTTGCATGTTGAGGGATATTTATATGATCCAATTATGTTATTATTGTTGAGAGAACTTGCACTAGTGAAAGTATGAACCCTAGGCCTTGTTTCCTAGCATTGCAATACCATTTACGCTCACTTTTATCATTAGTTACCTTGCTGTTTTTATTTTTTCAGATTACAAAAACCTATATCTACCATCCATATTGCACTTGTATCACCATCTCTTCGCCGAACTAGTGCACCTATACAATTTACCATTGTATTGCGTGTGTTGGGGGCACGAGAGACTCTTTGTTATTTGGTTGCAGGGTTGTTTGAGAGAGACCATCTTCAACCTATGCCTTCCACGGATTGATAAACCTTAGGTCATCCACTTGAGGGAAATTTGCTACTCTCCTAGAAACCTCTGCACTTGGAGGCCCAACAACGTCTACAAGAAGAAGGTTGCGTAGTAGACATCACATGTACACTCTCGCAAAGAAGAAACACGTCGTAGGCATCGAGGGCGTCAAGTTCAAGAAAGATCATCTGTGTGGTGCCTGCAAAGCTGGAAAGATGACGAGGGTCAAGCATCCCTCGAAGACAATCATGACGACATCTCAACCCTTCGAGCTACTACACATGGACTTATTTGGTCCTACTCACTACTCTACTCTTACTACCACTGCATGTCGCTATGGCTTCGTCATTGCTGATGACTGTTCAAGATATACTTGGGAGCACATAATCCTCTACAAGAATGAAGTGTGGGATGTCTTCAGACGCTTCGCCAGTCGTGCCATGACGAACTATGGCATCAAGATCAAGCACATCAGAAGTGACAACGGCACAGAGTTCAAGAACACCAGCCTCGATCTTTACCTTGATACATTAGGAATCACTCATGAGTTCTCTGCTCCATACACACGTCAGCAAAATGGCATTGTGGAGCGCAAGAACAGGACACTCATTGAGATGGCTCGGACGATGCTTGATGGATACAAGACACCAAGGAAGTTCTGGCCTGAAGCCATTGATACTGCATGCCATGTCATTAACCGTGTTTATCTTCACAAGCTTCTGAAGAAGACATCCTATGAGCTCCTAAGTGGTAAGAAGCAAAATGTCACTTACTTCAGAGTATTTGGTGCTAGGTGCTGGATCAAGGATCCACATCACACTTCAAAAATTGCACCGAAAGCACATGAAGGTTTTATGCTTGGTTACGGAAAGGATTCGCACTCCTACAGAGTCTTCAACCTCTTTCACTATAAAGTGGTTGAGACTGTCGATGTGCGGTTCGATGAGACTAACGGCTCGCAAAGAGAGCACCTGCCAAATGTGCTATATGAAGTTCCACCTAGTGAATCCATCAAGCTCATGGGAACTGGAGAAATCATACCGTCTGAGGCACAGGCTGAAGAGGAACTCATCATTTCTGCACCTAATCAATCTAAAGACAATGCTCGACCTGAAGTCAATGCTCAAAATGAAGACAATGATCAGCAAGAGCAAAATCTTCGTCCAGTTCATCCTCATGTTGCAAATGAAGTACATATTGAGAAGATAATTCATAGTATCAATGCACCTGGTCCACTCACTCGTTCAAGAGCAACGCAACTGGCAAATTTCTGTGGGCACTTTGCATTTGTCTCTATATCTGAACCCAAGAAAGTTGTTGAAGCCTTCATGGAACCTGAGTGGATTCAAGCTATGCAAGAAGAGCTTCAACAGTTCGAGCTGAACAATATGTGGGAATTGGTCAAGCGTCCTGATCCTCGCAAGCACAACATCATTGGCACCAAGTGGATTCAAACTATGCAAGAAGAGCTTCAACAGTTCAAGCTGAACAATGTCTGGGAACTTGTCAAGCGTCCTGACCCCCGCAAGCACAACATAATAGGCACAAAATGGATATATCGCAACAAGCAAGATGAGCATGGTCAAGTTGTCAGAAACAAGGCTCGTCTAGTTGCTCAAGGATACACTCAAGTTGAAGGGATTGACTTCGATGAAACATTTGCTCCTGTAGCTAGGCTTGAAGCCATTCACATACTGCTAGCCTATGAAAATCATCACAACATCCTTCTGTATGAAATGGATGTGAAGAGTGCCTTTCTCAATGGCAAAATTGAAGAAGAAGTGTATGTTGCACATCCACCTGGATTTGAAGATCCAAAACATATTGATATGGTATACAAGCTAAACAAGGCACTGTATGGCCTCAAACAAGCCCCTCGAGCTTGGTATGACACACTCAAAGACTTCCTGAAGAGCAAAGGCTTCAAACATGGTTCTCTAGATCCTACACTTTTCACGAAGACATATGATGGAGAACTGTTTGTGTGCCAAATCTATGTGGATGACATTATCTTCGGCAGCACTAACCAGAAATAGAGTGATGAGTTTGGGCACATGATGCAAGAGCAATACCAGATGTCCATGATGGGTGAGCTGAAGTTCTTTCTAGGTCTTCAAAGTCGTCAGCAAAGCAACGACATCTTCAGATCTCAAGAGAAATACCTCAAAGACTGCCTGAAGAAGTTTGGAATGCAAGATTGCAAAGGTTACACGACGCCAATGCCCACCAAAAGTCATCTAGGTCCTGACGCCAATGGTAAAGAGTTCGATCAAAAGGTATACCGCTCCATGATTGGTTCTTTACTTTATTTATGTGCATCTAGGCCAGATATCATGCTTAGTGTTTGCATGTGTGCCCTATTCCAAGCGGCACTAAAGGAATCGCATCACTTAGCTGTGAAGCGAATTCTTCGATATTTGACTTACACCACAACAGTAGGATTATGGTATCCAAAGGGCTCAGAGTTTGATCTAGTTGGATTCTCGGATGCTGATTATGCTGGTGACAAGGTGGATCGCAAGTCTACATCAGGCACATGTCACTTTCTGGGACGATCACTTGTCTGTTGGTCTTCAAAGAAGCAGAACTGTTTGTCTCTCTCGACTACGGAATCTGAATACATTGTTGTTGGATCTTGTTGCGCTCAGCTTCTATGGATGAAGCAGACTCTCAAGGACTATGGCATCCATCTGAAGCAAGTGCCTCTCTACTGTGATAATGAAAGCGCCATCAAGATTGCCAATAACCCAGTTCAGCACTCGAAGACAAAGCACATTGAAATTCGTCATCACTTTGTCAGAGATCATGTCATGAAGGAAGATATTGATATCATTCACGTCAACACTGAAGAGCAATTGGCAGATATCTTCACAAAGCCCTTGGATGAGAAAAGGTTTTGCAAGTTGCGGTGTGAGCTAAATATCTTAGAATCCTCAAATGTCCTGTAATTGGACACACATCCTAACACTTATGCATGTTGATGACTTAGATGTGCAACACACGAAGTAAAGTATATCTTCAATCAATGAAGACATACACTCTAAGTGTGAATACATTAATGCGGAATTTGACTTCGGAGCGCCACGATAATTGTGCACCGTGTCTGGGTCTAATACTTCCTATACAGTGGGTAACGCCACCACCAAACTCTTGTTGAAGGGTTTCATCTGGCGTGTCATTTGCAAAGTCTTCGTGTTTTATTTGTCTTCAACGTTGTTTTGACTTTGGTTTATCTTCACAATGTTGGTTTAGTCTTACTCAGATATATACATATATTTGTGTTTTGTCCTCTACAGCATTCACTTATAGCTATGTCTTCATGCTTGAATATTTTGATCTAAGTGAATGTGATCGGACCCTAACCTCTTATGTGCTTCTATCTCAAATTCTATCTATCCAAATCATATGCATTCTATTGAAACCGTCAAATGTCTTCTCTGCGTCCTTGTCAGCAAAAGATACAGAGACAAACATTAAATCTGTTTTAAATACTATATCCTAATTGCCTGAAACCCGGAGAAGTCGGAACGACCACCCGACAGTCCAAGCGTGCGTGGGAACATGGAACAACTCTCGATGTGTTGCATGTTTGACACGTGTTCATCAGATGTGAACCGCCAGGGGCACCTGCGTAATTACGTTGTGCTGTCTCTTTCCTTATAAATACACATCACATCGCGGTCAAAAAAATTTCTCCCACCTCTCCACCTCACACAAACCCTAGCGCCACCGCTAGCTCTTGACGACGCCGGCGACGAAGCACTTAGCTGCCGCGACCTCACCGACGCCGTCCTCACGCCGGTCGCGGACCTCGTCTCCTCCGCCGCTGCCGTAGGTGTCTTCCGTCGCCAAGTTAGGGCACGGAAGATTCAACTGCTCGGCCTCCTCTCTACTCCGTCTAGCAGTTCTTCGTGTGGTAATTAAAGCTTACTTTTACTGCCTTTTTGATCCGATAGATTCATCCTTCTCCACCAAAAGTGGTTTCTGTGCCTACAAATTTGGATCTATTCTGTTCTGAATCTCATAACATGCCTAGTATATTCACTTATGCTTCAACGTAGTTAGATTCCTCACTTGTACCTATTCTTGGATTTGTACAAATCTGGAACCAACTCTCAACATATAAGTGAATGTCTTCGCGCTATGAGGTCAATATCTTCAAACTGATTTATCTTCAAAATCTTCTGAGAATCCATATGACCCCTTCCCCTTCCCTTGCATCTCTAATGTTGTCACAGGTACATGTCTGTGGGAGAATCCCTTGGTTCTCATAGTCGGCATTCATTTGTAGAGTTCTTATAGCGTCACATCTATTCTCCTGAAGCCAGTTCCTGTCTGACCAGCAGACGGAAGCCTTTGCAAGTTCTGAAGCCATTCAGTTTGAACTTCATGACCACTGAAAAGTCAGCCAGAAAGGGCGGCAGACAACGCCGTGGGAATACATCCAAAGAATTGCCATCAGATCTCTATGAGTTGTATAAGAGAGACACTGAAGAAACCTATGGCGAACACAAGACTCGAATCCAATGGATTCGCAGATACTGGGCTAAACAATGGTTTCTATACAGATTTGTGACTGTAGAGTATGCGGAGAAGAATGCCATCAAACGACCATGGGGAGATATTCTCTTCAAAAATCTTCCACCCGGGTCAAGAACTGAAGCCAATGCTCAAGGCTTCTATCCTTGCATGGTTCGCGGACCACAGCCAGAGAATGCTGACTCATCTTCTATGCTATGGTGTCGTGATGACATTTTGTTCAAGCGCAACTACAAGTTTGCCAAGGACTCTATTGTGAAAAACAAGAAAGCATTTGGACTTGACTTCAACCCCGGTCCACCTGCTCCTCGGGCTGATGGCACCCGTGATGCTGAACCCAATATCGTCGGGCCCTTCTACAACCTCGAAGGTCTCATCACACACATTGCTGTTCAGGGCACAGTCGTGGAGCATTCTGCAGATGACACTGATTCTGATGAAGCGCTTGCTCCACCAAAGCCACAGAAGCAGAAGAAACCAAAGGCTTCAAAGCCCTCCACTGCACCGAAAGCTTCGCGTGCGAAGCCTCTGGCCACTGCACCTCCTGAAGTCAGTGTGCAGTCTGAAGATCTTTCTCGCATCTCCAAGACTGAGAAGAAGAAGAAGCCCATCCAGATTTCTGGTCAAGCACTGACCCCAGCTGCCATTCTGAGGAACGAGAACGAAGCCATTGATCTGTCAAGTGACGACGATCTTGGCGATGATGCTCTTGAGCTGTTGATAAAGAGCAAGCAAGAGGCGGAGATCTTCAACGATCTTCCCCTCTTTGATGTGGACATCTTGAATAACTTCATTGATGAGTGGTTTGACAACCCAGACCTTAGTCTTGATGATCTTCAGCTTCCAATTGGCATCAGTGTCTCTTTTCATAGTGCCATTGCAAATGAGCTAGCTCTGGCTCAGAAGATTGTCGAACTGAAGAATAAGATTGATCACGAGAAACCCCAATTCAAGAAGAACGTGGCCAATCTCAGTGTGGAGGATGTCAGACGCTTCAAGCAGATGCTGCATGAGCTCAAAGAGCAGTTTCAACAGAAACGTGATGCAGCTAAAGGATCAAGAGAACGGATGAAGCTTTCCGCCAGCAAGTGTGTGCAAGTTCATAACGAAGCTGAAAAGCGCAAAGCCCTTGGGCGTCCAGGCATTAACCCCAAGATGGCTGCCAAGACAAAGAAGCGAGCTGTGGCCCAAGCTAAAGCATCAGGGCAGGAAGCACCTCGCATTGTCTTCCCTGCCAATATGACAAGCACGAAGCCAAAGGTCCCCACAGCTGCGTCTGAACTGAAGAAGACAAGGGCAGCTGAGGCTGAAGCCAGAAAGCGCAAGAGCAAGAATGCCACTGACGATGCTCCTCAGGCCAAGAAGAGGAAGCCAAAGAAGAAAGATCGGGCTGCTACCATAGAGCCCCTTGTCGTCGAGCCAATCTCTGTTCTCGTCCTGCATCCGAACACCAAGAGTGTCAATTAATTGTTCACGAGCCTGCTACCACATACGCTCCTGAAGCTGAAGAAGGTCCAGCTGTTGACCCCACCGCAGCTGAAGACATTGGTCTCCAAGACAATGTAGATGATGATGAAGTCCTTCCTCAGATTGGGCACCAAATGGTATCATCGCCTGTTCTCACAAACAGCGAACTCATCAGCATTGGTCGTCCATTGACACCAATTGCTCAGGATGATTCATGGGCTAATCACCCTCAAGACTCCCCCCATCAAGAAGAATCACCAAGTACTCCCCCACTTCAAGTCACCACTCCGGTGCTTGACGATGACGACTATGTGGTCCAGCCAACTCCATCTCCAAAAGCGTCGCCCGCATTCCGTAGGCTTCGCAAAGGACCAAGGCCACAAGTCACTCTGTCAAGCGTTCCAAAAGGAGAAGAGCAACACAACTCAGTGGCACGCCAAGTGTTTCCTGACGCCACTCCAGCTGTGAACGTCTCTGCGTCTGAAGCCAGAGATGCTGAAGACATTCTGGCTGCATCAGCCGATGACCAACAAGAACCCCGACAAGAAGAAGAGCGTGTCGCCACACCCCCTACCAACCAAGAAGCTGTTCTCGAGGAGAACGTGTATGTGTCCGACCCTCCAGCTACTCAAGTGGAGGTTGATAATACTGAGGCGGCTACCAACAACACTACTGAAGCCAATGACGTTGTCATGGCTGAAGCTAATGTGGCGCCTGAAGTGGATATGGTACCTGAACCTACTGATGCACCTGAAGCTAATGTCAATGCTACTGCTCCTGTACTGCCTCCAAGGCCACACACCATTGAGCAAGCCTTTGATCATGGTTAGCTGGTTACTGTCAGATGGCCCATTCTGGTTCCTCCACCTGTTGCCGGTCCACAATTTGACTATCATGTGGAGCACAGGCCTCAGGTCCATAAGCCAAAACCCAGGCTGCCAAGGTTTCCAGGTACAGCAACTTCACCAGGATCTTTTAATGTGAATGGATTCAAAGCACACAACACCTTCTTTGATAGCACCAAGAACCAATATTCCAAGCCAAGAATCTCATCTGATCGGTTCTGGAGTTATCAGCAGCGCAGTTACTATTCATGTATACTATACAATCAGGGGCGCATTTTCCCCATATGCGTCTAGACTGCGAAGCCATTGCCGGCCTGCCCTGCTTAGAAGAAGCCCTCGACTGCTTCAGGGATGCAGGCCTTCTATAGTTTGTGACTGACAAGGAAAATTGGAATGAAGAACTTCTGCTGCAATTCAATGCAACTCTTCACATTCGCGGCTACAACAGGGATCCGAAGACTTGGGTCCTTGAGTGGATGAGAGGCAATGTACACCATGAAGCCAAAGCTCTTGATATTATTGAGCTCACTGCCTTGCCCACTCCAGGGGAACTCTATGAACCTGGTTGTCAACTTCACCACAATGCTTTGGAGAGCATCTTCCAGAAGCCAGAGCCAAACATGAGCCAAATGCTGAGCATGATGAAGCCACTGCCACAAGACACTGAATATCCGAAGGAATTCTTTGTTGAAGACCTAGAGTATCTGCCATGCACTATTTATCATATCATCAGGTGAACTCTATGGCCTGTCAAGGGACATTCTCCAGCAGCGAAGCTTGAAGGTGCAATGAAGACTTTGGTTTTCTATATCTTCAATGGCATCAGTTTCAACGCTCAGGACTTCTTCATCGGGCAACTGGCTCCGATCTATTTGCTCTGAAGTTTTATGCTCCATGGGTAATGCGCCTCATCAAGCTTCACTCCACTATCAACTATCAGCCTTCTGCACACAATCATCTCATATTCTTGCCAGAGGTTGATCTGTCTGTCGAAGCCATTTACCCAGAGCCTGCCAAGGAGCCAATTTATCTTCACAACGCAGATCACCAAAGTTTCACACAACCCATTGAAGGAGTTCTTGCTGCAACTCATGTTTATCCTTTGGCTGGCAATACACGTGCACCTCATCGTGCCCATACTGAAGCCACTGAAAGCACCACTGCGCAAAGACCTCGAAAGCGATCTCGTGTTCTCAATGACCGAGAGCTTCTCGTCGCCCTGCATAAAAAACCGGATAAACATCATGACTGGCTGAAATGTCAGATGCAAAGCCTCTTGATGGATGTCAATCGCATTCGCAATCTTGCCACTAAGAATGCTTTTGTCACTCATGAAACCTGTCGACGGTCGTGGAAGAGTCTGACATTGCTGAGCTCTGAATATGATCTTCAACAAGATGGCTTCACAGAGAGATTCAAGTTTGATTCCACTCCTCCCAGGAACACTGTATTGCGTCGGATTCCTTCACTTGAAGACTCTGAGTACTCCTCCTCAGCTGCAACTGTACATGCCAGAGTCATTGGTGACGAAGACGATGCTACTTCACCAACTACAACTTCGCCTCGTATCGACACTACGCCAAGTTCTTCTGCACCACCGAACCTCAACGACGACCCTGCTGCTTCACCTACTCCTCATGGGGATGAGTAGACACTCTATGTTTTCAAACCTTTTTGGTCCTTACTGACAAAAGGGGGAGAAGCATATGAGTTGATAGTCTTCAAGCGGGTCCATATGGGTGGTTGCTATACTTTTTGTCAAGTGCTTACAACTCTCGTTTTTGATACATTTGGTTCTTTTAGTTGTAACACTTAAACTTGATGGTCGTCTGCTACCTTTTCTGTCAACTATGTGATGCGATGATAAATTCCGCATGTGCCACAATAAATTCCGCACGTAGTCATTTCGCAGACGTCCATTTTTTATTATGCATATCATTATCTTTGTTATATCTTTTCATGCATGATGAATTGTCTTCATAAGTTGAAGAGGATCTCCACAATTACAACCTGCCATGTGCATTTGCATTCAAAAGCAAAACACTTATATGCACATCTTCAGGGGGAACCTTTTGCTACTTATGAAGACAATACCTCAATCCTTTAAAATTTCACATACTTCTATCCCCGTTGAAAACTTCAACCAGTTTGTCATCAATCACCAAAAAGGGGGAGATTGTAAGTGCATCTAGTGCCACCGCTAGTTGGTTTTGGAGTATTGACGACAAACCTGGTTGAGGGACTAATGCGTTTGTGAGAATTGCAGGATAACACAGGTCGTAGTCCCTCATTGATTCGGTTTACCTACCAGAGATGACCCCTAAAAATGTTTGCAGACAATGCTGGTATCTGAAGATAATCACAATGAAGATTATGACTAGAGAAGACATTCACGTGAAGACTATGGAGTGCGAAGACATAGTTGTTTCGTAGTTTCCTTTTCTTCTTGGTTGGGTCATAGGAACCACTGTACTGTTAAGTGGGGTCCAAGTGAACAAAGTCAGAGTGACTGAAGTGATGCTCAACCAAATCCTAAGTCTTCGAGCGAAGACAATGAGAGCAAATCTTATCCAGAGCTGGATGAGTCAGCTTTACTTGTAGCCCAAGTCAAGCTGCCGCGTGTGCTTGAAATCTGACCGTTGGAACACGTGTCAGTTCCTTAGTGACCCAGGGTCATTTCGGACAAATCAAGTCGGGTTGCCTAGTGGCTATAAATAGCCCACCCCCTACACCATAAATTGGTGGCTGCTCAGAGTTAGTGCACGACTTTTGTCGTTTGACAGCAACCCACGTCGAAGCCTTTGAGAGAAAGATCCTTGCGAGGACAAAGCCCAAAACACCCAGAGCTAAAGAGTGTTAGGCATCACTGAAGTCTTTCTGTCCGCGTGACCTGAAGACTTGTTACACTTGAGGACTGTGAATCCTCCAGCCGGTTAGGCGTCGCGTTCTGAGCATCCAAGAGTCATTGTGGATTGCCGGTGAACGAAGTCTGTGAAGGTTTGGAAGTCTACCTTGAAGACTTACCAGAGTGATTGGGCGAGGACTAAGTGTCCTTAGCTCAAGGGGAATAAGGTCAAGACGCGGTCTTCTGAGTTGAATCTCAGCCTCCCTAACCAGACGTACAGTTGTCACAGCAACTGGAACTGGTCCAACAAATCCTTTGTCTTCATCAAGAAACTGGTTCTATCTCTTCCTTCACTTATTTACAGTTTGTCTTCGTGAAGTATTTTGCTTGCTTGTCTTATCTGTTTGACTTCACTGTGTGACGACTATTGTTGTTTGGCTTCATACTATCTTCCATCCTGATCCATTCTACCTAGCTACTAATAGTCTTCGTGCTTTAGCTTCATTACTTGCTTGACTATGGCTTGTCTAGTGTAGTCTACCTTCCGCTGCATGTCAATAGGTTCATTTCTATCGTTTGTCTTTGAAACTCCCATGTTTTGAAGACTTTCATAAAAATCGCCTATTCACCCCCCTCTAATCGATAACTAGCACTTTCAATTATGAGTGCGGACGCTCTGCCCCGAGGTTTGTAGCTCCTTCTCGGACGTCGGGAATCTATGTTCTTACACTCTTTCGTTTAAGACATGAGCTTTGTTCATCCTGTTGCCAACACGCGGGACATCTATATGCCTCCATTTTACAAAATCATACTATATGCCTCCATGACACGCGGGACATCTAGCATCAAGGTGGCGTGTCATGCAAGAAAATGGAGATATGCAGTGCGTAAGTGAGTCGTGCACTTCGATGGCACCTAGTACTACGCAATAATTTTTCTCCTCGATGGCACGTGAATAGTGCACGTACTCAATGACAGAGCACGGGATGGTAGCCATGGACATGGTCGGCCCTTTTTGAAGAGAGTACTAATGAATACGTAACTTTGGTGTGTCCCGTCAACTCGCAGAACGACGAGAAGCTTGCTTACTACGCCTTCTCCCTCGCCAACTCGTGCGCGGTGGCTCGCAGCACGAGGAGAAACTTTTGCTTACAAGCGTTGGACGTGCAGCAGTTCATTTGGTGTCAGATTACCAGAAGTAGTACCATCATTATTGTTTGACTTCTGGAAGAGGAGAAGAGCCAAGCGCAAGGTCACCTACTAACCTAGTACAATACTACTATAGCCAAAGCTGGTTCACCTTTTTAGAGCATGGTTAATTAATATAGGCGGCTCTTGCAGCGGCACATCATTTAGAGCAAGTACTCTCTTCGTAGGATCAAAGGAAGTGAAACAAAAGTTGGAGTGGATGCTAGATTGCCAATTAAAACATGATTACATAAGAAAAAAATCCTATAGCATTCTATCCTATGAATCAAACGACCAATGTAGGGAAATTATGAGGGGGGTCTCTCCAACAGTGTACCTCGGCTCGCACCTAGCATCACGGTGGTCGAACTTGGAGTCATTCATCTCGTACACGTGGCATCTCAGATCTGGTACTCTAATATTAGGTTGGCTCTATGTGATGTGGCAACTTCGTATACTAACCGGATGCTGGCTATACTACTACGGTACTCACACTCCAATAAGTGACTCGAAAACCATTCATAAATTGAGTCTATGACACGCATTCGCAAATGTACCATTCATTACATACAACAAGTCATCAACACACAACGACAACGATGATACATGTTGGATTATACATTATTTCCAACAAAACATTCTAGTAAATACTGAAGTTTTCATCACACAACAAATAACAAGCAATGAAATGAACTTCAACTCAACCAATCCTTGGCGTTGGAAACGCTTTCTTTGAACCATAGGTGCTCTGGGAAGGGCCAGCTATTGTCAATATCGAGAGCAACGCAGGACTAATCATCCAGGCTGAAGCGGCATATATCAGGAGAAGGGTAGGGAACCACCGCAATGTTCGAGGTATAGATACAGTTGCTTATCATAAATGGTAGTAACGCTGTGTCAACAGCAGCTGGATCGCCTTTAACCATCATTGGATAGTTTAGTCCAAGGAAGAGCGAGTTTGCTCCAAGACTACCAATACTGTACCAGGGAGAAGGTGTTGGCGCTAGCAAACTAGTATCCATCCCGAATACCCTGCAACGGGTGTTGGAATAGGTCCGGAGAGGGCGACCATGGGAGACAACACCTGCTACCTCAGTAATAATAATCAAAGTGCACTGTATACAGACAAGAAGAGGTGATCCATCGAAATTAGTTGCCAGGCACCACTGAGTATATAAGTTCTGCTCGTCCTCATGCTCGTGATCATCACCATCGTCATCTCCCCCTTGGTTATAAAATTTTTCAAGTATAGGTGGTGGTATGTTCACAGGACCATGGAAACACTAGAAGAAGGTTAATTAGTAAAGGGAAACTTGCTAACCCGCATGCATGTGGATGAAACAATTATAATTACGGTGGAAGACATACGTACCAAAACTACGAGGATCCCATGCAAAAACAGTGCCACGAGTGGTGGCAGCAAACACAAGACCCTCGTATTCAATTGCATCACAGTACTCATCCGTGTACAGAAATTGATTTTTGAGCAATATCCATCCAGTCGAACCACGAAGGACGGCAACAAGCTTGCCGAAGATAGCAACAACTAGATAGTTCTTGTAATTCCAAGAGAGGTTGGGAACTCGAGAAATTGCTATCTTCCGTAGGAGACAGTCACCATGATCGTATTTGAACGTACGTAGATCATCTGTGTGCTCAACCTCAGGGCACTCGGAGATTTTTGGAAGTGGAATCCGCTGACGAGTGTACACATTCACAAGTTCCCACTCGCAATTGTACCCAACATAAACAACCCAATCTCCATTTGCGCTAGCCCAGGCCTTACCCTGAAGCGATGGCATCTTGACATCACACGTATCATTATCAAGCGGCATCAACTTGCACAAGGCGAGGCCTCCGTCGTCCGCGCCCATGCGAACAGGCTTATAGCGAAGAAGATAAGGGAGATCAAACTGCTCCTGGACCCTTGGGTTCCTTGTAATTATGTTATTAGTTGAGTCGAGAATGGTTTTGAACGAACCTGCCATGCTAGCCGAGGTGATGACGTCGCACCGATCAATGAGTTCCCCCACCATGTCATCTTCCAGATCGGGGCAAGAATAACGGGGCCGTTTCTGGCTTGTTCCCTCCATGGAGAAGACGATCGAACAATGGCAGAAGGAAGGGTGAAGGCAAATGGAGGAGGGAGGAAGAGCGTGCGACAGCAGTTCCAAATCGAGAGGGAAAGGCGAAGAGTCGGTGGACGGTTGCAAGTTTGCCACGGTACACGAAGAGGCGCCCCGGCCTACACGTCCTTTCGGAAATTGTACAAAAGGACTCGTTGTCGTCTCACTGACATGTTGGAACGGGACCACATGTCAACGAAACATGGTGTGTAATTTCTCATGCAAAATGCGATCTGGCCGCGTTGGCCCGAGGTGCCGCATTAGTTATCGACCTTTTTTTAATGGCGTGCCGTTCAGTTTTGAAGCACGACTAACTGGTATTGTTTGCAGGGAAAATATAAACTACTCTACCACTACTCCACCTCTAGTACTAGTAGTATAAAAAAGATATATAGGCTGGAGCTTCAGAGCTTTCTTGCTAAGGGCTGCCCACTTGCGTCTCACACTATCACCCTCTCTCCAGATCTAAAAAAGACGGCCTCTCTTTCCCTCCTCACCGGTGGTCACAGATCCGCCGGGGAAGAAAAGGACGTGCAGCATTGAGGCACTCATCGTCGGCGAGCGAGGTCACGCACTGACGACAAGGCCGTCCTCTCAAACCTAGCGCCCGCGCGGGTTGGCCTCTGTCCCCAAGTTCGCTGCCGTAGTGCGTGCGGAGGATGACGACCATGAGAGAAGCCACTTCCCGCCGACCCTCAGGTATGCTACCTCTTTTCAAACCATACCCTTGTTCTATTGCCCCATCTGCCACGTCGCTGCATGTGGATCTTTTTCCAGTCCACCATTTTCCCAATTTGCTATCCTCTGCTCTGCTGGTCATGCAGACGAAAACCTTAATTTGCACTATTAAAGGAAACCCTACTTCATGCAGACTAATCCATGTCTGGGTTGAATAAGGAAAGGAAGGGAGACTGTACTGTCCAAGAGAGTAGGCATCGAACCCGCATCTAGGTTGAAAAGGGGGAAATCAATAGCTAAGGAACGAGTCTCGTGTCTCTTGGTTGAAGAAGGGTAGAAAGGCATGACAACGCAATAGAGAATGACCAGGTCGATCGGTTTGTTGTCCTCGCATAGGAAAAAGGTGGCTAAACAGAACAAAAATGGGACGTAATCCACATATGCTGCCTGCATATTTGTTGCTTTGGGCAACCATACCTCCCTCACAACTCTATGCGTCCGTGGAGGTACATCGTACTGGTGCGCCCACTATGCGAATGGGTCTCCCATGCTCTTATTGCCACTTTTTTGTTGTTAGTATAACGCCAGCGGTGAAGTCAACCAATGCTACTGCTAAAGTGATGCCACATTTAACTAATGCCGCACTTAGTCTAATGCCACCGATAAATTTAAGCAATGTCATTTAATGTCTCTGGATTATTTCAGGGTTAGCTGTTGATTGTGGATGTATTAAAGATTTTTCAGCTAAGGCATTCTAATGTTGTTGCACAGCCAGTATACCAATGATGAAACTTGTTACTACCTTCAGATTTTTGCACTGTCAATGCTTATAGATTACATACCTCAGTTTCATGAGATAAGTCAATTTTTTTGTACAGTGTCACCTAAACGCCAAGGCGCCGATGTCATTTTATTTTGGTTAAACTGCACACAAAAATTATGAAGACAAGAGGAAAGGTCAAGAGTGCGCACCTCCTCCTTTGGCTATTGTATTGATTCGTTCGATCAAGTTTTTATGTTTGATCGATTATCAAGATTGGGATAGCAATTTTTCATGTCCACTCGAGTTCGAAATGATATTTACCTTGAAGGTACATGGTTTGCAATTTTTTAATACTGTCATTAGTTAATAATGCTAGTTACCTTCAGACTTTTGTATTTGGTTTAATGCTCTTGCACAGCTAGTACACCAATGCTAAAACTTGTTACCTTTACATTTTGTATTGTTAATTCCTATAGAAATCTTCCAGCACTAGAGCTTATGGAAATATGTTCAGTAAAACCATTGTACTGTACCCTGTAATAAAATAACTACTCTACTGTTGCACTAGCCACTGTATTAGTGTATATTTGTACTATTCGAATGGTGTTGCATTAGCGTATGGACATATATAAAGTGTGGCAAGCTTTCCCAGATATGTGCTCAAGAAAACTACTACCTATTTTTCTAAATACTGGACGTTTGGGTACTTTAAATTGAACTGCAAAAACGTCTTATATTAAGGAACAGAGGGTGTAGAGTTCACTCAAATTATCCCGGTAAAGCTAGTCACACCTTTGTTAAAATTAATATTCATTATGTTATCGGAGGAGGTCTGTAAGTTTGTCTCTAATGCCCGTCGACTACATACCTGACATCATGATGTAATGTTAAGTCATTTCCTTTTGTACAGTGTCACTGAATTTTCAAGGCGGTGATGGCATTTTATTTTAGTTGAACTGCACAAAATATGCTTAAAAGAAGAGGAAAGGTCAGGAATCGATCATTCTTTCAGAAAGAACTATATATGCCTTTCTGACATCAGCCGTTGTTGCCTTATTTATTCCTTCAAACAGGTGGTTAGAAACAGTCTTGCTACCTTTTCCCATTAAGAAATTGGAATGCTTATATTTCTGAGTCTATGCTTCAACTAGTGCCACTTTTATAGCAATCACACTTTCAATATCTATGCAAACAGGGATTCTCGATTTTAGTGGAACTGCACAAAAAGTCCAACTGGTTCAACATTAGGAGCATGTTTTCTTCCAAACCTTTATATCCAATTGGTGGCACTATGAGCTGTTCATTACGAAGGTACATGGTTTTCTACTATCTTGCTACTCTTTTTGTACTGTCATTAAATAGTAATACTAGTGGTTTGCATGTGAATTTATTGGCGGGGTGGACCTACATTGGAGGTGCAGGACATGATTCAATGATTGGATGCTCAATTTTGATTGTATTGATTTCACCTCTTCCATCACTGCGAACATGGATATCCTTGGTGTGATGAAGAATAGGCTCTATATTTCTGCTCTGAACCAGCAAATCAATCAGTATGAAATTGTCCAGGGCAAAACATGACTGTATCAAATTGTCTAGTGCAAAACATGACAGATGCTAAGCGGAAGAGACATGTTTAAACCGAAAATACAAGGTGGGGTATATGTTTACTAGCTGCTTGATATTTGTGCAGACAGAGATGTCTGCCCGTTGCTATTTGGCAAACACACAAAGTGACCGCAATTTGGTTGAACTGCACAAGAGAATAGTATAGTCACTGCATGCAGTGCCATTTGAAAATAGACACAGAAAGATTGGATAGTCACTTCATGGACTGCAGAAAAGTAGTACTGTACTATTTATTGGCCAACACTAGGTGCTTCATTGCTTTGGTCTGATTATACAATGGGCATCATTTTGTCTAAGTTAAATTTTGTATTCCGAAAATAGTCTCGCCGTGTGATCGAGAGAAGACCAAATCATATTGAAGTGGATGTTCCTCCATCATGTGTGGTTCATTCTCATGGTTCCAACTGTTGGTGAAACCACTTACATTTGTAAGAGGAATTGTAGACTTCACAAACAAATTTGTCTTTCAGTCTGTACTAAATGTTGGCCAAGAGAAGCATCCATGTTAGTAGGCAGAACAGATGTTTTTTCTAGATCTTTGCTTTTGGAGCTACATATTTGTATATGATCTGTGAATCATTGAGATGCATTAACATGTTGATCTTATGTATGGGAATCGTACTAGTTGGTTTTAGTTGCGACGCAAGATCCGAAGTGGCTGATCTTTGCTTTTGGAGCTACATATTTGTATATGATCTGTGAATCATTGAGATGCATTAACAATTCCTTATTTCTGTTCGCTCAGTGTTTACAAGTTACTGATCGATCACTAGCTAGCCTACTAATGCGCTCCTGGCAGTTTTAGTTGCGACGCAAGATCCGAAGTGGCTGTTTTTTTAATAAAAATGCCTACCTCTGAAGAAACTGACAAGGTGCTCTGAAGAAAATGCGATGCGAATCTGAAGAAACTGCCAGCAAAAACGTTCGCAAATGCCTTATCTCCCAGCTAAAGTTCATCAACTAATGCCCTCGACTGCGACTCCTTGCATGCTGCTCCGCGTACTGGCTGCGAGCGATTTTTTTGAGTGCCTGCATGCAGCCGGCCGTAATTAAGGCAGCTAACTGATGCAAAAAAAGATGTGCTTTAATTGTTGCGGGCCTTTTAAATCCATGGAATCATTATTGACAAGGAGGGAGATGATTCGAGTGCACTTGTTTGACCGTCATGCCGGCGTGCGACCCAGCACGGACGGGACGGGATGGCACTGTCATAATTTCAGTTTCTCTAGTTTTCCACAGCAAGCTGGCGTGCTAAGCCATGCCTACTTAATTATGCATTGAATTCCGATGACCGTCGCGCTCACTTCCGCCTATAAGAACTGTTTCCCGGCCTTCTCCGGTGGCACCGTGACCCAACTCGCCCTATCCTCATAAGCCCCCATCGGCCCGACGACGCTCGCCACTTATCCTCGCTCTCGCCACGTCCGCCATGCCCCCGCCCGTCCGCGATAGGCGAGGCCGGAGGCGGTCACCGCCGGAACTAGTGTTTGGTTTTTCACCAGAAGGCAGACGGTGGGAGGAGGCATTCTATCGGTCTTTAGATGGCAATGCGGAGATCGACGACTTGTTGGAGCGCGACCGCCTGGCGGAGGAGCAGGAGTTGTTGGAGCACAACCGCTTGGCGGAGGAGCAGCGTATCGCCGATTTGCGCCGCCAGTGGGACATGGAGCAACAGCGCACCGACGCTCTGAGTCGCAAGCAGAGCGCCCGCAACTGGGCCGACTACATGGAGGCCGGCGCCCGGCAAATAGCCCTGGAGGCTGTCGGGCACGCACGCGTTCACGACACCAATTTTTACTACCAGCTCGTCAAGTGGGTTTCCCGCTTAGAAGCCGAAGCTTCGGTGGACCACGCCGGCATGGAAAGGGCCAAGCACCTCTGGCAAGTCCGAGGTGAGGCGAAGGACGCCGGTGCCGGCATTTAGCGTGTACCGCAGATGGCGGCCGGCATCGTCTAGTTAGCTAAGAGTAAGGTAGTACTTGTACGCTACTAGAGTATTAGTGGGAGTAGATAGTTAACTTGGCTATGATGGTTGTCAACGTGGAAGTTCAGTACTCTATATGTGGATCAGACCTGTTACTTTGCTCTGAATGTTGAACTTTCCGTTTGAATGTATGGAATGGGCTGTTATTTTTTTAAATGGGTTGTATTTGTCCTCCACGGGTTTAGAGTCTAACTTGTGGGCCTACCAAGTTGACGCGTACACAATCAGGAGATGATTGTACGTGGAGAGGATGACAGCAGGGACCCGCCAAGGTCATGGCAGTATGCAAGCAAGTGCCTCCTTATTTCAAGCCAATAAAAAATGGCTCCTCCTAATGGATTTCTGACATCTGGGTCCCATGCCATTGTCAACGTAGTCAATAAACGAGAGAATTGCACAACGAGCGGCTGACACCAGGGACCCAGCAGCTCGCCCAGTTATTTTTGTTTTGGGTTAATTTGGTAAATGCCACTCCAAATCTGGTGTTTCCGAGAAATGCCACTGCAATTTCCAAACTTTGAAAAATGCCATTTCATGCCATTTCCAGTGGCATTTTTCAAAGTCTGGAGTGGCGTTTTTCAAAGTTTGCAAATTGCAGTGGCGTTTTCCAAAGTTTGCAAAAATTGCAGTGGCATTTTTCAAAGTTTGGAAAATGCAGTGGCATTTTTATGAATCGCCATAATTGGAGTGGCATTTATCTAATTTGTTTTTGAGATGGAAGCAGAGTGTCAACTGGGTTGTGCGGGGCACTCTGGCCTGTCTAGACAGGCTTCTCTTTTATGGACCACAGACCAGCCCAGTAGTTTTTTTTTCTTTCTGAAAATGGCTAGCACTGTTTTTTTGTGATTTGCCAAGTAAGTCGCTTTGTCAAGTCTGTTGGGCTGCAAATCTTTCAAGATGAGGAGAGCTTCATTCGGCTGGCCAAGAAAATGGCCTATCAGTAATGAGAAATGGGTTGTACATTTTTAAAACACATCAAACCGGCAATTAGTTTCAAATTTCTTTTTTTTCATTTCAAGATTTTAAATTGCATTGATTTTTATGCGTGGACAATTTGTTGGATTTTATATTAATATACATTTATTTTTAAAATCATTTTGAACGTGACTCGAAATTTTGGGATTAAAAACAGTTCGGACCGCACCGAAATATGCAAAATTTCGTATAATTTTTTAACCGTGGCCACAATATGGGTTGTAATGCTAACAAAAAGAATATGGGCTCCAAAACAACCTTAAGAATTAGCAAATGGGTTGTAAATTATTAGAAATAATGGCAGATGGGTTGTATGCTGTTTTCCACAGATTTGAGGCTTTCCTAAAAAAAGGTTGACACACAAGCAGTGACTGTTGAATGTCCATCCAACGGCCGTCGTGCTTCTTCAATCTCTGCTCTTCCTACTCCAGCCGCTCAAACAAGCGCCGGCGGGACTGCCTGCTCCCTCCTCCCCGCGGCCGGCTGTGCTGCCGTGCAGGCCTCACCACCCGACCGTACTCCCATCGCTGGCCTAGCCATCCCTCTACTCACCCACACCTGCTGTTATTCTCCGGTGACGGCAGACGAACCAGTAAACCCTCGTACAGTTGTACTCCCCTCCGCGTGGGAAACAACTGCCGAGTCTTCCCTGGCTCCGTGTCGTTCTCTTCCTAGGCCTCGCTGCCGTCCACCGCCCTGGTGCTCTCGGCGCGGCCTGGTCAACGTGGTCAACGGCCGACATGCATCTGAAGTGGACTATACATGGAGAGGCTGACAGCTGGGTCCACGGCCGCACGCAAGGAAATGCCTCCTTATTACGCGCAAAATAATGATTCCTCAACCTGACATTTGGGACCCACCGAAAGGGCCTCTGTATTTTGCGAAAAAACGTTACCGCTGCTGACAGCTCGGACGCACCAGCTATATCTTCGCACGCAAGGAAGTGCCTCCTTATTACGCACAAAAAATGAATACTCCCCCTGCTACCTGGGACCCAGTATAGTGGGAGGCTAACTTGTGGGCCTACTAAGTTGATGGGGAAGGAGGGCTTTGTCAACTTAGTCAATATGCACGATTCTAGCTCCAGTGACCGTACGATGTCCATCCAACGACCGTAGTGCTTCTTCAACCTCTGGTCTTCTTGCTCCAGCCGCCCAAACCAGCACCGGTCGTGCCTCGTGCTCCTGCCTCCCGTGGCTGGCTGCGATGCCGCGGAGGCCTCACCGCCCCCTACGACTCCCACCGCTGGCCAGGCCATCCCTTTACTCACCCACACCCCCTGTTATTCTGCGGCGACGGCAGCCTCACACCGCAGCGAACCAGTGAACCCTCATACTCCTCTACACGTGGGCATCCACTGCCACGTCTTCCCCGGCTCCGCGTCGTCCCCTTCCTAGGCCTCGCCGTCGTCCACCGCCCTGGTGCTCTCGGCACGGCGTGGTCAACGTGGTCAAGGAACGGCTTCCATCGGACGTGGACTGTACGTGGAGAGGCTGACAGCTGGGTCCACGGCCGCAGGAAGGAAGTGCCTCCTTATTACGTGGAAAATAATGATTCCTCCACCTGACAGCACGGACCCACTGGATGGGCCACCGTATTTCGTGAAAAAAATGTTTCCCTCCTGACTGCTAGGACCCACCAGGTACATCTTCGCATGCAAGGAAGTGCGTCCGGGCAAAAAAAAAGATTCGCCCCCCTGACCCACTAGCTACATTTTCGCACAGAAGGAAGTGCCTGACAGTCGGGACCCACCTGGTCAAAGCGTACGTAGCATTGTCATTCTGGTTACGAACATGTACGTACATACTGGTCGATGTAGAGGCGCGCACGTGTCGTAGTAGAGGCACACACGTAGCATGTACACGTATGTACAGCGGCAGTGTGCAAGAAACAAAATACGGCCACGTACGTACATACGGGCTGGGTCTCGAACGCCTACTCACGCATACGTACGGCCAGGGCTCGTGTACATGCCTGGGTCGGAACGGAGAAACAACATCATCGTCGTGTTCATGGGGAGCCAACCGGCTGGGTCAGAACAGAATGCGTCGTAGTGTTCATCGGGAGGGCTTGGACGGAACAGCCTACGGAAACGAGGCCTGGCGTACCGCAGAACGGAGGAAACGGCCTTGTGTTCGACCGGCCATTTTCGAAACGGGATCCTGTTCATCAGGAGGGGTCTGGCGTACCGCAAAACGGAGGAAACGGACCTCCTACGGTCGAAACGGGGGTCCTGTTGATCGGGAGGGGTGTGGATGATAACCCACAAGTATAGGGGATCAATTGTAGCCTCTTTTGATAAGTAAGAGTGTTGAACCCAACGAGGAGCTAAAGGTAGAACAAATATTCCCTCAAGTTCTATCGACCAGCGATACAACTCTACGCACGCTTGACGTTCGCTTTACCTAGAACAATTATAAAACTAGAAGTACTTTGTGGGCGTTGTTGGATAGGTTTGCAAGAATACAAAGAGCACCTAAATAAAAAGTAGGGGCTGTTTAGATAAAGACACAATAAAGGTAAATATAGCGAGTGTGTAAAAGTGGTGGTAGGAGTTGCGTAATTGTCCCTAAGCAATTGACTACTTTACTAGACCGATAGCAAGTTTTATGTGGGAGAGGCCACTGCTAGCATGTCATCCCTGACTTGGAATTCCATGCACTTATGATTGGAACTATTAGCAAGCATCTGCAACTACTAACGTTCATTAAGGTAAAACCCAACCATAGCAATATGATATATTGGTCCCCCTTCAATCCCGTATGCATCAATTTCTATGCTAGGTTGAAGCTTCTGTCACTCTTTCCCTCCAATACATAGTCTTATCAACATACAACTAACCCTATGGTGTGATCCACGCACGCACTCATATGATGGGCACCAAAGGATAGCAACATAACCATAAGCAAATTAAACCAATCATAGCAATTCATCAATCACCGATAGGACAACGAAAATCTACTCGGACATCATAGGATGGCAACACATCATTTGATAATAATACGAAGCAAAGCACCATGTTCAAGTAGAGGGTACAGCGGGTTGCGGGAGAGTGGACCACTGTAGATAGATGGGGGAAGGTGATGGAGATGTTGGTGAAGATGACAGAGGTGTTGGTGTAGATCGCGGTGATGATGATGGCCCCGGCGGCGTTCCGGCGCCACCGGAAGCGAGGGGGAGAGGGGCCCCCTCCTTCTTCTTCTTCCTTGACCTTCTCCCTAGATGGGAGAAGGGTTTCCCCTCTAGTCCATGTTCTCCATGGCGTGGGAGGGGCGAGAGCCTCTCCGAGATTGGATCTGTCTCTCTGTCTCTCTCTGTTTCTGCGTTCCTAGATCTGGCCTTTCACCGTTTCTTTTGTGACCGGAGATCCGTAACTCCGATTGGGCTGAATTCTGGACATGATCTCTATCCAGAAATTAGCTTTCTTGCGGCGAAAGAAGGGCTCCAACTGCCTTACAGGGTGGCCACGAGGGTCCAGGGCGCGCCTGGCCCCCTGGGGCGCGCCCCCTACCTCGTGGCCCCCTCAGCCATCGTATCGCGTTGATTCTTCTTCCCCAAAATCATAAATATTCCCAAAAATCTCCATCTGTTTTTATCCCGTTTGGACTCCATCTGATATGGGTTTTCTGCGAAACAAAAACATGCAACAGACAGGAACTGGCACTGGGCACTGGATCAATATGTTAGTCCCAAAAATAGTATAAAAAGTTGCCAAAAGTATATGAAAGTTGTAGAATATTGGCATGGAACAATCAAAAATTATAGATACGACGGAGACGTATCAGCATCCCCAAGCTTTATTCCTGCTCGTCCTCGAGTAGGTAAATGATAAAAAGATAATTTTTGATGTGGAATGCTACCTAGCATAATCTTGATCATGTAATCTAATCATGGCATGAATATTAAGACACGAGTGATTCAAAGCAATAGCCTATCATTTGACATTAAGACAATAATACTTCAAGCATACTAATAAAGCAATCATGTCTTTTCGAAATAACATGGCCAAAGAAAGTTATCCCTACAAAATCATATAGTCTGGCTATGCTCCATCTTCAACACACACAAAATTCAAATCATGCACAACCCCGATGACAAGCCGAGCAATTGGTTCATACTTTTTAACGCGCTTCAGCTTTTTCAGCCCTCCCGCAATACATGAGCGCAAGCCATGGACATAGCACTATAGGTGGAATAGAACATGATGATGGGGGTTATGTCGAGAAGACAAAAAAAAGGAGAAAGTCTCACATTGACGCGGTTAATCAACGGGCTATGGAGATGCCCATCAATTGATGTCAATGTGAGGAGTAGGGATTGCCATGCAACGGATGCACAAGAGCTATAAGTGTATGAAAGCTCAAACTGGAAACTAAGTGAGTGTGCATCCAACTTGCTTGCTCATGAAGACCTCGGGCATTTGAGGAAGCCCATCATTGGAATATACAAGCCAAGTTCTATAATGAAAATGCCCACTAGTATATGAAAGTGACAAAATAAGAGACTCTCTACCATGAAGAACATGGTGCTACTTTGAAGCACAAGTGTGGTAAAAGGATAGTAACATTGCCCCTTTTTTTCTTTTTTTTTCTTTTTTTGCGGGATTCTTTGGCCCCCTTTTTTATTTAGGATTCCTTGGCCTCTCTCTTTTTTTGGGCAATGCTCTAATAATGATGATCATCACACTTTCATTTACTTACAACTCAATATTACAACTCGATACTAGAACAAAGATATGACTCTATATGAATGCCTCCGGCGGTGTATCGGGATGTGCAATGATCGAGCGTAGCAATCACATCAAAAAACGGACAAGCCATGAAAACATCATGCAAAGCAATATGACAATAAATGCTCAAGTCATGTATATGATGATGATGGAAGTTGCATGGCAATATATCTTGGAATGGCTATGGAAATGCCATGATAGGAAGGTATGGTGGCTGTTTTTAGGAAGATATAATGAGGCTTATGTGTGATAGAGCATATCGTATCACGGGGTTTGGATGTACCGGCGAAGTTTGCACCAACTCTCGAGGTGAGAAAGGGCAATGCACGGTACCGAAGAGGCTAGCAATGATGGAAGGGTGAGAGTGCGTATAATCCATGGACTCACATTAGTCATAAAAAACTCATATACTTATTGCAAAAGTTTATTAGCCCTCGAAGCAAAGTACTACTACGCATTCCCCTAGGGGGATACATTGGTAGGAAAATACCATCGCTCGTCCCCGACCGCCACTAATAAGGAAGACAATCAATAAATACCTCATGCTCCAACTTCGTTACATAACGGTTCACCATACGTGCATGCTACGGGAATCACAAACTTCAACACAAGTATTTCTACAATCCCCAACTACCCACTAGCATGACTCTAATATCACCATCTTTATATCGCAAAACTATTGCAAGGAATCAAACATATCATATTCAGTGATCTACAATTTTTATGTAGGATTTTATGACTAACCATGTGAATGACCAATTCATGGCATCTCTCTAAATAGATATAAGTGAAGCAAGAGAGTTTAATTCTTTCTACAAAAGATATGCCCATGCTCTAACAAGTATAAGTGAAGCAAAAGAGCATTCTACAAATGGCGGTTTTCTATGTGAAGAGAAACAGGCAATCCAAACTTCAAATGATATAAGTGAAGCACATGAAGCATTCTATAAAGCCATACTCAAAGAATATAAGTGAAGTGCAATGAGCATTCTATAAATCAACCAAGGACTATCTCATACCAGCATGGTGCATAAAAGAGAAGTGAAAACTAAATGCAAAAGACGCTCCAAGATTGCACATATCGCATGAACGAAACGAATCCGAAAACATACCGATACTTGTTGAAGAAAGAGGGGATGCCTTCCGAGGCATCCCCAAGCTTAGACGCTTGAGTCTCCTTGAATATTTACTTGGGGTGCCTTGGGGCATCCCCAAGCTTGAGCTCTTGCCTCTCTTCCTTCTCCTCACATCGAGACCTTCTCGATCATTGAACACTTCATCCACACAAAACTTCAACAAAAAACTCGGTAAGATCCGTTAGTATAATAAAGCAAATCACTACTCTAAGTACTGTTGAAAACCAATTCATTTTTTTTGCATTTTGTCTACTGTAGTATAACTTTTTCATGGCTTAATCCACCGATATAAATCGATAGTTTCATCAAAACAAGCAAACTATGCATCAAAAACAGAATCTGTCTAAAACAGAACAGTCTGTAACAATATGAACATTAACCATACTTCTGGTACTTGAAACATTCTGCCCAAATTAGGAAAAATAAACAATTTGTCTAGAAAGTCAGTGCAAAAAGTTTCAGAACCGTTTGACGTTCCAGTAAAAAACTAAAAATTGTGCACTACAGCCAAAGTTTCTGTCCTGCACCGCACAAACCAACAAGCATTGTAAACATCCTAAAGGCAAACCTTGGCACATTATTTTTATAATACAATCGAATTGTACAAGGGGATAATTATTTTTGTTGAAAATTTTCTGTAATCAAGATTCACAAAGTTTCCGTGAGCATGAACAAAGTTCAAGGCTTGCTCCCACTTCAACAATGCTTGTCTCTCTCACTTTCACTTTCCTTTTTGAAAAAGTTTTGGGTTCCCCTCTTTATTTATTTTTTGTTTTTAAACTATATGAAAGCACTCAACAGAAATAAATGACTCTCTAAAACTTCCGGGTTGTCTCCCTGGCAGCAATTTCTTTAAAGCCATTAAGCTAGGCATATAGTGCAAGTAATGGATCCACCTGGATCCAAGGTATATCAAAGCCAATTTTAATTAACAATGATTTGTAATTTAGTAGTGAGCACAAAGTAACATATATCATGCAATGACGAAGTCTAACTCTCTTCCTATGCATCGGCATGCCATATAAGAACAATTCATGCACATCAAGTAAAGGCCAATACATAGCATAAGCAGTTTCTTGCAATTTTATCGTGTGGGAAACATAGAGAGGTGGAGATATAGTTCCTCTCTCATAATAATTGTAAGTAGGAGCAGCAAGCACATGCATATTATATCTATCAAAATCATCATGTGTAGTATTAAAACGCAACCCATCAATATAATCCTTAATAAGCACAAACTTCTCCGATATAGTGTAGTTTGGAGAATTCAAAAAGATAATAGGACTATCATGCATGGGTGCAATAGCAACAATTTCATGTTTAACATAAGGAACTATAGCAAGTTCATCTCCATAAGCATAATTCATGTTGGCATCTTGGCCACAAGCATAGCAAGCATCATCAAAAAGGGATATTTCAAAAGAATCAACGGGATCATAACAATCATCATAGCATTCATCCTTCGGTAAGCACGAAGGGAAATTAAACAATGTATGAGTTGAAGAGTTACTCTCATTAGAAGGTGGGCACGGGTAGCTAATCCGCTCTTCCGCCTTTTGTTCTTCGTTGTGCTCATCATCTTTTTCATCCAATGAGCGCACAGTTTCATCAATTTCAAAATATTAGTCTCTTCTTGGACAGCGGAGGAGTTCTCAATATATAGTTTAACATTGGCATTAGAAGCATAATTATCATAACAATATTCAAGTATGGCAAAATTTTCAGATTTGTAAAGAGTACCATCATACTTTTCAATCAAAGAAGCAATTTCATAAGCACCCTTAAAAGCAACAAATTCTTCAATTTGTTGAACATCATAGTAATTATAAACACCCTTAACATAAGAAGATATGATTCCATTATCACTAAACAAACATTGGTGGGGAAGGTGTTTCTTAGGGTCTTCAGAACAACAAGTAAAATCATATATTTCGCATAAATTCCAAGCATAACATTGCAAACGATGAATTTGATTCAGTAAAAGTTTCCCTTTTTGAGATATATGCGGTGTCGCACATAACAAGCATGCTCATCTAAAGATTTGCCCTCAACTAAGCTAGTTGCGGTTTCAGCACGAGCACATAGGGATCAAAGATGATCCAAGTAAAAAGCTTCAGAAGTGTGATAGATTTTGAGTGGTTCTTCAACCATTGGTGTAGTAGGTACAACTAATTTTTTTGGTATTTTGCGTTTCCTACCCATAACTAAAGATAGAAAACAACTAAGAACAGCAAATAAAATTACTTAGTGATAAAGCAAACAAGCACACACGAGAATATTCACCCCACGCTATGACTCCCAGGCAACGGCGCCAGAAAAAAGGTCTTCATAACCCACAAGTATAGGGGATCAATTGTAGCCCCTTTCGATAAGTAAGAGTGTCGAACCCAACGAGGAGCTAAAGGTAGAAAAAATATTCCCTCAAGTTCTATCGACCACCGATACAACTCTACGCACGCTTGACGTTCGCTTTACCTAGAACAAGTATAAAACTAGAAGTACTTTGTGGGCGTTGTTGGATAGGTTTGCAAGAATATAAAGAGCACGTAAATAAAAAGTAGGGGCTGTTTAGATAAAAACACAATAAAGTAAATATAGAGAGTGTGGAAAAGTGGTGGTAGGAGTTGCAAAATTGTCCCTAAGCAATTGACTACTTTACTAGACCGATAGCCAAGTTTTATGTGGGAGAGGCCACTGCTAGCATGTCATCCCTGACTTGGAATTCCATGCACTTATGATTGGAACTATTAGCAAGCATCCGCAACTACTAACGTTCATTAAGGTAAAACCCAACCATAGCATTATGATATATTGGTCCCCCTTCAATCCCGTATGCATCAATTTCTATGCTAGGTTGAAGCTTCTGTCACTCTTGCCCTCCAATACATAGTCTTATCAACATACAACTAACCCTATGGTGTGATCCACGTGCGCGCTCATATGATGGGCACCAAAGGACAGCAACATAACCATAAGCAAATTAAACCAATCATAGCAATTCATCAATCACTGATAGGACAACGAAAATCTACTCGGACATCATAGGATGGCAACACATCATTGGATAATAATATGAAGCAAAGCACCATGTTCAAGTAGAGGGTACAGCGGGTTGCGGGAGAGTGGACCGCTGTAGATAGATGGGGGAAGGTGATGGAGATGTTGGTGAAGATGACGGAGGTGTTGGTGTAGATCGCGGTGATGATGATGGCCCCTGCGGCGTTCCAGCGCCACCGGAAGCGAGGGAGAGAGGGCCCCCCTCCTTCTTCTTCTTCCTTGACCTTCTCCCTAGATGGGAGAAGGGTTTCCCCTCTGGTCCACGGTCTCCATGGCGTGGGAGGGGCGAGAGCCCCTCTGAGATTGGATATGTCTCTCTATCTCTCTCTGTTTCTGCGTTCCCAGATCTGGTCTTTCACCGTTTCTTTTATAACCGGAGATCCGTAACTCCGATTGGGCTGAATTTTGGACACGATCTCTATCCGGAAATTAGCTTTCTCGCAGCGAAAGAAGGGCTCCAACCGCCTTTCGGGGTGGCCACGAGGGTCCAGGGCGGGCCTGACCCCCTGGGGGCGCCCCCCTGCCTCGTGGCCCCCTCAGGCATCGTATCGCGTTGATTCTTCTTCCCAAAAATCATAAATATTCCAAAAAAAATCTGCGTCGGTTTTTATCCCGTTTGGACTCCGTTTGATATGGGTTTTCTGCGAAACAAAAAACATGCAACAGATAGGAACTGGCACAGGGCACTGGATCAATATGTTAGTCCCAAAAATAGTATAAGAAGTTGCCAAAAGTATATGAAAGTTGTAGAATATTGGCATGGAACAATCAAAAATTATAGATACGACGGAGACGTATCAGTGGCGTACCGCAAAACGGAGGAAACGGTCTTGTGTTGGAGCACTACGGTCGAAACGGGGGTCCTATTCATCACGAGGTGTGTGGCGTACCGCAAAACGGGACTCCACGGGATATTGTTTATCTCCACCGTCGACCCCCTCCAGCCTCCACGGGCTACTGTTCATCCACCGTCGACCTCCTCCAGCCTCCACCTGCGACTGTTCATCCACGGGCTCCGGTTCATCCAGCCTCCACCGCGCGCTACTCCACCGGCTACTGTTCAACCAGCCCTCTCCACGGGCTCCTATTCAACCACCCCTCCACGGGCTACTGTTCATCCAGCCCTCCACCGTCTACTGTTCATCCAGCCCTCCACGGGGTTGTCCTGTTCATGCAGCCCCAACCGGCTTGATCGACTAGGGTCCTGTTCATCCAGAGGCAACACCACGGGGTCCTATTCATCCACCCCCACCGGGAACTGTTCATGCAAATCGCCCCAGCAACGCTCACTGTTCATCCAGAGGCAGCATCGATCCGCTTCAGTTAGCAGCAGTAGCGAAGGAATCGCTCGATCGGGTTCAGTTAACAGCCATCGATCGATCGCTCGGGTTCAGTAACGCGTAGCCTGCAGTGCAATCGCTCGGGTTTAGTCAGAGCCCAACGCCTCGCTCGGGTTCAGTTAGAGCCCAACGCCTCGCACCCACACGCGTGCGTGTACGAGAGAAACGCGCATCGCTCGGCCCCGACCACCCACCGTAACCGGGAACACCCCGATATTTTCCTAACCCTCGCTTCTACCACGGTTTTTTCCGTCATGGACGGCCCAAAGAATGTCATGCAGCTGCGTCTCCGGCCTGCCCAGGACGAAAAGCCCGTTTTCTGTCATGATTTTTTTCATAGAAGTAGGAGCCCACCACATCTATGATGATACCGGGTTTTGTCACAATTATCGTCATACAAGTGTCATAAATATGACAGAAAAAATTTCGTTCGGCCCAAAATGTCACGGACGTGTCTTTTTTGTAGTGAAAGCAATAAGAGGCAACGGATATCGTTTCATCCCCAAAGGTGGCACGTTCCCTACCGAAACCATCACGCTTGTTGTGAGAAGCTAAGGTTTGTGAGAAGCTCATACCCAAACCTGCCCCAAATGGGACAAAAAATTTACCACGGCATGCTGATGCTGCTCCATGATAGCACGCCAAGTTTCATGAATTTCAGACGAGTTTTGGATTTACTAGAATTTAAAAGCCATGTACCTCAATGTTTGCGGCCGAGTGATGGTGGCAGGGTGTTTGAAATACATTCCCATTTCTTGGATGGGACCTAAGCATGCAACCAAGGACACATTTGATTTTTCAACCAGTTTATATGCACTGGAGAATGTGCATGTAGTTCAAATTTGAATTATGCGCATAAAATGCCTTGGAAACCCAGTTAATGTATAAATTGTCCAAACGAACCCCAAAAAATTCCAAAATTGAACACAGCACTCCTGTTCTTCTATGTTGACACTCAAAATTATTTGAAAGCAATAAGAGGCAACGGATATCGTTTCGTCCCCAAAGGTGGCACGTTCCCTACCGAAACCATCACGCTTGTTGTGAGAAGCTCTGGTTTGTGAGAAGCTTATACCCAAACCTGCCCCAAATGGGACAATAATTTTACCACGGCATGTTGATGCCGCTCCATGATAGCATGCCAAGTTTCATGAATTTCAGACGAGTTTCGGATTTACTAGAATTTAAAAACCAGGTATCTCAATGTTTGCGGCCGAGTGACGGTGGCAGGGTGTTTGAAATCCATTCCCATTTCTTGCATGGGACCTAAGCATGCAACCAAGGACACATATTTGATTTTTCAACCAGTTTATATGCACTGGAGAATGTGCATGTAGTTCAAATTTGAATTATGCACATAAAATGCCTGGAAAACCCAGTTAATGTATAAAAATGTCCAAACGAACCCCGAAAAATTCCAAAATTGAACACAACACTCCTATTGTTCTATGTTGACACTCAAAAAATTTTGAAAGCAATAAGAGGCAACGAATATCGTTTTGTCCCCAAAGGTGGTACGTTCCCTACCGAAACCATCAGGCTTGTTATGAGAAGCTCTGGTTTGTGAGAAGCTTATACCCAAACCTGCCCGAAATGGGACAAATTTTTTACCAGGGCATGTTGATGCCGCTCCATGATAGCATGCCAAGTTTCATGAATTTCAAATGAGTTTTGGATTTACTAGAATTTAAAAACCAGGTATCTCAATGTTTGCGGCCGAGTGATGGTGGCAGGGTGTGTGACATTCATTCCCATTTCTTGCATGGGACCTAAGCATGCAACCAATGACACATATTTGATTTTTCAAGCCGTTTATATGCACTGGAGCATGTGCACGTAGTTCAAATCAGAATTATGCACCTGAAATGCCTACAAAACCAACTTGATGTATAAAAACGTCCAAACGAACCCTGAATAATTCCAATTTTTTGACGACACACCTATAGTTGCATTTTCACTTCAGATAAAAGTTCTAACAATTCAAACACCATCCTTTGTAGCTATGACCCCATTACGTAATTCAAATCAAGACGATAAATCAAGTAGATCGCACACAGTCTATTATCACCAACCGTGTGAGATGCAGCACCAAATATCTTGCCGCACCATCGGTGTATAGTACGCCTATGGCTTACGCGAGAAGGTGCGTCGTCTACAGTCCACAGCCAGCGTGTCAAGCACACTAGCTGACTCCCCAAATATCATTTCACTGTTCATTCGTCGCCGGTGAAAGATGGGGACGTGGACCCACGTCGTGAGGGCAACTTCGGCGGCCCACTCCGGCGAGAGCGCGGCCGCAGCCTCCAGGCGTGTGCTAACAAGCTTCGTGAGGGCGACCGCAGTCTGTGTCTAGGCGGCCAAAGCAGCCCAAACGGCCGTTGTTGCTTCTCAGGCGGCAGCAGCAGCATCTGCCTAGGGGATAGCAACTGGCGAGAGCGGCACAACAGCTGTCCATTCCGCAGCGGCGGCCTTAGCCCTGATGGAGGCCGCCCACTACCATGTCGAGGCCATCGACGCCCAGCTCATGGCGGTCACCGCAAAAATCAAATGAAGCTTCTCCGACAACGATCGGCAACCCACGGCCGAAGAGCGGGCAATCACCGAGAGAGGTCGAGTAGCCATCCGTTCCTGCGCGGCATACCTTGCCACGACGGAGCCCACCAGAGCCCAGATCGCGGCCCCCCACGCCCAGCTCGTGGCGGCCTGTGCCAAAGATATGGCGAACACGGATGGCGAGATGCTTGCCGAGTATGGTGCAATTGATGCCATCGAGCTCCTTCCCTCGGAGACCGTCGGGCTCGAGCTAGGCATGGAGGCGGCGGTGGAGAACGACGAGCACCAGCCGTAGTAGTACTCTTTGTTTTGTTTAATTAAGAGCGTCGGTCTTCAATTTGTTAGAGTAATGTTTAGGTCAGCTAGCTTTGTTTAATTGCTCAACTTGCTCGATTAAGAAGTTAGTCTCCTTTGTGTACCCAAATTATGCAATGACGTGGATGACCACTGTAACCAGGGAAATTCGAACCAAAAATTTTGACGCTCAAACTCAACACAGACGGGTTAAGCTATCTGAATCGTTTGTGATGTTCACATATCATACACAGTTCTGAATAAGGGACCATGTCTGATGACACTTTGCACGCCAGTTTTTTCGCTGAAGCGATTCCAAATTTTTGGCTTTCGCGGAAATATCTACCTCCCCACCCCCTCCCCCTTGCCAAAAGCCGCATTTCCCTTGTTTCCACCTTCCTTTCCAAGTTGAAACCTTCACTCCTTGCTTGCAGCGCCGCCTCCTTGTCGGCGACCCTCCTTCGTGCTACTCGGCCTCGCCTATCCAGGCGGGTAATCCACACCCGACCCCCATCCTCCTCCTCCTTGCACATCCCACATGCCCCGACCACCAGCGCGAGCGCAACACCTTCCACCCAAATCACCGACCCCTCCACCAAATAAGCACCGCCCTAAGCCATGGTGCACGCAGTATAGCCAGGATCTCAAGGAGCATTTGGCAGCGGAGAAGCTAATCGCGGCCGCACGCCAGGATGAGGTCGCGATGGCTGCCATTCGTGCTGACCCCCAGATCTTGGAGGAGCACCTCACCGTCGAGGCCACCGTTGATCCCTCGCATGCCGACGCCATGACGCGGTTGGCTACTTTAAACGACAGTTCATGGCGTTTTCTCGAGGCCATCTTTTGCTAGCTACTGCCTTTCCTTAACAAATTCTAGTGAATTGTGCTATCTACTTTTACCGTGCAATCTTCTGCTATAGTGTATATGTTTTATATGTCGTGCAATGTGGTGTTCAGTTAACTGCTTGGTTCAATTCTGCAAATGTGATGTTCAATTCTTCAGGGTGCAATATTTAAAAGTTGTTAAGCATGCTTGGTTTGGTTAACTGTCTGATCTTCTATTACGAGTATGTTATATTGTGCAATGTGGTGCTCAGTTAACGTTTGGTTCATTTGTTGTGGTGTTTAGTTTACTGCTTGGTTCAATTCTGCAATGCGATGTTCAATTGTTGTTGCTGCATTCTGTTATTGTATACCATGTGAGGAATAAATCGAATTTGGCTGTACTAAATACATGAGAAACAAATAAAATTGCTATATTTCCAAGTTGTTAAGCATGCTTGGTTTGGTTAACTGTCCGATCTTCTATTAGGAGTATGTTATATTGTGCAATGTGGTGCTCAGTTAATGTTTGGTTCATTTGTTGTGGTGTTTAGCTAACTGCTTGGTTCAATTCTACATTGCGATGTCCAATTGTCGTGGGTAGAATTTTGTATTGTTGTGCATGTGAGGAATAAATCGAATTTGGCTGCACTTAATACATGAGAAACATATACAAGTGTTATATTTCCTAGTTCTTAATCATGCTTGGTTTGGATAAATGGGTTTTCCATGTGGCTTGAATTAATCGGATGAATCTGCAATGTGCTTATTTTTCATCAACATATTTTACTGATAGCATGCGAACCCTTACTTAACCTGATGACTAACTACCTTATATGTGTTGCGGGGAAACAATGGGAAGCACTGAAGTTTACAATCGAGGTTAGCACGTGCATGGTCCGTTGTCTAATAGCACATTATTGTGCATTTGCAGGAACCATTCTAATATTTCGGTTTTCAACAATTTGGTCTTGCACATGTAGGTTCTGCTGTCAGAGGTTTTGACCCATTGTTCGACCCTTTTTGCATATGGGGAAATGAGTTGTCCATGAATATCAGTCAAGTCAAGAAACTCAGAAAGATTGTTAGGATAAAGAAATTAGCGACAAAAAATAACAAGATCTTTGTCTGCACAATGAAGAAGACATCAGTTCACTACAGGATGCTACTAACTATTATACATTGCCTTTTTTATTCCTTTGCCCCATTTCCAATATAGAGAAGATATTTATGCACATCCTTGTTTTCAGGCCTTTCTAAAGCAGTTCACTGATGATTACCTCTCAAACCACCTGTATAGTCAGGAGGCGAGGAAGGTATTCATACAACACCCACGGTTCAATATTGAAGTGTTCCTGAAGAGGATGAAGGATGGACGGTCAATCATCCACAGGCACTGGCCAAAAGTTACAAAGACCTTCAACATCAATGAAGGCTCAATATTCGCCTTCTCCTTTAGCAATTTTGCAGATGAGATACATCTGTCTATGTACCGTCTATGATGCTAATTTCGAAAGGTTATAGATGTTGCATGTGAAACTTGGTCCTGGTGTAGTTGTGTAATGGGGTAGCTGAGTGCTGAAGCTATATGATGTTGCACTCTGATGTATTTCAATTATGAAAATGAAATATATTGTGTGCTTAATATGAAATGTCCATTAGATTAATAAATGGATTATGAATAATTGGATAATTAGCCTGCTAATTGGGGTTTTCTATTGCAAACGGCTATTGAGAAAACACCGTGTGCGATGTATTCAATAACGCACACAGTTTCTAGGAATAAACCGTGTTAGATTAATGAACAATCACACATGACATCCTCTTGAATACTTTTTGCGTTAGGCCACCTGGCGCAAAGGTTTACCACATAAAAACTGTGTGTGATGGACAGCCCTTGACACACAATTTCTTCTAGGCACCGTGTGCGATGAATTCAATAACGCAAACGATAAAATTGTTAATACCGTGTGCAATGGAAACGCTATCACAAACGATTTAACCGGGAAAATTGTGTGTACTTGCGAACAGAAACATTTTCCTTGGAGCGACAGTGTGGGATGTATATACGAATAGAAACGTTTAGCGTTGGCTGACTGTGTGGAATGTACTTACGACCGGAAATGATTTTGCCTGCATAATTGTATTTTTTAGCACTACTGTATGTATTTCTGTATTTGAGTTCTCGCCTGTAGCACACAAACTCATTTTGCCGAGCGTGTGTGCCAGGAGGGCATATCCCCGATGGTTTCTGGGTCGTGTGGGAAGGAGCCCCTATCGCCCACACTCACTTGGCGACGGTTCCAAAGGCCGTCGCGGAAAGGGGTTAAAAACCGTTTGTTTAGCAGCTCGCTGTACTAGTGTGCACCACCTCGGAAGCAGTCCGGCATAGAGCTCGGATGCGAGTGGCTAGCTCCATAGAGAACTTTTCCGGCATTAAGCGCGGATGAACTCCTTCAGAGTTTTTCAGAGACCGAGGTAATCTAGGACACCTCAGATGCCGACTAGCGTTGGAGCTCGGCTACAAAAAGATACCTCGGATGCAGTCGGCGTTCGAGCTCAGCTGCAAATAGACACCTCGGATGCAGTCGGGTGTTGGAGCTCGGATGCAAGAGGACACGACCGCACGGGGAACACTTCAAACCCGAGGTGTGGGGTAAAAAATAACAAGGCATTGATCAAGGCCGAAGACTTAAAGGGCTGCTCGGATGCCCGATGTGTGAACTCTTCGGATTTAGCTCGACAATCCTCAAGATTGAAGATGGGAAGATTTGTTGAACCAGTTTTCAAGACCAATGATCGGAGATGAAGAACAGTTCGGAAGAATCGTGGAGCGTCCCGAACTAGAAGACCGGTTCAGGGGGATACTGATGGTGTCCTAGACTAGGGGGTACTCACCACATCATCTCCTGACCAGGTGGATCGGGCCGAGGATCCCCATGGCGGTTCACTATTGGGACAGTTCGGACAGCCGATGACATATACGAGGAAGATTCCACAAGACTTGGTGAGCAAGACAAGGACTCCTCTCCACCGATGTATCCGACTAGGACTCTTGTTATCCCAGGCCTCTGGTACATTATATAGGCCGATGCCAGGCTAGTCGATAGACGATATGCTAGATCATTAGAGTCACACACAACATATGATCTCGAGGTAGATCAATTTTGTACTCGATACATCATCATCAATATAAACGAGAGCAGGACGTAGGGTTTTACCTCCAGCAAGAGGGCCCAGACCTGGGTAAACATCGTCTCTTTCGTCTCCTATTACCCATCGATCCAAGATCCACAGCTCGGGACCCCTACCCCGAGGTCTGCCGGTTTTGACACCGACAACGTTCAAGGCATTTTAAGCATGGAGCAACAAATTCTTCCTGAGAAGCACTGACCTGTTGAGCGAGTAATAAATCGTTGTATTTTTAAGATCATCATGAGACGCTCCCAACTTTTTGAGTTCTTGCTTCCTTTGAAGAAATTCATAGGACAACTTCTCATGTGTAGCTGAGAGGGCCACATGACGACTTTCAAGTTCGTCATATTGTGATTTTAGGCGTCTGAGTTCCTCAGACAAACCTTGACTGCGATCCATTTCCTCATCTAATAGATCATCACTTTTGTCTAGCAGTTTTTTAATCTTTTCCATGGCATTTTGTTTTATCAGTTGCAATCTTAACAAGTTTCTTGTAGCTAGGTTTTGCTTCACATTCAGATTCATCATCACTGGAAGTATTAAAGTAAGCTTCTTGTGAGGTTACCATGGCACCTCTTTCCATGAAGCAATAGGTGGGAGCGTAGTCATCAACACAGTCTTCAGTATTGGTGGAGTCACCCTTTTCTTCATGGTCGAAGATGGACTTGCTGACGAACTCCGTAGCGAGGGCCAAGCTTGCAACCCCAGAGTCAGATTCCTCAGATTCTTCCTCAGAATCCATTTCCTTCCCAATGAAAGAGCGACCCTTGCCGGAGGTACTTTTCTTCTTTGATGAGGACTTTGATGAAGATTTTGATGACTTCTTATTCTTGTCATTAGAGTCGTCATCCTTGCTAGACTTTTTCTTCGTTGAGCCCTTTTTCCACAGGGGGCAATCAGCGATGTAATGACCACCCTTTTTGCACTTGTGACATGGTCTTTTGTCGTAGTCTGGAGCCGAAGCTTAGTGTTCTTTGAGTCGTACTTTGAAGATTTTCCGAAGCGGTTTCTTTTGGAGAACTTCTGGAACTTCCTCACAAGCATAGCCAGTTCTCTCTCAATTTCCTCAGTGCCATCAGTGCTACATTCTGACACTTCTTCTTCTTCAGATGAAGAAATTGCCTTGGCTTTAGCCTTTGCCTTCAAAGCGCGAGGTCGTCCATAGCTGGAACCATACATATCCCTCTTCTTAGCTTGTTGAAATTCATGAGTATTGAGCCTCTCAAGAATATCAGCGGGATTGAGTGACTTGTAATCAAGACATTCTTGAATCATCAGTGCAAGGGGATCAAAGGAGCTGTCAAGAGATCTCAGCAATTTCTTCACCACCTCGTGGTTAGTGATGTCAGAGGCGCCTAGAGCCTGTAGCTCATTGGAGATATCAGTGAGGCGGTTAAAGGTCCGCTGAACATTCTCGTTGTCGAATCTTCTGAAGCGATTGAAGAGATTGCGGAACACATCAACACGTGAGTCACATTGTGTGGAAACGCCTTCATTGAACTTGGAAAGCCTATCCCAACATAAGCTTCATAGTTTCCAGAGCAGTCACACAGCCATACTGTCCTTTGTTGAGATGTCCACATATGATGTTCTTCGCTTGAGAGTCGAGTTGCGTGAATCTCATCACATCAGCGGCGTTGATACTTGGAGCAACAGTGGGAACGTCGTTCTCAACAACGAACCAGAAATCATTGTCAATTCCTCAAGATGTATGCGCATCTTGTTCTTCCAGTAAGGATAGTCTATGCCATCTAAGATGGGGCACGCAGCAGAGGCCTTGATCATACCTGCGGTGGACATAACTAAAACTCTAGGTGGTTAAACCAAAATCACACAGGACAAGGTAGTACCTTGCTCTGATACCAATTGAAAGCGCAGGTTTACTCCGAGATGGGGGTGAATGGGAGATTTTTAGAAATTCATCAAACTCTGAAGAATTTGATGAAGATTAGAGTGGAGAAATATAAACACAAGGGAAACTAAGTCATCAGAATCAGAGTACATGCAATCAGGATACGTAAGAGTGAAGAACATGCAATCATACATTCATACACACATGAAGAAAATGAACTGAGGAAATGAAAGATAGCGTGATGAAATTCTTCAGTTCAAATTCGTCACAACACAGATCACAAATTCTTCAGCAGCGGAATAAAGTAAGAGAGGGTTGAGGAATTTGAAACCAGGTTGGCTCGGTGAAGACAATGGAATTTGGTAGACCAATTCCAGTTGTTGCATCAACTTTACATCTGGTTGAGACGGCTGAGTCGCAACTCTGAGGACACACAGTCCTCACCATATTCCTCTTGAGCTAAGGTCACTTAGTCCTCGCCCAATCACTCGTGGTAAGTCTTCAAGGTAGACTTCCAACACCTTCACAGACTTGTTCACCGGCACACCACAATGAATCTTGGTGTACTCAGAACTTGATGCCTAACCATCTAGAAGAATGACAGTCTTCAATGGTTATAGGCATCGGATCACGGAGATCAATCTGGCTCTGAGTTTTTCCTCACCTAGAATTCTCTCAAAATCGTCAGAGGATGGGTTGCTCTCTTATGACAAGTGTCAAGTTCTCTCGGAGCAGCCAACCAACAAGTGGTTGTGGGGGCGCCTATTAATAGCCAGGGGCAAGCCGACATGGAATTTCATAAATTCCCTTCTCTTATTCGACCGTTGTCAGGATAAGGATCCACTTGACGGCTGGCATGCGGTGCAGCAATGGTCAGAATTTGAACTCTCAAATTCGTTGGGGCACTCAATTTCCTCACTTTTAGGCAAAATGCATTGGCGAACTCCTAACTCCTTAGCTTGACCAAATTCGTCAATGACCAGATGAACTTCATCACTGACGCTAGCAAATGCGTCTGTTGTACTGGAGATTTCCGAAGGCTTCACTCGAAGCGGCTTTTGTGTATACGTTTGAATAGGTTTGACCATCACTTTGGAAATGTGAAATATGTTTCACGTAGACCCCCTTTAACAGTACGGTTTTGCATATGTCTCAAATAAGAAGAAAAGAAACTATGAAAACAAAGTCTTCAAGCTTCAAAGTCTTCACATGAATTTCTTCAAAGGTCGTACCAATTTCATCACCAAATTCTTCGCTTGAAGAAATCCATTTTTAGGGGTCCTATTCCATGTGTTAAACCAAATCTTCTTGGACTCTGTCTCCTGTGTATACTCACAAACGCATTAGTTCTTCGGGCTACTCAATTTCCTCAATTTTAGGCAGAACGCACTGGCAAACTCCTAACTCCTCAACGTGACCAACTTCGTCAGCGACCAGATGAACTTCGTCACTATCGCTAGCAAATGCGCCAGTTGTACTGGAGATTTCCAAAGGCTTCACTCGAAGCGGCTTGTGTGTATAGGTTTGAATAGGTTTGAGCATCACTTTGGAAATTTCTAATATGTTTCACCTAGACCCCCTTTAACAGTACGGTTTTTCCTAGACTCAAATAAGAAGAAAAGAAACTATACAAAGTTTTCAAGCTTCAACATCTTCACATTAGTTTCTTCAAAGGTCATACCAATTTCATCACCCAATTCTTCACTCGAATAATCCATTTTTAGGGGTCTTCTTCCATGTGTTAAACAAAATCTTCTTGGACTCTGTCTCTTGCGTATACTCACAAGCACATTAGTTCCTCAACCTATTTGTCATCAATGCTCCAAAACCACTAAGGGGGCACTTGATGCACTTACATATATTCTATAAGGGCATCTTCAATGCAGACCCTCAAACTGCTAGTATCCGACCGAACATAGCTACCCGGACCCCGGAAGCCATCCAACATTACCTCTATCCGTTCATGGAGCAGTCTGCACCATGATTTTCCTGCAAACTGGAACCAACCGTGGGGGAGGGGCTTGGTGGGAGTCCAGACACGAGACACGTTGGACGTTGACACCCCTGGCCCACCCAAAATGAAGGCAGAGCACGCGCTTTTGTAGTTGCCAGCCCTATTTCCGCGCCAAAATCCGCACTCTCTTCTTCCATCCCGCAACTCTCCACCTAATTCCTGTCCTTTTCTTCTACTCTCTTCTTCCCTCCCATCGCCGACGCATCGAATCAGAGGTTAGCTTAGCTGAGATGGAGGTGGTGGATGTGCAGGAGGATCCGAGCATCAAGCTCACCCGGAAGATCAACTCGGCAACGCGGCAAAATCGTCGCCTCAAAGCGAAGGCCGCAAAGGAGGAGAAGCTTGAGAAGCAGAAGGCCAGCGGAGGGCGTGTTGGTGGTGGATGTGGCGGTGGGCGTGCTGGTTGCAGACGAGGTGGAGGTCACAGCCTGGGTCGCGGATAGTGTCATCCATCGTACAGATGACGCCATGGCCGGAGCATTACATGGGATTTGTACTTCTACGCTGCGGGAAGTGCCTTAAATCATCGACATAAACATGATGCCCCTGCTCTTTTTGGAGTCTTCTTCGCCGCAACTTATTCGGGCGCGGACAGCGGGCGTGGAGACGATGGGTGCCCGCACGCTATTCACTGATATGCCTAAAGCGGGGGAGCCGGCGTACGACGATGCAGACAGGGAGATGTTCGACATCATCCACAAGGAGGCGGAGGAGGAGAGGCTATGAGGATGGGCAGGTGGAAGACTCGGATCCCACCTAGTCTGGAAACTACACCCACACGCAGCAGGGCAACACCTAGACCAGCACAGGCACACAACAGTATAATTGGGCCTCCCAACAATAGGAGGAGGACGGAGAGGTTGAAGATCCGGATGATTTAACCAGTGATCCGGAGAAGAAGGGTAGAGGAGAAATCTTCAACATGCGAGAGGGCCAGCTGTCGTGCGATGCATGGTTGGCCACTAGCCTTGATCCGATCCATGACACAGAGCAAAAGGCCACAACGTTTTGGGCAAACATTCACACACGGTTCCATGAACACAAGCATTTCGCGTCCGCCTCCAACGCGGTCATCCACAACCGTGAATCAAAGTCCATCAACCATCGATGGTACACCATCTAAGAGGCCGTCTCAAATTACTACAATCACTTGAAGCATCCCATTGCACAATGGCCTAGTGGTGCGCAAATCACCGAGCAAGTTAGTTCATTTGGCCGGATATGCATAATTTCGTTTATCACTAGCCGGATATGCATAGTTTGTTGATTTGAAGCCGAATATGCACCCAGATATGCATAGTTTTGTTGATCACTGGCCGGATATGCATAGTTTTGTTGATCACTATCCAGATATATATAGTTTTGTTGGTCACTAGACGGATATCTATGCATAGTTCTTGACAATGTTTTATTTTGTAGCCTACTCGTAGTGGGAGTGGCGTGACGCTGTCGCGTCGCGGATGCGTTGACTGTAGATGAAGCCGACGAGTTGCTCAAGCGAGGTGATAGCCCTTTGTGCCGATGCCGATGTCGGTGTAGCCGTGGTCGATGTCTAGTCGGGGGTCGCCGGTGTCGAGGTAGTCGTCGTGAAGCCGCAGGCACAAGGAGGCGTCGAGTTAGTCATGGGCGCCGAGGTAGTGGTGTCGGGAAGAAGATGGTGTTGACGAGGCGCCGCGCCGGGTTTCCAATCCCTGCGACACATCATGGACGAAGGCACGCGTCGATGTTGCCAGCACCTGGCATGCGTAGATAGACGAAGTTGATGATGACGACAATGCGGCCGATGAGCTGGTGCTGGACAAAGACGGAGAGGTGGACGGCAGCGGCGGCGGCTACGAGGGAACCAGCGGCGGGGGTGCGAGGAAGAAGAGCGGCGGCGGCGGCTGCGACTAAGTTAGGAGCGCGGCGGCGGTGCTCGAAGTAGGCAAGGAAGAACTCGACAACGTGACAAAGATCAGCGCGGACGGTGGCGTTCCCGCGCCTAGGGAGGCAGCGCGACGCATACCACGTAGAAGTCAACGCACGAGGATGGTGGAGTGGACCACGTACCGCGAGGCTACGGCCTGAAGGGGCGACGCAGCGGCGACACGAGGGTCGGTGCAGCTTCATGGAAGGCTTCAGGGCGGCGGCGTGGACCACGTGCCGCGACGCTACAGCCCAAAGGGGCGACACAGCGGCGGCGCGTGGGTCAGTGCAGCCGCGGGAGAACTGAGGGAGTCCTAGATTAGGGGGTCCCCGGGCGTCTGGGCTATGTGACATGGGCCGGACTGGTGGGTCGTGAAGATACAAGATAGAAGGCCTTCCCCGTGTCCGGATGGGACTCTCCTTTGCGTGGATGGCAAGCTTGGCGTTTGGATGTATAGTTTCCTTTCTGTGTAAACCGACTCTGTGCAACCCTAGGCCCCTCTGGTGTCTATATAAACCAGAGGGTTTAGTCCGTTGAGGCTAAGACAAACCAGACAGGCTAGACATCTAGGGTTTAGCCATTACGATCTCGAGGTACATCAACTCTTGTAACCCCCATACTCATCAAAGTCAATCAAGCAGGAAGTATGGTATTACCTCCATTAAGAGGGCCCGAACCTGGGTAAACATCGTGTCCCCTGCCTCTCGTTACCTTCGATCCTCAGACGCACAGTTCGGGACCCCCTACCCGAGATCGGACGGTTTTGACACCGACATTGGTGCTTTCATTGAGAGTTCCTCTGTGTTGTCGACAGAAGGTTCGATGGCTCGTTCGATCGTCTACAACGACGCCGTTTCCGGGGAAGCTTCCCTCCCCAGCCAGATTTTTGTATTCGGCAGCTTCGTTCTGCGTGCCAACTCGATTGGCCACCTCGAGCAGATCGATAGCTACGCCCCTGGTCATCAGATCAGTTTCGGGAACCTCAACTATGTCGCTGATATCTGAGGAGACTTGATCTTCGAAGGGTTCACGGCCCCAACCACCGCTCTGGCCTTAGATGCGGAGCAGACTACCGGGTCCGAAGACGGGAGTTTAGAGCCCGCCGAACTCTCTGCAATTGTGGAGCTCGCTGCCGAAGATCCGGAGGGGACTGCGTCATCGGCGAGCCCGGAGTCGAACCGGGCTCCCCTTGCCATGGAAAGGCTGGACTAGCCCCCGGACACCCGCTCCGAACTCTCGAAGTCCGTGCCAAGCGAGCATGGCCAGGAGGCTCTCACCCCGGCCAGCCCCACGGACTCTCGCTTCCCCGTCCAAACCTCGCTCTTAAACGAGGCTCTGGACTTAATGCGATCCCTTGCCATTACAGAGGAATCGTTTCCGAATTACGCCCAGCCCGGACTTGGGGCTGAGAGCGGGGAATTTCACATCCCACCCACCACCCACTTCATAGCCACTGTCGAAGGTTTAACCGACATGCTGGACTACGCCTCCGAAGACATCGACGGCATGGACGACGATGCCAGACACGAACAAGGCCAAGACCCACCGTTTACCGGACGTTGGACGGCCACCTCCACATATGACATGTATATGGTGGGCACACCCAAAGAGGATGACGGCGACAGCGGGAAGGATCCGGTTGAGGACAAGCCTGCTGAGGCACCTCCAAAGCGTCGACGTCAGCGGCGCCGCTCAAAATCGCGTCGCGGAAAAGATAGCACTACCGGCACCGGAGACGATGACACTCCGAAGAACGCCGAAGACCCCGAAGCCCCCGTCGAACCAACATCCGAACAGGATGATTGGGAGGAGGGGCAAGTTAACCCCGACAATCCGCTCGGGAACGAGGACTCGGAGGATAGTGACTATCTACCTATCTCCGAGGATGATGTGAGCCTCGAGAACGAAGACTTCATTGTACTAGAGGAACCCCTCGAGCAGGAGCACTTTAAGCGCCGGCTAATCGCCACTGCGAGAAGCCTAAAAAAGAAGCACCAGCAGCTTCAAGTCGAACAGGATACGCTCAACGACAGATGGACTAAAGTCCTGGCAGCCGAAGAATACGGCCTCGAACGCCCAACAAAGAGCTACCCGAAGCGCAAGCTACTACCACAATTTTATGACGAGGCTCTTGAGCCAATACCGCCAAAGTATAAAGCGGCTGACGAACCTGACCGACCACCACGTGGGCGGGACAGAGCGGCTACTTGCGCCGAACATCAGCCCGCACCTCCCCGCCGTAGAGGCAAGGAGGTAGCAGCTACGGGCTGCACCTACGACCTACGTAAGGACCTGGACAATAGAGCCGGTCAGACCAGATCAATCTATGGATCAAGGGGGCGTGCTCCAATGTGAGAAGACGGTCATCAGGCCTGGCGTGACAAGCACAACCTCACCCGGGCCGAAAACCGCATACGGACTTCATCCGAACTGTGCCGTGACATCGCCCGATACAGAGGCACCGCACACCCCTTATGCTTCATTGATGAGGTAATGGAGCACCAGCTCCCAGAAGGGTTTAAACCCGTGAACATTGAATCATACGATGGAACGAGAGATCCCGGAGTATGGATTGAAGATTTTCTTCTCCATATCCACATGGCTCGCGATGATGATCTCCATGCCATCAAGTACCTCCTGCTAAAATTAAAGGGACCAGCTCGCCACTGGCTGAACAGCCTCCCAGAAAACTCCATTAGTAGCTGGGAAGATTTGGAAGATGCCTTTAGAGACAACTTCCAAGGTACCTATGTTCGGCCCCCGGATGCCGATGACCTTAGTCACATAGTCCAGCAACCCGGAGAGTCAGCCCGAAAACTCTGGACCAGGTTCTTAATTAAAAAGAACCAAATTGTCAATTGTCCGGACGCCGAAGCCCTTGCGGCCTTTAAACACAGCGTCCGTGACGCATGGCTCGCCCGACACCTCGGCCAAGAAAAACCAAAGTCTATGGCAGCTCTCACCGCACTCATGACCCTCTTTTCCGCGGGAGAAGATAGCTGGTTAGCTCGTAGAAGCAACAACACCAGTGACCCTGGTACCTCCGAAGCTAGAGATGGCAACAGCAAGCCACGACGCAACAAACACAAGCGTCGAAGCAACAATGAAGATATCGAAGACATGGCGGTCAACGCCGGATTCAGTGGCTCTAAACCCGGTCAGCGGAAGAAGCCATTCAAAGGAAACAAAGATGGTCCATCCAGTTTGGACCGAATACTAGATCGGCCTTGCCAGATCCACGGCACCCCGGACAAGCCTGCCAACCATACCAGTAGAAATTGCTGGGTCTTTAAATAGGCCAGTAAAATAAACACCAAACACAAGGGGAAAGAGCCACCCAGCGAGGACGACTATGAAGAGCCTCGCCCAACGAACACAGGGGGGCAAAAGAAATTTCTTCCCAAGGTGAAAATAGTGAACATGATCTATGTCACTCATATCCCCAAGTGGGAGCGCAAGCGCGCACTAAGGGACGTTTATGCCATAGAGCCAGTCGCCCCAAAATTTAACCCATTGTCAGCCTGTCCAATCACTTTCTATCGCAGAGACTATCCGACCAGTATTCGTCATGGAGGTTCGGCAGCATTGGTCCTTGATCTAATTATTGACGGATTCCATCTCATGCGAGTCCTTATGGACAGCGGCAGCAGCCTTAACCTGCTTTATTAGGACACTGTCCGCAAAATGGGCATCAATCCGTCAAGAATCAAGCCCACTAAAACCACCTTTAAAGGAGTAATACCTAGTGTAGAAGCCCGCTGTACGGGCTCAATAACATTGGAAGTGGTCTTCGGTTCGCCTGACAACTTCCAAAGCGAAGACTTGATCTTCGACGTCGTCCCTTTCCGCAGTGGTTATCACGCACTACTCGGGAGAACCGCCTTCGCCCGCTTCAATGCGGTCCCCCATTATGCTTACTTAAATCTCAAAATGCCTGGACCCCGCGGCGTTATTACAGTTAATGGAAACATGGAGCGCTCCCTCCGTACTGAGGAGCATACCGCGGCCCTCGCAACCGAAATACAAGGTGGCCTTCATGAGCCAAATACTAAATCGGCAGTCAAGCCCTCGGACACTGTCAAACGAGTCTGGTCTACCCTGCAGAATGGCAGTCCGGCTCGTCCAGAGCTAGATTAGCAATTCGGCCTCCGTCAAAGCCCCAACCTGACAGCGGCATATGTACCGCGCGTACATAACTGCGCACTAAAGATACCATGGGCAAGGACGGAAGCATACTAAAAATAAAGTCCACGGTACGGCTCGACCCTATCCAGACCTTCATATTTTTTCACCTTTTTCTTTTTATTTCTATTTTTCAGGTTCTTTACAACCCACATCACTTTCCGATGGTACCAAGGGCCCCTTATGCACACTCAATTGTTGATCCTCTCAAAGGATCATACACCAAGGTGAAAAAAGTGCAGACGTGCGGCAGAGTGTCCAAAGGATCTTCAAGATTATCTTTCCTTTTTTAGGACCTGTATACAGCTGTCCCTTGTTCTCGGCATGTAAAATAGCCTTGATGCTTCTGGCATCTTCTGTAAAAATACGTTTTGACGTACCAATCAGACTATAATGGAAATAGTTTCGCCCAACCTTGTTCGATATTGGCTTATTTCTTAATCTGTCTTCCCCCTTTACGTCAGATTGGCATATCCACCTCGGCATGACTTAAATCGCCAGGGGCTCTGTCCGGCCATATATATTTTCAAAAACAGAAAGGTCGAACACTCTCAGAGTAGACTTCGGCGTCCCATATACTGCATTATATGCATCGGCTCCGAATCATGTCTTTGGTCAATAGTTGGGTTGCCCGGCTCCTGTGTTTGCTACCTTACGTTCCGCTTGTTCGGCTAAGGTAGTAAAGGGAGAACTACTGCGATTGGGTTTCTGGTTCGCCCGGTCCAGCACCTCAGTAGATAAAGCCGAAAACTGACTGTCATGATGTGGCGAGAGTTGGTCAGCAATTCGGCGACTTACTAAATCTCTAGCGATTTCTTCCGTATTACACGAAGGACTGGCTCTTTCCAGTCACGTGTTTAAGGCATCCAAGTTCGGGTAGCCGCATATGCACCAGGGGCTATCTTACAGTCCCATTATCCAACTCCTATGGCTAAGTGAGAGTGATAAAGCCGCATAGTCCGACTACCTGGTTCACCGCACTGACACCTCCTTTCCAAACCAAGACGTTGGGTCAAGTGTGGGCATGTGCTATTCTGAACACCCCCGTAGTATCTACGTGGGGTCTGAAGCCGACGACTGGCAAACTCTCAGTGATAAAAACGGCCGCACAGGAGGGAAAACACTTTCAGATAAATGCATAAAATATATTACACAGCCTTGGTTTATACTATATGGTCTGGGTAGCTTGCATACATTTACTCGAACATAATATCCTTCGAGCATTGACCCTCTATCAAACGGGCACCCTCAAGGACGTCTTCGAAATAACGCTCCGGCTTGCGGTGGTCCTTGCCTCCGGGTGGACCCTCAACTGCCACGACGACGGCCTTCATCTTCGCCCAGTGCATCTTGACACGAGCAAAGGCCATCTGCGCACCTTCTATGCACGCCGAGCGGTTGACAGCGTCAACTCGGGGCAAGGCATTGCCGAGCCGCTTGACCAGGCTGAAGTAGCTGCTAGGAACCGGCTGGCCATAACCGGACTATGATGTCCTTCATGGCCAAACCATACATCCTATGCAGCTCGGCCAGCTGCATCATCTGGTTGTTTAGCAGCGCTGGCCGCTCCGGTGCCAGGTACTGCGACCAGAAGAGCTTCTCCGTCGTGTTCCCTTCTTGGGCTTGGAAATACTGGGTGGCGTCGGCAGCGCTCCTAGGGAGATCCGCAAAGGCGTCTGGAGCACTCCATAGTTGATTTAGCAAAGCATATCTCCGACCACCAAATATACTCTGTAAAAGAAAAGGCTTACCAGCCGCTATTTGTTCGGTTTGCTTGATCTCCTTGCGAGCCGCCTGGGACTCGGTCCGCGCCTCCTTGGCCTATTGGAGGGCCTTGGCGAGTTCGGCTGGCTGGGCCTTATTCTGCTCCTCCAGGGCTTCGCACTTGTTGGCGGCATCTTGGAGCGTCTGCTCCACTTCAGTCACCCGCGCCTCACACTTATGGTGGGTAACCTGCTCGGCCTCTAGATCTGCAGCCACTTTGTCCGCGGCCGCTATGCTCGCCCTCGCCTCCTCCCTGGCTTCGGCAAGGGCACTCTTGAGGGTCTCAACCTCGGTCGCGGTGCCTACAATCATATACATAGCAGCACATGACCTTAAACTCTGAGTTTACATTACAATTCAGGCTTGTAAGGGGTCTTTTAAAAGCATACCTTGGGCCTCATCGAACCGCTTGTTAATACGGTCGATCTCATCATCAGCCAGCTTCAGTTTCCGCTGGAGTTCGGAAACTTCTGCGTCCTTGGCTGAAGCTGCTAGCAGTGAAGCCTGTTTATCAAAATAGACAAGTATGTTATCTCCGGAATATTTGATCCTCTGTCCGGCCCCGTTTTCAAAAAGCCGGACAGAGTCTCAGGGGCTACTATCTATACACAGGCATATTTTTTACACATGCAAAAGCAGCTAAGAATATTTGGTACATCTCCAACGTATCTATAATTTTTGATTGTTCCATGCTATTATATTATCTGTTTTGGATGTTTAATGGGCTTTACTAAGCACTTTTATATTATTTTTGGGACTAACCTACTAACCCAAGGCCCAGTGCAAATTGCTGTTTTTTTGCCTATTTTAGTGTTTCGCAGAAAAGGAAAATATCAAACGGAGTCCAAACGGAATGAAACCTTCGGGAGAGTTTTTGGAACAAACGTGATCCAGGAGACTTGGAGTGGACGTCAAGAAAGAAGCGAGGAGGTCACGAGGCAGGGAGGCGCCCCCCCCCCCCCACCCTCGTGGGCCCCTCGCAGCTCCACTGACCTACTTCTTCCTCCTATATATACCCATATACCTCGAAAACATCCAGGAGCACCACGAAACCCTATTTCCACCGCCGCAACCTTCTGTACCCGTGAGATCCCATCTTGGGGCCCTTTTCCGGCGCTTCGCCGGAGGGGGAATCGATCACGGAGGGCTTCTACATCAACACCATAGCCTCTCCGATGATGTGTGAGTAGTTTACCACAGACCTTCGGGTCCATAGTTATTAGCTAGATGGCTTCTTCTCTCTCTTTGGATCTCAATACAAAGTTCTCCTCGATCTTCTTGGAGATCTATTCAATGTAACTCTTTTTGCGGTGTGTTTGTTGAGATCCGATGAATTGTGGGTTTATGATCAAGATTATCTATGAACAATATTTGAATCTCCTCTGAATACTTTTATGTATGATTTGTTATCTTTGCAAGTCTCAAATTATCAGTTTGGTCTGGCCTACTAGATTGATCTTTCTTGCAATGGCAGAAGTGCTTAGCTTTGGGTTCAATCTTGCATTGCTCGATCCAAGTGACAGTAGGGGAAACGACACGTATTGTATTGTTGCCATCGAGGATAAAAAGATGGGGTTTATATCATATTGCTTGAGTTTATCCCTCTACATCATGTCATCTTGCCTAATGCGTTGCTCTGTTCTTATGAACTTAATACTCTAGATGCATGCTGGATAGCGGTCGATGTGTGGAGTAATAGTAGTAGATGCAGAATCGTTTCGGTCTACTTGTCGCGGACGTGATGCCTATATACATGATCATGCCTAGATATTCTCATAACTATGCACTTTTCTATCAATTGCTCGACAGTAATTTGTTCACCCACCGTAATACTTATGCTATCTTGAGAGAAGCCACTAGTGAAACCTATGGCCCCCGGGTCTATTTTCCATCATGTAAGTTTCCAATCTATTTTATTTTGCAATCTTTACTTTTAATCTTTATCATAAAGTACCAAAAATATTATCTTATCATCTCTATCAGATCTCACTTGTGCAAGTGGCCGTGAAGGGATTGATAACCCCTTTATCGCGTTGGTTGCAAGGTTCTTATTTTTTTTTGTAGGTACGAGGGGCTTGCGTGTGGCCTCCTACTAGATTGATACCTTGGTTCTCAAAAACTGAGGGAAATACTTACGCTACTTTGCTGCGTCACCCTTTCCTCTTGAAGGGAAAACCAACGCATGCTCAAGAGGTAGCAAGAAGGATTTCTGGCGCCGTTGCCGAGGAGTCTACGCACAAGTCAAGACATACCAAGTACCCATCACAAACTCTTATCCCTCGCATTACATTATTTGCCATTTGCCTCTCATTTTCCTCTCCCCCACTTCAACCTTGCCGTTTTATTCGTCCTCTTTTTCCGTTTGCCTCTTGTTAGCTTGTGTGTTGGATTGCTTGCTTGTCACGATGGCTCAAGATAATACTAAATTGTGTGACTTTTCCAATACCAACAACAATGATTTTCTTAGCACTCCGATTGCTCCTATTACCGATGCTGAATCTTGTGAAATCAATGCTGCCTTGTTGAATCTTGTCATGAAAGATCAATTTGCCGGCCTTCCTAGTGAAGATGCCGCTACCCATCTAAACAGCTTTGTTGATTTGTGTGATATGCAAAAGAAGAAAGGTGTGGATAATGATATTGTTAAATTGAAGCTATTTCCTTTTTCACTTAGAGATCGTGCTAAAACTTAGTTTTCGTCTTTGCCTAAAAATAGTATTGATTCTTGGAATAAGTGCAAAGATGCTTTTATCTCTAAGTATTTTCCTCCCGCTAAGATCATCTCTCTTAGAAACGATATTATGAATGTTAAGAAACTTGATCATGAACATGTTGCACAAGCTTGGGAGAGGATGAAATTAATGATACGTAATTGCCCTACACATGGTTTGAACTTATGGATGATCACACAAATTTTTTATGCCGGATTGAATTTTGCTTCTAGAAATCTTTTAGATTCGGCCTCGGGAGGCACTTTTATGGAAATCACTTTAGGAGATGCTACTAAACTCCTAGATAATATTATGGTTAATTATTCTCAATGGCACACTCAAATATCTACTAGTAAAAAGGTGCATGCAATTGAAGAGATTAATGTTTTGAGTGGAAAGATGGATGAACTTATAAAATTGTTTGCTAATAAGAGTGTTTCTTCTGACCCCAATGATATGCCTTTGTCTACTTTGATTGAGAATAATAATGAATCTATGGATGTGAATTTTGTTGGTAGGAACAATTTTGGTAACAACGCTTATAGAGGAAACTTTAATCCTAGGCCGTATCCTAGTAAATCCTCTAATAATTATGGCAATTCGTACAACAACTCTTATGGAAATTTTAATAATATGCCCTCTGATTTTGAGACTAGTCTTAAAGAATTTATGATTTCTCAAAAGAATTTCAAGTCTTTGCTTGAAGAAAAATTGCCTAAGATTGATGAGTTGGCTAGGAACGTGGATATAATTTCTCTTGATGTTGATTCTTTGAAACTTAGATCTATTCCACCTAAGCATGATATCAATGAGTCTCTCAAAGCTATGAGAATTTCCATTGATGAGTGCAATGAAAGAACCCCTAGGATGCGTGCTAAAAAAGATTGCTTTGTGAAAGCGTGTTCTTCTAGTTTTCATGATAGTAAGGATGAAGATCTAAAAGTGATTGATGTGTCTCCTATTAAATCTTTGTTTTGCAATATGAATCTTGATAATGATAGGACTGGAGATGAGTCAACTTTAGTTAAAAGGCGTCCCAATGATTCGGAGTTTTTAGATCTTGGTGCAGAAGTGGGATTGAAGAGGTTAAAACTTTACATAGCAATGAACCCACTATTTTGGATTTCAAGAAATTTAATTATTATAATTGTTCTTTAATAGATTTTATTTCCTTGTTGCAATCCGTGCTAAATTCTCCGCATGCTTATAGTCAAAATAAGGCTTTTACCAAACATATCGTTGATGCCTTAATGCAATCCTATGAAGAAAAGCTTGAATTAGAAGTTTCTATCCCCAGAAAACTTTAGGATGAGTGGGAACCTACTATTAAAATTAAAATTAAAGATCATGAATGCTATGCTTTGTGTGATTTGGGTGCTAGTGTTTCCACGATTCCAAAAACTTTGTGTGATATGTTAGGTTTCCGTGAATTTGATGAGTGTTCTTTAAACTTGCACCTTGCGGATTCCACCATTAAGAAACCTATGGGAAGAATTAATGATGTTCTTATTGTTGCAAATAGGAATTATGTGCCCATAGATTTCATTGTTCTTGATATAGATTGCAATCCTACATGTCCTATTATTCTTGGCAGACCTTTCCTTAGAACGATTGGTGCAATTATTGATATGAAAGAAGGGAATATTAGATTCCAATTTCTGTTAAGGAAAGGCATGGAACACTTTCCTAGAAAGAAAATAAAATTACCTTATGAATCTATTGTGAGAGCCACTTATGGATTGCATGCCAAAGATGATAATACCTAGATCTATCCTTGCCTTTATGCCTAGCTAGGGGCGTTAAACGATAGCGTTTGTTGGGAGGCAACCCACTTTTATTTTTGTTTCTTGCTTTTTGGTTCTGTTTAGTAATAAATAATTCATCTAGCCTCTGTTTAGATATGTTTTCATGTTTTAATTAGTGTTTGTGCCAAGTAGAACCTTTGGGAAGACTTGGGTGAAGTCTTTTTGATCTTGCTGTAAAAAACAGAAACTTTAGCGCTCACGAGATTAGCTACAACTTTTTACTGAGGAGTGCTATTTAGTTGATTCTTTTTTCAGGTGATTAATAGATAAATTCCTCACGTCCAGAAATTTAATTTAGAATTTTTGGAGTTCCAGAAGTATATGTTTGATACAGATTACTACAGACTGTTCTGTTTTTGACAGATTCTGTTTTTCGTGTGTTGTTTGCTTATTTTGATGAATCTATGGCTAGTATCGGAGGTTATGAACCATAGAGAAGTTGGAATAAAGTAGGTTTAACACCAATGTAAATAAATAATGAGTTCATTATAGTACCTTATGATGGTGATTTGCTTTCTTATACTAACGGAGCTCATGAGATTTTCTGTTAAGTTTTGTGTTGTGAAGTTTTCAAGTTTTGGGTAAAGATTATGGAACAAGGAGTGGCAAAAGCCTAAGCTTGGGGATGCCCCAGAAGGCATCCCCTCTTTCGTATTCGTCTATCGGTAACTTTACTTGGAGCTATATTTTTATTCACCACATGATATGTGTTTTGCTTGGAGCGTCTTGTATGATTTGAGTCTTTGCTTTTTAGTTCACCACGATCATCCTTGCTGTACACACCTTTTGGAAGAGACACACATTAATCGGAATTTATTAGAATACTCTATGTGCTTCACTTATATCTTTTGAGCTAAATAATTTTGCTCTAGTGCTTCACTTATAACTTTTAGAGCACGGTGGTGGTTTTATTTTATAGAAATTATTGATCTCACATGCTTCACTTATATTATTTTGAGAGTCTTTTAGAACAGCATGGTAGTTTGCTTTGGCTATAAAATTAGTCCTAATATGATGAACATCCAAGATAGATATAATAAAAACTATCATATAGAGTGCATTGAATACTATGAGAAGTTTGATACTTGATAATTGTTTTGATATATGAAGATGGTGATATTAGAGTCATGCTAGTTGAGTAGTTGTGAATTTGAGAAATACTTGTTCTAAAGTTTGTGATTCCCGTAGCTTGCACGTATGGTGAACCGTTATGTGATGAAGTCAGAGCATGATTTATTTATTGATTTTCTTCCTTATGAGTGGAGCTCGGGGACGAGCGATGGTCTTTTCCTACCAATCTATCCCCCTAGGAGCATGCGCGTAGTACTTCGTTTCGATAACTAATAGATTTTTGCAACAAGTATGTGAGTTCTTTATGACTAATGTTGACTCCCTGGATTATACGCACTCTCACCCTTCCACCATTGCTAGCCTCTCTAATATCGCGCACCTTTCGCCGGTATCATACACCCACCATATACCTTCCTCAAAACAGCCACCATACCTACCTATTATGGCATTTCCATAGCCATTCCGAGATATATTGCCATGCAACTTACCACCGTTCCGTTTATTATGACACGCTTCATCATTGTCATATTGCTTTGCATGATCATGTAGTGGACATCGTATTTGTGGCAAAGCCACCTTCATAATTCTTTCATACATGTCACTCTTGATTCATTGCATATCCCGGTACACCGCCGGAGGCATTCACATAGAGTCATATTATGTTCTAAGTATTGAGTTGTAATCTTTGAGTTGTAAGTAAATAAAAGTGTGATGATCATCATAATTAGAGCATTGTCCCAAGTGAGGAAAGGATGATGGAGACTATGATTACCCCACAAGTTGGGATGAGACTCCGGACGAAAAGAAAAAAAAAGAAAAAAAAAGAGGCCATAAAAAAGGAGAAAAAGGCCCAAATAAAAAAATGAGAGAAAAAGAGAGAAGGGACAATGTTACTATCCTTTTTCCACACTTGTGCTTCAAAGTAGCACCATGATCTTCATGATAGAGAGTCTCTTGTTTTGTCACTTTCATATACTAGTGGGAATTTTACATTATAGAACTTGGCTTGTATATTCCAATGATGGGCTTCCTCAAAATGCCCTAGGTCTTCTTGAGCAAGCAAGTTGGATGCACACCCACTTAGTTTCTTTTGTTGAGCTTTCATACACTTATAGCTCTAGTGCATCCGTTGCATGGCAATCCCTACTCACTCACATTGATATCTATTAATGGGCATCTCCATAGCCCGTTGATACGCCTAGTTGATGTGAGACTATCTTCTCCTTTTCGTCTTCTCCACAACCACCATTCTATTCCACATATAGTGCTATGTCCATGGCTCACGCTCATGTATTGCGTGAAGATTGAAAAAGTTTGAGAACATCAAAAGTATGAAACAATTGCTTGGCTTGCCATCGGGGTTGTGCATGATTAAATACTTTGTGTGATGAAGATAGAGCATAGCCAGACTATATGATTTTGTAGGGATAACTTTCTTTGGCCATGTTATTTTGAGAAGACAAGATTGCTTTGTTAGTATGCTTGAGGTATTATTATTTTTATGTCAATATTAAACTTTTATCTTGAATCTTTTGGATCTGAACATTCGTGCCACAATAAAGGAAATTACAGTGAGAAATATGCTAGGTAGCATTCCACATCAAAAATTCTGTTTTTATCATTTACCTACTCGAGGACGAGCAGGAATTAAGCTTGGGGATGCTTGATACGTCTCCAATGTATATATAATTTTTGATTGTTCCATGCTATTATAGTATCTGTTTTGGATGTTTAATGGGCTTTACTAAGCACTTTTATATTATTTTTGGGACTAACCTACTAACCCAAGGCCCAGTGCAAATTGCTATTTTTTTTGCCTATTTTAGTGTTTCGCAGAAAAGGAATATCAAACGGAGTCCAAACAGAATGAAACCTTCGGGAGAGTTATTTTTGGAACAAACGTGATCCAGGAGACTTGGAGTGGACGTCAAGAAAGAAGCAAGGAGGCCACGAGGCAGGGAGGCGCGCCTGCCCCCCTGGGCACGCCCCCCACCCTCGTGGGCCCCTCGCAGCTCCACCGACCTACTTCTTCCTCCTATATATACCCATGTACCCCGAAAACATCCAGGAGCACCACGAAACCCTATTTCCACCGCCACAACCTTCTGTACCCGTGAGATCCCATCTTGGGGCCTTTTCTGGCGCTCCGCCGGAGGGGGAATCTATCACGGAGGGCTTCTACATCAACACCATAGCCTCTCCGATGATGTGTGAGTAGTTTACCACAGACCTTCGGGTCCATAGTTATTAGCTAGATGGCTTTGTCTCTCTCTTTGGATCTCAATAGAAAGTTCTCCTCGATCTTCTTGGAGATCTATTCGATGTAACTCTTTTTGCGGTGTGTTTGTCGAGATCCGATGAATTGTCGCTTTATGATCAACATTATCTATGAAAAAATTTGAATCTCCTCTGAATTCTTTTATGTATGATTTGTTATCTTTGCAAGTCTCTTCGAATTATCAGTTTGGTTTGGCCTACTAGATTGATCTTTCTTGCAATGGGAGAAGTGCTTAGCTTTATCTTGCGTTGCTCGATCCCAGTGACAGTAGGGGAAACGACACGTATTGTACTGTTGCCATCGAGGATAAAAAGATGGGGTTTATATCATATTTCTTGAGTTTATCCCTCTACATCATGTCATCTTGCCTAATGCGTTACTCTTTTCTTATGAACTTAGTACTCTAGATGCATGCTAGATAGCGGTCGATGTGTCGAGTAATAGTAGTAGATGCAGAATCGTTTCGGTCTACTTGTCGCAGACGTGATGCCTATATACATGATCATGCCTAGATATTCTCATAATTATGCACTTTTCTATCAATTGCTCGACAGTAATTTGTTCACCCACCGTCATACTTATGCTATCTTGAGAGAAGCCACTAGTGAAACCTATGGCCCCCGGGTCTATTTTCCATCATATAAGTTTCCAATCTATTTTATTTTGCAATCTTTACTTTTAATCTTTATCATAAAAATACCAAAAATATTATCTTATCATCTCTATCAGATCTCACTTTTGCAAGTGGCCGTGAAGGGATTAACAACCCCTTTATCGCGTTGGTTGCAAGGTACGAGGGACTTGCGTGTGGCCTCCTACTGGATTGATACCTTGGTTCTCAAAAACTGAGGGAAATACTTACGCTACTTTGCTGCACCACCCTTTCCTCTTCAAGGGAAAACGAACGCACACTAGTGCAGAACCGGGCTTGAGCGCCGGTTCGTAAGGGCCTTTACTGCCGGTTCTGCAACCGGCACTAAAGAGTGGAGACTCAAGCCCCCCCCCCTTTACTACCGGTTCGGCACGAACTGGCGCTAAAGTGCCACTACGTCGCACGAGCCAGGCCCGGGTGCTGGTAGACCATTCGTACCGGTTGGTAGCACCAACCGGTACTAAATGTTTGGGGGGGTTTTGGTTTTAATTTTTATTTTTCCATTAATTTTGTGTTTTCCATTTAATTCTTTTTTGTTTGCTGGTATTTTATGATACTACATATTGTACACGTTATGCATATATATAAATAGATTTTCTCGTAGAACCGATCATATATATATATAATCGAATGTCTCACAACCACCATTAATTATCCACACATACACATGTATATATATACAATTTCTCCTACAATTTGCCTTGGTGCCTTCGGAGCACGATGACAAGTGGTTCATGGGGGCGGTAGTGGGTAATAGTATTCTCCTTTGGGATCTACGACCTGGTCGAGCAAAAATCCCACTGTTTCCTCTCGAAGTGCTCGTATGCGCTCCTCTGGTAGGAGATGGTCCCGCACCTCTTTGAACTATTAAGAAGGAGATCAATATGCATGTGTATTAGTTGTGTGACTAGATATCGACAATCATGTAAGATTTGTGAATAGTGTTCTGGCAAACGTACCCAGTCCTGTCTATCAGATCTGCTCCTTTCGGACGCCATCATGCGAATGTTCTCGCAAACACAGTATGCACACACTTCAGTCCCCGGCGCTTGCTTTAGGGCCTTTACGAGAATAGAATTTAATCAGATAATAATTAAGCAAGCATGTTAATTAATTAATGGTATTGAAACAAGAATTAAAGAGATGGTAGCTAGCTAGCTAGTACTACTTAATTACCTACCTTGGGTCGATACCAACATAGCTTTTGTTGCCATTTCCTGGAGTCACCTTGATGTACTTTGCCCAAGCCCTGCCCGCCGGCAAAGAAAATTAATAAAGGGGTTATTAAAAATAGTTCATATCAGGAAATGACGAACTAAATAGGCCGAGATATAGTTAATAATGATTGAAATTACCTGTTGACTATCCCCTTCACGATGCTGTAGTCACTATCTTTTTTAAGTAGTGAGTCCAGTACTTCAACTTTTCCTTCGTCAACTTTAATGTCTAACAAGATCCAGTGGAAGCTGCATGCGCATACGTTTGTATGTATAAATTAAACGGGCATGTGCATAACACCAATCAACTATAACCCTAAACCCTATACACTTATTAACATCTAGCTAGTAAGCAAAAACAGAATTTGTAGTACAAGACAGTGTGACTCACTTGAAGTTGTAAGGAAGTAGTATATCTTCATTGCTATTGAGGCGCTTCAAGAACTCTAGCATGCATTTCTCTACATCTTGTCTACACCATTCCAATTTCCATGTGTATTCATTAACGGTATTTGGGTTAATGAACCCAATGCCATAGCGTCCAGCTTTTTTCATTTCATACATCTTCATCCTGCATAATACCACAGAAAAGAATATATAGTAAGGATATATAATTACAGGTAATTAATGATCAATCAATGAGCACTAGAGCTAGCTTGAGACTTAAATTACAGAAAGAAATCACTTACAGACAATAGCAACTGACGATAGATTTGTCGAGTGCATCTTGATTGAATAACTGAAATAGTTCTGAATACTCAACGGATAGAGCTTTCTTATTGAAGTAATGATCTTCCTCGACTTGCACCATGAGGGACTCTCGATTGGAAATCTTGGTAATTTTCATGTACCAATCATGCAATTCATACATTCTCGTTGGGAGGTTCTTGACCTCCTCGGGTTCGACTAAAGGTTGGCCCCGGACATATTTCCGTTTTATTTCCTCCTCTCTAAGCGGAGACATGGGCTCGATCTCGAGGAGTTGTCCAACAGCGATCTTGAGCATTTCAGCCTGCATTATATGCTCCTCGGTTATTACCACATCACCCAGCTCGGGAACGTAAACGGTTTGTCCACAATAATATTGGGCGCGCGTACTCTCATGTGTTGTTGGCACAACAAGCGGGGGGGTCGATTGCCCCGCCTGTTCTCCCAGCTGGGGAACGGTTTTCCCGCATTTTTTGACAGCTGCTTGTTGGCTCGAGCTCGAGCTCGCTTCTTTCTGTAGTCGTGCTCGATGTGCCTTCCTGATTTGGCGCTCATAGTCTGAGTCAACAGGCTTGGGAGCTGGTGGTCTAGCCATATGAATGAAGTGGTCAATCTTTTCCTCAGGCACTTTCTCCCTTGGTGGCGTTGCCGGTTTCGGTCGAAAATGAGCGTCCACTTCGTCCCGCACTATTGCATCGTTTTGCTCCTCGGTCATGTCGTAAGGCCTCTGAGGAAGAGGAGCGAGGCTGCTTGGACCATATTTATATCGCTTGTCTCCGCCTGTACTTTCTGTACTACCTCGACTCGTACCGCTACGCACCATAGCTGCGGCGTGTCTCTTCTGCGATTGCTTAGGCGGTGGAGACGGCTGACGTGGCTTAGTTGGAGCAGGAGGAGTGGCCTGACGCTGTGCCGGACTTGAAGCAGGAGGTGTGGCCTGACACGGTGTCGGACTTGAAGCAGGAGGTGTGGCCTGACGCTGTGCCGAACTTGAAGCAGGAGGTGTGGCCTAACACGGTGTCAGACTTGAAACAGGAGGAGTGGCCTGACGTTGTGCCGGACTTGAAGCAGGAGTATGCTCACGCGTTCGTGGACTTGGAGGAGCGGGAGTCTGCTGACACGGTGGCGGACTTCGAGGAGGAGTCGGCAGACGCGATGTCGGTGGACTTTGAAAGATGATGCAATACTTTCTCCATAGGATGATACGATGTATGGCCTCTCCCAGTGTGTGCTCGTCGTCACCTCCAGTGATGTCAAGATCTAGCCCCGAATATGTGTCCCCCACCTCATCAACCAAGACACGAGCATAGCCCTCTGAAATCGGGGCGCAATGGAAGGTTGCTTCGGGGGTAATTGTAAAAGCAACGGCGTCCGCCACCTTCATGGATATGTTCTTCATTTTGAAGTGTAGCTCACAGTTAGTGTTCTCTATGATGTCATCCACAGGGTATGTATCCAGCAATGCGTCGCCCGGGGCGGAACCAACGCTGCTTCTCGGCATGGATGGGACGGTGCTATCCAATGCTGGATGATCATCCGCTTGCTGCTGCCGCTGCTGAGACCCCCTTTCCTCGCTAAGTGAGTCGATCTGCTGCTGCTACTGGAATTTGAGTGCCAAGTCTGCGTGCCTTGCTTCTAGGCCTTGAAGGCGTTCCGCGTCCTGCTTCCTCTGCTCCTCCTCCAGCTTCCTCTTCTTCTCCTCCTCCATCTTCTTTCTTGCACGGGTCTTGTAGTCGTCGTTCCATTCCGAAAAGCCCTCATACCAGGGAATAACGCCCTTGCCTCGTGTTCTTCCCGGGTGTTCAGGATTTCCCAGGGCGCGCGTAAGCTCGTCGTTCTCTTTGTTGGGCGTGAACACCCCCTTTCGAGCATCTTCTATTGCGTCAAGTAACTTTCGTTCTGCTCCTTTTAGACTTGCCTTCTTTGAAACCAGGCCTGTCTTCGGGTCCAACGCCCCCCCATGTGCATAGAACCATGTTCTCACCTGAGGGGCCAGCTCCTAGTTACCGGAGTGACCCCTGCATCCTCCATCTCTTGCTCAGACTTATCCCACTTAGGCATTGCCACCGCGTAGCCACCTGGACCCAGCCTATGGAACTGCGTCTTTTTTGCGGCATTGGCCTTGTTTTTCTCGACCGTTCCTTATATAATTCTGATTCCTTGAATTTCACGAAAGCGGGCCAGTGTTCTCTTTGCTTCTCCAGTGTTCCCTTGAATTCTGGAGTCTTCCTTTCTGCAGCAAGGTAGTTGGCCCATACAGTTTTCTTGTGGGTGTTGAATGCAATTGCCATCTTCTTAAGAGCAGCGTCCTTGACTTTCTGCACATCTGCATCAGTGAAATAATCTGGTAGGGTGAAATGTTCCATCAGAGATTCCCAAAGCTTTTGTTTTGCTCTGTCGTCGACCCAAGTAACATCTGGGCGTTTAGTTTTTGGCTCTTTCCATTCTTGAATGGAGATCGGGAGTTGGTCCTTCACAAGAACTCCGCACTGACGAACGAACTTGTTCGCAATGTTCTTAGGCGTGAGGGGTTCGCCACTAGCTTTGATGGAATCGATGTTGTACTTTACACCCTCCTTCAACTTTTTGCCCGAGCCGCGCTTTGTCCTGCTGTCTGTAGAAGCAAATTTGCTCGATCCGGAGGGCTGAAAGAAGAAAGATCGATTCGTTAATATATCTTCAAATAAAAAAACATGTGATGATCACTAGATGCCTACTTATATAAATATACCTCGCCGGTAGTCTTTGTTATTTCAAGATCAACATTGTATTCGTCATCATAATCATTGTCTGTGTCATCATAATCATAATCATAGTTCATGACTTCATCAGCTCGGTCGTCGAGATCGAATATCTTATCATCACCCTCACCGGTATTGTTCGGATATTGGGAGCCGTCATTTGCTTCATTCAGATCATCTGGCCTGCTAGGGCTGCGTATGATCTTGAACAGGGCCTCTTCTCCCTCTCTGCCGGTATTGTCCGCCATAGCTTTTATTTAACTAATACCAAAGAAATATAAAACAATTTAGTATTCAAATTACAATGCATGGATGCAATCAATAAGGAAAAACTGAATCATATAGTACATAATATGCATCGTCTCGAATAATATATAATCTCGAATACATCGTCTCGAATAATATATAATCTCGAATACATCACTGGCTAGGTAGCTAATAAAGATCGAATACTATAGAAGAATCTAGGCCACTCGCGGTTCCTGGGGCGCGGGCGGTGGATACCCAAAGACAAGGAACCATCACAGGATCATATCTCCGGTCATCTGCCCAAAGAACCTGCCAGGTATTGGACAACCTGACGTCCATAGCAGCCATGTAGCGATGGACGTGCTCGTCCTCCTCCCTGACACGATGACGCACCACCTCCGGCGGGGCCGGCTCCCTCTGCACCGAATGTGGCCCACACGAACGCCACCAAAGAAGATCAGGGTCGACGACGGGACCCGAGGCCGGCTTCCTCACCAAGCGGCGCGCCCCTCCAGGTAGCACCTCCCAGTGCCAGCCCCGCGGAGCCCAATCCCGGACATGGGTCAACCGGACATCGTCGCGAATGGGTCGACGGCGAGGATGCGGGTTGGGCATCGTCGAGAACAAATACTATATGCCCGCAAAAAGTAACATTTTTTAAATGATTGGATTGTCATAACTAAAATTATAAGAAACTAAAAAAAACATCGATCATCGTCTAACAATTTGACATTAATCTAATTCATCTAGCTAAAACTAATTCTAAAATTTCTAACATTTCTACATATATAACTAACATTTCTATAACATTTCTAATATTTCTATAACCAAAAAACAGAAAAATTGCTAACATTTCTATAACTAAAATTATAAGAAACTAAAAACTACCATTTCTATAACATTTCTATAACAATTTGAAATTAATCAAATTCATCTAGATAAAACTAACATTTCTAAAATTTCTAACATTTCTAACATTTCTATATACTATTTGACATTAATCTAATTAATTAATTAATTCATCTAAAACATTTGTATAAAAAACAGAAAAAACAGAATCGTGTGTGTGTTTCTGTGTGCCTGTGTGTGTGTGTGCGCGTGTGTGTGTGTGAGCGCGCGTGCGCGTGTGCACCCTACGGGGCCGGCGGCGCAGTGGCTTCGATTGGAGGGAGGAGAGGGGCCGGGGAGAGGGGCTCACCGCGCGGGCGACGGCGACGGCGAGGCGATGGGACGGCGAGGCAGAGGGGACGGCGACGGACGGCGACGGGGACGGCGACTGGGGCAGCGGCGACGGACGACGACAGGGACGGCGATGGGGGCGGCGACGAGGGGCGGCGACGGGGGCGGCGACGAGGGGCGGCTGCGACGGGGCAGAGGAGAAGAAGCAGAGGGAGAACGAACTACCGAAATATTTTGAAGTGTTTTCTTATATAGAACCCACCTTTAGTACCGGTTGGAGCCACCAACAGGTACTAAAGGTCTGTTTTGGCCAGGCGAAGCGGCGGGAAGCGCACACCTTTAGTACCGGGTGGTGACACCAACCGGTACTAAAGACCCCCCCTTTAGTACCGGTTGGAGCCACGACCCGGTACTAAAGGGGTGCGGTGGCGCAGGTGCGGTGCGGGCAAGTTTAGTCCCACCTTGCTAGCCGAAGGGCGCCCGCACCTGCTTATAAGCCCCGCTGCGGCAGCTGTCTCGAGCTCCTCACTATTGCAGGCCTTGTGGGCCTACCTGTTCTATGCTTCCCTATGGGCCTATTGGGCCTTTGCGGGCCTACATCCTGGCCCAACAATAGGTCGGGTTTCTAGTCGTATGCAGGCCGCTGTGGCGCAGTAGGCGGGCTTTTTTATTTTCTTATTTTTTTGCTTTATTTATTTTTGCTTTATTTATTTTTGAGTTTTTTTTCTGTATTTAGAGTTTCTTTGTGAATATTTTTGCTTTAGGTACAAAAAATTACAAACTTCCTATTAGTGCCGGTAGTTTACAAATTTGAATAGTTTACATTTTGAATTATTTGAAATTTGTGTGAATCACTAGTTTGTGAATAACTTAACTTTGAAAATAGATTTTCAGTGATTCTTTTTTCTTATGTTTAATATTAGTGTGTTTTATCATTATATTCAATTTGGTAATGCTTAGGTTATTTAAAAAATGAAATGCCTTTGTAACGCATGAGTTTTCGTCCGAAACCCTGATACTTCGAAAGAGATTGTCCATTTTATACACGAAGTGCATCCAGTTTTTGTGGTAACCCTCTCTACTTTTTTGCACATGCTATGTGGGTGAAATTATGATACCATGCCAACTTTCAACCCTTTCTGAGTTCATTTGAAATGCTTTTCAATTTCAGGGTCATTTAGCTGAAAAAATCAGTAAATGCATGAAAGAATTTGTTTGCACATAAAATTTCTTCGCGTTTCAAATGCCAAAAACACATAACTACCCTAACTATTACAGAGATTCCCTCCTGGGTGTAAAACACAGAAGAAAGTGATGATAGTGAAGCCGATCACATCCCAGATCTTTGGGTGTGAAACTTTTTCTTCGCGTATGTCCCTTTGCGCCGTAGCCATGGAAAATCTTCATCATTTAACTGGATGCTCGGGTCAATATTCATTGTGAATGGAGCAATTTCATCAAACTTTTCATAATCTTCTAACATGTCTGTCTTGTCATCCACTCCCACGATGTTTCTCTTCCCAGAAAGAACTATGTGGCGCTTTGGCTCATCGTATGATGCATTCGCTTCATTATCTTTTCTTTTTCTCGGCTTGGTAGACATATCCTTCACATAGAAAACCTATGCCACATCATTAGCTAGGACGAATGGTTCGTCTGCATACGCAAGATTGTTGAGATCCACTGTTGTCATTCCATACTGCGGGTCTTCCGTTACCCCATATCGTGTCATATTGACCCATTTGCACCGAAACAAAGGGACCTTCAAACCACGTCTATAGTCAAGTTCCCATATCTCCTCTATGTAACCATAATATGTTTCCTTTCCCGTCTTGGTTGTTGCACCAAAGCGGACACCGCTGTTTTGGTTGGTGCTCTTCTTATCTTGGGCGCTCGTGTAAAATGTATTACCATTTATCTTGTTCCCTTTGAAAGTCATTATATTCGAAGATGGTAACTGGGACAGCGAGTACAGGTCATCTTCAATAGAGGCGTCATGCATGGTACGTGTCTGCAACCAGCCGGCGAAACTCCTGGTTTGTTCACGTGTAATCCAGTCATCAGACCGCTCCGGGTGTTTGGAGCGTAGAAAATTCTTGTGTTCGTCCATATACGGAGCCACCAAGGCGGAATTCCGTATAACTATGTAGTGTGCTTCAGTGAGAGAATGTCCGTCCATACATATTTTTTGATTCCCTCCTAGGGTGCCTTTTCCATCCAGTCTGCCCTTATGCCGCAATTCAGGAACACCAATCGGCTTAAGGTCAGGAATAAAGTCAATAAAAAACTCAATGACCTCCTCATTTTCATGGCCCTTGGAGATGCTTCCTTCTGGCCTAGCACGGTTATGAACATATTTCTTTAAGACTCCCATGAACCTCTCAAAGGGGAACATATTGTGTAGAAATACAGGACCCAAAACGTTAATCTCTTCGCATAGGTGAACTAGGACGTGCGTCATGATGTTGAAGAAGGATGGTGGGAACACCAACTCGAAACTCACAAGACATTGCACCAAATCATTCTCTAACCTTGGTATGATTTCTGGATCGATTACCTTCTGAGAGAGTGCATTGAGGAATGCACATAGCTTCACAATGGCTAATCGAACGTTATCCGGTAGAAGCCCCCTCAATGCAACCGGAAGCAGTTGCGTCATAATCACGTGGCAGTCATGAGACTTTAGGTTCTGGAACTTTTTCTCTACCATGTTTATTATTCCCTTTATATTCGACGAGAAGCCAGACGGTACCTTAATACTGAGTAGGCATTCAAAGAAGATTTCCTTCTCTTCTTTGGTAAGAGCGTAGCTGGCATGACCCTGATGTATGCCGTCTTTTCCATGCATACGTTGCTGGTCCTCCCGTGCCTCAGGTGTATCTTTTGTCTTCCCATACACGCCCAAGAAGCCAAGCAGGGTCACGCAAAGATTCTTCGTCACGTGCATCACGTCGATTGCAGAGCGGACCTCTAGATCTTTCCAATAGGGCAGATCCCAAAATATAGATTCCTTCTTCCACATGGGTGCGCGTCCGTCAGCGTCATTCGGAACAGGTTGTCCGCCAGGACCCTTTCCAAAGACTACCTTCAAATCCTTGACCATATCATGTACATCGGCACCAGTACGGTGGCGAGGCTTCGTCCGGTGATCCGCCTCACCTTTGAAATGCTTGCCTTTCTTTCTTACGGGATGCCTGCTCGGAAGAAATCGACGATGTCCCAGGTACACATTCTTCCTACAATTGTCCAAATATATACTGTCGGTATCATCCAAATAGTGCGTGCATGCGCGATATCCCTTGTTTGTCTGTCCTGAAAGGTTACTGAGAGCAGGCCAATCATTGATGGTCACGAACAGCAAGGCCTTTAGGTCAAATTCTTCCCCCATGTGCTCATCCCACGCACATACACCTGTTCCATTCCACAGCTGTAAGAGTTCTTCAACTAATGGCCTTAGGTACACATCAATGTCGTTGTCGGGTTGCTTAGGGCCTTGGATGAGCACTGGCATCATAATGAACTTCCGCTTCATGCACAACCAAGGAGGAAGGTTATACAAACATAGAGTCACAGGCCAGGTGCTATGGTTGCTGCTCTGCTCCCCAAAAGGATTAATGCCATCTACGCTTAGACCAAACCATACGTTCCTTGCGTCATCTGCAAACTCCTTCCCGTACTTTCTCTCAATTTTTCTCCACTGCGACCCGTCAGCGGGTACTCTCAACTTTCCGTCTTTCTTACGATCTTCTCTGTGCCATCACATCGCCTTGGCATGCTCTTTGTTTTGGAACAAACGTTTCAACCGTGGTATTATAGAAGCATACCACATCACCTTGGCAGGAATCTTCTTCCTGGGGCGCTCGCCCTCGACATCACCTGGGTCATAACGCCTGATCTTATAGCGCAATGCACCGCATACCGGGCAAGCGTTCAAATCCTTGTACTCACCGCGGTAGAGGATGCAGTCATTAGGGCATGCATGTATCTTCTGCACCTCTAACCCTAGAGGGCAGACAGCCTTCTTTGCTTCGTACATACTCTCGGGCAATTCGTTGTCCTTTGGAAGCATATTCTTTATCATTACCAGCAACTTTCCAAATCCCTTGTCAGATACACCATTCTCTGCCTTCCATTGCAGCAATTCCAGTGTGGTGCCCAACTTTTTCTTATCAGCTTCGCAATTCGGGTACAACAATTTCTTGTGATCCTCTAACATGCGCTGCAACTTCTTCTTCTCCAAATCACTTGCACAGTTTCTCTTTGCATCGGCAATGGCCCGACCTAGATCATCAGCGGGCTCATCTGATGCCTCTTCTTCAGCTTCTTCCCGCATTGCGAGCTCAGCTTCTTCCCCCATTGTTGTATCATCGTATTCAGGGAACCCATGGCCAGGATAGCTGCCGTCATCCTCTTCTTCTTCATTGTCTTCCATCATAACCCCTCTTTCTCCGTGCTTGGTCCAAACATTATAGTGGGGCATGAAACTGGACTTAAACAGGTGGACGTGAATGGTTCTTGACGTAGAGTAATTGTGATCATTCTTACAGACTAAACATGGACAAGGCATAAAACCATCCGCCCGCTTGTTTGCCTCAGCCGCAAGCAGAAAAGTTTGCATGCCATTAATGAACACGGGAGAGCATCGGTCATCGTACATCCATTGTCGGCTCATCTTCATTACACAACACCGAATAGACCAAATTAATACAAGTTCATACATAAAGTTCATACAAGACTTAAATGCAACAAACAAATAACTCTCTAACTAAAGAATTTAAATGCAACAACAAATGCGATCAAGATCGCAACTAAGGTAACAATTGATCCAACAGCATAATGATACCAAGCCTCACTATCAATGGCATATTTTCTAATCTTTCTAATCTTCAAGCGCATTTTCTCCATCTTGATCTTGTGATCATCGACGACATCGGCAACATGCAACTCCAATTCCATCTTCTCCCCCTCAATTCTTTTCAATTTTTCTTTCAAATACTCATTTTCTCTTTCAACTAAATTTAACCTCTCGACAATAGGGTCGGTTGGAATTTCCGGTTCACAAACCTCCTAGACAAAAATATCTATGTCAACTTGATGGGCATAATTTGTCATAAACACGAAATGCAACAACTAGTTTTAAAAGAGAATATACCCATCCGAATCATAACAAGGACGAGGGCCGACGGGGACGGATATCAAAACCATGGCACTATGTATAACAAACAACGTACGGGTAAGATAATTATACGAGTAACTATATATCCAAATCACACAAACATCAATTTGGTAATGTAAAACATTCATGAACAAGAGGCTCACCACAAGATGGTGCCGGCGACGGAACGGTGCGGGCGATCGACTGTGGTTACGACGGAGATTTAGAAGGCAATAAGTAAACCACACCTACATATGCAAACTAAGTGTTAGTTTTGACCACAAATTGCATATAAATCAAATACTAGCACATATATTTTCTACCAAATTACTAAACTCATAAATTAATCACTATACAAAGCATTGCAAGAGCTAATCTAGCAATGAGAGATGAAAGGACAAAGTTGCTAACCTTTGTGATCATTTGAATGGATGGGGGCCTTCAAATCTTGACAAATTTTGGGCAAAATGTGTGATGAGCCCGAGAGGAAGAGGGGAAGAACAGAGAGGAGAGGGGAAAGGGGAAGAATAGAGCGAGCTCGGGTGGACGAAGGGTTTATGTAGGACGACCTTTAGCACCGGTTCGTGCCATGATTCGGTACTAAAGGTGCTGGAGGGGCCCCGGCCTGACAACATCCTGCCACCACTCACTTTAGTACCGGTCCGTGGCACGAACCGGTGCTAAAGGTCGGCCACGAACCGGTACTAATGAAAGCGGCTGGCTAGCCGTTGGAACCGGCACTAATGCACACATTAGTGCCGGCTTAAAAGCAAACCGGCACTAATGTGCTTGACATTTGACCCTTTTTCTACTAGTGGCATGCTCAAGAGGTAGCAATATTACATCGCATACCTCAAAGCCTGTTAGCAGGCTGGTGAAAGCTTCGTTCAGCCCCCTTTTTGCAGACTGAACCTTCTCAACCACCGTACCCATCAGGGTACGGTGCTCCTCCACGACGGAGGCACATCGAAGTGCTTCCCTCAAAATATCCGGCGCCTCCGGATTGATGGAGGTCGTCGGTGGAGTTGGAGCTCCCCCCTCCTTTAAAGGGGGCTTCTCACTCGATTCCGGAGCCGCATGGGTCTCCGGAGTGGTACTCGGCTGGGGGCCGGACTGGTCCGGGCCCCCGTCGTCAGTTTTCATGGGGGTTGTGCCCCCCATGTGTTCGGCAGCCGAGGCATTACCCTCTGGCGCCGTTTCCGCGGCCTTCCACGCCACTCCCTGGCCCGGAGAGGTCCTTTGGTACAACACCTCATTGTTATCCGCGAGATGTGGCGGAGAGGCTCGCGGAGGCGTTTCGCTCTCGATCATCTCCGGTGCCAAAGAGTTCCCCGAAGACGATGATTGTTGGGGGAGATCACGGGCCGGACTGAAATACGTAAATGATATGTTACCCTACAATTTGTAAAAGGCCGGATATATGTATAGTATCTTTGAATGCTTAAGATTCGGCTAGGGGCTTCGGCTTGGGGCGCCACTCGGGGATGGCTTCGACGTCCGCTTCCGAATCATCCGAAAGGGAGATATTCCCCTTCTTGGACGCCTCCGCCTCTAGGTCCACGGAAGCCCCCCTTTTCTTCTTCATCCCTTAAGGGGAGAATTGCTCTCCTCCTCTTCCTCTTCGTCTTCATCCCCCTCGTGGGAGGAGGGAGTTTCGGTATCTCCGGACGCAACGTCCGAAGTACCTTTTCGGCGAAGGCCACTTCTGGCCTCCTTGCCCTTCTTCTTGGCCTTATTCTCCGGTGCCTGGTACGGCGCCGGGACCAGCATCTTCGTTAGTAGAGGAATGGCTGGATCTTCGGGCAGCGGAGCCGGACATCGGATCCGCTCCGCCATCTTTGTCCAGCCCTGAAGGGAGAATGGAAGGCTCAGCATACCCCTTGGATTTACAAATTAAAGTTATGCTCGGAAATCATAAAACTTACTGGAGTGGCCGGATGAGCACAGTCGAGGCCGATGTCTTTGGTCGTCTCCGGCCACAACTTCTGAGCCTTGAAAAGCAGCTTCCAGATTTCTTCGTGCGTCGTGTCAAAGAATCGCTGCAGGGTCCGAGGGTCCGCCGGATTGAACTCCCACATGTGGAGAGACCGGCGCTGGCAGGGAAGAACCTGGCGAAACAGCATCACCTGGATCACATCAGCAAGGCTGGTGTTTTTCTCCATCATATTCTTGATGCGCTTCTGCAACATCGTCACTTCATCGGATGATGCCCAGTCTAGACCCTTGTTAATCCATGATGCAAGCCGCATCGGGGGTCCGGATCTGAACGCAGGAGCGGCCGCCCAGTTGGCGCCGCGGGGTTCGGTGATGTAGAACCACTCCTGCTGCCATATCTTGACAGTGTCCACGAAGGCCCCATTTGGCCAGGTGACGTTCAGAAGCTTGCTCACCATGGCGCCTCCGCAGTCTGCGTGCTGCCCGTCAACCACCTTCGGCTTCATGTTGAAGACCTTAAGCCATAGGCCAAAGTGGGGGGATGCGGAGGAGCGCCTCGCACACGACGATGAACGCCGAAATGTGGAGAAAGGAATTTGGGGCTAGATCGTGGAAATCTAGCCCATAATAGAACATGAGGCTGCAGACGAAAGGGTGGAGAGGAAACCCTAGTCCGCGGAGAAAGTGGGGGATGAACACTACCCTCTCGTTAGGCTTCGGAGTAGGGATGATATGCTTTTTGGCAGGGAGCCGGTGGGCGATGTCCGCGGCCAAGTACCCCGCTTCCCGGAGTTCCTTGACGTTCCCCTCTGTGACGGAGGAAGCCATCCACTTGCCCTGCGAGCCGGATCTGGACATGGCTGGAGTGTTTGGTGGCGACGAAAAAGATTGAAACTTGGGCGTTGGAGCTCGAGGATGGAAGGGCTGAGGGAGAAGAAGGCGTGAGGTAAAAAGATGGATCCTTATCCTCTTATAAAGGCAGTGAATGTCAAGCGCCCCCTCACGAGCCTTAAAACTCGCCTATTCCCAAAGGGTCGTGCAAACGGCACGGTTGGATTACCCAAACCCGTATTGATGAGAATCCCGCAATAAGGGGACACGATCTCTGCTTTGACAAGACGTGTCAAAGAAGACCATGCCTCGAAACGCGAAGCAGGAGGCTAAAAAACGGTTTGAAATAATAGTAAGGCCAGGCATAACGTCTCGCGGAAAAAGCTATCAATGGACATAACTTATTTTGTTTAAGTATTTTGCCTTTGTGGTTCAGGGTTGTAACTGTTATACAGAGCCGGATATAGTTCTCTTGTTCAACTGCTTTGGAGTATTCGGAGGAGGAACCCGCCTTGCAATGCCGAAGACAATCTGCGCGCCGGACACATCGTCATTGAAGCCTGGTTCAGGGGCTACCGAGGGAGTCCTGGATTAGGGGGTCCCCATGCGTCCGGGCTATGTGACATGGGCCGGACTGGTGGGCCGTGAAGATACAAGATAGAAGGCCTTCCCCGTGTCCGGATGAGACTCTCCTTTGCATGGATGGCAAGTTTGGCGTTCGGATGTATAGTTTCCTTTCTCTGTAAACCGACTCTGTGCAACCCTAGGCCCCTCTGGTGTCTATATAAACCGGAGGGTTTAGTCCGTAGAGGCTAAGACAAATCAGACAGGCTAGACATCTAGGGTTTAGCCATTACGATCTCGAGGTAGATCAACTCTTGTAACCCCTATACTCATCAAAGTCAATCAAGCAGGAAGTAGGGTATTACCTCGATTAAGAGGGCCCGAACCTGGGTAAACATCGTGTCCCCTGCCTCATGTTGCCTTCGATCCTCAGACGCACAGTTCGGAACCCCCTAGCCGAGATCGGCCGGTTTTGACACCGACAAGAACCACGGGGCAGCGGCGCAGCGGCCCGATGAGGCGACGCAGCGGCAGCCCGTTGCTCGATCGATGGAGGGTCGCGTTGTACTCGGTGACAGTCTTCACGGGATCGATGGAGGTGTGCGCAACCAACGGGCCAGATCGGTCGCACGGCGCAAATGGGGCGATCAATCCGATCGCGCGCGAGGTCGAGGATGCCGCTCGGTGGAGGCAGGGTGGTGGTGGAGTCCGAGCTGAAGCCAGCGACGACCGCCGGCGTGGGACGACATGTGGACGAGCTCATTGGCATCGGCTCCCGGGAAGGGATGCCCGAGAGACGAACGCAACGCCGTACGAAGGTGGACGTACATACGCGGCAGAGGCGGTGGTGATGAAGGAGTCCAGTTCGGAGCAAAGCAGCGACGGCCGGCGCAGAGCAACGGGCGGGCAGACGCGCGGACGATGTTCGTGACGGTACAGCCGATCAACTGGATCTGTAGATTACCTAGCTTGGACGGATCCCAGAGCAAATTTGGTGCCCTAAGGCTGGTCATAGTGGGGAGTAACTTAGACTAGTAACATGCATATGTTATTAGTCTATGTTACTACCTCTATAGTGCATAGTATCATAGATGGTCTCATTTATTGCCATGCATGACACATAGTAGTATCACATTTATTATGTTACGGTATCTACCTATGTTAATATAAAATCTCTCTCTTCTTTAATTGTCTGCCACATAAGCATGTTTGCGAGTCCCAAGTGCATGATACTCCTTATGTTACCCCACTATGACTAGCCTAACCCTTTCCTCCCCCTCCAGTTCTACTGGCGCCGGCCCACTCCCACGTTGCAGGAACCCCGGTACGATTGCTCTGTCTACACTCGCATACAGTACTGTACAGCCATCTCTGCAAGTCGACGAGAGAGACGCCGGCCGGTAGTCCATAACTGCGCTCTTCACGGTCGCTGGAGAAGTACGTACTGAGTATAGTTCCTATTGTCCCCCGAATACAGTAGGCAAGGACACAGCGAAGCAGGCAGGCCCAATTACGATACCATCATGGCGATTTGCGAGCACGCGCTGCCCTGCCTGACCGCCACTTACGAGGTAATCATACCACCGTGATCCAGCTCCGCTGGCACGCGCGCGCGCGCGCGCGGGCGCTTCTTTTTGGGGTTAACCACGGCGGTAATAACCGAGCACGGCGTTTCGGTTCGGGGTCACGGAGGCGGGCAAGGCCAAGTGCAGGTGGGGCATCGAGGTAGCACCACGTCCTGGTCGTTTTGGCGTGCGGCAAAAGGGCATCACGCGCGAGCCCACGACGAGGACGACGCTGCGTCGAAGAGGACGCATCGAGGGGCGTGCCGGTCGACGCTGCCCGCCGAAGGGAAGCCTGGCCGCAAGCAGCCGAACCTCCGCTGCGCTCTGCGGCGTCCGATGTCTCTTTAGCTGTGTGCACGAGAAGAGCAGGCCGGTAGTGGTAGGAGCATGGCGGGAAGGTCGAACCCTTGAAGGCGGGACGAGAGGGGCACTGTAGAGGTAGAGCGAACGTACGTACGTAGGCTGACACCGCACGCGGCATAGCTGACAGGAACGCAACGCTGCATGCAGCCGCAGCAGAAACTAGAACAGCGCGGGCAGCGGCTAGCCGGCTACTACCGCGGACCACGCTAGCGTATAGGAGAATCTCGTCGTACGGTACAGAGCGAGCCACCCCTACCACCCTGCCTCCGTGGCTCTGTACAAAAAAATGGAGGTGTTCTACTTCACATATGAGGAGGGCATCGAGTGCCCTAATCAAAGCACGAGCACGAGCGCCGATGGCCGGCCGGACGGACGGGCGGGCATGCCTTCCCGTGCTGCAAAATTTATGTCGCGTGCGCCACTGCATGCATGCATGCAGAGATAGATCCCTCTCTCACTCTCCGCTCTGCTCGGCCGGCCGGCCGGCCGCTCGTCCGTGACACCGTGAAAAAGTGGGAGAGAGGGAGAGGGCGCCGTCCGTCAACCGGCAGTAGGTGAAAAGACAAGCGGGGAAGGGGCACGCGGCAACAAAACCGTGGCAGTCGATCAAGAGAGCCGCTGCCCAAAGCCGAACGATGCCCGATTTTCCTCGACAAAGAGAAAGGCGATCACCCTGCGGTACCACGACAACCACTACGACCAGCTGCCCCCCTTGGCCCTTGCCTTCCTCGGAGAAAAAACAGCCGGGCTAATCGCCTTTCCGCTGCACAGTGGATAGCAATGTTATTGTTCGCCGTGCCTTTGTGTGGCAGCCATATTCGTTCGTGTTTGGCAGCGGCAGCCGAGGCGAAAGGACTCGGCCGGTGCATGCCTTTGGCTGGGAATCGTGTGCGTACGGTGCGTCGTTGATCGACCGGGGGAGGGCAGCGGTTTTCTTGTTTCTACCTGCTTGTCGTCTGGTTTGTTGCCCTAGCTGCTGGCCAGGTGGTCGAATGCCGTGTTCAGGAAAGCGGGATCGCGTGTAGGATTCTCTACTACTCCTACAAAAGTGGCGTCAAATGTACCCGTACTACTACTAACGATGATGAGCGTCTGGACCAGTTAGTTGATCGAACTCGATGCGTCTAATCAATCAATCACGTCGATCGTGGCGCTGTCTTAGGTTTGATGATGATGAAGCTGGTAGAGAGAGAGGGAGGGGTGGTGGCACGGGTCCGGGAAGGACGCCATGAGTCGACCTGACTCACCTGAAATCTGCTTGACGAGTTCCGCCTCCATGTGCAGCTGCGGCCCTGGCCCCCTCCCCATGTTGTTCTGCTCCTCTGCTTCCGGTGGAGTCTAATCAGGGCCGACTAATTTACAATTAAATTGGGAATTAGGAATTTCGCATTTTTAACCCATAGTTTCATCTTTGTGACAACAATTATCCTATTTATACTCACATTTTTACTCAGTTTAAGCAGATTTGTGCCACCAATCACTAATTTTAATGTATATTTTCCTCCTCCTTACCGATTGGGCACACGCAATACTACTATCGCACACACTGACTCAATATTTTGAGCAACCACATCCACATGGAACCTTATTCCTCGCCCTTCTCTTTGTGCACCTTCAATGCGTGCCCATATTGCTCACACGATCTAGCACACACCGGCATCATCATTATTACGGAAACTTCTAAGGGGCAACCGGAAGGCCACATGAAACCGGCCACGACGTCCCCGATCCGGCCGACGACGTGCGTGATCTGATCGATCGCGCGAGCCCCACGTCCATAAATTACACGGCCAGAGCTCTCCTCATCGGGATCGCTTTGTACGCGTGCGAGCCGATCCTTGTTTTTACTAGTACTACTCTCCACATGCATCGATCGCTCCATCCATCATCCATGGCCGATGGCCGATGGCTGGTCCCCTCGATCGCTGGTCTCGGCTCAGGAGTGGTACTACTGGTCACCGGAGGGGTGCAGCCAAGAGGGGCCACGACAAGTATTCCAGGGCGGGTGAAAGTGAAAGCGAGCTCGTGGAAAATGGCAAGCTGGGATGCGCCCAAGAGCAAAAGGGAATATTGGCCCAGGCTCGCCCAACTTGCGCGCCGGATTAATTACTGGTCGTAGATCCTGCTACTACTAGGAGCAGTTCATCCATTTTGTATCGGGCTGATGGTTTCTAGTGGTGTTTTGGGTGTATACTCCGTTCTAGTACTAGTATATATGCTCCATGGTTGCATGGTGGTACGTGGATCAAGTGACTTGGAAATACGAGCGACTTGCGTGCCTATGTTTGACTGCACGGTCTTCATCGCAACGCCATGAATGTATACGCTTGTTTGGAGTATATATGCTCCATGGTTGCATGGTGGTACGTGGATCAAGTGACCTGGAAATACGAGTTTCGATAAGAGGCATATTTTTTTTCGGGGACTATCTCTGGATTAGGATTAAGGGGCTCGCAATTAGTAGATCTCCGGTGTGCTTGCTTCCATAAATGGATGATTAACATATTGCCGCTGAGGAGAGAGATCATCCATGTTCCGCAATAATGCGCAAGTGTCCGGTACTTAAAAGATCATCATTGTTTTGTCGTGCGTAAACAAATGATTGAAAGATCTCCCTTGTTTTGTCATGCATAAATAAGTTAAATAGATCGAGCAACGTGCCGAATCCACTGATAGGAACACTAGGCACAAAATGCGCAAATTGCTTTTGTCATGCACATAAAAAAACAGATAAGTGTAGTACTACGTATCTCAGAACCTACGCTACTACTAGTACTACCGAATCTGCCGATTATTAAAAAGGGGTAGATACACAAAATGCCCATTTTGTTGCGTTTCACTTGGGAGCTGAAAGGGACGTCTCCTGTGAGCCAGGTCTGCTCCCTCGACCATACATTTATAGTTTGTTTTGTTGGCATACAAGAAGATGAAAAATATACGTCGAGTTGTGTAAAATGTGCCTCTCCATTCGGGGTATGGGTAGGGGTACCCTGTTGTGGCGCCATTATTGAGGCCGAATGGAGAGGTGCAACGTGACGAGACGACGTCCCCTTCCGGCCGCCCAAGGTCGGTGCGCGTCGCGGCAGCCTGCACTGCATTGATGGCTCCGGACGGTGGGCTCTTGATGATGGACGGTTGTTGCGGTTGGGATGCGATCATCACCCCGCAACCTAGCGGCAGCAAGTTGTTCTCTTCTGGTGGATATGGATAAGCAGCTGCATGGAGCGATAATTCCTCGCTCCTAATCTCGTGGGGGTTTATGCGGTGACGTGCAAAAAAAGGTTTGGGGTCGAGCATGTGAGCGGTAGATGGGTGTGGACGGATCGTTGCTACACGTAGCCAAGCAGGTTGTGATGTCCGTAACGTGGGAGTTGTCCATCTTCATCGCATCGCACATGGTGTTTTCTTTCCTCCGTTGATATTTCTGCGTACGTGTACCGACCGCGAGGCCGGCAGCAGGGTAACATGCGGAGGGGCACGAATAGTCGAGCTCTGTCGAGACATCACAAAATCAGAATCCACGTCCCCATCCATCCACCCTCAAATGCCCTCCCTGCGCCTGAGAAAAGTTGGCCATCCCGTGCCCTCCCCAAAAAAACGCGCATCATGAGGCCTCGTCGCCGTTGAGAAAATCTTCCCTGGGGACGGCGGCATGATGGCCTGCGAGACCATATGGTATGCCGCTACTACCATGTGTAGTCAGCGGTCACGTACGAGTAGAACAAGACGAGAACGAACAAAGTTGGAAAGCTGTAGTCAGAGAGGAGGGAGGGAGGGAGGGAGGGACGGGGAGGGTGGTGGTAGGTTTTGGCGCCGATCTGTCTACCGATCTGAAAAGGAGCCCGGCTCGCCCACCGAGACGCCGCCTTGCCTTTTGGCTCCACCAACGCGGTGGCCGTGGAATGTCGAGTCCGTGGACCGGCGCCGGGTACAGGCCCTAGGACCTAGTAATAGGCACATGATTCGTCTATTCAGCGGTCCACCGGGTCCATGCGAAGGGTTCGGTTTTCCAGAGATGGAATGAGGTTGGACGCCGCGGTCGGTGGGCACGGTCCATGGCGAGAGCACGGGCCGCCATAGGGGGCGTGCCGTTGAGGCTTGAGAAAACTAGACGAACCTGCGCTGGGCGCACCTAACTCTGTACAGTCCCGAGACCAGACCGGCTGGCGACAAGTACCCCCCTCGTTTCACGTCACATCACCATCGTTTCCGAGGCTCACCGCGAGGCCCCAATCTAATCGCCGTCCGGTCGTGATCTTTGGGTAATCCCCGGCACCCAAGTCTAATCTGGGTCCCGCGTAAAACAGCACCCGATAGTGGATGCTCTATTACTACTACATGGGATGATTGGTTGTTATGTTAATTTTGTTTTTTTAGCACAGTTCAGGACACGTTTGGGTGGCGACAGTTTGTAGGCGTGGCAGCATTCAACCTAGCAGGAGCATTTTCATTGTCGGTTCTTTCTAATTCTCGATCGATGGAGATACTCTTAAATCTCAAATTGATGTCTGAGGGCCTCTTTGATTCAAATGGTTTGCATAGAAACAATGGAGTAGGTTATTTATCAGTTTTTTTTCTGGGATGGTCATTTTTTTCGCGGATGTCCCCGAAGGGACTTCTGGGATGGTCATTTGATTCGTAGAATTGAGTTCATATGAAGTTTTTCAAAGAAATCCATTACATTACAATTTCAAAGGAAAATTTGCACCCCCCAGGCTTGCGCAAGGGTATCGGAACCATCATCATCCTCACTGCATGGCTCCTCTGGAAACATCGCAATGCCTACGTCTTCGACGGCGCACAACCCTCCAACACGGAGCTTGTCCGTGACATCAAACTAGAGGCCCGTCTATGGACACGCGGGAGCCACCGGCTTGGCCAACATTATCCTTGTAACATAAAACCCTTGTACTGAGGCGGAGCATCCTCTTCCTTTGCTCACTGCTTTCCTTACCCGCGCCATCTTGTGTACGCGGCTAAGGACGGCAACCACTTGTACTCACTTCTCCCTATCAATAAAATGATACGCATTGATGCGTATTCATGATTTTTTTTGCACCCACTCCATCCTCTAGTAAATAATCGTTTGTTTTTCTTGTGGTACAACAAAACACACTTCCATGCAAACGAAATGAAGCAGGATCAGAGTGATGTCTCTCCAAACTTGTGTTTTTTTTCTATTCATGTGTTTTTTCCTATTATATCAACCAAAGACAAGTTAAAGGTGAATCTCTAAATCGATCGAACGAAAGAAATACCTTGAGTATGAAGACAACAAGGCACTAAAGTATGGTCGGGGGTCAGGGTGACAAAGAGGAGTGCGGCGATTGCCGTGAGGATGAAAGATGGACCGCGAAGAGGGTCACGCCTCCACGTTGCGATCAAGCCACACCACGTCACTCAGACGTGGTAGAAAAAAAGGGATCCCAAAACCATGCATGTAATCTCCTCTAGCTAGATGAGGATAGAAATCTCCCAAATACGTTGCTACTCGCAACTCAAGCAGACTCGCCATATCGGCTCGATCGGCATAAATCATAACTACCACAAATATGATAATTTTGGCCAATAATGTCACTGAAACAGAGTTTTCATTCGGCCCTAAGACGCCATAATTTATGGTGGTCACTCCATATCGAGGCTGCGAGCCTCCATACTTGGAGGTTGTGAGCGTCGGTTTGGAGCGTGGTCCACCCGCAAACCGCTCGAGAGGGAAGTTTCACCTCCCCTCCTCACCTTTCTGCGCGACCCATCTCTTTTGCGTGTGAATGACTCAGACGACCATGGCACTAGAAAGTGTGCCAATTAATGGCTCACATCGCGTGCCAACTGCCCGGGGCCACTCCTGCCACGTTTCCCGCAGTATGTTTTGGCGCTTGCCACATTCTCATGGTGCCCACTGCCCACAACAATAAAAAGGTCGCCGCCATGGACGAACAGCTCACAGCCTCCGCTTCCAATACTGATGCCCATAGCCACTTTGTCCCTCCATGTTGTTAGCCCTGTGGTCGGACAAGGTCCCTCTCTTGGAGGAAGAGAAGCAGATATTGAATAAGGAGGAAGCATCAGAGAAGGTCAACCTCATCGTTGAGTGATGACCCACAAGTATAGGGGATCAATCGTAGTCCTTTCGATAAGTAAGAGTGTCGAACCCAACGAGGAGCAGAAGGAAATGACAAGTGGTTTTCAGCAAGGTATTTTTTGCAAGCACTGAAATTGTCGGTAATAGGTAGTTTGATAGCAAGATAATTTGTAACGAGCAAGTTACGGTAATGGTAAATAAAGTGTAGCAAGGTAGCCCAATCCTTTTGTGGCAAAGGACGGGCTAAAACGATCTCTTATAATAAGCAAAACGTTCTTGAGGGTACACGGGAATTTCATCTAATCACTTTCATCATGTTGGTTTGATTCGTGTTTGCTACTTTGATAATTTGATATGTGGGTGGACCGGTGCTTAGGTGTTGTTCTTACTTGAACAAACCTCCTACTTATGATTAACCCCCTCGCAAGCATCCGCAACTACGAGAAAAGTATTAAGATAAAATCCAAGCATAGCAATAAACTTTTGGATCTAAATCAGTCCCTTACGAAGTAGCGCATAAACTAGGGTTTAAGCTTCTGTCACTCTAGCAACCCATCATCTAATAATTACGCCACAATGCATTCTCTTAGGCCGAAATATGGTGAAGTGCCATGTAGTCGACGTTCACATGACACCACTAAGGGAATCACAACATACATACCATCAAAATATCAAACACATATCAAGTTCACATGATTACTTGCAACAAGACTTCTCTCGTGACCTCAAGAACAAAAGTAACTACTCACAAATTATAATCATGCTCAAGATCAGAGGGTTATTAAATAGCATAATGGATCTGAACATATAATCTTCCACCAAATAAACCATATAGTAATCAACTACAAGATGTAATCAACACTACTAGTCACCCACAGGTACCAATATGAGGTTCCGGTACAAAGATTGAACACAAGAGATGAACTAGGGTTTGAGAGGAGATGGTGTTGTTGAAGATGTTGATGAAGATTGGCCTCCCAAAGATGAGAGGGTTGTTGGTGATGATGATGACGATGATTTCCCCCTCCGAGAGGGAAGTTCCCCCGGCGGAATCGCTCCGCCGGAGGGCAAAAGTGCTTCTGCCCAAGTTCCGCCCCGAGACGGCGGCGCTCCATCTCGAAAGTCCTCTTCTTATTTTTTTTCTAGGTCAAAATGACTTGTATACCAGAAGAGGGGCACTGGAGGTGGGCCGAGGAGGTCACAACCCACCAAGGCACGCCCGGGCTGCCTGGCGCGCCCAGGTGGGTTGTGTCCAATTGGTGGGCCCCGTCTGGTAGTTATTTGCTCCAGTATTTTTCATATATTCCAAAGCAATTCTCTGTGAATTTTTAGCTCATTTGGAGATGTGCACAAATAGGTAACTCTGACGTAGCTTTTTTAGGTCCAGAATTCCAGATGCCGGCATTCTCCCTCTTTGTGTAAACCTTGCATATTATGAGAGAAAAGACATTAGAATTACTCCATAAAGCATTATTATGCATAAAAACATTAGAAATAACAGTAGGAAAACATGATGCAAAATGGACGTATCATTGAGGAGCAGGAGTGCCATCAATGTGACGCGATGGAGGTGGCCTCGTGGGAAAATGAGTGTCCGAATTGGAATCCCAAAACACTATCCATTGTTTGGGATATCCAACACAACTACCTGCAGTTCATGTATGAGCAGGCGAGGGTTTGTCCACACAGCTCATATCAAGCACAACGTGCTCCCTGTTGCCTAGTTGTTAAGGAGGCATGGGATGAGTGCTATGATGACGATGCCTTGGTCATCCGCCCCAGCGAAATCTTCAAGCATACCGACGTTGGGAAGACATTGCAGGCGAAGAGCAAGCACGCGATTTGTCTTCATTAAAGGGAAACTAGGTGGACTAGGCAGAGGAGAGGGAGCCATCAGATGGTGCATGTTGGACATGAACATGGTGATATTCACTGAGACGAAGCGCACCCTATTAGCCTTGTGCTTCTTGAAAAAGCCACCCTGACCTCGAAATCGACGATCAAGAGTGGAAGGAAGACGAGGCAGCTGGACCGTCATACTGTCGTGCCTAGAGGACGAGCGAGCTCGTCACATATGCATGTGCCCCGTGCAATGCATTCACCATCATCATGGAGGGGATAAACCAATGCTTCTTCAAAGACATAAAAGTCGACAATTTAGTAAAAAGTAATGTTGCTAATCGAATTTCCTATCCCTATGTAACCACTATAATAAGCGTGACTACGAATTAACTTAATTGTCAAATTGAAGGTAATGTGGATAAAGTAGGTTCTATAGGTATTCAACTTTGTCAGAACAACCTATATGGCATGCATGCAACCATCGAAGCAACAAGCTACTTAGGAAGCCCACTAGCAAACCAAAGAAGTAAAAGAGAGAGAACAAATTAAGAAAGGCGGCAAGCTACTTAGAAATTCCACAAGCATACAACTTTGGGGATTGATAATCTTTGTTGGAGAGGTTCCACAGGAAAAGTTGCTGAGCACCACTTGATGGCTGACCTTATTCTCCCTTTGAGTCACCCTCAACGGATGAGCCAAAATGTTTGATAGACCCTAAGCAAATCGATTGCCATCCCGAGCTCATGCGAGGACCTCGGGTCTACATTCAATATATACACTACATAGAGACTAGCAGATGATCGTAAACTTTACTACATCTTGAGATGGGTCTCTCTGACTCAGACATCTATCTGAGGAATATGTAGTCTGACTTCATCATAACCGACCTCAGTCCCTTTCCGAGTTCATGCTATTCCGCTATCATCCCGATGCCACTTGGCATGTCAAACAAAGCCACGTACCATCTTGCATTGCTAATAAAAGAATGTGAGTTCACACAACCTTGCTGACTAGGGACGATTAGAATAATTATCATACACACACATGGTCTTGCAAACAAGTCACGCAGTTGTTAATATATATCAGTGATAATGTTCAAGGACTACATAAATGATTCATGAATGCATAGGAAACATAATCATCATATGATCACCTTTAAAGCATATTTTTCCAGTATAATTTGCTAGAGTTGCTCTAAGAAATGTATGTGCCTTGACAACGTTGTTAGAAATTCATTTGCTACAGGAATAGAAGCTTTTGGGTCTCTTTTATTAAAATGGAGACAAAAGACTTCCTTCATCCATTAATAAGAAAACAAAATTTCCCTAGTTAATTAATGAAAAACAGAACTAAAATTGTCACAATCAGTTGAGCAGAACACACTTTATATCGCACATACACCTCTGCAAAGAGAGACTCGTCAACTTAACACATCAACATCATCATCACCATCATCATCACTTATTTCCAAGTAGGCATCATCGTCATCCTTTTTTCCCGAGCAAGCAACTGCAACTTCGCGGTAGACGGTGGTTGGCCCAATCCACACCATTGAGGTCGTGCAGAGCCACATGAAGATCCATGTCAAAACTGAACCACACACGATGAGGACAACACACCTTTGATTTTGTTGAAGACTACGAAAGAGAACAATTCAAGGTTGGCACTGTGGAAAACCACCGAACAAACCATTTTCTACACGCCATTGTCGCCATCGGAACCTTGTCACAGTTGCTCTCACTTCATATCAACAAACAAACCGAGGCAGACTATGAACACATGAAAGAAGAGCCGACTACCACAGCCATTGTTGAGTCTTTGACATCGCCCACCCCTATCATCATTACCACAAAAGCGCTGACCCAAACACCGTCGTCTTCCACCAGTCCCAATTCTCGATGGCCAACTCCAAAGCATCGTCATCATCCGATCTCATGGATCTAGGGTTACCCCCGAACATCCCAAGGATGGGGTTGACAGTATCACCTCGGAGATGCCAACAAGGAGGACACGACACTCGAATCTGTCATTATCGCTGGCTCCAGTCATGGCCGAAGATAAAAAAATTCCCTATGCACTCACATTCGTATTAGCAAGCCCGCCGTCGAGCCCCGTGACCCAATCTGGTTGGATCCGACCACCTCCTCTCCAGGGCACTGCACTAGCCAGTTCCACTGGTCCTCAACTAAGTCCACAAGCCACAGAAGCAAATCCTTGACCATTGCCCCGTGCCACCGCTTTTCGTCCGCGTCTCGACGGTAGAACCGGCCATAATCGCTCCAATCAACAAGCGCCGCCATCCTAGCCCGTCTAGGACTACTGTGATTAGAAGGAATAAGATTTTTCTAGGATTTCGATACTCAGCGAATTTTCATATTTACGTTGTTTGATTCAGTTAATAGAAATGGAATCCTTACAGCATCTACAACCACGAATAGATAATCAGATGTGCCCGGGGACAATGAGCGGGCGGGCATCAAATCTTAGCATTTGCAGCCACGATCCCTATTTTCAAAACACAAAATCCAAGCAAACACATGCAGATCAATCATTTTGAACAAACATAGTTCGTACATGTCATTCGTAAACATATACAAATAGTCATATTTAATGGTACATAATCAAAATATAGTTCAAACGTAAATATTGATCATAGTGCTTAATTGACAAATTGGAAGACAAGTTTACTAGTTCTTGTGTGTGTCCACATATGTTTGGCAAGATCATCCAGAAGTTGCATATTCACGTGTTGATCTTGTAGTTGTCGATGCATCTTGATATGTCTCCAATGTATCTATGATTTTTTTTGTTAAAAGCTATTATATTATCACTTTTGTATGATTTTTATATCATTTTATGTTATTTTTTTGGACTAACTTATTAATTTAGTGCCTAGTGCCAGCTCCCGTTTTTTGTTTTTGGTTTAGTAGAAAAACCATATCTAGGGAGGTTCAAATACGATGCTAATTTTTGACCATTTTTTTCTCGAGTATGAAGGACCCAAGAAACTTCGGGAGGCCACGAGAGGACCCACCAGCCAGCCACAAGGGCACGTGGTGCGATCAAGGGCTGGCTGCACCACCTGGGCTTGGGGGCCCTGGCCGCTTAGTTTGACATAATTCCTCCGCCTATAAATTCCATAATTCTCGAAACCCCCAAAGAGATAGACGAGAGAATTTTATCGCAGCTGCAAGCCTCTATTCCAAAGCGACCCCATCTGGAGCCCTATTTCGGTGCTCTGTCGGAGGGGGAAACCATCATGGGAGCCTTCTTCATCAACCTTGATGCCTCCATGATGATGTGTGAATAGTTTTTTCAAGACTTACGGGTCAATATTAGTATCTAGATGGCTTCTTATCTCTCTTTTGGATCTGCAATACAATGAGGAGATCAATCGATGTAATTTTCATGTTGTGTTTGACGGGATTCAGAGATTTGTGGATTTTTGATCAGATTGTTCCTTGAATATAATTGAATCTATCAAAGTTTATTTGTTGTATGATTGAGTAGCCATGTATGCTTTCCGAGTTATTTGACTTCTCTGGCCAAGATAGATGGTAAGTCTTCAGAAGGAGTGGTGCATAGTAGTGGGTTCAACCTCAGGATGATCTATATCCTAGTGACAAACTGGGGGAGAAGGCATGTGATGTGTTGTTGCTACTAAGGATAAAACAATGGGGATTGATCTTATTGCTAGGTTTCTTTCAGTCGACATCATGTCAGATTGCGTATTGCATTACTTTGTTTTTCATTAGACTTAATACCTTGAGATGCTTGTTAGATATTGGTTTCGAGGTGGAGTAATAGTAGTCAATGTAGTTGGATTACGCACTAGTGCAGAAAATCCTAGCCATGACGTGGCAAAAACGGCCTTGCTGGCATGGACACCTGACGCCACCAATATGGCACCATTGTTAAAAAACAGTGGTTGCATTGGAGCCTACGTCGGCAGTATTTTTGTTACCAATGATGTTGGATACAGTTGAAAGATGTACCTTTGGCATTCGTAATTTTTCAACGCCATAAAGATGGAGAAACCTTGGAGGCGTTGTATATCCTCCGCACGCTGTTACTTAGTTTGAAAGCATCGAAAAAACGCTCCAATGGCAGGGGGAAAACGGTGCCGCGACAGCGTTTTGATACGTCCATTTTGCATCATGTTTTCCTACTATTATTTATTATGTTTTGGGTCATTATTTCACTTTATGATGCTATTCTTATCCCTTTTTTATCTTATTTTGCAAGTTTCACATCAATGGGGAGATTGCCGGCAGCTGGAATTCTGGACCAGAAAAGGATACATGAGAGATAGCTATTCTACACAACTTCAAATGACCTAAAAATTTACGGAGAATTATTTTGGAATATATAAAAAAAATATTGGTGGAGGAATTACCAGAAGGCAGGCCGCCAGGGAGCAACGAGATCAGGGTGCGCCCTGTGAGCTCGTGACTCCACCAACAGGCCTCTGTTGGGTTCTGCGCTAGGTGCATCGGCTGCAAAATAAAAATTTTCCTACGCGTAGAACAATCAGGAACATCCTACGGGAATGGATCACGTATCGTTACCACTAGACGCGCAGTGCCGTGTAGCAAAAGTAGTGTTGGGGGAGCACGTCCCGAGTCTTTTCCTCCTCGTCCGATCTACCTCGAACAGCCGATAGTCGGACCCCACGTACAGGTTCGCTGGAGCGGCGCAAGTGCACTACCTCTAACAGTATCCGCCCGTGTAGGAGGAACACCGTGGGGCGGACTCCTAGGTCCGATCACACAGTCGACGATGAGTGGAGGTGGCGACAAGTTCGTGGGGCACCACAGGGGGTAGGTCACGCCTAGCAGGCTTGTGGCTTCCTCGTGAGGCTTCTGGTCTTTCCTCGATGCTTCGGGGGTCTCTTTTGGTCCAAAAAAATCACCATAAATTTTTAGCCCATTTCGAGAACTTTTATTTCTGCACAAAAAACGACACCACGGTAGTTCTGCTGAAAACAACGTCAGTCCGGGTTAGTTCTAACCAAATCATACCAAAATGATATAAAATTGTTGTAAACATGGCATGCATACTTCATAAATTATAGATATGTTGGATACATATCAGCATCCCGAAGCTTAATTTTTGCTCATCCTTGAGTCGGTAAATGATAAAAGAAATAATTTATGAAGTGTGAATGCTAGCATAGTGTATAAGTTCGATCAATAATAATTTTAATCACTTTTCCTAGCATCATAACAACAACTTTTTCTCGTAAAACCCATCATCATAAAGTAGCAATCAATTGATTGCTTGTGTCTGCGTTGGTATTTCCCCGAAGAGGAGAGGATGATGCAGCACAACAATGGTAATTATTTCCCTCAGTTAATGAAACCAAGTATATCAATCCAGTAGGAGAACCAAACAACACTATGTAAATGGTACCTGCACACAAATAACAAATACTCGCAACCCAACACGTAAGAGGGGTTGTCAATCCCTCCTCGGTATTAAGATAGATTAAATTGTATGAGATTGGATAAATAGATCCAGCGAAAACAAAAAATAACATAAATAAAGAAAAAGTGCAGCAAGGTATTTTTGGGTTTCTGGAATAATAAATCTGAAAACAATATGATAGAAAATAGGCCCGGGGCCCATAGATTTCACTAGTGGCTTCTCTCGAGAAAATAACATACGGTGGGTAAACAAATTATTGTTGGGCAATTGATAGAAGAGAAAATAATTATGACGATATCCAAGGCAATGATCATGTATATAGGCATCACGTCGAAGATTAGTAGACCGAAATCATTCTGCATCTACTTCTATCACTCCACACATCGACTGCTGTCCAGCATGCATCTAGTGTATTAAGTTCATGGAGAAACGGAGTAATACAATAAGAATGATGACATGATGTTGACAAGATCTACTCATGTAGGAATTAGAACCCGTCTTTCTATCATTAATAGCACTGATACATGCGTGCCTCGCTATCCCTTCTGTCACTGGGTGAGAACACCGCAAGATCGAACCCATCACAAAGCACCTCTTCCCATTGCAAGAAAAATCAATCTAGTTGGCCAAACCAAACCAAAGTTTCGGACAAGAAATAAGAGCTATAATAATCATGCATATAAGAGATCAAAGAAGACTCAAATAATATTCATAGATAGAACTGATCATAAACTCATAATTCATCGGATCCCAACAAACACACTGCAAAAAGTCATTACATCAAATAGATCTCCAAGATACTTCGAGGAGAATGTTGTATTGAGAATAAAAAAGAGAGATGAAGCCATCTAGCTACTGCCTACGGACCCATAGGTCTGTGGTGAACTACTCACGCATCATCGGAGGAGCACCAATGAGGATGATGAACCCTTCCGTGATCGTGTTCCCCTCCGGCAAGGTGCCGGAATAGGGCTCTAGATTGGATCTCGTGGTTCTGGAACTTGCGGCGCCTGGAATTGTGTTTCGTCGACTCCCCTAGGGTTTCTAGAATATTTGGGTATTTATAGAGTTGAGAGGCGGTGGAAAGGACCTCCATGGGCACCACCATCATATGGGCGTGCCAGGGGCCTCTGGCGCACCGAGGTGGGTCCCCTCGTGCCTCCCCTCTCGCACTTCCTTGGCTCCCAAGTTGTCTTCTGGGCAGAAAAAAAATCTCCAAAAAGTTTCGCTGCGTTTGGACTCCGTTTGATATGGATATTCAGCGAACCAAAAAACAAGCAAAAAATAGCAACTGACATTGGGCACTATGTCAATAGGTTAGTCCCAAAAAATGATATAAAGTTGCTATAAAATGAATGTAAAACATCGAAGAATGATAATATAACAGCATGGAACAATAAAAAATTATAGATACGTTGGAGACGTATCAGCATAAAAACAGAATTTTTGATGTGGAATGCTGCCTAACATGTTCATCACATATTCCTTTCTTTTGTAGCATGGACATTTGGACTTTTAGATGGTTCAAAGTAATAGTCTATAATTGACATGAAGACTTCAATAATCAAGCATATCAACAATCAACCATGTCTTTCAAAATATCAACACTAAATAAAGTTATCCCTAGCCCATCATGCTCAATCGTAGGTCCATTCATGAAACACACTCGAATATGAGCTGCATCTAATGCACAAGTATGATCATAGTGCTCCTTAGTTGGTGGTGCTTTATTAGAGAAGATGGAGACTCAACTAAAAATAAAAATTGCACAAAGTAATTAGATAGGCCCTTCGCAGAGGGAAGCAGAGATTTGTAGAGGTGCCAAAGCTCAAAGCTTAAATTGAGAGATAAAATATTTTGAGAGGCATGCTTTTCCTGTCAACGAGCTAGTCTACAAATCTAATAAAACTGATAGATCAATATGCTAAGCTAACGGATGGGTCTTGTCCATCACATCATTCTCCTAATGATGTGATCCCGTTAGCAAATGAAAACTCATGTCCATCGTTAGGAAACCTTAACCATCCTTGATCAACGAGCTAGTCTAGTAGAGGCTCACTAGGGACACAATGTTTGTCTATGTATTCACACATGTATTTAGGTTTCTAATCAATACAATTCTAGCATGAATAATAAACATTTATTATGAATAAGGAAATATAAAATAACAACTTTATTATTGCCTCTAGGGCATATTTCCTTCAGTCTCCCACTTGCAGTAGAGTCAATAATCTAGATTAGATTGTAATGATTCTAACACCCATGGAGTCTTGGTGCTGATCATGTTTTTCTTGTGGAAGAGGCTTAGTCAACGGGTCTGCTACATTCAGATCCGTATGTATTTTGCAAATCTCTATGTCTCCCTCCTTGACTTGATCATGGATGGAGTTGAAGCGTCTCTTGATGTGTTTGGTTCTTTTGTGAAATCTAGATTCCTTCGCTAAGGCAATTGCTCCAGTATTGTCACAAAAGATTTTCATTGGACCAGATGCACTAGGTATTACACCTAGATCGGATATGAACTCCTTCATCCAGACTATTTCATTTGCTGCTTCTGAAGCAGCTATGTAATCCGCTTCACACGTAGATCCCGCCATGATGCTCTGCTTGGAACTGCACCAACTGACAGCTGCACCATTCAATATAAATACGTATCCGGTTTGTGACTTAGAGTCATTCGGATCAGTGTCAAAGCTAGCATCAACGTAACCATTTACAACGAGCTCTTTGTCACCTCCATAAACAAGAAACATATCCTTAGTCCTTTTCAGGTACTTCAGGATGTTCTTGACCGCTGTCCGGTGATCCAATCCTGGATTACTTTGGTACCTCCCTGCCAAACTTATAGCAAGGCGCACATCAAGTCTGGTACATAGCATAGCATACATGATAGAACCTATGGTTGAGGCATAGGGAATGACTTTCATTTTCTCTCTATCTTCAGCAGTGGTCGGTCATCGAGTCTGACTCAACTTCACACCTTGTAACACAGGCAGGAACCCTTTCTTTGACTGGTCCATTTTGAACTTCTTCAAAACTTTATCAAGGTATGTGCTTTGTGAAAGTCCTATTAAGCGTCTTGATCTATCTCTATAGATCTTGATGCCCAATATATAAGCAGCTTCACCGAGGTCTTTCATTGAAAAACTTTTATTCAAGTATCTTTTTATGTTATCCAGAAATTCTACATCATTTCCAATCAACAATATGGCATCCACATATAATATTAGAAATGCTATTGAGCTCCCACTCAGTTTCTTGTAAATATAGGCTTCTCCGAAAGTCTGTATAAAACCATATGCTTTGATCACCTCATCAAAGCGTATATTCCAACTCCGAGATGCTTGCACCAGTCCATAGATGGATCGCTGGAGTTTGCACACTTTGTTAGCACCTTCAGGATCGAAAATCCTTCTGGTTGCATCATATACAACTCTTCTTTAAGAAATCCATTAAGGATTGCAGTTTTGATGTCCATTTGCCAGATTTCATAATCATAAAATGCGGCGATTGCTAACATGATTCAGACAGACTTAAGCATCGCTATGGGTGAGAAAGTCTCATCGTAGTCAACTCCTTGAACTTGTCGAAAACCTTTTGCGACAAGTCGAGCTTTGTAGACAGTAACATTACCATCAGCGTCAGTCTTCTTCTTGAAGATCCATTTATTCTCTATGGCTCGCCGATTCGGGCAAGTCCACCAAAGTCCAGACTTTGTTCTCGTACATGGATCCTATCTCAGATTTCATGGCCTCAAGCCATCTATCGGAATCTGGGCTCATCATAGCTTCTTCATAGTTCGTAGGTTCGTCATGGTCTAGTTGACCTATGAGGTTCAGGATTACCGTACCACTCTGGTGCGGATCGTGCTCTGGTTGACCTATGAGGTTCAGTAGTTACTTGATCTGATGTTTCATGATCATCATCATTAGCTTCCTCTCCAGTTGGTGTAGGCATCACGGGAACGGTTTTCTGTGATGAGCTACTTTCCAATTCGAGAGAAGGTACAATTACCTCATCAAGTTCTACTTTCCTACCACTCACTTCTTTCGAGAAAAACTCCTTCTCTAGAAAGTTTCCATTCTTGGCAACAAAGATCTTGCCTTCAGATCTGTGGTAGAAGGTGTACCCAATTGTTTCCTTAGGGTATCCTACGAAGACACAATTCTTCGATTTGGGTTCGAGCTTATAAGTGTCGCAACCCCAAACTTTAAGAAACGACAGCTTAGGTTTCTTGCCAAACCATAGTTCATACGGTGTCGTCTCAACGGATTTAGACGGTGCCCTATTTAACGTGAATGCAGTTGTCTCTAATGCATAATCCCAAAACGATAGTGGTAAATTGGTAAGAGACATCATAGATCACACCATAACTAATAAAGTACGGTTACGACGTTCGGACACACCATTACGCTGTGGTGTTCCAGGTGGCGTGAGTTGTGAAACTATTCCACATTGTTTTAAATGAATGCCAAACTCGTAACTCAAATATTCGCCTCCACGATCAGATCGTAGAAACTTTATTTTATTGTTACGATGATTCTCCACTTTAATATGAAATTCTTTGAACTTTTCAAAATGTTTCACACTTGTGTTTCATTAAGTAGATATACCCATATCTTCTCAAATCATCTGTGAAGGTCAGAAAATAATGATACCCGCCGCGTGCCTCAACACTCATCGGACAACATACATCGGTATGTATTATTTCCAATAAGTCATTAGCTCGCTCCATTGTTCCGGAGACCGGAGTTTTAGTCATCTTGCCCATGAGGCATGGTTCGCAAGTATCAAATGATTCATAATCAAGTGATTCCAAAAGCCCATCTGCATGGAGTTTCTTCATGCACTTTACACCAATATGACCTAAACGTTAGTGCCACAAATATGTTGCACTATCATTACCAACTTTGCATCTTTTGTCATCAATATTATGAATATGTGTATCACCACAATCGAGATTCAACAAAAATATACCACTCTTCAAGGGTGCATGACCATAAAAGATATTACTCATATAAATAGAACAGCCATTATTCTCTGATTTAAATGAATAGTCTCGCACTAAACAAGATCAAGATATAATGTTCATGCTCAACGCTGGCACCAAATAACAATTATTCAGGTCTAAAACTAATCCCGAAGGTAGATGTAGAGGTAGCATGCTGACGGTGATTACATCGACCTTGGAACCATTCCCGACGCGCATCGTCACCTCGTCCTTAGCCAATCTTCGTTAAATCCGTAGCCCCTGTTTTGAGTTACAAATATGAGCAACCGAACGAGTAACAAATACCCAGGCGCTACTACGAGCGTTAGTAAGGTACACATCAATAACATGTATATCAAATATACCTTTGTTCACTTTGCCATCCTTCTTATCCGCCAAATACTTGGGGCAGTTCCGCTTCCAGTGACCATTCCCTTTGCAGTAGAAGCAGTCAGTTTCAGGCTTGTGTCCAGCTTTGGGCTTCTTCCCGGGACTGGCAACTTGCTTGCCATTCTTCTTGAAGTTCCCCTTCTTTCCCTTGCCCTTTTTCTTTAAACTAGTGGTCTTGTTAACCATCAACACTTGATGCTCCTTCTTGATTTCTACCTCCGCAGCTTTGAGCATTGCGAAGAGCTCGGGAATTGTCTTCTCCATCCCTTTCATATTGTAGTTCATCACGAAACCTTTGTAGCTTGGTGGCAGTGATTGGAGAACTCTATCAATAACACTATCATCTTGAAGATTAACTCCCAGCTGAGTTAAGTGCTTATGATATCCAGACATTCTGAGTATGTGTTCACTGACAGAACGGTTCTCCTCCATCTTGCAGCTATAGAATTTGTTGGAGACTTCATATCTCTCAACTCGGGCATTTGCTTGAAATATTAACTTCAACTCCGGGAACTTCTCATATGCTCCATGACGTTCAAAACGTCTTTGAAGTCCCGATTCTAAGCTGTAAAGCATGGCACACTGAACTATCGAGTAGTCATCAGATCGAGCTTGCCAGACGTTCAAAACATCAGCATCTGCTCTTGCAGCAGGCCTTTCACCTAGCGGTGCATCAAGGACATAATTCTTCTATGCAGCAATGAGGATAATCCTCAAGTTATGGACCCAGTTCGTGTAATTGCTACCATCATCTTTCAACTTAGCTTTCTCTAGGAACGCATTAAAATTCAAGGGAACGGTAGCACGGGCCATTGAGCTACAACATAGATATGCTAATACTATCAGGACTAAGTTCATGATAAATTAAGTTCAATTAATCAAATTACTTAAGAACTCCCACTTAGATAGACATCCCTCAAGTCATCTAAATGATACGTGATCCAAATCAACTAAACCATGTCCGATCATCACGTGAGATGGAGTAGTCATCAATGGTGAACATCTCTATGTTGATCATATCTACTATATGATTCATGTTCGACCTTTCGGTCTCCAGTGTTCTGAGTCCATGTCTGTACATGCCAGGCTCGTCAAGTTTAACCCGAGTATTCCGCATGTGCAAAACTATCTTGTACCTGTTGTATGTGAACGTAGAGTCTATCACACCCGATCATCACGTGGTGTCTCAACACGACGAACTGTCGCAACGGTGCATACTCAGGGAGAACACTTATACCTTGAAATTTAGTTAAGGGATCATCTTATAATGCTACGGCCGTACTAAGCAAAATAAGATGCAGAAAAGATAAACACCATATGCAATCAAAACATGTGACATGATATGGCCATCATCATCTTTGTGCTTTTGATCTCCATCTCCAAAGCATCGTCATGATCTCCATCGTCATTGGCTTGACACCTTGATCTCCATCGTAGTGTCGTGGTCGTCTCGCCAACGATTGCTTATACAACTATCACTAACGCATAGTGATAAAGTAAAGCAATTACACGGCGTTTGCATTTCATACAATAAAGAGACAACCATAAGGCTCCTTCCGGTTGCCAGTAACTTTTACAAAACATGATCATCTCATACAATAACGTATTTCACATCATGTCTTGACCATATCACATCACAACATGCCCTGCAAAAACAAGTTAGACATCCTCTACTTTGTTGTTGCAAGTATTACGTGGCTGCTATGGGCTTCTAGTAAGAACTGTTCTTAACTACGCATCAAAACCACAACGGTGTTTCGTCAAGTTTGCTGTTTTAACCTTCTTCAAGGACCGACCGCAGTCAAATTCGATCCAACTAAAGTAGGAGAAACAGACACCCGCCAGCCACCTTTATGCAAAAACTAGTTGCATGTCTGTCGGTGGAACCGGTCTCATGTGCGTGGAGATGTAAGGTTGGTCCGGGCCGCTTCATCCCACAATACTGCCGAATCAAAATAAGACATTGATGGTCAGCAGTATGACTATCACCGTGCACAACTCTTTGTGTTCTACTCGTGCATATCATCTACGCATAGACCTGGCTCGGATGCCACCGTTGGGAAACATTGCATGGAAAAACAAAAAAATTCTACACACACGCAATGGTCTATCCATGGAGATGCATAGCAACCTCGTAGACCGTAAACGGAAGCGTTTCACAACACGGTTGATGTAGTCGAACTTTCTTCGTGCTCCACCGATCGAGTACCGAACGTACGGCACCTCCGAGTTCTGCACACGTTCAGCTCGGTGATGTCCCTCGCCTTCTTCATCCAGCAAGGTGTCAAGGTTGTAGATGAGTTCCGTCAACACGACGCCGTGATGACGGTGATGGTGAAGTGATCCTCGTATGGCTTCACCTAAGCACCGTGAGAATATGACCGAGGGTGTAAATTGTGGAGGGGGCGCCGCACACGGCTAACAATTGATGTTGTGTCTTCTAGGCGCCCCCGTCCCCACATATATATAGGTGGGAGGGGAGGAGAGGCAACCAGGGGGCACCCCAAGTAGGCCGAATCCTACTTGGGGCCTTCCCCAATTCGGCCTCCCCTTCCATAATTGCCAGAGGGGGAAAAGGGAAGAGGAAGGAGAGAAGGAAATAGGGGGGGGGGCGAACCCCTTGTGGGCTGGTGTGCTCCCCTCTTATGGCCCATATGGCCCATATCTTCCCCCGGGGGGTCCTGGTAACCCCCCGGTACTCCGATAAATACCCGATCCACTCCGGAACACTTCCGGTGTCCGAATACTATCATCCTATATATCAATCTTTACCTCTCGACCATTTCGAGACTCCTAGTCATGTCCGTGATCTCATCCGGGACTTCGAACAACATTCGGTCACCAAATCACATAATTCATATAATACAATATTGTCATCGAACGTTAAGCGTGCGGACCCTACGGGTTCAAGAACTATGTAGACATGACCGAGACACCTCTCCGGTCAATAACCAATAGCGGAACCTGGATGCTCATATTGGCTCCTACATATTCTACAAATATCTTTATCGGTCGAACCGTTATGACAACATACACAATTCCCTTTGTCTGTCGGTATGTTACTTGGTCGAGATTCGATCGTCGGTATGTCTATACCTAGTTCAATATCATTACCGGCAAGTCTCTTTACTCGTTCCGTAATGCATCATCCCATGACTAACTCATTAGTCATTTGCTTCCAAGGCTTATTATGATGTGCATTACCGAGAGGGCCTAGAGATACCTCTTCGATACTTGTAGTGACAAATCCTAATCTCGATTCATGCCAACCCAACAAAACACCTTCGGAGATACCTGTAGAGCATCTTTATAATCACCCAGTTATGTTGTGACATTTGATAGCACACAAGGTATTCCTCCGGTATTCGGGAGCTGCATGATCTCATAGTCAAAGGAATGTGCATTTGACATACATGAAAGCAGTAGCAATAAAACTGAACGATCAATATGTTAAGCTAACGGATGGGTCTTGTCCATCACATCATTCTCCTAATGATGTGATCCCATTATCAAATGACAACTCATGTCCATTGTTAGGAAACCTTAACCATCTTTGATCAACGAGCTAGTCTAGTAGAGGCTCACTAGGGACACAATGTTTGTCTATGTATTCGCACATGTATTTAGGTTTCTGATCAATACAATTCTAGCATGAATAATAAACATTTATCATGAATAAGGAAATATAAAATAACAACTTTATTATTGCCTCTAGGGCATATTTCCTTCAGCTTCATGAGCGGTGCGGGCACACAAAAAGGAAATTCATTTTGAAAATTTGAGTTGGCACATGCAAATTTACTTAGAACGACAGAGAAATACTGCATATAGGTAGGTATGGTGGACTCATATAGCATAACTGGGTTTAAGGATTTTGGATGCACAAGTAGTATTCCCACTTAGTGTAAGGAAAGGCTAGCAAATAGATTGAGAAGCAACCAACAAAAAAAATCTCATAAACAAGCATTAAGCATAACTAACACCAAATATTGCACCACAAGCAGGATGCAATTTCATTGCATAACCGTTGACTTTCGTGCTTGCATAGGGAATCACAAACCTTAACACCAATATTCTTACTAAAGCATAATTACTCACCAACATGACTCAAATATTATTATCATCGTATCTCAAAACTATTACAAAGAATCAAGTTTATAATGTCCAGTGATCTTCATGAATGTTTTTATTATATCCCTCTTGGATACCTATCACTTCGGGACTAATTTCATATATTACCATTGTTTATAACAAGCTAAAACAAATTTAAGTGAAGAACATGAGCATGATTTTTTTTCATCTCTCAAAATAATATAAGTGAAGTATGATAGAATTTCTTAAAAAAATTACTAACTCTAAAATTAATCTAAGTGAAGCATGAGAGTATTTATTCAAAAATTAAAGCACCATCGTGCTTAAAAAGATATAAGTGAAGCACTAGAGCAATTCCATAGCTCAAAGAATTTAAGTGAACCACATAGAGCAATTCTAACGAATCATAGCATCATTATGGCTTTCTCAAATAGGTGTGTCCAACAAAGATAATTGCATCAAACTAAAAAGCAAAAAACAAGCAAAGACTCAAATAATACAAGACGCTTCAAGCAAAATCCCTTTTTTGGTGGTGGAACTCCCAGTATCCCTTCTATTATTTCACATGCAGCATTAGCATCAATCTCAATAAAATTCCCTTTAGCGGCAAAATCCAAGAGTTGTCTATGATGCATAGCTAAACCTATATAAAAATTATGAAGCAAAATATTTGCATCTCCCTTTATGTTACAGATGCGGTAGGATTACATTAATCTATACCAAGCATCTTTCAAATTTTCTCCTTGCTTTTGTTTGAAGTATAGAACTTAAAAACCTTGTGACAAAGGAACAGTAGTCATGCTAGTCATAGCTAAAAGGTAGGAAATCAAGATACATGCAAACAAAAGATCGAACGAGAAAAAGGCACACAAAAAGAAGGCAAATATTTTTGTGCTTTTTGCAAAAATGTTTTAGAAGTGGGGGAGATGAAAACGAGAGGCAAATGGCAAATAATGTAGATTGCAAGGAGATGAGATTTGTGATTAGGAACCTGATAGATGTTAATGATGTCTCCCCGGCAACGGCGCCAGAAATTCTTCCTGATTGCTTGTATCTGCGTTGGTACTTCCCCAAAGAGGAGAGGATGATGCAACACAGCAACGGTAAGTTTTCCCTCAGTTATGAAACCAAGGTTATCAATCCAGTAGGAACCAAGCAACACTATGTAAATAGTACCTCCACACAAATAACAAATACTCGCAACCCAACGTGTAAGAGGGGTTGTCAATCCCTCCTCGGTATTAAGATAGGTTAAACTGTATGAGATTGGGTAAATAGATCTAGTGAAAACACAAAATAAATAAATAAATAAATAGTGCAGCAAGGTATTTTTGGGTTTTTGGAATAATAGATCTGAAAACAATATGGTAGAAAATATACTCGGGGGCCATAGATTTCACTAGTGGCTTCTCTCGAGAAAATAGCATACGATGCGTAAACAAATTATTGTTGGTCAATTGATAGAAGAGCAAATAATTATGACGATATCAAAGGTAATGATCATGTATATAGGCATCACGTCCGAGATTAGTAGACCGAAACGATTCAACATCTACTACTATTACTCCATACATCGACCGCTATCCAGCATGCATCTAGTGTATTAAGTTCAGGGAGAAACGGAGTAATGCAATAAGAACGATGACATGATGTTGACAAGATCTATTCATGTAGGATTTAGACCCCATCCTTTTATCCTTAATAGCAACGATACATGTGTGCCTCACTACCCCTTCTGTCACTGGGTGAGAACACCGCAAGATTTAACCCATCACAAAGCACCTCTTCCCATTGCAAGAAAAATCAATCTAGTTGGCCAAACCAAACCAAAGTTTCGGAGAAGAAATGCGAGGCTATAATAATCAACATATAAGAGATCAAAGAAGACTCAAATAATATTCATAGATAGAACTGATCATAAACTAGCGATTCATCGGATCCCAACAAACACACCGCAAAAAGTCATTACATCAAAAAGATCTCCAAGAACATCAAGGAGAACAATGTATTGAGAATCAAAAAGAGAGAAGAAGCCATCTAGCTACAGCCTACGGACCCGTAGGTCTGTGGCGAACTACTCACGCATCATTGGGGGAGGACCAATGAGGATGATGAACCCCTTCGTGATCGTGTTCCCCTCCGGCAAGGTGCCGGAAGAGGGATCTAGATTGGATCTCATGGTTCTGGAACTTGCGGCGGCTGGAATTGTGTTTCGTCGACTCCCCTAGGGTTTCTGGAATATTTGGGTATTTATAGAGCTGAGAGGCGGTTGAAAGGACCTCAGTGGGCTCCACCACCCATCTGGGCGCGCCAGGGGCCTCTGGCGCGCCCGGGTGGGTTTTCGGCCCCACGGACCTCCCCTCTGGCACTTTCTTGGCTCCCAAGTTGTCTTCTAGGCAGAAACAAATCTCCAAAAAGGTTCGCTGCGTTTGGACTCCGTTTGATATGGATATTCTGTGAAGTAAAAAAAGCAAAAAACAGCAACTGGCACTGGGAACTATGTCAATAGGTTAGCCCAAAAAATGATATAAATTTGGTATAAAATGAATGTAAAATATCCAAGAATAATAATATAACAACATGGAACAATAAAAAATTATAGATACATTGGAGACGTATCATCAATTCACATGTTATGGTTCAAACAAGGCATTCTCTTGAAACTTAACAACCTATGTTATTAGTCACCAAACAATTGCAATTCAACTTATCAACAAAGTCTAAGTAAGAGCTCCACATACGCAGTTATCATATAATCTTCTATGATTGATAGTACTCAAAGCATATTTTTAGAACAAATGGCATCCATCGAACACAGAGAAAGATAGGGGCTTTATATTTCGCCTTCCAACTCATTTATCATAAAGATAATTGTCAACAATAATAACTCATGATCAAATATATTTGAATGGTCATATGTGCCTGGATCTTTCCCCACCACATGATACTTGCCAACTAGAGAATAATTGAGATTGAAATGATAAGGAATACTATTGACTATTGCATAAAAGTAAATACACAAAGTACAAGATAGGCCCTTCGCAGAGGGAAGCGGAGGTTGTCATGCGCTTTTTATTTTTGGGTGTGCAAGCCCTTATTGCAAAGGAACGTCACGTTATATTGCCCTTTGTGATAGCGACCTTTATTACGCAGCCCGTCACTTTTATTTCTTTACCATCACAAGTTCGTACATTGCTTATTTTCCCTTGCAATAAAAGATCATACATATTTTAGGAGCAATTTTTATTGCTTTTTGCACTAATGACAACTTACTTGAAGGATCTTATTCAATCCATAGGTAGATATGGTGGACACTCATGACAAGAAACTGGGTTTAAGGGTTTTTTGGATGCACAAGTAGTATCTCTACTTAGTACGGATTTTTGGATAGCAAAAGATCCTATGCAAGCACCACATGTTGAAGGATCCATAACAAAATAACTTCTATGCAAATATACCCAAACATAACTCATTACGTTGTCTTCTTGTCCAACTTCAACTAATTTGCTGAAATTTGAAAATAATTAATGGGTATTCACAATCATAAAATATGTCCAAGATAATATATTTGTTTGTGAAAGTTCTCTTCCTTATACTAATCATTCATGAATTGCTTGTATGACCAATATTGTGATTGTCAAGCTTCAATAGATTTTGCTTTCTAAACCAAATATGAAATATTTATAAGCATGAGACAAGCATATGAAGCACATATAATTTTCAAAGTTATGATATTCAACCCATTCAACAATTTACTCTTAGGATATAAGTGAAGAACGAGAGTAAATGAAATACTACTCCAAAAAGATATAAGTGAAGATCAAATGAGTAGTTAAGTAAATAGGTAGCTATGTGAGGACTCTATTTCATTTAGAAATTTTAGATCTTAAATATTTTATTAACAACAAAGAAAACAAAATAAAATGATATTCTAAGAATAACACGTAGCATGCAAAGAAGCAAAAACCTAGGCTCAACCAAATCTGACCAATAGTTGTTGAAGAAGAAAGGTGGGACGCCTACCGAGGCATCCCCAAGCTTAGATGCTTGAGACTTCTTGAAATATTAATTTGGGATACCCTGGGCATCCCCAATCTTGAGCCCTTGTGTCTCCTTAATTCCTCTCATATAATGGTTTCACTAATCCTTAAAAACTTCATCCACACAAAACTCAACAAGAACTCGTAAGACATAGTACAACGAGGTGCTATACAAATGGTTTTTAACCCCTTTCCGCAACGGCATTTGGAACCGTCGCCTAGTGAGTGACGGCGATAGGGGGTCCTTCCCACACGACCCAGAAACCGTCGGGGATATTCCCTCCTGGCACACACGCTCGGAAAAATGAGGTCGTGTGCGACCGGCGAGTGCACGTATTTAGTTAGTACCATCCTGTAGTGAACTGATGTATTCTTCATTGTGCAGACAAAGATCTTGTTGTTTTTTGTTGCTAATTTCTTTATCCTAACAATCTTTCTGAGTTTCTTGTCATGAATGATATTCATGGACAACCCATTTCCCCATATGCAAAAAGGGTCGAACAGTGGGTCAAAACCTCTGACAACAGGACCTACATGTGGAAGACCAAATTGTTAAAAACCTAAATATTAGCATGGTTCCTGCAATTGCACAATAATGTGCTATTAGACAACGGACCATGCACGTGCTAACCTCGATTGTAAACCTCGGTGCTTCCCATTGTTTCCCTGCAACACATATAAGGTAGTTAGTCATCAGGTTAAGTAAGGGTTCACATGCTATCAGTAAAATATGTTGATGAAAAGTAAGCACACTGCAGATTCATCAGATTAATTCAAGCCACATGGAAAACCCATTTATCCAAACCAAGCATGATTAAGAACTAGGAAATATAGCACTTGTATATGTTTCTCATGTATTAAGTGCAGCCAAATTCGATTTATTCCTCACATGCACATCAATACAAAATTCTACCCATGACAATTGGACATCGCATTGCAGAATTGAACCAAACAGTTAACTAAACACCACAACAAATGAACCAAACATTAACTGAGCACCACATTGCACAATATAACATACTCCTAATAGAAGATCAGACAGTTAACCAAACCAAGCATGCTTAACAACTTGGAAATATAGCAATTTTATTTGTTTCTGATGTATTTAGTACAGCCAAATTCAACTTATTCCTCACATGGTATACAATAACAGAATGCACCCACAACAATTGAACATCACATTGCAGAATTGAACCAAACAAGACAGTTAACTAAACACCACAACAAATAAACCAAACGTTAACTGAGCACCACATTGCACAATATAACATACTCCTAATAGAAGATCAGATAGTTAACCAAACCATGCATGCTTAACAACTTGGAAATATAGCAATTATATTTTTTCTCATGTATGTTGTACAGCCAAATTCGATTTATTTCTAACATGGTATACAATAACAGAATGCACCCACAACAATTGAAAATCGCATTGCAGAATTGAACCAAACAGCCAACCGCGTCGCATTGTCGGTGCACGAGGCGTCGACGGTGGCATTGATGGCGAGGTGCCCCTCCAAGATCTTGGGGTCAACACGATTGGAAGCCATCGCGACCTCATCCACGCGTGCGGCCACGAATTGCTTCTCCGCTGCCAAATGCTCCTTGAGATCCTGTCTATACTGCGCGCACCATGGCTTAGGGCGGCACTTATTTGGTGGAGGGGTCAGTGATTTGGGTGGAAGGTGTCGCGCGGACGGTCGGGGCATGTGGGATGTGGAAGGAGGAGGAGGATGGGGGTCGGGTGTGGATTTCCTGCCTGGATAGGCAAGGCCGAGCAGCGTGAAGGAGGGTCGTCGGCGAGGAGGCGGCGCTGCAAGCAGGGAGTGAAGGTTTCAACTTGGAAAGGAAGGCGGAAACAGGGGAATTGTGGCTTTTGGTGAGGGGGAGGGGGCGGGGAGGTAGATATTTCCGGGGAAGCCAAAATTTTGGAATCGCTTCGGCGAAAAAACTGGCACGCAAAGTGTCATCACACACGGTCCCTTATTCAGAACTGTGTATGATATGTGAACATCACAAACGATTCATATAGTTTAACCCGTGTGTGATGAGTTTGAACGTCAAAATATTTTGGTTCGAATTTCCCTGGTTACAGTGGTCATCCACGTCATTGCATAATTTGGGTACACAAACGAGACTACGGCACACCCACACTTCTTAATCGACCAAGTTCAGCAATTAAACAGAGCTAGCTGACCTAAACATTACTCTAACTGTCGGGTGGTAGGTGCGACATATGCCAACGGGTGGCTTATCATTGTGGGAGCCAGTAAGACATCGCCGGTGCGTGGAAACGGGATAAGGCGAAGACATGCACGCCGGCGAATCTTACCCAGGTTCAGGGCTCTCCATGGAGATAACACCCCTAGTCCTACTCTGTGGGGTCTCCGCATGATCACTATATCAACACAAGTGGCTACAAGTGGCTCCTTGAGCTGTTTGGCTAGAGGAGGAAGAAGGTCAAGGCTAGCTCTCCTCTTCTCTCTATGTGGTGTATAAAACTCTAAGAGATCAACCCTTTGCATGGGTGCCCTGGGGGGTTTATATAGGCCTACCCCCAGGGGTACAATGGTAATCCGGCTGGATGCGGGTCTAGGCCGTCAGTGTCTGTATCCGCCGGCTTCTCCGCCGGCCGCTGGGGCCCGCCGACTGGTGGGTCCCGCCGGCTGCTGGTTACTGTAGCCTCGCCCCTGATGACGAGGGCTTTGCCGAGGTATGCATGGCTACAGTGCCGCCGTCCGGCGGGCTCTCACTGTAGCCCTACCTCGTCTTGTCTCCTTAATGATGCACATACTTCGAGGAAGTGAGGTAGCCGGCTACACCCCAGGCCGACTAGAGGGGGGCTTGGCTGCCTTCGAGCGTCTCTCTGGCTGAAGGGCCCCGCCGCCCGCAGGCCGTACTGACAGCCTGTCATGGGTGGTGTCATGGTCAACATGGCTACAGCGCCACGCCGGACAGGGGATGGCCGACCCATACAGCGCACTGTGGCCATGCGTGCTCCGGGATTCAGGGGTGGCAGATTTTACTGTAGCCACGCCCCGTCTTGTCACCGTTATGTGGGTGCAGTCCTTGAGGGTGCAATCTTAGCCGCTTGCCGGGAGCCGGCCCTCTTCTGGCCGGCATCGTGGAGTCGATCTTCTTGTGGCTTTCAGGGTCAGGCCGCCTTCCAGTAGTCGGCCTGTGAGATAGCCGGCCAGGGGAAGGCGGCCCTGTGCTTTGGGTGCTTGAAGGCTTGATCGGCCCGATAATTTTTGAAGAGCCAGGGGGAGTCGGTTAGGCTACCCGTGGTTATTTACTCCGACAGTAGTCCCCGAAGCTGGTTGGGCTTCGCGGCTGAAAGGAGGACGAGAAGCTTAATCAGCTTCCTATCCTGAGGAGCCAGCAGCTAGAAGCCGGCTTTGATATGGTGCGCCGTCTTGGTGAGGCTTCGAAATCTGAAGGCGGGAATCAGCTGGTGCGTGCGCCTGGTTGCGGGCCGGCCGCTTGCCGCCCGCGCACCACGTGGCGCCCACCAGCTGGGAGAGCCTGCCAGCCCACGCGCGTGACGGGACGCCGCCACAGGCCGGGGCCCGCCACTTCCACGCCTCGGCCCGGGTGTGGATCTTCTGTGGCCCAAAACAGGCCATTCGCCTTCCAACGGCAGTTTCCGCACGCCGTTAGGGCGCAATAATCGCGGGACGTGGGCGAGTGGGCGCAGTTAATCCCATGCCCCCACGCCTCGCCTCCTCGGTTTCACCGCACGAGGCTATAAATAGGGGGAGGAGGAGGAGCAGCAGACGCTCGCACGCTCGCCCTCGCTCCGCCATCTCCTTCTTCTTCTTCTTCTTCATCGCCGTAGCCCCTCGCTGCCGTGCCTTCCCTCCAGTCTTTGCACTACCCCGCAGCTTCGCCGCCGCGGGGCCGTGCTTTCGCCGTCGCCGCGCCTTTTTCATCGGCTTCTTATCCTCATGCCGCGCGGCGGAGACTAGGACGGCTCCAACGTCCACGAGGGCCACATCGACTTCCTCCGCAAGACGCGGCGGTTGCCCGGCAAGGATCATGTGCGGGTCCGTCTTGCGCCGGAGAGGGAGATCTCGCCGGCGCCGGAGGAGGGCTAGCAGGTGATCTTCCGATCGCACTGCTGCGCGGCCTTGGCCTGCCTGCGAGCGGCTTCTTCCGCTCCTTCCTCGAGTTCTACCAGCTCCGGCCGCACCACCTCACTCCAAACACGGTGGTGCTGCTGTCCGCCTTCGTCACCTTGTGCGAGGGCTTCCTCGGCGTCCTTCCCAGCCTCGAGCTCTGGGAGGAATTCTTCCAGTCCAAGCTTGGTACCGCCATGAGGGGCGTGCCGGCTCAGAGCGGCGCCTTCATCGCGTTGCGGAGGCCGGTAGCCGACAACCCTTTTCCTCCCATCACGCTGATCCAGTCGGTGAAGCTCTGGCAGAAATCCTACTTCTATGTGAAGAACGTCGCTCCGCAAGGCGACTTCGTCAACTTGCCGGCTTATGCAGCCGGCCCGCCGGCTGGGAGGCGGCCCCAATGGTCCTATCGGGCCAGAACACTGTTGCCTGCTGGAGCCGCCGCCGTCGCACGACTCCGGGTAATGGTCCAGTCGGAGGGCCTGACCGGGCCCGACCTGCTGGCCGCCTTCATGGCGCGTCGGGTGCTCCCACTTCAAGGCCGTCCTCATATGATTTGTCAAATGAGCGGCCAACTCGATCCGAGTCGGCTGTGTACCAAGGAGATGCCTCATGCGGAGGTAGCTCACATGGTGAACTACCTTGCTTCTTTACTTTTGTCACCAAGTATCTCTTGGCCGACTCTGACCAGTCGACTTGTCTTGACAGAGCCCCCTCCTTCGACCGGCAGCCGGGGCAGCGGGGGTGGAGCGCCAATATCTCCCCGACCGGACGACGCACGACTTGGACAACCTCGAGTTGGGGGCGGCCGCTTTGGACGACGACATCGTGGGGGGAGGCGGCGAGGCAGGCGGCTCCGGGCTCAGAGCCAGCTTCGACGACTGGCCGGATGATGATGAGGCGGAGGTCGTCCTGCGCCGCCAGCCGGCGTCCGATCAACATGGCTTGGGTTCATCTGCCGCGCCGGCTGTCCGAGGCGGCGCGCAGAAGCACCGGGCCGCGCCGAGCCTATTCCGAAGTCGGCCGAAGAAGCCCAAGAGCGCGGCAGCGGCGACCAGGCGGGACGAGGCGGCCACGAAGGCTTCCCGCTTCCGCAAGGTGGTGAAGCAGCCACAAATGGTATCGGTGTAAGTGTCAATTCTCTCACGTATTCCTTCTTCTTTTTTGTTGATATTCTTCTGAGTCCTTGTCTTGACTTAAAAAATACAGGGCTCCGCTTTCTCTTGAGTGGACCGCTGCCGCCTCCGTGGTTGGAGCGGCGGGAGGATCTGGAAGCGCCCGCCGCGTGGACCCCCGTGCCGAGCTTCAAGCGGCGACGGAGCGGAATGCGCGGGAGGCGGAGGAGCTGAGGGCGGCCGCTGCCACGGCGGCGCAGGAGATGACGGAGAGGTCGGCGGAGGCACAAGCCGACGCAGCGGCCAAGGCTCAGGCGGAGGCTGCAACCGCAGAGAGGGCGGCGGAGGCCCTGCGTAACCGGCCTCCGCTGCTTGTCGTCCCCCTTCGCGCTGTGGCGCCCGAGATCCCAGTGCCCCCGCCGGAGGAAGCCGGTGGCGACGAGCTGGCGGTGGAGAGGGAGGAGGGCGACATCGTCGTCCCGGAGAGGGAGGTGGCACCGCCATCGCCGACTGGGGCGGGCCAAGGCAGCCGGTCTAGCGCGCCGCCCGTGCAAACGGCTGGAGGCGAGCCGACTGTGAGGGCAGACCTTGTGGTTCGGTCGCCATCGCGCCAGCGTGCAGGGAAGGCCGCGAGCTCTGGCTCGTCGGCCCAGGATCTGGAGACGGCCAGCGCCAGCTCGCCGGGATGGACGCCGGGTGGTGGGACGGCCGTGTTGAACGTGGCGGCGCAAGAAGTCCGGAACCGGCTTCAATCCCAAGCCACCGTGCTGAAACAGTATACTCAAGAGTTCCTCGCGACGCGGACGGCCATTCGGGTGAGTCTTCCCGCTTTCTTGTTTCTTGTTCTTGATTTCTTCAGTGGGGGCGCGTCAGCGCACCCACTGGGTGTAGTCCCCGAGTTCCGAGTCGGCTGCTGAGCAGGCGGCTTGGAACTTCTTAGTAGACTTTGATTGCTATCTTGCTCTTATTTGCTACTCTGTCCTATTTGCAGGACTATCACAACCTCCGCGCGGCTACCTTCAACTCCCAGGTCCGGGAGCTGAACCAGAAGACCATTGATCTAACCGAGAGCCGGAGTAAGTGCTTCGTCTTTTATCTCACGTGGTGGCGCGTCAGCGCACCCACTGGGCGCAGTCCCCGAGATTCGGGCTGACTGCTGAGCAGTCGGGCCGGATCTTCCCTAGCGACTTCTTTCTTATTGCCTTTTTTCTTTCTTTACCATATCTGCAGAGGCCAATGCTGACCTGAGGGAGTAGTTGGGTGGGGCCCAGACCGCCCTTCGCGCCAAGGAAGCCAAGTGCAACGCCTTGGCTCAGGAGCGTGACCGCTTGGTCAAGAAGCTGGCTGACCAGGAGGAGAGCCATAAGGCGGCACAGGACAGCGAGGCCGCCCTTCAAGCCGAATACGAGACTGAGGCGGCGAGCTGGGCTGAGGCAAGGCAAGCGCTGAGCAACGGCTACGGCCGGATCGAAGATTTGGTTGACGGTAGGCCGCCTTCTTCTTCGTCCCTTTGCTTGCCGCCTGCCATTTGGTCCATTTTCTGACCTTGTGTTTTCTTCCTTTCTTCTCTTGCGCAGAGTACTTCCCTGGTTACTCCGTTGCCGCCAACCAAGTCATCGAGGCCCGCCGCGACGCGCAAAGGCAGGCTGGAGCTGAGATTGTGCCGGATGCTCGCCGGTCGCTTGAGGAGCAGCTTCTGGCGATCCAAGCCCGCCTCCAGCCGGCTCACCGCATGCTCCACCGTCTTCAGCGCGTTGGGGCGCAAGTGTTGGCTGCCCTCTGGCCCGGCGAGGTGGTTCCCCGTACCCCCAGTCGGACTGCCGACTGGCTGGATGTAGCGGTTGGCCGCTTCGAGGCCTGGAAGGCTTATGCAGCTCGATCAGGCGCCAGGCGGGTGCTGGAGTTCGTCCGAGCTTGGTATCCTGGGCTGGATTTGGCCCAGCTGACCACCTGGCGGCAGGAGGCCAACGAAGAGCTGGAGGCGGTGCGGCCGGCTATCATCCAGCGTGCTTCGGCGATCGCCGACTACACCGACACCAATGCCTTTGCCCCTGAGGTGAATGATGACGGCATTGCTCAGCCGGAGGAGTGGTTTGGGCTGAACCCAGCAGATGGTGAAGACTTGGCGGAGGAGATCGACTCCAGTGATGAGGGCGAAGAGGAGGAGGGAGAGGATGGTGAAGACGTCGTGCCAGACGATGGAGCGACCGGCTAGCCTCAGCTTGATCGTGCCTCCAGCAACGAGGCGCGTGCGAGCGTGCCGCCTGTAGCCGGTGATGATCAAGCCAAGACTCGCCAGCCGGCCACTCCTCCAGCTAGCACTGCCGTCTCCACTGACCTGCCCGGCTCGCCTGTTGCACCTTTGGCCTGATCCGCCGTCTTTGCTTTCCTGTTTATTACGCTTTGAACAATATTTGTTAAGTTTGCGCAGTTCCACCCACTGGGGGTGTATTCAAACTATGTTGAACGCCGGCCTTTCGAAGGCCTTTTGTGTAAATATAATCATGCATGTGCTTGGCTTCCGATTGTATTTGCTTTTCATCCTTTGGGTTGTTTCCTTTGCCGCCCTCCCTTGGTTGCCGCCTTCCCAGCCGGACAGCTGCTCTGCAGTCTGTGGCTGGGGAAGGGCTTGGCCGTTTGGGAGGGCAAGTACTCTAGCTTTTTTAGATTGTAGCAAGGTGAATCGGAAGCCGGCCAGCTGGCTGTTCTGACGGCCGGTTGGCGGGGTGGGAGGCCGGCTTGTGTTATATAAGTTCGTTAGTCCTTGGCCGTTTTTCGTGTGGGCATCCTTTCCTGCCTTTGACTCTTGCCAGTCGGACAGTCGATTCTTCGAGCTGCGACTTTCAACAAGAGAGAGCTTGGGTGCCGGCACACTACTTGTCTGACTGCAGGTAGAACTTTAATATAACTCAAGGCGGCAAGTCCCCGGGCCGACTGATCGAACCCGGTGCCGGACAGGAAAACAAATGTAGTAATACATTCATAGGTATGACACTCATCATACATAGATAAAAGAGGGTAGTCCCCGAGTGCTCTTCGGGGGACCCGTTGTCTTGTACTTAATACAAAAGGTAGCGTGGTACATACTGCATTTAGCTGTAAAATCTTTGGAGGAGATTGGCGTTCCATGGTCGTTCCGACTCCTTGCCGGAATCATCTCTCTTGCGTGCCTTCGGCTTCTGTGCTTCGATCAGGTAGTAGGAGTCGTTGCCTAGGGCCTTGCTGATGACGAAGGGGCCTTCCCAAGGGGCCGAGAACTTGCGCTGGCCGGCTGTTCGCTGGATCAGCCGGAGCACAAGATCGCCTTCTTGGAAGGATCTTGGCTTGACCTTCCGGTTGTGATAACGGCGCAAACCCTGCTGGTAGATGGCGGACCGGCTGAGTGCTAACAGCCGGCCCTCTTCCAGCAGGTCAACGCCGTCTTCTCACGCTTCCTTGGCCTCCGCCTCCGTGGACATGGTGACCCGAGGTGAGTCGAACTCAATGTCAGTTGGGATGACTGCCTCGGCACCATATACAAGGAAGAAAGGGGTGAAGCCGGTTGACTTGTTCGGGGTAGTACGCAGACTCCAGAGGACGGCGGGCAGCTCGTCGAGCCAGCAGCCGGCCGAACGCTCCAGTGGTACGACCAGTCGGGGCTTGATGCCGGAGAGGATGAGGCCGTTTGCTCGCTCGACTTGACCGTTTGACTGCGGGTGGGCTACGGACGCTAAGTCCAGTCAGATGCTCTGTGTCGCATAGAAACGTGCCAGTGTTCCCTTGGCAAAATTCGTGCCATTGTCGGTGATGATGCTGTGTGGTACGCCATACCGGGTGGTGATATCTGCGATGAATGTCACGGCAGTCGGCCCGTTCAGCTTCTTTATTGGCTTCGCTTCAATCCACTTGGTGAATTTATCCACGGCGACAAGCAGATGTGTCATGCCGCCGCGCGCCGTCTTGAATGGGCCCACCATGTCCAGTCCCCAGACGGCAAAGGGCCAGGTGAGGGGGATGGTCTTGAGTGCAGAAGCCGGCAGGTGTTGCTTGGAGCTGAAGACTTGGCACCCTTTGCAGTATTTGACTAATTCCTTGGCGTCTTCCAAAGCAGTCGGCCAGAAGAACCGATGGCGGAAAGCCTTGGCGACAAGTGATCTTGAGGCCGCGTGGTGGCCGCATTCGCCTTGGTGGATGTCCTTGAGGATTGCTATACCCTTCTCTGGCTCGACGCAGTGCTGGAAGACTCCAGTGACGCTGCGCCTATCGAGTTCTCTGTTTACTATTGTGTATGCTCCGGCTCGACGTTGAACTTGTCTTGCCGAGATCTCGTCAGTCGGCAGCTCTCTGTTTACCAGGAAGTTGAGGATGGGTTGGGCCCATGATGGACCTGTGACTTCTTCTATTGCCAATACGGCTACTGCGACTAGGGTGGGTGGGTTGGGTTGGGTTGTGAAGAGTTGGAGTCGGCCACCGCCTGTTGTGTCGTTGCAGTCCCCGGGCCGACTGCTGCAGTCCCCGGGTCGGGTTCTGAAGTCCCCGAGCCGGGTGCGACTACGGCAGTCCCCGGGCCACCTGCTGGGTTCCCCAAGTCAGTTCCGACTGCATCAGGGTCAGGCGGTATGAAGATGGAGTCTGATTCTGGAGACAGCTTGACAGACGGCTTGAGGAGGTGTTGGAGAGAGACGCCGGTTGGGATAGCTTGTCGGGTGGAACCGATTCGTGCCAGGGCATCTGCTTGCTCGTTGTCGGCCCGTGGCACGTGGAGGAACTCGCATCCTTCAAAGTATCCGCTGATTTGCTGAACGAGGAATTGGTAGCTCGCCATGTTTGCGTCCTTGGCGTCCCAGTCGCCAGATGATTGTTGGACTACCAAATCCGAGTCGCCATAGCACAGGATCCGGCGGATGCCGAGCTCTTTGGCTAGCCGGAGCCCATGTATGAGCGCCTCGTACTCGGCCACATTGTTGGAGGCGGCAAAATGAATTTGCAATGTGTATCTGAGTTTGTCGCCCTTGGAAGAGGTGAGGACGATGCGGGCTCCCAAGCCGGTGCGCATTTTGGATCCATCGAAGTGCATCCGCCAATGAGTGGAGTCGGGAGCCGGTGGTAGGTACTGGGTCTCGGCCCAGTCGACAAGGAAGTCGGCCAATGCTTGGGACTTGATGGCGGTGCGAGGCTGGTAGAAGATCGTGTAAGGAGCCAGCGCAATGGCCCACTTAGCCACCCGGCCGGATGCATCCCGGCTGCCTATGATCTCGGCAAGCGGGGCAGTACATACGACCGTGATGGGGTGCTCTTGAAAGTAGGGCTTCAGCTTCTTGGCGGCGAAGTATACTCCATAGCACGTCTTCTGGTAGTGTGGGTAATTTTCCTTCGAGGTGGACAGTACTTCGCTCAAATAATACACCGGCCTTTGGACTAACTGAGCTCGGCCTTCTTCTGGGCGTTGGACCACAATAACTGTGCTGACCACTCGGCTAGTCGCGGCAATGTAAAGGAGCATGGGCTCTTTCTCAGTGGGCGCCGCCAAGACAGGTGGCGTGGTCAGCATCTTCTTCAACTAGGGAAAAGTTTGGTCTGCTTGGTCGTTCCACTCGAAGTGGGTGGACTTTTTCATGAGTCGGTACAGGGGGAGAGCCTTCTCTCCTAGCCGGCTGATGAAGCGGTTCAGGGAGGCCAGGCACCCGGTAAACTTTTGGACGTCTCGCAGCTTGGTAGGAATCTGCATTCTCTCTATGGCCTTGATCTTCACTGGGTTGCACTCGATGCCGCGTTCGGAGACCAAGAAGCCTAGAAGCTGGCCGGCTGGTACTCCGAACACGCATTTCTCAGGGTTGAGCTTGATCTGAAACCGACGCAGGTTGTCGAATGTTTCTCTGAGGTCTTCCAGCAGGGTGCCGCGCTTCTCCGTCTTCACCACAATATCGTCTACATAGACGTGTGCATTTCTGCCGAGTTGCTTGAGGAGGCACTTCTGCATGCAACGCTGAAAAGTGGCACCGGCATTTCTCAAGCCGAATGTCATAGTCAGGTAGCAGAAAGCTCCAAATGGTGTGATGAAGGCGGTCTTCAGGCGGTCGGCTGGATCCAACTTGATCTGATGGTAGCCTGAGTAAGCATCCAAAAAACTCAACAGCTCGCATCCGGCTGTGGAGTCGATCACTTGATCGATTCGAGGTAAGGCAAACGGATCTTTGGGGCAGGCTTTGTCGAGGCTGGTATAATCTATACACATGCGCCATTTATTGTTTTTCTTCAATACGAGGACCGGGTTGGCAAGCCATTCTGGAAAGAACACCTCCATAATGAAGCCGGCGCCAGAAGCCCGGCTATCTCTTCTCCTACAATCCTTCTCTTCTCCTCCGACAGTCGGCGGAGAGGTTGTTTGACTTGTTTTGCGTCTGCTCAGACGTGTAGCTTGTGCTCGGCGAAATCCTTCGGAACACCCGGCATGTCCTTTGGGGACCATGCAAAGATGTCCCGATTCTCATGGAGGAAATCGACGAGCTCGCCTTCCTATTTCCTGTCCAAGTTTACTCCAATGATGGCAAACCTCTCCGGGTTCTCTAGGTCCAGAGGTATCTTCTTTGTTTCCTTGGCCGGCTAGAAGGAGCCTTGAGCATCATATTCCTTGGTGTCGGGGGACAGGGCCGGCTGCTTGCCGGCCATGGCCACGACTCGGCCCAGCATCTTTTTTTCTTCGGCAATCACGAGGGACTCGGCCAGCCGACTGTTGGCTGCAGCACACTCAGAGGATTTCTTGTAGTCTCCGGCTATGGTGATGATCCCCTTCGAACTAGGCATCTTCATCTTGAGGTAGGCGTAGTGGGGCACAGCCATGAACTTGGCCAAGGCAGGTCGGCCAAGCAACACGTCGTAAGGGCTCTCTAGATCCACCACTTCAAATCAGACTGCTTCTCAGCGAAAGTGATCCTTGTCTCCGAAGAGAACATCTATCTTGATCTTGCCGATTGGTGAGCAGGACAGGCCGGGTACGATGCCATGGAACACAGTCCGGCTTGGCATGAGTTGCTTCGTCTTGATGTTCAGCTTCTCCATGGTGTCACGATACAGTATGTTGATGCTGCTCCCTCCGTCAATCAGTACTCGGGAGAAACGGGCATCTCGCCTTTCTGTCGCGAGGGTGGCGTCCAATACCAATGCATAAGAGCCGGGAGACGGCATCACCTCTGGGTGATCGGCCCGGCTCCAGCTGATAGGCTTCTCAGACCAATGCATAAACTCTAGGTTGTTGGAGGCGACCGCGTTGACTTCTTGCTGTTGTCAGTGCCGACTGCGTCTGTCTTCAGTTTGGCTTGTAAAGACGACGTAGGCGGCGTGCTCGTCTGGGAAGTCGTCTTGAATGGCTCCGACTGCTGGTCGAGCAGCCAACTACTGAGGGGCTGGGGGTGGCTGGCCAGCAGGTGGAGGCGGCACCAGTCCCTCGCCTTTGGAGATTCGCGTGAGCCAATGACACTTCCAAGTCGTATGGTTGGACGGCTTCGCGCCGCTGTGGAACTTGCATTGGGCATCAAGGGTTTGCTCGTAGGAGAAAGCCGGCTGCCAAGCTGGCCTGCCGCCCTTCTGCTTCTTGGGCATGGGCCGCCCTTCGGGTTGTTCGTCTTCGACTGTGGCTACTTGCCGGCTGCTGGAAGGCGGCATAGGGGCCTTGCGCTTGTGGTCGTTTGGGTGCGAGCGTCGATTGGAATCACCGGCCGATGTCTAGGGAGCCGGGACGAGCACCTTTCCAGAGGCATCCACTCAAAGCTCAGTCTTCATTGAAGATTCGGCCGTGGCGTACTTGTCTGCTATGATCAGCAGCTCGTCGAGGGTAGTCGGCTCGTCGCAGAGGAGTCGATGCTTCAGGAGGGTGCCCTCTCGGCACCCAGCGGTGAAGTACTCTATGGCTTGAACCTCGTGCACCCCTTCGCAGGAGTTGCGGAGCTCAGCCCAACGCGTGAGGTAGTCGCGAGTTGATTCGCTGGGCCTTTGGACGCACAAGGAAAGCTGGCGGGGCTTGGGAGGCCGCTTATATGTGCTGGTGAAGTTGTGGATGAAGACTTCCGTGAAGTCTAGCCAGCTTTTGACGCTGTAGGGCTTGAGGCTATTCAATCAGGTGCGTGCCATGCCTTGAAGCATGAGCGGGACGTACTTCACGGCAACGCGCCTTTGCTATGCTGACTGCGGTGGAGTAATCGATCAACCAGTCTTCCGGCTTCATGGAGCCGTTGTATTTTAGCATGTCTCTTGGGAGTGAGAACCCTTTGGGGAAGGGCTCGTCGCAGATGCGGGGGCCAAAGCAAGGCGGGCCGACATCATCTTCTTCTTCTAGCGCCAGGGATCGCGCTAGGCGGTCGATCCGGTGGCGGGCGTCATTCTCGCCGACTCCTCGCGATGGCCTAGTCGGTCACCGAGAGTCGGATGCGTAACAGGCGGCGGGGTGGGATATCTCTCCCCACAAGGCGGGGGAGGAGGCGGATTGCCTTGTCATTCCACAGCTCGGGGGCGGCCTTCTGCGTCGCGCTCGATGGTGAGCCGAGTCCGACTGCGGCTAGCAGCCGGCTCCTTGTATTTTGTCGCACGGGCGCCGCTTGCAGTCGGCGTCCGGGATGTCACGCCGTGCTCTCGGCGTGGGGGAGGACTTTCAGCGCGGGCGCCGGCTTCATGCCGTTCTGCGGCCGCGTCGATCAGCTGCTGGATGCGTCTAGTCATGTAGGGGGGCTCGTCAGCCCCCAGCCTGTTCAGCTCGTCTACGGCCGCCTGAGCGGCACATAGGTTCTCGAGCGGCGTGGCGTAGGCTGGGCGGTCTGCTCCCAGCATGCTGGCGATGGCCGCGCCGCGCTTCTTGACGATGCCGGCTCGGCTCGGCCCGCCAGGAGGCGGCGTGCCAAAGGCGGCGCGGTCGACTTCGCGCTGGTGAGCCTCAGTGAGGCGTCTCATGGATGCTATCTTCTGGTCCTCCGTGATTAGGGCGAGGCGGTGTGCCTCCAGTGTCTCGGCGTCGGCGTCGGCCGGGATGGGGGCGGACAGGTCGTGTAGCGCCGCTTGTAGGGCATCGTGAGGGTTCTCGCCTGAGGCGGCGCCATGGCTGATGACCAGCACCTCAGTGACAGTGCTGCCGCCACTATCGGCTCGAGGAAGAGGGTCGTCGATGATCACCACGTTGGTGGGGAAGGCGTCAAGCGATGCCGTGTCGGAATGGACAAGCACCGGGTCGGTGGAGCCGACCGACTCCAAATCCACAGCAGGCTCGCTGGGGACGTGAAGCTGGTCGAGGAGGTTGACGAGGCGGCTCTCGGGGCAATCTGTGCCCGCGTCGGACGCAGGCTCATCGGAGATGCGAGCCTCGCCAAGAAGATCGGCGAGGCTGCTCGCCGCGCAGGTGTCGTTGACGCCTTGCAGCGCGTCGGGGCAAGCGCCATCGGGCGTGCCGGGCTAGCTACGCTCGCTGGGAAGGAAATGGGTTCCCGTCCAGAACAGGTCCCCGGACGACGGTGCACCTAGCCCCACGGTGGGCGCCAAATGTCGGGTGGTAGGTGCGACATATGCCAACGGGTGGCTTATCATTGTGGGAGCCAGTAAGACATCGCCGGTGCCTGGAAATGGGATAAGGCGAAGACATGCACGCCGGCGAATCTTACCCAGGTTCGGGGCTCTCCGTGGAGATAACACCCCTAGTCCTGCTCTGCGGGGTCTCCGCATGATCACTAGATCAACACAAGTGGCTACAAGTGGCTCCTTGAGCTGTTTGGCTAGAGGAGGAAGAAGGGCAAGGCTAGCTCTCCTCTTCTCTCTATGTGGTGTCTAAAACTCTAAGAGATCAACCCTTTGCATGGGTGCCCTGGGGGGTTTATATAGGCCTTCCCCCCAGGGGTACAATGGTAATCTGGCTGGATGCGGGTCCAGGCCGTCAGTGTCTGTAAACGCCGGCTTCTCCGCCGGCCGCTGGAGCCCGCCGACTGGTGGGTCCCGCCGGCTGCTGGTTACTGTAGCCTCGCCCCTGATGACGAGGGCTTTGCCGAGGTATGCATGGCTATAGTGCCGCCGTCCGGCGGGCTCTCACTGTAGCCCTACCTCGTCTTGTCTCCTTAATGATGCACATACTTCGAGGGAGTGAGGTAGCCGGCTATTGGGAGCTGGCTACACCCCAGGCCGACTAGAGGGGGGCTTGGCCGCCTTCGAGCGTCTCTCTGGCTGAAGGGGCCCGTCGCCTGCTTGCCGTACTGACAGCCTGTCGTGGGTGGCGTCATGGTCAACATGGCTACAGTGCCACGCCGGACGGGGGATGGCGACCCGTACGGCGCACTGTGGCCATGCGTGCTCCGGGATTCGGGGGTGGCAGACTTTACTGTAGCCATGCCCCGTCTTGTCACCGTTATGTGGGTGCAGTCCTTGAGGGTGCAATCTTAGCCGCTTGCCGGGAGCCGGCCCTCTTGTGGCCGGCATCGTGGAGTCGGTCTTCTTGTGGCTTTCAGGGTCGGGCCGCCTTCCAGCAGTCGGCCTGTGAGATAGCTGGCCAGGGGAAGGCGGCCCTGTGCTTTGGGTGCTTGAAGGCTTGATCGGCCCGATAATTTTTGAAGAGCCAGGGGGAGTCGGTTAGGCTACCCGTGGTCATTTACTCCGACACTAACAAATTAAATACCGACGCTCTTATTAAACAAAATAAATAGTACTACTACGGCTGGTGCTCGTCGATCTCTGCCGCCGCCTCCATGTCCAGCTCGCGCCCGACGGTCTCCTGGGGAAGGGGCTGCATGGCATCAATTGCACCATACTTGGCAAGCATCTCGTCATCCGCGTTCGCCATATATTTAGAACAGGCCGCCACGAGATGGGCGTGTGCGACTGCGATCTGGGCGTTGGCGGGCTCCGTCATGGCAAGGTATGCCGCGCACTAACGGACGGCTCCTCGAACTCTCTCAGCGATTGCCAACTCTTCGGCTGTGGGTTGCCGACCACTGTCGGAGAAGCTTCACTTGATTTGTGCGGTGACCGCCACGAGCTGGGCGTGGACAGCCTCGACATGGTGGTGGGCAGCCTCCATTAGGGCTAAGGCCGCCGCGGCATAATGGACAGCTGTTATGCCGCTCTCGCCAGTTGCTATCCCCGAGGCAGATGCTGCTGCCGCCGCCTGAGAAGCAACAGCGGCCGTTTGGGCTGCCTAGGCCGCCCGGACCCAGATTGTCCTTGCTCTCACGAAGCTTGTTCCAAGATATTTTGTGCTGCATCTCGCACGGTTGGTGATAATAAACTGTGTGCGATCTACTTGATTTTTTTGTCTTGATTTGAATTACGTAATGGGGTCACAGCTGCAAAGGATGGTGTTTGAATTGCTAGAACTTTTATCTGTAGTGCACATGCAACTATAAGTGTGTTGTCAAAAAATTGGAACTATTCAGGGTTCGTTTGGACATTTTATACATTAACTTGGTTTTGTAGGCATTTCAGGTGCATAATTCAAATTTGAACTACATGCACATGCTCCAGTGCATATAAACAGGTTGAAAAATCAAATCTGTGTCCTTGGTTGCATGCTTAGGTCCCATGCAAGAAATGGGAGGAATGTCAAACACCCTGCCACCGTCACTCGGCCGCAAACATTGAGATACCTAGTTTTTAAATTCTAGTAAATCCAAAACTCGTATGAAATTCATGAAACTTGGCATGCTATCATGGAGCAGCGTCAACATGCCGTGGTAAAATTTTTGTCCCATTTAGGGCAGGTTTGGGTATAAGCATCTCCTAAACCAGAGCTTCTCACAACAAGCGTGATGGTTTCGGTAGGGAACATGCCACCTTTCGGGACGAAACGATATCTGTTGCCTCTTATTGCTTTCAAAATTTTCTAGTATCAACATAGAATAACAGGAGTGTTGTGTTTAATTTTGGAATTTTTCGGCGTTCGTTTGGAAATTTTTATACATTAACTAGGTTTATGAGGCATTTTATGTGCATAATTCAAATTTGAACAACATGCACATGCTCCAGTGCATATAAATTGGTTGAAAAATCAAATCTGTGTCCTTCGGTGCATGCTTAGGTCCCATGCAAGAAATGGGATTGAATTTCAAAAACCCTGCCACCGTCACTCGGCCGCAATCATTGAGATACTTGGTTTTAAAAATCTAGAAAATCCAAAACTCGTCTGAAATTCATGAAACTTGGCATGCTATCATGGAGCGGCATCAACATGCTGTGGTAAATTTTTTGTCCCATTTGGGGCAGGTTTGGGTATAAACTTCTCCCAAACCAGAGCTTCTCACAACAAGCGTGATGGTTTCGGTAGGGAACGTGCCACCTTTGGGGACGAAACGATATCCGTTGCCTCTTATTCCTTTCAAAAAATCTCTAGTATCAACATAGAACAACAGGAGTGTTGTGTTTAATTTTGGAATTGTTTGGTGTTCGTTTGGACATTTTTATACATTAACTGGGTTCTCCACGCATTTCTGGTGCATAATTGAAATTCGAACTACATGCACATGCTCCAGTGCATATAAATTGGTTGAAAAATCAAATTTGTGTCCTTCGGTGCATGCTTAGGTCCCTTGCAAGAAATGGGAATGAATTTCAAACACCCTGCCACCGTCACTCGGCCGCAAACATTGAGATACTTGGTTTTTAAATTCTAGTAAATCCAAAACTCGTCTGAAATTCATGAAACTTGGCATGCTATCATGGAGCGGCATCAACATGCCGTGGTAAAAAAATTGTCCCATTTGGGGCAGGTTTGGGTATAAGCTTCTTACAAACCAGAGCTTCTCACAACAAGCGTGATGGTTTCGGTAGGGAACGTGCCACCTTTGGGGACGAAACGATATCCGTTGCCTCTTATTGCTTTCAACTTTTTTCTAGTGTCAACATAGAACAACAGGAGTGTTGTGTTTAATTTTGGAACTTTTTGGGGTTCGTTTGGATCTTTTTATACATTAACTAGGTTTTCGAGGCATTCCAGGTGCATAATTCAAAGTTGAACTGCATGCACACGCTCTAGTGCATATAAATTGGTTGAAAAATCAAATTTGTGTTCTTTGATGCATGCTTAGGTCCCATGCAAGAGATGGGAATGAATTTCAAACACCCTACCACCGTCACTCGGCCGCAATCATTGAGATACTTGGTTTTTAAATTCTAGTAAATCCAAAACTCGTCTGAAATTCATGAAACTTGGCGTGCTATCATGGAGCGGCATCAACATGCCGTGATAAAAAAATTGTCCCATTTGCGGCAGGTTTTGGTATAAGCTTCTCACAAACCAGAGCTTCTCACAACAAGCATGATGGTTTCGGTAGGGAACGCCCCACCTTTGGGGACGAAACAATATCCATTGCCTCTTATTGCTTTCGAAAAATTTCTCCTGTCAACATAGAACAACAGGAGTGTTGTGTTATTTTTTGTGATTTTTCAGGGTTTGTTTGGACATTTTTATGCATCAACTGAGTTTTCAAGGCATTTATGTGCATAATTCAAATTTGAACTGTATGCACATGCTCCAGTGCATATAAACTGGTTGAAAAATCAAATCTTTGTCCTTCGTTGCATGCTTAGGTTCCTTGCAAGAAATGGGAATGAATTTAAAACACCCTGCCACCGTCTCTCGGCCGCAAACATTGAGATACTTGGTTTTTAAATTCTAGTGTATCCAAAACTCGTCTTAAATTCATGAAACTTGGGATGCTATCATGGAGCAGCATCAACATCCCGTGGTAAAAATTTTGTCCCATCTGTGGCAGGTTTGGGTATAACCTTCTTACAAACCAGAGCTTCTCACAACAAGCGTGATGGTTTCGGTAGGGAACGTGCCACCTTTGGGGACGAAACGATATCTGTTGCCTCTTATTGCTTTCAAAATTTTCTAGTGTCAACATAGAACAACAGGAGTGTGGCGTTTAATTTTGGAAATTTTTGGGGTTCTTTTGGAAGGGTTTTCGAGGTATTTCAGGTGCATAATTCAAATTTGAACTACATGCCCATGCTCCAGTGCATATAAATTGGTTGAAAAATCAAATTTGTGTCCTTCGGTGCATGCGTAGGTCCCATGCAAGAAATGGGAATGAATTTCAAACACCCTACCACCATCACTCGGCCGCAAACATTGAGATACTTGGTTTTTGAATTCTAGTAAATCCAAAACTCGTCTGAAATTCATGAAACTTGGCATGCTATCATGGAGCGGCATCAACATGCCGTGGTCAATTTTTTGTCCTATTTGTGGCAGGTTTGGGTATAAGCTTCTTACAAACCAGAGCTTCTCACAACAAGCGTGATGGTTTCGGTAGGGAACGTGCCACCTTTGGGGACGAAACGATACTCGTTGCCTCTTATTGCTTTAAATTTTTTTCTAGTGCCAACATAGAAAAATAGGAGTGTTTTTTTAATTTTGGAATTTTTGGGGTTCGTTTGGACATTTTTATACATTAACTGGGTTTTGTAGGCATTTCAGGTGCATAATTCAAATTTGAACTACATGCACATGCTCCAATGCATATAAACTGGTTGAAAAATCAAATCTGTGTTCTTGGTTGCATGCTTTGGTCCCATGCAAGAAATGGGAATGAATTTCAAACACCGTGCCACCGTCACTCGACCTCACACATTGAGATACTTGGTTTTCAAATTCTAGTAAATCCAAAACTCGTCTGAAATTCATGAAACTTGGCATGCTACCATGGAACAGCATCAACATGCCGTGGTAAATGTTTGTCCCATTTTGGGCAGGTTTGGGTATAAGCTTCTCACAAACCAGAGCTTCTGACAACAAGCGTGATGGTTTCGGTAGGGAACGTGCCACCTTTGGGGACGAAATGATATCTGTTGCCTCTTATTGCTTTAAAACATTTCTAGTGTCAACATAGAACAACAGGAGTGTTGTGTTTAGTTTTGGAATTTTTTGGGGTTCGTTTGGACATTTTTATACATTAACTGGGATTTCTAGGCATTTTATGTCCATAATTCAAATTTGAACTACATGCACATGCTCCACTGCATATAAATTGGTTGAAAAATCAAATCAGTGTCCTTCGGTGCATGCTTAGGTCCCATGCAAGAAATGGGAATGAATTTCAAACACCAGGGCACTATTGAATGCCGACAAAATGTTGAGATACTTTGTTTCTAAATTCTAGTAAATCCAAAACTCGTCTGAAATTCATGAAACTTGGCATTCTATCATGGAAGGGCACCCGACATGCTTTGGTATTTTTCGTGTCCATTTTGAGTGAAGGCGCACTCAAATAACAGCCAACAAAGGCATTTTGAAATTAATAGCTGCCACTGTAACATCTCAAATGTTTTGTATAATTTAAATTGTGTGCGTGCTATTAACCATTCACATGACGCCACGCCTCACTCTTTTAATGGCTAGGAGGTGCCGTGCAGATAGGTGCTTGAGTGCTTGACTAAACGGGAGGCGTGCGAGCTGTACTCCAATGCGGAGGCTCACCGGGAAGCGTGCGGGCTGTACGCCGCGCAGGCTCATCGGGAAGCGAGCCCTTTGACTTCCATGGCCGCCCGCCTTGCTCGCACCCTCTCCATTAATGGCGCCCAGGCCACAGTTTAATACGGTTTTTAAATATAAAACACTCATCATAAACGTTTTAGTTAGAACACCTATATGCAAAACCGACAACTTCCCCAGGAAGCCAAGGGAAAATGTGCCTAGCAGGATTTGTGCAGCTCTTGATCGCAAATGTTTTAGTTAGAACACCTGTATGCAAAGCGACAGCTTCCCCAGGAAGCCAAGAGAAAATGTGACGAGCAGGATTTCTGCAGCTCTTGATCGCAAATGTCTTAGATTGAACACCCATACGCAAAGTGAGAGCTATGGTCTTCCCCCCTAAGTCGAGGGAAAATTCGCAACACAGGATTTGTGCATCCCTTCAACGCAAACGGTTGTTTTGGATGACCCGTGTGCAACCACGTACAAAAAATTTGGTAAGATTTGCATCTGTCATATTGGGTATGTTGCCATTTGTCAAACTGGAAAGATTGACATTTGTTGATCTAGTAACATTGGCATTTTTCAATCCTTGTAACACTGCGATTTGTCAAATTATGCAGCTAAAAATCACTAGCACTATCTAATTTTTGTAACTAAAATTCAGTAACTAAGCATAGATTTTATTCACAGATTAAGCAGTCGTTCTTAATTTATACAAACAGTTCAACTCGATAGCTGAACCGACCAAACTTTTCCCCAATTGTTGCCAACCACTTACTGAAATAGCTAGTTCAACTATACATACTAGCTAATTTTAAGTACGTTGTACAGTTCCACCGTACATCTATAGTGAGATGAACTGAACAAAATAGCCCCTAAATACTACTACTACGGGCTTTGTGCTACTTCCGGCAGCCTCTTCTCTGCCGAGCGCGCTAAGTAAGAGGCAGAGGAGGTGGAGGAGCCTACCGACGAGCTGGACAAATGCAATATGGTGCCTGCCGCTGCTACACGTTCAGCAACACTCGCCAGCTCGAATGCCCACTGTCGCTGCAGACGATCCCTCTCGAAGCGGCCGGACTACTCGTAGATCTCCTGATTCCTCGCCTCTGCGTCGGCGTGTGCTGCGGCCACGACTGCGGTAAGGCTCTTTGCGTGCTCGACGAGGCGCTCCTCCTCCTCCCGCAGGAACTCGATGTAGCGCACAAGTTCGCTGACGCACGTGTGGGCCTCCTCCTCCGCCTCCCTCCTTCGGGCGGCGGTGGCAGAGCGAGTGATGATCCCGGCGGTCGACGGTGGGTTGGCGGCCACGGCGGCCAACGATGGGGTGGCGGCCACGAAGGCCACCTCCCGCCTTCGGGCCGCGGTGGCGGAGCGGGTGATGGCCGGCAGTGGGGTGGCGGCCACGACGGCCACCTCCTGCCTTCGGGCCGCTGCGGCGGAGCGGGCGATGGCCCTGGCTTTGGACGGTGGTGTGGCAGCAACAGCGGGCAACAGCTGCCGACGGGCAGCGACGGCGGAGCATGTGGTGGGTATTCCGCGCACACCCAACAGGGACGCCACGCGCACTACACTACGTCGGGGACTGAGCCGCCGCCGCGGTGTAGCCTCTCAGCTGGAGCTGTCCTCTGATGACGGCGGAGTGGCTGAGTGACGACGATGAATCGGTGCTATTGGCGATTGTGGGAGAATCAGACAAGATAAGCTACAGGGGGGAGGGGAAAATGCGACGCAGGACTCGCCGGCCGTGAGGGTTTATATAGCAGGCCGGGAAAGCATTGGAATTTCGGGGGATTTCACCTAGTCGGGCGGGAAGCTTGCGCGGGAACCTGCAAGGTTGCGCGGGAACGGGCTCACCGACGATTCATTGGCGCCACTTCGAGCCACCGTTTTGCCAAAAGAACGCCCCCGCGCGCTGCGCAAGCTTGCGCTTTAAGCTGTCTGCGGCAGCGGGGTGACAAGACGTGCGAGAGGAGGACGAAAGGACACGTACACATTTAATACAAAAAAACGTTTGCGATTTAATTACCTACTATACCCCCGTCCTGGTTTATAAGTAGGATTTAACTAATAAAATACGAATGCATGTCGCCAAAGATTATATCGTTGGATTCGTATTAGAACATAGTATCCAGTTATACAATTTTTGTAACATGCATTAACACTTTTTGGTTCAATTTAAGGTTATATACCAGCAAGCGTATGACCGCAACACACACGGCTTATTCCATCACAAACAGCTCGGATGGATCAACTGTATGCCACGTATCGTACACGCAACTCTAATCTGATTCGTGCTTGATGTCTCCCTCATCGCTCGCACAATTTGTCTTATTTGCCATGTATCACTGTGCCGGCCTCTGCTCGCATCCCTCGGCAACCTCTGCTCGCCGTTAGGCGCCGCGGCGCGCTCTGCTCGCGTCCGTCGGCGGGCTCGGCTTGTGGACAGCTTTTCCTTGCGTGTTCAACTGCTATATGCATATATATATGGTTGCTCACCATTGAGGCGACCGCGGAGCGCTCTGCTCGCGTCCCTCCGTGCACGCTCAGCCAGCGGTTGGGCGTGCGCACGATCACGTCGGGGGCCCCATAAGCATGCGGTTGAGCTGCACGTGTTGCCATGCGATGCGGGTACGTGCGGCACGATGGAGTTACGCGCTGCAAATTAGAACTGCCATCAGGGGGGCTGCCGATATTCCTGGCCGTCCGGCTTCCCCTTTAATTCCCGCGGCCATTATAACCTTAGTTTTTCAACCTTTCGATCGCACCCCACAACACAACAACCACAACCACGACGACACATAGAGAGGGGATGTCTAGCGGTGCTCCAATGGACTTCGGCGAGCATAGAGTGGAGACCCACGCGAGGGAGACGGATATCTCGGTGGTGTACACCATCGACTCGGCCATGGTGGACGACTCCATCAACAACATTGAGCAGTTGCTTGCTCGAGACAAGTACACGGTGGTCGGCATCGACCTCCAGTACACCGCCTGTCGTCCCGGCATAGATTAGAAGGTTACCGTTGCCCAGTTATGTGTGTGCTATCATGTCCTCGTCTACCACTACTACATGGCCACAAAGCCATGCGACCGTTTCAACAGGTTTGTCAGCAGCACCGACTACAAGTTCACCACGGTGGAAACCACTGACGATGTAAAAGCGCTCAGTGTTACGGGCTTGGCCTGCAAGAACCTTGTCGAAATCCATGACCACTATAGGGTCTGGGGCAGCACGAAGAAGGATTCCCTGGTCGAACTCGCCTCGGCCATCATCGACCCCTACTATGAAAAGACGAAGCAGGATGCCAAGAGAACAAGTCCCGTATCCTGGCACAGGGCCTGGATGCGGCAACTGGATGAACCTCACCTCAGGTTCGCGGCCAAGAGCGTGTACACATGCTACGAGATGTACAGGCGGATTGTTGACATGAGGAAGTGCCTCGTTACCCAAATCGATGAGCCCGGATCGAGCCACAAGCAGAGCAAGCGTCACAAGAAGTAGATGATGATCAGATGATCGTTTATGCTAGTTAATCATGCATGTAATATATAGTTTACTTTGTTGGTGTGTGGAAATGTCATGTGTGTAGTAGCCACCTATGTAATTATGCATGTAATAGTTTACTTTGGTGTGTGCAAATGCCATGGTTGTAGTAGCCACCTATGTAAGTGGATTTTTAATTTGGTTATGCAAGCATGTCCTTATAATTGTGTGTGTATATATATATATATATATATATATATATATATATATATATGTTGTTGTTCTATATGCAATCCCATCGCACAACACACATGTCTTATTAGCAGCAACCGTCTGTGTTATTATCGCTCTTCGCACACATTTCTGATTACAGACCTGTTTGCCGCGTATCACACACATCTTCTTATATTAAACCGTTTCTGTTCTCTTGTCTTAACACAAACAGTTCATCCGAGTGAACCGCATGTCGTATATCGCACACACCTTTATCTGGCTGACCGTTTCTTTTGTGTTGCCTAATCACAAATAGTTCATCCGAGTGAACCATATGCTGTATATCGCACACGCCTTCATTTGGCTGCCCGTTTCTTTTGTTCCGCCTTATCGCCAACAGTTCATTGAATTGAACCGTATGCCCTGCATCGCACACGCAACTAAAATCTGAACCGTGTTTGATGCATCCTCCATTCCAAATGTTTTGCACCTTTTCTGATGGTTCTTTTACACCACCGTTTGCGATTATTGCATCGCACACAGTTTTGTCGAAGGGTCTCTGATCGTAGTGTCGCGTTAGCAGCATCCTGCAGTAGTGAGATATGTTGGTATAAATCAATGCAAAGCCTTATCATTCCCTACTGTAACAAATCACTAAAATTATAATTAAACATTGCATACTAAATGCCTCTGCATATTTAATACTCCTATCCTCAAACAGAATCACTAAACAAGCAAACATATGCAAACAATGCAATCATAACAGCAATCTGTCTAAACAAGATAGTCTGTAAAGGATGAAGTAAGATCCATACTTATTTAACTCAAACAATTCTAAAAATTTACCACATTGTAGATAATTTATCATAGATTATTGTATCAAAATTCAAGATTTTATCACATTCTGACTTTACTAGAGAATTCACTCAATAGCGTGCAATTTTCTGTTTTGAAACAGTAACTCATATACTTGCAAACAAAGCATGGTGCAAGCTATCCTTGACACTTTTATTGAAATAAAAGATAAAAATATTAATCGAAATAACACTAAGAAAATCTCAACAAATAAAATTATGCTCCAAGCAAAACACATATTGTGTGACAAATAAAAATATAGCTCCAAGTAAGGTTACCGATAATGAGGGGATGCCTTCCGGGGCATCCCCAAGCTTAGTTGATTTAATCTTCCTTGAATGTTAACTTGGGGTGCCTTGGGCATCCCCAAGCTTAGGGTCTTACCACTCCTTATTCTCCTCATATCGATATCTCACCCAAAACTTGAAAGCTTCAATCACACAAAACTTAACGGAACTTCGTGAGATAGGTTAGTATGATAAAACAAATCATTCACTTGGGTATTGTCAAGACAAGATTCATAATTGTTATCACACAATTCCTACTGCACTCTATCATTTCCACAATTTATATTAACCAATATAAGCCAAAGAAACCATAAAACAAGCAAACTATGCGTTGAAAACATAATTTGTCAAAAATAGAACAATCTGTAATGATCCGAGTAATGACCATACTTATGCAACTATAAAAAATATCAACAATTAGGACAGAGTGGGAAATTTGTATATCAATCTTGTGTAAAACAATCAGATCAAAAGCACGTTCCAGTGAATTTAAACAATTCTACTACTGGGCACAAAAGTTTCTATTTTTAACAGAATCAAGTCAACTATCATCTAAACTATCCCAAAGGCTTTACTTGGCACTTTATTGGAACAAAAGGTATAAAACATGATTACTACAGTGGCTTAATCGTGTGGACACACAAAAATAGTATGGAGAAATATTGGGTTGTCTCCCAACAAGCGCTTTTCTTTAATGCCCTGAGGGAGTCCTGAATTAAGGGGTCCTCGGGCGTCCGGACTATAGTACGTGGGCCGGACTAACGGGCTATGAAGATACTAGACTGAAGACTCTCTCCCGTGTCCGGATAGGACTCTCCTTGGCGTGGAAGGCAAGCTTGGCATCCTGATATGAAGATTCCTTTCTCTGTAACAGACTTTGTACAACCCTAGTACCCTCCAGTGTCTATATAAACCGGAGGGCTTAGTCCATAGAGGAATCATAATCATAGTCATACAGGCTAGACTTCTAGGGTTTTAGCCATTACGATCTCGTGGTAGATCAACTCTTGTAATACTCATATTCATCAAGATCAATCAAGCAGGAAGTAGGGTATTACCTCCATAGAGAGGGCCCGAACCTGGGTAAACATCGTGTCCCCTGTCTCCTATTACCATCGACCTTAGACGCATAGTTCGGGAGCCCCTACCCGAGATCCGCCGGTTTTGACACCGACATTGGTGCTTTCATTGAGAGTTCCGTTGTGCCGTCGTCAAGAAGTTTGATGGCCCCGTCAATCATGTATAACAATGCTGTCCAGGGAGAAACCTTCCTCCCCGGACAGATCTTCGTATTTGGCGCCTTCGCACTGCGGCCAAGTCGGTTGGCCATCTAGAGCTGATCGACAGCTACGCCCCTGGCCATCAGGTCAGATTCGGAAGCTTGAACTACATCGCGGACATCCGTGGAGACTTGATCTTCGACGGATTCAAGACCGCGGCAGCCGCTCCCTGTCACCACGATGCACATGACTTAAATCTATCATCGGACCATACCCAGGAGATAGCGCCTGCAACTGCTCCGGCCCTAGATCCAGAGCAGATCATGCCATCCGAGGACGGGAGGCTCAACCCCGCCTCGGAGGTCGCAAACTCAGCGGCGTTGGAGCCGCACACAGACCCAACTTCAAGTGGGATCTGTGTTACCGGAACCTCGGGCACATTTCCGGCAACAGGTTCTGAAGCATGTGCGTCCATGCGCGACGAGCTTGATCGGGCGTCGTTCGTCGAATTCAGCACCGCAGACATCTTCTGGCACTCGCCTTTAGGCGATGTGCTGAACTCATTAAAAACACTCTCCTTAGCGGGGGACTCACAGCCGAATTATATCCGGTTCGAACTGGAGGCTGATGACGGAGAACTTCGTCTCCCACCCACCGCCCACTTCATAGCCACTGTCGAGGACTTAACCGACATGCTTGATTACAGCTCCGAAGACATCGACGGTATGGACGATGATTCCGGACAAGAGGAGGCCCAAAACCCGCCGTTTATCGGGCGTTGGACGACCACTTCCTCGTACGACATATACATGGTGGACAGACCCAAAGAGAACAGCAGTGACGACAAGAAAGACCCAGTCGAGGACAAACCTCCTGAGAAACAACCAAAGCGTCGACGTTAGCAGCGCCTCTCCAAGTCACGCCGGAGGAAAGATAGCAACACCGGCACAGGAGACGACAACACTCCGGACGGTGCCGCATACAATGAAGACCCCGTTGAGGCAACTTCTGAACAGGACAAACGGGAAGACGGGCAAGTTAGCCCTGATAAACAGGCCATACACGAAGATTCAGAGGACAGTAATTATTTTCCGCTCTCCGAGGAGGAGGTGAGCCTCGGCAATGAGGATTTTATCGTGCCTGAGGAACCTCTCGAGCAGGAGCGCTTTAAGCGCCGGCTAATAGCCACTGCAAGGAGCCTGAAAAAGAAACAGTAGCAGCTTCAAGCTGATCAAGATCTGCTCAATGATAAATGGACTGATGTCCTGGCAGCCGAGGAATACGGCCTCAAGTGCCCAGCCAAAAGTTACCCGAAGCGTAAATTGCTACCTCAGTTCGATGATGAGGCACTGGAGCCCGTACCGTCATCGCACAATGCGCCTGACCGACCACCACGTGGTCGGGACAAAGAGGCAACTGAAGCCGAACACCAGCCCGCCCCACCTCACCGTAAAGGTAGAGATAAAACAGATTGGGGACATACCTACGACCTGCGGCAGGGCTTGGACAGTAGAGCAGGTCAGAAGAGATCGATCTATGGATCACGGGGACGCGCCCCGACACGCGACAACGGCTATCCAGCTGGACGCAACAATCACACTCACGCCCGGGCCGAGAACCGCAGACGGACTCCATCCAAGCTACGTCACGACGTGGCCCGATACAGAGGCGCTGCACACCCCCTTTGCTTCACTGATGAAGTAATGGACCACGAATTCCCGGAAGGGTTTAAACCCATGAACATCGAATCATATGACGGGACAACGGACCCCGCGGTATGGATTGAGGATTTTCTTCTCCTTATCCATATGGCCCGTGGTGATGATCTTCATGCCATCAAATACCTCCCGCTAAAACTCAACGGACCAGCTCGGTACTGGTTGAACAGTCTGCCCGAAAATTCAATTGGGAGCTGGGAGGACTTGGAAGACTCCTTCCTCGAAAACTTCCAAGGTACATACGTCCGACCTCCGGATGCCGACGACTTAAGTCATATAGTTCAACAGCCCGGAGAGTCAGCCAGAAAATTCTGGATTAGGTTCTTTACTAAAAAGAACCAGATCGTTGACTGCCCGGATGCCGAAGCCCTAGTGGCCTTTAAGCATAACATCCGCGACGAATGGCTCGCCCGTCACCTCGGCCAAGAAGAGCCAAAGTCCATGGCAGCCCACACAGCACTGATGACCCGCTTTTGCGCGGGAGAGGACAGCTGGCCCGCTCATAGAAGCAACAGCACCAGCGATCCGGACACTTCCGAAGTCCGACATGGAAACGGCAAGCCACGACGCAATAAACACAAGCATCACAATAATAACGAAATAACAAAAGACACGGAGGTTAACGCCGGGTTTAGCGGCTCCAAACCAGGGCAGCGGAAAAAGCCATTCAAGGCAAATAGAGACGGACCATCCAATCTAGACAAGATACTAGATCGGCCCTGCCAGATTCATGGCACCCCTGATAAACCAGCTACTCACACTAACAGAAGCTGCTGGGTCTTCAAACAAGCCGGCAAGCTTAATGCCGAATACAAGGGGAGGAGGCCGCCCAGTGACAACGATGACGAAGAGACTCGCCAGCCGAATACCGGGGTTCAAAAGCAATTTCCCCCCGAAGTGCAAACCGTAAACATGGTATACATGACGCACACCCCTATAGAGGAGCGTCGGCGCGCACCACAGGACACATACACCGTAGAGCTGGTCCCCCCAAAATTTAGTCATATCCGTCCCGATGGTTTGGCAGCTCTGATCATCAATCCAATTATCGATGGGTTCCACCTCACGAAAGTCCTTCTAGACAGCGGCAGTCGCCTTAATCTACTCTACCAAGACACTGTCCGCAAAATGGGCATTGATCCTTCAAGAATCAAGCCCACCACAACTATCCTCAAGGGAGCAATTCCCGGCGTAGAAGCTCGCTGCACGGGCTCCATCACACTGGAAGTCGTTTTCGGTTCGCCGAACAACTTCCGAAGCGAGGGCTTGACCTTTGATATTGCCCCATTCCACAGTCGCTACCATGCACTTCTGGGGCATACAACTTTTGCTTGTTTAATGCGGCCCCGCTCTACGCCCGCGCAAAACTTAAAATGCCCGGTCCACACGGCGTCATAACAGTAAATGGAAGTACGGAACACTCCCTCCGTTCAGAAGACCATACTACGGCTATTACGGCCGAAATACAAAGCGGCCTCATCAAGCCGCATAACTCAGCGGCCATCAAGCCGCCGGTCCCTCTTAAATGGAACCGATCAATCTCAGAGCTGTATTAGCAGTTCGGCTTCCGTCGTTCGCCTTACACACACGCGAAGTCTATACCACACATGCATAATTATGTACTTAAAATACCGTGGTCATCGGCGGAGGCACAATACGGACAAGCCTGCAAGCATTCCCATTTAATCCGTTTCTATTCTAATAGTTTCTTATATCTTATCATAGGTGGCTCAAACACTGGTCATCTCACGGACTCTTTCAGTGTTCGGCTTCATACACTCACCCAAAGGTTATTCCCATTAAGGAATCCTTTCACAGAGGCAAGGCGACGCAGACGTGCGATAGGAGGTCCAAATAATTTTGTGTAGACCGCAGTCTCTATTTCGAGCCTGTAAAGTGCCTTCGACCACCGGCATGTCAAATAGCCTGGGTCGTGGTGTTACTATTTGTAAAATGGCAATTGACATATTAATCAGGTTCCAGTGAACATAATCCGTATCCAGTATTCGCTTTTTCTAAATAGCTACATTTTTTCCGGTTGTTTCACACTTGCACCTCGGCACAGATTGCGAGAGCCTCTATATGGGAAAAAATAAGTTACCGACAAAGTCCGAACAGCTTTATAGCACACTTCGGTGTCACGAGTTTGGCCTTATATGCACCAGCTCCGAATCATGCCTTTGGTCAATAGTTGGGTTGCCCGGCTCCTGTGCTTACTACCTTACGTTCCGCTATATCGGCTAAGGTAGTAAAGGGAGAACTACTGCGATTGTGTCCCGGTTCTTCCGCACGAGCACCTCAGTAGAGAAAGCCGAAAACTGACTGTCATGATGCGGCGAGAGCTGGTCAACCACTCGATGACTTACTAGAATCTTTCGCGATTCTTTCCGTCTTACACGAAGGGCCGTTCTTAAGGTCACCCATGCAATGCACCGTATTCGGATAATTGCGTACATACTAGGGGCTATATCGTAGACCCACCGTCGAACTCCTATGGCTAAGTGAAAGTGTTAAAGCCCTATAGTCTGATTGCCTAGTTCGCCGCATTGACACCTCCTTCACGGACCAAGACGTTGTGTCAAGAGTGATCAAGTGCTTTTCCGAACACCCCCGTATTTTATGCGAGGGGGCTGAAGCCGACGACTGGAAACTTTCAGATTATACAAAAAACGGCCGCATAGGAGGAGCCAAAATTTCTAGGCATAGCCTTAAAATATCACAATATTGTTTTTACAATCCCAATACATTTCACTCGAAAATCATATCTTTCGAACACTGACCCTCTATCAAGCGGGCACCTTCTAAGACATCCTCGAAATAATGCTCTGGCGTATGATGCTCCTTGCCCTTGGGTGGACTTTTTGCCGCAATATCGGTGGCCTTCGTCTTCGCCCAGTACGTCTTGACGCGGGCAAAGGCCATCCGTGCACCTTCAATGCACGTTGACCGCTTAACGGCGTCGATACCACTACAAAAAAATACACTTCCATGATGATACGTGTTTGTCACAGTAGGTCGCGTTTTTTGTCATGCATGTACATCCATGACAAATTTATGACAGAATCAAGATAGTCATACCTGTGCTGTCATAGAAGTGTTCCATGACATTACCAAAATTATCATCACGGAAGTGTCCACTTCCATGACGATAAATCGCGCGTCACACAAGTGCTTTCGTCAAGGGTGACCGACACGTGGCAGCCACCGTAACGGAACACCGTTAAGCTATCGGGGCGGATTTTGGATCCGATAACCCGTTAACAGCCCTGACCAATGGGAAATTTCCACGTGTAAAATTCTAATTGGCCGAAGGGAACACCTGTCAGCTCGTCAGTGGGCCAGATGTCGCCCGTCCATTAGAGGAGACATGCCTATGATACGTCGACACGTGGCTGGGCCCAACATAGGCCCATATAGGTTAAAAAGGCCGGCCCAGTCAAAGGCCCGTAGAACTTAATCAGGTACTAGTGGGCCAGCCCAATAACGGCCTGCTTAATAAAGGCCCATTTACGGCCCGAAGCCAGATCTGGCCCATTAATTGTTCGCCCAATATTTGGGCCCATTTACGGCCCGAAGCCAGATCTGGCCCGTTAATTGTTCGCCCAATATTTGGGCCCATTTGCGGCCCGAAGCTAGATCTGGCCCGTTAATTGTTCGCCGAATATTTGGGCCCAACTACAGCCCAGTGACTTTCGGCCTGTTAGAGGCCTGATGTAGACATGGGCCCATTTCAGCCCGGTGTGACTTTCGGCCTGGGAATGGCCCGTGCTGCCCATGGGCCATATATGGTCCGACAGGACATCGGGCCCACTAACGGCCCGTGCTAAAGGTGGCAACAGTTAAGCCCAACGTGACTTTGGGCCTGTTAAAGGCCTGCCGCGTAATTCGGCCCGTTGATGCCTGTGCTAAGGTTTCGGCCTCTTAAAGGCCCATGATATCAGTGGGCCAACTAAGGCCCGAGATATGTTTCGGCCTGGTAACGGCCCGTGAGCTAACTGGGCCCAAAACGGCCCGGTCTACATTTTGGACTGCTGAAGGCCCGTCGACGACTAGTGAAAATTGAGGCCCAACATGCATTTTGGCCTGCTAAAGGCCCGTGGTTTCATCTCGGCCGTAACATGCCAGTACAATATTCAGCCTGTTAATGGCCCAATGCTACCTGGGCCAAACTAAGCGCTGGGTCGACAAAAGGCCCAACTAAAATATAGGCCGGTGTAAGTTTGGGCCTGGCGCAATGTGTGAAGGCCCCAATCATTCGAGCCCAAGAAAGACGCAGGCCGGCCCAATTGTGGCCCGCTAAAAACCTGGCCCGTTAGAGTCGAATGTTTCGGTCCGGTCGACTACATCTGATTCTTTTTCAGATAGCGAATGATGGCAGTAACTAGTAGGAATTAAGAACGAGCCAACTCTATACAATAAAGAAATAACGGCATAGTAACTAATAATAAACCTACACTATACAATAAAGGATTTAAGCTATATTACATCCACTGGGCATCAAAGTTCGCCACCAGTGATCATAAAGCGCAACGAAGAAGCAGATTACAAAAACTGGGCACCATTGCAGCATAACAAAATAATACTGAACCGAGACCACTTCCAAGACAGTTCAAGAAAGGTTAGCCTTGCGGGGGAACTGCTGCGCAAGCTGCTGAGCAAGGCTGTGAGACCAGCCTAGCATGTCGGTCGTAGCTTCCAGGTGTAGCTGTTTAGCGATGAGGTTCTCATTGGTGTTCTCCGCAATCTTTCTTAGAGATAGGACTTCAAGTCGAAGTTGAGTTGCAGAATGCCTTTCTGCTAGAACTTGGGACTGAAGAAGTCGAACTAATTCAGACAACGAATTCTGTGAGCTTGTCTGACTGTTAGTCTCAAGTAAGTTGAACACTGCATCAAGACAAGACTTTGGGGTTGTCTCGCTATCTTCAAGATGTTTTGCCTTCTTTGCTGCAATATATGTTGGGTTTGTCTCACAGCCTTCAGCAGACTTGTGCATGCCATCAGGCATATCACCCTGAAACAAAGCAGAGAGATGAAGGGTTTTGCACGTGTATAAACATAGATGATAACGGTTCTGTCAATTCTATCCAATTTCAATTTAGAAAATAAAGAGTAAGTTCAAAATGTCAATGGCATAATTTGGCATTGTTCATAATGCGGGGAGCTTCACCACACTACTGGATTACCATGTCAACATAATTAGCATAGATGAAGGGCAAAGAAAATCATTGTATCTATTTTGGATAATGTGCATGGCATGTTGTTCATATCATCAGCCACATCAGTAAGATAAAACAGGAGATGACAAGGTGCAAACGTGGGCTGCTTCACCACACAGTGGATTATAGATCCACAAAAACAAGCATACATATAGGGAGTATTAAGTAATGTGCATGGTATGAATAAGGAATTTGGTTTTACAAGTAAAACTTAGAACTTACGGTTCTTACGAACATGCATTTTGGTAGAAACAAGAAACTAAAGAGCAGTACGATAGGGAGTATGAGCAAATTAAACAGCTATTGAGGATAAAGGCTTTAGAAGGACTCACTTACATTAACAGTTAACACCGGATTTATAATGCCCTTCTCCATGTCAAGGAAAGGATAACTCAAGAATTTTAGCACAGAATCTTCTTCATAAGCATTGCCTGTTCTCTACATTTTGTAGAGAGTAATTATAGATATGATAATACTGGAAGGGATAGAGGATAATGAAGATAAGATGCAGATTGATGCTACATAATCAAATACCAATCCCTGGAAGTACAAGCGTTACAGGACAAAATGTACTGACAAGAGAATGGGCTACACTTCTGCACTGGCATTGTCTGTTTATTCTACTTGTTGGTAAGATTAAATATAGATCTGATCTTTTTTAGTAAATGGTAGGCGAGGGAGATAAGATGCAGAATGCTACAAAATGAACCAATCCCTCTTCCCATAATACAAGAGTGTTTTGAACACTGGTGTACTGTACAAAACGTTCTTGTATTATGGGACGGAGGGAGTAGCTATTAATGTAAGTACAGTGATAGACCATGTTCAGTCCTTACAAGAGGACTGCAGAGCTAAACCTCTTCAGAAGCATTGGGTTGATTTTAAATTTATGTAAGAGTCCATACGGATCTTATAATGTCCACCAAATGGACGAGTACGAGGCTAACATGTGCAGTGATGCTACGTAATCAAACAGCTATGAAAGTAAGTATGGTCATACAGGGCAAGAGGTACTCACAAGAGCAATGCAGTGTGTAGTATAGTTGCGAGATTCTGTGGTCCCTTGAGAACGAATGTTCTTCTGCTAACAGTTTTTGTACAAATGAGACATTAAGGCAAATGCAGAAATGTAGTTCAAATTGTGATGTGATATCATAGACAGTACCTTACGCTGCAGCTGAGACCAATGTGTAACAAGGTTATTCCAGTCACCGTGGGATAAATGTAGCACCGGAGACTTTACAGAAATTTCGTTCAGAGGCTTGCCATCGAAGTGCGCTTGCCTCAGGTAGGAACGATACTTCATCAACGAGTGCTTGAAAAGCGCAACCAACCCTTGCTCGTCATCACAATCCAGTTTGCTCCTCGCCTATTTAAAAGAATGAAATCTTGTGTCTTCTGTCAGCAGAAACATATGCAGTAATGACCATGACTAACATTAGTACATTACTTACGCGTAAGTTGCGGAGGAAGACTGGAAATTGTTCTGTGTCTGCGGTATAATCTTTCCATGAAGGAAAGATGCACACAAAGTTCCTGACAACAACATAAGCTTCGTCTTCTAAACTGGGAAGAAATGGAACAGGGGTCCTATTTGCTGCAATTGGGGCTCTCTCTGGTTCAAAAAGGGATTTGGCAACTGGATTTGGTGTACTCTTTGCTGGAATGGGGGTTTTGCGTCGTACAGCTGGTGCTATGTCAACTGGCATAATCATACTGTTTGCTGCAGTTGGGGTCTACTGAGTTGGGGCATCAGAAATGACCAGTGTAGTAGGGCTAGAGTCTGCTACAGTTGGGGTATTTTGCGGGTCAGATGATATTGCAACTACACCTAATGGGCTATTTGATTTATCAGGTGCCATTACCTTTTCCAAATACTTTGCTTGTGCTCCTCCACGATCAGCAATCGCCCTCTTCCTTTTGAACGTCTGATACACAAGAACAACATTTGAATGGATAAATATGGTATGATGACAGATGGAATATGTACTAAAAATGGATAGGCAGGGCGTATTCACATACACCATATGTGCGAGCAATGTAACATTGGAAAGTTAGAGCAAGTACCTTGATGGGTGAATAAGATAGGGCATCTTCCTCTGACTCCTCCACTAGGGAGCTACATTGACTTAGGTCTCCCTCTAGCTCAGAATCACTGTTAGGATCATATTCTGAGCATGAATCTGTAGGTGGAGAGCGTTTGCATTGCATTGCATCCAGACTTGATTTCAGTCCCTTAATGCCAAGTTTGACAACCATGGCATTGTTCTGCTTTATTCTATTCATGCGCGCAAGCTCAGAATCATTATGATGCTGTTCAGAATCTGAGATTCAGGAAAACATAAAAAGTAGTCAGATTATCTATGGAATGCATTGCGGATTCAACTCGGAGAGTGTCTCCCTATAAACCCCTGCATATGCAAAGTTCACCTCCCCAACCGTGCTGACCAGACCACACACAGAAATACAAACCCCTTATGTCTCTATAACAGGCAGGCACAAATTTCAAAACTTAAGTAGGAACTTTAGAATCATATGAAATTCGTATTTGAACAAATAAACTAAGCAATTATGAGTGGCGTAATGTTTAGCTTCAAGGGCGGAGTGTTGGTAGTGCGACACAAAGCAAGTAGGCAGATTGTATTACATGTAAAAGATCAAAACCTATGTAAAAGCTGGAAATGACACTTTCTTTCTATACAATGCAGTGTTCGTTACCCACACATGATGGAAGAGATCACATAGAGAAATACTATTCACTCATGTCTACGGTTCCAGTATTTAGAAACAGGGTGGTCCACCCTAAAAGAATATTGACAACAAATATGACAAGGCAAGCATAGATGTATTGAATCAATCATTTACTTGTGAGCTTACTAGGACAAGTATGCAGAATTGTAACTGCAGTAAGAGACCGTCCAAAATCTGAATGAAGAAGTTTGTCTAGCACTTATTGTTTGCAACTAATCGACGTGAATAATTGGATATTATATCGAATGAGTAAGAAAGACAAGTAAAATTGTCAACAAACCTGGCTTGCAGTAGTAATTTGGGTCAATGTCACTACGACCAACAATCCAAAATGACTAGTTTCTGTTCTGAGGGCCGGAATTTTGAAAACCCTGTGAACTTTAGAGGTACTAAAGATTATCGAAATACATCTGAACCATTAAGTGTAGGTAGCACTGAGCACACAACAAACCCTAATGACAGTCCTGCCTAATGAGTAATGAATCAATTAGAAAATGGGTGATGTGGAGTGGCTGCTGAGTGTTGAGGACGTATCTCAGGATAAATCGGGTTGGCTTGGTGGGTGCTGCACGCCTGAGCCCTGAACGGACTAGGAACGTAGGCACGGCGGCGCGCCCGGGCAGCGGTGACGCTGTTGGGCAAGCGGCTCCTGGCCTCCTGTTAGTCCGGCGTCTCCTCCTAGAGTCATGCCGTCCGGGGACGGCAAGTCGCCGGCGAGGCAGGCGGCTAGGGGCGAGTAGAGATCGGAAGCGCGCAGCAGAACAGAGGGGAATCGGGGCCTGGGATGACCCAAAATCCCAGGGTGGGCCGGCCCACCGTGGGCACCCTGTAGAGATACACACCCGAGCAGCGAACATGCATTTTCGAAACTAATTTAGGAACATTTAGCTGACCAATTAAACAACTCTGTTTTAATAATACCAGATTCGTATTTGAACAACTAAGCTTGTTTAGCTCGATGGGTGGAGCAGTGTTATTATGACACGAAGCACGTATTCTGATCGTATAGTGATCATAAAAGGGGGAAACTCTAAGCATATTTTTTTAGCAAAAGAGGGTTTCCCCTCCGATTTCTATTAAAGAAACCACCACGGAACCAACATGATCAATTAAACCCTAAGCATGATCAATTAAACCGTATTATGGCTGTGCCATGGCAGATTTGAAGCTGCAAATCAGAGAAATGATATTTAGCATCCATTGTTTGCTTCGAACTAAGAACTAAATTCTAAAAGCTGAAAAGAAAGTAGAGTAACCAAGTTAAGATCTATTTTCTGGTTGAGATCAAAAAGTTGAGGAGATATGAAGTACCACCTCTCTTGCGGCACCGTGTAGGCATCGGGGGTGCGATGGTTGTCGGTGGTGTTGAAGCAGATCTGCGACGGTAGACGGGTGCATCGGGGGATAAGTCCCGTTGCGGTGGAAGAGAAGGTCGTGTGAGCGGTCCCGGCAAAGAGGACGACGGCGCCGATGAAGCGAGAGGACGCGATGCAAGGCTATTGGTCCGTCGCCGTGGATGAGAAACGTCCATCTCTAGCAGTGGACGACGCGGTCTTGGTAGGCGCTCTGGCATGGTGGAGGACGGTGGCGATGGATGTGGTGGATGACAGCGGCGATGGATGGGGTGGCGGACGGAGGCTGGTGTGGGGATGGGGTGTTCTAGCGCGGACGGTGTATGAATGGGAAAATGGAGGGAGAGGTACGGGGAACCATGTTTTTGGGACGCGCCTGTTTGAAATATGGGAAAGTTACGAACTTAGCCCCCGTTTAAAATTTGGACGTCTCGTCGGTTGGGGATAGGACGGTAATCTCGCATCTCGCCAATATTTTCCCAGAGCGATTTCAGGCGAGGAGAGGGTGGTTGGCGCCCACGGTGTATGAACGGGGCTGACAGGTAGGGTGGTTGTGTCACGTCTGAGTGAAGTTACAAACCTGCCCCTATTGAAAATATTTGCCTACATCGATTTCTGCCGAGTCGAGTTTGTTTTGCCGCCCACCGTGTATGAATGGGGAATGGAGGGAGAAACAAAGGTCTTTCGGACGAGCTTGAATCAAATGAGTTTTTCCACCCATGTTTGACGCCCATCGTGTCGGAATGGGCTCAGAGACGGTCGTGTCACGTCTAATTGAAGTTACTAACCTACCCCTATTTAGAGCAGTGGAAATCGGGCCGATGGATTGTCCGTGTAATGGGTAGACAGTAATTTCCATCTCCCAAACACTTGGCTTCGGGCAGCCGACGTGGGAGTGGACATTTTGCTGCTTCTTTCGAATTTTGGGACAATAAGCATCCACGTTTACCCTGGCAACTAAATTCGAATCCATTTTGTATTCCTATATGAATCTTTATAAATCATTCTATGTGTTTTTATATATCTTCAAAAGGATGACAAAGATGTATTCCACTATCATATATGAATATGGTTTACAAATGCCGATACTCAAATTCAGAAACTAGAATCCAATTTAAGGTGAATTTGAATATTTGGAACACTTCATGTCCAACTCAAATGTCACACGCAGCATAATGTGTACTCCCATTTAGATATGTAAACAAGCGATGTATCAAGATTCAAATACCGAGTCAATCAACCAAGAATATACAGAACTAACAAACATATCAACACTTATAGAGTATATGGATCAATAATATCAACTAACATACATAAGCCAGGCCGCTATACTTTTTTTTGGCTACAACAGCATCCTTTTTTTAGCCAGCATCTTGGCCCTTTCCGATGCGTGCCACTTATGGTCCATCTATACAACTACTTTTGCTGAATGCATATTTAGCCCGGTTGGCATATTTGTAGGTCTGGCACAGCAATCCAAATGAAATGTCTCCGAGTCTTATCAATTAATACAGACTTGTGCTCAAACAAAATTACAAACCAAAAAACAAAAAAATCAATTATTACATGATCTCTAAAACAAATGGTTTGATTGATTACATGAACAGACAACACAAAGGTTATTCAACTATGGAAAGAACATTTCACCTATGATTTACCAAGTAGGAATTTAATTTCCTTTTTTTCCTTCAGGACCTTAACAATCTGGTCAGTCTCAGCTTGCTTCGTTTTGAAATCCACCAAATATTTAATGGTTTTCTTGAGTACTGCTTGTGATTGTGCTGTTTGCTTCCTCAACATGTCAACTTCATCTCTAAGTGCAGAAGCAGAATCTCTTTCTACCACTAGTTTAGCCTCTAGAGCATCAGCAGTTGGCAATTCATAATGAATGATTGGGCCGGTGCCACTACTGTGGGATGATGCAACGTCCATGGGGACCTCGCTCTTTGATCTTGGGCTAACCTGTTTTGCCATTAAAGTTCCGATTGGATTCAGAAAAGTTGAAGTTAGCAAAACATCTCAACTGGGAGTTATAACAGCAAACCAGTTAAACAAACAAGGAATTAAAGAGTTTCAATTGGATGCTGAAAAGTAGTTATTAACATCATTGTAACCCGCTGTTGCAGCAGCAAAGCAGTTAAACAAACAAGTAGATATTTAAGTTAAGAAAAACAGGTAATTCTTAACAGTAAGTATCAAACACATAGATAGGCGCAGTCTACAATATGATTAACAAGCTGTGCCATTATGTAATCAGTAGCAAACTAAATTAAGCCAACCAACGTAATTGAACAATTTTGTAATAAGTGGCTAACTAAAATTCCAAGAAGCAGGTAACTGAACTTACGCTAGTTCTTTGTACAGGCACACTGCAACTTCTTTTTCGCTTACAAGGTTGTACGAAGGAGTCCATGGCATCAATTGCTTGGATACGCAGTCCCAATACTTCTTTCTTCCCACACTCCATGGGTAAGTCGAATGCTTAATCTGGTAAGATGGTGCGTCCTTGATATGTTATATGAGGACGTGTAGTCAGACTAGTTGTAGCCAAACACATCACACTGGCTTTTACTGTATATTTCATGCAATTACTTTTGGCATATCGAGATCTAAGCAATCTACAATAGGATGAAAAGACTGGCATCCTTCACATTATTGGCAAACTCAGTTCATAGAAACAAGCAATTCAACCATTCTGTGGGTAAATCAAAAGCGCCACTGGAATATTTTTCACTATCCAATCATACACGCAAAAAGGGGCGACGCCACCTTAGGGGCTGGTATGGGCGGCCGCCTCAGGTGGCTGGAAAGTGTGCACCTAGTTTGAGTCGTCCAGGTTGGCCCACACTAGTTTTGTTCGTCCCAACGCACGAGCAGGCAATGTAAAAAATGAAGAAAAATGTTTCTATTTGGATGGGCCAATAACATAAGTGCAAGGCAGGCCCTATAGCAGGCTCGCGGCCCAAACGAGCGCCTCCCATATCGATCGACAGCAGGAAAAATCCCAATTCATTCGCTCCAGCCTCCAGTCTGGTTCGCTCCTAACCTAGCCGCCGCTGGATAGACCGACACAGCACTTCCGCGCGCCCTCGTTGGAGGGCAGTCGCCGGGCTTCAAGCGAATGGAAGGACAAGAAGATGAAGATCCAACCCTGGGTGTAGCCTGCGTGGGAGGCAGCGGCGACAGCACGGGCATGGCATCGAGCTTGCGCAAACGGACAGTCGCAGCTTGCAAGAGTAGCATGCGCAACGAGCAGGTACATCACATCCCTGATTATATCTAATTCAACTCTTCAATTTCTGGCCAATAGTTAAACCTGACGGTGTTGTAAAACTGCTTGTATGTAGGGAATCTATGAGAAAATGAAACCAATTTCTACATATTTTATAACTCCCCCAATCAATACAGAACTGACTGAATCTGATGTATCTAATCAAGTTTCCGGTGCAAACATACAAGTTCATGTTGTTCTTGAACCTGAAGTGTCTAATGAACAGACTGCTAATGAAGGATTTGATGCAAACATTTTACATGCTCCTGGTGATGAACATATAGTGTCTAATGAGGGATCTAATGCAAGCATTTTGCAAGCTCATTGAAGGATTTAGTGTCTAATGATGACCTACTATGTTGAGAGAGACAGAGATTTGCAGGCATTCATGACAAGCAAATTATAGTGCATTTTCGTAGCTTGAGGAAACGTTGAGGCCATCTACCAGAAAGTCCCCGTATCATGACAACATAGCATAAATACTTTTCTAATCTGTTGTTTGAAATTATTGCCATACTTGTGCAGGATAGATATATTGATATGCAGTTTGCGCACTGGTTATACGTGCAATTACACTTCGATATTTTCAGCCAGAGAACGAATAATTCAAGCAGGTACAGATCATGTTTGTAGTCCTTGTACACCATGTTGCATTTTGTGTTTTTTGGTGCTTGCATCATTTAGTGTTTATAATCTGAACTACTTTGGATCATTATCTGGTTTTCAAAGTGCATGTAGCTTCACATTTCTCAAGTTATGTTTATTTTCGGAGTGCAAGTGCCTTCGTATTTTTTAAGTTAAATGTTCGCCCCTGGTACCTTGAATTCGTGGATCAGCCACTGCACACAAATCATACACGAATGCGAGTACGAATTAAATGAAATGCAGGGACTTACGCTAGCTCGTTGTACAGGCTCACTACAGCTCTGCTTGCGCTTGGGATGTTCCATGTACAAGTCCATGTTACCACTTGCTTGGATGTGTAGGCCTTGTGCTCCTTGCATCCCCCTCTGCATTTTTGACACGGCGAATGGTTGATCAAATAAGAGGAATCGACCTTGATGTTGTACTGGAGGACAGATACTTACAAGGTTATACGGGTGTGCAAGATGTGTACCAGATCCCGTAGCGCCGTCATGCTTCGCTAAAAAATGGATTTGCTTGTTTCAGATGATATCTCTAGAAGAAATAAGATCTAAAGTCAGAGTTGCATAGGCGTGTAAGCTAAGAGAGCAGTGAAAGGATATCCAAACATCGTCGGAACAGTGCACAAGGGAGTGATGTGTAGATACCTAGTTCGGGCCGGCGTTTGGGCATGCTCGCCTAGCTAGAGTGCGGGTCACTTCAGAGCCGTTGAGGGTGATGCGCTGGCGTTGGCTGGCCGCGCACGGATGCAGATCTTGAGTGGCAGCGGAGCGCTACGATGCGATGGACGAGACCGTTGGTGAAGCCCCAACGGCCTCGGGGGGCGGAGGTGCGACGATGTTCTCGGTGAAGTAGCCCCGGTGAGCTGGGAGACGGCATCGGTGAAGCGCACCTGATGCGGTGGAACTCGGTGTCTGTGAGGCACGTCGGTTGCGGCGGCCAACGTTGTTGGTGGACCACCCGGTGCGGCGGACGAGGGCGTAGATGAGGTAGCTCTGGTGTGGTGGTGAAGCGCGACCGTCGTCTTCGTTGTCGTCGTTTGGCACAGAGCTGGGGAACAGTGGGGAAAGAGACGAGATGAGGGGCGATTCGAGGGTTGGCGGCGAATTAGGGATTTGAGCAATCTGGGCGCGGAAGGGGACGGTGGAGAATAGAGATTTTGCAGGGCTGGAATTGGGGCCGCCAGATATTTCAATCTGAAACGTGGACGCGCGAACTTATATTGTCGTTGTCCTTTTTTTGGGGGGGGGGAGGGGGGTGGGTGGCTGGGTGCTACGCATCCGTCCGACACACGCGACCACCGTGACAGGACTATGCTTCGGTGCCTTAAGGCACCTGCCTTTGTGTCCATGACATGTGGGCCCAACAGGTGGATGGCCCACATGTCAATGACCCAAAGGCAGTTGCCTTTAAGGCACCGAAGCAGCGTCCACCCCGACACGACCCTGGTCTGCCTGGTGCGCCTACATTTGAGAATGCAAACGAATCTTCTTTCATTTGCAAACGAATCTGTATGTATGTATTACCATGCTCGTGTTTTCCTTGCAATAGTTAGTCATTTGAAACGAGATACTCCATCCGTTCACTTTTGTAAGTCGTTTCAGACAACTTAAAATGAGCTGTTTTGCACATTGTCTGAAATGTCTTCAAGGTCTTACAAAAGTGAACAGAGGGAGTACTATAAATTAATGAGTAGTTATTTGAAAAAAATCAAAACGGTACCCACGCTAATGTGGATTAGAGTGTGTGTCACATAATTAGTTATTTGAATTAGAGTGTGTGTCACGTTGTTAGTTATTTGAATTAGAGTGTGTGTCACGTAGTGATCTCCAATTCTAACGTGGATTTCGCATTTCACTGTATCCATGCTACTTTTTTTAATACAAACTCATATGTATATGATGAACACCATGGTAGTGAGAAAACTTTTGGATGGATTCAAACATATGACCTACAAAATAGCACAACAAACTGAGTCAATGTCAACTTTTCGAAACTTAGTATGGCACGAATTCGAAATAATTACCCGTATGCCTGGTCCTCGGTTCAAATCTTACAATGTACACCAAATTGAAACATCGATATTAAGTCTCGTTCTATGTACATTCAAATGTTGTTTTTAGCCCCCCCCCCCCGCACAAACGCTACATACTTCCTGTATCGGTCAATCTTCCTCTCCTAACCACCTTAGGAAGCTATCGGTTTCCAACACACGTTCATTCTTTCTCTCCATGTTTCGATCTCTAAGTCTCTCAACTACACAACCCCTTTTTCCACTCTGTTACCAAATGTATTTACCTCACACACCCGCCATTGCACCCCATGCCGAGCTCTCTCTCTCCCCCCCTCTCCCTCTCACCCTCTCACACTAAATACATGCATTGCCTATCTAGCCCCCCCAACCTCTCGTGCGCACGCACGCACATTGTATATCTAGGTCACTCCCTCGAGACTGTCTTACTCTTTCTTCCGCACGGTGGGCCACACTCGTTCAATCTCGCTCTCTTTATCTGAGTCTCGTTTAACCTTGTTTTCTTTCACACACAAATGATATATCTCCCTGTTTGGGCCTCGATCGACACAGTCTATACTCTCTCACGCAGATTGTCTATCTAGGTCAGTCCATCCAAGCCGATGCCACTCTTTCGACCTCATGGTGGGCCACGCTCACTCAATCTCTCTCTCTCTCCGTATGTCTCGATTGACCTCGCTCTTTCTCGGACAAAAATGATATATCACCATGTTCGAGCCCAATTCGACCTATTCACATTGTATACTCTCTCACGCACATCGTATCTAGGTCACTCTCTCCAACCCGTCTCACTCTTTCGATCACACGATGACCCTATGTGATCGGTTGACCTTGCTTCCTCCCACGCACAAAATATATCTACACGTCTGTGACTGGATCATCTCTCAAGCTCTATCTTACAGCCCTCACCCTTGCCAAAAAGCTCAACCGGACAATATCTCTCCAGAGCATATATATTTGTTCAATGAATGTCGGACCACACTCACTTTGTCTCTCTATCTATATGTCTCTCGATTGACCTCGCTTTCTCACACCGTATCTTCCACGCGTTGAAGCTACTACCTCTCCATCCCTCGCAAAGCCAGAGCTATTTACATTGCGAGGGGCACTCCAACCTTGGATTAATTTGTGTAGGCATTTATTCCGGTCGGTTTAGATTATATTTTCGTAGCATTCGGCCCACAACTACTCCAAACACCGTTGCAACCCACGCAACTCCCTAGTTGATTTCCCTCTGGCTCGGTCATCGCTCTCTCGCACGTCCTTTCTCGCCTTCAATGTCGCACCATGGTATTATTGAAAAAACTACGTTGTTCTCTTTAATTATTATAAATAAGCTACAAAACTACACACCGATAGTCCACTTGGAATGAAACAAATTTCGACCCACAAATTAAAGTGCTACAAACTACACACCGAGGGGCCCACATGTCATGAAACAACTTTGGACCCATATACAAATTAAAAAATAAAGGACGAGGATCGAATATACGATCGGGCCTTCAAGCCGCACGTCAATAGGCAACATACGTAGAATAGCAATGTTTGTTGTACCCCCTTTGTTCACATAATGTTTTTATATTACCACAGCCTAATTAATGGATAACATGTAATATTATTTTTAGTACTATTCGCCTTCAGTTACTGGTGGGTTCCATGTGTGCTCTCTCTCTCTCCTCCCCTTCTGCGTTTAGACGCACGGGCAAACAGGAAGAACTCGCGGGCGATGTTGCTGTTGACCATATCTGGACGCGTTCACAAGTCACGGCACCAGTTTCACGCACTAGCAGCACTAGTCAGTATGTACGTGCAATGCACATTAATTTGGAAGTATATTAAGTGCATGCGGATATTAACTACTAGGATATTATTTGCGTGTTGTCATGTGATTAGCACTATTTTGGCATGAAATTAACTGCACGCTAAACGTGTTGAGCGCTCGACATTGAAGCAGTCTAGGTCGTTGGATGACAAGGAATACATGTGGCTTGATGACGTTTTATATTTAATTTGATACGGCTCTAGCAGAACATTCAATCGATCAAACCATACATTTCGTTCAGTCTGACTCTGACTTTAAATTATACGACGATCGATATAAAATAAACGGAAATGATAAACGTTCGGATTTTAAGCATGGCAATCCGAACGTTTTTCATGGCAAATTTAGATTACGCAGCGGCGGCGGGGGCGTCTCGCGGTGGGAAGCGGCTCCTCTGTCGTGCTCTGTGTGTCGTCGGGCCACTGACCGACGGCGACGGCGGCGTCTTGCGCCGTTGTTGGCGTACTCCTGGACGTTGGCCTAGCTTCAAGGAAGGCCAAAATGTTCTGGACTTCGGAGCGAGTCAACTGGCAGGAGGAGGCGACTGGCGTTGGTGCAAGGAAGCGGTCGACGGCGGCCATCCATGCCGCTGAGGGGGGCACTGGCACCCGCGTGGGGACAGGCGCTGTCAACGGCGCGGCGGAGACATTCGTGTGCATGGGCACCGGCACGGGCGCGCACGTCTGTGCACGCGCAGGCGCATGTGCTGGCAGGTACACGGGCTCCGGCACGCGCATGCGCGTCAGGGCACGCGCAGGCGCATGCGCTGGCAGGTGCACGGGGGCGTGAAAGTCGGCGGGGACCTCGTGGAACCCCGTGGGATCAAGCTCGGCGGCAATGTGCGGCTCCCAGCCCATCAATGCCACGGGGATGGGCGCTGGCGCAGTCGGGGTGACGGGAGCCGGAACGGGAGCGGGGACAGGCACGGCGTCTTCCTGCAAGGCCAGTTCAAGCTCGTCCCAAAGCGCCTTATGTTCTTGCGACTCCGGCTGGGTGTCTTCCTCAGCAAACTGGAACACTAAGGGCAGACCATCGTGATGCGGCATGGCGTACGTTTAGGTCAGGCTAGTTGGAGGTAGATGACAGGAGAATCGGAGAGGCAGAGAGAGGATTGTAGCGATACCGGGTAGTGCGGGGTTGATTTTAAACTACGGCGCCGGCGACATTAAAAGTGGGAGCAGTTGGGACGACGGTGGGCGGCGGAGCCTGGTCAAAGGGCTCGCCTCCCGGTGAGCCTGCACAGCGGTCTGCTCGCACGCCTCCCTGACAACCGGCGCAGTGGTCTGCTCGCACGCCTCCCGTCGACTCACACACTTGCTCGGACGGCACTTGCCGATGAGAAGCGGGGACTCGTGGCGGCTCGTAAACGCCCACGGTTTCAATAGTGAAAGCGTTCGCCTTAACGTGACAGGTCTTTGTTCCAAAATACCTTGGCTCTTCATTTGTGCAACTTGTCATAAGCAGCTTGTCTCAAATTGAAGAAAAAACTTACAAAGTAATATTTGTGCCATATCACGTGGCCATGCTTAGTTTCAAGAATTTATGCTCACTTTTGGATTTTCTGAAATTTAAGATCCAGGATTCGAAACAATATCATAACCTGCATCATGCAATAAATTTTCAAGCCCTACATCTGTCATGTTGTATTTCTTAAGAAAGGATTTGGTCAAACATTTTGCTTAGTTAGACTTCAGACAAGTTATATATGCAGAGTAAAAGAATAATCCCTCCGTACCAGTGCATTGCCTGATATATTAACTCAAGTACTAGGCACGAACAAACGGGCTCAATTCTGTGCTCATCCTGGTGTAGTAGTAGTAGTACTAGGCAATGCAGTTGACGGGTGACCTTGACGAGCGGCGACCGAGGGAATTGAACCGTGCTCGGCACGGTTGGTAACGTTGTCTAGTTACTAAAGCATCCCTTCGTTGTTCATCGGTAGTCATTATGGACCGGGGACATGAGGGGAATTTCCTAGGGCTGGAATCCTGGCCGCCAGATATTTCGACTTGAAACGCTGAGGCTCGACTGGTTGGGGTTGCCTAATGTGCATACCACGCACGCCACCGAAGGACACGAGCCCGGTTTTTTTTAGGATCAACACGAGCCAAGGTCTGGCTAGTACGCCGTTGGGTCCTACCATTCGAGAATACGAAAGGAACCTTTTAAATTGCTGAACGAATCTATGTGTATTACAATACCCGTATTTTCCTTGCAAATACTAATCTCAACGTGGTAATTGATTTATGACGAGTTGTTGAATCAGAGTGAGTTTGTGATATAGTGATCTCAACGTGGATTTCACATTTCATGGTATCCCTAGTAAGTTTTCCAATGCAAATTCAAATTTAAAAGATGAACAATATGGAGGTGAGAAAACTTTGTATGTATCAAGCATATGACCACACACACACACACACACACACACACACACACACAGACACTCACGCACGAACACAACAACAATCCAATAAGTATAGTGCATCTATTTTTCCAAACCATGCATGTATGACACGAATTCAAAAATACTCCTTCTATTCCTAAATATTAGTCTTTTAGAGAGTTCAACAAGTGACTACATACGGTGCAAAATGAGTGAATCTAGACTCTAAAATATGTCTATATACATCCGTATGTGCCAGTCCATTTGAAGCCTCTAAAAAGGCTAATATTTAGGAACGAAGGGAGTAAAATGTAAGACATCCATGGTCCTCAGTTCAATATTTAAAATGAACATGAAACTGAAACATGAATATTAAGTCTAGTACTACAGTACATGCAAATGTTGTGTTTAGGCGGAGCTATGATTGTCGGGGGTCAACCCCTCGACCTTAGATAAAATTGTGGAGCTCTGTTTAGGGTTGTTTAGATTATATTTGTCCCCACCCTCCCAACCACCGATTGGTTGTGCACCCCCACCCCTCCTTCCCGGGAGAATATCATGTGCCCCCATACCTTAGATGCTATATGCCGATACGAGTTGCTTGGAGCTTGTAGATCTGAGATATAGCAGCTCACATGATGTATCTTAATATTTTTGCAGGAAACCTTGATGAGTTTGAGAATTGCACACAATTTGTACAAAAACTACTTAGATGCCCTTTGATCCCATATCCAACGACCTCGAAGCTTGTATCACCGTAGCATCTAAGATGAAGGAGGACATCATATTCTCCTGTATGTAAGAATATCATGTGCTACCACACCTTAGATGCTTTGGTGATACAAGCTCTTCGGAGGCGTTGGATTTGTGACCCAACACCTCCTCGGTGGTTCGAATGGTTTTTTGTAGAAAAGCCCCGAAAGAGTTCGGCCACTGCTTATAAGCACAAAGACTGCTCAGATGCCATTGGATCTCAGATCAAACGACCTCCAAGCTCGTATCATCGTAGCATCCAAGCTGCGATAGCACCTTATGTTTTCTCGCACGGGAGACTATGAGGTGCTCCCGCACCGTAGATTCTATGGTGATACGAGTTCACTGAGATCTAACGGCCCACAGTAGGGGGTTTGAATGTTTTTGCAATATACGGCTGATAGAGTTTGGGAAATGCGCAGAAAGTACAAGTACTACGCATGTGCCATCTGATCACTGATCATACGACCTAGATGCTCATATCACCGTAGCGGGTAATTAAGCAACGGGGAGCACCTAATATGAGCACCGGGGAGCCGTTGGATCGAAGATGCAGCGCCACACACGAGGCCTGAATGTTTTATTTGTAAAAAAAAACCTTTGGAGAGTTTGGAAATTGCGCATAATTACAAAGACTACTCCCAAGCCATTGGATCTCACTTCCAACGGTGTAAAAACTCGTATCACCATAGTATCTAAGTTGTGGGGTGGATGCGATATTCTATGCCGCTGTCATTTTTGTTCGTAAACTTGCAAAACACGTGTAACTCGTGCCGTTATTTGTCTAACCGCGCAAAGTGTTTGTTCAAAAAAACCATCCTACACTGAAATATCGGAACAACACACGGGGGACCCACTTGTCATTAATCAAATTTGGACCTAAAACTAACAAATCTGAAAGACGAGATTCGAACTGGCAACCTGGACTACAAAGCGTAAGTCGATAGCCTAAAAAAACGAACGGTTGTTGGCTTTGTCCCATAACTTGATTTTATACAGTACTTGCGTTGAGTAGAGTAGAGGGAGTGCCTCGTCAACACGTGCATGACCGTTGTCTCACTTACTGGTGGGTCCCAGGTCTGCGATCTCAATCTCTCTTCTCTCCATCGTCTAACCTTTGCACGGGCACACACGAAGAGCGGCGCTAGCTTGCCGTGGTGTTATTACAACTAAAAAAAAGCTTGGAAAATAGAAGAATCGCCTAGAACAAGAGACGTTGTGGCTGGTCGAGATGGAGCTAACCACATCTATCCTCCGTGCCACGTTTGCATGATGAAGCTGTGTGGCTAGTGGGGTGTTTTCAACCGACTGGCTGGGTCCTGAGGTCGAACCATAGGTACTACGTCTGATACAGTATATTTTTACACGCACATTTTTCCTCCGTGCCGAGACGTGGCACACCCTACCGCGCGGTTTCGGGGTCCTCCCGGGTGGTGCACGCGTATATTCTTCCTGACGTGGGACGCCCTACCGCGCGTTTTCTGGGTCCTCCTCGGTCGTAGCGCCGAAGCAAGTAAATGAGTCGTCAAATCACGAAAGACCACCTTTCTCGCTGAGTACATCAGTGAAGCACGGTGGCTAGCTAGTTGGGCTAGTTCGACCGATTAGCTAGGCCGCCGCCACATTTGTTTTTTCACCCCTTTTTTATCTACTTGCCGGAAGGTAAATTTAAATATCCACCGCGGCTTTGCTCTGGTGTTTGGGTGCGGCAGGATTTTTAATTTTTTGATTGACGGGAGCAGGCGCGACAGGATTTTTAATTTTTTGATTGACAGGAGCAGGCGCGGCAGCAATTAGTCACGATGACTCCGCCTGTAAAAACCCACTACTCCCTGATGTGAGAAGTCGTCGACTGGTGTTTTACCGTGGTGAAAACCAAAAGATACCCCGCTCCCTCCGCCTTCCCGTAGATTGCATTGCCTTTCAGCCATTTCGCCCCCTTTGCTTCCTCTCCCCATTGCTTCTACCTGGTGCCATGGCGGCGCAGCAGATCACAGAGTCCGAGGTGAGGCGGCTGACACAGGAGCTCCACGCCAAGGATGCAGAGCTCAGGGCCAAGGACGTGGAGCTTCGTGATCTCAAGGAGGAGAGGAGTGCCATGCTCCTCCGTTATGTGCGGGAGTTCACGGAGCTTCAAAAGCGGCAGGCGTCCACCACAAAGATGCTCGAGGCGTCGGCGGGGTTGCTGCAGAAAGCGGGAGATACGATAGGCCGTCAGGGGAGCTGGCTGGAGCGCGAGCGGGCCGATCGTGACGAGGTCCAGGATCGCCTCAGCCACTTGGTGAAGCAAGTTGCCACGCACGTGCTGCGGCTGCGCGATGCCTGTTGTCGTGCCAGCACGACGATGCCGGCCGTCGGGCTAAACCCGTTCGACCACCCGGTCGACTTCAACGAGCTGCGGCTTCCTGACTTGGTCTCCTTCTTCACCTATATCTCCGAGGTGCTGAGCCGTCTCCACGTGATGGTGGGGGCTGAGCTGGACAAGGAGGGGTTGCGGGCTGCCGTCGCCGTTGCCGGGCGAATCCTTTCAGGGCTCCGTCACCGGAATCCATTTGTGCCATTGGACGCCGTCTTTGACGAGCTGGCTCCCGTCGACCGGGAGCGGGCTCTGCGGGCGGTTGCACCCTGCATCACCAACGTCGTGCGCCTCAAGAAGCAGAGGGACTTCGGTGGTGTTTAGGCGCCCTCTGCATGGGCATGTCCATGTCTCGGCGCAACATGACCGTTGGATCAAACTCAGACGGTGCAGATCAGTTACTGTAGCACAAAGCGTGTGGGTGTGTTTGGTTGCATTCTCATCTCAATATAGTTGTTTCCACTTCGTGTGTTTTTGTCAACCTACTAGTGTGGACTCATGCACCCTTCATGCACTCTGCCAAACACCCAAAAGTGGGTCGAGAAGGGAACTTTTGCTCCCATCCCGTGCACCCTTCATACACCCTGCCTAACACTATTCGTGCTTCATATGGTTCATGTTTCGTGGAGTAATGTAGCACCGTACTCTCCGTGCACTGTGGACCTAGTTCTGTTAACATTGATCTCACCGTTCATTCTCGACCGGACAGTCAAAAAAGCGGTACTATGTTACATATAGGAGTAGTTGACATGGGCACAACATCATTTGTTATCGTCATATCTTACTACACTAGCAACAAGATTGTGTAGTACTGACGTATGAACCACTGCACATGCCTAGTAGTAGGAGCACCATATATGTTCAAGTGGCTGCCGTGTTTCGCACTCCTCTGTCGTAAGAGTGGAAACGCTTGTTGTAATCATTTTTTTCTTCAGAAAAACAGTGGACACGCTCTACCGTGCGGATCCTCCTCCAGCCATGCACTAAATTACTCACTTTCGCCGACGTGTGGGACAACCAGCACCTGGGTCCACCAGCCATGCACTAAATTACTCCGTAATAGAGTGACGGTAGACTACCCCGATCGAACCGCCGCAGTAATGCCCAATGAGCCGTCAAATCACAAAACCCCCTCCTTTCCAGCAGTAAGTTGGACGGACGAAGCAACCATCATTTCACTCTTCTCTCTCAGATTCCTATCTTGAAGAAAACCCTAACTTGTTTCGCTTCTCCCTCGTCTCGTTCCTCCTTTCACTCTTCTCTCTCAGCTTCCTCTCTTGGATGGACGCCGGAGCACCGGCCGACGTGATGTCTATGGCTCTGGCCAAAACAGTCGAGGCTCATGGTACGAAGAAGCGCAAGCACCCCGCCGAGACTACCGCAGACAAGCTCAAAGCCATCGCCCTGTCCAAGCCCCGCTCTCCGGGATCCCTCATTAAGCAAGTCCAGGTAATGTCTCTTGTTGACGATCTTTTTCTCGATCTTGATCGTGTTTTTTCATCTAACACGCAGTACTAGTACTGGTAGTACAACTTTCTGGGTGATCTTGCATGTGATTTTAGTGTGCCAAATGACGGTTCTAAATTCCTCTTTTGACCAAAACATGCGAGAGGTTGACACTGATTTCTTATAGATTACTTTCAACTACTCCCTCTGTCCCAAATTTCTTGTCTTAGATTTGTCTAGATACGGATGTATCTAATACTAAAATGTGACTTGATAGATCCGTATCTAGACAAATCTAAGACAAGAATTTTGGGACGGAGGGAGTACTTTATGAAGATCAATGCTACCTTTTAAGAGGGTATATTTGCCTCAGTAACTTGTGTTATGGATATTCTATGTAATCCCTCTGCTCTCATGCCTTTGAAGACATGTTCTAGTGTCTTTGTTCACTCATTTCTGTGCGTATATGTAGTCATATATGGAGTATAATATCGAAAATCATCTTATATTTCTGAACGGAGGTAGTAATAAAATATGGTTTCTGTTTGAATTAGAACCAGGTCCGCGGTGGAGATGAAGTTATCAAAGTCATGCCGTGTGAACTGGAAGACCTGATGATGAGTTCTACTACTGAACTATCCAGCTGTTATGTCCTTGTCGCCACGTGTCCCGAACTAGTGTTTTCCTGTAGCATTGTTGTCACGCGTGTTCTCGAGGCTGTACTTGACCACAACAATTTCCTGGCTGTGCCTTCGATTACGAAGGGTGTGGTTCTTGTAAAGCTTCCCAACAAATCTGATGCAGCCTGTCTTCATCATCATGTTTATGAGTGGAAAGACCACTCTGTTAGGTTCTCCAAGGTTGACAAGATGGTGATGGTGCATGTAGACATCTCACACAAAGTCCATGGCCTAGTCAGTTATGCGGGGTTCACCCCGTAGGTTGGTGGCAAGAAATAGTCTGCAGAGTTTAGTTAGTGCAACTTTGCTTGTCTGTAGTAAGTACTATTGTTCAATACTTGATTTGTGTTTGTGAACCCTGTATTGTTTATTAGTACTGCCGCTTTTGGTGTGTGAACGGTCTATGTTAATGTCTGTCCACTCAATTCAGTCTGTATATTTTGAAGTATCCAGATCATATTTTTTGTGAGGACGGTTTATCAATTATGGTTACACTCCAATATTTGTATGCATTGCAGGGTTTATCGCACCCACCAGGATTTCCAGTCCCATGGATGTTCGGTCCATACGATTTGTCACGACCTTTGGACTGTCCTGCTTGTGGGAGTAGGCCGGGCCCCTGCATGCCACGCGTAGCTGGACGATCAATCTTCTGTTTAGTACTTCAACATAGTGATTTCCTGGTAAGGATTCACTCATGTCACATCAAGTAAATCTTATTGATTTACTATCTAAATCTTATTGATTTAATGTCATGTTTTCTTTCTTTTCCTGCAATTTTACGATGCAGGTTTTGCCATGTGACATTCATCACAGAATAAACCGTTTGGTTTGCTCTACGATGGCTATTTTTGCAGGTTTCACTTCTTATGTCGTGTCAGTAACGAAGGCACCGTCCATCGCTTATATTACTGGAAAAAATTGGATCAGTCTGTTGTCTGAGTACAAGCTGAATCCCTATGATGAACTGCAGTTGGGTTTAACAAAAACACCACAATTAGTCCTTCTCGCGTTTAAAAGAAATGAAGAAAAAAACTGGATCATGGTCACGGATCCTAGTCAAGTTAGAAAGCTGATCATAGCAGACCAGACACGATCGCCGCTGTCTCGCACAGATCAAGCACCGGCAGTTGCTCTAGCACTGACAGCGGCAGCGGCTCAGTCTGATCCAGCTGAGGATTGGGCACCGACCGCGTCAGCGGATCAGTCTGATCTACCGGAGGATCGGGCATCGACACCGGCACCTGCTCCGACACCGGCACCAGCTCTACAAGGAGCACCATCTCCGGCGGCAGCAGCGGCTTCGGCACCTGCACCAACACTTGCACTTGCATCTGCTCCGGCCCGTGCAGTTGCATCGGTAACAGACTGGGCTGCAGTTCGCACTTCATACACCAAAGTCCTTACAAAAACCGACATGTCCACCTTCTTGGTAAGCATTGGCCGCCCAAGTGCTTCGTTCTTTTTTCTTTCCATGTTGTTTCACATGATTCACTGTGTTGATCTAACTGTTTGGGTATGTCTTCTTGTTTGCAAACAGAGAATTCCTAGAGCAACGAGGGAGTCGTTCAACAATCCGGGCGACCGCGGCCAAGTTTCTCTTACCATGCGCAGCCTTGGTGTGAATGAACCTGCTCAATATACCGTAAGTACAAAGGATGGTCGCATGATGATTGATGCTAAAGGATGGTCAAGGTTCAAATCTAAATCATATCTTGCGGTAGGGGATGATGTCAAAATCGAACTTTCTCGGCAAGGAGAGCTGGTCCAAATCAACTTTGAAATTCCTTAGTAGCAGCACGCAACTGCCGAACAGATCTATCCTCCGAGAGATTTTGATGTAATAATCTGGCATGGTGAAACAAGTGTCCTGTGTGTATACGTAGTACGACAATATTATTTATCACATGGTATATCGTTGATAGAATTGCAACTCTGATTGCTGGTTAGGAACTGTCGTTCGATATCATTCCAACAGCTGCCGTGCTTTATTCAATTTTGTGTATTCGCCTTGTGACAGCATCTAAAACCAGCGTCGTACCGATCGCTTGCAATATGAAAAGCGCTGAGGCACAACACATGGGCCCCCAAACATGCAGGGTCGGCCTGCGGCCCAAAGTCCAGAACTGTGAGCCTATCTGAGTATTATATTCTCAGCTGAACCCCCATAATGCCCGTGCGTTGCAGAGGGAGTATATTTCTCGGCAAGGTGAGCCTGTGATATAAAAGATTTGTATATTTCTTTACAAAGGGAGTATCTCTCTGTCAAAAAATATATTTATGTGTAACTAGTTACTCCTATCTTTCTACTTCCTTTCGCTGATATGTGGGGCAACCGGCAACGGGGTCCACGTGCCATATGCACAAATTAGAGTGCACAACTTCACGGTAGACACACCCCGGTCGTAGCGCCGCAGTAATGCCCAATGAGCCATCAAATCACAACCCCCCTTTCCAGCTTTAGCAGTAAGCTGGACGGACGAAGCGACAATATTTCACTGGGCCTGAATCCCCTTCTCCCTCGTCTGCTTGTTTAGAGAAAACCCCCTCTCGGCGATTGCATAGGGTTTTCTCATGGAGAACCAGGTACAAATTCTTCATCCATCCCCGATAAATCCAAGTCCCTTGGTCGCAGGTAATCCTAGGATGGCAGCCGCCGCCGTTCATGCAATTTTCTTCCTACTGAATCTAGTGTGTTTCATTTGCAGTGCCCAAAGTGCGAGCACCCTACAGGTTTATGCGCCCTCGGCGAGACGCCACACTTGTTCCTTCTCATCCTAACACAGCATTTTGAAACGTGCACTGTATGTTCCTAGAATCCTCTTTTCTATCCGGGAGGGTGGGGGTTTTTTGAACATGCTGTGTTCTCATATTATTTTTCCTGCAGTGTATTATTTGCTCTGCCAGAACACATGTACTCAAGATGCTTGGCCTTGCCATAACTGAATACACTAGTTTAATGGTCACAGTGAAGACAAGCCATGGATATAAGTTCCAAGTTGGGTTCATGAACCAAGAAGATCGCTGCTTTTTTTATGGCCGAACTTGGATAAAGTTTCTCAAGTGTTACGGACTGAAAGTTGGCGCACGAATGTTGATGGAAATAGCAGAACCTGGTCTCATCTTCACTGCGATCTTCCACCCCGACATCATTCCAATTGTTCATCCATGTTAGTTTTGTATCTGGTTCTTGCTTGTTGCCTCGATTACTTCTTAATCCACCTATTATGTCTAAGTAATCACAATTTAACTTTAGAAGTAGCAACGAATCTCTCACAAAGATGCTACTTCTAACTAATATTTTCTTATAATTGGTGGCACGTGTAGGTTTTTTCAGAGTTAAGCAGTCTGCTCGTTTGTTACTTTGTAATAACTCGGCTGTTACTAATGGCACTGAAGTTGACTGGATCGACATCCACAAGTTCCTACACTTTATTGATCGTCTTGAGGTCCTTGTGGGGCATTTCAATGGTGGAAGGCCACGTGGGATATGTGTGCCACCGCTGCACGCGTTGAACAGGTCCAACTGTGTCGAGAAACTTATGGTACGAGTTGTTTTCTGTTATATATGTTGTTCATAAACTATTGCTTATACACAGTTTTACAGCTGTGATCTTCTTGAAACAGGAACTGCCGAGTTCTATTGTTCCTATACAGATGCCTGACCATGGTCGGGTCAGACTTGCGCTTGGTCACAACATGATGTTTATGTTGACCTACTCAATTCCCCTTGGAGGTGAAAAGATACTTATTCATGGGTTGTCTCAAATAATGAAGGCCCGTCCATCTTGGAGAATAGGACAGAAGATTATGTTCATGCTTTTCCATGGCTCTAAAGCGAATATCCTATTTACTGACCACGTTACGAGATGAAGCCGCTTTCAGAAGGTTGTGGATGCGCGGGGTGGCGCATGGGCCTTGTCCTGGGGCTTGGCGGCCTCACCATTGGTTAACTGTAGGCAAAGTAGCACTGTTCGAGGCGTGCTTTGTTCGGTTGAACCTGTATAAGTACTCATACTGCTTTCAGCTTTGGTTGTTAAGTGCCCCTGCTGGTTTCAGTTAAGGTTGTTAAGTACTCCTGCTGCTTTTATGGTCTATCGTGTTTCTTCAGTCCTATCTTCCTCCGGCCGCCAAAACCAAACCAGCGCCGGCGGGGCCGCCTACTTCCGCCTCCCATGGCTGGCTGCGGCTCAGCGCACGCATCGCCGCCCCACCGTCTCCTAAATCGTTAACGCCGACGTCCTTCGCGCGCTTTGGTGCGCTCGCCGCGGTGCCGCCCTCTCGCGTTGTCAACATGGTCAACAAACAACAGGAATCTGCAGAAGTACGTGGAGAGGATGACAGTAGGGGCCCACCACGTCAGCGTATGGAAAAATAAAATGCTTCCTCCTAGTGTTTTCCTGACATCTGGGACCCACGACATTGTGAACGTATATAGTCAATAGACAAGAGAACAGCACAAGATCGGCTGACACCTGGGACGTAGCTACTCGAGCAGTATTTGTCAGGACCGGATTTTTGGGACAATAATTTCCTAGAAAAATGGCCTTTGTGCTCACCAGCCCCAGGATTACTGTTAGCGGATGAGGCACCAACTTGATGCAAGAATTCCATGCAAGGTACAAAAATATGTAGTACAAGACCATTGTGGCCTAGGAGTACAACATTTGGTTTCTAATGGTTGAGGGCGGAAGCGGTTGGGTACATCTGCGTCTATGGGACTCCATTTCCCACAAGAACAGCTGACTAGGATAACTCCTGTCTTCGCAAGGCTGCTATCATCGCTGCGCAAGTACCGGGGCCGTCATCGCGATGCTTATCTCCAAGCAAGGAATCTGGCCAAGACAATAGCCAGGGACAAGCCAGTGAGTACGTTTGAATGTACTTGCAAACATTAAGAACACGGGTACAATATAACAGGAGATAATCATACTCCGAAACATTTATGATGATAAGTCTGCCATGAAGTAAACAAAAATCTGTGGTGCACGTGTGCAGAGAAAATATGGACGTGCAATACGGGAGTAAAAGAAATGCACTGAGCGAGTGTCTAAAATGATTCCTCGAAAGGTTGCAAATAAATAACGATGCCGCAGTAATAATGCTGGTGCCAAACGAGGGTCTGAATGACTCCTCGAGAGGAAAAATGCAAGTATAATAATGCCGGTGCCAAACGAGGGTCTGAATGACTCCTCGAGAGGAAAATGCAAGAGTAACCATGCCGCAGTCGGGCGTCTGAGCGACACCACATAAAGGGCTTATAAAAGATAAATAAGCAACAAGCATGCCGCAGTCGGGCGTCTGAGCGACACCGCAGAAAAGGGCTTATAAAAGAATAATCACTGTGAGTATCCAGGAGGTAGAACCATCCCAGGGATACTTAATAAAATACATAATGTAAATGGTTAGTCCATATTAATAATAAAATTAAACATGATCCTCAGATGTCACAGGTCATAAACACAAATCTAGTCTAGCCGTTTCTCCATCCGAAGACCGTCACTGAGTTCTAGCTAATTCGTTTTCCATCCGAATACCGTTACTATGATCCAGTTAGCCGTGCCTCCATCAGAAAACCATTACTAAGTTCTAGTTAAATCGTCCTCCATCCGAATACCGTTACTAGATTCAACTCAGACTGTGGTCCTTACCTATGAACATGGCTATCCAACAGGATATATCTTCTGCAGAGGGAGTACTATTTTCCCATGAGTAACGGATTTATTTAGTCCATCGGGACTAATTCCGCCTACGGCCTTTTAATTGAGAACACACCTGACCTGCACACACCAGCTTAACTCACCGATGTCTGGAATCACCCACGACACCTGCCAAGCAAAACTCTAAGTGGGGAGGCTACAACCTCGACGTAGCATGGGATCAAATTTCTATTCGCGCGCTCTAAGGGGGTGCCCCCCTCTCGGTCCCAACCGGAAAACACCCATGCCCCCGGACCAAGTGGCATGCCTACCGGAGGCCTCCGGTATCTTCCACTATGGTCTCTCTGTACGGTGTGTGCTTTGGTAAGGGGTTGACAACTTACTGAACCATACCCCGTCTGTGACAGGGACAAGTGGTGGTACCAACAAACAGGGAAGCTACTGATCAAGACTCGACCTATGACCGACTCAGGTGGTCCAAGTATCCTCCAACAATATTACCCTTAGTGGAACGAATCACCACTCATCGAGCCTCACCATGCCATACCGGACATACTCGTCTCGACGAGGGACTAGGGACAAGCTCGTGTCTACCCAAGATCACGACTTTTCCGGCTTCCTTCCGGTATGCATGAGGAGCTTACGAGGACGATCCAAAACACTAGCGTATCCATTGCTGACCACAAAATATCTCCAAAAAGCACTTATGCACGAGACTTTATCGTTACATAAAGGTAACGCACACTCCAAGCCAAATGGTGTTGTAATCGTATTAGAACACCACAACAAAATATTATGCCAGAGTTCAGAAATGCTTGCCTTCAAGAGTATGTAAGGGATGCACTTTTTGGAAGCTTTCTCTTTTCTCCAAAAATCCTATTTTGAGAAATATCCAAACAACACATATTTCAAACACAGTACAAAAAGTTGTCTCAAATATTTTTTAAATAAATCTTAAAATAAACTAGGTGGAATTTGAGAGAGGTAGGAAAAAGAATCAACTCATTTGGAGTTTTATTTTAAAAGTTATAGCCAGTCAAAGTTTGGTCAAATCTCTGTTTTTAAATAAAACCAGAAAAGAAAACGTTTCGGGAGAAATACGCTTTCGCAGCAGAGGAGACGTACTCAGGACTTATGCGCCTTCACTTAAAACAGAGAAGACGGCGCGCGGGTCACTGACAGTGGGTCCAGAGGGCCCACTGGTCAGGTTTGACCGTTCCTCCCTCTCCCTCCTCTCTCTACCCGACGGGAGCAGGACTCCGGCGATCGCCGGCGACGAACGGCGGCTCCTCGAGGGCAACTGAGGGCGGGGATGGACCGGCCAGACCGAGGCGGTCCTCTTGGTGGTCGCTGGGTCGTCGGAGGTGGAAGGAGTCGCTGGTGGCGAGCTCCGCGGCGGAGGGGGCTACGGTGGTGAAGTGGTTTTTGGGCTCCGGTGGTCTCCGATCGAGGTTGGGTAGTTGGGCAGCTCCGCAAGGACCAGGGGAAGCTACTGGTGGCGTTGGTTGGGCGAGAGAGTGGCTGGCTGCGATGTATTGCACCGGAGTTCGGCGGCGGCCGAACTGGCCGGAGACGAGGAAGATGGCCACTACGGGTCGATCCACTGCTTGGGGAGCGCTAGGAGGGAAGTCTGAGGTCGCCTGGGGTCTTGAACGAGCTCGGGGACCCTTTAAATAGGCGCTCGGGGCTGGGCCGCGGCGACTGAGGATAAGATCGCCGGCGACAGCCGTGCTGTAGCTGCAGGGCGACGTGGCGGCGACGAGCGCGTGCCGACGAGCTTCGGGATAAGATCGAGCTATTCACATGGGCAGCTGGCGCGCTGGTGTGGTTTGGGCGGTGCCGAACATGGCAGAGGCCACTGCCGATGCCGGCGTGTCGCCAAGGCGCTCTGCCAGCGGCGTTGCAGGGCGCCAGAGATGGCGTGGAGAGGGGGCGAGCTAGTGCGCGGTTCAGCGGTGGAGCAGGGGCCAGGGACGGGTCGCGTCGAGTGCGACAGTGCGGCGCGGCGGCTCAGTGCGCGCGCGTGCAAAACGTGCGCTCTGGGCGCGCCCAGAGCACGCACGGAACCTGCTCGACGAAATGCCAGGGCGGTCTAGAGCGCGAGGGTGGAGCTGGCAATGAACAGGACAGGGGTAGGGGTGGCTAGGAGCTCAGTGGACATGGTTGCTGGGTCAGTGGAACAAGATCACAGTGCAAACAAAGAACTCATGCCAAAACAGACTGTGCACACCAACTGTTTGACAGAATGCCAAGTGCACTTAGGCAACTCTTGGAGTGGCCAAAATTTCCAGATCAAGGTCTCTTTAGGTGTGGATGATGAAGGCAAGATCATATGGGCAAAACCAGAAACTTGTTAGTGCAAGTTTTGTAAAACTCCAGTTTTGGACAGAAAGAAAAAGGGTTTATTGCATGCACTTCAAGACCTCCAATGAGTCCACTCTTCTGGACTTAAGGGTTTTGAAGGGAGGGCTACAAGTAGGAAAAAGGGTCATGGGCACCAGAGCAAAATAAAATAGAGTTGCAGTTCAAATCACCAAATTGGACCAGAATGCAAAAGAGGGTGATTTACTCAAATTTTTCAAAGAACATCACTGGGTTTTTGCATAGAGTTGAATTGTAGGCATCCACTGACATCTCCAAACACTTGGAAGAATTTTTAAAGAAATAATTAAACAGGTTGTAGTGCAAAAGTGCCTACTGGACCAGATTGGAAAAGTTGGTGTAGAGCTCAAAATCTCCAATGGCCAAAAGGTATTTTTGCATAGAAGTGATGTGGAAACATCACATGACATCCCCAAATTTTGGTGGAAATTTTAAATGCATTTGTCAACTGGTTGCAGTGCAAAACAGGCTCCAAATTCAAAAGAAATCATTTTAAAAGAATAAAGCTCTGAGAAAACAAAACTTGCAATTTAAAATCCACTGATAAAGGATTGTTTTATTATAGAGAGTATTCAAGTCCAACAATACTCTTTGAAGTTTTTTTTCCACTAGAGGCAAAAATCCAAAATCACAAAGGGTAAATCTTGACAAATGGAAAAGTTTTATTTCCTCGCAAAATTTTCAATCAATAAATCAAGGTCAAAATTTTGGGGTGTCACAGTATTTTTTTGTTTGGTATTGTTGAGACGGAGCAGGGTTTGAACTGGGCTGTGGCCCGTCTAGCCCAGGCTTATATTTTATGTTCACCATGTGACCAGCCCAGCTATTTTTTCTTTGTGAAAATGAGCCCAGTTTATTTTTTCTCAAGAATACCCAATCCAGTCCTACTTATTTTTCTACGCCCTGATGGGCTACAACTCTTTCAAGACGCCTGCAAATCTTGAAAGTAATATGAAATGGGTTGTAAATATAAAAACAGATGACAAATTGGCAATTACTTTATAATTTCTGAATTTTTTCACATTTTCAGATTCCTATTTCACTGGGCATTAACCTAATTTAAATATATCTTCAAAGTACTTTAAATCTGGCTCGACATTTCGGTATTAAAAATAGTTTGGAACCCACAGAAATATGCGAAATTGGCCCTGGCCAACCAAAAAAAACGACTGCAATAAATTGCATAAGAAGTTGCCAGAGCTATATATAAATTATTAAAAAAAGAGGGAGTGGTCTGACTTGTGCGCCTGTTTAGTTGACGCGTATGCAAGATTTTTTTAGTTATTATATACATCAACAAACAATTCTAGCAGACGTAACCGTTGGATGTCAATCCAACGGCCGTCGTGTTTGTTCAATCTCTCATCTTCTTGCTCCAGCCGCCAAAGCAGCGCCGGCGGGACCGCCTACTCCCGCCTCCCGTGGCCGGCTGTGCTGCCGCGCAGGCCTCAGCGCCCCCTACTACTCCCACCGCTGGCCAGGCATACCTCTACTCACCCACACCCCCTGTTATTCTGCGGTGATGGCAGCCTCACACCGCAGCCGAACCGGTGAACCCTCGTACTCCTCTCTGCACGGGCTTTCACTGCCGCGTCTTCCCCGGCTCCGCGTCGTCCCCTTCCTAGGCCTCGCCGTCGTCCACCGCCGTGGTGCTCTCGGCGCGGCGTGGTCAATGTGGTCAATGACCAACTTCCATCGGAAGAGTACTGTACGTGGAGAGGCTGACAGCTGGGTCCACGGCAGCCGCAAGGAAGTGCCTCCTTATTACGCGGAAAATAATTATTCCTCCACCTGACAGCAGGGACCCACCGGACGGGCCACCATTATTTCATGAAAAAAAACGTTTCCCCCTGACTGCTGGGACCCACAGGACGGACCACCGTATTTCACGAAAAAACGTTCCCCCCGCTGTCAGCTCGGACCCACCGGAAGTGCCTCCTTATTACGCACAAAAAAATTGAATACCCCCTGCTAGCTGGGACCCACCTTGGTGGGAGGCTGACTTGTGGGCCTACTAAGTTGAGTGGGACGGAGGCCTTTGTCAACTTTAGTCAATATATGAACGATTCTAGCTCCAGTGACCGTACGATGTCCATCCAACGGCCGTAGTGCTTCTTCAACCTCTGGTCTTCTTGCTCCAGCCGCCCAAAGCAGCGCCGGTCGTGCCGCCTGCTCCTGCCGCCCGTGGCCGGCTGTGATGCCGCGGAGGCCTCACCGCCCCCTACTACTCCCACCGCTGGCCAGGCCATCTCTCTACGCACCCACACCCCCTGTTATTCTGCGGCGACGGCAGCCTAACACCGCAGCCGAACGAGTGAACCCTCATACTCCTCTACGCGTGGGCATCCACTGCCGCGTCTTCCCCGGCTCCGCGTCGTCCCCTTCCTAGGCCTCGCCGTCGCCCACCGCCCTGGTGCTCTCGGCGCGGCGTGGTCAACGTGGTCAAGGAATGGCTTCTATCGGACGTGGACTGTACGTGGAGAGGCTGACAGCTGGGTCTACGACGGCAACAAGGAAGTGCCTCCTTATTACGCGCAAAATAATTATTCCTCCACCTGACAGCGGGGACCCACCGGATGGGCCACCGTATTTCGCGAAAAAATGTTTCCCCCTGACTGCTGGGACCCACCAGCTACATCTTCGCACGCAAGGAAGTGCGTCCGAAAAAAAACGATTCGCCCCCTGACTGCTGGGACCCACCAGCTACATCTTCGCACGCAAGGAAGTGCGTCCGAAAAAAAAATGATTCGCCCCCCTGACTGCTGGGACCCACCAGCTACATCTTCGCACACAAGGAAGTGCGTCCGGGCAAAAAAAACAAAACGATTCCCCCCTGACTGCTGGGACCCAGCAGCTACACCTTCGCACGCAAGGAAGTGCGTCCGGGCAAAAAAAACAACACGATTCGCCCTCTGACTGCTGGGAACCACCAGCTACATCTTCGCAGGCAAGGAAGTGCCTGACAGTCGGGACCCACCTGGTCGAAGCGTACGTAGCGTTGTCATTCTGGTCGCGAACGTGTACGCACATATATACTGGTCGATGTAGAGGCTCACACGTGTCGTAGTAGAGGCGCGCGTACGTGTCGTAGTAGAGGCGCGCACGTAGCATGTACACGTACGTACAGCGGCCAGGGTGCAAGAAAGAAAATACGACCACGTTCATACATACGGGCAGGGTCTCGAATGCCTACTCGCGCATACGTACGGCCAGGGCTCGTGTACATGGCTGGGTCGGAACGGAGAAATAGTGTCGTCGTCGTGTTCATGGGGAGGCAATGGAATGCGTTGTGTTCATGGGGAGGCAACGGAATGCGTCGTGTTCATCGGGAGGCAACGGAACGAGTGGTCGTGTTCATCGGGAGGGCTTGGACGGAACAGGCGATGGAAACGAGGCCTGGCGTACCGCAAAACGGAGGAAACGACCTTGTGTTCGACCGGCCACGTTCAAAACGAGATCCTGTTCATCGGGAGGGGTCTGGCGTACCGCAAAACGGCGGAAACGGACCTCCTATGGTCGAAACGGGGGTCCTGTTGATCGGGAGGGGTGTGGCGTACCGCAAAACGAAGGAAACGGACTTGTGTTGGAGCGCTACGGTCGAAACGGGGGTCCTGTTCATCGGGAGGGGTGTGGCGTACCGCAAAACGGGACTCCACGGGATACTGTTCATCTCCACTGTCGACCTCCTCCAGCCTCCACGGGCTACCGTCGACCTCCTCCAGCCTCCACGGGCTCCTGATCATCCAGCCTCCACCGCGCGCTACTCCACCGGCTACTATTCAACCACCCCTCCACAGGCACCCCTAGACCGTCTACTGTTCATCCAACCCTCCACACCACAGGGTCCTGTTCAACCACCCGTCCATGGGCACCCCTCCACCGTCTACTGTTCATCCAGCCCTCCACACCACGGGGTCCTGTTCATCCAGAGGCAACGCCACCGCTCACTGTTCATCCAACCCCCCCCCCCCCCCCCCCCCGCAACGCTCACTGTTCATCCAATCATCGGCTTCAGTTAGCAGCAGTAGCGAAGGAATCGCTCGATCGGGTTCAGTTAACAGCCATCGATCGATCGCTCGGGTTTAGTAACGCGTAGCCTTCAGTGCAATCGCTTGGGTTCAGTTAGAGCCCAACGCCTCGCTCGGGTTCAGTAAGAGCCAACGCCTCGCACACACGCGCGTACGTGTACGAGAGAAACGCGCATCGCTCGGCCCCCGACCTCCCACCGTAACCGGGAACTCCCCGAAATTTTCCTCCCCCTCGCTTCTACAGACGGCCCAAAGAATGTCATGCAGCTGCGTCTCCGGCCCGCCCAGGATGAAAAGCCCATTTTCTGTCATGATTTTTTGTCATAGAAGTAGGAGCCCACCACATCTATGATGATACCGGGTTTTGTCACAATTATCGTCATAGAAGTGTCATATGTATGACAGAAAAAAAATTCGTTTGGCCCAAAATGTCACGGATGTGTCTTTTTTTGTAGTGTACGCGGCACCGCATCGACAATTTACCGCACCAAGCCGAAATAACTATTCGGAATTGGCTCAGTCGGCCACAGCCGGACCACGACGTCCTTCGTGGCAGAACCCGATATCTTGTGGAGTTCGGCCCACTGGGCCATGTGTTCGATCAGCAACAGCGGGCGCTTCGGCATGCCGAATTGTGACCAGAAAAGCTTCTCCGTCGCATACCCTTCTTGCGCTTCATAAAAATGCGCCGCATCGGAGGCGCTCTTCGACAAGTCCAAGAATGCGTCTGGAGAGCTCCACAATTGATTAAGCGGGGAATACATCGGATCACCGAATTTAGTTTGTAATAAGAAAGGCTTACCGGCCGCTATTTCCCCAGCTTGCCGGATCTCTTCTCGAGACGCTCTAGACTCAGATCGTGCTCCTCTTGCCTCTTGTAAGGCCTTGTCAAGATCGGCCGCTTTTGCTTTGTTATCCCTCTCGAGGAATTCGCACCGGACAGTGGCTTCTTTCAGCTCGCGCGCCAGGGTAGACATTTTTTCCTCACATTGGCGCTGAGCAGCCTGTCCGGCTTTTAGCTCATCAGTTGCCTTTTTGGCAGCCACATTACTCATCCGGGATTGCTCCTTGGCTCGGGCAAGTTCAACCCGAAGGGTCTCCACCGCGGCGGCACTATCTGCAGAAATGGATGTCTCAGAATATAATTCTGGCTTCATGCCCATGTTATTATACATACATACACTGACCGCCCTAACACATACCTCGCGCCTCGTCGAGCTGCTTGTTAATAAGCGTGATGTCATCATCGGCCACATCAAGTTTTTGCTTCAGACATACAACCTCTGTAGCGTGGGCAGTCGTCATGGAGGTAACTGCCCGTGTGCAAGTTAATTGGATTATTTCCTGGGCGATTCTTTTTCGATCCTCCGATTGCCTCCCTTTGGACCCCAACCAGAGTCTCAGGGGCTACTACCTATACATAGGTGCATTTTTGCGTATAGAGTGCAATCGAAAATATAACATTGCATACCTCGAAGCCTCTTAGTAGGCTCGTGAAAGCTTCATTCAATCTGCTTTTCACGGACAGAATTTTCTCAACCACTGTAGCCATCAAAGTACGATGTTCCTCTGAGATGGACGAATATTGCAACATGTCCATTAGCGTATCCGGCGCCTCCGAATTCTTGGAAGCAGTTGTGGGAGCATGGACTCCCTTTGGAAGGATATATTTGCTTGACCCCAGAGTTGTCTCAGGCTGTAAGCCGAATAGTCCGGCGCCCTTATCGTTAATCCCCATAGGGACCGCACACCCAGGACCCCGGGCAGCAAAAGTTTCAATTTGGGGCATTGTCTCCATTATCCTCCTTTGATCGGGCGAGATCCTCCGGGACGACACCTCCATATCGTCCGCCCTATTGGGCGAGGAAGCTTGCAGAGGCATCTCGCTTTCCATCATCTCCGGAAGAAGATCCCCCGAAGAGGAGGATTGTTGAGGAAGACTGTGTGCCGGACTGCAAAACCATGTATTCTAGATGTCACCTCGGTAATAGGAAAAGGAACGGGATATGTTTAAAACATCCTTGTTCACTTACGATTCGGCTGAAGGCTTGTCCTTATGGAGGAACTATGCGACAACGTCGCCTTCCGAGCCCGAACCGCCTGACAGGGGCGTCTTACCTCGCTTAGGAGCCTTTACCTCCCAATCTCCGGAGGCGGCCCTTTTCTTACCATGAGGAGCAAGGATGTCAGCTTCTCCTTCTCTTTTGTCTTCGGAAGAGGGAGCCTCAATCTCCCCGGACACAGTATCTGGTGTACCTTCGAGGCTTCCTTTGGCTCCCCCGCTCTCCTTATTGTCCTCTTTCACCAGCGCCTGGTATGGCTCCGGGATCAGCATCCTTGTTAGCACGGGACTAGCTAAGTCTTTAGGGAGGGGGGCCGAACAACTGATTCGCTCCGCCTTCTTTATCCAGCCCTGGAAGGAGGCGGTCTTCTCAGTATCTTATTATGAGATGTTTAACTAAACTGTGTTCGGGAGTCGAATACTTACCGGGGTATCCGGATGGTTGCAGTCAAGGCCGATGTCCTTTGTGGTATCCGGCCATTGCTTTCGTGTCCCGAAAAATAACTTCCACATGCCTCTGTGCGTCGCGCCAAAGAAGTGTTGAAGGGTTCGTGGTCCTCCCGGATTGAACTCCGACATACGGAGTGGTCGTCGCTGGCACGGGAGGACCTAGCGGACTAACATTACTTGAATCACGTCGATGAGTTCGGTGTTCCTCTCAAGGAGACTCCGTATGCGGCTCAGTAGAGTCTGCACTTCATCAATTGATCCCCAGTCCAACCCATTATTTACCCATGATGCAAGCTGAATTGGACGGCCAGATCGGAACGCAGGTGTAGCTGCCCACTTGGTACCACGAGGTTCAGTGATGTAAAACCACTCCCGCTGCCATAAGTCGGAAGATTCGGTGAAGGATCCTTTTAGCCAAGGAGCGTTAATGAGTTTGCTCACTGTAGCACCACCGCACTCCGCTTGTTTCCCATCAACTACCTTCGGCTTCACAGTGTGGGGGAATACGGAGGAAGGCCTCGCACGTGATAATGAATGCCGAGACATGAAGGAAGGAGTCCGGGGTTAGATCATGAAAATCTAGCCCGTAATAGAACATGAGCCCTCGAACAAAGGGGTGTAGAGCGAACCCTAGCCATCGGAAGAAGTGGGAGATGAATACGACCCTCTCGCTGGATCTGGGAGTAGGAATAACCTGCCCTTGAGCAGGAAGCCTGTGAGGGATTTCCGTGGTCAGGTATCTTGCCGCCCGGAGCTTCGCGATATCCTCCTCTGTGACAGAGGATGGCACCCACCGACCTTGAAGGCTTGGACCGGACATGACTGGGCGCTGGAGCTCGAGGTTGGAGAGGCTGAGGAAAGGGTTGGTGTAAAGAAGCAAGACTAGGCTTGGTCCCTTTATAAAGACAATGAATATCGAACGCCTCCTCCTCGGCCTTAAAACCTGCCTATTCTTGAGGAATCGTGCCAACCGGACGGTTGGAATACCCACGCCCGTGTTGATGAGGATCCCGTAATAATGGGACACGATCTCTGCTACGACGAGACGTGCCAATGAAACCGCGTCTCGGAACGTGGGGCGACAGGCCGAAAAACAGTTCGAAATAATGACCGGATGATGACGTGGTGTCACATTACCAAAGGTTGTCAGTGGATTTGACTCGTGGAATATTATACTCTCTGCGGTTGTGAGTGGAATTTGTTTTGCAGAGCCGGACACGTTCGTTGAGTCCGAAGACTGTGTTGGAGTATTCGGAGAAGGAACCCGCCTCGCAATGCCGAATATAATCTGCGCCCCGGACACATCGTCATTGAAGCCTGGTTCAGGGGCTACTAAGGGAGTCCTGGATTAAGGGGTCTTCGGGCGTCCGAACTATAGTACGTGGGCCGGGCTAATGGGCTGTGAAGATACAAGACCGAAGACTCTCTCCCGTGTTCGGATAGGACTCTCCATGGCGTGGAAGGCAAGCATGGAGTCCTGATATGAAGATTCCTTTCTCTGTAACCGACTTTGTACAACCCTAGTCCCCTCCGGTGTCTATATAAACCAGAGGGCTTAGTCCATAGAGGAATCATAATCATAGTCATACAGGCTAGACTTCTAGGGTTTTAGCCATTACGATCTCGTGGTAGATCAACTCTTGTAATACTCATATTCATCAAGATCAATCAAGCAGGAAGTAGGGTATTACCTCCATAGAGAGGACCCGAACCTGGGTAAACATCGTGTCCCCTGTCTCCTGTTACCATCGACCTTAGACGCACAGTTTGGGACCCCCTACCCTAGATCCGCCGGTTTTGACACCGACATGCCCTTTTGGCTAGCCATGTAGATTTCGATGATGCTCACATAGAAGTAAAGAATTGAAACACACTGGCAGCATCATGAATCATATGACAATCACATTTTAGCCTAACACACTTCCTATGGATAGGGATTTTGTGAGCAAACAATTTGTGGGAGCAAGAATCAACTGGCATAGGAAGGCAAAACAAGTGCAACTTCAAAACTTTCAACACATAGAGAGGAAACTTGATATTACTAAGGTATGTAAAAGCATTTGCTCCTATTTCATAATAATTTTAAGTAGCATCATGAATGAATTCAAAAATATAACTATCACATAAAGCATTCGTTTCATGATCCACAAGCATATAAATTTTATTACTCTCCACATATGCAAATTCCTTCTCATTCATAATAGTGGGAGCAACCTCAAAAAAATAGTTATCATGTGACACTTGATTGGCATAATCCAATTGAAAATTAAAATCATGATGACAAGTTTCATGGTTATCATTATTCTTTATGGCATACATGTCATCACAATAATCATCATAGATAGCAACTTTGTTATCATACTCAATTGAAACCTCTTCCAAAATAGTGGATTCATCACTACATAAAGTCACGACCTCTCCAAATCCACTTTCATAATTGTTACAATAAGATTCAACACCCTCCAAAACAGTGGGGTCAATACTACCTAGAGTTGACACTCTTCCAAACCCACTTGCATCATTGTAATCATCATAAATAGGAGGCATGCAATCATCATAATAAATTTTCTCATCAAAACTTAGGGGACTAAAAATATCATCTTCATCAAACATAGCATCCCCAAGCTTATGGCCTTGCATATCATTACCATCATGGATATTCAAAGAATTCATAATAGCAACATTGCAGTCATGCTCATCATTCATGGATTTTATGCGAAACTTTTTATTGAATTCTTCTTTTTATCAATTGAGCATAATTTTCTGACCCATCATTTTCAAGAAAGACATTATAAAAATGAATAATGTGAGCGAACCTATATTCCATTCTTTTGTAGTTTTATTTTACAAACCAAACTAGTGATAAACAAGAAAATAAAAGATTCAATTGCAACATCTAAAGATATACCTTAGAGCACTCACCTCCCCGGCAATGGCGCCAGAAAAGATCTTGATGTCTACTACACAACTTGTTCTTGTTGATGCGTGTTGGGCTTCCAAGCACAGAGTTTTGTAGGACGTTAGCAAATTTCCCTCAAGTGGATGACCTAAGGTTTATCAATCCATGGGTGGCGTAGGATGAAGATGGTCTCTATCAAAGAACCCTGCAACCAAATACAAGAAATCTCTGATGTCCCCAACACACCCAATACAATGGAAAATTGTATAGGTGCACTAGTTCGGCAAAGAGATGGTGGTACAAGTGTAGTATGGATAGTAGATATAGGTTTTTGTAATCTGAAAATATAAAAATAGCAAGGTAGCAAGTGATAAAATGGAGCACAAAAGATATTGCAATGCGTAGAAGCAATATCTAGGGTTCATACTTTCACTAATGCAATCTCTCAACAGTGCTAACATAATTGAATCATATAACAATCCCTCAATGTGCGATAAAGAATCGCAAAAAAGTTCTTATCAAGCGGAGAACATGAGATGAAATTGTTTGTAGGGTACGAAACCACCTCAAAGTTATCCTTTCCGATCAATCTATTGAGCCATTCCTATAAGTGTCACAAACAGCCCTAGAGTTCATACTAAAATAACACCATATGATACACATCAGCCAACCCTAATGTCACCTAGACTCCAATGTCACCACAAGTATCTGTGAGTTGATTATACGATATGCATCAAACAACTTCAGATTCATAATTTCAATCCAACACAAAGAACTTCAAAGAGTGCCCCAAGATTTCTACCGGAGAAAGTAGGACCAAAACGTGCATCAACCCCTATGCATAGATTACCCCAATGTCACCTTGGGAATCCGTGATTTGATTTCCAAAACATACATCAAGTGAATCAATATAATACCCCATGGTCACCACGGGTATTCATATGCAAGACATACATCAAGTGTTCTCAAATCAAACAAAGTATTCAATCCGATAATAGCGAAACCTCGAAGGTAAAAACTCAATTCATCACAACAAGATAGAGAGGGAGAAACACCATATGATTTAACTATATTAACAAAGGCCGCGATACATCAAGATCCTGCCAAATCAGGAACACGAGAGAGAGAGAGAGAGATCAAACTCATAACTCTTGGTTTTTTTTCTTTTTCTACTGGGTTCTGCTTTGCCGACTGATCAGTCGGACGTGTCGCAGCTCCTCACAACCCAGCCGGCAGCCGACGCCCTGGCGCAGGGCCAGGAGTTCCTGCCGGACCGAGCGGTGAGTGACGCGGACGACCCCGACTTGGGGGCGGCCGCCTTGGAGGAAGACGACGCCACAGGTGGCAGTGACGGGGCAGGCGGCTCCGGTGGAGGAGGCGGCGTCGAGACGTGGCCGGATGACGATGAGGAGGAGGCCAAGCCGCGTCGTTCGCCGGTTGCCAACAGGTCCGGGGCGAGCTCTTCAGCGGCGCCGACTGCGCCAGGTGGCGTGCCAAAGTGCCGAGCCGGCTCACAGCTGCAAGGCGGCCAGCTAAAGAAACCCAAGGGCTCGGCCACAGCAACCAGGCGGGAGGAGGCCACTGCGAAGGTGGCCCAGTTCCAGAGGGCCCCGAAGCAACCGCCGACGGTGTCTGCGTAAGAGCTCGTCCTTCCTTGTGTCTTCCTTTGTCTTTTTCGCAAAATTCTTCTGAGTTTGCCTTGTCTTGTTTGAATAGAGCCCCTCTCTCTCTTGACCGGTCGGTCTCCGCCTCCATCATCGGGGGGACGACGGGTTCCACCAACACCCGCCGCATAGACCCGCTCGCCGACCTCCGGGAGGTGACGGAGAAGAATGCATGGGAGGCGCGCAAGGAGAAGGAGAGGGCGGAGCAGGCGAAGGCGGACGCGGCTAAGGCAGCGCAGGAGGAGGCGGACGCGGTGGCCAAGGCCCGTGAGGAGGAAGCGATCAAGGCCCAGGCGGACGCGGCCGCCAAGCCACAAGCGGAGGCAGCCGCACGCGGCCAGGATCCACAGCTCGTCGTCCCGCTGCGCTCCATGCGTCGGCGCCAGGGATCCCGGCACCGATTGGAGCAGCCGGCGATAAGCAGCCGGTCGTAGAGGGAGAGGAGGGCGACGCCGGCATGTCGAGGGCGGAGGCGATCCCGTCCGTGCCGACTGCCGACGTTCAGGCCAGTCGGCCTGAGGCGCCGCAAGCGCCACCGGTCAGGAGCGAGCTGGTGGGGGGCGACTTTGGCGGCCCGTACTCCAGTGCACCGTCGTGTGACGAAGCCGACTTCGGCGCCACGACCGCAGGAGGTTGGGGCCTCAAGCTCGTCGACTCCAGAGGTGGAGGCCACTAGTGCCGTCCCGCGGGAGTGGTCGTCTGGGGGCGGGACGGGAGTCCTGAACAACGCTGCACAAGAAGTCTGGTCCCTGCTTCAAGCTCAAGGTGACGCCCTCCAGAACTACATGCAGACATTCCTGGCGTCGCGAGCCGCCGTCCTGGTATGTTCCTTATAATTTGTTTTCGATCTTTGCAATCTTCTGTGGGGGCGCGCCAGCGCACCCACTGGGTGTAGCACCCGAGTTCCGGGCTGGCTGCTAAGCAGGCGGCTCGGAACTTAAAGGTAAGTTCCGAGTGTTGATTCTTTCTTTTCTTCCATTGTTTCTGTTGCAGGATTACCACAACATCCGTGCGGCCACCTTCAACTCCTAGGTCCAGGAGCTGGCCAAGCGGACCACGGAGCAGACCGACAGTCGGAGTAAGCACTCAGCTCTTCTTTCTCGCGTGGGCGCGCCAGCGCACCCTCTGGGTGTAGCCCCCGAGATTCAGGACGACTGCTGAGCAGTCGGGTCGGATCTTCCGGCGACCACTCTTTTTTCCTTGAATTGTCAATCCTTAGTCTCGCGGGGGCGCGCCAGCGCACCCGCGGGGTGTAGCCCCCGAGATTCGGGCCGACTGCTGAGCAGTCGGGTCGGATCTTCCGGGAACTACCTCTTTCTTTGTTGGTTTGCTGATCTCTTTCCTTTCTTGTCTCCTGCAGGAGCCAATGCCACCTTGCGGCAGCAACTGGGCGAGGCTCAAACCGTGCTGCACGCCAAGGAGGAGGAGCGCCTTAAGGTGGAGCAAGAGCGAGACCGCCTGGCCAAGCAGCTGGCTGACCAGGCGGACAAGCACAAGGCTGAGCTGTAGAAGCTCAAGGATGCGGAAGAGGCCCTTCAGACCGAGTTCGAGACTTAGCAATCGAACTGGGTCGAGAAGGAGAAGGCCTTGTCAGACAACTACAGCGAAATCTAGGACCTGCTCGATGGTGAGTTGTCCTTCTCTTTCTTCTGCCTGCTGACTTGTCATATGAGCCAGCCTCTGGCTTCAGATTTCTTTTTTATTCTTATGCAGAGTATTTCCCTGGTTACTCCGTCGCCGCCAGCCAAGCCGTCAAGGCTTGCCGTGACGAGCGGAGGCTGGATGGTGCAACAATCGCACCCAACGCCCCTAGGACTCTCGCCGAGCAGATGCTTGCCATCCAGGCTCGTCTCCATCCGGTGCATCGGGCCCTCCGTCGTCTTAAGCGTGCCGGAGCCCAGGTGGTTTCCGCCCTATGGCCGGGTACTCCCATTTTGCGCACCGTCACTCGGACCTTCGACTGGTTGGAGGTGGCCATCAATCGCATCGAGGCGTGGAAGGGCCCCTCCGCCTCGGGCGGGTGCACGCCGAGCCTTGGAATTCGTCCAGGGGTGGTACCCTGGGCTGAACTTAGACCAGCTGGCCACCCTTCATGCTGAAGCCGGCGAGGAAGTGGATGTAGTGGCATCCGAGCTCTATCACCGCGCCGCGGCGATCGCCGAGTACACGGACACCAGCGTCTTCCTCCCCGAGCTAGACAAAGCGGGCGTCGAGGTGCCGCCCAACTGGTTCGGGCTGAACCCAGAAGGCGGCGAGGACTCAGTGGAGGAGATCGCCTCCAGTGATGAAGGCGAGGAGGATGAAGATGAGGACGAGGATGGCGAAGACGATGCGCCGGATGATGGAGACGACCGCCGGCCTCAGCCTGACCAGGTTTCGACCAACGGACGACATGCCGGCGAGCCGACTGCTGCTGATGCCGACCAAGATGAGACCAACCAGATGGCCGTTCCACCACCCGGAGCCTCGACCTCCGCCGACCCTTCTGATCCGGCTGCTACTCCTCTGGCCTAGGCGGCCAAGTTATCTTTCTTTCCTGTTTTGTAATCTCTTTGAACAAATTTGTTAGGCTTACGCGGTTCCACCCGCTAGGGGTGTATTCAAACTCTGTTGAATGCCGGCCAAGGGCCTTTTGCTGTGTAAATTTTCTTTGCCGATTTCCGACTTGGCTTGCTCTTATACTCCTTTGGCTTTTTCCTTTGTCGCCTTCCCTTGGGTGCCATCTTGCCAGCCTGACAACCGCTCTTCGGTCTGCGGCTGGTGTCAAGTACTTGGCCGTTTTGGGAAGCCAATTACTTTAGCCGTTGGTAGAGTGCAGCAATTGAAGTTAGAAACCGGCCGGCCGGCTGCTCAGCAATCGGTCGGCGAGGCGAGGGACCGGCTCGGCCTATGAAAATGCTTTAGTCCTTAGCCATTTTTCGGCACCCTTTTCTGCCTTTAACTCTTGCCGGCCGGACAGTCACTCTGCAAGCTGCGGCTTGTGGCAAGAGAGGGCTTAGGTGCCGGCACACTACTTGTCCGACTGCAGGTAGCATTCACATAGTACAAGGCGGCAAGCCTCCGGGCCGACTGGTCGGACCTGGTACCATGCAGAAATAATGAAATAACACATTCATAGGCATATAACTTATCATATAGATAAAAGGGTAGCCCCCGAGTGCTCCTCGAGGGACCCGATGTCTTAGTGCTTAATACAAAAGGTAGCATGGAACATACTGAATCAACTGTAAAATCTTCGGAGGAGATTTGCGTTCTATGGGCACTCTGATTCCTTGCCCGAATCGTATCTCTTGCGTGCTCTGGGCTTCTGCGTGTCGATGAGGTAGTAGGAGTCATTGCCCAATGCCTTGCTGATGATGAAGGGGCCTTCCCAAGGGGCCGAGAGCTTGTGCTGGCTGGCTGTTCGCTGGATCAGCCGGAGCACAAGGTCTCCCTCTTGGAAAAATCTTGGCTTGACCTTCCGACTGTGGTAGCGGCGCAGACTCTGCTGGTAGATGGCGGACCGGCTGAGTGCCAACAGCCGACCCTCTTCCAGCAGATCGACGCCATCTTCTCGCGCTTCTCTCGCCTCCGCCTCCGTGTACATGGTGACACGAGGTGAGTCGAACTTAATGTCAGTTGGGATGACGGCCTCGGCACCGTACACGAGGAAGAATGGAGTGAAGCCGCTTGATTTGTTCGTAGTGGTGCGGAGGCTCCAGAGGACGGCCGGCAGCTTGTCGATCCAGCAGCCGGCTGACCGTTCCAGTGGCTCGACCAGTCGGGGCTTGATGCCGGAGAGGATGAGGCCGTTTGCTTGCTCGACATGGCCGTTTGACTGTGGATGGGAAACGGACGCTAAGTCCAGTCGGATGCCCTGCATCGCGCAGAAATGGGCCAAGGCTCCCTTGGCAAAGTTCGTGCCATTGTCGGTGATGATACTGTGTGGTACACCGTACCAGGTGGTGATGTCTGCAATGAAGGTCACAGCAGTCGGACCATTCAACTTCTTGATTGGCTCAATCCACTTGGTGAACTTGTCCACGACGATAAGCAGATGGGTCATGCCGCCGTGTGCTGTCTTGAATGACCCCACCATGTCCAGCCCCCACACGGCAAAGGGCCAAGTGAGGGGATGGTCTTGAGTGCAGACGCCAGCAAATGTTGCTTGGAACTGAACTTCTGGCATCCTTTGCAATGCTTGACCAACTCCTTGGCATCTTCCAAAGCAGTCGGCCAAAAGAAACCATGGCGGAAGGCTTTGGCAATAAGGGATCTGGAGGCCGCGTAGTGGCCGCACTCGCCTTGGTGGTTATCTTTGAGGATTGCTTGGCCTTTCTCCGATTCTACGCAGTGCTGGAAGACTCCAGTCACACTGCGCCTGACAAGCTCTCTGTTTACTATCGTGTATGCCCCTGCTCGGCGCTGCACTTGCCGGGCCGAGATCTCATCGGTCGGCAACTCTCTGTTTACCAGAAACTTGAGGATGGGCAATGCCCATGAAGGTGCTTGAATTTCTTCTACTGCCACTACGGCCACTTGTACGAGGGCGGTCGGGTTGGGAGGCGGCGGGTTGGAATCGATTGCCACTTGCTGCGTTGCTAAAGTCCCCGGGCCGATGCTGCAGCCCCCGGGCCAGGTTGTGAAGTCCCCGGGCCGGGTGCGGCTGCTGCAGTCCCCGAGCCGCTTGGTGAAGTCCTCAGGCCAACTGCTGCAGCCCCCGGGCCGGGTTGTGAAGTCCCCGGGCCGGGTGCGACTGCCACAGTCCCCACGCCACCTGCTGAAGTCCCCTGGCCGGCTGCTACAGCCCCTGAGTCAGATCTGACTGCTTCGGGAGGAGCCGTCAGGAAGACGGACTCAGATTCTGGAGAAGGCTTGATTGACGGCTTGCGGAGGCACTGAAGGGAGACGCCGGCTGGTATTGCTTGACCGGTGGAACCGATCCGTGCCAGGGTATCAGATGGCTCGTTTTCATTCCGTGGCACGTGAAGGAACTCGCACCCTTCAAAATATCCGCTGAGTTGCTGAACGAGGAAACGGTAGCTCGCCATATTCGCATCCTTGGTGTCCCAACCACCAGAAGACTGTTGGACCACCAAGTCGGAGTAGCCGTAGCACAGCATCCAGCGGATGCCGATCTGTTTGGCTAACCGGAGGCTGTGTATTAGTGCTTCGTACTCGGCGACATTGTTGGAGGCGGCGAAATGGATTTGCAATGTGTATCTGAGCTTGTCTCCTTTGGGAGAGGTGAGAACAATGTTGGATCCCAAGCTGGTGTGCATCTTTGAGCCATCAAAGTGCATTCGCCAATGAGTGGAGTCCGGAGCTGGCGGCAGGAACTGGGACTCGGCCCAGTCGACAAGGAAGTCGGCCAGTGCTTGGGACTTGATGGCGGTGCGTGGCTGGTAGAAGATGGTGTGGGGGGCCAACTCGATGGCCCATTCGGCCACTCGGTCAGATGCATCTCTGTTGCCAATGATCTCGGCAAGTGGGCCAGTGCAGACAACCATGATTGGGTGCTCTTGAAAGTATGGCTTCAACTTCTTGGCGGCAAAGTGCACGCCGTAGCACATCTTCTGGTAGTGAGGGTAGTTCTGCTTTGAGGTTGACAGCACCTCGCTCAAATAGTACACAGGCCTCTGGACCGGCTGTGCTCTGTCGTCTTCCGGGCGCTCTACCACCATGACTGTGCTGACCACCCGGCTGGTGGCGGCGAAGTAGAGGTACATGGGCTCTTTAGTAGTCGGAGCCGCCAGGACAGGGCGTGGTCAACATCATCTTCAACTGGAGAAAAGCTTCATCTGCCTTGTCATTCCACTCGAAATGAGTGGTCTTCTTCATGAGCTGGTACAGGGGAAGGGCCTTCTCTCCCAGCCGACTGATGAAGCGGCTGATGGATGCCAAACAGCCGGTGAATTTTTGGACGTCTCTCGGTTGGGTGGGTCTCTCTATCCTCTCGATGGCCTTAATCTTCACAGGGTTGAACTCCATGCCGCGCTTTGAGACCAGGAAGCCAAGGAGCTGGCCGGCTGGTACTCCAAAGACGCATTTTTCTGGGTTGAGCTTGATTTGAAACCGGCACACATTCTCAAAGGTTTCCTTGAGATCTTCCAAGAGGGTACCGCGCTTCTCCGTCTTCACCATGATATCGTCTACATAGACATGGGCATTTCTGCCGAGTTGCTTGAGGAGGCACTTCTGCATGCAACGCTGAAACGTGGCACCGACATTTCTCAGGCCGAATGTCATGGTCAGGTAGCTGAAGGCTCCGAATGGTGTGATGAAGGCGGTCTTTAGGCAGTCTGCCAGGTTCAACTTGATCTGGTGGTAACCTGAGTAGGCATCCAAGAAACTCAACAGCTCGCATCCGGTTGTGGAGTCTATCACTTGGTCAATCCGGGGTAATGCAAACGGATCCTTGGGGCAGGCTTTGTTGAGACTGGTGTAATCAATGCACATGTGCCACTTGTTATTCTTCTTCAGTACAAGGACTGGCTTGGCTAGCCACTCTGGAAAAAACACTTCCATAATGAAGCCGGCTGCTAGGAGCCGGGCTATCTCTTCACCAACAATTCTTCTTTTTTCTTCCGATAGTCGGCGGAGGGGTTGTCTGACTGGTTAGGCATCTGCTCTGACATGTAGTTTGTGCTCAGCGAAATCCGTCGGGACACCCGGCATGTCTTTGGGAGACCATGCAAAGATATCCCGATTCTCAAGGAGGAAATCGATGAGCTCGCTTTCCTATTTGCTATCTAGGTTAGCACCTATGACAGCATGCCTCTCTGGGTGCTCAGGGTCCAAGGGAATCTTCTTTGTTTCTTTGGCCGACTGGAAAGAGCCCTGGGTTTCTGACTCTTTGGGTTCTTGTGACAGGTCCGGCTGCTTGCTGGCCATGGCCACCACCCGGTCTAGGAGCTTCTTTTTCGCGGCGATTACCAAGGACTCGGCCAGCCGGCTGCTGGCTGCAGCATAGTCGGCCGACTTCTTGTAGTCTCCGGCTATAGTGATAATGCCCTTGGTTCCTGGCATCTTCATCTTGAGGTATGCAGAATGTGGTACTGCCATGAACTTGCCCAGAGCAGGTCGGCCAAGCAGTGCATGGTAAGGGCTCTCCAGGTCCACCACCTCAAACCAAATGGCTTCATGGCGAAAATGATTCTTGTCTCTGAAGAGGACATCTATCTGGATCTTGCCGATTGGTGAGCAGGAAAGGCCGGGCACAATGCCGTGGAAGACAGTTCGGTTGGGCTGGAGCTGCTTCACTTTGATGCTCAATTTCTCCATGGTATCGTGGTAAAGGATGTTGATGATGCTGCCGCCATCTATCAGGACTCAAGAGAAACAAGCAGCTCGCCTCTCTGATGCAAAGGTGGCATCTAATACCAAGGCATAAGAACCCGGGGAAGGCATCACTTCCGGGTGGTTAGCTTGGCTCCAACTGATGGGCTTCTCGGACCGGTGCATGTATTCTGGGACTTTAGAGGAGACAACGTTGACCTCTTGATGTTGCTGACGCCAACTGTGCTTATCGCCGGCCTGGCTGGTGAAGACAACGTAGGCTCCATGCTCTTCAGAAAATTCGTCTTGGATGGCGCCGACTGCTGAGGAGGCGGAGGCGGCTGGCCAGAAGGCGGAGGAGGCAGTAGTCCCTCGCCCTTGGAGATTCGGGTGAGCCAGTGACACTTTCGGGTGGTGTGATTGGACGGCTTCGCGCCACTGTGGAACTTGCAGGGGGCATCGAGGGTTTGCTCATAGGAGAAGGCGGGCAACCAAGTCAGCTTGCCGCCCTTCTGACTCTTGGGTAAAGGTTGCCCCTCCGGCTGCCGGTCTTCAACTGTTGCCACTTGCCGGCTGGTGGAAGCCAGCATCGGGGCTTTGCGCTTCGCTGCTGCTGGCGCCGACTGGAGTCACCAGCGGACGTTCAAGGGGCTGGAGGGAGCACCTTCCTAGAGGTGTCTACCCGGAGCTCCAACTTCATGGAGGAGTCGGCAGTGGCGTACTTGTCTGCTATGATCAGCAGCTCGTCGAGTGTAGCCGGCTCGTCGCAGAGGAGTCGATGCTTGAGGTGGGTGCCTTCTCGGCACCCGGCGGTGAAGTACTCTATGGCCTGCACCTCGTGCATGAAGGAAATATGCCCTAGAGGCAATAATAAAGTTATTATTTATTTCCTTATTTCATGATAAATGTTTATTATTCATGCTAGAATTGTATTAATCGGAAACATAATACATGTGTGAATACATAGACAAACAGAGTGCCACTAGTATGCTTCTACTTGACTAGCTCGTTGATCAAAGATGGTTATGTTTCCTAACCATCGACATGAGTTGTTATTTGATAAACGGCATCACATCATTAGAGAATGATGTGATTGACATGACCCATTCCGTTAGCTTAGCACTTGATCGTTTAGTATGTTGCTATTGCTTTCTTCATGACTTATACATGTTCCTATGACTATGAGATTATGCAACTCCCGAATACCGGAGGAACACTTTGTGTCCTACCAAACGTCACAACGTAACCGGGTGATTATAAAGGTGCTCTACAGGTGTCTCCAAAGGTACTTGTTGAGTTGGCATAGATCGAGATTAGGATTTGTCACTCCGATTGTCGGAGAGGTATCTCTGGGCCCTCTCGGTAATGCACATCATAATAAGCCATGCAAGCAATGCAACTAATGAGTTAGTTGCGGGATGATGTATTATGGAACGAGTAAAGAGACTTGCCGGTAACCACATTGAACTAGGTATTGAGATACCGACGATCGAATCTCCGGCAAGTAACGTACCGATGACAAAGGGAACAATGTATGTTGTTATGCAGTTTGACCGATAAAGATCTTCATAGAATATGTGGGAGCCAATATGAGCATCCAGGTTCCGCTATTGGTTATTGACCGGAGACGTGTCTCGGTCATGTCTACATAGTTCTCGAACCCGTAGGGTCAGCACGCTTAAAGTTCGGTGACGATCGGTATTATGAGTTTTTGTGTTTTGATGTACCGAAGGTAGTTCAGAGTCCCGGATATGATCACGGACATGACGAGGAGTCTCGAAATGGTTGAGACGTAAAGATTGATATATTGGACGACTATGTTCGGACACCACAAGTGTTTCGGGAGGTTTCAGACATATACCGGAGTACCGGGGGTTTACCGGAACCCCCTGGGGAGTATATTGGGCCTAATGGGCCCTAGTGGGAGAAGAGGAGGGGCGGCCAGGGCAGCCGCGCGCCCCTCCCCCTCTAGTCTGAATTGGACAAGGAGGGGGCGGTGGCCCCCTTTCCTTCTCTCCTCTCCTTTCCTTCTCCTCTCCTACTCCTACTTGGAAGGAGGGAGTCCTAAGTAGGACTCCTCATGGGGCGCGCCATAGGAGGCCGGCCCCCTCCCCCTCCTCCACTCCTTTATATACGGGGAGGGGGCACCCCTTGGAGACACAACAATTGATCATTGATCTCTTAGCCGTGTGCGGTGCCCCCCTCCACCATAATCCACCTCGGTAATATCGTAGCGGTGCTTAGGCGAAGCCCTGCGTCGGTAGCATCATCATCACCGTCATCACGCTGTCGTGCTGACGAAACTCTCCGGTGAAGCTCTACTAGATCGTGAGTTCGCAGGATGTCTCCGAGCTGAACGTGTGCAGAACACGGAGGTGTCGTACGTTCGGTACTAATATAAGGATCGGCCGATCGTGAAGACGTACGACTACATCAACCGCGTTGTCATAACGCTTCTGCTTTTGGTCTACGAGGGTACGTGGACACACTCTCCCCTCTCGTTGCTATGCATCACCATGATCTTGCATGTGCGTAAGATTTTTTTTGAAATTACTAAGTTACCCAAAAGTGGCATCCGAGCCAGGTTTATGCGTAGATGTCATATGCAGGAGTAGAACACAAGTGAGTTGTGGGCGATACAAGTCATACTGCTTACCAGCATGTCATACTTTGGTTCGGCAGTATTGTTGGATGAAGCGGCCCGGACCGACATTACGCGTACGCTTACGCGAGACTGGTTCTACCGACGTGCTTTGCACATAGGTGGCTGGCGGGTGTCAGTTTCTCCAACTTTAGTTGAATCGAATGTGACTACGCCCGATCCTTGAGAAGGTTAAAACAACACTAACTTGACGAAATATCGTTGTGGTTTTGATGTGTAGGTAAGAACGGTTCTTGATCAGCCCGTAGCAGCCACGTAAAACTTGCAACAACAAAGTAGAGGACGTCTAACTTGTTTTGCAGGGCATGTTGTGATGTGATATGGTCAAGACATGATGCTATATTTTATTGTATGAGATGATCATATTTTGTAACAGAGTTATCGGCAACTGGCAGGAGCCATATGGTTGTCGCTTTGTTGTATGCAATGCAATCGCCCTGTAATTGCTTTACTTTATCACTAAGCGGTAGCGATAGTCATAGAAGCAATAGTTGGCGAGATGACAACGATGCTACGATGGAGATCAAGGTGTCGTGCCGGTGATGATGGTGATCATGACGGTGCTTTGGAGATGGAGATCACAAGCACAAGATGATGATGGCCATATCATATCACTTATATTGATTGCATGTGATGTTTATCCTTTATGCATCTTATTCTGCTTGATTGATGGTAGCATTATAAGATGATCTCTCACTAAATTTAAAGGTACAAGTGTTCTCCCTAAGTATGGACCGTTGCCAAAGTTCGTCGTGCCAAGACACCACGTGCTGATCGGGTGTGATAAGCTCTACGTTCACATACAACAGGTGCAAGCCAGTTTTGGACACGCAGAAATACTCGGGTTAAACTTGACGAGCCTAGCATATGCAGATATGGCCTCGGAACACTAAGACTGAAAGGTCGAGCATGAATCATATAGTAGATATGATCAACATAGTGATTTTCACCATTGAAAACTACTCCATTTCACATGATGATCGGTCATGGTTTAGTTGATTTGGATCACGTGGTCACTTAGATGATTAGAGGTATGTCTATCTAAGTAGGAGTTCTAAAATATGATTAATTGAACTTGAATTTATCATGAACTTAGTACCTGATAGTATTTTGCTTGTCTATGTTGTTGTAGATAGATGGCCCGTGTTGTTGTTCTGTTGAATTTTAATGCGTTCCATGAGAAAGCAAAGTTGAAAGATGATGGTAGCAATTATACGGACTGGGTCCGTAACTTGAGGATTATCCTCATTGCTGCACAGAAGAATTACGTCCTGCAAGCACCGCTAGGTGCCAAACCTGCTGCAGGAGCTGAACCAGATGTTATGAACGTCTGGCAAAGCAAAGCTGATGACTACTCGATAGTTTAGTGTGCCATGCTTTACGGCCTAGAACCGGGACTTCAACGAGGTTTTGAACGTCATGGAGCATATGAGATGTTCCAGGAGTTGAAGTTAATATTTCAAGCAAATGCCCGGATGGAGAGATATGAAGTCTCCAATAAGTTCTACAGCTGTAAGATGGAGGAGAATAGTTCTGTTAGTGAACATATACTCCGAATGTCTAGGTATAACAATCACTTGATTCAACTAGGAGTTAATCTTCCGAATGATAGTGTCATTGACAGAATTCTTCAATCACTGCCACCAAGCTACAAGAGCTTTGTGATGAACTATAATATGCAAGGGATGGATAAGACAATTCCCGAGCTCTTCGCAATGCTAAAGGCTGCGGAGGTAGAAATCGAAAAGGAGCATCAAGTGTTGATGGTCAACAAGACCACCCGTTTCAAGAAAAAGGGTGTCGGAGTAAATGGCCACGGGTATCCTAACCGACTACCCCTGGTTCTTCTGAAAAATTATCATGCCTTTGGGCCTCCGAGCACTCCGAGCATTGGGGCGCCTTCCCTGGCCGGCTACCTCTGAAGCCGACTCCCGGAAGGCGACCCAGCCTCAGCAACCTCTCCCCTGGGACGACTACGGGGTGGTCGACTCCAGGAAGCCGGCTAAGAAGAGCGCCGACTCCAAGAAGCCGGCAAAGACTGCAACCACCAAAGCTACACCCACATAACGGTGACAAGACGGGGTGTGGCCACAGTGCGGCCCACTACCCCCGAAGCCCGTGGCGGGCATGGCTACAGGAGGCCGTACGGGCCGGCCGTCTCCCGTTCGGCTCGGCACTGTAGCCATGCTAGCCTCAACGTCATCCACGACATACTCCCGTACGGCCCACGGGCGGCGGGCCCCTTCAGCCAGAGAGAGGCGTGAGGGCGGCCCGGCCTCCCCCAGTCGGCCAAGGGCGTAGCCGGCCCCCAGAAGCCGGCTACCCCCTCCCTCGAAGCATGTGCCGCATTAAGGAGAGAAGACGAGGTGAGGCTACAGTGAGAGCCCCCGAGGCGGCCCACTGTAGCCACGCTTACCTCAACGAAGCCCTCATCATCAAAGGCGAGGCTACAGTAAGCAGCCGCCGACAAGACCCTAGGCGGTGGGGCCGGCCTGTCAACCAAGAAGCCGGCAGCCGGCGGGACCCACCTGTCGGCGGGACCCAACAGCCGGCGGAGAAGCCGGCGAGCGTAGACACTGACGGCTGGGACCAGTGCCCAGCCGGATTACCATTGTACCCCCGGGGGGTAGGCCTATATAAACCCCCCGGAGCACCCATGCAAAGGGTTGGCTTCTAAGCATAGCACACACACCATAGATAGAGAGAAGTAAGAGCTAGCCTTGTTCTTCTTCTCCCTTGAACCCAACAGCTCTAGGAGCGATTGTAGCTACCTTTACCAATCTAGTGATCATGCGGAGACCCCGCAGAGCAGGACTAGGGGTGTTATCTCCTCGGAGAGCCCCGAACCTGGGTAAGATCCGCCGGCGTGCATGTCTACGCCTCATCCCGTTTCCAGGCACCGGCGACGTCTTATTTGTTGGGAATCGTAGCATAATTTTAAAATTTTCCTACGCTCACCAAGATGCATCTATGGAGTATACTAGCAACGAGGGGAAACGAGTGCATCTACATACCCTTGTAGCTCGCGAGCGGAAGCGTTCCAATGAACGTGGATGAAGGAGTCGTACTCGCCGTGATCCAAATCACCGATGACCGGGTGCCGAACGGACGGCACCTCCACGTTCAACACACGTACGGTGCAGTGACGTATCCTCCTTCTTGATCCAGCAAGGGAGAAGGAGAGGTTGATGGAGATCCAGCAGCACGACGGCGTGGTGGTGGATGTAGCGGGTCTCGGCAGGGCTTCGCCGAGCTTCTGCGAGACGGAGAGGTGTAGCAGGGGAGGAGGGAGGCGCCCAAAGGTGTAGGTTTGCTGCCCTCCCCCCTTTATATAGGCCCCCTGGGGGGGGCGCCGGCCCTGGAGATGGGATCTCAAGGGGGCGGCGGCCAAAGGGGGGAAGGGGGTGCCTTGCCCCCCAAGGCAAGTGGGAAGCCCCCCCCCCACCCTAGGGTTCCCAACCCTAGGCGCATGGGGGGAGGCCCATGGGGGGGCGCCCAGCCCACTAGGGGCTGGTTCCCTTCCCACTTCAGCCCATGGGGCCCTCCGGGATAGGTGGCCCCACCCGGTGGACCCCCGGGACCCTTCCGGTGGTCCCGGTACAATACCGGTAACCCCCGAAACTTTCCCGGTGGCCGAAACTTGACTTCCTATATATAATTCTTCACCTCCGAACCATTCCGGAACCTCTCGTGACGTCCGGGATCTCATCCGGGACTCCGAACATCTTTCGGGTTTCCGCATACACGTATCTCTACAACCCTAGCGTCACCGAACCTTAAGTGTGTAGACCCTACGGGTTCGGGAGACATGCAGACATGACCGAGACGCCTCTCCGGTCAATAAACAACAGCGGGATCTGGATACCCATGTTGGCTCCCACATGTTCCACGATGATCTCATCGGATGAACCACGGTGTCGAGGATTCAATCAATCCCGTATGCAATTCCCTTTGTCAATCGGTATGTTACTTGCCCGAGATTCGATCGTCGGTATCCCAATACCTTGTTCAATCTCGTTACCGGCAAGTCTCTTTACTCGTACCGCAATCCATGATCCCGTGACTAACGCCTTAGTCACATTGAGCTCATTATGATGATGCATTACCGAGTGGGCCCAGAGATACCTCTCCGTCATACGGAGTGACAAATCCCAGTCTCGATCCGTGCCAACCCAACAGACACTTTCGGAGATACCCGTAGTGCACCTTTATAGTCACCCAGTTACGTTGTGACGTTTGGCACACCCAAAGCACTCCTACGGTATCTGGGAGTTGCACGATCTCATGGTCTAAGGAAAAGATACTTGACATTGGAAAAGCTCTAGCAAACGAAACTACACGATCTTTTATGCTATGCTTAGGATTGGGTCTTGTCCATCACATCATTCTCCTAATGATGTGATCCCGTTATCAATGACATCCACTGTCCATAGTCAGGAAACCATGACTATCTGTTGATCAACGAGCTAGTCTACTAGAGGCTTACTAGGGACACGTTGTGGTCTATGTGTTCACACATGTATTACGATTTCCGGACAATACAATTATAGCACGAACAATAGACAATTACCATGAACAAAGAAATATAATAATAACCATTTATTATTGCCTCTGGGGCATATTTCCAACAGTCTCCCACTTGCACTAGAGTCAATAATCTAGTTACATTGTGATGAATCGAACACCCATTGCGTCCTGGTGTTGATCATGTTTTGCTCTAGGGAGAGGTTTAGTCAACGGATCTGCTACATTCAGGTCCGTATGTACTTTACAAATATCTATGTCTCCATTTTGAACACTTTCACGAATGGAGTTGAAGCGACGCTTGATATGCCTGGTCTTCCTATGAAACCTGGGCTCCTTCGCAAGTGCAATAGCTCCAGTGTTGTCATAGAAGAGAGTCATCGGGCCTGACGCATTGGGAATCACCCCTAGGTCGGTAATGAACTCCTTCATCCAGACTGCTTCCTGTGCTGCCTCCGAGGCTGCCATGTACTCCGCTTCACATGTAGATCCCGCCACGACGCTTTACTTGCAACTACACCAGCTTACTGCTCCTCCATTCAAAATATACATGTATCCGGTCTGTGACTTCGAGTCATCCAGATCTGTGTCGAAGCTAGCGTCGACGTAACCCTTTACGACGAGCTCTTCGTCACCTCCATAAACGAGAAACATATCCTTAGTCCTTTTCAGGTACTTTAGGATATTCTTGACCGCTGTCCAGTGTTCCATGCCGGGATTACTTTGGTACCTTCCTACCAAACTTACGGCAAGGTTTACATCAGGTCTGGTACACAGCATGGCATACATAATAGACCCTATGGCCGAGGCATAGGGGATGACACTCATCTTTTCTCTATCTCCTGCCGTGGTCGGGCATTGAGCCGTGCTCAATTGCACACCTTGCAATACAGGCAAGAACCCCTTCTTGGACTGATCCATATTGAACTTCTTCAATATCTTGTCAAGGTATGTACTCTGTGAAAGACCAATGAGGCGTCTTGATCTATCTCTATAGATCTTGATGCCTAATATATAAGCAGCTTCTTCAAGGTCCTTCATTGAAAAACACTTATTCAAATAGGCCTTTATACTTTCCAAGAATTCTATATCATTTCCCATCAATAATATGTCATCCACATATAATATGAGAAATGCTACAGAGCTCCCACTCACTTTCTTGTAAACACAGGCTTCTCCATAAGTCTGTGTAAACCCAAACGCTTTGATCATCTCATGAAAGCGAATGTTCCAACTCCGAGATGCTTGCACCAGCCCATAGATTGAGCGCTCGAGCTTGCATACTTTGTTAGCATTCTTAGGATCTACAAAACCTTCCGGCTGCATCATATACAACTCTTCCTTAAGGAAGCCATTAAGGAATGCCATTTTGACGTCCATCTGCCATATCTCATAATCATAGTATGCGGCAATTGCTAACATGATTCGGACGGACTTCAGCTTCGCTACGGGTGAGAAAGTCTCATCGTAGTCAACCCCTTGAACTTGTCGATAACCCTTAGCGACAAGTCGAGCTTTGTAGATGGTCACATTACCATCTGCGTCCGTCTTCTTCTTAAAGATCCATTTGTTTTCTATGGCTCGCCGCTCATCGGGCAAGTCAGTCAAAGTCCATACTTTGTTTTCATACATGGATTCTATCTCGGATTTCATGGCTTCTAGCCATTTGTCGAAATCCGGGCCCGCCATCGCTTCTTCATAGTTTGAAGGTTCACCGTTGTCTAACAACATGATTTCCAGGACAGGGTTGCCGTACCACTCTGGTGCGGAACGTGTCCTTGTGGACCTACGAAGTTCAGCAGCAACTTGATCTGAAGCTTCATGATCATCATCATTAACTTCCTCCCCAGTCGGTGTAGGCACCACAGGAACATCTTCCCGCGTTGCGCTACTTTCCGGTTCAGAAGGGGTGACTATCACCTCATCAAGTTCCACTTTCCTCCCACTCAATTCTTTCGAGAGAAACTCCTTCTCCAGAAAGGACCCGTTTTTGGCAACGAAGATCTTGCCTTCGGATCTGAGGTAGAAGGTATACCCAATAGTTTCCTTGGGGTATCCTATGAAGACGCATTTTTCCGACTTGGGTTCGAGCTTTTCAGGTTGAAGTTTCTTGACATAAGCATCGCATCCCCAAACTTTTAGAAACGACAGCTTAAGTTTCTTCCCAAACCATAATTCATACGGTGTCGTCTCAACGGATTTCGACGGAGCCCTATTTAAAGTGAATGCGGCAGTCTCTAAAGCATAGCCCCAAAATGAGAGCGGTAAATCGGTAAGAGACATCATAGATCGCACCATATCCAATAGAGTGCGATTACGACGTTCGGACACACCGTTTCTCTGAGGTGTTCCAGGAGGCGTGAGTTGTGAAACTATTCCACATTTCCTTAAGTGTGCACCAAACTCGTGACTTAAATATTCTCCACCATGATCTGATCGTAAGAATTTTATTCTCCTGTCACGTTGATTCTCAACCTCACTCTGAAATTGCTTGAACTTTTCAAAGGTTTCAGACTTGTGTTTCATTAGGTAGACATACCCATATCTACTTAAGTCATCAGTAAGAGTGAGAACATAACGATATCCTCCGCGAGCCTCAACACTCATTGGACCGCACACATCGGTATGTATGATTTCCGATAAGTTGGTTGCTCGCTCCATTGTTCCGGAGAACGGAGTCTTGGTCATCTTACCCATGAGGCATGGTTCGCACATGTCAAATGATTCGTAATCAAGAGACTCCAAAAGTCCATCTGCATGGAGCTTCTTCATGCGCTTGACACCAATGTGACCAAGGCGGCAGTGCCACAAGTATGTGGGACTATCGTTATCAACTTTACATCTTTTGGTATTCACACTATGAACATGTGTAACATCACGTTCGAGATTCATCAAAAATAAACCATTGACCAGCGGGGCATGACCATAAAACATATCTCTCAAATAAATAGAACAACCATTATTCTCGGATTTAAATGAGTAGCCATCTCGAATTAAACGAGATCCAGATACAATGTTCATGCTCAAAGCACTAAATAACAATTATTGAGGTTTAAAACTAATCCCGTGGGTAGATGCAGAGGTAGCGTGCCGACGGCGATCACATCGACCTTGGAACCATTCTCGACGCGCATCGTCACCTCGTCCTTTGCCAGTCTCCGTCTATTCTGTAGTTCCTGTTTGGAGTTACAAATATGTGCAACCGCACCGGTATCAAATACCCAGGAGCTACTACAAGTACTAGTAAGGTACACATCAATTACATGTATATCACATATACCTTTGGTGTTGCCGGCCTTCTTCTTGTCCACTAAGTATTTGGGGCAGTTCCGCTTCCAGTGACCACTTCCCTTGCAATAAAAGCACTCAGTCTCGGGCTTGGGTCCATTCCTTGGCTTCTTCCCAGTAACTGGCTTACCGGGCGCGGCAACTCCCTTGCCGTCCTTCTTGAAATTCTTCTTACCCTTGCCCTTCTTGAACTTAGTGGTTTTATTCACCATCAACACTTGATGTTCTTTTCTGATCTCCCCTTCCGCTGATTTCAGCATTGAATATACCTCAGGAATGGTCTTTTCCATCCCCTGCATATTGTAGTTCATCACAAAGCTCTTGTAGCTTGGTGGAAGCGACTGGAGGATTCTGTCAATGACCGCGTCATCCGGGAGATTAACTCCTAGCTGAGACAAGCGGTTGTGCAACCCAGACATTCTGAGTATGTGCTCACTAACAGAACTGTTCTCCTCCATTTTACAGCTGAAGAACTTGTCGGAGACATCATATCTCTCGACCCGGGCATGAGCTTGGAAAACTAATTTTAGCTCCTCGAACATCTCATATGCTCCATGTTTCTCAAAACGCTTTTGGAGACCCAGTTCTAAGCTGTAAAGCATGCCGCACTGAACGAGAGAATAATCATCAGCACGCTGCTGCCAAGCGTTCATAACGTCTTGGTTCTCTGGGATTGGTGCATCACCTAGCGGTGCTTCTAAGACATAATCTTTCTTGGCTACTATGAGGATGATCCTCAGGTTCCGGACCAAGTCCGTATAGTTGCTGCCATCATCTTTCAGCTTGGTTTTCTCTAGGAACGCGTTGAAATTGAGGACAACGTTGGCCATTAGATCTACAAGACATAGTGTAAAGATTTTAGACTAAGTTCATGATAATTAAGTTCATCTAATCAAATTATTTAATGAACTCCCACTCAGATAGACATCCCTCTAATCATCTAAGTGAAACATGATCCGAGTTAACTAGGCCGTGTCCGATCATCACGTGAGACGGACTAGTCAAGATCGGTGAACATCTCCATGTTGATCGTATCTTCTATACGACTCATGCTCGACCTTTCGGTCCTCCGTGTTCCGAGGCCATGTCTGTACATGCTAGGCTCGTCAAGTCAACCTAAGTGTATTGCGTGTGTTCCGAGGCCATGTCTGTACATGCTAGGCTCGTCAACACCCGTTGTATTCGAACGTTAGAATCTATCACACCCGATCATCACGTGGTGCTTCGAAACAACGAACCTTCGCAACGGTGCACAGTTAGGGTGAACACTTTCTTGAAATTATTATAAGGGATCATCTTACTTACTACCGTCGTTCTAAGCAAATAAGATGCAAAAACATGATAAACATCACATGCAATCAAATAGTGACATGATATGGCCAATATCATTATGCTCCTTTGATCTCCATCTTCGGGGCACCATGATCATCTTCGTCACCGGCATGAAACCATGATCTCCATCATCATGATCTCCATCATTGTGTCTTCATGAAGTCGTCACGCCAACGATTACTTCTACTTCTATGGCTAACGCTTTTAGCAACAAAGTAAAGTAATTTACATGGCGTTATTCAATGACACGCAGGTCATGCAAAATAATAAAGACAACTCCTATGGCTCCTGCCGGTTGTCATACTCATCGACATGCAAGTCGTGATTCCTATTACAAGAATATGATCAATCTCATACATCACATATATCATTCATCACATCTTCTGGCCATATCACATCACATAACACATGCTGCAAAAACAAGTTAGACGTCCTCTAATTGTTGTTGCAAGTTTTTACGTGGTTTGTAGGTTTCTAGCAAGAAAGTTTTCTTACCTACGTATGACCACAACGTGATTTGCCAATTTCTATTTACCCTTCATAAGGACCCTTTTCATCGAATCCGTTCCGACTAAAGTAGGAGAGACAGACACCCACTAGCCACCTTGTGCAACTAGTGCATGTCAGTCGGTGGAACCTGTCTCACGTAAGCGTACGTGTAAGGTCGGTCCGGGCCGCTTCATCCTACAATGCCGCCGAAACAAGAAACGACTAGTAGCGGCAAGAAGAATTGGCAAACTCAACGCCCACAACTGCTTTGTGTTCTACTCGTGCATAGTAACTACGCATAGGCCTGGCTCATGATGCCACTGTTGGGAATCGTAGCATAATTTTAAAATTTTCCTACGCTCACCAAGATGCATCTATGGAGTATACTAGCAACAAGGGCAAAGGAGTGCATCTACATACCCTTGTAGATCGCGAGCGGAAGCGTTCCAATGAACGTGGATGACGGAGTCGTACTCGCCGTGATCCAAATCACCGATGACCGAGTGCCGAACGGACGGCACATCCGCGTTCAACACACGTGCGGTGCAGCGACGTCTCCTCCTTCTTGATCCAGCAAGGGGGAAGGAGAGGTTGATGGAGATCCAGCAGCACGACGGCGTGGTGGTGGATGTAGCGGGTCTCGGCAGGGCTTCGCCGAGCTTCTGCGAGACGGAGAGGTGTAGCAGGGGAGGAGGGAGGCGCCCAAAGGTGTAGGTTTGCTGCCCTCCCGCCCTTTATATAGGCCCCCTGGGGGGGCGCCGGCCCTGGAGATGGGATCTCAAGGGGGTGCAGCGGCCAAAGGGGGGAAGGGGGTGCCTTGCCCCCCAAGGCAAGTGGGAAGCCCCCCCACCCTAGGGTTCCCAACTCTAGGCGCATGGGGGCGGCCCATGGGGGGGCGCCCAGCCCAATAGGGGCTGGTTCCCTTCCCACTTCAGCCCATGGGGCCCTCCGGGATAGGTGGCCCCACCGGGTGGACCCCCGGGACCCTTCCGGTGGTCCCGGTACAATACCGGTAACCCCCGAAACTTTCCCGGTGGCCGAAACTTGACTTCCTATATATAATTCTTCACCTCCGGACCATTTCGGAACCTCTCGTGACGTCAGGGATCTCATCCGGGACTCCGAACAACTTTCGGGTTTCCGCATACACGTATCTCTACAACCCTAGCGTCACCGAACCTTAAGTGTGTAGACCCTACGGGTTCAGGAGACATGCAGACATGACCGAGACGCCTCTCCAGTCAATAAACAACAGCGGGATCTGGATACCCATGTTGGCTCCCACATGTTCCACGATGATCTCATCGGATGAACCACGGTGTCGAGGATTCAATCAATCCCGTATGCAATTCCCTTTGTCAATCGGTATGTTACTTGCCCGAGATTCGATCGTCGGTATCCCAATACCTTGTTCAATCTCGTTACCGGCAAGTCTCTTTACTCGTACCGCAATCCATGATCCCGTGACTAACGCCTTAGTCACATTGAGCTCATTATGATGATGCATTACCGAGTGGGCCCAGAGATACCTCTCCGTCATACGGAGTGACAAATCCCAGTCTCGATCCGTGCCAACCCAACAGACACTTTCGGAGATACCCGTAGTGCACCTTTATAGTCACCCAGTTACGTTGTGACGTTTGGCACACCCAAAGCACTCCTACGGTATCTGGGAGTTGCACGATCTCATGGTCTAAGGAAAAGATACTTGACATTGGAAAAGCTCTAGCAAACGAAACTACACGATCTTTTATGCTATGCTTAGGATTGGGTCTTGTCCATCACATCATTCTCCTAATGATGTGATCCCGTTATCAATGACATCCACTGTCCATAGTCAGGAAACCATGACTATCTGTTGATCAACGAGCTAGTCTACTAGAGGCTTACTAGGGACACGTTGTGGTCTATGTGTTCACACATGTATTACGATTTCCGGACAATACAATTATAGCACGAACAATAGACAATTACCATGAACAAAGAAATATAATAATAACCATTTATTATTGCCTCTCGGGCATATTTCCAACATTATTGGCACCCACAATGATAAGCCACCCATTGGCATATGTCGCACCAACCACCCGACATTTGGCGCCCACCGTGGGGCCAGGTGCACCGTCGTCCGGAGACCTGTTCTGGACGGGAACCCTCTTCCTCCCCCGCGAGCGCAGCCAGCCTGCTGCGCCCGATGGCGTTTGCCTCGACGCGCTGCAAGGCGTCGACGACGCCTGCGCTGCGAGCTGCCTCGCCGATCTGCTCGGCGAGACTCGCATCTCTGACGAGCCTGCGTCCGACGCAGGCACGGACTACCCCGAGAGCCGCCTCGTCAGCCTCCTCGACCAGCTTCACGTCTCCAGCGAGCCTGCTGCAGACATGGAGTCGGTCGGCTCCACCGACCCGATGCTTGTCGACTCCGACACAGCATCGCTTGACGCCTACCCCTCCGACGTGGTGGTCTTCGACGGCCCCCTCCCTTGAGCTGACAGCGGTGGCAGCGCTATCACCGAAGTGCTGGTCATCACCCACGTCGCCAACTCGGGCGAGAACGCCCACGACGCCCTGCAAGCGGCGATGCACGACCTCTCCGTCCCCATCCCGGCCGATGCCGACGCCGAGACCCTGGAGGCACGCCGCCTCGCCCTCATCGCGGAAGGCCAGAAGATAGCCTCCATGAGACGCCTCACCGAGGCCCACCAGCGCGAAGTCGACCGCGCCGTCTTCGGTACGCCGCCGCCTAGCGGACCGAGCCGAGCCGGTTTCGTCCAGAAGCGCGGCGCGGTCGTCGCCAGCATGCTGGGGGCAGATCGCCCCGTCTACGCCACCCCGCTCGAGAATCTGCGAGCCGCTCAGGCAGCCGTAGAAGAGCTCAATGGGCTGGGAGCCGATGAGCTCCCCTACATGACGAGACGGATCCAGCAGCTGGTCGACGCGGCTGCAGAACGGCACGAAGCCGGCGCCCGTGCTGATAGTCACCCCCCGCGCCGGGAGCACGCCGCGACGTCCCGCTCGCCGACTGCGAGCGGCGCGCGGCAGAAGAAAGACAAGGAGCCGGCTGCCAGCCGCAGCCGGACTCGCATCACCATCGAGCGCGACGCGGAGGGCCGCCCTCGAGCAGTAGAGCACCAAGGAAATCTGCCTCCTCCCCCGCCTCGAAGAGAAAGACGCCTCACTCCGCCGCCTATCACACACCCGACTCTTGGCGTCCGACTCGGCCGCCGAGAAGAAGTCGGCGAGAACGACGCCCGCCACAGGATCGACCGCCTTGCTCGATCCTTGGCGTTAGAAGAAGAAGATGATGTCGGCCCGCCATGCTTTGGCCCCTGCATCCGCGACGAGCCCTTCCCCAAAGGGTTCTCGCTCCCCAAAGACACGCCCAAGTACAACGGCTCAGTGAAGCCGGTAGATTGGCTCATCGACTACTCCACGGCCGTCAGCATAGCCAACGACAATCGGCGCGTCGTCGTGAAGTATGTCCCCCTCATGCTGCAAGGCACGACACGCACGTGGCTCAACAGCCTCAAGCCGTACAGCCTCAACAGCAGGTTGGACTTCACAGAACTCTTTGTCCGCAACTTCACCAGCACCTACAAGCGGCCTCCCAAGCCTCGCCAGCTCTCCCTTTGCGTCCAAGGGCCCAATGAGTCGACCTGCGACTACCTCACGCGGTGGGCCGAGCTCCGCAACTCCTGCGAGGGGGTGCATGAGGTCCAGGCCATCGAGTACTTCACCGCCGGGTGCCGAGAGGGCACCCTCCTCAAGCACCGACCACTCTGCGACGAGCCGGCCACCCTCGACGAACTACTGGTCACCGCAGACAAATACGCCACGGCCAACTCCTCAATGAAGACCGAGCTCTGAGTGGACGCCTCGGGGAAAGTGATTGCTCCGGCTCCTAAGACACCGGCTGGCGACCCTAATCGGCGCCCCTACCAGAACGACCTCAAGCGCAAGGCCCCCATGCCGACTTCCTCCAGTCGACAGGTGGCCACCGTTGAAGATGAGCAGCCCGAAGAACGGCCCGCTCCCAAGAAGAAGGGCGGCCGGCCGCCCTGGCAGCCGGCTTTTTCCTACGAACAGGCTCTTGATGCCCCCTGCAAATTCCACAGCGGCGCGAAGCCGTCCAACCACACAACTCGGAAATGCCATTGGCTCACCCGCATCACCAAGGGCGAGGGGATGCTGCTGCCTCCGCCTCCCGGCCCGCCGCCTCCAGCCCCTCAGCAGCCGGCGGCTCGGCCGGCAGTCGACGCCATCCAAGACGAATTCCCCGAAGAGCACGCCGCCTACGTTGTCTTCACCAGTCAATCCGACGACAAGCGCAACCGACGCCGACAGCATCAAGAAGTGAATGCAGTCGCCACTAGCACCCCCGAGTCCATGCACTGGTCAGAGAAGCCGATCAGCTGGAGCCAGGCCGACCACCCAGAGGTGATGCCCTCTCCTGGCTCCTATGCGATGGTCTTGGATGTCACCCTCACGACGGAGAGGCGAGCTGCCCGATTCTCCCACGTCCTGATAGATGGCGGAAGCAGTATCAACATACTGTACCGCGATACCATGGAGAAGCTGAACATCAAAGCGAAGCAGCTCATGCCGAGCCGCACCGTCTTCCATGGAATCGTCCCCGGCTTGTCTTGCTACCCAATCGGCAAGATCAAAATGGATGTTCTCTTCAGAGACAAAGATCATTTCCGCCGAGAAGCAATATGGTTCGAGGTAGTGGATTTGGAGAGCCCCTATCATGCACTGCTTGGCTGACCTGCTCTGGCCAAGTTCATGGCTGTGCCCCACTACGCCTACCTGAAGATGAAGATGCCGAGCTCGAAGGGGATCGTCACGGTAGCCGGCGATTACAAGAAATCCATCGAGTGCGCCATGGCCAGCAGCTGGCTGGCCGAGTCCCTCGTGGTGGCAGAAGAGAAGAAGATGTTGGAATGGGTTGTGGCCATGGCCGGCAAGCAGCCGGCCCTGTCCCCCAACCCCAAGGATTGTGATGCGCAGGGCTCCTTCCAGCCTGCCAAAGAGACAAAGAAGATCCCTCTGGACCCGGAGAACCCGGAGAGGTTCGCTGTCATTGGGGCGAACTTGGACAGTAAATAGGAAGGCGAGCTCGTCGACTTCCTCCGTGAGAATCGAGACATCTTTGCATGGTCCCCAAAGGACATGCCGGGTGTCCCGAAGGATTTCGCCGAGCACAAATTACATGTCCGAGCCGACGCGAAGCCGGTCAAGCAACCCCTCCGTCGACTGTCCGAAGAGAAGCGAAGAATTGTGGGAGAAGAGATAGCCCGGCTCCTTGCCGCTGGCTTTATCATGGAAGTGTTCTTTCCAGAATGGCTTGCCAACCCAGTTCTGGTTCTGAAGAAGAATAACAAGTGGCGTATGTGTATAGACTACACCAGCCTGAACAAGGCCTGCCCAAAGGATCCGTTTGCTCTGCCACGGATTGACCAAGTGATAGACTCCACAGCCGGATGCGAGCTGTTAAGTTTTTTGGATGCGTACTCAGGGAACCATCAGATCAAGTTGGACCCAGCTGACCGCCTAAAGACTGCCTTCATCACACCCTTTGGAGCTTTCTGCTACCTGACTATGACATTCGGCTTGAGGAATGCCGGTGCCACTTTTCAGCGTTGCATGCAGAAATGCCTCTTGAAACAACTCGGCAGAAATGCCCACGTCTATGTAGACAACATTGTGGTGAAGACAGAGAAGCACGGTACCTTGCTGGAAGACCTGAAAGAAACATTCGCCAACTTGCGCCGATTCCAAATCAAGCTCAACCCCGAGAAGTGCGTGTTCGGAGTACCAGCCGGCCAGCTGCTTGGCTTCCTGGTCTCCGAACGCGACATTGAGTGCAACTCCGTCAAGATCAAGGCCATCGAGAGGATGGAGATTCCCACCAAGCTGCGAGATGTGCAGAAGTTCACTGGCTGCTTAGCCTCCCTGAATCGTTTTATCAGCCGACTAGGAGAGAAGGCTCTCCCCCTGTACCTACTCATGAAGAAGTCCACTCACTTCGAGTGGAACAACCAAGCCGACCAAGCCTTCCATGAGTTGAAGAAAATGCTGACCACTCCGCCTGTCCTGGCGGCGTCGACTGAGAAGGAGCCCATGCTCCTCTACATCGCCGCGACTAGCCGAGTCGTCAGCACTGTTGTTTGGGTCCAGCGCCCGGAGGAAGGCCGAGCCCAGCTAGTCCAGAGGCCGGTGTACTATCTCAGCGAAGTGCTATCCAGCTCAAAGCAAAACTACCCGCACTACTAGAAGATGTGCTATGGGGTGTACTTTGCTGCCAAGAAACTGAAGCCCTACTTCCAAGAGCACCCCATCACCGTCGTGTGCACTGCCCCGCTCGCCGAGATCATAGGCAGCCGGGATGCATCCGGCCGGGTGGCTAAATTGGCCATTGCCTTGGCGCCCTACACAATCTTCTACCAACCCCGCACCGCCATCAAGTCGCAAGCATTGGCCGACTTCCTCGTCGACTGGGCCGAGACCCAGTACCTACCGCCGGCTCCCGACTCTACCAATTGGCGGATGCACTTTGACGGGTCCAAGATGCGCACCGGCTTGGGAGCCGGCATCGTCCTCACCTCTCCCCAAGGCGACAAGCTCAAGTACACGCTGCAGATCCACTTCGCCGCCTCCAACAACGTGGCCGAGTACGAGGCGCTCATACATGGGCTCCGGCTAGCCAAAGAGCTCGGCATACGCCGGATCCTGTGCTACGGCGACTCAGACTTGGTGGTCCAGCAATCGTCTGGCGACTGGGACGCCAAGGACGCGAACATGGCGAGCTATCGATTCCTCGTCCAGCAGATCAGCGGATACTTTGAAGGGTGCGAGTTCCTTCACGTGCCAAGGGCCGACAACGACCAAGCAGATGCCCTAGCACGGATCGGCTCCACCCGACAAGCCATACCGACTGGCGTCTCCCTCCAGCGCCTCCTCAAGCCGTCCATCAAGCCGTCTCCAGAGTCGGATTCCATCTTCGTACCGCCTGCGCCAGATACAGCCGGATCCGACTGGAGAAACCCCGCAGGCGGCACGGGGACTTCGACAACTGGCCCGGGGACTACCGTAGTCGCACCCGGCCCGGGGACTTTAGAACCTGGCCCGGGGACTGCAGCAGTCGGCCAGGGGACTGCAACAACACAAGAAGCGGTGGCCGGCTCACCCAACCCACCCACCCGAGTCATGGTGGCTACATTAACAGAAGAAGAAGTCACAGCTCCCTCATGGGCCCAGCCCATCCTCAAGTTCCTAGTCAGCAGAGAGCTGCCGGCTGATGAGATCTCAGCAAGACTAGTGCAACGATGAGCCGCAGCATATACAATAATCAACAGAGAGCTTGTGAAGCGCAGCGTCACTGGAGTCTTCCAGCGTTGTGTCGAGCCAGAAAAAGGAGTGGCAATCCTCAAAGACATCCACCAAGGCGAATGCGGCCACCACGCAGCCTCAAGATCCCTTGTGGCCAAGGCTTTCCGCCATGGTTTCTTCTGGCCGACTGCCTTGGAGGATGCTAAAGAAATAGTCAAGAGCTGCAGAGGATGCCAAGTTTTTAGTTCCAAGCAACACCTGCCGGCTTCTGCCCTCAAGACCATTCCCCTCGCCTGGCCTTTTGCCGTCTGGGGACTGGATATGGTGGGCCCTTTCAAGACAGCTCGCGGCGGCTTGACACATCTACTTGTCGCTGTGTACAAGTTCACAAAGTGGATCGAAGCAAAGCCGATTAAGAAGCTGAACGGGCCGACTACCGTGACATTCATCACTGACATCACTACTCGGTACGGCATGCCGCACAGCATCATCACCGACAACGGCACAAACTTCGCCAAAGGAGCACTGGCACATTTCTGCGTGACACAGGGCATCCGACTGTACTTAGCGTCCATTGCCCACCCGCAGTCAAATGGCCAGGTCGAGCGAGCAAATGGACTCATCCTCTCCGGCATCAAGCCCCGACTGGTTGTACCACTCGAGCAATCGGCCGGCTGCTGGCTCGAGGAGCTGCCGGCTGTCCTCTGGAGTCTGCGCACTACACCCAACAAGTCAACCGGCTTCACTCCATTTTTCCTCGTGTACGGTGCCGAGGCTGTCATCCCAACAGACATCGAGTTCGAGTCGCCTCGGATCACCATGTACACGGAGGAGGAGGCCAAAGAAGCAAGAGAAGACGGCGTGGACCTACTGGAAGAAGGCCGGCTGCTAGCACTCAGCCGGTCCACCATCTACCAGCAAGGGCTGCGCCGCTACTACAACCGCAAGGTCAAGCCAAGATCCTTCCAAGAGGGCGACCTTGTGCTCCGGCTGATCCAGCGAACAGCCGGCCAGCACAAGCTCTCGGCCCCTTGGGAAGGCCCCTTCGTCGTCAGCAAGGCACTCGGCAACGACTCCTACTACTTGATCGACGCGCAAAAACCAAGAGCACGCAAGAGAGACGACTCCGACAAGGAGTCAGGCGACCATGGAACGCAAACCTCCTGAGACGATTTTACAGTTGAAAGCAGTATGTATCATGCTACCCTTTTGTATTAAGTACAAACCAACAGGCCCCCCGAGCAGTACTCGGGGACTGCCTTTGTTTATCTATGAATGACAAGTGTCATATCCATGAATGTATTATTACATTTGAATTCTTGTCTGGCACCGGGTTCGACTAGTCGGTCCGGGGACTGGCCGCCTTGAGCTATATTGAAAGTTCTACCTGAAGTCAGAAAAGTAGTGTGCCGGCTCCCGAGTCCCCTCTTGTTGAAAGTCGCAGCTCGAAGAACCGACTGTCCGACTAGCAAGAGGCAAGGCAGAAAGGATGCCCACGCGAAAAATGGCTAAGGAACAATGAACCTATATAGCAAAGAGACGGCCTCCAAACACGCCTGCCGGCTGCCAGAACAGCCGGCTGGCCGGCTTCCTAAACACTTAGCTTTAGTCCAGCAAAGCTAAAGTACTCCCCCCCCCCAATTGGCCAAGCACTCATCCAGCTACAGATTGCAGAGCAACTGTTGGACTGGGGAGGCGGCAACCGCGGGAGGGCGGCAAAGGAAACAGCGGAAGGATAAAAAGCAAAGTACAAGGAAAGGCAAATGCATGCATAAGTTATATATACATATAAAGCCCCCAACAGGCGGGCAACAGACATAAGTTCGAATACACCCAGTGGGTGGAATTGTGCAGACTTAACCAAACATTGTTCCGAAAGTAACAAGACAGGAAAACAAAAGATGGCAGACTAAGGCGCGGTGCGGAGACCGAGCTGGTCGGTAAAGGCGGCCTCGCCGGCTGAAGGAGTGGCCGCCTAGCGGGTCTCGGCTTGATCACCACCAACGGCAGGCGACGCACTCGCTCGCGACGTAGTGCTGGAGGTGCGGTCAGGCTGAGGCTGGCCGGCTGATCCACCAGCCAGCTCGGCGTCTTCACCTTCCTCCTCCTCTTCTTCACCCTCGTCGCTGGAGTCGATCTCCTCCGCCGAATCTTCACCGTCCGCCGGGTTCAGCCCGAACCATTCCTCCGGCTGGGCGACACCGTTGTCGTCTACCTCGGGGGCGAAGACACTGGTGTCGGTGTAGTCGGCGATCGCCGAAGCCCGCCGGATGATGGCCGGCCGCGCCGGCTCCAGCTCCATGTCGGCTTGCTGCCGCCAGGTAGCCAGTTGATCCAGGCTCAGTCCGGGATACCAGGCCTTGACGAACTCCAGCGCCCGCCTGGCGCCGGAGCGAGCCGCCGAGGCCTTCCAAGCTTCGAAGCGGCCGACTGCCACCTCCAGCCAGTCGGCAGTCCGACTGGGGGTGCGAGGAACCACTTGGCCGGGCCAGAGGGCGGCCAAGACTTGTGCCCCGGCACGCTGAAGCCGGCGTAGCAGTCGGTGAGCCGGCTGGATGCGGGCCTGGATCGCCAAGAGCTGCTCTTCTAGCGAACGGCCGGTGGTTGGCGAAATCTCGAAGCCAGCCTGCCTCCGCGCCTGGCGGCGGGCCTCGATGGTCTGGTTGGCGGCGGTAGAATAGCCAGGGAAATATTCTGCGCAAGAAAGAAAAAGAAAAGAAGAAAAGAGCACCAAAGTCAGAAAACGAGCCAAAAGTGGCAGATGGCAAGAAAGGACGAAGAGGTAGGCGGCTTACCGTCAACCAGATCTTCGATCTGACCGTAGCCAGAGATCAAAGTTTGCCTGGCTTCAGCCCAGCCAGCCGCCTCCGTCTCGTACTCGGCCTGGAGGGCGGCTTCGCGGTCCTGCACCGCCTTCAGAGCCGCCTTGTGGCCTTCCTCCTGGTCAGCCAACTTCTTGGCCAGGCGGTCGCGTTCCTGCACCAAGGCGGCGAGTTCGGCGTCCTTGGCACGAAGGGCAGTCTGACACTCCCCCAGCTGTGCCCTCAGACTGGCGTTGGCCGCTGCGGAGACGGCAGAAAAAGAAAGAACAGTAAGAGGTAGTCGTCATGGAAGATCCTACCCGACTGCTCAGCAGTCGGCCCGAATCTCGGGGACTACACCCAGTGGGTGCGCTGACGCGCCCCCACATGAGATAAAGAACAAAGCACGTACCTCGGCTCTCAGTAAGGTCGGCGGTCTTCTGGGTCAGCTCCCGAGCCTGGGAGTTGAAGGCGGCCGCACGAAGATTGTGGTAGTCCTGCAAGATAGACAGAAGATCGAATTAGAACAAGAATAGCAAAGACAAACCCACTAAGAAGTTCCAAGCCGCCTGCTCAGCAGCCGACTCGGAACTTGGGGACTACACCCAGTGGGTGCGCTGACGCGCCCCCACGGAAGAAATCAAGATCAAAAAGAAGCAAGATGGGAAGACTAACCCGGATGGCCGCCCGCGTCGCGAGGAACTCGTCGGTGAACTGCCTTAGCGCCATAGCCTGGCCCTGGAGCCGGGTCCGGACGTCCTGCGCGGCCACGTTCATCACGGCCGTCCCTCCGCCTGGCGTCCACCCCGAGGTAGCGCTGGCCGCCTCCGCATCCTGGGCCGACGAGCCGGAGCCCACGGCCGGCTGCGGCTCCGACGCGGCCTTCTGTGGCTCCGACGCAGCTTTCCCCGCGCGACGACTCGGGGGCATCCGGACCGCCATCTCAGTCCTCGCGGCCGGCTCGCCCTCCGCCGACTGTGCAGGCGACGGATCAGGCCGACCGCCTTGAGCTGCCCAAGTCGGCGGGGTCGGCACCGGCGCCCTCTCCAGGATGATGACGTCGTCGTCTCTCCCCAGCCCTGGCTGGTCGCCGCTGGCTCCCTCTGGCGAGGGCTCAATGTCCCCAGGCGCCATGACGCGCAGCGGGGTGACCATCAGGACCTCCCCCGCCGCCGCTGCAGCTGCAGCCTCTGCTTGGGCCCTGGCTGCGGCATCAGTGAGCACCTTCGCCGCCTCCTCCTCCCGTGCCGCCTGGGCGGCGGCCGCCTTCCGTGCCTTCGCCTCCCGCGCCTCCTGCTCCTCCCACGCCTCCCGCGCGTTCCGTTCCGTCGCCGCCTGAAGCTCGACGCGGGGGTCCACACAGCGAGTGGTGCTCCCAGACCCCCTCGGCGACTCGACGACGGAGGCGGCGGCCGCCCGCTCAAGCGACAACGGAGCTCTGATCGTTGGAGAAAAAGACAAGGGTTCAGGAACCACCAGAGAAAAGAAAGAAAAAAGAGTATACAAAAAAATGCGAACTTACGCCGACACGGTCTACGGTTGCTTCACCGTCTTGCGGAAGCGAGCCGCCTTCGCAGCCGCCTCCTCCCACCTGGTGGCTGCCGCCCCGCCCCTGGGTTTCTTCGTCCGACTGCCGAACAAACCCTGGGCGGCGCGACGCTTTTGCCCTCCGCCCCGAGCAGGCGGTGCAGCGGAGGAACCCGCGCCGCGTCCAGATGCCGGCTGGCGGCGCGGGGCGACTTCGGCCTCATCATCGTCCGGCCAGTCATCGAAGGTGACTCCGAGCCCGGAGCCGCCTGCGTCGCCGCCGGCTTGGCCACCACCCGGCTCGATGTTGTCGTCCATGCCGGCCGCCCCCAAGTTGGGGTCCTCCTGATCGTGTTCCGTCCGGTCGGGGACGAATCGACGCTCCGCATCTGACCCGCCGGCCGGCCGAAGAAGAGGGCTCTGTCGAAGAACAAGCCGACTAAGTCAGAGTCGGCCAAGAGGAACTCGGCAACAAAGCAAAGAGAAAGAAAAAGAGACAAGGAGAACGTACCGTAGGCAGCGGATTGGCTCGGCTATATGGCTCCTTACCGAACTGCCACTCTTCGGTGAGTTTGCAGTTCGCAAGGTAGTTCACCATATAGGCGACCTCCTCGCGCGGCATCTCCTTGGTACACATTCGGCTCGGATCGAGCTGGCCGCTCATCTGACAGATCAGATGAGGCCGGCTCTGGAACGGAAGAACCCGGCGCGTGACGAATGCGGCCAGCAGGTCGGGCCCCGTCAAGCCCTCCGACTGGGTCAGCTCTCGCACTCGGGCGACGGCGGCGGACCCGGCCGGCGTCAGAGTCACGGCCCGGAAGGACCACTGGGGCCGCCTGCCCGCCGGTGGGCCGGCTACGTAAGCCGGCAGGTTGATGTAGTCGCCCCGCGGGGCGATGTTCCGCACGTAGAAGTACGATTTTTGCCACTTCTTCACTGATTGGATCAGCGTGATGACGGGGAAGGGGTTGTCGGCGACCGACCTCCGCGACGCGATGAAGGCGCCAGTCTGAGCCGGCACGCCCTGCATGCGCGTGCCCAGCTTGGACTGGAAGAACTCCCCCCAGAGCTCGAGGGTGGGGAGGACGCCGAGGTAGCCCTCGCACAGGGTGACGAAGGCTGATAGCAGCACCACCGCGTTTGGGGTGAGGTGGTGCGGCTGGAGCTGGTAGAAATCGAGCCAGGAGCGGAAGAAGGCGCTCACTGGCAGGCCGATGCCGCGCAAGAAGTGCGAGCGGAAGACCACCCGCTCGCCCTCCCGCGGCTCCGGCGTAATTTCCCTCGCCGGTGCGAGGCGGACCTCCACCTTGTCCGCGCCGGGCAGCCGCCGCGTCTGGCGGAGGAACTCGACGTGATCTTCATGGACATTGGAGCCGTCCAAATCCCCGCCATACTGCTCCGTGGCAGGAGGCATGGTGAGAACAAGTGCGGCGACGGAGGAGCGAGTAGTGAAAGAGCACGACGGCGAGGCGCTGTCGCGAGAAACGGCGAGCGAAGAAGATGGTGGAAGTAGGAGGAGCGTGCGAGGGCCTGCCGCCCTCCACCTCCCCCTACTTATAGCTCCGCGAGGCGAGGCCGGGGAGGCCGGACGTGGGGGGAGACATGGGATTAACTGCACCCATTCCCCCCACGCCCCGCGATTATTGCGCCCTAAAGGCGGGCCGAAACTGCCGCAAGAAGACGTGGCGGTTTCGGGATGCAGACAATCCACGCCTTGGCCCGGGCGTGGACGTGGCGGGCCCCCGCCCTGCGGCGACGTCCCGTCGCACGCGTGGGCTGGCAGGCTTTCCGGCCAAGAGGGGCCACGTGGTTCGCAGACGGCAAGTGGCCGGCCCGCGGCCCGGTGCACGCACTGGCGAGCTCCCGCCCTCCGACTCCGGAGTTTTCGACCTAGGCGGCACGCCTAACCAAAGCCGGCTCCCAGCTGCCGACTTGTCAAGATAGGAAGCTGATCGAACTTCTCGACTCCTACTCCACCTCGAAGCCCAATCAGCTTCGGGGACTACTGTCGGAGTAAATGGCCACGGGTATCCTAACCGACTACCCCTGGTTCTTCTGAAAAATTATCAGGCCTTTGGGCCTCCGAGCACTCCGAGCATTGGGGCGCCTTCCCTGGCCGGCTACCTCTGAAGCCGACTCCCGGAAGGCGACCCAGCCTCAGCAACCTCTCCCCTGGACGACTACGGGGTGGCCGACTCCAGGAAGCCGGCTAAGAAGAGCGCCGACTCCAAGAAGCCGGCCGAGACCGCAACCACCAAAGCTACACCCACATAACGGTGACAAGACGGGGTGTGGCCACAGTGCGGCCCACTACCCCCGAAGCCCGAGGCGGGCATGGCTACAGGAGGCCGTACGGGACGGCCGTCTCCCGTTCGGCTCGGCACTATAGCCATGCTAGCCTCAACGTCATCCACGACATACTCCCGTACGGCCCACGGGCGGCGGGCCCCTTCAGCCAGAGAGAGGCGTGAGGGCGGCCCGGCCTCCCCCAGTCGGCCAAGGGCGTAGCCGGCCCCCAGAAGCCGGCTACCCCCTCCCTCGAAGCATGTGCCACATTAAGGAGACAAGACGAGGTGAGGCTACAGTGAGAGCCCCCGAGGCGGCCCACTGTAGCCACGCTTACCTCAACGAAGCCCTCATCATCAAAGGCGAGGCTACAGTATGCAGCCACCGACAAGACCCTAGGCGGTGGGGCCGGCCTGTCAACCAAGAAGCCGGCAGCCGGCGGGACCCACCAGTCGGCGGGACCCAACAGCCGGCGGAGAAGCCGGCGAGCGTAGACACTGACGGCTGGGACCAGTGCCCAGCCGGATTACCATTGTATCCCCGGGGGGTAGGCCTATATAAACCCCCCGGAGCACCCATGCAAAGGGTTGGCTTCTAAGCATAACACACACACCATAGATAGAGAGAAGTAAGAGCTAGCCTTGTTCTTCTTCTCCCTTGAACCCAACAGCTCTAGGAGCGATTGTAGCTACCTTTACCAATCTAGTGATCATGCGGAGACCCCGCAGAGCAGGACTAGGGGTGTTATCTCCTCGGAGAGCCCCGAACCTGGGTAAGATCCGCCGGCGTGCATGTCTACGCCTCATCCCGTTTCCAGGCACCGGCGACGTCTTATTGGCACCCACAATGATAAGCCACCCGTTGGCATATGTCGCACCAACCACCCGACAAAGGGTAAAGGGAAGAAGAAGGGGAACTTCAAGAAGAATGGCAAACAAGTTGCTGCTCAGGAGAAGAAACCCAAGTCTGGACTTAAGCCTGAGACTGAGTGCTTCTACTACAAACAGACTGGTCACTGGAAGCGGAACTGCCCCAAGTATTTGGCGGATAAGAAGGATGGCAAGGTGAACAAAGGTATATGTGATATAGATGTTATTGATGTGTACCTTACTAAAGCTCGCAGCAGCACCTGGGTATTTGATACTGGTTCTGTTGCTAATATTTGCAACTCGAAACAGGGACTACGGATTAAGCGAAGATTGGCTAAGGACGAGGTGACGATGCGCGTGGGAAATGGTTCCAAAGTCGATGTGATCGCCGTCGGCACGCTACCTCTACATCTACCTTCTGGATTAGTTTTAGACCTGAATAATTGTTATTTGGTGCCAGCGTTGAGCATGAACATTATATCTGGATCTTGTTTGATGCAAGATGGTTATTCATTTAAATCAGAGAATAATGGTTGTTCTATTTATATGAGTAAAATCTTTTATGGTCATGCACCCTTGAAGAATGGTCTATTTTTATTGAATCTCGATAGTAGTGATACACATATTCATAATGTTGAAGCCAAAAGATGCAGAGTTGATAATGATAGTGCAACTTATTTGTGGCACTGTCGTTTGGGTCATATTTGTGTAAAGCACATGGATAAACTCCATACTGATGGACTTTTGGAATCACTTCATTATGAATCATTTGGTACTTGCGAACCATGCCTCATGGGAAAGATGACTAAAACGCCGTTCTCCGAAACAATGGAGCGAGCAACGGATTTGTTGGAAACCATACATACTGATGTATGTGGTCCGATGAATATTGAGGCTCGCGGCGAGTATCGTTATTTTCTCACCTTCACAAATGATTTGAGCAGATATGGGTATATCTACTTAATGAAACATAAGTCTAAAACATTTGATAAGTTCAAAGAATTTCAGAGTGAAGTGGAAAAGCATTGTAACAAGAAAATAAAGTTTCTATGATCTGATCATGGAGGAGAATATTTGAGTTGCGGTTTTGGTCTTCATTTGAAACAATGAAGAATAGTTTCGCCAGTCACGCCACCCGGAACACCACAACGTAATGGTGTGTCCGAACGTCGTAATCGTACTTTACTGGATATGGTGCGATCTATGATGTCTCTTACCGATTTACCGCTATCGTTATGGTGTTATGCTTTAGAGACAACTGCATTCACGTTAAATAGGGCACCATCTAAAGCCGTTGAGACGACGCCTTATGAATTATGGTTTGGCAAGAAACCAAAGTATTCGTTTCTTAAAGTTTGGGGCTGCGATGCTTATGTGAAAAAGCTTCAACCTGATAAGCTCGAACCCAAATCAGAGAAATGTGCCTTCATAGGATACCCAAAGGAGACTGTTGGGTACACCTTCTATCACAGATCCGAAGGCAAGACATTTGTTGCTAAGAATGGATCCTTTCTAGAGAAGGAGTTTCTCTCGAAAGAAGTGAGTGGGAGGAAAGTAGAACTTGATGAGGTAACTGTACCTACTCCCTTATTGGAAAGTAGTTCATCACAGAAACCGGTTCCTGTGACACCTACACCAATTAGTGAGGAAGATAATGATGATGATCATGAAACTTCAGATCAAGTTACTACCGATCCTCGTAGGTCAACCAGAGTAAGATCCGCACCAGAGTGGTACGGTAATCCTGTTCTAGAGGTCATGTTACTTGACCATGACGAACCTACGAACTATGAGGAAGCGATGATGAGCCCAGATTCCGCAAAATGGCTTGAGGCCATGAAATCTGAGATGGGATCCATGTATGAGAAAAAAGTGTGGACTTTGGTTGACTTGCCCGATGATCGGCAAGCCATTCAGAATAAATGGATCCTCAAGAAGAAGACTGACGCAGACGGTAATGTTGCTATCTACAAAGCTCGACTTGTTGCGAAAGGTTTTCGACAAGTTCAAGGAGTTGACTACGATGAGACCTTCTCACCGCAATTGCCGCATTTTATGATTATGAAATTTGGCAAATGGATGTGAAGACTGCATTCCTGAATGGATTTCTGGAAAAAGAGTTGTATATGATGCAACCTGAAGGTTTTATCGATCCAAAGGGTACTAACAAAGTGTGCGAGCTCCAGCGATCCATTTATGGACTGGTGCAAGCCTCTCGGAGTTGGAATAAATGTTTTGATAGTGTGATCAAAGCATATGGTTTTATACAGACTTTTGGAGAAGCCTGTATTTACAAGAAAGTGAGTGGGAGCTCTGTAGCATTTCTAATATTATATGTGGATGACATATTGTTGATTGGAAATGATATAGAATTTCTGGATAGCATAAAAGGATACTTGAATAAGAGTTTTTCAATGAAAGACCTCGGTGAAGCTGCTTACATATTGGGCATCAAGATCTATAGAGATAGATCAAGATGCTTAATTGGACTTTCACAAAGCACATTCCTTGACAAAGTTTTGAAGAAGTTCAAAATGGATCAGGCGAAGAAAGGGTTCTTACCTGTGTTACAAGGTGTGAAGTTGAGTAAGACTCAATGCCTGACTACTGCACAAGATAGAGAGAAAATGAGAAGTGTTCCCTATGCTTCTGCCATAGGCTCTATCATGTATGCAATGCTGTGTACCAGACCTGATGTGTGCCTTGCTATTAGTTTAGTAGGGAGGTACCAAAGTAATCCAGGAGTGGATCACTGGACAGCGGTCAAGAACATCCTGAAATACCTGAAAAGGACTAAGGATATGTTTCTCGTTGATGGAGGTGACAAAGAGCTCGTCGTAAATGGTTACATCGATGCAAGCTTTGACACTGATCCAGACGATTCTAAATCGCAAACCGGATACGTGTTTATATTGAACGGTGGAGCTGTCAGTTGGAGCAGTTCTAAACAAAGCGCCGTGGTGGGATCTATGTGCGAAGCGGAGTACATAGCTGCTTCAGAAGCAGCAAATGAAAGAGTCTGGATGAAGGAGTTCATATCCGATCTAGGTGTAATACCTAGTGCATCAGGTCCAATGAAAATCTTTTGTGACAATACTGGTGCAATTGCCTTGGCAAAGGAATCCAGATTCACAAGAGAACCAAACACATCAAGAGACGCTTCAATTCCATCCGCGATCAAGTCCAAGTGGGAGACATAGAGATTTGCAAGATACATACGGATCTGAATGTTGCAGAACCGTTGACTAAGCCTCTCTCACGAGCAAAACATGATCAGCACCAAGGCTCCATGGGTGTTAGAATCATTACTGTGTAATCTAGATTATTGACTCTAGTGCAAGTGCAAAACTGAAGGAAATATGCCCTAGAGGCAATAATAAAGTTATTATTTATTTCCTTATTTCATGATTAATATTTATTATTCATGCTAGAATTGTATTAACCGGAAACATAATACATGTGTGAATACATAGACAAACAGAGTGTCACTAGTATGCCTCTACTTGACTAGCTCGTTGATCAAAGATGGTTATGTTTCCTAACCATAGACATGAGTTATCATTTGATAAACGGGATCACATCATTAGAGAATAATGTGATTGACATGACCCATTCCATTAGCTTAGCACTTGATCGTTTAGTATGTTGCTATTGCTTTCTTCATGACTTATACATGTTCCTATGACTATGAGATTATGCAACTCCCTAATACCGGAGGAACACTTTGTGTGCTACCAAACGTCACAACGTAACTGGGTGATTATAAAGGTGATCTACACGTGTCTCCAAAGGTACTTGTTGAGTTGGCATAAATCGAGATTAGGATTTGTCACTCCGATTGTCGGAGAGGTGTCTCTGGGCCCTCTCGGTAATGCACATCATAATAAGACTTGCAAGCAATGCAACTAATGAGTTAGTCGTGGGATGATGTATTACGGAAAAAGTAAAGAGACCTGCCGGTAACGAGATTGAACTAGGTATTGAGATACCGACGATCGAATCTCGGGCAAGTAACGTACCGATGACAAAGGGAACAATGTATGTTGTTATGCGGTTTGACCGATAAAGACCTTCGTAGAATATGAGGGTGCCAACATGAGCATCCAGGTTCCGCTATTGGTTATTGACCGGAGACGTGTCTCGGTCATGTCTACATAGTTCTCGAACCCGTAGGTTCCGCACGCTTAAAGATCGGTGACGATCGGTTTTATGAGTTTTTGTGTTTTGATGTACCGAAGGTAGTTCGGAGTCCTGGATATGATCACGGACATGACGAGGAGTCTCGAAATGGTCGAGACGTAAAGATCGATATATTGGACGACTATGTTCGGACACCGGAAGTGTTTCGGGAGGTTTCGGACATATACCGGAGTACCAGGGGGTTCCCGGAACCCCCCGGGGAGTATATTGGGCCTAATGGGCCCTAGTGGGAGAAGAGGAGGGGCGGCCAGGGCAGCCGCGCGCCCCCTCCCCCTCTAGTCCGAATTGGACAAGGAGGGGGCGGCGCCCCCCTTTCCTTCTCTCCTTTCCTTCTCCTCTCCACCTCCTACTTGGAAGGGGGGAGTCCTACTCCCGGTGGGAGTAGGACTCCTCATGGGGCGCGCCATAGGAGGCCGCCCCCTCCTCCACTCCTTTATATATGGGGAGGGGGGCACCCCTTGGAGACACAACAATTGATCATTGATCTCTTAGCCATGTGCGGTGCCCCCCTCCACCATAACCCACCTCGGTAATATCATAGCGGTGCTTAGGCGAAGCCCTGCGTCGGTAGCATCATCATCACCGTCATCACGCCGTCGTGCTGACGAAACTCTCCGGCGAAGCTCTACTGGATCGTGAGTTCGTGGGACGTCTCCGAGCTGAACGTGTGCAGAACACGGAGGTGCCATACGTTCGGTACTAAGGATCGGACGATCGTGAAGACGTACGACTACATCAACCGCGTTGTCATAACGCTTCCGCTTTCGGTCTACGAGGGTACGTGGACACACTCTCCCCTCTCGTTGCTATGCATCACCATGATCTTGCATGTGCGTAGGAATTGTTTTGAAATTACTACGTTACCCAACAGTGCACCCCTTCGCAGGAGTTGCGCAGTTCCGCCCACCGCGTCAGATAGTCGCAGGTGGACTCGTCGGGGCCTTGAAGGCATAGTGAGAGCTGGCGGGGCTTGGGCGGCCGCTTGTACGTGCTCATGAAGTTGCGGACGTAGACCTCAGTGAAATCTACCCAGCTGCTGATGCTGCGGGGCTTCAGGCTGTTCAGCCATGTCCGGACCATACCCTGGAGCATGAGCGGAACGTACTTTACGACAACGCGCTTGTTGCCGTTCGCTATGCTGACTGTGGTGGAGAAGTCGACCAACCAGTCCTCCGGCTTCACGGAACCGTTGTACTTGGGCGTATCTCGTGGGAGCGAGAACCCTTTGGGGAAGGGCTTGTCGCGTATGCGGGGGCTGAAACAAGGCGGGCCCAATGCGTCTTCTTCTTCTAGCGCCTGGAATCGAGCGAGGCGGTCGATCCGGTGGCGTGCGTCGTTCTCTCCGACTCCTTCTCGGCGGCCCAGCCGGTCGCCGAGTGTCGGGTGCTCTACAGGCGGCGGGGAAGCGTGCCTCTCCCTGCGAGGAGGAGGAGGCGGACAGTCCTCCCGTCGTTCCACTGCTCATGGGCAGCCATCTTGGTCGCGCTCGATGGTGAGGCATGTGCGGCTGCGGCTGGCAACCGGCTCTTTATCTCGTCTGTCGTGGACGCCGCCTGTTGGCGTCCGAGAGGTCGCTCCTTGATCTCAGCGAGGGGGCGTGTTCTCAACCCGCTGGCCGGGTCCTTCTGCACGGCAGCCAGCTTCTTGTTGCGCGGCGGCCGCGTCAATGAGCTGCTGAACGCGCTCTGTCATGCAGCGGCGCTCGTCGCCCTTGAGGTGGTCCAGCTCGTCAGCTGCCGCCTGGGCAGCTCGTATGTTCTCCGCGGGCCTGGCGTAAACAGGGCAATCTACCCCAAATATTCTAGCGACCATACCGCCGCTCTGTCGGACCGTGCCAATACGGCTCGGCCCGCCAGCAGCCGGCGTGCCGCCAACAGTGTGGTCGAACTCGCGCTGGTAGGCCTTTGAGAGGTGTCTCATGGTGGCCAACTTCTTGGCGCTTTCAACGACGAAGACACGGCGGGCTTCCAGCGTCTCGGCGTCAGCATCTTCTGCGATGCGTGCAGACAAGTCTCGTAGCGCCGCCTCGAGCGGGTCTTGGGCGCCGCCACCAGAAGCTCTGTCGTGGCTGATGACGAGCACTTCCGTGACGGTGCTGCCGCCACTGTCGGCGCAAGGTAGAGGGTAGTCGATGACCACCATGTTGGTGGGGAAGGCATCAAGGGACGCGGTGTCGGAGTCGACAAGCATCGGGTCGGTGGAGCCGATCGACTCCAGGTCGGAGGCGGGCTCGTTGGCGATGTCAAGCTTGCCAAGGAGATCGACGACACAGCTCTCAGAGCTGGCTACGCTCGCGCCTGGCGCGGGCTCGCCGGGGAGGCGGATCTCGCTAACAAGGTCAGCGAGGCCAGCCGCTGCGTAGGCAAGCTCTGCACCACGCAGCGCGTCGGCGCTAATGCCATCGGGCATTTCGGGCTGGCTGCGCTCGCTAGGGAGGAACAAGGTTCCCGTCCAGAACAGATCTCCGGACGATGGTGCACCTAGCCCCACGGTGGGCGCCAAATGTCGGGAGTTTGGTGCGACATATTCCAAAGGATGGCTAATCATGGTGGGAGCTAGTAAGACATCGCTGGTGCCTGGAAACGGGATAAGGCGTAGACACGAACGATGGCACACTTTACCCAGGTTCGGGGCTCTCCTAGGAGATAACACCCCTACTCCTGCTCTACGGGGTCTCCGCATGATCACTCAAGCGACAACGATGGCTACAAGCTTGCTCCTTGCGCTGTTTCTCTAGAGGGGGGTGAAGAACAAGGCTAGCCCTAGCTTCCTCTCTCTATATGGGTGTGTGGGAGAACTAGAGTCTGAACCCTTTGCATGGGTGCCCTGGGGAGTTTATATAGGCCTACCCCCCATGGGTACAGAGGTAATCTGGCCGGGTGTAGGACCCGGCTGTCAGTGTCTATGGTCGTCGGCTTCTCCGCCGCCTGGTGGGCCCCGCTGGCTGTCTCGTACTTGGCCGACAGGCCGCACTCGCCGCTTGCGGGTCTTGCCGGCTGCTCAGCACTGTAGCTGTGCTACTAATGATGCATGCTTTGTCGGGGGAGGTGTGGCTACAGTACCGCCGCCTGGCGGGCATTCACTGTAGCCACTCCTCGTCTCTTCTAGTTTAATGGCACACAAACTCCAAGGAGAGGAGGGCCGCCTGGTTAGGGGCCGGCCTCTCCTCAAGCCGACTGGTCAGGACTCGCCGCCCTCTGGCTCCTCGCAGATAGGTGGGGCCTGCTGCATGCGAGCCATACCGACAGCCCATCGCGGGGGCATGGCTTCCCCTGTTGTGGGTGATGTCATGGACACAGTGGCAATAGTGCCGCGCCGGGCGGGAGATCTCCATCTGGTAGGCGCACTGTGGCCACGCTTAGCTATGGATTATGGGGTGGCAGGGCGTACCGTAGCCACGCCCCGTCTCGTCGTCATAATGTGGTGCAAACTTTGAGGGCGCTTGGGGCCGCCTGCCAGGAGCCGGCCTCTCTAGAGGCCGCCTGCTGGGAGTTGGCCCACTTCAGGCCCGTCTTCTGGGCCTTGCCGTGTTCTGGCAGACGGCCGCTTGGACCAGTCGGCCACAAGAAGTCGGTGCCTAGGTCTTTGATTCTTGAGGGGCTCAGCCGGACCCGATGTCTTGAAATACCATGGGAGGCTGATGAGGCTACCTGTGGTCATTTACTCCAACACAAGATCTAAAGTTATACATTCATGCACTAACCTCCCGGCAACGGCGCCAGAAAAGAGCTTGATGTCCACTACACAACTTGTTCTTGTAGACTCGTGTTGGGCCTCCAAGCGCAGAGTTTTGTAGGACAGTAGCAAATTTCCCTCAACTGGATAACCTAACATTTATCAATCTGTGGGAGGTGTGGGATGAAGATGGTCTCTCTCAAACAACCCTGCAACCAAATACAAGAAATCTATTATGTCCCCAACACACCCAGCACAATGGCATATTGTATAGGTGCACTAGTTCGGCGAAGAGATGGTGATACAAGTGTGGTATGGATAGTAGATATAGGTTTTTGCAATATGAAAATACAAAAAAAAACAGCAAGGTAGCAAGCGATAAAACGAAGCACAAACGATATTGCAATGCTTATAAACAAGGCCTAGGGTTCATACTTTCACTAGTGCAATCTCTCAACAGTGCTACCATAATTGAATCACATAACAATCCCTCAATGTGCGACAAAGAATCACTCCAAAGTTCTTATCAAGCAGAGAACATAAGATGAAATTGTTTGTAGGGTACTAAACCACCTCAAAGTTATCCTTTCCGATCAATCTATTGAGACATTCCTAGAAGTGTCACAAACAGCCCTAGAGTTCGTACTAAAATAACACCATATGATACACATCAACCAAGCCTAATATCACCTAGATACTCCAATTTCACCACGAGTATCTGTGAGTTGATTATTCGATATGCATGAAACAACTTCATATTCATAATATTAAATCCAACACAAAGAACTTCAAAGAGTGCCCCAAGATTTCTACCGGAGAAAGTACGACAAAAACGTGCATCAACCCCTATGCATAGATTACCCCAATGTCACCTTAGGAATCCACGAGTTGAGTGCCAAAACATAAATCAAGTGAATTGATACGTCTCCAACGTATCTATAATTTTTGATTGTTCCATGCTATTATATTATCTGTTTTGGATGTTTAATGGGCTTTATTATACACTTTGATATTATTTTTGGGACTAACCTACTAACCCAAGGCCCAGTGCAAATTGCTATTTTTTTGCCTATTTCAGTGTTTCGCAGAAAAGGAATATCAAACGGAATCCAAACGGAATGAAACCTTCGGGAGAGTGATTTTTGGAACAAATGTGATCCAGAGGACTTGGAGTGGACCTCAAGAAAGAAACGAGGAGGCCACGAGGTATGGAGGCGCGCCTGCCCCCCAGGCGCGCCCCCACCCTCGTGGGCCCCTCGTGGCTCCCCTGACCGACTTCCTTCGCCTATATATACTCATATACCCCGAAAACATCCGGGAGCACCACGAAACTCTATTTTCACCGCCGCAACCTTCGGTACCCGCCAGATCCCATCTCGGGGCCTTTTTCGGCGCTTCGGCGGAGGGGGAATCGAACATAGAGGGCTTCTACATCAACACCATAGCCTCTCCGATGATGTGTGAGTAGTTTACCTCAGACCTTCGGGTCCATAGTTATTAGCTAGATGGTTCCTTCTCTCTTTTTGGATCTCAATACAAAGTTCTCCTCGATCTTCTTGGAGATCTATTCGATGTAACTCTTTTTGTGGTGTGTTTGTCGAGATCCGATGAATTGTGGGTTTATGATCAACATTATCTATGAACAATATTTGATTCTTCTCTGAATTCTTTTTTGTATGATTTGTTATCTTTGCAAGTCTCTTCGAATTATCAGTTTGGTTTGGCCTACTAGATTGATCTTTCTTGCAATGGAGAAGTGCTTAGCTTTGGGTTCAATCTTGCGTTGCTCGATCCCAGTGACAAAAGGGGAAACAACACGTATTGTATTGTTGCCATCGAGGATAAAAAGATGGGGTTTATATCATATTGCTTGAGTTTATCCCTCTACATCATATCATCTTGCCTAATGCATTACTCTGTTCTTATGAACTTAATACTCTAGATGCATGCTGGATAGCGGTCGATGTGTGGAGTAATAGTAGTAGATGCAGAATCGTTTCGGTCTACTTGTCGCGGACGTGATGCCTATATACATGATCATGCCTAGATATTCTCATAACTATGCACTTTTCTATCAATTGCTCGACAGTAATTTGTTCACCCACCGTAATATTTATGCTATCTTGAGAGAAGCCACAAGTGAAACATATGGCCCCCGGGTCTATTTTCCATCATATTAATCTCCCGACAACTAGCGATTTCTGGCGTCGTTTATTTTGCAATCTTTACTTTTCAATCTATACAACATAAATACCAAAAATATTTATCTTATTATCTCTATCAGATCTCACTTTTGCAAGCGGCCGTGAAGGGATTGACAACCCCTTTATCGCGTTGGTTGCAAGGTTCTTATTTGTTTGTGTAGGTACGAGGGACTTGCGTGTGGTCTCCTACTGGATTGATACCTTGGTTCTCAAAAACTGAGGGAAATACTTACACTACTTTGCTGCAGCATCCTTTCCTCTTCAAGGGAAAACCAACGCAGTGCTCAAGAGGTAGCATGAATCAATATAATACCCCATTGTCACCACGGGTATTCATATGCAAGACATGCATCAAGTGTTCTCAAATCCAATAAAGTATTCAATCCGATAATAGTGAAACCTCAAAGGTAAAAACTCAATTCATCACAACTAGATAGAGAGGGAGAAACACCATATGATTCAACTATATTAACAAAGCCCACGGTACATCAATATCATGCCAAATCAAAAACACGAGAGAGAGAGAGAGATATATATATATATATCAAACACATAGCTACTGGTACATACCCTCAGCCCCGAGGGTCAACTACTCCCTCCTCATCATAGTGGCCGCCGGGATGATGAAGATGGCCCCTAGTGATGATTCCCCCCCTCCGACATGGTGCCAGAATAGGGTCCCGATTGAGTTTTCATGGATACAGAGGCTTGCGGCGGTGGAACTTCTCATCTAGGGTTCTTTCTGGGTTTTTTGGTATTTATAGGAATTTTTGGCGTCAGTCTCACGTCAAGGGGGTCCACGAGGCAGCGACAAGCTCGTGGGGTACCACAGGGGGTAGGCCGCGCCTAGCAGGCTTGTAGCTTCCTCGTGAGGCTTCTGGTCCTTCCTCGAAGCTTCAGGGGTCTCTTTTGGTCCATAAAAAATCACCGTAAAATTTCAACCCATTCTAAGAATTTTAATTTATTCACAAAAAACGACACCATGGTAGTTCTGCTGAAAACAACGTTAGTCTGGGTTAGTTCTAATCAAATCATACCAAAACCATATAAAATTGTTGTAAACATGGCATGGATACTTCATAAGTTGTAGATACGTTGGAGATGTATCATGTACCTGCACACATTCAAAGTAAATGCTTGCACCCAGTGAAGGCAAGAGGGTTGTCAATCCCCTTGTTCTCGCCAATTACAAGGATTACATATAATAGTGGTAGATATATAAAGTAAAATAAAAATGGAATGGAAATAAAAACATCAAGGAATTTTTAGGGTTTTAGTAAATATTAAGTGGATGGACCCGACGGCCATAGTTTCACTGGAGGCATCTCCCTCATGAGCATACAACGGTGGGTAGAAAATTTACTACTGGGCAATTGACAGAATATCAAATAGTTATGACGATTCTTCATGGCATGGTCAATACATAGGCATTACATCTGTGATAAGTAGACCATTAAACTTACTAACGCATATTATTGTTCCTCCACCTCTTGAATGCTATCCAACATGCATCGCAAGGTATTAAGTTCATGCCAAAGAGAGTAATACTCGAAGCAAGATGACATAATGTAAACAGAGCGAGATTATTTAATATGTTCAAGCCCCATCATTTTATCCTTGGTAGCAACAATACAAATACGTGCCTTGCAACTCCTCCAGTCACAGAGTAAGGACACTTCAAGATTGAACCTACTACCAGGCACCTCTCCCACCGAATATAAATCAATATAATTGGCCAAAAGAGGTACATAAATCGGAGAGAAATGCAAGGTTATAAAATCACACATAAATAAATCTCAGAAAAGACTCATATACTTTCAATGAATAATCTGGTCATAAACCCACAATTCATCGGATCCAAATGAACAAACGTAAAATTTTATATCAGATTGATCTGAGATGAGATCATTGTATTGAAGGTCAAACGAGAGAGAGAAATCCATCTGGCTACTACTATGGACCCGTAGAACCTATGGGAACTACTCACACATCATCATGGAGGCAACAAGGTAGATGAAGATTGCTCCCCAATGGTTTCTCCCTTTGGCAGAGTATAGGAAAAGGCCTCCAGATGGGATCGTGAAAGAATAGAGGCTTGCGGAGGCGATAGAATTGTTTCAGGACCTCTCCTGGTGGTTTATGGATATATGGGAATTTATAGAGCTGGAATTAGATCAAACAGAGGCAGGGGCCACAAGGCACCTAGCTGCGCCCTTCCCCCCAGGGCACCCCCGGCCTTTTGGCTCCCTCATGTATCATCTCGATCTTCTCCTAAATCTTCCAGGTTCTCTTTTTGTCTAGAAAAAATCATAAAAAAGTTTCATCGTGTTTGGACTTTGTTTGGTATGGATTTTCTGGAAAACCAAAAACATGCAGAAAACATGAGCTGGCACTAGGCACTAAGTTAATAGGTTAGTCCATAAAAACATTATAAAATGCATGTAAAGCATACAATATTTATAATATAATAGCATGAAATAAAAAAATTATAGGTATGTTGGAGACATAACAACCTGCAAGCTTAAATAATCCACAAAGTTCATCCATATAGATTAAGTGCATATCAGGATGTATTGTTCCATCTCGTGGGATTAGTGTGAAACTTTTGCAATATACAAAAAGGGATTTCATAACAAATATTTTCAGTAGGTTGAGGAATGGCTCTTACCATAGCCGCTCGAGGTCAAGATACCCCGAACAAGCCCCTCAAAGGATTAGCTTCCATAGTGACAAGTGAAGATGAAATTTAGCACATAGTACAAATGTTTCCTTACCAAATTCTACTTAACAAGAGTGGTTCACTCCTCGGCAACAACGCCAGAAAAGAATCTTGATGACCCAAAAGTATAGGGGACTAATCATAGTCCTTTCGATAAGTAAGAGTGTCAAACCCAACGAGGAGCAGAAGGTATTGATAAGGAGTTTTTAGGTAGGTATTGTTTGCAAGTGTTGTAAAGTAGTTGTGATAGATAGTTTGATAGCAAGATGATTGTAGCAAGTAACAAGTAGCAAAAGTAACTAGTTGCAGCAAGGTGGCCCAATTGTTTTCACTGCAAAGGACAACCGAAAGTATTTCTTATGGTGATTAAAGCGTTCTCGAGGACACATGGGAATTCATCTAGTTACGTTCATCGTATTACATTAACACATGTTCATTGCTTTGATAAATTGTTATGTGGGTGGATCGATGCTAAGGTGTTGTTCTTATTTGAACAAACAACCTACTTATGATTACCCCCTCTCGCAAGCATCCGCAAATACAAGAGAAGAATTAAGATAAATCTAACCATAGCATTAAACAAAAGGATCCAAAGCAGCCCCTTGCGGAATAGCTCATAAAATAGGGTTTAGGCTTCTATCACACCCGCAACCCATCATATACTCACAAATCCCACAAATGCCTTCCCTAGGCCGAAACATGGTGAAGTTTCATGTAGTCCACGTTCACACGACACCGCTAGAGGAAGAACCACATAACACATGATCAAAACATTGAACGAATACCAACTACACATGATTACTTATAACAAGACTTCTCCCATGTCCCCAAGAACAAATAGAACTACTCACAAAGCATGTTTTGTGTTCATGATCGGAGTAGATAAATATGTAATTAACAATATAAACATTTATAATCTTTCACCAAGTAAACCAACCAGCATCAACTACAAGATGTAATAAACACTACTAGCACTCCCAAGTACCACTCTGAGGTTTGATACAAAGATTCAACACAAGAGATAAAGTAGGTTTTGGAGATGAGATGGTGCTGGTGAAGATGTTCATGTAGATGAGTCCTTCCACGCTGAGAGGAGTGTGGATCATGACAATGGCTTCGATTTCCTCCCTCCCAGAGGGAAGTTTTCCCGGCGGAATAGCTTTGCTGCAGAGCAAAAGTGCTCCTGCTCAGGTCCCGCATCGAGACGATAGCGCGTGATGGGGAATGGAGCATGAAAATCAAAAAAATGCCAACGAACACCCAAGATCTAATCTGGGTGATGCATAGCTATGAGAGGGGAGTGTGCTACATAGCCTTGTAGACTAATATGTCTCCATCGTATCAATAAATTTTTATTGTTTCATGCCAATATTCTACAACTTTCATATACTTTTGGCAACATTCTATTTTTTTGGGACTAACATATAGATCTAGTGCCCAGTGCCAGTTCCTGTTTTTTGCATGTTTTTGTTTCGCGGAAATTCCATATCAGACGAAGTCCAAACGCGATAAAATTTTAGGAAGATTTTTTCAAAATGTAAATGATTTTTTGGAAGAAGAATCAACGCAAGACGGTGCCCGTGGTGGCCACAAGGCAACAGGGCACGGCCAGGGGTGGTTGCGGCCCTTTTTCATCGCAAGAAATATAATTTCATGATAAAAATCTCCTCAAAACTTCAGCCCAATCAGAGTTACGGATCTCCTGGAATATAAAAACGGTGAAGCGGTCTGAAAACAGACGTGAAACATAAGAAAAACAGAGAGAGATATCCAATCTAGGAGGGGATCCTTCCCTCCAGGAGCCATGGAGGCCAAGGACTGCTACTTGTGAGCTATGTTGAGATTTCCCCGAAGAGGAGGGGATGATGCAGTACAGTAGAGATAAGTATTTCCCTCAGTTATAAAACCAAGTTTATCAATCCAGTAGGAGAACCAAGCAACACTATGTAAATAGTACCTACACACAAACAACAAATACTTGCAACCCAACGCGTAGAGGGGTTGTCAATCCCTCAACGGTTATGAGCAAGATTAAATTGTATAGTTTTTGATAGATAGATCTGACAAAAAGAAAATAGCATACGGTGGGTAGACAAATTACTGTTGAGATTGATAGAAAAGCAAATGATTATGACAATATCCATGGCAATGATCAAACATATAGGCATCACGTCAAAGATTAGTAGACCGAAACGATTCTGCATCTACTACTATTACTCCACACATCGACCGCTATCCAGAATGTATCTAGTTTATTAAGTTCATGGAAAAATGGAGTAATGCATTAGGCAAGATGACATGATGTAAACAAGATAAACTCATGTATGAATAAACCCCATCTTTTTACCCTTAATAGCAATGATACATACATGTCATGTCCCCTTCTATCACTGGGATTGAGCACCGCGCAAGATCGAACCCATTACAAAGGACTCTTGTCATGGCAAGATAAATCAATCTAGTTGGACAAAGGACAGCAATAAATTGGAGAAGAAATACGAGGCTATATTAATCATGCATAAAAGAGTTCAGAGAAAACTCAAATAATATTCGTGGATAGATCTGATCATAAACTCACAATTCATCGGATCTCAACAAACACACCGCAAAAAGTCATTACCTCGAATAGATCTCCAAGAACAACAAGGAGAACATTGTATTGAGAATCAAAAAGAGAGAATAAGTCATCTAGCTACTAACTATGGACCCGTAGATCTGTGCTAAACTACTCACGCATCATCGGAGGGGCAGCAAGGATGATAAAGAACCCCTCCGTGATTGTTTCCCCCTCCGGCAGAGTGCGAGAAAATTTTTGTGGCATTTGGACTTCGTTTAGTATTGACATTCTGCAAAGTCAAAAACAAGCAAGAAACAGCAACTGGCACTGGGCACTAAGTTAATAGGTTAGTCCCAAAAAATGATATAAAGTTGCTTGTAAATATGTGTAAAACATCCAAGATTGATACTATAATAGCATGGAACAATCAAAAATTATAGATACGTTGGAGACGTATCAAGGACGAGAGGGAAAACCCTCCTCCCATTTAGGGGGGGGGCATGGAAGAAGAAGAAGATGGGGGGCTCTCTCCCGGTGGCGCCGGAATGCCGCAGGGGCAATCATCTTGTGACAGCGACCTACACCAACAACTCTGTCATCTTCCTCAACTCCTCCATCACCTTCCCTCATCTATTATCAGCGGTCCACTCTCCTGCAACCCGATGTACCCTTTGCTTTAACATGGTGCTTTATGCTTCATATTATTATCGAATGATGTGTTGCCATCCTATGATGTTTGAGTAGATTTTTATCGTCCTTTGGGGTAATTGGTGAATTGCTATGATTGGTTTAATTTGCTTGTGGTTATGTTGCTGCCCTTTGGTGAACATTGAATGAGCGTGTGTGCGGATCACACCATAGGGTTAGTTGTATGTTGATAGGACTATGCATTGGAGGGCAAGAGTCACAGAAACTTCTTCCTACCATAGAAATTGATTCATACAGGATTGAAGGGCGACCAATATATCTTAATGCTATGGTTGGGTTTTACCTTAATGAACTTTGGTAGTTGTGGATGCTTGCTAATAGTTCCAATCATAAGTGCATAGAATTCCAAGTAAGGGATGACATGCTAGCACTGGCCTCTCCCACATAAAAACTTGCTATCAGTTTAGTAACTTAGCCAATTGCTTAGGGACAATTCCGTAAATCCTACCACCACTTTTCCACACTCGCTATACTAACTTAATTGTACTTTTATCAAAACAACACCTAAATTTTGTTTTCACATTCCTTGTTATCTTGCAAACCTATCCCTTTACACCTACAAAGTACTTATAGTTTTATACTTGTTCTAGGTAATGTGAACGTTAAGGTGTGCGTAGAGTTGTATTGGTGGTCGATAGAACTTGAGAGAATATTAATTCCACCTTCAGCTACACGTTGGGTTTGAGACTCTTACTTATCGAAAGAGGCTACAAATTATCCCCTATACTTGTGGGTTATCATAGACTGAAAGCGGAAGCGTATAAAACGCGGTTCATGCAGCGTACTCTTCGCGGTCAAATCAGGATCCAACCGATCTAGTGCCGAACGGATGACACCTCCGAGTTTAGCACACGTGCAGCTCAGTGGCGTCCTCTCCTTCTTGATACAGAAAGCAAAGGAAGAGGAGGTAGATGAGATCTGAACTAACACGACGGCGTGGTGGTGGCAGCAGCGGAACTTTAGTAGGGCTTCGCCAAGCGTCTGCGCGAGGTGGAGGAGGTGTAACGGGAGGGAGACGGGCAAGGGTGGAAGGGTGCAGCTTCCCATGCGCCTCCCCACTATATATAGTGGTGGAGGGGGTTGGTGGATTGCCCTCCAAGCCCCTAGGGTCATTGGCCAAGGGGGGCAGGAAATCCCTCCTTTCCTTTCCCCACCATGCTATACCCCTTTTCTAGGGATCTTGATCTTATCCCTTCGGGATATGACCCTATTCCTTGTAAAGTTGTATCTTGGTGCACCTAGACCAGGGGTGTGTATTCACTCCCTTGTAACCAAGCTCGGTTACAACGGATGACCCTATTCCCCACTACCCACGCCCATGTGGGTCCTCCCATGCAGGTGGGCCCCACTCCAAAACCTTCTAGAACCTTCTCCGTACAATACCGGTAAAACCATACTATTTTCGAAACCCAAAATATGACTTACCATATATAAATCTTTACCTCCAGACCATTCCGGAACATCGAACAACCTTCGGGCTTCACCATATTAATATCTCATTACTACCCTAGCGCTACCTAACGTTAAGCATGCGACCCTACGGGTTCGGGAACATGCAGACATGACCGAGACTCCTCTCCGATCAATAATCAATAGCGGGACCTGGATGCCCGTATTGGTTCCCACATATTCAACGAAGATCTTTATTGGTTGAACAACGATGTTAAGGATTCAGTTGATCCTGTATGCAATTCCTTTTGTCCAGCGATATGTTACTTGCCCGAGATTCAATGTCGGTATCTTCATACCTAGTTCAATCTCATTACCGGCAAGTCCCTTTACTCATTCCATAATACAAGATCACGTGACTAAACTCATTAGTCACATGAAGCTTCTTGTGATGTTGTATTACCAAGAGGGCCCAGAGATATCTCTCCGTCACATGGAGTGACAAATTCCAGTCTCGATCCATGCAACTGATCAACAGACACCTTCAGATATACCTATAGAGCACCTTTATGATCACCCAGTTAGGAAGTGACATTGATAGCACATAAGGTATTTGTCGTGGATTTGTCATGGCAGATGCCCTTGTGAAAGGACTTAGGTGTGGAGCCATCGCAACGTAGGTTAGCTTAAAGGGGTTGAACAGGACAAAGGACACAAGGAGTTTACCCAGGTTCGGCCCCTCACGGCGGAGGGAAAAGCCTACTCCTACTTCTAGTAGTATTGCTTGAGTTTCGATTACAAGGGAGTGAATACGCTTGACCTAGTTCTCGATTCATTGTTTCTTGAGTTAACCCGCGGCCGGGTCTCACCTTTATATACACAGGTAAAGACCCTGAGGCTTACAGAGTCCCGGCCGGGTCACATAACGTGACTGGCTCAGTTTCTAACTAGTCATGCCCTACAGGGCAAGTCATCATGAGGCGGTTCATAGGCCCGGGTCTTGGGCTTTCACCAGGCCTGCTTCCATGAGCCGCCGTCTTCACCCCTTGGGCTTTCTTTGGCCTTCTTCATATTAAAGCGCCAAAGGTGTAAACCAGCCCCTCCTAGGCGGGTCACACCTCGGAGCTATATCTCCAACATTAGGCCCCAGGTTGATTTGAACTTATTCATATCAATCTTCACTGTTTAACTTAGCAAACTGCATCAGTGCTGAATCTTTAGCACACCGCTATAACCCGCCATGACATCATATAAACAAAATCATTGTAACCCGCCATGAACTCATGTGCATTAATTCCACACAAGACCCAAGATATCTCAACGGATCTTTATCTTAATGGGCTTCCCAAAAAACGAGGCGCCCGCATAGCTAACCTAATTATTTTACCTCCTCAATTTCCGCGCATGCCATCTCATCACCTCCTTATAAATAGGGACAGGGGGCCCTCTTTTTCACTTTTACCCCTGCCTCTGCCTCTTCTTCTTCCTCCTCGCGACGACCGACACAGCCGGAGCTCCGCCGCCCCCGTCGACTGCATCAACTTGGCTGCTGCATCAACCTGATCTAGATCAGAAAACAGCGGCGCCCCTGTGATGTTCATCAGCATCACCAGGTACCCATCTCCCTTTGCTTCCAATCTGCATTAGGGTTCACCTAGTTCTTCGGTGTTCGTCGAAGTTCATCAAGCTTGTCCATAGTTCACCTGTCATGCCATTTAGTCAAGCCCAGATGTGATGCCAAAGTCATCTTTTGACTGCTTTAATGTCTGCTATCAGCTATAGATCCATTCCCTTCTGTTGGGATTCACCCCCAATGCAATAGTTCATCCTCTGCATATTAGGTTTTCTCAATTTCCGCCTATTTTCGAACTAGCGTAGATCCAAAGCTGCAAGCAGAATCTTTGAAACTTGTTTGCCTAGCACTTAGTGAAATTTCATTCATTTCATAGACGTGTAGGTATCTATTTGATCATTGTTGTATAGGCAGCTCAAATGATACTTTGTGTCCCACCAAATGCTAGCCGGCTTACTTATAAAACTAGATAATGCCCCGCGCGTTGCTGCGGGAATTTATAGCAAAAACATGTAGTAGATAAATTAGGATAAAACCTTTGGAATTTATAAACAGGCCATAGATCTTAACATACGTATAAAGTGGGCATGAAGGCTTAGCTCGATAATTAAAACTTAAGTGTAAGGGTAATGGAACATAGGTAGTAAAAATAGTAACATGTGCAACGCTAACCGGCAGAATGCAAAGATTATACTCTCTCCATCCCAAAATGTAAGACCATTTTTGACATTACATTTTGAGACAGAGGGAGTGCATATTAAGATTGAAAACAATTACATATCTAGGAGGTAGATCATCTCATTTGTAGATTCAACATCCTCTGAACACCAAGCACATACAGAGGATTGAAACAATTACAAAGTGTTGAATTGCTATTAGCAAGGTCTTTTACCTATTTAATCGTCCAAAGGCAAATATTCACAGTGAATTTTCAACTGCAAGTCCGACAGGTCTTTCCTCCAAAGCAGCGACACTTGATAACATGAGAATTGAGAAGGTCACCACGAAACTGCTCTCTTTTTTAGAAAGAAGAACGATGGCCCAACTTTTATACTATTGAATTGAAAAGCTAACAGATCATTGCTGGAATTACCCAGCTACAAAGTAGGGCATGGAAAATAGGAAAACACATGCACACCTGATCTGGTGATACCAGGAAATCACAGAGAGCCCACACATGGTGAGATAAAACCAAGTTCTTGCAATAGCAGTTTGTCTGTGTTGGGGTAAGAGTGTACAGTGCTACCTCTTGAGCACTGCGTTGGTTTTCCCTTGAAGAGGAAAGGGTGATGCAGTAAAGTAGCGTAAGTATTTCCCTCAGTTTTTGAGAACCAAGGTACCAATCCAGTAGGAGACCACGCTCAAGTCCCACACACCTACACAAACAAATAAGAACCTTGCAACCAACGCGATAAAGGGGTTGTCAATCCCTTCACGGCCACTTGCAAAAGTGAGATCTGATAGAGAGGATGAAATAATATTTTTGGTATATTTATGATAAAGACTAAAAGTAAAGAAAGCAAAAGAAACGGTAATAGAAATAACTTGTTGACGGGAGATTAATATGATGCAAAATAGACCCGGGGGCCATAGGTTTCACTAGTGGCTTCTCTCAAGAGCATAAGTATTACGGTGGGTAAACAAATTACTGTCGAGCAATTGATAGAATCGAGCATAGTTATGAGAATATCTAGGTATGATCATGTATATAGGCATCACGTCCGTGACAAGTAGACCGACTCCTGCCTGCATCAACTACTATTACTCCACACATCGACCGCTATCCAGCATGCATCTAGAGTATTAAGTTCATAAGAACGGAGTAACGCTTTAAGCAAGATGACATGATGTAGAGGGATAAACTCATGCAATATGATATAAACCCCATCTTTTTATCCTCGATGGCAACAATACAATACGTGTCGTTTCCCCTTCTGTCACTGGGATCGAGCACCGCAAGATTGAACCCAAAGCTAAGCACTTCTCCCATTGCAAGAAAGATCAATCTAGTAGGCCAAACCAAACTGATAATTCGAAGAGACTTGCAAAGATAACCAATCATACATAAAAGAATTCAGAGGAGATTCAAATATTGTTCATAGATAATCTTGATCATAAACTCACAATTCATCGGATCTCGACAAACACACCACAAAAGAAGATTACATCGAATAGATCTCCAAGAGAATCGAGGAGAACTTTGTATTGAGATCCAAAGAGAGAGAAGAAGCCATCTAGCTAATAACTATGGACCCCGAAGGTCTGAGGTAAACTACTCACACATCATAGGAGAGGCTATGGTGTTGATGTAGAAGCCCTCCGTGATCGATGCCCCCTCCGGCGGAGCACCAGAAAAGGCCCCAAGATGGGATCTCACGGGTACAGAAGGTTGCGGCGGTGGAAATAGTTTTTTTTGCTCCGTATCTGATGTTTTCGGGGTACGTAGGTATATATAGGAGGAAGAAGTAGGTCGGTGGAGCTACGAGGGCCCCACGAGGGTGGAGGGCGCGCCCAGGGGGGTAGGCGCGCCCCCCTGCCTCGTGGCCTCCTCGTTGATTGCTTGACGTCCACTCCAAGTCCTTTGGATCACGTTTGTTCCGAAAATCATGTTCCCGAAGGTTTCATTCCGTTTGGACTCCGTTTGGTATTCCTTTTCTGTGAAACACTGAAATAGGCAAAAAAACAGCAATCTGGGCTGGGCCTCCGGTTAATAGGTTAGTCCCGAAAATAATATAAAAGTGTATAATAAAGCCCATTAAACGTCCAAAACAGAATATATAATAGCATGGAACAATCAAAAATTATAGATACATTGGAGACGTATCATACAGCTAAAGGGATGCAAAAATATGAAATAGTTAGAGATTTGTTTATTCTAATTTTTTTAAATACCTGCCTCCCTCCTTAAGATCTACATGAGCATTCCCAAATTTCCCAACTCTCATATGCGTGATGGGTTATCCAATATACACCAAAATCTGAATTATGATTTCCAATCAGTGAAAAATCACACACTTTATATGTAGCGACCTGCAAGGATACGAACGAAAGCAAGTCCATTAAAACATACCTAGAAAGGGAAGAGTACTTCCGTAATCCAAACTTGTACACATCATAGGGGTATCATCAGCTCGGAAGGAGGACTTGTACTGATATATGCAGCAGCAGATTTCCCAAAGTTTGGAGCCGAACCTCTGATTCCACAATAAAACAGAACAAATAGAACACATAGAGAATTGTAGTCAATCTTGCCAACCCTTGATCTGCACAACTGAAATTGGACAAAACAAAATCAAGGTGGAAATCAATCTCCCAACTTACAGAATCGTCCAAATATTAACCACTCCAAGCACAATGAAAAAAAGTCGCTCAGATCTAAGGAGATAGAGAGGAAGGAGAGCCCCTGCCTTCAGTATTGATGTTGGAGGAGGACGCCGACACTAGATCAGGATTTGGACCAGCGAGGCTTGATTCACTGACAACAGGGATGCGGGGGCTAAGGTTAACCATGGTGACCACAGGGGCCCGGGTCGGCAACATTGCGCGGGTCTTTGGCGACGACGAACTATGAAGGCTTCTCCGGCAGCGGCACCACGCCATGAATACATCCATCGTTTTTCATGGGAATGAGCACTACCATCGTTGGTAAATGTGAGGGGCTTCAGTTTGATGTGGGGAACCGGATAGAGGAGACGAAGAGAAAGCGAGGATTGTGAGGAGACCAAAAGTACATGGAGAAAATAAATGAGGGGCAGATCAAGGCAAGGCTTGTGAGGGCATCTCCAACAGTTTGTATGTTAGCTTGTTGGTAAAATATGCCATGTCATCAACCAATATCTTAACATACAACAACTCTAATGGGTTGTATCTAGTTTGCCCAATAGGATGTGAGATAATAAATAGGGTGCTCTCTCATTCTACATTGGAGCTTGTGCAAGGGGTGTTGGTTCATGTACATACAACCTTCCCCTCTTTCCTCATTTATTGTATGACACATTATCACAAATCTTATGTGGAAAATTCTATCAACAACTATCTTACAACCATTGAAGATGCCCTGAAGAGACCAAAAGTAGATGGAGAAAATAAATGAGGGGGAGATCAATCGTGTATGGCGGAGATGGTAGCGCACTGGGAAAAAAGATGCCAGGAATAAATGGTCAACGTGGTGTTAAACTTGCTGATGTGGCAGGATGCTGAGGTGGACATGTTGCATGTTGAGATAAATCAAGTAGTGGGGGTGAACTTGTTAAGTATATAGGATGTTAAACCGCCAACATTTGTCCAACGTTGATATCACCCGACCGTGTCTTGCCACTTAGCCATGTTGTTTCTTCTTCTATAACAATTAATCTTTGCACATTAACCATTTTTGCATAATAAACTTGCCTTCTCATTGCTATTGGGCGGCTTATCATCACAAATTTGACCCACCATGATTTCCTTTCTAGGCTTTCACTTGATAGAAATGACTAAGACCGTCACCTCCTGTGACTGGGTCGTTTCCAATGTCATGGAACGGTCTCTCCAAGAGTTTGTTGATATGGGCGTCTTGCCATCGAAAGATGCCATCCACTAGCGGGTTCCGAGAGCTGAGGTTCCACCTCAACCAAAGGAAGGAGAAGTTATAATTTTTTCTGATCACATGCTCCGAGGCTTCTCACCGCCCGACTCAAAGTTCTTCCGTGACGTTCTGCATTTCTATCAGCTTCACCCTCAAGACAATGGACCCAACTCAGTCTCCAAGATCTGCAATTTTCAAGTCTTTTGTGAAGTATACCTTCAGGAGGAGCCCAGCATTGACCTCTTCAGAGAATGTTATTATCTGAACCGCCAAACAGAGATGACAGACGGGCCCCGCCTTAAACTTGGCGGAATTTCTATCCAGAGATGAAGAGACGTTGTCCTTCCTTCAGCCGCGCTTCCCAGACACTACTGCAGGATGCTGCTAACGCGACACTACGATAAGAGACCCTTCGATGAAACTGTGTGCGATGCATAATCGCAAATGGTGGTGTAAAAACCGTCAAAAAAGGTGCAAAACGTTTGCAATGACGGATGCATCAAACTGGGTTCAGATTTTAGTTGCATGAGCAATGCAGGGAATACGGTTCAGTTCAATTAACTGTTTGTGATGAGGAGGAATAAAAGAAACGGGCAGCCAGATGAAGGTGTGTGCGATATACAGCATACGGTTCACTCAGATGAACTGTTTGTGATTAGGCAACACAAAAGAAACGGTCAGCCAGATCAAGGTGTGTGCGATATACGACATGCGGTTCACTTGGATGAACTGTTTGTGTTGAGACAAGAGAACAGAAACGGTTCAATATAAGAAGATGTGTGTGATACGTGGCAAACAGGTATGTAATCAGAAATGTGTGCGAAGACCAATAATAACACAGACGGTTGCTGCTAATAAGACGTGTGTGTGTACACAGTAGGAGCCTTTCCTACTGTTTACGGTCAAAAAAATAAGACGTGTGTGTTGTGCGATGGGATTGCATACAGAACAACAACATATATATACACACACTTATAAGGACATGGTTGCATAACCAAATTAAACATCCACTTACATAGGTGGCTACTACAACCATGGCATTTGCACATACCGAAGTAAACTATTACATGCATAATTACATAGGTGGCTACTACACACATGACATTTCCACACACCAATAAATTAAACTATATATTACATGCATGATTAACTAGCATAAACGATCATCTGATCATCATCTACTTCTTGTGACGCTTGCTCTGCTTGTGGCTCAATCCGGGCTCGTCGATTTGGGTAACGAGGCACTTCCTCATGTCAACGATCCGCCTGTGCATCTCGTAGCATGTGTACACGCTCTTGGCCGCGAACCAGAGGTGAGGTTTGATGACCCACAAGTATAGGGGATCAATTGTAGCTCTTTTTGATAAGTAAGAGTGTCGAACCCAACGAGGAGCAGAAGGAAATGACAAGTAGTTTTCAGTAAGGTAATGTCTGCAAGTGCTGAAATTGTAAGTAGCAGAGTAGTTTGATAGCAAGATAATTTGTAACAAGCAAGTAACGATAATAGTAACAAGTATGCAGCAAGGTAGCCCAATCCTTTTGAGGCAAAGGACATGCCAAAACGGTCTCTTATGATAAGCAAAGCGTTCTTGAGGGTACACGGGAATTTCATCAAGTCACTTTCATCATGTTGGTTCGATTTGTGTTCGCTACTTTGATAATTTGATATGTGGGTGGACCGGTGCTTAGGTTTTGTTCTTACTTGAACAAACCTCCTACTTATGATTAATCCTCCCGCAAGCATCCGCAACTATGAGAAAAGTATTAAGAATAAATTCTAACCATAGCATTAAACTTTTGGATCCAATCAGTCCCTTACGGAATAGCGCACAAACTGGGGTTTGAGCTTCTGTCACTCTCGCAACCCATCATCTAATTGCTACTCCACAATGCATTCCCTTAGGCCCAAATATGGTGAAGTGGCATGTAGTCGACATTCACATGACACCACTAAGGGAAAAACAACATACATATTATCAAAATATCAAACACATATCAAATTCACGTGATTACTTGCAACATGATTTCTCCCGTGACCTCAAGAACAAAAGTAACTACTCACAAATGATAAACATGCTCATGATCAGAGGAGTATTAAATAGCATAATGGATCTGAACATATAATCTTCCACCAAACAAACCATATAGTAATCAACTACAAGATGTAATCAACACTACTAGTCACCCACAAGCACCAATCTATAGTTTCGGTAACAAGATTGAACACAAGAGATGAACTAGGGTTTGAGATGAGATGGTGTTGTTGAAGATGTTGATGGAGATTGCCCTCCCCAAGATGGGAGAGTTGTTGGTGATCATGAGGATGATGATTTCCACCTCTGGGAGGGAAGTTCCCCGGGCGGAATCGCTCCGCCGGAGGCCAAAAGTGCTCCTGCCCAAGTTCCGCCTCGAGACGACGGCGCTCCATCCCGAAAGTCCTCTCCTTATTTTTCTAGGTAAAAATGACTTATATACCAGAAGATGGGCACCGGAGGTGGGCCGAGGAGGGCACAACTCACTAGGGCGCACCTGGGCTCCCTGGCGCACCCAGGTGAGTTGTGCCCACCTGCTGGGCCCCTCTGGTAGTTATTTGCTCCAATAATTCTCATATATTCCATAAAAAATCTCCGTGAAGTTTGAGATCATTTGGAGTTGTGCGGAATAGGTGGCCTGACGTAGCTTTTCTAGGTCCAGATTTCCAGCTACCGGAATTCTCCCTCTTTGTGTGTACCTTGTAAATTATGAAAGAAAAGGAATTAGAATTACTCCAAAAAGCATTATTATGGATAAAAACATTATAAATAAAAGTAAGAAAACATGACGCAAAATGAACGTATCAACTCCCCCAAGCTTAGACCTCGCTTGTCCTCAAGCGAAAACCGAAATCGAAAAACATGTCCACATGCTTTGAGAGAGAGGTGTCGATAAAAACAAAATACGGACATAGAAGCATCATGTTGATTATTATAACAGCAACATATTTGAACATAAGACTTTTATCATAAAACTTGTATCATATACTTCTCATGAATAAGTAACAGTTCATCACACAATCGAGGTATAAAGCAGAAACTCTATTAGAAACCAACAAACTATGTTCTCAGTCAACTTTGCAACTAAAATTCATCATGTTTTCAGGAAGAGTCACGTGTCGTAGCTTTTAGGCAAGTCCACATACCCAACCATCATATAATCTTCTATGATTGCTAACACTCACCTTGTACCCATGAGCAAAACGTTTCAACCGGACACATAGAAAGATAGGGGCTTATAGTTTCGCCTCCCAACATACTCACCTCAAGGGTGATGTCAACAATAATAACTCATGCTATCTATATTCAGCTGGACATATGTGCCAAGATCTTTCCTCACCACATGATGCTTGCCAAAGGAGAAAAATAAAAAAGGAATAGAAGGAAAACTTTGACTCTTTGCATAAAAGTAAATACATAAAAGTAAAAGATAGGCCCTTCGCAGAGGGAAGCAGAGGTTGCCATGCGCTTACTTGTTTGTATGCTCAATCCCTTAGTGCAAGAGAACGTCACGTTGTATTGCCCCTTAAGATGACAACCTTTATTATGTAGTATGTCGCTTTTATTCTTTGTCATCCAAGTTCGTACAACGCTCAATTTTCTCTTACACTAAATGACCTCACATTTTTAGAAGCAATTTTTATTGCCTTTTTGCACCGATGACAACTTACTTGAGGGATCTTGCTCAATCCCTAGGTCGGTATGGTGGACACTTGAAAAATATATGGGTTTAAGGATTTTTGGATGCACAAGTAGTATCTCTACTTAGTGCGGAATTTTTGGCTAGCAAAGATAGGGGCAAGCATCACATGTTGAAGGATCTATGACAATATGACTTCTATGTGAATATAAACAAACATAAACTATTAAGTTGTCTTCCTTGTCCAACGTCAACAATTTTGGCATATAATATTTTGATGAGGGCTCACAATCACAAAATATTTCTAGGATAGTATATTTATATGTGAATCTTCTCTTCCCTTATTAATTCTTTCATGAGTTGCATCATTGACTAATGCTATGTTTGTCAATCTCTAATAAAATTTCCTACTTATACTTTTCCTTATGTGGTGCTATCACCTACCATAGGATTAGTATAAGATCTTATTGATTTATTTCCTTTCTCTTTTCTTTATTTCTTATTTCTTTTCTTTATTTGCAACATGAAAGTAAAGAAAGAAAAACTCAAACTAAACTTTATTATATAACTTGCACATGATTACAATGATAGATCACTAAGCAAACTCTCAAAGAAGAAAGGATCGAACTAAACTTTTATTCATTCTAAAGCAAAAGATTGAACTAAGATAAGTAAAAGCAGAAAGATAGTGGGATGATACGATACTGGGGCACCTCCCCCAAGCTTGGCGGAAGCCAAGGGGAGTGCCCATACCCGATACTCAATTCTCCTTTGGTGGTGAAGAAGGTGACGGTGGTGATGTAGTATTCTCCAATATAACCATGAGTAGATCCTTCAACCCTTGAATCTCCCGAAGGGCTTGATGAATTAATTCACGGTTTTTCTTCACCTCAACCATTATGTGTTTATTCTCAGGGCCCCGTGGTTTGGTTCCCGCATTGTTTTCTCTTGGCCGAGATATGTCCTAGTCGGACGGTATGTGCCTACGAGGAGTATTCTCGAACCCATAATTGTGAATCAAAATATGAAAATTGTTACGATGTAACCTGTGTAAGGGCCTCCTTGGTGGGAGCTCTTCTTGCACTTCCAGGCTCGCTTGATTGTTTGATGATCCCATGACTTGATGAGGATTAGGGTGAATGGAGATGCCGGTAGTGTACCCCTCTCAGAGGCCGGAGGATGAATCCCAAAGGGACTTTCCTCTTCTTCCTCCATAGCAACCTCTTTAGCTTCATCCCTCCTTAGATCTTCCTGAACCAATCTTATGTCTCCTTGTCCATTATTGAAGGGTGAGGAAGACATGACGTTGGTCTACTTGAATCTGTCAGAAATCAGCAAGAAAAGAGAACAAAGGATTTTCTCCGCGATACAGTGGTTAACAGGTTCGGGAAGTATATATAGATTTTTTTTTTATCTTGGGGGACAAGTATATTGAAGAAAAACGGAGTACGGAAGGTGTCCCAGGTGGGCACAACCCACCTGGGCGCGCCAGGCTTGCCTGGCATGCCCTGGTGTATTGTGCCCACCAGGGGACGCTTCCTGGTAGTTTCTTTATTCCCAAAATTCTTAAATATTCCAAAACTGATAAAAAATATTTTTGCGGATTTTTCGGAGTCCATTTACTTACCATATCACGTACCTCCTTATTTTCACGATTCTGGAGTGTTCCGGAAGGACTCTTTTATGTGTTCTTCCGGTGTCAAAGTTTGGATAATATTACTTTCAACATTAATGGGCGTACCTAAGATATAATGCTTTATTCGTTGCCCATTGACAACCTTCGGGTTAGTACCTTTGGGATTATTTACTTTGATAGCTCCAGACCGGTAAACCTCCTCGATGACATATGGGCCTTCCCATTTTGAGAGGAGCTTTCCTGCAAAAAATCTAAAATGAGAGTTGTACAAAAGAACATATTCTCCGACTTTAAACTCACGCTTTTGGATTCTTTTGTCATGCCATCTTTTAACTTTCTCTTTGAATAATTTTGCATTTTCATAAGCTTGGGTTCTCCATTCATCTAATGAGCTAATATCAAATAACCTCTTTTCACCGGCAAGTTTGAAATCATAATTGAGTTCTTTAACTACCCAAAATGCTTTATGTTCTAACTCAAGAGGCAAATGACAAGCTTTTCCATAAACCATTTTATAAGGAGACATACCCATAGGATTTTTATATGCTATTCTATAAGACCAAAGTGCATCATGTAATTTCTTAGACCAATTCTTCCTGGACCTATTAACAGTCTTTTGCAAAATTAATTTTATTTCTCTATTGCTAAGTTCAACTTGACCACTAGACTGAGGATGATAAGGTGATGCAATTCTATGGTTAACATCATACTTGGCAAGCATTTTACGAAAAGCACCATGAATAAAATGTGAACCACCATCAGTCATTAAATATCTAGGGACTCCAAACCTTGGTAAAATAACTTCATTAATTATTTTAATAGAGGTGTTGTGATCAGCACTACTGGTTGGAATAGCTTCTACCCATAATCAACAGCAACCAAAATATGTGTATACCCATTAGAGGAAGGAAAAGGTCCCATGTAATCAAATCCCCCAACATCAAATGATTCAATAGCAAGTGAATAATTCATAGGCATTTGTTGACGCTTACCGATATTACCTATTCTTTGTCATTCATCACAAGATGAGACAAACTTACGGGCATCCTTGAAGAGAGTTGGCAAATAAAATCCAGACTGCAATACCTTGTGAGCAATTCTATCTCCAGCATGATGCCCTCCATAAGATTCGGAGAGACGTTTCCGTACGACTTGTCCCTGTTCATGCTCAAGTACACAACGTCTAATAATACCATCTACTCCTTCTTTATAAAGATGTGAGTCATCCCAAAAGTAATGTCTTAAGTCGTAGAAGTTTTTCCTTTCTTTTGTTGATAAGTAAAGCTAGGTGGCAAATATTTAGCAACAATGTAATTAGCATAGTCAGCATACCAAGGAGTACTATTAGAAACATTTATTGCAGCTTACTGCTCATCAGGTAAACTATCATCAATAGGTAGTGGGTCATCAAGCACATTTTCAAGCCTAGACAAATTATCAGCTACTAGGTTCTCAGCTCCTTTTCTATCAATGATATGTAAATCAAATTCTTGTAATAAGAGAACCCACCGAATAATTCTAGGTTTAGCATCTTTCTTTTCCATAAGATATTTAATAGTAGCATGGTCTGTGTGAACAGTTACTTTGGAATCAACAATATAAGGTCTAAATTTGTCACAACCAAACACCACTGCTAAGAATTATTTTTCAGTAGTAGCATAGTTTCTTTGAGCACTGTCTAGAGTTTTACTAGCATAATGAATAACATTCAATTTCTTATCAACTCTTTGTCCTAGAATAGCGCTAACAGCATAATCACTAGCATCACACAAAATTTCAAAAGGTAAGTTCCAATCAGGTGGTTGAACAATAGGTGCAGAAATTAAGGCTTTCTTGAGTGTTTCAAAGGCTTCTAAACAATCATCATCAAAAACAAAGGGAATATCCTTTTGCAAGAGACTAGTGAGAGGCCTAGAAATTTTAGAGAAGTCTTTGATAAATCTCCTATAGAAACCAGCATGACCTAGGAAACTACGAATACCTCTTATATCTTTACGACACGACATTTTCTCAATTGCTTCAACCTTAGCTTGGTCAACTTCAATACCTCTTTGAGAAATTTTATGACCCAAGACAATGCCTTCATTAACCATTAAGTGGCACTTCTCCCAATTCAAGACAAGATTTGTTTGTTCACATCTCTGCAAAACTCGATCAAGATTGCTTAAACAATCATCAAAAGATTTCCCATAAACACAGAAGTCATCCATGAAAACCTCAACAATCTTTTCACAAAAGTCAGAGAATATAGCAGTCATACATCTTTGAAAGGTAGCAGGTGCATTACATAAACCAAAAGGCATACGTCTATAAGCATAAGTTCCAAAGGGACAAGTAAAAGTGGTCTTTTCTTGATCAAGTCAAGAAACAGGTATTTGTGAAAAACCAGAATATCCATCAAGGAAGCCAAAGTGTGTGTGCTTAGATAATCTTTCAAGCATTTGATCAATAAAAGGCGAAGGGTAATGATCTTTTCTAGTTGCTTTATTTAATTTTCTATAATCAATTACCATTCTATAGCCTGTAACAATTCTTTGTGTAATAAGCTCATTCTTATCATTAGGAACAACAGTAATACCTCCTTTCTTAGGGACATAATGAACAAGACTTACCCATCTACTATCAGCTATGGGATAGATTATACCTGCTTCCAGAAGTTTTAATATTTCCGTTCTTACCACTTATTTCATCTTCGGATTTAACCGACGTTGGTGATCAACAACGGGTTTAGCATCAGGTTCCATATTAATTTTGTGCTGACATAGAGTGGGACTAATGCCCTTTAAATCATCTAGAGTATATCCAATAGCAGCTCGGTGCTTCCTTAGAACTTTCAATAATCTTTCTTCTTCATGTTCTGAAAGGTTAGCACTGATAATAACAGGATATATTTTCTTTTCATCAAGATAAGCATATTTCAAAGTGGCCGGTAATTGTTTTAATTCAAACACAGGATCACCTTTAGGTGGAGGTGGACCTCCTAGCGTTTCAATAGGCAAATTGTGTTTAAGCAGAGGACGTTGTTCAAAGATTTTTTTATCTATTTCATTACTTTCACGCATATGTAAATCATTTTCATGGTCTAGCAAATATTGTTCTAAAGGATCAGTAGGTGGTACACCAATAGAAGCAAGACCAATTAATTCATCCTTACTAGGCAATTCTTTTTCATGAAGATTTCTACTAAACTTGGAAAAATTAAACTCATGAGACTCATCACCAAAACTAACACCGACAGTTTGTTTCTTACAATCTATCTTAGCATTAACTGTGTTCAAGAAAGGTCTACCAAAAATTATGGGACAAAAGTCATCTTGTGGGGAACCAAGAACAAGCAAATCAGTAGGGTATTTTATTTTCCCACACAAGACTTCAACATCTCTAACAATCCCAAATGGTGATATAGTGTCTCTATTAGCAAGTTTAATAGTAACATCTATTTCTTCTAACTCAGTAGGTGCTATGTCTTTCATAATTTCTTGATATAAAGTGTAACGAATAGCACTCACACTAGCACCCATGTCACATAAACCATGATAATAGTGATCTCCTATTTTAACTGAGATGACAGGCATGCCCACAAAAGGTCTATGTTTATCCCTTTTATCAGGTTTAGCAATTCTAGCAGCTTCTTCACGGAAGTAAATAACATGCCCATCAATGTCTTCTTCCAAGAGATCTTTAACCTTAGCAATGCTAGGTTCTAATTTAATTTGTTCATCAGGTTTAGGTGTTCTAATATAGCTTTTGTTAACCACAGTTGAAACTTTAGCATGTTCCTTTATCCTAACAGGAAAAGGTGGTTTCTCTATATAAGCAGAGGGTACAACTGGATCAACATTATAAAGTATAGTTTCTTCTTTAACTGGTACCGGTTCTTTAATTTCTTCTTTAACAGGTGGGTGATATTTAAACCACTTCTCTTTAGGGAGTTCAACATGAGTAGCAAATGATTCACAAAAGGAGGCTACTATCTTAGAGTCAAGTCCATATTTAGTGCTAAACTTTTGAAAAGCATCGGTATCCATAAAAGATTTAACACAATCATACTTAAGTTTAATACCTGACTCTTTACCTTCGTCGAGTTCCCAATCTTCATAGTTGCATTTAATTCTTTCCAAAAGATCCCACCGGAATTCAATAGTCTTCTTCATAAAAGAAGCAGCGCAAGAAGTATCAAGCATGGTTTGATCATTACGAGAAAGTCGAGCATAAAAATTCTGGGTAGTAATTTCTCTTGAGAGCTCATGATTGGGGCATGAATATAACATTGACTTAATCCTCCCCCAAGCTAGAGCGATACTTTCTCCTTCATGAGGCCAAAAATTATATATGTAATTCCGATCACGATGAACTAGATGCATAGGATAATTTTTTGGTGAAATTCCAATTTCAAACGATTCCAATTCCATGATCCGATATCATCGCATAGCCTATACCATGCCAATGCTTTTCCCTTCAAAGATAAAGGGAAAACCTTCTTCATAACTTCATCTTCGGGTAAACCTGCAAGCTTAAACAATCCACAAATTTGTTCCGCTTATATCAAGTGCATATCAGGATGTTCGGTTCCATCTCCTGCATGAGGATTAGCTAGCAGTTGTTCTATCATACCCGAAGAAATTTCATATTCAATATTTTCAGTAGGTGCAGTAGGTTGAGGGGTAACTAATTGTGGCTCCGGATGAGGTGAAGATACCCCGAACAAACCCCTCAAAGGATTTTCTCCATAATAACAAGTGACAATAAATTTTAGCACACTATATAAATGTTTCCTTACCAAATTCCACTTACCAAAGGCGCTTCACTCCCCGGCAATGGCGCCAGAAAATAGCCTTGATGACCCACAAGTATAGGGGATCAATTGTAGCTCTTTTCGATAAGTAAGAGTGTCGAACCCAACAAGGAGCAGAAGGAAATGATAAGTAGTTTTCAGTAAGGTAATGTCTGCAAGTGCTGAAATTGTAAGTAGCGGAGTAGTTTGATAGCAAGATAATTTGTAACGGGCAAGTAACGATAATGGTAACAAGTATGCAGCAAAGTATCCCAATCCTTTTGAGGCAAAGTACAGGCCAAAACGGTCTCTTATGATAAGCAAAGCGTTCTTGGGGGTACACGGGAATTTCATCTAGTCACTTTCATCATGTTGGTTCAATTTGTGTTCACTACTTTTATAATTTGATATGTGGGTGGACCGGTGCTTAATGGATTTGAACATATAATCTTCCACAAAATAAACCATATAGTAATCAACTACAATATGTAATCAACACTACTAGTCACCCACAAGCACCAATCTATAGTTCCGGTAACAAGATTGAACACAAGAGATGAAGTAGGGTTTGAGATGAGATGGTGCTGTTGAAGATGTTGATGGAGATTGCCCTCCCCAAGATGGGAGAGTAGTTGGTGATGATGAGGACGATGATTTCCCCCTCCGGGAGGGAAGTTCCCCCGGCGGAATCGCTCCACCAGAGGGCAAAAGTGCTCTTGCCGAAGTTCCGCCTCGAGACGGCGGCGCTCCGTCCTGAAAGTCTTCTCCTTATTTTTCTAGGTAAAAATGACTTATATACCAGAAGATGGGCACCGGAGGTGGGCCGAGGAGGCCACAACCCACCAGGGCGCGCCTGGGCTCCCTGGCACACCCAGGTGGGTTGTGCCCACCTGCTGGGGCCCCTCTGGTAGTTATTTGCTCCAATAATTCTCATATATTCCATAAAAAATCTCCGTGAAGTTTCATCTCATTTGGAGTTGTGCAGAATAGGTGGCCTCACGTAGCTTTTCCAGGTCCAGATTTCCAGCTGCCGGAATTCTCCCTCTTTGTGTGTGCCTTGTAAATTATGAGAGAAAAGGCATTAGAATTACTCCAAAAAGCATTATTATGGATAAAAACATTGTAAATAACAGTAAGAAAACATGATGCAAAATGGACGTATCAAGGTTCATCCAGTTGCCGCATCCAGGCCCTGTGCCAGGATACCGGACTTGTTCTCTGGGCATCCTGCTTCATCTTTTCGTAGTAGGGGTCGATGATGGCCGAGGCGAGTTCAACCAGGGAGTCCTTCTATTGGAGAACGCAGTAATTTCAAAAAAAAATCCTACACACACGCAAGATCTATCATGGTGATGCATAGCAACGAGAGGGGAGAGTGTTGTCTACGTACCCTCGTAGACCGAAAGCGGAAGCGTTATGACAACGCGGTTGATGTAGTCGTACGTCTTCACGATCCGACCAATCCTAGTACCGAAAGTACGGTGAAAGATCGTGGATGTCGCCTAGAGGGGGGTGAATAGGCACTTTAAAATAATTACGGTTTAGGCTTGAACAAATGCGGAATAAACCTAGCGGTTAATTTGACAAGCACAAAACCTACAACAACTAGGCTCACCTATGTGCACCAACAACTTATGCTAAGCAAGATAAACAACTAAGTGATAGCAAGATATATGACAAGAAACAATATGGCTATCACAAAGTAAAGTGCATAAGTAAAGGGTTCGGGTAAGAGATAACTGAGGCACGCGGACACGACGATGTATCTCGAAGTTCACACCCTTGCGGATGCTAATCTCCGTTTGGAGCGGTGTGGAGGCACAATGCTCCCCAAGAAGCCACTAGGGCCACCGTAATCTCCTCACGCCCTCGCACAATGCAAGATGCCGTGATTCCACTAAGGGACCCTTGAGGGCGGTCACCGAACCCGTACAAATGGCAACCCTTGGGGGCGGTCACCGAACCCGTACACTTTGGCAACCCTTGGGGCGGTCACCGGAACCCGTCAAATTGCTCGGGGCGATCTCCACAACCTAATTGGAGACCCCAACGCTTGCCCGGAGCTTTACACCACAATGATTGAGCTCCGAACACCACCAACCCTCTAGGGCGCCCAAGCACCCAAGAGGAACAAGCTCAAGGGCACCAAGCACCCAAGAGTAATAAGCTTCTCAACTTGTAACTTCCACGTATCACCGTGGAGAACTCAAACCGATGCACCAAATGCAATGGCAAGGGCACACGTTGTGCCCAAGTCCTTCTCTCTCAAATCCCACCGAAGCAACTAATGCTAGGGAAGAAAAAGAGAGGAAGAACAAGAAGGAGAACACCAAGAACTCCAAGATCTAGATCCAAGGGGTTCCCCTCACATAGAGGAGAAAGTGATTGGTGGAAATGTGGATCTAGATCTCCTCTCTCTTTTCCCTCAAAAACTAGCAAGAATCCATGGAGGGATTGAGAGTTAGCAAGCTCGAAGAAGGTCAACAATGGGGGAAGAACACGAGCTCAAAGGATAAGCTTCATTGGGGAAGAAGACCTCCTTATATAGTGGGGGGAACAATCCAACCGTTACCCCCCACACCAGCCCCGCAGAGAGCGGTACTACCGCTTGGCCAGCGGTACTACCGCTTGGCCAGCGGTACTACCGCTACCCTTCGCGGTACTGCCGCTGGGCCCAGAGCGGTACTACCGCGGTGGTCAGGGCGGTACTACCGCATACGAGCGGTACTACGGCCCCCACTACCGCGGCTAGTACCGTAAAACCCGACACGAAAAAAGACCCCTTGAATCGAGGTGGTACTAGCACGAGACCGCAGCGGTACTACGGCTTGGGGCTACCAGCGGTACTACCGCTCTGGAGCGGTACTACCGCTCCGGCCCGCGGTACTACCGCTGGGACCAAAACTGCCATAACTTCTGCATATGAGCTCCGAATTGAGCAAACTCAAGCTTGTTGGATACAAGACGACGAGTAGCATCAAAACAGCCAACAAAAAAGACCCCTTGTTGGATAGTAAGAAGAGGCAGGGGAGGTATGCCAACAAATAGAGGAGTGAAACCTCCAACCGAGAAGAACTAGCATAACCTCCAACATCGAAAACATCATAGAAGATGCGAGTGAACTCCGTTTTCGATGAACTCGAGCTTGTCATCAAGATGACCATAAGCTCCAAAACTCACAAAGAGAAAAACCAAACAAGAACCAAGAAAGATGATGCAAGGATGCAATGGTTTGAGCTCTCTACGAATGATACGATCAAACTACTCATCGAGAGCCCTCCTTGATAGTATGGCAATCGATCCTATAACCCGGTCTCCCAACTACCATCATGAGACCGGTAAAATAGAAAACCTATCAAGGGCAAACCTTTGCCTTGCACATGGTCCACTTGAGCTAGATGATGACGATCTTGACTCCCTCAAGATGGACCACATTTCTTGATTGCGTTGGCTCGATGAAGACTAGTTGATTGCTCCCCCATATTCCACTATGGGTGAGCCACCCTTCCGCACATCTTCACAAGTCCATTGTCACCACAATGGCTTCAAGCATTTGATCTCTTCGTGATGCTTTACTAGAACTTGCCCGCTTCACTTGAACTTGCACACCGCAACCTAACCCCACAAAGAACTCTCACGAAGACCATGGGTTAGTACACAAAGCATAATTGACAATGCTTACCATACCATGGGATTGCTTGATCCCTCGGTACATCTTGTGCACTTTGTGTGTTGATCAACTTGATTCACTCTTGACTTAGTCTTGATCAACATTGACTCTTTCCAACTCTCTTCATTTGGATGATGTCTTGAAGATAAACAAGAATGATCACACAATCTTCTTCTTCAAGACATGCTTGCAATAAGCTCAACTCTCACATGACCAATCTTTGGATAAACTCCTTGAAACCAACACATGGACTTCAAGAAATGCCTATGGACAAATCCTTCAAATATAACTCAAGGCAACCATTAGTCCATAGAGATTGTCATCAATTACCAAAACCAAACATGGGGGCACCGCATGTTCTTTCATACGGCACCTCCGCGATCTGCACACGTTCTGCTCAGTGACGTCCCACGAACTCTCGATCCAGCTGAGTGTCGAGGGAGAGCTTTGTCAGCACGACGGCGTGATGATGGTGATGATGAAGCTACCAGCGCAGGGCTTCGCCTAAGCACTACGATGATATGACCTAGGTGGATTATGGTGGAGGGGGGCACCGCACACGGCTAAGACAATGATCAACTTGTGTGCCTATGGGGTGCCCCCTCCCCCGTATATAAAGGAGTGGATGAGGGGGAGGGCCGGCCCTCTCTATGGCGCGCCCTAGGGGAGTCCTACTCCCACCGGGAGTAGGATTCCCCCCCTTCCAAGTAGGAGTAGGAGAGGAAGGAAGGAGGAGAGAGGGAGGAAGGAAAGGGGGGCCGGGCCCCCTCCAAATTCGGATTGTGCTTGGGGGGGCCCCCCTCCTAGGCCGCCTCCTCCTCTCTCCCACTAAGGCCCAATAAGGCCCATACACTCCCCGGGGGGTTCCGGAAACCTCCCGGTACTCCGGTAAATGCCCGAACTCACCCAGAACCATTCCGATGTCCAAACATAGCCATCCAATATATCGATATTTATGTATCTACCATTTCGAGACTCCTCGTCATGTCCGTGATCACATCCGGGACTCTGAACAACCTTTGGTACATCAAAACACATAAACTCATAATACCGATTGTCATAGAATGTTAAGCGCGCGGACCCTACGAGTTCGAGAACTATTTAGACATGACCGAGACTCATCTGCGGTCAATAACCAATAGCGGAACCTGGATGCTCATATTGGTTCCTACATATTCTACGAAGATCTTTATCGGTCAAACCGCATAACAACATATGTTGTTCCCTTTGTCATCGGTATGTTACTTGCCCGAGATTCGATCGTCGGTATCTCAATACCTAGTTCAATCTCGTTACTGGCAAGTCTCTTTACTCATTTCGTAATGCATCACCCCGCAACTAACTCATTAGTCACATTGCTTGCAAGGCTTATAGTGATGTTCATTACTGAGAGGGCCCAGAGATACCTCTCCGACAATCGGAGTGACAAATCCTAATCTCGATCTATGCCAACTCAACAAACACCATCGGAGACACCTGTAGAGCACCTTTATAATCACCCAGTTACGTTGTGACGTTTGGTAGCACACTAAGTGTTCCTCCGATATTCAGGAGTTGCATAATCTCATAGTCATAGGAACATGTATAAGTCGTGAAGAAAGCAATAGCAAATAAACTAAACGATCAAGTGCTAGGCTAATAGAATGGGTCAATTCAATCACATCAATCTCCAATGATGTGATCCCGTTAATCAAATGACAACTCATGTCTATGGCTAGGAAACTTAACCATCTTTGATTCAACGAGCTAGTCAAGTAGAGGCATACTGGTGACACTCTGTTTGTCTATGTATTCACACATGGACTAAGTTTCCAGTTAATACAATTCTAGCATGAATAATAAACATTTATCATGATATAAGGAAATATAAATAACAACTTTATTATTGCCTCTAGGGCATATTTCCTTCAGTCTCCCACTTGCACCAGAGTCAATAATCTAGATTACACAGTAATGATTCTAACACCCATGGATTCTTGGTATTGATCATGTTTTTCTCGTGAGAGAGGCTTAGTCAACGGGTCTGCAACATTCAGATCAGTATGTATCTTGCAAATCTCTATGTCTCCCTCCTTGACTTGATCGCAGATGGAATTGAAGCGTCTCTTGATGTGATTGGTTCTCTTGTGAAATCTGGATTCCTTTGCCAAGGCAATTGCACCAGTATTGTCACAAAAGATTTTCATTGGACCCGATGCACTAGGTATGACACCTAGATCGGATATGAACTCCTTCATCCAGACTCCGTCATTTGTTGCTTCCGAAGCAGCTATGTACTCCACTTCACACGTAGATCCCGCCACGACGCTTTGCTTCGAACTGCACCAACTGACAGCTCCACCGTTCAATATAAACACGTATCCGGTTTGTGACTTAGAGTCATCCGGATCAGTGTCAAAGCTTGCATCGACGTAACCATTTACGACGAGCTCTTTGTCACCTCCATAAACGAGAAACATATCCTTAGTCCTTTTCAGGTATTTCAGGATATTCTTGACCACTGTCCAGTGATCCACTCCTGGATTACTTTGGTACCTCCCTGCTAAACTAATAGCAAGGCATACATCAGGTCTGGTACATAGCATTGCATACATGATAGAACCTATGGCTGAAGCATAGGGAATGACTTTCATTTTCTCTCTATCTTTTGCAGTGGTCGGGCATTGAGTCTGACTCAACTTCACACCTTGTAACACAGGCAAGAACCCTTTCTTTGCTTGATCCATTTTGAACTTCTTCAAAACTTTATCAAGGTATGTGCTTTGTGAAAGTCCAATTAAGCGTCTTGATCTATCTCTATAGATCTTGATGCCCAATATATAAGCAGCTTCACCGAGGTTTTTCATTGAAAATCTCTTGTTCAAGTATCCTTTTATGCTATCCAGAAATTCTATATCATTTCCAATCAACAATATGTCATCCACATATAATATTATAAATGCTACAGAGCTCCCACTCACTTTCTTGTAAATACAGGCTTCTCCGAAAGTCTGTATAAAACCATATGCTTTGATCACACTATCAAAACATTTATTCCAACTCCGAGATGCTTGCACCAGTCCATAAATGGATCGCTGGAGTTTGCACACTTTGTTAGCATCCTTTGGATTGATAAAACCTTCAGGTTGCATCATATACAACTCTTCTTCCAGAAATCCATTCAGGAATGCAGTCTTTACATCCGTTTGCCAAATTTCATAATCATAAAATGCAGCAATTGCTAACATGATTCATACAGACTTAAGCATCGCTACGGGTGAGAAAGTATCATCGTAGTCAACTCCTTGAACTTGTCGAAAACCTTTCGCAACAAGTCGAGCTTTGTCGACAGTAACATTACTGTCAGCGTCAGTCTTCTTCTTGAAGATCCATTTATTCTTGATGGCTTGCCGATCATCGGGCAAGTCAACCAAAGTCCACACTTTATTCTCATACATCGATCCCATCTCAGATTTCATGGCCTCAAGCCATTTTGCGGAATCTGGGCTCATCATCGCTTCCTCATAGTTCGTAGGATCGTCATGGTCAAGTAACTTGACCTCCAGAACTGGATTACCGTACCACTCTGGTGCGGTTCTTACTCTGGTTGACCTACGAGGTTCAGTAGTAACTTGATCTAAAGTTATATGATCATCATCATTAGCTTCCTCACTAATTGGTGTAGGAATCACAAGAACTGATTTCTGTGATGAACTACTTTCCAATAAGGGAGCACGTACAGTTACCTCATCAAGTTCTACTTTCCTCCCACTCACTTCTTTCGAGAGAAACTCCTTCTCTAGAAAGGATCCATTCTTAGCAACGAATGTCTTGCCTTTGGATCTGTGATAGAAGGTGTACCCGACAGTCTCCTTTGGGTATCCTATGAAGACACATTTCTCCGATTTGGGTTCGAGCTTATGAGGTTGAAGCTTTTTCACATAAACATCACAGCCCCAAACTTTAAGAAATGACAACTTGGGTTTCTTGCCAAACCACAGTTTATAAGGTAGTGTCTCAACGGATTTAGATGGTGCCCTATTTAACGTGAATGCAGCCGTCTCTAAAGCATAACCCCAAAACGATAGCGGTAAATCAGTAAGAGACATCATAGATCGCACCATATCTAATAAAGTGTGGTTACGACGTTCGGACACACCATTACGTTGTCGTGTTCCGGGTGGTGTGAGTTGCGAAACTATTCCGCATTGTTTCAAATGAAGACCATACTCGTAACTCAAATATTCTCCTCCACGATCAGATCGTAGAAACTTTATTTTCGTGTTACGATGATTTTCCACTTCACTCTGAAATTCTTTGAACTTTTCAAATGTTTCAGACTTATGTTTCATCAAGTAGATATACCCATATCTTCTCAAATCATCTGTGAAGGTGAGAAAATAACGATACCCGCCGCGAGCCTCAATATTCATCGAACCACATACATCAGTATGTATGATTTCCAACAAATCTGTTGCTCGCTCCATTCTTCCGGAGAACGGAGTTTTAGTCATCTTGCCCATGAGGCATGGTTCACAAGTACCAAGTGATTCATAATCAAGCGCAAGTACCAAGTTATTCATAATCAAGTGATTCCAAAATTCCATCAGAATGGAGTTTCTTCATGCGCTTTACACCAATATGACCCAAACGGTAGTGCCACAAATAAGTTGCACTATCACTATCAACTCCGCATGTTTTGCCTTCAATATTATGAATATGTGTGTCACTACTATCGAGATTCAACAAAAATAGACCACTCTTCAAGGGTGCATGACCATAAAAGATATTACTCATATAAATAGAACAACCATTATTCTCAAATTTAAATGAATAACTGTCTCGCATCAAACAAGATCCAGATATAATGTTCATGCTCAACACTAGCACCTAATAACAATTATTCAGGTCTAAAACTAATCTCGAAGGTAGATGTAGAGGTAGCGTGCCGACGGAGATCACATCGACTTTGGAACCATTTCCCACGCGCATCGTCACCTCGTCCTTAGCCAATCTTCGCTTAATCCGTAGTCCCTGTTTCGAGTTGCAAATATTAGCAATAGAACCAGTATCAAATACCCAGGCACTACTGCGAGCATTAGTAAGGCACACATCAATAACATGTATATCACATATACCTTTGTTCACTTTGCCATCCTTCTTATCCGCCGGGGCAGTTCCGCTTCTAGTGACCAGTCCCTTTGGAGTAGAAGCACTCAGTCTCAGGCTTAGGTCCAGACTTGGGCTTCTTCACTTGAGCAGCAACTTGCTTGCCGTTCTTCTTGAAGTTCCCCTTCTTCCCTTTATCCTTTTTATTGAAACTGGTGGTCTTGTTGACCATCAACACTTGATGCTCTTTCTTGATTTCTACCTCCGCAGCCTTTATCATTGCGAAGAGCTCGGGAATTGTCTTATCCATCCCTTGCATATTATAGTTCATCACGAAGCTCTTGTAGCTTGGTGGCAGTGATTGAAGAATCTGTCAATGACACTATCATCAGGAAGATTACTCCCAGTTGAATCAAGTGATTGTTATACCCAGACATTTCAAGTATATGCTCACTGACAGAACTATTCTCCTCAATTTTGCAGATGTAGAACTTATTGGAGACTTCATATCTCTCAATCCGGGCATTTTCTTGAAATATTAACTTCAACTCCTGGAACATCTCATATGCTCCATGACGTTCAAAATGTCGTTGAAGTCCCGGTTCTAAGCCGTAAAGCATGGCACACTGAACTATCGAGTAGTCATCAGCTTTGCTCTGCTAGACGTTCATAACATCTGGCGTTGCTCCTGCAGCGGGTTTGGCACCTAGCGGTGCTTACAGGACGTAATTCTTCTGTCTAGCAATGAGGATAATCCTCAAGTTACGGACCCTGTCCGTGTAGTTGCTACCATCATCTTTCAACTTAGCTTTCTCTAGGAACGCATTAAAATTCAATGGAACAACAACACGGGCCATCTATCTACAACAACATAAACACGCAAAACACTATCAGGTACTAAGTTCATGATAAATTAAAGTTCAATTAATCATATTACTAAAGAACTCCCACTTAGATAGACATCCCTCTAATCATCTAAGTGATCACGTGATCCATATCAACTAAACCATGTCCGATCATCACGTGAGATGGAGTAGTTTTCAATGGTGAACATCACTATGTTGATCATATCTACTATATGTTTCACGCTCGACCTTTCGATCTCAGTGTTCCGAGGCCATATCTGCATATGCTAGCCTCATCAAGTTTAACCCGAGTATTCTGCGTGTGCAAAACTGGCTTGCACCCGTTGTATGTGAACGTAGAGCTTATCACACCCGATCATCACGTGGTGTCTCGGCACGACAAACTTTTGCAACGGTGCATACTCAGGGAGAATACTTGTACCTTGAAATTTAGTGAGAGATCATCTTATAATGCTACCGCCGAACTAAGCAAAATAAGATGCATAAAGGATAAACATCACATGCAATCAATATAAGTGATATGATATGGCCATCATCATCTTGTGCCTTTGATCTCCATCTCCAAAGCACCGTCCTTATCACCATCGTCACCGGCGAGACACCTTGCTCTCCATCGTAGCATCGTTGTCGTCTCGCCAACTATTGCTTCTATGACTATCTCTACCGCTTAGTGATAAAGTAAAGCAATTACATGGCGATTGCATTTCATACAATAAAGCGACAACCATATGGCTCCTGCCAGTTGCCAATAACTTTGTTACAAAACATGATCATCTCATACAATAAAATTTAGCATCATGTCTTGACCATATCACATCACAACATGCCCAATGTCCTCTACTTTGTTGTTGCAAGTTTTACGTGGTTGCTACGGGCTGAGCAAGAACCGTTCTTACCTACGCATCAAAACCACAAAGATTTTTCGTCAAGTGTGATGTTTTAACCTTCAACAAGGACCGGGCGTAGCCACACTCGATTCAACTAAAGTTGCAGAAACTGACACCCGCCAGCCACCTGTGTGCGAAGCATGTCGGTAGAACTAGTCTCACATAAGCATACGCATAATGTCGGTCCGGGCCGCTTCATCCAACAATACCGCCGAATCAAAGTATGACATGCTGGTAAGCAGTATGACTATTATCGCCCACAACTCATTTGTGTTCTACTCGTGCATATAACATCTACGCATAGACCTGGCTCGGATACCACTGTTGCAAAACACAGTAATTTCAAAAAAATCCTGCGCACACGCAAGATCTATCATGGTGATGCATAGCAACGAGAGGGGAGAGTGTTGTCTACGTACCCTCATAGACCGAAAGCGGAAGTGTTATGACAACGCGGTTGATGTAGTCGTATGTCTTCACGATCCGACCGGTCCTAGTACCGAAAGTACGGCACCTCCGCGATCTGCACACATTCAGCTCGGTGACGTCCCACGAACTCTCGATCCAGCTGAGTGTCGAGGGAGAGCTTCGCCAGCACGACGGCGTGATGACGGTGATGATGAAGCTACCGGCGTAGGGCTTCGCCTAAGCACTACGACGATATGAACGAGGTGGTTTATGGTGGAGGGGGGCACCACACACGGCTAAGACAATCATCAACTTGTATGTCTATGGGGTGCCCCCCTCCCCCGTATATAAAGGAGTGGAGGAGGGGGAGGGTCGGCCCTCTCTATGGCGTGCCCTAGGGGAGTCCTACTCCCACCGGGAGTAGGATTCCCCCCCCCTTCCAAGTAGGAGTAGGAGAGGGAGGAAGGAGGAGAGAGGGAGGAAGGAAAGGGGGCCCGACCCCCCTCCCAATTCGGATTGGGCTTGGGGGGCGCGCCCCCTCCTAGGCCGCCTCCTCCTCTCTCCCACTAAGGCCCACTAAGGCCCATACACTCCCCGGGGGGTTCCGGTAACCTCCCGGTACTCCGGTAAATGCCCGAACTCACCCGGAACCATTCCGATGTCCAAACATACCATCTGATATGTCGATCTTTATGTCTCGACCATTTCGAGACTCCTCGTCGTCTCCGTGATCACATCTGGGACTCCGAACAACCTTCGGTACATCAAAACACATAAACTCATAACACCGATCGTCACAGAACGTTAAGCGTGCGAAGCCTACGGGTTCGAGAACTATGTAGACATGACCGAGACTCATCTCCGGTCAATAACCAATAGCGAAACCTGGATGCTCATATTGGTTCCTACATATTCTACGAAGATTTTTATCGGTCAAACCGCATAACAACATACGTTGTTCCCTTTGTCATCGATATGTTACTTGCTTGAGATTCGATCGTCAGTATCTCAATACCTAGTTCAATCTCGTTACCGGCAAGTCTCTTTACTTGTTCCGTAATGCATCACCCTGCAACTAACTCATTAGTCACATTGCTTGCAAGGCTTATAGTGATGTGCATTACCGAGAGGGCCCAGAGATACTTCTTCGACAATCGGAGTGAAAAATCCTAATCTCGATCTTTGCCAACTCAACAAACACCATCGGAGACACCTGTAGAGCACCTTTTTAATCACCCAGTTACGGTTTGACGTTTGGTAGCACACTAAGTGTTCATTCGGTATTCGGGAGTTGCATAATCTCATAGTCATAGGAACATGTATAAGTCATGAAGAAAGCAATAGCCAATAAACTAAACGATCAAGTGCTAGGATAACGGAATGGGTCAAGTCAATCACATCATTCTCCAATGATGTGATCCCGTTAATCAAATGACAACTCATGTCTATGGCTAGGAAACTTAACCATCTTTGATTCAACGAGCTAGTCAAATAGAGGCATACTAGTGACACTCTGTCTGTCTATGTATTCGCACATGTACTAAGTTTCCGGTTAATACAATTCTAGCATGAATAATAAACATTTATCATGATATAAGGAAATATAAATAACAACTTTATTATTGCCTCTAGGGCATATTTCCTCCACCTTCTTCGTGCTGCCCCAGACCCTGTAGTGCTCACAGATTTTGACAAGGTTCTTGCAGGCCAAGCCCATAACACTGAGCCCTTTTACATCGTCGGTGGTTTTCATCGTGGCAAACTTGTAGTCGGTGCTGTCGACAAACCTGTTGAAACGGTCGAAAGGCTCTGGGGCCACGCAGTAGTGGTAGATGAGGACATGATGGCGCACACACAACTGGGTGACGGCAACCTTCTGATCTATGCCGGGACGACCGGCGGTGTACTAGAGGTCGATGCCGACCACCTTGTACTTGTCTCGAGCAAGCAACTGCTCAACGTTGTTGATGTGGTCGTCCACCACGACCGGGTCGATGGTGTACACCACTCAGAGATCAGTCTCCCTCGTGTGGGTCTCCACTCTATGCTCGCCGAACTCCATTGGAACACCACTAGACATCCCCTCTCTATGTGTCGTCGTGGTTGTGCTTGTTGTGTTGTGGGGCGCGATCGAATGGTTGAAGAGACTAAGGTTATAATGGCCGCGGGAATTAAAGGGGAAGCCGGATGGCCAGGAATATCGGCAGGCCCTGATGGCAGTTCTAATTTGCAACGCGTAACTCCATCGTGTCACACGTAACTGCATCGCATGGCAACGCGCGCGGCGCAACCGCATGCATATGGGGCCCCCGACATGATCGTGCGCACGCCCAACCGCTGGCAGAGCGCGCGCGGAGGGAGGCGAGCAGAGTGATACGTCCATTTTGCATCATGCTTTTATATCGATATTTATTGCATTATGGGTTGTTATTACACGTTATGCCACAATACTTATGCCTATTCTCTCTTATTTTACAAGGTTTACATGAAGAGGGAGAATGCCGGCAGCTGGAATTCTGGGCTGGAAAAGGAGCAAATATTAGAGACCTATTCTGCACAGCTCCAAAAGTCCTGAAACTTCACGGAAGTCATTTTTGGAATTAACAAAAAATATTGAGCGAAGAAAATACCAGTGGGGGCCCACACCCTGGCCACGAGGGTGGGGGCGCTCCCCCCTACCTCGTGGGCCCCCTGGCAGACCTCCGGTGCCCATCTTATGCTATATGAAGTCTTTCGTCCGAGAAAAATCATAAGCAAGCTTTCGGGAAGAAACTCCGCCGCCACGAGGCGGAACCAATCTAGGGCTCCGGCAGAGCTGTTCTGCCAGGGAAACTTCCCTCCGGGAGGGGGAAATCATCGCCATCGTCATCACCAACAATCCTCTCATTGGGAGGGGGTCAATCTCCATCAACATCTTCACCAGCATCATCTCCTCTAAAACCCTAGTTCATCTCTTGTATCCAATCTTTGTCCCAAAGCCTTAGATTGGTACCTGTGGGTTGCTAGTAGTGTTGATTACTCCTTGTAGTTGATGCTAGTTGGTTTATTTGGTGGAAGATTATATGTTCAGATCCATTATGCATATTAATACCCCTCTGATCATGAACATGAATATGGTTTGTGAGTAGTTACGTTTGTTCCTGAGGACATGGGAGAAGTCTTGCTATTAGTAGTCATGTGAATTTGGTATTCGTTCGATATTTTGATGAGATGTATGTTGTCTTTCCTCTAGTGGTGTTATGTGAACGTCGACTACATGACACTTCACCATTGTTTGGGCCTAGAGGAAGGCATTGGGAAGTAATAAGTAGATGATGGGTTGCTAGAGTGACAGAAGCTTAAACCCTAGTTTATGAGTTGCTTCGTAAGGGGCTGATTTGGATCCATATGTTTCATGCTATGGTTAGGTTTACCTTAATACTTCTTTTGTAGTTGCGGATGCTTGCAATAGGGGTTAATCATAAGTGGGATGCTTGTCCAAGAAAGGACAGCACCCAAGCACCGGTCCACCCACATACCAAATTATCAAAGTAACGAACGCGAATCATATGAGCATGATGAAAACTAGCTTGAAGATAATTCCCATGTGTCCTCGGGAGCGCTTTTATTTATATAAGAGTTTGTCCAGGCTTGTCCTTTGCTACAAAAAGGATTGGGCCATCTTGCTGCACCTTATTTACTTTCATTACTTGTTACCTGTTGCCAATTACCTTATCACAAAACTATCTGTTACCGATAATTTCAGTGCTTGCAGAGAATACCTTGCTGAAAACCGCTTATCATTTCCTTCTGCTCCTCGTTGGGTTCGACACTCTTACTTATTGAAAGGACTACGATAGATCCCCTATACTTGTGGGTCATCAAGACTCTTTTCTGGCGCCGTTGCCGGGGAGTGAAGCGCCTTTGGTAGGTGGAATTTGGTAAGGAAAAATCTATATAGTGTGCTGAATTTTACTGTCACTTGTTACTATGGAAAACAATCCTTTGAGGGGTTTGTTCGGGGTATCTTCACCCCGGCCGGAACCACAATTAGCTACCCCTAAACCTACTGAACCTACTGAAAATGTTTACTTTGAAATTCCTTCGGGTATGATTGAGAAACTGCTAGCTAATCCCTTTGCAGGAGATGGAACATTGCATCCCGATTTACACTTAATCTATGTGGATGAAGTTTGTGGATTATTTAAGCTTCCAGGTATGCCCGAGGATGTCATCAAGAAGAAGGTTTTCCCTTTATCTTTGAAGGGAGATGCATTGACTTGGTATAGGCTATGTGATGATATGGGATCATGGAACTACAAGCGATTAAAATTGGAATTTCATCAAAAGTTTTATCCTATGCATCTTGTTCATCGTGATCGTAATTATATATATAATTTTTGGCCTAGCGAAGGAGAAAGCATCGCTCAAGCTTGGGGGAGGCTTAAGTCAATGTTATATTCATGCCCCAATCATGAGCTCTCAAGAGAAATGATTATTCAAAATTTTTATGCTCGGCTTTCTCTCAATAATCGCTCCATGCTCGATACTTCTTGTACTGGCTCTTTTATGATGAAGACTATTGAATTCAAATGGGATTTATTGGAAAGAATTAAATGCAACTCTGACGATTGGGACCTCGACGAAGGTAAGGAGTCAGGTATAACACCTAAGTTTGATTGTGTTAAAAATCTTTTATGGATACCGATGCTTTCCGTGAATTTAGCAGTAAATATGGACTTGACTCTGAGATAGTAGCTTCTTTCTGTGAATCATTTGCTACTCATGTTGATCTCCCTAAGGAGAATTGGTTTAAATATAATCCTCCCATTGAAGTAAAAGTAGTTGCACCTATTAAAGTTGAAGAAAAGACTATCACTTATAATGATCCTATTGTTCCTACTGCTTATGTCGAGAAACCACCTTTCCCTGTTAGAATAAAGGATCATGCTAAAGCTTCAAATGTAGTCAACAAAAGTAATATTAGGACACACAAACCCCCTGAGCAAGTTAAAGTTGAACCTAAAATTGCTATGGTTAAAGACCTATTGGCTGATAATATCGATGGGCATGTTATTTACTTCTGTGATGAGACTGCTAGAATTGCTAAACCTGGTGCTAAAGATAAACATAGACCTGTGGTAGGCATGCCTGTTATTTCTGTTAAAATAGGAGATCATTGTTATCATGTCTTGTGTGATATGGGTGCTAGTGCAAGTGCAATACCTCATTCTTTATACGAAGAAATTATGCATGATATTGCACCTGTTGAGATAGCAGATATCGATGTTACCATTAAGCTTGCCAATAGAGATACTATTTCACCGATTGGGATTGTTAGAGATGTTGAAGTCTTGTGTGGGAAGGTTAAATATCCTGCTGATTTTCTTGTTCTTGGTTCCCCACAAGATAGCGTTTGTCCCATTATATTTGGTAGACCCATCTTGAACACTGTTAATGCTAGGATAGACTGCGAAAAGGATGTTGTTACTATTGGTTTGGGTGATATGTCTCATGAGTTTAATTTTGCTAAATTTAGTAGACAACCCCGTGATGAGGAATTGCCTAGTAAAGATGAAATTATTGGTCTTGCTTCTATTGCCGTGCCTCCTAGTGATCCTTTAGAACAATATTTGCTAGACCATGAAAATGATACGTTTATGAATGAAAGAAGGGAAATAGATGAAGTATTCTTTAAACAAGGACCTATTCTGAAACACAACTTGCCTGTTGAAATTCTAGGGGATCCTCCTCCACCCAAGGGTGATCCAGTGTTTGAGCTTAAACCGTTACCTGATACTCTTAAATATGCTTATCTTGATGAAAAGAAGATATATCCTCTAATTATTAGTGCTAACCTTTCAGAGAAGGAGGGAGAGAAATTATTGAAAACTCTGAAGAAGCACTGTGCTGCTATTGGATATACTCTTGATGATCTTAAGGGCATTAGTCCCACTCTATGTCAACACAAAATAAATTTGGAGAAAGACGCCAAACCAGTTATTAATCACCAATGACGGCTAAATCCTAAGATGAAAGAAGTGGTAAGAAAGGAAATATTAAAGCTCCTTGAGGCAGGTATAAATTATCCCGTTGCTGATAGTCAGTGGGTAAGTCATGTCCATTGTGTCCCTAAGAAGGGAAGTATTACTGTCATTCCTAATGATAAAGATGAATTGATCCCGCAAAGAATTATTACAGGTTATAGGATGGTAATTGATTTCCACAAACTAAATAAAGCTACTAAAAAAGATCATTACCCTTTGCCTTTTATTGATCAAATGCTAGAAACATTATCCAAACATACACATTTTTGCTTTCTAGATGGTTACTCTGGTTTCTCTCAAATACCTGTGTCAGCTGAGGATCAAGAAAAGACCACTTTTACTTGCCCTTTCGGTACTTTTGCTTATAGATGTATGCCTTTTGGTTTATGTAATGCAGCTGCTACCTTTCAAAGATGCATGATGGCTATATTCTCTGACTTTTGTGAAAAGATTTATGAGGTTTTCATGGATGATTTCTCTGTTTATGGATCCTCTTTTGATGATTGCTTGAGCAACCTTGATCGAGTTTTGCAGAGATGTGAAGAAACTAATCTTGTTTTGAATTGGGAGAAATTCCACTTTATGGTTAATGAAGGCATTGTCTTGGGGCATAAAATTTCTAAAAGAGGCATTGAAGTTGATAAAGCTAAAGTTGATGCTATTGAAAAGATGTCGTGTCCTAAGGACATCAAAGGTATAAGAAGTTTTCTGGGTCATGCCAGTTTTTATAGGAGGTTCATTAAGGACTTCTCAAAAATTTCTCGGCCTCTGACTAATCTATTACAAAAAGATATTCCTTTTGTCTTTGATGATGATTGTGCAGAGGCATTTGAAATACTTAAGAAAGCTTTGATTTCTGCACCTATTGTTCAGCCACCTGATTGGAATTTACCTTTTGAAATTATGTGTGATCCTAGTGATAATGTTGTAGGTGCTGTTCTAGGACAAAGAGTTGATAAGAAAATAAATATTATTCAATATGCTAGTAAAACTCTAGACAATGCCCAGAGAAATTATGCTACTACTGAAAAAGAATTTTTAGCAGTTGTTTTTGCTTGTGATAAGTTCAGACCTTATATTGTTGATTCTAAAGTAACTATTCACACTGATCATGCTGCTATTAAATACCTTATGGAAAAGAAAGATGCTAAGCCTAGACTTATTAGATGGGTTCTCTTGCTACAAGAATTTGATTTGCATATTATTGATAGAAAGGGAGCTGAGAACCCCGTTGCAGACAACTTGTCTAGGTTAGAGAATGTTCTTGATGACCCACTACCTATTGATGATAGCTTCCCCGATGAATAAATGCTTCTCGTACTGCTCCATGGTATGCTGATTATGCTAATTACATTGTTGCTAAATTTATACCACCTAGTTTCACATACCAGCAAAAGAAAAAGTTTTTCTATGATTTAAGACATTACTTCTGGGATGACCCACACCTTTATAAAGAAGGAGTAGATGGTGTTATTATACGTTGTATACCTGAGCATGAACAGGAACAGATCCTACGCAAGTGTCACTCCGAAGCTTATGGAGGACACCACGCTGGAGATAGAACTGCACATAAGGTATTGCAATCCGGTTTTTATTGGCCTACTCTCTTCAAAGATGCCCGTAAGTTTGTCTTATCTTGTGATGAATGTCAAAGAATTGGTAATATTAGTAGACGTCAAGAAATTCCTATGAATTATTCACTTGTTATTGAACCATTTGATGTTTGGGGCTTTGATTACATGGGACCGTTTCCTTCCTCTAATGGGTATACACATATTTTAGTTGTTGTTGATTACGTTACTAAGTGGGTAGAGGCTATTCCAACTAGTAGTGCTGATCATAACACCTCTATTAAGATGCTTAAAGAAGTCATTTTTCCGAGGTTTGGAGTCCCTAGATATTTAATGATTGATGGTGGTTCACATTTTATTCATGGTGCTTTTCGTAAAATGCTTGCCAAGTATGATGTTAATCATAGAATTGCATCCCCTTATCACCCACAGTCTAGTGGTCAAGTAGAATTGAGTAATAGAGAGCTCGAATTAATTTTGTAAAAGACTGTTAATATATCTCGAAAGAATTGGTCCAAGAAACTTGATGATGCACTATGGGCCTATAGAACTGCATATAAAAATCCTATGGGTATGTCTCCGTATAAAATAGTTTATGGAAAAGCACGTCACTTACCTCTTGAACTAGAACATAAGGCATATTGGGCTATTAAAGAGCTCAATTATGATTTCAAACTTGCCGGTGAAAATAGGCTATTTGACATTAGCTCACTTGATGAATGGAGAACCCAGGCCTATGAGAATGCCAAACTGTCCAAGGAAAAGGTTAAAAGATGGCATGACAAAAGGATACAAAAGCGTGAGTTTAATATAGGTGATTATGTGTTGCTATACAACTCTCGTTTAAGATTTTTTGCAAGAAACCTTCTCTCTTAATGGGAAGGTCCTTACGTTATCGAGGAGGTTTGTCATTCCGGTGCCATAAAAATCAACAACTTCGAAGGCACAAATCCAAAGGTGGTGAACGGTCAAAGAATCAAACATTATATCTCAAGTAATCCTATAAATGTTGAAACTAATGTTATTGAAACCGTAACCCTAGAGGAATACATAAGAGACACTTTCCAGAACGTTTCAGACTCCGAAAAGGAATAGGTACATGGTACGGTAAGTAAACCAACTCCAAAACAGTTCAAATGGCAATTTTTCTCCGTTTTGGAATATTTAAGAAAATAGGAAAATAAGAAGTAGTCCGGGAAGTACACGAGGCTTCCACGAGGGTGGGAGGCACGCCCTACCCCCTGGGTGCGCCCCCCTACCACGTGGGCACCTCGTGTGCCCTCCGGACTCCGTTTTCTTGCACGGTACTTCTTTTGGTCGGTAAAAATTCATTATATAATGTCCCGAAGGTTTTGACCACCGTATCACGCAAATATCCTCTGTTTTTGTTTCGAGCTGTTTTTCTGACAGATCTAGATCGACATGACGTCTCCAAGTGCCCCCAAGGACAAGTTCTTCGAGAAGGTCATCAACCCCTACCTTGCGGAGGTGCTGCAACACCCTCAAACCATTGAGATGCATGAGGGGGTGCTGCACATCCGCGATGTTGAGGGACCAAGGAGGACCAGAAGCGTGGAGACAAGGCTCGAGGCAATGGAGCAACAAGTTTTCAAGTGTCAGGAGATGGTGGAGCGCGGACTTGACTCCAATCACATAATGATCACGGAGTTCACCAACAACCACAAGCTGGACACCTAGGACATCGAGGAGGCCATCTTCAAGCTTCACGAGAAAATCGAGCACCTCCAAGCCTAGATCTATGACCTGCAAAACCAAAACTGTGAGTATGAATATAGATTCAAGAGGATGAGTTTGGCTGCAGATTTAAGGATCCCGGAGACTCGATCATCCTTCTATGATGGAGAGCCTATGCCTTGGAAGATGGACAACAAGCCTACATCATCAACAATTCCTTCACCAGCAAAAGAGACATAATCACATGGGTATGGGCACTCCCCTTGGCAACTGCCAAGCTTGGGGGAGGTGCCCCGGTATCGTATCACCATCACACTCCTATCTTTACCATTTTTCTTAGTTTGATCCTTTTAGTAATATCTTGATCTAGTAGAATAAAGCTTTAGTGTGATTTAGTTTTGAGTTTTTGCTTTATGATCCTTCTATGTAATCGAGTCCGTGAGCTATATATAATAAAGATTAGTGTTGAGTCAAGGGCTTGATTATCTTGCCATGATCTTGAGGGAATAAAAGAAAAGAGAAAGAATAAAGAGATCATATTGATCTTATGGAGAGTAATTACTTCACATACAAAGGGTATGATGAATAAAAGTTGTTGAGAGTTGACAAACCCAGTTTTGGTCATCGTTGCAATTAATAGGAAGTAATAAAGAAAGAGAGGTTTTCACATATAAATACACTATCTTGGACATCTTTTATGATTGTGAGCACTCATTAAAATAGGACATGTTAAAGAGTTGATGTTGGACAAGGAAGACAACATGATGGGCTATGTTTTCTTATATCTGAAATAAAGTATATTGTCATGGATCATCCAACATGTTGAGCTTGCCTTTCCCTCTCATGCTAGCCAAATTCTTTGCACCAAGTAGAGATACTACTTGTGCTTCCAAATACCCTCAAAACCAGTTTTGCCATGAGTGTCCGCCATATCTACCTATGGATTGAGTAAGATCCTTCAAGTAAGTTGTCATCGGTGCAAGCAATAAAAATTGCTCGCTAAATATGTATGATTTATTAGTGTGGACAAAATAAGCTTTATACGATCTTGTGATGTGGAAGAAATAAAAGCGACGGACTGCATAATAAAGGTCCATATCACAAGTGGCAATATAAAGTGGCGTTCTTTTGCATTAAGATTTCATGCATCCAACCATGAAAGCGCATGACAACCTCTGCTTCCCTCTGCGAAGGGCCTATCTTTTACTTTTGTCTTATTCCTTATGCAAGAGTCATGGTGATCTTCACCTTTCCTTTTTACATTTTATCCTTTGGCAAGCACATTGTGTTGGAAAGATCATGATATATATATATCCAATTGGATGTAAGTTAACATGAATTATTATTGTTGACATTACCCTTGAGGTAAAAGGTTGGGAGGCAACACTATAAGCCCCTATCTTTCTCTGTGTCCGATTAAAACTCCATACCCATAAGTATTGCGTGACTGTTAGCAATTGTGAAAGACTAAATGATAGTTGAGTATGTGGACTTGCTGAAAAGCTCTTATATTGACTCTTTCCGATGTTATGATAAATTGCAATTGCTTCAATGACCGAGATTATAGTTTGTTAGTTCTCAATGAAGTTTCTGATTCATACTTGACGCTGTGAATAGATTATTACTTGAGCATAATAAATCATATGAAAATATTCATAAATGTTGCTGTTATAAGAGTGATCATGATGCCCTCATGTCTATATTTTATTTTATCGACACCTCTATCTCTAGACATGTGGACATATTTATCGTTATCGGCTTCCTCTTGAGGACAAGCGAGGTCTAAGCTTGGGGGAGTTGATACGTCCATTTTGCATCATGCTTTTATATCGATAGTTATTGCATTATGGGCTGTTATTACACATTATGCCACAATACTTATGCCTATTCTCTCTTATTTTACAAGGTTTACATGAAGAGGGAGAATGTCGGCAGCTGGAATTCTAGGCTGGAAAAGGAGCAAATATTGGAGACCTATTTTGCACAGCTCCAAAAGTCCTGAAACTTCACGGAAGTCATTTTTGGAATTAATAAAAAATACTGAGTGAAGAAAATACCAGAGGGGTCCCACACCCTGGCCACGAGGGTGGGGGCGCGCCCTACCCCCCTGGGCACGCCCCCTGCCTCATGGGCCCCCTGGTAGGCCTCCGGTGCCCATCTTCTGCTATATGAAGTCTTTCGTCCGAGAAAAAATCATAAGCAAGCTTTCGGGAAGAAACTCCGCCGCCACGAGGCGGAACCAATCTAGGGCTCCGGCAGAGCTGTTCTGCCGGGGAAACTTCCCTCCGGGAGGGGGAAATCATCACCATCGTCATCACCAGCGATCCTCTCATCGGGAGGGGGTCAATCTCCATCAACATCTTCACCAGCTCCATCTCCTCTAAAACCCTAGTTCATCTCTTGTATCCAATCTTTGTCCCAAAGCCTCAGATTGGTACCTGTGGGTTGCTAGTAGTGTTGATTACTCCTTGTAGTTGATGCTAGTTGGTTTATTTGGTGGAAGATTATATGTTCAGATCCATTATGCATATTAATACCCCTCTGATCATGAACATGAATATGGTTTGTGAGTAGTTACGTTTGTTCCTGAGGACATGGGAGAAGTCTTGCTATTAGTAGTCATGTGAATTTGGTATTCGTTCGATATTTTGATGAGATGTATGTTGTCTTTCCTCTAGTGGTGTTATGTGAACGTCGACTACATGACACTTCACCATTGTTTGGGCCTAGAGGAAGGCATTGGGAAGTAATAAGTAGATGATGGGTTGCTAGAGTGACAGAAGCTTAAACCCTAGTTTATGAGTTGCTTCGTAAGGGGCTGATTTGGATCCATATGTTTCATGCTATGGTTAGGTTTACCTTAATACTTCTTTTGTAGTTGTGGATGCTTGCAATAGGGGTTAATCATAAGTGGGATGCTTGTCCAAGAAAGGACAGCTCCCAAGCACCGGTCCACCCACATACCAAATTATCAAAGTAACGAACGCGAATCATACGAGCGTGATGAAAACTAGCTTGACGATAATTCCCATGTGTCCTCGGGAGCGGTTTTCTTTATATAAGAGTTTGTTCAGGCTTGTCCTTTGCTACAAAAAGGATTGGGCCATCTTGCTGCACCTTATTTACTTTCATTACGTGTTACCTGTTGCCAATTACCTTATCACAAAACTATCTGTTACCGATAATTTCAGTGCTTGCAGAGAATACCTTGATGAAAACCGCTTATCATTTCCTTCTGCTCCTCGTTGGGTTCGACACTCTTACTTATCGAAAGGACTACGATAGATCCCCTATACTTGTGGGTCATCACAGAGCGCTCCGCAGTCGCCTCAACGGCGAGCAACCATATATATATGCATATAGCAGTTGAACACGCAAGAAAAAGTTGTCCACAAGCCGAGCGCGCCAACGGACGCGAGTAGAGCGTGCCGCGGCGCCTAACGGCGAGCACAGCGCGCTGCGGCACCTAACGGCGAGCAGAGCTTGCCGAGGGATGCGACAAGAGGCCGACACAGTGATACATGGCAAATAAGACAAAGTGTGCGAGCGATGTCGGAGACATCAAGCACGAATCAGATTAGAGTTGCGTGTGCGATACGTGGCGTACAATTGATCCATCGAGCTGTTTGTGATGGAATAAGCCATGTGTGTTGTGGGCAAATGCTTGCTGGTATATAACCTTAAATTTAACCAACAAAATGTTAACGCGTGCTACAAAAATTTTATAGCTGGAAACAATGTTCAAATACGAATCCAATGATATAATCTTTGGTGACATGCATTCGTATTTTATTAGTTAAATCCTATTTATAAACCAGGACGGGGGTATAGTAGGTAATTAAATAGCAAAATGTTTTTTGTATTAACCATATGTGTACGTGTCCTTTCGTCCTTCTCTCGCACGTCTTGTCACCCCGCTGCCGCAGATGGCTTACAGCGCAAGCTTGCGCAGCGCGCGGGGGCGTTCTTTTGGCCAAACGGTGGCTCGAAGTGGCGCCAGTGAATCTTCGGTGAGTCCGCTCCCGTGCAACCTTGCAGGTTCCCGCACAAGCTTCCCGCCCGACTCGGTGAAATCCCCCAAAATTTCAATGCTTTACCGGCCTGCTATATAAACCCTCACGGTCGGCGAGTCCTGCGTCCGATTTTCCCCTCCCTCCCTGTAGCTTATCTCCTCTGCTTCTCCCACAATCGCCAATGGCACCGGTCCGTCGTCATCGCTCAGCCACTCCACCGTCATCAGAGGACAGCTCCAGCTGGGAGGCTACACCGCGGCGGCGGCTCAGTCCCTGGCGTAGTGTAGTGCACGTGGCGTCCCTGTTGGGTGTGCGCGGAACACCCACCACACGCTCCGCCGCCGGTGCCCGTCGGTAGCTGTTGCTGGCCGCCGTTGCCGCCACACAACCATCGAAAGCCAGGGCCATCGTCTGCTCCGCCGCCGTGGCCCGAAGGCGGGAGGTGGCCGCCACCCCACTGCCAGCCATCATCCGCTCCGCCACTGCGGGCCAAAGGTGGGAGGTGGTCGTCGTGGCCACCACCCCACTACTGGCCATCACCCGCTCCGCCACCACGGCCCGAAGGCGGGAGGTGGCCGTCGTGGTCGCCACCCCATCGTCGGCCGCCGTGGCCGCCATCCCACCATCGACCGCTGGGATCATCACCCGCTCTGCCACCGCCGCCCGAAGGAGGGAGGCGAAGGTGGAGGCCCGCACGTGCGTCAGCGATCTTGCCTGCTACATCGAGTTCCTGCGGGAGGAGGAGGAGCGCCTCGTCGGGCATGCAAAGAGCCTTACCGCAGTCGTGGCTGCAGCACACGCCGACGCAGAGGCGAGGAATCAGGAGATCTACGAGCAGTCCGGCCGCTTCGAGAGGGATCGTTTGGAGCGGCAGTGGGCGTTCGAGCTGGCGAGCGTCGCTGAACGTGCAGCAGCGGCAGGCACTGTATTGCATTTGTCCAGCTCGTCAGTAGGCTCCTCCTCCTCCTCTGCCTCTTACTGAGCGCGCTCGGTAGAGGAGAGGCTACCAGAAGTAGCACAAAGACCCTCCGCGTAGTAGTAGTATTTAAGGGCTATTTTGTTCAGTTCATTTGACTATAGATTTGGTGGAACTGTACAACATACTTAAAATTAGCTAGTATATATATAGTTGAACTAGCTATTTCAGTACGTGGTTGGCAACAATCGGGGAAAAGTTTGGTTGGTTCAGCTGTCGAGTTGAACTATTTGTATAATTTAAGAATGACTGCTTAATCTATGAATGAAATCTATGCTTAATTACTGAATTTTAGTTGCAAAAATTAGATAGTGCTAGTGATTTTTAGCTGCATATTTTGACAAATCGCAGTGTTACAAGGATTGACAAATGGCAATGTTACTAGATCAAAAAAAGTCAATCTTTCCAGTTTGACAAATGGCAACATACCCAATATGACGGATGCAAATCTTACCAAATTCTTTGTACGTGGTTGCACACGGTTCATCCAAAACAACCGTTTGCGTTGAAGGGATGCACAAATCCTGCGCTGCGAATTTTCCCTCGACTTAAGGGAGAAGACCATAGCTCTCACTGTGCATACGGGTGTTCTATCTAAAACGTTTGCGATCAAGAGCTGCAGAAATCCTGCTCGGCACATTTTCTCTTAGCTTCCTGGGGAAGCTGTCGGTTTGCATACGTGTGTTCTAACTAAAACGTTTGCGATCAAGAGCTGCTCAAATCCTGCTAGGCACATTTTCCCTTGGCTTCCTGGGAAAGTTGTTGGTTTTGCATATGGGTGTTCTAACTAAAACGTTTGCGATGAGTGTTTTATATTTAAAAACCGTATTAAACTGCGGCTTGGGCTCCATTAATGGAGAGGATGCGAGCAAGGCGGGCGGCCATGGAAGTCAAAGGGCTCGCTTCTCGGTGAGCCTGCATGGCGTACATCTTGCACGCTTCCCGATGAGCCTCCGCATTGGAGTACAGCTCGCACGCCTCCCGTTTAGTCAAGCACTCAAGCACCTGTCCGCATGGCACCTCCTAGCCATTAAAAGAGTGAGGCGTGGCGTCACGTGAATGGTTAACAGAACGCACACAATTTAAATTATACAAAACGTTTGAGATGTTACAGTGGCAGCTATTTGTTCCAAATCCTTTGTTGGCTGTTATTCGAGTGCGCCTTCTCTCAAAATGGACACGAGAAATACCACAGCATGTCGGTGCCATTTCATTATAGCATGCCAAGTTTCATGAATTTCAGACGGGTTTTGGATTTACTAGAATTTAAAAACAAAGTATCTCAATGTTTTGCGGCGCAATCAACAGTGCCCTGGTGTTTGAAATTCATTCCCATTTCTTGCATGGGACCTAAGCATGCACCGAAGGACACATATTTGATTTTTCAACCAATTTATATGCACTAGAGCATGTGCATGTAATTCAAATTTGAATTATGCACATAAAATGCCTAGAAAACCCAGTTAATGTATAAAAATGTCCAAACGGGCCCCGAAAAATTCCAAAATTAAGCACAACACTCCTGTTGTTCTATGCTGACACTAGAAAAATTTTGAAAGCAATAAGAGACAACGGATATCGTTTTGTCCCCAAAGGTGGCACGTTCCCTACCGAAACCATCACGCTTGTTGTGAGAAGCTTATACCCAAACCTGCTCCAAATGGGACAAAAATTTACCATGGCATGTTGATGCCTCTCCATGATAGCATGCCCAGTTTCATGAATTTCAGACGAGTTTTGGATTTACTAGAATTTAAATCCGGGTACCTCAATGTTTGCGGCTGAGTGGCGGTGGCAGGGTGTTTGACATTCATTCCCATTTCTTGCATGGGACCTAAGCATGCAACCAAGGACACAGATTTGATTTTTCAACCAATTTATATGCACTGGAGCATGTGCATGTAGTTCAAATTTGAATTATGCACATAAAATGCCTAGAAAACCCAGTTAATATATAAAAATGTCCAAACAAACCCCGAAAAATTCCAAAATTAAACACAACACTCCTGTTGTTCTATGTTTACACTAGAAATTTTTTGAAAGCAATAAGAGGAAACAAATATCGTTTCATCCCCAAAGGTGGCACGTTCCCTACCGAAACCATCACGCTTGTTGTGAGAAGCTCTGGTTTGTGAGAAGCTTATACACAAACCTGCCCCAAATGGGACAAAAAATTTAATGGCATGTTGATGCCGCTCCATGATAGCATGCCAAGTTTCATCAATTTCAGCCGAGTTTTGGATTTACTAGAATTTAAAACCAGGTATCTCAATGTTTGTGGCCGAGTGACGGTGGCAGGGTGTTTGAAATTCATTCCCATTTCTTGCATGGGACCTAAGCATGCACCGAAGGACACAGATTTGATTTTTCAACCAATTTATATGCACTGGAGCATGTGCATGTAGTTCAAATTTGAATTATGCACATAAAATGCCTGGAAAACCCAGTTAATGTATAGAAATGTCCAAACGAACCCCAAAAATTCCAAAATTAAATACAACACTCCTGTTGTTCTATGTTGACACTAGAAATTTTTTGAAATCAATAAGAGGCAACGGATATCATTTCGTCCCCAAAGGTGGCACGTTCCCTACCGAAATCATCACGCTCGTTGTGAGAAGCTCTGGTTTGCGAGAAGCTTATACCCAAACCTGCCTCAAATGGGACAAAGTTTTTACCACGGCATGTTGATGCCGCTCCATGATAGCATGCCAAGTTTAATGAATTTCAGACGAGTTTTGGATTTACTAGTATTTAAAAACCAAGTATCTCAATGTTTGCGGCCGAGTGATGGTGGCAGGGTGTTTGACATTCATTCCCATTTCTTGCATGGGACCTAAGCATGCAGCCAAGGACACATTTGATTTTTCAACCAATTTATATGCATTGGAGCATATGCATGTGGTTAAAATTTGAATTATGCACATAAAATGCCTAGAAAACCCAGTTAATGTATAAAAATGTCCAAACAAAACCCGAAAACTTCCAACATTAAACACAACACTCCTATTGTTCTATGTTGACACTAGAATTTTTTTTAAAGCAATAAGAGGCAACGGATATCATTTCGTCCCCAAAGGTGGCACGTTACCTACCGAAACCATCACGCTTGTTGTGAGAAGCTCTGGTTTGTGAGTTTATACCCAAACTTGCCCCAAATGGGACAAAAAAATTTACCATGGCATGTTGATGCCGCTCCATGATAGCATGCCAAGTTTCATGAATTTCAGACGAGTTTTGGATTTACTAGATTTTAAAACCAGGTATCTCAATGTTTGCGGCCGAGTGACGGTGGCAGGGTGTTTGAAATTCATTCCCATTTCTTGCATGGGACCTAAGCATGCACCAAAGGACACAGATTTGATTTTTCAACCAATTTATATGCACTGGAGCATGTGCATGTAGTTCAAATTTGAATTATGCACATAAAATGCATGGAAAACCAAGTTAATGTATAAACATGTCCAAACGAACCCCGAAAATTCCAAAATTAAATACAACACTCCTGTTGTTCTATGTTGACACTAGAAAATTTTTGAAAGCAATAAGAGGCAACCGATATCGTTTCGTCCCCAAAGGTGGCACGTTCCCTACCGAAACCATCACGCTCGTTGTGAGAAGCTCTCGTTTGTGGGAAGCTCATACCCAAACCTGCCCCAAATGGGACAAAATTTTTACCACAGCATGTTGATGCCGCTCCATGATAGCATGCCAAGTTTAATGAATTTCAGATGAGTTTTGGATTTACTAGAATTTAAAAACCAAGTATCTCAATGTTTGCGGCCGAGTGACGGTGGCAGGGTGTTTGACATTCATTCCCATTTCTTGCATGGGACCTAAGCATGCAACCAAGGACACATATTTGGTTTTTCAACCAATTTATAAGCATTGGAGCATGTGCATGTAGTTAAAATTTGAATTATGCACATAAAATGCCTAGAAAATCGAGTTAATGTATAAAAATGTCCAAACAAACCCCGAAAAATTCCAACATTAAACACAACACTCCTGTTGTTCTATGTTGACACTAGAATTTTTTTAAAGCAATAAGAGGCAACGGATATCATTTCATCCCCAAAGGTGGCACGTTACCTACCGAAACCATCACGCTTGTTGTGAGAAGCTTATACCCCAAACCTGCCCCAAATGGGACAAAAAATTTACCACGGAATGTTGAGGCCGCTCCATGATAGGATGCCAAGTTTCATGAATTTCAGACGAGTTTTGGATTTACTAGAATTTAAAAACCAGGTATCTCAATGTTTGCGGCCGAGTGACGGTGGCAGGGTGTTTGACATTCATTCCCATTTCTTGCATGGCACCTAAGCATGCAACCAAGGACACAGATTTGATTTTTCAACCAGTTTATATGCACTGGTGCATGTGCATGTAGTTCGAATTTGAATTATGCACCTGAAATGCCTACAAAACCAAGTTAATGTATAAAAACGTCCAAACGAACCCTGAATAATTTCAAATTTTTTTACGACACACCTATAGTTGCACGTTCACTGCAGATAAAAGTTCTAGCAATTCAAACACCATCCTTTGCAGCTGTGACCCCATTATGTATTCAAATCAAGACGAAAAATCAAGTGGATCGCACATAGTTTATTATCACCAACCGTGTGAGATGCAGCACAAAATATCTTGGAGCACCGTCGGAGTGTCAAGCACACTAGCCCGCTCCTCAAATATCATTTCACTGTTCAATCGTCACCGGTGAAAGATGGGGACGTGGACCCGCGTCATGAGGGCAACTTCGGCAGCCCACTCCGGCGAGAGCGCGACCGCAGCCGCCAGGCGCGTGCTAACAAGCTTCGTGAGGGCGACCGCAATCTGCGTCCGGGCGGCCAAGGCAGCCCAAACGGCCGCTGTTGCTTCTCAGGTGGCGGCAACATCATCTGCCTCGGGGATAGCAACTGGCGAGAGCAGCACTGTAGCTGTCCATTCCGCTACGGCGGCCTTAGCCCTGATGAAGGCCGCCCACGACCATGTCGAGGCCGTCCATGCCCATCTCATGGCGGTCACCGCGCAAATTGAACAAAGCTTCTCCGACAATGGTCGGCAACCCATGGACGAAAAGTTGGCAATCGCCGAGAGAGTTCGAGCAGTCGTCCGTTCCTGCGCGGCATACCTTGCCACGATGGAGGCCGCGAAAGCCCAGATCGCGGCCGCCCACGCCCAGCTCGTGGCGGTCTATTCCAAAGATATTGGGCAGACGCAGATGGCGAGCTGCTTGTCGAATATGGTGCGATTGATGCCATGGAGCCCCTTCCCGAGGAGACCGTCGGGCACGAGCTGGACATGGAGGCGACGGCGGAGATAGACGAGCACCAGCCGTAGTAGTACTCTTTGTTTTGTTTAATTAAGAGCGCCAGTCTTTAATTTGTTAGAGTAATGTTTAGGTCAGCTAGCTAGCTCTATTTAATTGCTGAACTTGCTCAATTAAGAAATGTGGGTGTGCTGTAGTCTCCTTTGTGTACCCAAATTATACAATGACGTGGATGACCACTGTAACCAGGGAAATTCAAACCAAAATTTTTGATGTTCAAACTCATCACACACGGGTAAAGCTATCTGAATCGTTTGTGATGTTCACATATCATACATAGTTCTGGATAAGGGACCATGTCTGATGACACTTTGCGCGCCAGTTTTTTCGCTGAAGCGATTCCAAATTTTCGGCTTCCGCGGAAATATCTACCTCCCCGCCCCCTCCCCCTTACAAAAAGCCACATTTCCCCTGTTTCAGCCTTCCTTTCCAGGTTGAAACCTTCACTCCTTGCTTGCAGCACCGCCTCCTCGCCGGCGACCCTCCTTCACGCTGCTCGGCCTCGCCTATCCAGGCAGGTAATCCACACCCGACCCCCATCCTCCTCCTCCTTCCACATCCCACATGCCCCGACCGTCGGCGCGACACCTATCGGCGTTCTGGGAACGGGGGTCCCCGGACTTGCCTGCCTGCAGCCCACGGCGTGGTTCTGCGAGCGGGCCCGTACGGCCCATCTTCACCAGCAAGCATTGAAGACCCTCGCGAGGGGCCAAGCCTCGGGAGGCGAACGATGCAAGGCCTCCTCAGGAGCGGCCTCACCAGGTTGGCTCGCGAGGGGCGGAGAGATCAAGGCAAGGCAAACCTCGCGAGGTTCTTGTGACGTGAGCCATGACGACCGAGACCAGGTGGGCGCCAGCACGCACAATGTCCTTGTTTCCTCTTTGGTGCTAAGGAGGCAAGCGCAGGCGCGGAGTATCGACGTGTCAAGCAAAGGTTTCCATATCAGTGCAACGAGACCAAGACCAGCAGGACAGCAAGACGGAGGCCACCATGGAGCCCAAGGCGGCGTCACCACCGGAGCCTTTGGCAGGCGAAGACTACTTTTGTCAGGATAAGCTGTAGTAGTTGTCCCCTTTCAAATTGGTCGTTGTTGGCTCCCTTCCCGCTCAATGTTTGGGAAGAGGACCAGGGCCTCTATAAATAGGGCTAGCCACCACAGTAGGTGAAGGAAATATGCCCTAGAGGCAATAATAAAGTTATTATTTATATCCTTATATCATGATAAATGTTTATTATTCATGCTAGAATTGTATTAACCGGAAACATAATACTTGTGTGAATACATAGACAAACAAAGTGTCACTAGTATGCCTCTACTTGACTAGCTCGTTGATCAAAGATGGTTATGTTTCCTAGCCATTGACATAAGTAGTCATTTGATTAACGGGATCACACCGTTAGGAGAATGATGTGATTGACTTGACCCATTCCGTTAGCTTAGCACTCGATCGTTTAGTATGTTGCTAATGCTTTCTTCATGACTTATACATGTTCCTATGACTATGAGATTATGCAACTCCCGTTTACCGGAGGAACACTTTGTGTGCTACCAAACGTCACAACGTAACTGGGTGATTATAAAGGTGCTCTACAGGTGTCTCCGAAGGTACTTGTTGGGTTGGCGTATTTCGAGATTAGGATTTGTCACTCCGATTGTCGGAGAGGTATCTCTGGGCCCTCTCGGTAATGCACATCACTTAAGCCTTGCAAGCATTGCAACTAATGAGTTTGTTGCGAGATGATGTATTACAGAACGAGTAAAGAGACTTGCCGGTAATGAGATTGAACTAGGTATTGAGATACCGACGATCGAATCTCGGGCTAGTAACATACCGATGACAAAGGGAACAACGTATGTTCTTATGCGGTCTGACCGACAAAGATCTTCGTAGAATATGTGGGAGCCAATATGAGCATCCAGGTTCCGCTATTGGTTATTGACCGGAGACGTGTCTCGGTCATGTCTACATAGTTCTCGAACCCGTAGGGTCCGCATGCTTAACGTTTCGATGATAGTTATATTATGAGTTTATATGTTTTGATGTACCGAAGGTTGTTCGGAGTCCCGGATGTGATCACGGACATGACGAGGAGTCTCGAAATGGTCGAGACATAAATATTGATATATTGGAAGCCTATGTTTGGATATCGGAAGTGTTCCGGGTGAAATCGGGATTTTACCGGAGTACCGGGAGGTTACCGGAACCCCCGGCAACATAATGGGCCTTAGTGGGCCTATGTGGAAGAGAGAAGAGGCGGCTAGGGCTGGGCCGCGCGCCCCTCCCCCCTAGTCCGAATAGGACAAGGAGAAGGGGGCGGCGCCCCCCTTCCTTCTTCTCCCTCTTGTCTTTCCCCCCTCCCAAGTCCTAATCCAACTAGGAAAAGGGGGAGTCCTACTCCCGGTGGGAGTAGGACTCCTCCTGGCGCGCCCCAAGGCTGTCCGCACCTCCCCCCTTTGCTCATTTATATATGGGGGCTGGGGGGCACCCCATAGACACAACAATTGATCGTTTTATCTTTTAGCCGTGTGCGGTGCCCCCCTCCACCATAATCCACCTCGATAATATCGTAGCGGTGCTTAGGCGAAGCCCTGCGTCGGTAGAACATCATCATCGTCACCACGCCGTCGTGCTGACGAAACTCTCCCTCAACACTCGGCTGGATCGGAGTTCGAGGGACGTCATCGAGCTGAACGTGTGCTGAACTCGGAGGTGCCGTACGTTCGGCACTTGATCGGTCGGATCGTGAAGACGTACGACTACATCAACCGCGTTGTGTTAACGCTTCCGCTTTCGGTCTACGAGGGTACGTGGACAACAATCTTCCCTCTCGTTGCTATGCATCACCATGATCTTGCGTGTGCGTAGGAATTTTTTTGAAATTACTACGTTCCCCAACAGTAGGAGGCATCTGTTCTTGAGTAATCCTCACCATCACAAGTTCACCGAGCACAAGAACACCTCAACCTCAGGAGGCTGTTCTTCCCCTTGTAAATGTTCATCCTCGGCCCGAGCGGCAATCCACCACCACCACACTGGAGTAGGGTATTACACCATAACGGTGGCCCGAACCAGTATAAATCCTGTGTTTTTTGTGTTGCGAGTTCGTCGAGTTATCCCTTGAGATATTAGCAAAGCTAGGACACGGATCGGTAGGGGGAGATCTTCGCGCGCACCCCAGAGTTCGAACCTTAAGGGTTTTGCCGGAACCCGAGATCCGACATTTGGCGCGCCAGGTAGGGGTGCGTCGGAGTCTCTTCCCCATCAGCTGATCCACCGATGCTCCGCGGTTCCGACGTCCGGCGACCCGAGGGCTGACGCCGACCGCTGGGCAGCCTGGCCCACCCGAACGCCGCCGCCTGCCCAGGAAGACCTCAACCCCGCGCTCCAGGCGGCACGAGCGTCACCTAACGCTGCTGGGCGCGGGCGGCGTGGCCAGGAGCCGTCCACCCTTACTCCACGACAGGCGCGAGCCGCTGCAAGGGCCACAAGCCACGCCGCGGCAACGGCGCCACACACCCGGCGGGAGCAGGCGAACATGCGGGCTGCACTCACAGTGGCACGGGAGCTGCTGCGGTGCCGACTGATGGAGTGCGGCCGAGATGCGCTGCTGGAACGCGTCGCCGAGCTACTGGACGCAGTGGCCACGGGAGCGCCGCCCTTCTGCTATCAACTCAAGCCTCAGGCGGCGGCTGGATCACACGGCGGGCCTCGCCGCGTTCGCGTGCTCCCGGGTGCGCCCGGGGGCCTCGTCGATATCAACACGATCCGCGGTGGAGGGCGCCCTGTCACGCCCGCACCACCCCAGATGGGTGCGGGCACGAGCGTTACCGCATACGGCCCCATCGGAGCACTGCCTTGCCATCCTCAGGACGGCGTGACAGGCCAGGCGACATGGAGCGTGGGGCACTTCAGCGAGGTCTTCGGGGCAGTGGCCGCTGCCCTCGGAGGCCTACGTGCCCCGCATGATGGACCAGGAGTACACGCCGGAGGATGACCCCGGCTCGTTCCTCGGACCAGGTTGGGAGGAGGAGGCGTTAGGAGCCGAAGCCTTCCAGGAGCCACCAGAGAGCCCCACCAACCGCGCCGTCGACAACAGATACAGGGTACCACTAATCCCTCAGGGGCAAGCTTACGCTAACCATGAGTCACAGGTGAACCAGGTCACAGCGCCAGGCGATGGTTTCGGCACAGGGATGTCCGCCCTATCAGGAGAGGCCCACTGGGGGCTGCGCAGGAGGAGCCAGGAGCAAGGCCCCTCCCCGTGTTGCGTGGAGCAAGCCGTTACCCGGAGGTAGGCCCTCTGCCTGGGGAGGCGCCGGCGAGCCCTACCCCGGTAGAGGACCCGTGGTCGCCAAGGGCGCCGCTGGCGTCCCCTTTGCCCCTTTGGTGGCGTCCTGGTTTCCGGTGACCCCCAACGGTGGCCGAGGGAGGCGCAAGGTGGGGCCCTCGTCTGGCGATATGAAGTGAGGCTCATGCCTGTGAAGATTGCCGCCCGTGACACTCTCACGTAATAACGAGTGGGGTTGTACATGCCCCGGAGTCTCAGGAGTGCCGCCCTCGGGCCTCAGGGGCTCCCTCCCGCGTCCTAGTGGCAGTACTTAGCTCCACACTGGTGAGAAGACTCGAAGACAAGAAGACTAGACTAGGTGCCGGACGCGGCCATTTGCTTTGGATCCCTTTTCTGTAGCCTTGCCTTCTAGATTTGGATTTAAGTCGATGTTGAATTTTCATTGATGCGCGCGGGGGTGCCTTTTCTCGTTCAAGCGATTTCTCGCTATCTGGTTCTTGCCTTATTCCGAAGCTCGCGCTCGCTGCCTCCCCATCACGGGCCCCTCGCGAGCGGGGCTGGGCGCGGCACACGCACCGCACGCGTCGATCGGCACCTGATTCTGCGAGGCCCTCTCGGGCGAATCAGCAGACCCTTTAGGAGATCTGCGGGAACTCACGACCTCATGATCCGGTTCGGGGCTTGCCTCGGCTAAGGCAAGCCGCAACAGCAAAACTTGCCACCAGACTCATGGATCCACCAAGGCGCACACTCAGCTTGGCATAGAAGAATAAAAACTGCGATTTGTTTACATGAGGGGCTCCCCCTCTCAAAATGCTCTTACAATATTCAGGGGCCACACCCAAGTTCTTGCATACAGGGTAAAATAGCAGGGGGAAATGGGATCAGCCGGATATGTCGCTAGCCGCGTCCCCCAGGTCATCTTCAGACGCACCGCTGGCGTCGCTGTCGCCGTCGCTGGCGTTGCCTCCACCTTCGCCGGCCCCGACATCGCCGTCATCAACCACGTCACCTTCGTCCGCCGCGACTACCACCGTGTCATCCTCAGAAGCGAAGGCCCTGACCAGCGCATCCACGTTGTCCTCCACCCATCATGTCAGGTCGCCCCGGATGGCCGCGGGTACGGGGGCAATGGCGGCGTTGAAGTCAAAGTCGGGGAAGGTGTTCTGAAGATGGCTGAAGACGCGGGAGAACGCGCGCCCGAGCAAGCCACGGCTCCAATCTTCCACGAGCTGGCGAGCTCTATCGGATCAAGCTTCCAGACGCGTCACCACGTCAGAGAAGAAGCAAAGGTGACTGGCGTAGTCACCCGAGTGGGGATGCGGAGCATTCTCGTTGCAGACATGGCCCAGCGCCGCGTTGGCCTTGATCCTGAGGACCTGGAGCATGGGGGCGTGCTCACGCTCCAGCGTCCGCCACTGAAGCACTTCCTCCCCGCTCTGCCGCGCAACGGATTCGGCGTCAGCAACCCGCTTCTGGAGGGAGAGCAGCTCGGCGCGGGCAGAGGCCAATTCCGCCTGCGCCATGACCAGGGTGGCTGTCGTGGCTTCCTTGCGCCTCTCCACCTCAGCTAGCCTAGGCCTAAGGGCAGCGGCCCTACCCGCTGCCTTCGTCTCCGCAAGCTTCAACCTCAGGTCGTGCCTACCCTCAAGACCCGCGCGAACCTCGGCCACCCGGCGATCGACTTCCTCCTGGACTTTGGCCTCGCGAGCACCAACGGCACCTTCCGCTTGGGAAACTTGACGCTCCCTCATCTCCAATCACTCAATCTCGAGGCTACGCTCCACGGCTTCCTGCGCTAACGCCTCCTCGTGCCTCCGGATCTCTTCTTCTTCGGCGGGCATCCCCCTCAGCGACGCAAGGGCCGCTTTGCGCGCCTCCACCTGCTGCTCCAGGGACGCACTCCAGGCCTGGAGCTCCCATGCGCGCTTCTCCGCAGCTTCGCAACAGCGGTCAGCCTCGCGAGCCTCCTCCAAAGCTTAGGAGCAAGCCTCATGGGAGACCTCAAGAGACGCCTTGGCCTTCGCTTTGTCAAGATCGCGCTGATGGCGGCCAAGGTTGATAGCCACCTTCAGCTTATGCCATTCCTCTGCCAGCCGAAGACCCTCAGCCTTGAGGCACGCGTCGACATCCGCGAGCTCACCGTCGAGCCGGTCCATCGCGCCCATTGCCTCCTGAAGAGCTCGTGGCGAACGACGCTCCGTTCGTGCTCAAACTCAAGCGCACGACCCATCTCATCCTCCACCATCAAAAGAAGGCATGCGCTCCGCGAATTCCTCCTTGTTCGAGCAACGGTACAACAACCAACTCTTCCCAGGCATGTCGTCTGGCAACGGAACGCCCGCCAAGACATCAAGCACCGTCTGCCGCGTCTCAAGAGGGAGCCCGGACTCCTGAAGCCTCATATGGTCCTTGCTGTTGAGCAAGGCCCACATCAGACGAGAATGGCGCTAGAGCGGAGCGACTCGGCGCCTGACAAACTCCTTCACCACCATAGGCGCAGTCACACCAAGGTCTTTTAGCTTCTTCAGCCTGAGCCAGACGGGGACAAGGCAAGGGCTCGCGAGTTTCTCATGGCCCCAGCCAGAGTTGGAGATGGCAGGCGACGACGGAGGCGAGAGCGGGGGGCCGAGCACCCCTACGTCCACGTACACCCAGCGCATCCGAAATCTGTCCATGGGTGGCGGAAGGTCGAAATCGATCCCCGAGCCGGCTATCTCGGCCACGGCATGGAAGCTCACGCACCCCAAGCTCTGCCGGGGATCCACCAGATGCAACGAGAAGAAGTGGCGGAGAAGGGCCACGGAAGGGGCAGTGCCCACCATGGCCTCGCAAACGAAGGCGAAGACGGCGAGAAGAGTCACGGATTGGGGGTCGAGATGCAGCATGTGGATCTGGTAATGTTCAAGCACCACGTTGGAGAAGGCAGAGAAAGGAGGGACCAGGCCGGCCCAAAGGGCATCGATGAAGATTGGGACCTCGGTGGCAGCCCGATCAATGCGAGCACGAGACGCAGGCCAAGCCACCGTCTTTCCCCATTCATTGAAGCTGGAGGCGAGCATGGGACGCACCTTGCCCATGGCCTCATCGTTGAGCACCAGCGACCGGCCAACTGCGGGCTCGGCGGACGGAGGCGCGCTAGCCAAAGACAGAGGTTTCTTCCCCTTATCTGCTTTGTTTCGGCGCCATGGCAATGGAGTGAGCAGGGCTCAGGTCAGATCGGAAAGAAGAGCGGAGTCCCGAGGAAGCAGAGGAATTGGAGGAGTATGGCGCAGGCGGTGGAAGAATAACTGTGTAGGTTGTGGTGGCCGCCTAGCTAGGCGGGTATCAAGGCAGCGTGGGGAAGCGGAGACGCACACGTCCAATCAACCACCACGCGTCGACCGTGGTGCCCGTGGTGCTCCGCGCTTGCCCTTTGGCTTCGCCTTGAAGCCAAGCCCGAGTGTGCCTTGGGCCCGGGGGGCTACTGTCGGCGTTCTGGGAACAAGGGTCCCCAGACTTGCCTGCCTGCGGCCCACGGCATGGCTCAGCGAGCGGGCCCGTATGGCCCATCTTCACCAGCAAGCATTCAAGACCCTCGCGAGGGGCCAAGCCTCGCAAGGCGGACGACGCAAGGCCTCCTCGGGGGCGGCCTCACCAGGTTGGCTCGCGAGGGGCAGAGAGATCAAGGCAAGGCAAACCTCGCGAGGTTCTCGTGACGTGAGCCATGACGACCGAGACCAGGCGGGCGCCAGGCGGGCGCCAGCGCACAGTGTCCTTGTTTCCTCTTTGGTGCTAAGGAGGCAAGCACAGGCGCGGAGTACCGAGGCGTCAAGCAAAGGTTTCCATATCAGTGCAACGAGACCAAGACCAGCAGGACAACAAGAAGGAGGTCACCATGGAGCCCAAGACGGTGTCACCACCAGAGCCTTTGGCAGGCGAAGACTACTTTTGTCAGGATAAGCTATACTAGTTGTCCCCTTTCAAATTGGCCGTTGTTGGCTCCCTTCCCGCTCAATATTTGGGAAGAGGACCAGGGCCTCTATAAATAGGGCTAGCCACCACAGTAGGAGGCATCTGATCTGGAGTAATCCTCACCCTCACAAGTTCACTGAGCACAAGAACACCTCAACCTCAGGAGGCTGTTCTTCCCCTTGTAACTGTTCATCCTCAGACCAAGAGGCAATCCACCACCACCACACTGGAGTAGGGTATTACACCACAATGGTGGCCCGAACCAGTATAAATCATGTGTTCTTTGTGTTGCGAGTTCGTCGAGTTAGCCCTTGAGATCTTAGCAAAGCTAGGACGTGGATCAGTAGGGGAGATCCTCGCGCGCACCCCAAAGTTCGAACCTTAAGGGTTTTACCGGAACCCGAGATCCGACAACACCTTTCACCCAAATCACCGACCCCTCCACCAAATAAGCGCCGCCCTAAGCCATGGTGCGCGCATTATAGCCAGGATCTCAAGGAGCATTTGGCAGCGGAGAAGCAAATCGCGGCTGCACGCGCGGATGAGGTCGCGATGGCTGCCATTCGTGTCGACCCCCGGATCTTGGAGGAGCACCTCGCCGTTGAGGCCACCGTCGATGCCTCGTGCGCCGATGATGCGACGTGGTTGGCTGTTTGGTTCAATTCTACAATGCAATGTTCAATTGTTGTGGGTGCATTCTGTTATTGTATACCATGTGAGAAATAAATCGAATTTGGTTGTACTAAATACATGAGAAACAAATACAATTGCTATATTTCCAAGTTGTTAAGCATGCTTGGTTTGGTTAACTGTCTGATCTTCTATTAGGAGTATGTTATATTGTGCAATGTGGTGCTCAGTTAATGTTTGGTTCATTTGTTGTGGTGTTGAGTTAACTGTTTGGTTCAATTCTGCAATGCGATGTTCAATTTGTGTGGGCGCATTCTGTTATTGTATACCATGTGAGGAATAAATTGAATTTGGCTGTACTAAATACATGAGAAACAAATACAATTGCTATATTTCCAAGTTGTTAGGCATGCTTGGTTTGGTTAACTGTCTGATCTTCTATTAGGAGTATGTTATATTGTGCAATGTGGTGCTCAGTTAATGTTTGGTTCATTTGTTGTGGTGTTTAGTTAACTACCTGGTTCAATTCTGCAATGCGATGTCCAATTGTCGTGGGTAGAATTTTGTATTGGTGTGCATGTGAGGAATAAATCGAATTTGGCTGCACTTAATAGATGAGAAACATATACAAGTGCTATATTTCCTAGTTCTTAATCATGCTTGGTTTGGATAAATGGGTTTTCCATGTGGCTTGAATTAGTCTGATGAATCTGCAATGTGCTTATTTTTCATCAACATATTTTACTGATAGCATGCGAACGCTTACTTAACCTGATGACTAACTACCTTATATGTGTTGCAGAGAAACAATGGGAAGCACTGAGGTTTACAATCGAGGTTAGCACGTGCATGGTCCGTTGTCTAATAGCACATTATTGTGCAATTGCAGGAACCATTCTAATATTTAGGTTTTTAACAATTTGGTCTTCCACATGTAGGTCCTGCTGTCAGAGGTTTTGACCCACTGTTCGACCCTTTTTGCATATGGGGAAATGAGTTGTCCATGAATATCAATCAAGTCAAGAAACTAAGAAAGATTGTTAGGATAAAGAAATTAGAGACAAAAAACAACAAGATCTTTGTCTGCACAATGAAGAAGACATCAGTTCACTACAAGATGGTACTAACTATTATACCTTGCCGTTTTTATTCCTTTGCCCCATTTCCAATATAGAGAAGATATTTATGCACATCCTTGTTTTCACGCCTTTCCAAAGCAGTTCACTGATGATTACCTCTCAAACCACCTCTATCATCAGGAGGCGAGGAAGGTTTTCATACAACACCCATGGTTCAATATTCAAGTATTCTGGAGAGGACGAAGGACGGACGGTCAATCATCCATAGGCACTGGCCCAAAGTTGCAAAGACCTTCAACATGAATGAAGGCTCAATATTCGCCTTCTGCTTCAGCAGTTTTCCTGATGTGATGCATCTGTCTATATACCGTCTATAATGCTAATTTCGAAATGTTCTACATGTTGCATGTGAAACTTGGTGCTGGTGCAGTTGTGTAATGGGGTAGCTGAGTGCTGAAGCTATATCATGTTGTACTCCGATGTATTTCAATTATGAAATTCTGCTTCCTTAATATGGAAATGAAATATATTATGTGCTTAATATGAATGTCAATTATATTAATAAATGGATTATTAATAATACGACAATTAGCCTGCTTATGGCGAATTAGCCTGCTAATTGGGTTTTGCTATTGCCAACGGTTATTGAGAAAATACCATGGGCGGTGACCTCATGCAACGCACACAGTTTCTAGGAATAAACCGTGTTGGATCAATGAACAATCACACATGACCTTCTCTTGAAAACTGTTTGCGTTAGGCCACCTTGTGCAAACATTTACCACATAAAAACTGTGTGTGACGGACAGCCTTTGCCACACAGTTTCTTCTACGCACCGTGTGTGATGCATTCAATAACGCAAACGATAAAATTGTTAATATCGTGTGCAATGGCAACGCTATCACAAACGATTTAATGGGGAAAATTGTGTGTGATGTACCTGTGAACGGAAACGTTTTCCTTGGAGTGACTGTGTGGGATGTACATACGAACGGAAACGTTTAGCGGGGACTGACTGTGTGGGGTGTACTTGCGACTGGAAACAATTCCGCATGTATAATTCTATTTTTTTAGCACTACTGTACGTATTATCGTATTTGAGCGCTCGCCGGTCGCACACGACACCATTTTGCCGAGCGTGTGTGCGAGGAGGGCATATCCCCGACGGTTTCTGGGTCGTGTGGGAAGGACCCCCCTATCGCCATCACTCACTAGGCGACGGTTCCAAATGCCATCGCGGAAAGGGGTTAAAAATTGTTTGTATAGCACCGACGCGTACTAGTGAGTCACCCCAAAGACTGGAATCAGACTTGGTTTTATTGCCAAGACACCTCTCCAGCGGGTGAGAACCCTCTGCCGGGTTTCCGTATCTGCCGGCTCAACCCAAGGCACCCACTTCCAGACTAGATCAGTTCTATTGAACGGGCCAAATACGGACCCGCTTTTAACAAGATAAGGGCCTTGATGGCAAATGGCTTGACCAGTGTTGACTTGGTCCGATGCTGGGTTGGCTGGAGGATCATGCCTTTAAGTCACCACCCCGGTTTAATGTGCACATACACTGGTGATGTAAACGACCCCTTGCGGTATAATTCAACATGTCTTGAAGAGAATGACCTCAATGAAATGACCAAGTCCTTGCTTGGGGAAACTCTAGAAAACTGCAGCAAAATGGGGCTGAACCCCTTCTATGCCCTTAACCCGGCTCCAGTTGTAAGCATTTCAATTTTATTCACTATTCTCTTATACTGCATTCTCCTTATTATCTTGCTTTCTTCAAGCCGACTCTCCTTTTTGGAACAAGAAGCTTCAACATAAACCGGCCAAGAAGGCCAGGGACAAGCACAAGGCTCCTAAGAAAACCAAGAAGAAAACAGATGCAATAGAGCAACTTGCCCTGGATGATGAGTCGGAGGTAGAACTTGATTCTCTTGGCTCCTTTTTTATACATCTTATTGACGCTGACTTCTCTCAGGATGACGCGGAGACTAGCCATGCAGATGCTAAAGAGGTAACTATTATTTCCTCCGACTCAGAGCCTTTGCCAAGACAGAAAGTTCGGCAAGTGACCTGGAAAGTAAGGTTTTCTCACCCTTTGGCTTACTTGGATCCAAACTTTATTTTGAAGAAACAACAGCATGAAGCCCGGCGTATAACCCGGAACAGCGGAGGGGGAGACCTTCATGCCGGATTACCCAACTCGCCGGCCCCTCGCAAACGCTGAACAGAGGTGCCTCAGAGTTCAATCCTTTCTTTTGCAAAGGCGGGTCTTACCCGTCAACCACTTAATGCTTCCGACTCAAATTATAAGGGAACCTCTCACTCATCCTCCGGCTACTCTACTGGGACTCAGATACCTCCCTTCAAAATTGCCCCTGGGTGAGAACATTTGACTTCTTTGTTTTAACACTTGTAAACCGATATACTGACATCCTCATATGTCTTACTTTCAGTGATATAGCCAAACCAAGCAAGAAGATGAAGATAAGCAAGCCGGCCGAAGATCCCAGGGTTATTGAGCCGGAGAAACAGACATCAATATCAGAAGCTTCTCATCAGACTCCTGAAGGCACTGCCGATGACCCGCCACCAGAAAATCATGATGTCATAGCGGATCCAATGGGTGTTGACCCGTCCAGTGCTAAACCACCAAGCCCCACCAAGCCTGCTGAAGAAAATGTTGAAGATGTTGTGGTCACTGGGACTGGTTATGCAGAACCAAGGAATCCTACTATCTTAGCGAAACAGAGTGCCAAGGAAGAAGTTTTAGCCGCCGACAAAGGCAATGGAAATTGGACCTGGAAAGCTATGCCAACTTTAACGCAAGTGAAATCCATGCGGGCTACTTGAGCCGCCTTCATACCAGCCGTGACATGGAAGCCGGCTGTCGGATCACGGGTTCCGGCAAAACCCTCAAGGTTCGAACACTGGGGTGCGCGGGGAGATTTCCTCCCTACTGATCTACGCCCTAGCTCGCTAAGGCCTCGCGGACGAACTCGACGAACTCACAACACAAAGACACAGGATTTATACTGGTTCGGGCCGCCGTTGTGGTGTAATACCCTACTCCAGTGTGGTGGTGGTGGATTGCCTCTTGGGCTGATGATGAACAGTACAAGGGGAAGAACAGCCTCCTGAGGTTGAGGTGTTCTTGTGCTCGGCGAACTTGTGTGCGTGAGATGCCTTGCAAATGGGTTATTAGATGCCCCCTACTGTGGTGGCTAGTTCTACTTATATAGGCCCTAGTCCTCTCCCCAAATATCGAGTGGGAAGGGAGCCAAGACCGTCCAATTTGAAAGGGGACAACCAGTATAGCTTATCCTAACAAAAGCGGTCTTCACCTGCAAAAGGCTCTGGTGGTGACGCCGTCTTGGGCTCCATGGTGACCTCCGTCCTGCCGTCCTGCTGGTCTTGGTCTTGTTGCACTGATATGGAAACCTTTGCTTGATGCCTCGGTACTCCGCGCCTGCGCTTGCCTCCTTAGCACCAAAGAGGAAACAAGGACGCTGCGCGCGCTGGCGCCTGCCTGATCTTGATCTTCATGGCTCACGTCACGAGAGCCTCGCGAAGTTTGCCCTGCCTTGATTTCTCCGCTCCTCGCGAGGCAGCCTGGTGAGGCCGCTCCCGAGGAGGTCTTGTGTCGTCCGCCTCGTGAGGCTCGGCCCCTCGCGAGGGTCTTGAGTGCCTCATTGATGAAGATGGGTTGTACAGACCTGCTAGCACAGCCACGCCGTGGGCCGCACGCAGGCAAGTCTGTGGACCCCCGTTCCTAGAACGCCGACAGTAGCCCCCGGGCCCAAGGCGCGCTCGGGCTTGGCTTTGAGGCGAAGCCAAAGGTCAAGCGCAGAGCGCCGCCGGCCCCAAAAGCCTGCGGCCTTGGTCGACGTGTGGCGGTTGATTGGATGTGTGCGTCTTCGCTTCCCCTTGCTGCCTCGGCAACTGCTCGACTTGACAAGTCCCTGCGACATGCAAGGAAAACCATCATTACCTATGATCGTCGGGGGCGCCGGTTGGCCTTCTTCCCTTATAAATGGGAGGGGGACGGAGCCCCCGTCGCCCATCTCTTCCTTGTTCGCTTGCTTCTTTCCTCCTCTGCTCCATTGCCAGTAGCAGCTCCGATGGCGCCGATCCGAAGGTTCTCCGCTGACGAGAAAGCAAAGGCCCCCCGTGATGATCCAGGGCCGCTCCCGCCGAAGAAGAGGCCGGTTCACCGTCGCGACGAAGCGGCGATGCAGGTGGTGACGAGGCCTTGGTGCGAGCGGCCTCCTCCAGGGTATCCGCTACCCTTGTAGGCCCGAGCCGAGGGCTCCGGAGGAAGGAGCGACGAACCGCGCCGCCCGCGCCGCGGTCGCGGTCGCCGTGCGATGGCGGCACGCGCTGTTGCTCCCGGAATCCACGCCGCGGATTCCTCGCGCGAGCTTGTGCTTTGGGCGCCGATGCCTCCAAGCTCTTGGATCCGCTTCCCGCAGTTCTTTTCCGATGTGATGCCGCCGCGGGGGCCCCTCGGGCTCTGGTTGCAGCATGCTGACTGCGATGCTCCGGCGACCGGAGCAGAGGTCGAAGCGGTCCCCACCGGCAAGATCTTCATGACCCGTGGCTGGGGCGAGGTCGCACGGGTCTGCCATGCAAAGGGCGCCCTCACGATCCACTTCGAGTATGACGGCACCTCCACGCTTTTCTTCAAGGTCTTCGATGCGGAGGGCCGCCGCTTGGAGTGTTGCCCTGGAGGGGAGCGCCAGGGTGACGCGTGCTCCGCTCATGGCTGCTCCAGCAGCAGCGACCCATGGGAGTCCAGCAGTTCTCCTGAGCTCTACGAGACTCCGGAGACGGACGACGATAGCTACGTGCCCCTGAGCTCTTGTCGGGCTCGGAGCAGGGCTACGGTGTCCAGCCGCCGTCGCCGCTGATCTGGATGGGGTTGGCGCCGGCCTCCCACGGCCCACTGTTAATGATGGCGTCAGCCGCGGGAGGGTGTAGATAGGATTCCCCTAGGTTCTCACCTCCTGTTCCCTGCGAGGAACCAAGAAGTGCCCCGTGGGGGCGTGTAAGGGACTGTGATGTCTTTTGTGTATATCTTCCTTATTATGAAAACCTGCGAACGCATGTCCTGTTAAGGCTCAGTCTCCCCTTTCCAACCTCGCGATAGCTTGTTGCTCTATGCTGACAGGTCCCGGTCCCCAGGCAGGCTGCAGCCATCGCTGGTATGCCAGGTTGCGTGCCGTGGTCAAGGCCAGGAGGTGAGCGGCCTGAGGTCCAGTAAGAGCCCCTGAGTCGCGGTGCTCAGGAGGTCCCCTTTAGCGCTCAAGCATCTATGGTAAGGCAAGAAAGGAAGACAACGTGGCCGCAACAGGGCTGCGGCGAGCGCGACCCTTAGGCTCCAACGATTAGCCAATCTGAGCACGAGACTTATCTTGGTGGTTTGGGGGTCGGTCCCATGGCAGAGGCGGAGGCTCGTGTTCTTTCTTCAGCCACGTTGACTCGCGTCTTCAGCCACCTGCACCTTCGCGACCCCAGCGCTCGTCTTGACGAGCTGCTGGAGCCTGTGGCTGATGAACACTGCACAGCTGCCGCCGCAGCTGTGCAAGGTCAGGTGGAGGCCTTGCTGAAGAAGTTCCGCGGCTTTGCTCCCACGCCCTTGACCAGGGGCGACACCACCACGGGAGGAGTGTCGCCCACAGGCATCGATGGTGTTCAGGGGTGACCTGCGGCTCCTTTCCTGTTTTATTCCTGCAATCATGCATCAGGCCTCGTGGAGGCGTTAAAACTTTCATCTAATATTGTGACGACAATATGTCTTGTAATATTTGCTTCGAGATTTTGTGATTTTCTTCCTATTTGCTTTGTGTTCTGCGTCGGCAGAGCCCGGCCCCGCGCATACCTCAACCGCCGTTGGGCCGACCGGAGACCAGGACGGACTAAGGAGTGAGGGGCTACGTGACCAAATAGGCTCCTGAGTCGCGATGCTCGGGAGTCCCCCTTGACGCGCAAACAACTTATAGGGAGAGTATGCGAGGATAGGTTAATGTTCTACGTCAGTAGAGCCCGGCCCCGCGCATACCTCAACCGCCGTTGGGCCGACCGGAGACCAGGACGGACCAAGGTGTGAGGGGCTACCTGACCAGTTAGGCTCCTGAGTCGCGATGCTCAGGAGTCCCCCTTGACGTGCAAACAATCTCCATACCTGCCCTCGCCGAGGCCTCGGGAGGGGCGTGCGACGACCAGGTCCGGGAGACCTGGTTGGGTGACGTGCGCTTGGGCATGACCTGAGCGCAGCCCCCAGGTCCGGGGGACCTAGTTGGGTGGCGTACGCTTGGGCGTGACCCAAGCGCAGCCCCCGTGCCCGGCCCCCTCGCACGGCTCTCCCGAGGGAAGGCGTTGCGGTGAGGCCGGACGTTGAGCTCTGGGTTCCCTGAGGTTGGTACGACCGTGAAGCCGCCCTCAGTTGTTTATCACCAGCGCGGAGCATAGTGCTTCCGCTTGTGCACGAGCATAGCCGCTACTCGGCAGTGTCGACGGCCAGGGCGGAGCATGGTGCTTCCACTTGTGCGTGGGAGGGGGGCTCCCTCTAAGGAGAGCCCCCGGGGCGTGTACAGCCCCGCCCTGACATGTGGCTTGCACGGCAGGGCTAGACGAGGTGTATATGGGCACTCATGAGCTAGCGCGGGACTCACGAGGCCCTACCTCAAGGCGGGTTGCGCCTGGTCTTGGGTCTTTGATGGCTGTATGTTCCTGCGAGACGGTTAGGTACAAGTGCTCTACGTCCTCAGGTCCCGGCCCTCGAGCGAGCTCAGCCGCCGCTGGTATGCCAGGTCGCGATGCCGTGGGCAAGGCCAGGGGGTGAGGTCTAGAGAGCCAGTAAGAGCTCCTGAGTTGCGATGCTCAGGAGCCCCCCTTTTAACGCGCAAGCGAATTGCATGAGAGAGGGATGGACCCGTGGCAGGTGGCAATTGAGCTGATGATAATCATAGGTAGATTACGCATGAAAGGCAGATCAGCTTCGGTAAATGCAGCAAGATACATGCCACTGGGTCAGGCCCGAGCGGCTTGGGGATGATGCAGCCCGAAGGGCGCCCCCAATAGGGTAAGCTAAAGACATACGCAAAAGTGATACATGCCACAGGGACGGACCCACGCGACCTGCGAATGATGCAGCCCGAGGGGCGCTCCTAGCTGAATGAACTTGGAAAATGTCACCTGGTTCTATTGATGAAGGGTTGTCGGGGCAGCTGAAGGTGCGCGGTGAAGGGATTGCTCCTCACGAGCCACCGGGGGCCCGAGCCTCGGGAGGCTCTGGGGGCTCAGGTGGTTCCCTAAGGACCATCTCCATCTCTGCCAGGACGGTGTGGTGCCTGGCCTCCTGAGCCGCCAGGACACGCCGCAGGTTGCGCTGATAGGCTGACGACATGCTCGGCAAGCCGAAAGGCATGCGAACGTAGCTATGTGGCGGACCCTCGCAACGTCCCACGCGCGAAGGCCAGAAAAGCTCCTGAGAAGCGGCCCTGTTGAGCCTTGGGACAACGATGCAGACACGCAGCTCGGCATCCTCGCCTGGATGGGATGCTGCGCCTCGTGAGCGGCGGACGCCGTGCATGACCCTTGCGTCCTGCAGTTCTTGAGTGGCCTTGGTGATGAACTCCTGAGCGGTGGGCGCTCCTTGCTCTGTGTCCTCCTGAGCGAAACGTGCCTTGAAGCACACCTCCAAGTGGTGCTCGAGCGCCTCCCTCGTGATGTTGGCAAGGTCTGAGGCCCTCCAGAAAAGAGCCCCCGAGCCCTGCCCGAGGAGGGCGCTGGGCGCGCCTTCCTATGTGACGGAGGGAGGCGCCCCTGGAGCGGGCACTGATCCTGACGAGGTTCCAGCCGCGACGCCACCCTCCTGAGGTCCGGCACGGTGCAGCTGCTTCTTCTTCTTGGGGATGGCCTCCGGAGGGCCATCGCCCTGGCTGTCAGGGTCGTCAATTGCTGCAGCTTGAAAGGCACGCTCGAGGGAGCACACCGCGTCTCTTTCTTCGCATGGGACCGTGATGATTCTGCCGCTTCCCGGCATCTTGAGGACGTTTTAGCCGTGGTGTGTTACCGCCATGAACTTGGGCAGGGCTGGATACCCTAGGATGGCGTTGTATGGCAGGCGGATGTGCGCGACGTCGAAGTCGATGAGCTCGGTGCGGTAGTTCTTGCGTTCACCAAAGGTGACAGGGAGGCGTACCTGCCCTATCGGTGTGGTGGAACCGTCGGTCACTCCTGAGAAAGGCTTGGTAGGCTGAAGCTGGTCATATGGCACTTGGAGGTTGTCGAACGTCTCGACGGACAGGACGTTGAGCCCTGCGCCGCCGTTGATGAGGGTCTTGGTAACTTGCACGTTGCTGATGACTGGTGAACAAAGCATCGGGAGGGCGCCAACGGTGGCTGCGCACTTGAGCTGATCCGCCGAGTTGAAGGTGATGGCGCACTGGGACCACCTAAGCGGGTGCGTGGCCTCCAGCTTGGGGAGGACTGCATTCACTTCACGAGCAAACTGTTTGAAGATGCGCTGCGAGGCTGGGGCCTGGGCTCCGCCCAAGATGCAGGCGATAGAGCGCGGCTCCTGGAAGCCCCCCAACCCCCTCATCCTGATGGTGGTCATCATTCCTTCTTGGTGGTGGCGGCAGCGGGGGAAGACCGGCGTTGCCCTAAGGATGATCCTCACGAGTCTGGTCCCTCCAGGCACCCTCGCGAGGATGATCCTGCCAGTGGTCCTCACGAGGCCGATCGCGCCACTCTTGGCGCGGGCCACGGTCGTCCCAGCGCCCGCCTCCACGTCCTCCTCCCCGGCCGTAGCCCCGATCGCTGCGCTCGGGGCGTCGACCGAAGCGTCCTTCGCGAATGGCTTTGAGCTCTTGACAGTCGCTAGTGTTGTGGGTATTCAGAATGTGGAAGGCGCAGAACGGTCAGCTGCTCTTGGATGACTCGGGCTGGTCTCTGCCTCGCTTGGTGTCCGGCTCCGCTGCGAGCACGGCTGCTCCCTTGCGCTTCGCGTCCTTGGCCTTGGCCTTCTTCTCCTCCGGGTCTGCAGCCGGCAGCTTGAGGAGGGAGAGGCGCCCTTCCTCAGCTCTTGCGCACTTGGTCGCCAGGTTGAACAGCTCCTGAGATGTGCACAGCTCCTCGTGGATAGCGAGCCCTTCCTTCATCTTGACGTCGCGGACGCCATCAGAGAATGCGGAGATGATGGCTTCATCCGTCACCTTGGGGATCTTGAGACGAATGTTGTTGAAGCATTGGATGAACTTCTGGAGGGTCTTCCCCGGTTGCTGCTTGACGCGGCGCAGGTCGCCTGCGGCCGGCGGGCGGTCGTGAGTGCCCTGGAAGTTGGCGACGAAGCGGTCGCGCATCTCGTCCCAGGAGGAGATCGAGCCTGGAGGCAGGTTCATGAGCCACGAACGGGCGCCGTCTTTGAGTGCCATAGGGAACCAGTTCGCCATGACTTTCTCGGCGCCGTTGGTCACCTCGATGCTCAGCTCGTAGAGCTGCAAAAACTTCACGGGGTCGGGGGTGCCGTCGTAGCAAGGAGGCAGATTCCGCTTGAACTTGCCCGGCCAGGCGACGCTACGTAGCTCGGGGGCCCGGCCAGACCTAAGGATAAGGGAGGCCTAGGGGTTCTTAACTTGAATATTCATAATCAAGGACTCCTCCTCAAGCATTTGCATAAATTCTATAATAAGCAGCAAGTACCATGGGTTCAGTTGATATGGGATAGTTATTATGATGGAGTTGTGCCACATGCAACAATACTCACTGGCTCCTTTTGGTGGAAGGATATTCTCAAGCTTGCTGACCGTTATAGGTCAATTGCCTCAGTGCAAATTAATATGTGTGATTCTGCTCTCTTTTGGCTTGATGCTTGGCATGTGGGTGGTTCTTCCCGACCCTTGAACTTGAGACTACTAAGACTCTTCTCTTTTGTTTTGGATGACAAGGTTTCTGTCAGGGACTTCATACAAAATCAAGATTTGTTCTCCATGTTCCATCTGCCAATATCACAGGAGGCAACAGCTGAATTGGAAATCTTGGAAGGATGGTTGTTTAATCTACAGAGAGATCCCACTTTGCCTGATGTTTGGATATGGCCTGGAAAGTCTGGGCAGTTCTCAGCTAAGAGATTTTATGACATCATGCATATGCACCTTCCAACTATCCAACCCTGCAAGTGGTTTTGGCTGAGCAGATGTACTATGAAAATTAAAGTTTTTGGCTGGCTCCTTTTCTTTGACAAGCTCAACACGAAGGACATGTTGGTCAGACGGCATTGGCAGTCCCCTTTGGATGAGAACATATGTGTCATCCGTAATGTTTATGAAGATAGAGCACATCTTTTCTTTGAATGTAACTTCAGTTGCAGGGTTTGGAATTACTTGCAAATTGATTGGAGCCATGGCTCTAATATCCAGCAGTGTATCTCCCAAGCAAGGCAGGGATTTGGACACCCATTCTTCTTTGAAGTGATGCTCACAGCTGCTTGGAATATATGGATTCTGAGGAATGGAAGAACCTTCAGGGGGACAAGGGCCACTTTTGCAGCATGGAGATGTAATTTTGTACATGATATCCTTCTGCTGTCTCATAGACTTAAGGATAGCATTAAGCATAAGCTTGTTGATTGGGTTAATTCCCTTATGTAAAGTAAGCTTTCTTTCTAACTTAGTTTAGGTCTATAACCTTTGAACTGCTCTGTACAGTTTTGTTTGTTTGTTTGTTGCAATAAAAGACTGTGGGGTTTTTACCCTACAGTAAATATTCAAAAAAAATTGTGGATCTCATCCCTCCAACGCGTAAGCATACTTTTGCTCCTGATGTTGATCCATCCACACTTATCGATGATGAAGCTGTATTCAAGGCCTTAACTGGCATCGACTGGATGTCACCTGACTTCTAGATGGTCAAAGAAGAAGAGCTGGAGCAGGATGACCCGGAGCCATCAACCCGCCGTGACGAAGGCAACTGACATCCGGCGATTCATAATCATGGCTTAATTTCAATGTGTTGGAAAACACTTGGTTTCCATTTGTAGGCCCTTTGTAATAGGCTAGATTGCAAACAGTTATCTGTCATGCCATCGTGCATTTTTATCTTTTGAATGCTTAAACCGCCGAACAAATATTTATGACCCGCCACTTGTGCGTATAATGTTATCAGTCCTGTGGGTCAGATCAAATATTGGCATACTCCCTACACATAAGCAAACAGCATGTGCCCTGATGGTTTAAGCCATGGTGGGTCACAAATACCTTTGAAAACCCTAATATAGACATGAGTTGTCATATTTTCGGCTTACATAGCCTTTAGTCTTTCTATCAAATGACAACTCATGTCTATGGTCAGTAAACCTTAACCATTTTTACCAACGAGCTAGTATAGTAGAGGCTTATTAGGGACACAATGTTGTTTATGTATCCACACATGTATTTAAGTTGCCGGTCAATACAATTCTAGCATGAATAATAAACATTTATCATGAACAAGGAAATATGATAATAACCAATTTATTATTGCCTCCAGGGCATATTTCCAACAACGCCTTGTCGTGAAAGTGCTCTCTCATTTTTTTAGGGCAAATGGCTTCATATAGCGGAAGATGGGGCATCGGTGGAACTTTGTAGGCCCCACAAAGCACATGGGCGCACCCTGGAGGTAGGGCGCGCCCCTGCCTTGTGGGCCCACAAAGGCTCTTGTCCGGCACTCCTTTCTTCCAGTATTTTTTATATATTCCAAATAATTCTTCGTAAATTTTCAGGTCATTTGGAGCTCCGGAGAATAGCTATCTCCATTGTCGCTTTTTCACGCTCAGAATTCCAGTTGTCGCCAATCTCCCTCTTTTGGTGTACCTTGCATTTTAAGAGAGAAAATGCATTAAAATTGCATCATAAAGTGAAATATAGCTCTAAAACCCGCTACTATTTCCACACCTACCTGGTAAAAAAAATCTTGTAGGACCATGGTTTCTTGCAACCTGCATAGACTATTAGAACACAAAATAATTCAAAACTTAAAGCAAATCCCAAAAGCACTCAGCTCCCCCGACAACGGTTTCAGAAAAAAGCTTGATGACCTGCAGGTGCACAGGATTTAGTTATAGCCTTTTCAAAGTGAGAGTATCGATCGCACTGGAAGCACATGAATCAATCGTTACCTCTTGTAGTGGATTATGGATTTGTGTCTGCAAGTAATTGTAGACTACAGACAGAGTGAGGGCGAAAATAAATAGTTTTTGTGGTGCGGAGAAAACTTGAGAGTAAATAACATAAAAAGTAATAAGAAAACAATAGCTTTGAGTAACTAGTGATTTGGCAAGGGAGTAAGGCGATCTCATGGATTCCAGAATTCCCATTCGTATGTTTCTAACATGGCCTATGCGTGGGCACGCATAGTATGATCTGGATACTTGAGCCACTCTTGATGATTATGCTGGGCGGAACCGGGTACAGTAATGTTCTACTCTAGGTAGACTTCGTGCCACGCACGCCACCACCATAGCCCCCCTACAGGGTATGACTATGATAATTAGGGGTTACCCCATGGACACGGCCTCTGCAAAGGTTAGAAGTAAACGCTTGTATGGCCACCTCGAATTACCTTCACATCCTACCCTTTACAATGACAGTGATACACTTCGTGGCCATATGACGGTAAGTCTGAGTGGGGCCCCTTCACAACATTCACGAAGTTATTAAACCAAGCATTCAACAGAGGATCTCATATCCAATATAACGATTCAGATCCTATACATACCAAGGTTCGTCTATATCCCTGAGAACTAGGGGTCTACTCACACATGGGGACAACAAACATCATGATGATGATGGTGGTGGTGAACATGAATGAATCACAAATGTAGCACACAAGATGATCCACTAGGGTTCCTGATGTTACAACGAGATATGATGATGATGACAGCGGTGATGATGTTGTAGCCCCCGCGTGCTTGGTGGTGAAGATAGCGATCTCCTACTTACCAATCCCTCCTCTGGATGATCTCCAAAGGCTAGGGCTCTGCCTTCTGAACGAGTTTTTGGTGTCTCCGTGTGCCTAATCCCCGATTTGATTTCACGGGGTGGAAGCAGTGGTCGAGGCTGCGGCGCTGGCGCTTTATACGACCGCTCATACGAGTGGGTGCGCTCGTATGGAGCGTCGCCTTTCGCCCTAGAGGCGTCGCAGCGGCTCCTCCTTTGGCCCCTTGCCCCATTCTTTTATGGTAGATGAATATCACATTAAATACGTGATTTCACTACCATTTCCTCGGATTCCTTTCATAAAATATTATTTGATCAAAAAAGCGTTACATGATGAACATCAACAAAAAGAGGTGCTCGAACGCGATAAAATTGCACAAATAGGTACAAAATAATAATCAAAATCATCACATAAATTGGACTCCTCACGGGGCGAAAAATATGCGGGTGCTCGATGTACTGGGGTGGCGTCTAGTGGCCACAACCTTGTCTCGTGGTGGCCTGGTCGGCGACAGTGTGTGTTGGGGCATCCGGTGGCGAAGCCTTGAGTTGGGGATGGCGGTGGAGCACAGATAGCGACGAAAGTCCGGTGGTGGCTGTGTGGAGGAGGGAGAATAGAGAAGAAGAGAGGGCTGCTAGGGCAAGAAGAGGGGAGGCAGATATGAGCGAATTGGCGTGGGCCATATCCGTCAGTCATACGTGGCGGGCGTGTCTTGGCGCGTTCGGACGTACCATATCCACCTCAGATATGGACCAGGTATGAGAAGTGCCGGTTAGTCTGGGTGTTTGGGCCAGATATGGAATTACCGGTTGTGTGGCGTTTTTTCGACCAAACACTAACAGGACAGTTGTCCGGCCGGTTGATGTGGGTATGGGGTTCGATTGTAGATGCTCTTAGGACTTTCGCCTTTTCCTGAGAACTAGAGCATCTACAACCGGACCCCTCAAACCCGTTTCAAACACCCGGGCAGGCCGCCCGATCACTGACCGGTCACGAAATTTTGACCCAACCGGGCCTCTCAAACCGCCCTCAAACGCCTGGGCTGACCGGCACCCCTCATATCCAGCCCAAATATGGGGCGGATATAGGGCGGTCTAGGCGCGCCCGCTACGTCGACTTGGCCCAACCTGGTCCATGCCTGCCCCACAAATATCGCCATCCGGAAAACCCTAGATCGCAGTCAATCCGTACTCCACTTCACTCCCATCTCCGTACACTCCACTTTCGATCCCCTCCAAACGCATCCGATGGCCGGCGATCGAAGCATCGCTGCCTCCGGTGGGGACTCTGGCTCCGACAACGACTGGTCTAGCCTGCTGCGCGAAGCGGACCCCGACGATGTGGAGGAGGTCGCCCTCCGCATCGCATGGAGGTGTTCCGTTGTCGACCAAGGTGGATCCGGCAGCGGCGGATCCACTTCGTCAGCGCCCGGCGCCCTTCGACGCAGCGCCGCCGACGTCGCCGGCCCTTCCCACCCGACGCGCAGCAACGGCCACTCAGCTCCGCTCCTCCAGGTATGCCGCCCACCATCAGCACCCTCTGCTCCGGAGGTGGGGCCCGGCCACCGCTGGTTCGTCGTGCCCGCGGCGGGACTGGCGCGCACTCGGACGCCCGAGTCAGAGGCAAAGCAGCCCGGTGCGAGCGGCAGCGGGCGAGGGAGAGGGCAGCGGCGTCCGAGTCAATGTCTGCGCGCCGGTCGATCCTAAGGCAGCGCTCCTCGCTTCTGTCCTCCGCCGCTCGCTCACGACGGCGGAGACGGATGCGCGGCGCCTCCGCCGCAAGAATGCCAAGGCGCTCCGAGTCGCCATCGAGTAGTCGGAGCGGGAGGCAACAAAGGAGGCGGTGGCCCACCATGCGAAGGACCAGGACCGCCTGCTCCGCAGGTTGTCGGTCATGAGGTGCAGCTCCGACTCGGATATGACGGACGGCACCACCTCCAGCTCCGACGACGACGCACCTCCGCACGCCGACGCCTACACGAGGAGGGGTACAGCCGCGCCGACGACCGGAAGAGGAAGGGGCCGCCGAGGAAATGGTGATTTCCTCCACCCTTCCTCGCTCTGTTTATATTTTATCTATGTTTTGCACTGTCCGCTGTTGAACTCTGATGAATCATGTTTCTTTTGTCCGCCTAATCCGATGAACTGCGCTATGATCATGTGCTCTATGTAGGGTTGCAAGAATTACATGGTTTTGAGATTTTGGATATGAGGAACGCGAATGTAGAAGACGAAATATAAGGCGCGTCCGGTCAGTGCCCGCGGACGCGTCGGGCGCGTCCGCGTGTGTTTGAGGCCCTGTTTGGTTCGGCTGTGGATTTCTAAAAGTAGCTGTGAAAAATCTGCTGTGGAGAAACAGCTGTGGAAAATCTGATATAAAAAAATGTAGGTCATTTGGCAAACCAGCTGATACAGCGTTTTCAGATTTTGGCCCGCAGCGGAATCAGATTTTGGAAAGCACGTCCTGGGCTGCTTCCGCTTTTGGTTCAGATTTTGGCAGCGGATTTCTGAAATTGGATTCTGCTGGGTTCGCCCTTTGGTTCAGATTCTGCTGCGCGGCAGCGGAATCTGTCGATAAAAGCTGAACCAAACAGGGCCTGAGGAGCCGGATTTGTCCAATACGGCTGTAGATGCTCTTACTTTGCACTCAAAACACCTTTTTTAGAGCATCAGGGGGTTTTGTCGCCCCCCGGTTCCATTCAATGATAAATGAAACCAAGCCAGTCCCAACAACCACGCATACCTCAAACGCATGTTCAGAAAGAGCAAAAATAAACAAGGTAAAGAACAAAAGGCCTACAGCCTATTACAGGTTCAGAAATCCAACTCCCCCAATCCTGAAACACTAAAAACTGATGAACACTACAGCAGTGAGATCTGCATTCCATCTGCATCATCCAGCATCCTCATGTCTTCTGCATCAAGCATCTTGCGGGCCTCCTTGATATGCTCCATAAGCCCCCCTTCATCTTCTTGAGGGGTTGAGTTGATGTGCCAGGCCAGTCGAGAGGCGACGTAGGACTAGGAATCACCTGGACCGCTTTTTTTGATGATGGATCACTCGGCCTTGAAGAGTCTGGACTCTGGAACCCCTCCTTGCCAGCCCCAAAATTAAGTTTGGAGTCGGACGAGGCATGAGCGGCACCTCCAGTGCTCATCAAGTTCCTTTTCATTCCAAAGTCAATTGGAGTGGGTTTTTGAGTATGCAGGATATCCAGTGTAGTATCCCTTGCATTTTCTCGAGCGAGTCTTTGGTGTACAGAATCATGCACCTCTTGACGGTCCTCCAGACCAGCCACCAGATCTGTTTAACATCAGACCAGATTGCATTGTCAAAAACATGTTTATTTCTAGTTTTCCACAAGCTCCATAAGACACAAGCACAAAAAGCATTAAGTACTTCATGTTTCTTATTAGCCGGCCAAAATTTGGCAATGGAAAAGTAACTAGATCCTATTTCTATGGAAAGAAACGAGGAGACTGCACCCCAGACGTTTTTTGCAACCACACAGTCAAAAAACAAGTGATTTACAGTTTCCTGTTCAGAGCAGAAAAGACAGTGAGGGTTCCTATCTATCCCCCTTTTAAGCAAATTGTTCTTAGTCATAAGTTTATTATGCGCCAGGAGCCAGAGAAAAACCTGGATTCTGGGAGGCACAACAATGGACCAAACAGAAGGGATATAGATAGGTTTCACCCCTCTAAAATTAATAATAGCATACAGAGAGCTAGAGGAGTAGACCCCCTTGGATTCATACTGCCAGACCATTGCATCATCATCTATTTTGAGCACAGTCTCTTTTATGATTTGTTCAAGGCAGTACCATTCTTCCATCATGATAGGGGTAAATATCCTCCTAAAGGTAAGTTTAATGTTACTCCCATCCCAAACTTCAGAGACTGTCACACATTGCTGGTGACAAATGGAGTATAAAGGCCAAAACTGAACAGAGAGTGGGGAGGTTCCAAACCAGATATCCTCCCAAAATCTAACCTTCCTACCATTTCCTACTACCCATCTATAGCCAAACTTAAGAGCTTTGGCAGCCCACATAACCCCTTGCCGGAAATTGGAGGAGGCCTGTGGTCTACATGCAAATATATTAGGGGCATTCCTAATATACTTGTTGTCTACAATGCTTTTCCAGATTTTGCCCTCATCTTGACCCAGCTACCCAGCAAACATAGGTTAAGATCTCTGATGTTAGGGACCCCTAGTCCTCCATGTTCTTTCTTCATACAAACTAGGTGCCAATTGGCCAGATGAAGCTTCATGTTCCCCTCAAAGTCACTCCAAAGACAATGAGCTAGCTGGCTGTTAATCAAATCTAGGGCCCATTTAGGAAACTTAAAGAAGGACAGCAGATATATAGGAATACTAGCTAAACAAGCTTTAATGAGAATTAGTCTAGCAGAGTAGGACAACAGCTTCCCCCTCCAGCCAGCCATCCTCTTTAAAATCTTATCAATAAGAGGCTGGATATCTTCCCTCCTCAGTTTATCATAGTGTAAAGGAATCCCTAGGTACTTTATTGGAAATGTACCAACAGTACATCCAAAGGTATTCACAAAGTTGGTTAATTCTCCCCCCTCAACCCCTAAAGGAATGAGTTCACTCTTAGCATAGTTGATTCTCATACCTGATACTCTCTCAAAACAGGTCAAGATCTTTTTCAGGTTAGCAGCTTTGGGTTCATCTTTGTCCATGAAGAGGATAGTGCCATCTGCATATTGCAGACATATCACTCCACCAGGGATAAGATCAGAACAAAGCCCTTTTATCAGGTTATGAGAAGTTGCTTTAATGAGCATTCTAGTTAGCACATCTACAACAATATTAAAAAGTAAAGGAGATATAGGATCTCCTTGCCTTAGCCCTTTGTTGGTTACAAAGAAGTCACTATCAACCCCATTGACTTTAACTCCCACAGAGCCCATGTGAGTAATTTGATAAATCCATTTGGTCCAAACAGGACCAAAGTTTCTTTTTTGGAGAATCTCCATTAAGAAATCTAGGTTAACCTTATCAAATGCTTTCTCATAATCTAATTTAAGAACAAGACCTGAATTATTAGAATGATAAGTAGAATGCAAAACTTCATGAGCTGTCACTACACTTTCAAGGATGAATCTCCCTTTTATGAAAGCTGACTGGTTGCTAGAAGTTAGAAAATTCATAAGAGTAGCCAGCCTATTAGTTAGCACTTTAGTAAAAACCTTAAAAATACAATTCAGCAAACTAATAGGTCTGAACTTCTTCATTTCAGTAGCATCTTCTTCTTTAGGAATGAGAGTAATCATAGCAAAATTTAACCTATAAATGTCAAGATTTCCTGCATGGAAGTCATCAAACAGGGCCATGATATCCTGCTTGATAATTTCCTAGAATTCTTGAAGGAAAAGAAAGGATAGGCCATCTGGTCCAGGTGCTCCTTCAGAGTATGAACCAAAGATGGCATCCCTCACCTCTTTTTCAGAAAATGGAGCTTGGAGTGTTCCATTATTATCCTCAGAGATTTTCTCCTCATCAGAGAAAAAAATCTTGGCTTAAGTTGAAACCTCCTCTATCTTCTTTATTAAAGAGATTTTTATAGAAATCAGAGGCTATTTTAAGCATTTCTCTTGTGTCTGTGGTAGAACCATCAGGACCAACAAGGGAATGAATAAGGGTTTTCCTTCTCCTTTGGTTGGCTACGGCATGGAAGTATTTGGTGTTTCTGTCTCCCTCTAGTATATCTCTATCCCTAGATCTTTGTCTAGCTTTGGTTTCCTCTTTAATCCAGATATATCTAAGCTCTTTTAGAATATCCTGCATCCTAACATTCTCCACATCAGAGAGAGGAGTTGTTTCAGATTTGATATCCAACTCATTATACTCTTCTGTGAGGACAGTTTTCCTCTTCCTAATTTCTGCTTCTACATTCTTACTCCAACCTTTGGAGAATTTCCTGAATCTTCTAACTTTCTCTTGCCAGACATCTATTGATTTGCCTTCTTTGACTGGAGCTGTCCAGTTTTTGATGGCCAATTCTTTGAAATCCTTATGAAGTAACCGCCATTTTTCAAATTTGTAACTGGAGCCCCTAGGACTGCTCCCCAACCCTGAATCCCATAGAAGTGGAGTATGGTCACTCCCAATTCTAGGGAGAGATTGGGAGGTGCATAGAGGGAACATAGCCTCCAGCTCAGTGGTGCAAAAAATCCTATCTATGGTAGTCATGATGTTATTCTCTTGGTTATTAGCCCAAGTGAATTTCCTACCTGACATCCTAATTTCTAGAAGACTCAATATCTCCACCCAGGCATTAAATTTATTAGCCCATTGGTGGTTAATATTACCATTGCTTTTGTCTTGCTGGTATCTAACTAGATTAAAATCTCCCCCTATAAGAGTGGGCATTTGGTCATCTACAAAGAGGCTATGGAGTTCAGAAATAAATTCATCTTTACCCTCCTCATATGGGGACCCATAAACAGCTATAACTCTAAAACAGGTCCCACTAGATTTAACTTTCAGGTTGCAAGACACAGAGTAATTCAGTGAGCTCCATTGCAGAACCTCAAAGATATCTGCATCTACACCAACCAAAACACCTCCAGCAGTGCCTACAGCAGGGAGATGATGCCAAAGAAAATTCTTGTTTCCACTAATGGACTTAAGAAAGGCAGTAGTAAGCTCTTCTTTTTTGGTTTCCTGGAAAGCAACTATACTAGCATTGGTCTTAGTTAGTGTATCAATGATACAATTTTTTTTCCTGGGGTAGTGATACCCCTGATATTCCAGAATAAACAATTCATATTAAAAGAGTGCTTTCTTGGGGTGCTTGCCCCGCCTATGTTTGGAGATTTTAGACCAGATAATACTCTGGTCATCAGCAGCAGTAGAGACCCTGTTTAACCCCACAGGTGTAACAGGAGAATCTAAGCCAGTTTCATGATTTTTCAGCCCATTAGGCTTACCCAGGGGGTCTAAGTACTCTACACCATCTATTCCTAAAGCATTATGTATAGAATCCCTAGCTATGTTTTTTGCTTGAGCATTTTCCCCCCTAAGTGGTTAGGCCCTGCAGGCCCCTTAGGGATGTTTCTCTTAGAGACTACAGAAGCATAGCATTCTCTATGTTCATCAATCTCTACCCCTACCATTCTAGCTACAGAAATAAATGCAGGGTCATGAAAATTCTCAAATGAGTTTTTCTTAATTGTACCTTTGTGTTTACCTTTAGGTTCTTCAAGGTTCTGAACTTTCTTTGATCCCATAGCAATTTCCATGATTGTTCTCCCACCAATGTCAATCCTGGAGCTCTTCCTCTGTGCCTGAACTGGCCCCCATTTTTGCAGAATGGGTTGAGCTTGGGTTGTATTTGTGGTGTGAATTGGACTGAAAACCACTTCCTCCTCATTCTCTATTGCCTCCCCTGCCTGGTCATCTAGCATGTTGATGTTAACCTCCTCCTCATCATCTCCAATCTCCATCTCTTGCAACATTCTAAAGCTTTCATCCAAGGAAATGGGGTCCTGGAGCTGCTGTAAGTAGGACAGCACATTTTGCTTAACCTGGTGAGGAGTTCCAGAGGCAGAACCATTTCCCCCAGACTGAGATGAGGAATTTTTTGCAGTGTGGTGAGAGCCTCCAGCCCCATCATCACTATTGGTGTTGTTTGGCAATTCTTTTTCTTTACTTTTCTCAGTGTCTTCATCCAGAAGATCATCCTGATCAAGTTCCTCTACTGGTGGTTCCACAAGGATCTTGATCTTGTACAGCTTGTCTCCAATACCAAAAATTCTTTCAGCAGGAATCTTAGTGAAGTCTTTGCATCTGATTTTGATTCTAACCACCTCAAAGAAGGACTTAAAGTTTCCATGCCAATCTACATCAATCAGAGTGCCCAAAACAGAAGCAAATTGCTCTAACACTGACCGTTCTGCCCAAGTTGGGGCCACTCCTCTTAACTGAAGCCAAACAGACTGGAGTTCTGCATGAGATTCCATCTCTTCTTTCCACGCCTCAACATTGACTGAAACCCCATCAATCTCAGGCAGTCCAAAGTTGGGGTAGCCAGCAACTGTTTCTACAGGGATATGAGGGGGGAATTTGACTAGGAAAGTCCAGTTATCTAGCATCCTGATATGCCATGGCCAATTGGTTTTGTATATGCCAGAGAAGTTATGGGCTAGTTATTCTTTAGTAACCTGCCCAGCTTCTATGTAAACAATCCCAACATTTTTCCTGTTTCCAACATGCTGCTCATTGACATCTGGGACATCAATCTTGAAGAAACCTAAGCCTGAAGCTGCACTGCCCACATACTTAGCACAATTCCTAGGCTTCTTCCTAACTGGACAGTCATCTACCTTGTGTGTCACCATCTTGCAGATGAAACATGAAGGGGTTTTTGGGCATTGGGCCTTATGATGCCCAGGCTCTCCACATGTGTAGCAGGTAACATCACTGTAGTCACCTCCCGCAGAATCCTTGGCCTTGTTGACATTTTTGCTTTTGTTCTGTGGCTGCTTCTTCTTCTGCTGCTGAGCCTGACTGTTGTTATCTCTGTTGTTCTCTACTGCTGACTGCACCAGGGTAGCTTGCCCTTGCTTCCCCTGCATCTGCCCCTGAGGTGGTGCCTGCCCTTGGAATTGTGGACCTGACGCCCCCCCCCCCTTGCTGGTGCAGCTGCTGATTCTGCATCTGACCTTGTCCCCAATTGCCTGGCGCTCCCCACTGGTTCATCATCGGTGGCGGCTGCATGAACGGCCCTTGGTACCATGGTGGAGGGGCACCCTGGAAGCCGAATCCGAAGGGGAATTGCTACTGCGGGGGGCCAAACTGCTGCTGCGCCCACTGGTTCTGCCCGCTCCCTCCGTGATCCGCTTGGTCCAGATGGCCATCTCCTCCCCTCTGGTTCCTATTCGGGTCGCGTCTGCCTCTCCCCCGACCACGCCCCTGAGCATCGTCCATCTCGATCAAATCTGAGAAGCTGGGCCGCTCCCCTTTCCACTCACTCGCAGAAATTGAAAAAGTGGGCACTGTAAGGCGGTGTCGATCTTGATCGCAGGTAGGGTGGCAGTCGGCGGCGGAGAAGGAGCGGCTGCGGAGGAGTGATTTCTCGATCCAGACGAGGACCGAGGGGGATTTAGGGTTTGTGGACACGTCCCTCCCCCACAGCTGCCAAAAGTAAGCCCTGATGGCGTCCTCTTCTTCCTCACGTGGCTGCTCCACCTCAGCCCGCCCATCCACCTTTTGGCTCGGGCCACACCTCCTCCTCACTTTCTCACTGACTTGTGGGGCCTTGCACGACGTCCCTCTCGCAAAACAGAGGATCTCGCCGGCCTTGTCGACCAGCGTCTTCTCCGGTGAGGCCCTGGTCAGCCGCTTCCCAATTGAGTGCTGCTGAAGGTCTACTCCTTCTGGCGTCGCCCGAAACCCAGGATCCGCCGCCCACTTGAGCGGGGAACCAAGGACCCAGGCAGTTTGCTGGAGGCGTGGCGAACTCGAGATCTCTCCGGCGAAGCTCATCTGAGAGAGGGCTGGAGGGACCAGAACGCTCTCCACTTGGCTCTGCTCACCGGCGAGGAAGAGTTCATCTCCGCGCGCGCCCACGCAATCACCTCCTCTGGCGAGGTTTCCTCCCCCACCATCATCCGCTCCATCTCTTCCTCCGACGCCTCTACGCAGATCCGTGTGACGAGCTTGATCGTTGAGTCTTCCCTGGAAGGTAGCCGCATCGTCCTCCTCATACGCGCGCGATGCATCTCCTCCGCCATTTCCCCATCGTACCGCGCCCCTCTCTCCCTCCTCTCCATGGCGAGCCAACGGGAGAGGGGGAGAGGTCAGCGCGACCGATAGGAGAGCTGCGGTGCGCCGGCGTGCGGGGTTTGACGGCGGGATCTGCCGGATCTGGTGGCTACGGTGGTAGGTGGATGGGGCGAGGCAGGTTGCGTGTGGGAGAGCTAGACCGAGAGCGGCCATCTCATGGTTGCAAGTTAACATCAGGCAAAATCTAAGGAAGAAGATCATCGATAGTGAATCATGCCCACTCTGTTCACATGCACAAGAATCGAGAGATCTCCTTTTCTTTTCGTGTCCTTTGCACAAAGAGTTTGGGAGCAGATCAATATAACACTCAAAACACCTTTTACCACTTGTTTTAGCTGCATCCAGGTAGCTAGCCGATGGTTTTTCGCTTAGTGCTCGCAGGGTCGTCACACCCAAGCCCCACCGATGCTGGGTGACTGGGTCGGGTCCCGTCCGCCTCGGAGACCACTCGCTCCTGTTGCCCGTGCAGCGTGCACGGCAGCTAGCGCAGCGCCCCTAGTGCTGGTCCAGCGGGCACGCACACACGGCGGGGCACCGGCCGGGGCGCGGCGCAGCCCTCCCTGGTCACACTGGCACGACCACGGCCGGCAAGCTTTGACGACCAAATAATGGTGTCCCTCTTGCTTTCGTCCTCGGTGCGCTCTGGGCCGTCCGCATACGTGCACCACGTTTCCGGCCTCGACCCATCTCTTCTCCCCTCTTCTTCTTGGAGCTCCCTCTCCTCCCGCACACTTCGTCTATGATCGATCCATATCCATCCTGCCTCTCCGTCGCTGCGCCTGCGTCTCCTGTCTCCCCTCGCTTTTCAGTAATCAGGAGACGGGGCGAAGGAGACGATGCTACAGTGTGTATGCGTACGCAATTGGGAGGGACGTACAAGTAGGACGGCGTTCGTAAACCTGCCGTGCCCGGCAGCCAAAGAGAGAGTGGATGAGCAACTGGCTTTGCTAATCCAACAAAGAACGTGCGTTGGTTAAATAGCTCACCGCCTCACCTCACAATCACATGGCATGCAGGAGCTCTCCCCGTCACACACAACCTACACCTGCGTCGGCAACGCGGTGCTTCCCTTGGTTGATAAGAATCTAGCCTACCACAACGCCGTATATTTTGAAACGGAGGCAGTACCTAGTTTAGGATGAACGCATTTCATGAATTGTTGAGTATAAGAAATTACTCAGGTTCAAAAACACTACTGTATATTACTAGTAGCTTCCGGCAATTATAGTACCCCCTTCAGCTTTGTATTAAATCAGCCACACCTATTTTGAGACCGAGGAAGTGTGTGATTAGATGGAACATTTTGTATATGCATTGTGGTTGTATATTGATGCATTGCGTCAGCCTTCTTTCTAAAAGCAAAGAAAAGGCTTGGTTTGCGTAAAAAGAAATGGTTATAGGTGATCTAATCGCCAGCGGAATCTGCACGTAGGAAACGATTCTCTTGCTGACTAGTTTAATTCCAGGAAAGCTCAAAAGTTGGTTCTTTCTTTCGATCAGCCTTCGCACTTAAGGAAGTTATTAGGTCCACTTGTATGCTGCTTTAACTTAATATAGTTAAGCCAAAAATAGATCTTGCTTGGAAGCAATGTAGCGCCCTCTGGAAACCCCCAACCTTTAGACAGCAGAGACCTTTTCTTTAGAAGAAACACGGTATAAACATACAAGCTCACATATACACATGAACACTTACCTTTATTAACGCGCACACACGCACGCCTTACATCTATAAGCATCTTCGAGAGAGGAGAGCTGGCATATCTTAAGGTTGAGAAAGTCATCACATGTGTCTCGTACTTGATGGAACGTCGCATCCCAGTAAACAAACAACAACGGGAAACAAAAATAAATCCAACAAACTATGATGGGTTGATTCCACCATAAGAAACCTAACCATTTGAGCCAAATTTAACGCCAAATTTGATTAGCTACCAACAAATCTTGGGTGCGGATAGTGAGCAGCCGGGACTTACATGCGACTCGACTATACACCGTATGTTTGGACATTCAATGATGGATTGAGCCCGATAGACTCGTCAGGCGTAAACTGTTTCTCGCAATAGCAGGTATTGTTAGCTATCGTTAATAGTTGTCACGGTGTCCTGCAAAAATTGCGCTTGAGTTGCGTTTGCATTGTTACGTTGTTTGTAGAAACATTGTACCATCGACGCGATGGCTCGCGATTAATACGCACTCTCCACGTTCCATAATATAAGACGTTTTTGCAAACTAAAATAGCAAAAAAAATCATCTTATATTGTGGGACGAAGGGAGCAATATTTAATTTTGGAATGTTGTCATGACATTGATCACCTGTAGGGTGCATTGGACAACCCATTGAAATTAGCACATGTTGAGACAACAAGTAGTTACTCCCACCGTGGAAGAGATTCTGTTTTTTGGGGGGATTTTGAGATATCAAACTTGGGTATCTGATCTAGCTTCGTGTGAAATTTCATGAAAAATATATCTAGAACCGTATTTGTGGCAAAAAAGACAAAAAAGTCCTATGTATAGGAAAAATTTGTTTGGATGGATTTTAATTCGGACATTATTTCTTTCACAACAGATATGTTTCCTAGTATCTGAAGGAAATATGCCCTAGAGGCAATAATAAAGTTATTATTTATTTCCTTATTTCATGATAAATGTTTATTATTCATGCTATAATTGTATTAAACGGAAACTTAGTACATGTGTGAATACATAGACAAACAGAGTGTCCCTAGTATGCCTCTACTTGACTAGCTCGTTGATCAAACATGGTTAAGTTTCTAGCCATAGACATGTGTTGTCATTTGATGAACGGGATCACATCATTAGAGAATGATGTGATGGACAAGACCCATTCATTAGCTTAGCATTATGATCGTTTCAGTTTCATTGCTACTGCTTTCTTCATGACTTATACATGTTCCTCAGACTATGAGATTATGCAACTCCCGAATACCGGAGGAGCACCTTGTGTGCTATCAAACGTCACAACGTAACTGGGTGATTATAAAGATGCTCTACAGGTGTCTTCGAAGGTGTTTGTTGGGTTGGCATAGATCGAGATTAGGATTTCTCACTTCGTGTATCGGAGAGGTATCTCTGGGCCCTCTCGGTAATGCACATCATTATAAGCCTGGCAAGCAATGTGACTAATGAGTTAGTTGCGAGATGATGCATTACGGAACGAGTAAAGAGACTTGCCGGTAACGAGATTGAACTAGGTATTGAGATACCGACGATCGAATCTCGGGAAAGTAACATACCGATGACAAAGGGAACAACGTATGTTGTTATGCGGTTTGACCGATAAAGATCTTCGTAGAATATGTAGGAACGAATATGAGCATCCAGGTTCCGCTATTGGTTATTGACCGGAAGTGAGTCTCGGTCATGTCTACATAGTTCTCGAACCCGTAGGGTCCGCACGCTTAACGTTCGATGACGATCGGTATTATGAGTTTATGTGTTTTGATGTACCGAAGATTGTTCGGAGTCCCGGATGTGATCACGGACATGACGAGGAGTCTTGAAATGGTCGAGACATAAAGATCGATATATTGGAAGGCCGTGTTTGGACACCGGAATGGTTCCGGGTGAGTTCGGGCATTTACCGGAGTACCGGGGGGTTACCGGAACCCCCGGGGAGTCATTGGGCCTTAATGGGCCTTAGTGGGAGAGAGGAGGAGGCGGCCAAGGTGGGAGCGCGCCCCCCAAGCCCAATCCGAATTGGGATGGGGGGCCGGCCCCCCTTTCCTTCTCCCTCTCTCCTGCTTCCTTCTTCTCCTACTCCAACTAGGGAAAAGGGGAATCCTACTCCCATCAGGAGTAGGACTCCCCCCTTTGGCGCGCCATGAGAGGACCGGCCCTCCCTCCTCCACTCCTTTATATACGGGGGAGGGGGGCACCCCATAGACACACAAGTTGATTGTTTAGCCGTGTGCGGTGCCCCCCTCCACAGATTTCCACCTCGGTCATATCGTTGTAGTGCTTAGGCGAAGCCCTGCATCGGTAACTTCATCATCACCGTCATCACGCCGTCGTGCTGACGAAACTCTCCCTCGACCTCAGCTGGATCTAGAGTTCATGGGACGTCACCGAGCTGAACGTGTGCAGATCGTGGAGGTATCGTACTTTCGGTACTAGGATCGGTCGGATCGTGAAGACGTACGACTACATCAACCGCGTTGTCATAACGCTTTTGCTTTTGGTCTACGAGGATACGTGGACAACACTCTCCCTCTCGTTGCTATGCATCACCTAGATGGATCTTGCGTGTGCGTAGGAATTTTTTTGAAATTACTGCGTTCGCCAACAGTATTTTTTCATAAAACTTCGCACGGGAGTACATTGGGAACCTAGGTTTGATATCCCTAAATTTCAGATTTTTTTTAATTTTTTGGTATTTTTCTCTACTCCTAATGGATGAGTTGGTGAATCGTCTTCGCGGTTTATTTTCGCTGTTTTTTTTTCGTCTCTCCTCTCACCCTGGTCCGCGATTTATTTTCGCTGGTTTTTTCTCGTCTCTCCTCCCACCACCCCCTCCCACCCTGGTCCATCGGTTTATTTTTCTCCCCACTCTTTATTACAACCAGAACTTTCCTAACGTATAACAAATCACGGATCTAACTTCCTTAAATTATGCAAATCAATCGATTCCTTTTATTGGTTCAATTTGTCTTAGGAAACAAATAACAGATTTTCAGGAAACAAATAATACATTTTAATCTAACTTCCTTAAACTATGCAAATCAATCGATTCCTTTTATTGGTTCAATTTGTCTTAGGAAACAAATAACAGATTTTCAGGAAACAAATAATACATTTTAATCTAACTTCCTTAAACTATGCAAATCAATCGATTCCTTTTATTGGTTCAATTTGTCTTAGGAAACAAATAACAGATTCTCAGGAAACAAATAATACATTTTAATCTAACTTCCTTAAACTATGCAAATCAATCGATTCCTTTTATTGGTTCAATTTGTCTTAGGAAACAAATAACAGATTTTCAGGAAACAAATAATACATTTTAATCTAACTTTCCTAACTTATCTAGATCAATCGATTTCTTTTATTAGTGAAATTTGTTTTAGGAAACAAATAACAGACACGTCACAACTTTCCTCCCAATAAATAGTTTCTTAACATTTGCAAACTTTCCTAATCAGACACGTCACAAACGGGCAGGTACTGATATCACATTACCAAACAATAAAATCTCATTTGCATAGAAATCAGTTCAAAAATCCTAACTTTCCTAAATTTTTACCTTTCCTTGATAACAACCAATATTTCCTATGTTTTCCACCTATTGAAGGAGATCACCCCTCCATCGATATTAGCATTTTTGAACTGAGATCTCTGGGTTATGATTTTTTTTGCGATTCTTTCCAATTGTGACCTCTCCTTCCGCTCCGGCTCCTTCTCGCATAAACACCTCCACCACAGCCAGGTGACACCGCCCAGACCTCCTGCCTCTCCACACCTTCTCCGCCACCTCCTTCTCGTACTCCATTAACAATCCCTCCGCCACATTTGTCCACAGCGGTGTCGAGGGCATGGCGCAGCAGCGTACCAGCGGTAGAGCAGCGCATAGCAGCAGGAAGCAACACGCAGCAGGCGAGGCGAGCGGCCGACGGTGGAGGGCAGAGATGCGGCCGACGTGGCTGAGGGGGGCGGCCGGCAGAAGATGGCCACGACTGGAGGCGACGCGAGGTAGGGGCGCGACAGCGGGGCGACCGAAGGGATAGGCGACAGCAAACGGGGCGAGTGCAGCCAGCGAGAGTGTGGCGCGCGGCCAGGGTGTGTGTCGCGCGGGGCACAGTGGTGCAGTGGCTGCGGCGAGCGCGACGGCAGCGGCGGGTGCGACCGACGCGGTGTAGCACGGGCGTGGGCATGGAGAGGGAGTGGCCCCGCGGGCGCGGAAGAAGAGCGGCAGGCTCGAGCATGGGCGTGCATAGGAGCGGGCATGTGCCACGGGGTCAATCCGAGGAGCTCGGTGGCTACCCCTGCAATCGCCATGGCAGACGGCGGTTCTCGGCCACGGCGAAATACCTAACGAGAGGGGAAACAGGGGAAAGGCAAGAGGAGATCATGGCGGTGTCAATGGCGCCATAGGGGAAGACATGGGAGCTCGGGGCGGCGCGGATCGAACGGCAATGTCGCAGTGGCCCAAGGTTGAGGAAGACGGCAGCGACGTCGATGCAGGGGTGCTGGACTTGATCTCGTTGGCGCAGACGAAGTAGCGAAGGCGTTCGGAGCTCCTCGACAAGCTCCTAGCCCGCAGGGAGGGCAGTGGCCATGTGGACGGGGTCGGTCATGGTGGCCGTGGCGTCTGACTTCGTCCAGATCGACAGGATCGAGCGAGCAAGGAGGAGAAGTGGATTTGGGAGGGGCGTAGAGGAGGAGTGAGGCCATGGGGGCAGGGGAGGGAGGGCGTCACCCTTATCCATTCCCCTTCGATGCCAGCGAGGTGGTCGGGCGGGAGCCCGGTCTGTAGCGACGCGGCTCGGGAACAGGAGAAGACGACCGCGGGGGGACTGGACCGCTGAGCCGGTTCGGTGGCAAGGCCCGGGGGGCAGGGCGAATCCCCTTTTACATCGTCCTTTTGGTTTTTCAATGTATTCTGATATGTTTCTCCTTTTTAACACTGTTTTCTATTTATTCTTATCAACTAAATGATCTCTACTCCTAATGTCTCAGTTGGTAGTCTCCGTTCCGGGTTTATTTTCGTCCCACCTCCCGAGTGAGGGAGAGGGGGAGAGAGAGTGAGGAAGAGGGAGGGAGAGGGTGTGTGTGTGTGAGAATTTGATGGTAAAAAAGACCGCCAATGTCACTTAATATGTATGAGAATATTAAATATAATATTAACATAATTGATATTGAACTTTTAAAATTAATATGGCCCCGTTGCAACGCACGGGCGTTCTTCTAGTCACATTTAATATTCGTATAGGGATGAGCTCCTGTGTATTTTCCCTCCCGCCATCCCATAACAGAAGAACGTTTTTCAAGCTAGCACAAAGTTTGAAAACGTTCTTATATTATGGAAACGGAGGGAGTATGACACAATTTAAAAGATCCATCCAACGGTTATGATCTGCTTGGGTCAATTTGAAAAGAGTTATAGGATCTTATATGTATAGTTTTATGAATCCTAGTATGTAACAAATAATGATTTGAGCAATCTATTTTCCACTCTAATAATATGTATTGCTTTGAAAGACATATATTTTTATTTTACCACTCTAATAATGTTAATAAAATATTTTATAACTACATAGTAGTAATCAACTTGAACAACTAGAGAATACCCCGCACGTTGCTGCGGGAATCGATTGCAATATATTTCAGTGATTTGATTGTAAGAAGCTTTTATCATTGAATTAATAGTATATGAACTAAATCTAAAAATATATATTGTATTTGATTATTGTGTAGTCAGAAAATATTTTGAATATAAGTAGCATAACGTAATGGAGAATTTTTTTCATGCATGTTGAGTGGACCTTTGATGAGGTGGCATGTGTGGTGAGGTGAAAGGTGTGTATGAAATCAACTAATAATGGAAAGCTTTTTCTCATGCATGTAGTGGTGGGCTTTTGATGAGGTGGCATGTGTGCATGTTGAGATAAATAAGATAGTGGGGATCAACTTCTTATGTATATAGGATTCATATGTATTTTCACCTTTTCAGCAATGCGCGTGAAGCGGTAATAAATAGGGTCCATTAAATAAAAGCAAAATATTTCATGTTTATGTAAGATTTTCTAGCATATCTCTATTTGGAGTGCAATATTGCGCTTTTAGTATGGTGTATATATAATATTGCATTTATTTCATATCTCAATTTTGTTGCTTTCCGTTCTTACCAAGTTTAAGCACCCCAAACATGATATTCTTTCTTTTTCCCGCAAAAAAAACATGATATTCTTTTGGAGTAAAACAAAAGGCAAGTAGATAAACATGATGTGCCCATATCTCTTTTGGATACATCTGTAGTACTAACTCCCATTGATCCACCACCACTAAGTCCCATTTCGATACGCCCCGGGGCGTTTACAAGCGAATCAAAGCCTCTCAATGCCTGAGGCACTAATGGCAGGAGATTAACACCCCTTTTTGCATGGATCATCTTAAAAAAGCATTAATGGAACGGGATAATATCTCCGGACCCAAAAGGCATGCTACAAAACGTAGGAAGAAGTGGTCCATCCCACCCGAAAGCAACGCCCCACATTTCTCGGCGAGAAGAGAACGGAATGGCCATCTCGTAGGGCCATTCCCGTACCCCCATCCCCCGGAGTATATACCCACATCCACCGTATACCCTACGCCAAAATACGAATAAATAAGGGTAATACCACTACCGGCGGCCACTCCCCTTCAGTTACCTACCCCGAGGAGCATACCGAGCCGAGAGAGGTGGGAGAGAGACAGAGGCAGCAGAGCTCCACCCGAGGGGAGAAGGAAAAGAAAGCTCCGGCCTCGCCCCTCCCGCCTGCTGTCCCAAGCCCCAAGCCAAGATTCTCTCGTTGCATCGCCGTAAATGTATGTATCTCCCCCGCTCCTTCCGTCCCTCATCCATCAGAAATCTGGAATCCTACGCTTCTTCTTCTTCCTCCGTGCGCGTCGTTTCCTTTGGTTTCTTGGATCTGCCTCGGCGAGGGGAGAAGGTGGCTTGGGTTCCATTTTCTTTGTTTATCTTCTTGTTCTTGCGCCTTTTTTTGGGTAGGGATTCGGGCTGTCATGTCAGGTTCGATCTCCGCCTTTTTTTCCTTCTTCTGTTCGGGAGGGCTCCTTCCTAGGATTGAAATAAATGAGATGCTGTTTCTCTGCGCGGAATTTATTGCGGCGCCCGCTTGCTTGCTTTTAGTGGCCAATGCAGGTTCCCCTCCTGGCCCTGCGAACTGCAAATCGTTTCTCTTCGCCATTTGCTCCGCTGCCCCCTTCCGTTTCTCTGCTCAGATCTGTGGCGCAGCGCAGGGTTTACTCCCGCCTGCCACAACAAATGTGTGTTCTTTTTTAAGTCCTCCTTTTCTGCTTCTTGAAACTGACTGGCAATCCTTTGGAATTTCTTCTCCCGCAGAGCGCCATTCGAACGCGGGTTCCGAGCTGGTGTCCAAGAAGTTGAATTTGGAGGTGAAAATGTCGGGTAAGAACGAGCTCTTCTGCCGTTGCGGTGTCCGCGTCGTCCTTCTTGCGTTGCGTCTTCTTCTTTCTTGGGGGGAAGTGTGTGTGAGGCGCCGCTCTCTCTCTCTCTCTCTGCAGTGATCCATGCCGACGACATCGAGATATCGCTGTGCGACGGCAACTCGGAGGACGAGCGCCGCCGCCGGAAGATAGGGTCGCTGCGCCGGAAGGCCATCCACGCGCTCAAGAAACGCGGCAGGCGTCGCGTCGACTTCCGCTTCCCGCCGGCCATCTCCATCGAGGACGTCCGCGATGCCGAGGAGGAGCGCGCCGTCTCCGCCTTCCGTGAGCGTCTGGCCGCGCACGGCCTCCTGCCCGAAAAGCACGACGACTACCACATGATGCTAAGGTCCTGTCAGCAAACCATCACCCCTTATCCTTTTGTTTTTGCCCTGTGATGTTTGGATAGCTCTGTGAAATGCCAGGATCTGAAACCCGCCGTATGAATGTTGTGATGCAGGTTCTTGAAGGCGAGGAAGTTCGACGCCGAGAAGGCAATGCAGATGTGGGCAGACATGCTGCGATGGAGGAAAGAGTTTGGGGCCGACACAATACTTGAGGTGATCACACTGACCTGCAACAAGCATGCAGAACAAGGAGTCTCTGCTTTACGCCTAACATTCGACCCGTTCGTGTGGTCAGGATTTTGAGTTTGATGAACTGGATGAGGTGCTGTGCCACTACCCACAGGGATACCATGGCGTCGACCGAGAAGGCCGGCCCGTGTACATCGAGAGGCTCGGCAAGGTCGACCCTAACAAGCTCATGCAGATCACCTCTGTGGACAGGTACATCAAGTACCATGTGCAGGAGTTTGAGAGGGCCTTCAGAGAGAAGTTCCCTGCCTGCACATTGGCTGCCAAGAGACACATTGACTCCACCACCACCATCTTGGATGTCCAGGGTGTGGTATGTGAATCATCCTTCTTGGTCTACGCTTGTATGTCTTGATCTGTTTGTTAAAGTTTTGTTGAATGTGTTTTCATCAATGTCTTTTTTGTCATGTGCAGGGTTTTAAGAATTTCTCCAAGACTGCAAGGGAGCTAGTACATCGCATGCAGAAGATAGACAGCGACTATTATCCTGAGGTAATTTTGCGGCGCAATGCTTCATGCTAGTGTTTTGGCATGGTGGAGCGATGGTTCTAAAGTCATAAAACTGCAGACGTTGCATCAAATGTTTGTTGTAAATGCGGGCAGTGGGTTCAAGTTGATCTGGAACAGTGTGAAGGGCTTCCTTGACCCAAAAACTTCATCCAAGATTCATGTAAGCACTATGGATTATTTGTCAGGATCATGCCAGTCCATTTGAGCGTCAATTAATTTTTTAACCTTTATTAATGCAGGTTCTTGGTTCGAATTACCAGAGTCGACTTCTTGAAGTAATTGACCCAAGGTCAGTGTAAATTCATGCTGTGGAACAAGTTTTAATCTTAATCCTTACCCATTTCATTTTCTTGTGAATTGTGATACATACTTCGGCCTGTTCTCTGCATTCTGCAACATTTTAACAATAGTTGTGTGCTCCTCTCAGTGAGTTGCCAGAGTTTCTTGGTGGTTCATGCACCTGCATTGACAAAGGAGGTTGTCTTGGGTCTAACAAGGGGCCATGGAATGATCCTTATATCTTGAAGGTATTTTTGGCACTCTAATTATGTGAAAGTCTTTATCTGTGTACTGCTTATGTTTTTTTACATTCTGATTGATTATATTTTTACCACTCTACTTATACATGTACTATTTGTAGCTGATACACAATCTGGAGGCTGGTTCTGTGAGGGATATCAAGCCAGTTTCTGAAGGCGAAGAAAGAAGCGATTCTTCTCTTCGATTGGAACAGTTGAAGGCAAGATTATGAAATAATACTTCACATTCAAGCTATAATCTGGCCGATTGCTGCTTCTAACTTCGTATGTGTTACTTACAGTGGCAAGGCATGATGAGTGACACATCAAATGCTGAATCAGGGTCGGATGTTGATGACTTTGGATCCTCATTTATTCCGAAAGGTGCTGAGTATGGCTGCCTCACTCCAGTCCATGAGGAAGTGAGTTCACTGCTTTATTCTTGCTTCGTACGAATCTGATTAGCTTTGTTCTATTTGGCTTTCTATAGCATTTAAAGCCATGCTATGCCTACCACAACTTACTTTAATCGTTTATGTGAAACCTTCTACATGTGGGTTGTTTTCAGTATTTATTATACTTGCTGTAGGTAAAGGGCATAGATTCAACTTACTATGTCTGTTACGAACAGAGTTCCCTGGAAACGTCTCTTGAAACTGGTAGGAGACAGCGACGAACTACTGAAATTGTGCCAAAACAACTAGCTGATAACCGGCAATTTCCCACCAATGGAAGCCCTCGTGATTTAGGTACCATCTGTTCCCTTGCATTTTTCTTATTTAACTCTATCCTATTAATTGTTATGCAGCTTGCAATTCTTGTTATATATTTAGTTCCCTATATATGCTGTATAGTATTTGGTTGGTTGCTCTAGCCCAACGTTTACGAGTCGGAGAGTCGACGAGTCGTTCCAAGGTTGAGACTCATAGACTAGTCTAGACTAGTGCGAGACTAGTCGACATGGTACTGTAGCACTGAACTTACAGTACATAACTAATAATACCTAGTAGTAGTATGTAGTATTACACTATATAAGCATACAAGTACAGTATACAATTTAAACAAGCAAAGTGGAGTCACTGAGGCAGAGCAGCACCAGCAACTAGCAGCAAGCACAGCAGCACCAGCAGTCTATCTGCGAGCAGAGCAGCACCAACAGCAAGCAGAGCAGCACCAGCAGTCCAGCAGCGGAGCAGAGCAACAGCAGCGGCAAGCCAAGAAGAAAGAGGAGGAGAAAGGAGGGGCAAGGCAGAGCAGCACCAGCAGTCCAGCAGCGAGGCAGAGCAGCACTGAGGCTCACCTGCCTGAAGAGGAGAAGAGCACGAGGGGCCGGCGGCGCGAGGAGGGGCGCGAGACGAAGGAGCAGGAGGGGCGCGAGACGAAGGCGATGGTGGAGCTTCAGATCCGCGACGTGGGGCCGGCGACGGTGGAGCTTCAGATCCGCGGCGGCGGGCGTCCAGCGGCCGGCGGCGCGAGGAGGGCTCGACGGGCGCGTCCAGCAGCCGGCGGCGCGTCCAGGTGAGGAGGGGAAAGAAAGGATTAGGTCTCCCGCGGGATGAGGCATCGTAAACTCCCCCAGTTTTTTGAGTCGTTCGACTCGAACATGTCGACTAGTCTGGACCAGTCATCGACTAGTCGATGACTGGCTCGACTCGTACAAGTAGTCTACACGAGAAACCGAGTCGACAGCCAGTTTGCGACTCATAGACTAGTCGAGCGACTAGTCTAGACTACTCGTTCGACTCGTAATCGTTGCTCTAGCCTAAGATTCAAGATAATTGTCTGTTCGTCTATTTGACCAAAATAATCTGTGTTGCTTGAACTCCAAGAGCTGCATTGTTTGTTTCTCAGTTGCATGAACAATGCATCCATAGAACTATAGGCAGAAGTAAAAATGGCATTGCAATGCTAGATGCCTAGGTTGTGCGTGCTAGATTCCTAGATGGAAGATTGGACGGCATAGGCATAAAACACTTAAAATTCTGACCGGAAAGAATGAAGTACAGGTCATTGGTATACCTGCCAGGGAACTGTTGCCCTGTGTTATGTACTCCTAGAGGACTGTTTCATTTAATGTACCATACAGTACATTGTTTGTTGATATTTACTGATGAATCTATTTGCCTCCTTGGTGATAGTATACTTGCACGAAGTTACTGCTTTATCTATCCTTGGTGCTATTTATGAATCCATCAATTGATCCAGTTGGCAAGTGTTGATCTTCCTCATTGTTGTTGATTTTGTTTGTTCTACTAATGGCAGGGAGCAATGCTGGCAAACTTGATGGTTCAATCGTCCGATGGGGCTTTGAAAATCTTGTTAAAGTTGTGACAGCCTTAATCAAGCTATTCTCCTTTTTCAAGCTTTTCATCTCTAGTAGAGCACTGCGGAGGCTTGAAAACGCCGGTCCATCCACGGTGCCAGTCCCAGCTGCAGAGAAGCCGCAGCCCCGAACCATCGGTGCTGATGAGATGAGTGCTTGCTTACAGCGCATTGAAAATCTTGAGTCTGTGTGCAACCATCTTGCAAGCAAGCCACCAGAGATGCCTGAGGACAAGGAGCAACAGTTACTGAACTCGTTCGAGCGCATCAGATCCATCGAGGCCGACCTGGAGAGGACCAAAAGAGTAAGTTTTATGCTGCACTGTTGCTTTTATTGAATCACAGACTCTTGAGAGTTCTGAGTTGGCCATGTGTCTCAAAGCATCTTCATTGCATGGATGTGGTGAAGATAGCTAGTTTTTCTCTTCTCAAAGCTATTTTGGAGCAATCGCTTCTTTGTGGATGCATGCATTGTGGTTTATGCAAGCGTTGGTGAATTGATCAGGCACTGCATGCGACGGTGGCAAAGCAGAATTCGTTGGCGGAGACTCTGGAAGCTGTACAGGAGTCGTCGAGAGTCAAGGTACGCCGTCGACAGTTAGACTTCACCGAACCGATTGTATTCCGAAATGAACCAGGGCTTACCCCAATGCTTGCCTGTGCAGAGGAGGCTGTTCTGCTCATAGGACGACCTGACCTGATCTGGTCCGAGGCACCGACCATGTCGACTACATTAACAGTGAAGCTGCCAGCGCCATTTTTGACCTCCCCGTCCGGCTCGAGAGAACGGCGAAAGAGAAGATAGCATACGACGATGCTCGTCGCTTCCTTTCGGAACATCAGCTCTCCTTTTATTTTTTGGTTATTAGTTCATATTTTGAGCCCGGTTGCCCCTCCCTCGCTCCCCTTTCCCTGGTGAACGCAGTGCAGCGCAACGTGCTATGTTTTTTGTTGGCCAAAAGTGTATTAAGTCTGTGCGGCTGCCTTTGCGTTCCACTGGGGGCGGAGGGCGGGAATGCAATCCGTCGAGGTTTGACTGACCCGAAAGAACAGCGAGCGACAGGCTTTAGCGCTGAACTGATGATGTCTGTGTAAATGGTAGGGGCATTGCCACCTCTGATCTGATGTGAACTGAACTGATGATAGGTTATTGTGATGGGAATGCAGAGGCTCGGGTCTCCAGAAATCTCGTGATCTCTCCCGACATGGCTGCGTGGGTTGATGCTGTTGGCCCGTACGAATCTTGCACGGTCTTTTAGTACAGGGCAGTGGGCTTGGCAGGGCACGGCACGGCACGCCCTAGTGCGTGACCCGGATTCCACGGCCTCCGCTTTGTTGCGCGCGCACCAAGTTGCCGGCTGCACTGGGCGCGCCAGCTGCCATAGGTGCCGTGGTCTTTGATGCGGTTAGAGCATCTCCACTTGCGGCTCCAAATGACTCCTAGGGCAGTTTTTTTGGCCGGCGCTGAAAAAACTCCCTAGTCGCCCTCACAAGGCGTCGAATTCTGCCGGTTCGGCTCGTTTTTTGGCCCGGCGATCCTAGGCCGAACCCTATAGGGCGTAGCATGCGCTGCGAACGAAGCGAGCGCGCACCCCCCTTCTGGGCCGGCCCATGTGCTGCCGGAACGCCGCTTGTTTTTTTGGGGATGTTTCCTTTTCCTTTTTCTTTTTCTTTTTTCCAATAATTCCGGATATCAAAAGGTCCTAAATTTCAGAAAAGTTGCTAATTTTGAATAAAACAATCATGATTTAAAAAAAATCATGATTTCCACAAAGATGCTCCGTAATTCAAAAATTGTTCATGAATTTGGCAAAAAAGTTCACAAATTTTAAAAAAGTTCATGAATTTAAAACAATGTTCATGAATTTAAAACAATGTTCATGATTTCAAAAAAAAATGTTCGTCAAACTGAAAAATCTTCACAAAATAACTAAATCATGATTACAGAAAAATGCTCTGGAATTCAAAAACTGGTCAAGAATTTGCAATAAAATGTTCATAATTTAATAAATTCAAACAAATGTTCGCTAATTCCAAAAATGTTCACGAATTTAGAAAAAATGTTCCCTAATTTGGAAAAAAATGTTTATGATTTTGAAAAAAAGTAGTCTTTAATTTTAAAATGTTCATTATTTCAAAAAAAAAAATCATGATTTGAAAAACATGTTCATGACTTAAGAGAATGTTCACAAATTTCTAAAAAAAATGTTCATGATTTAAAAAAAATGTTAGTGAGTTTTTAAAAAATGTTCACAGTTTCAAAAGAAATGTTCATGATTTAAGAGTAACGATTTAGTAAATCTAAAACCACGATTTTGGAAAAAATGTTCATCATTAAAAAAAATGCGATTTTAAAAACAAATCATGAATTAATAGATTTTCGGAAATTGAAAAACAAGAATAAAAATGAAAACATAAAAATTAAAGAAAAATGAAAAGAAAACAGAAAAAGGAAAAGAAAAAACGAAAAAATAAAAAAGAAAAACATAAAAACCGGTTCAGGGAAGGTACTAGAACCTTCCCAAAACCGGTTGGGGTTAAACACCGAAATGGGTCGGCCCATAGAAACAACAGCGGGCGAAGGGGGGGGGGGGGGGGGTACGCGCCACGGCGCTCGCGGGCGCGGTACGTGCCGTATAGGATCCCCGATCGCACTCGGGGGGCGCTTGGGGGCTCTGGCGGAAGGAAAAGCCGCACCCGGGCCATCACTTAAAGGAAATATGCCCTAGAGGCAATAATAAAGTTCTTATTTATATTTCGTTATATCATGATAAATGTTTATTATTCATGTTAGAATTGTATTAACCGGAAACTTAGTACATGTGTGAATACATAGACAAAACAGAGTGTCCCTAGTATACCTCTACTTGACCAGCTCGTTAATCAAAGATGGTTAAGTTTCCTGCCCATGGACATGTGTTGTCATTTGATGAACGGGATCACATCATTAGGAGAATGATATGATGTACAAGACCCATCTGTTAGATTATCATAATGATCGTTTAGTTTTATTGCTATTGCTTTCTTCATGACTTATACATGTTCCTCTGACTATGAGATTATGCAACTCCCAAATACCGGAGGAACACCTTGTGTGTCATTAAGCGTCACAACGTAACTGGGTGATTATAAAGATGCTCTACAGGTGTCTCCGAAGGTGTTTGTTGGGTTGGCATAGATCAAGATTAGGATTTGTCACTCCGTATATCGGAGAGGTATCTCTGGGCCCTCTCGGTGATGCACATCACTATAAGCGTTGCAAGCAATGTGACTAATGAGTTAGTTATGGGATGATGCATTACATAACGAGTAAAGAGACTTGCCGGTAACGAGATTGAACTAAGTATGAAGATACCGACGATCGAATCTCAGGAAAGTAACATGCCGATGACAAAGGGAATGATGTAGGGTGGAACCAGTGGCGGACCCAGCAAAAAATGAAGGGTGTGCACACTCTAATTTTTTTCCACCTAATCCATGTGCCAGACAATTTTTCAACGTAATCCATGTGTGAGACAAAATACGGCAAAATAATAACATGAGTAGCTTTTTCCCAAAAAATAAATAAATAACATGAGTAGCTTTTTCCCAAAAAATAAATAAATAACATGAGTAGCTTAATTCAAATCTCACAACAATTTAGTTCACAAAATATACCTCAAATGTGCTCAATTACAATACGAGTAGTCTTATATGAAAGAAGCACAAGTAGAAAATTACATCACTAGGTAACTCTACGTTTTTGCATTGCCATGAAAGCATCAACTATGTCATCTTCGCTTACTTTCATGAACACATCCCGTTCAATAAACATCACCAAACAATCATTCAAGTGATCATCACTCATAGTAGTCCTCAACTTACTTTTCACTAGATTCATTGCTGAAAATAGTCTTTCAACACTCGCCGTCGCCAGCGGTAAAATCAATATCAATTTGATGAGTAAGTAGACCAAATCATAAAGAACATGCTTCTTTGTCGCAACAAGCATAATAGAGAGCTCACCAATATTACTTGCATTTCTAAACCTATCATCTTGTCTCATATCATCAATAAAATTAGCAAGTTGAAATTCTAGCCTTATCAAATCTGTGCTTGAAATGTCCATGGGATAGAATTCAGCAAGTCTCATTACCTTGAGTGCATCATAAGAAGCAAATGAATTGAGGGGATTCAAAGCCGACATGCAAATAAGTAACTTCGTATTAACCTCATCAAACCGATTGTCAAGCTCTTGAATGGTTTGATCAATGACACCAAGATATACTTCTACTCTATAACGATCATCATTTCTTTGTACTTCATAATACCGACGTGATCTTCGATTAGGCTCATAAATATCCTCCCACAAAGGAACTTGAATATCATGTTTGTTACAGAATAAGGTTAGCTTTGCAAGAAATTCTTCCCAACCATGAGACCTCATGTGTTGCATTCTACTCTTTGCCAAACTAACAAGTGTCATTGCATTGACAATATCTTGATCTCTCTTTTGCAAAGATTTGGACAACTCATTTGTATAGCCAAGAATAAAAAGCATCAAGTGAAGATTGAAAACAAAGTCAAATGATTCAAAGGCTTGAGCAACTCCACGTATTCTTGTCCACTCACTTTTTTGTGAAGGATCTTTTCCAATAGCATCAAGTACTTCAAGGATTGTGGAATACATGCTAACAATGTGCATAATGGTTTTAAAATGAGAACCCCAACGAGTGTTGCCGGGTCTAGATAGTCCCATCTCTTAATTTAGCCCATTTCCACTTTCAAGCTCACCCATTTCAAGTGCTTCCAACACCTTTTGAGCTCTAACATCTCGAAGCATGTCATGGTGCTTACAAGAAACTCCAACAATATTGAGCAAGTAAGAAACATGATCAAAGAACCACAAACATGGATCATTGTCCTTTGCCACAGCCATTTATAGTTCTCAAACCAAACAAAGTTGAAGTGTCAATTTTTACCATACATTTTCTTGACTTCAAAGTTGTATGCATATGGTTGGACTACATTCTTTGCAATGTACCGTCTCCGAACTTCATCTTGATCATCAACATTGTACTCCGAAATAGGATCCTTTCCCCTGGATTAGGTGGAAGCCTTTGAATATTATATGACCTTGCATGTGGATCTTGGGGTGATGATTGCCGTGGCGCTTCATCATCAATATCAATGTCAATCTCTGCATCCGAATGGACTGGAGGTGGATAAATATCAATGTCAATCTCTGCATTTGAATGGATTAGAGGTGGATCAATATCAGGTTCAGGTTGCTCTTCAGGAGGGGCTGCAACCTTTCTTATTTTTGCCTCATAATTCCAGAAAAGGGACTTAATGTCACCATTCCTCTTCATCTTTAGTTCTACAATTAGAAGATAATGTCAGCAAGACTAGAGCATACGTGCATACAAAGAGCACAAATAAAAATGGCACGCCCTAGTCCTCTGCACTTCTGCTAACCGCTAACAACATTTTCTAATAAAAAGGCATAATGTCAGCTTGTTGATGTTCTGCACTTCTGCTAATTGCTAACAACATTTTCTAATTGAAATTCAGAAACAACACTACAAAGCTGAAGCATTACAGACATCATATAACAAATGAGATCTAGCAGTCGCATTGTCGCAGTGCAATGAGCAGTCCGGGTCACCTAACTCACCCATGACCGGGGCGGGGAGCGTTGGAACGGGCGAGGACCGGAGGAGACGAGAGGCCGGAGCAAATCCTCCGCAGACCGGAGCGGCGGCGGCCGTCTACCGTCTGATCCGGTCGGCGCGACGGCGCCTTGGCAGGGCAGCCTGGGAGGTGAGGCTGCTCGTGGCGAGTGGCGACGGGAAGGAGCTCCAGCCCCAAGTGGAGGCGGCCGAGGGTGAGCGCCAAGCGGCAGCAGCGGCCAAGCGCGAGCGCCGAGCGGCAGCGGCCGAGCGCTAGCGGGGAGCGGGCGAGTGGCCGAGGTAGTCCTCTGCGCTGCGGCTCTGCCTCTCTCGCTCGCTCAGATGGGGAAAAGGATGAGGCGGACCTGGTCGCTGGGCATATATGTATATGTGTATATATATATATATAATTCTCAGATTTCTGGGTGTGCCACGGCACACCCGCTGGTTCCGCCAATGGGTGGAACCCTAGATGGCCGATCTTTCACGAAAGGAGCGGATCCCAACGAGGAACACGTAGAACACGAGGGGAAACACGAGGGCAAACACGAGAGAAACACTCAAACCAACGAGATTAGGTCACACATATGCTAGATCCTCGAATCACAAGGAGAGATACAAGATCCATTATCAACAAAGGACGATACAAAGGTAACCGGTTCTTCTCCGTGAGGAGGTCTTGAGGGGTCTTCCCATGAAGGGGTCTTGAATCCAAGGTGGATCTTCTCCGAAGAGGTCATGGTCCCTCACGATGGAGTAGATCCGGATGGATGAGCGAAGCTCTATCTCACATATGAGCTAACACAACGCTAACCCTAGCTACGAGGAGGTGGAGGAGTATATATAGTCTAAGCCACGAAGGGGTAAGTGGGAGAGGGATATAAGGCCAAAGGCCCGCAGTTGCGCATAGGCAGGTACCGGACGTCCGGTGGGGGGTCGGACGTCCGGTGGCTCGGGACGGTCCGGACGTCCGGAAGTCTTCGGACTTCCGCTAATATCGTTTTGTGGAGGTGTCATCGGTATGTTACTTGCCCGAGATTCGATCGTCGGTATCATCATACCTAGTTCAATCTCGTTACCGGCAAGTCTCTTTACTTGTTCCGTAATGAATCATCCCGTGACTAACTCATTAGTCACATTGCTTGCAAGGCTTATAGTGATGTGCATTACCGAGAGTGCCCAGAGATACCTCTCCAATACACGGAGTGACAAATCCTAATGTTGATCTATGCCAACTCAACAAACACCATGGGAGACTCCTGTAGAGCATCTTTATAATCACCCAGTTACGTTGTGACGTTTGATAGCACACAAGGTGTTTCTCCGGTATTCGGGAGTTGCATAATCTCATAGTCACAGGAATACGTATAAGTCATGAAGAAAGCAATAGCAATAGCAATAGCAAGAAAACTTAACGATCATTATGCTAAGCTAACGGATGGGTCTTGTCCATCACATCATTGTCCTAATGATGTGATTCCGTTCATCAAATGACAACACATGTCTATGGTTAGGAAACTTAACCATCTTTGATTAACGAGCTAGTCAAGTAGAGGCATAGTAGGGACACTCTATTTTGTCTATGTATTCACACATGTACTAAGTTTGTGGTTAACACAATTCTAGCATGAATAATAAACATTTATCATGATATAAGGAAATATAAATAACAACTTTATTATTGCCTCTAGGGCATGTTTACTTCAGTCTCGCACTTGCACTAGAGTCAATAATCTAGTTCACGCCGTCATGTGATTAAACACCAATAGTTCACATCTTTATGTGATTAGTTCACATCTCCATGTGACTAATACCCAAAGGGTTTACTAGAGTCAATAATCTAGTTCACATTGCTATGTGATTAACACCCAAAGAGTGATCATGTTTGCTTGTGAGAGAAGTTTAGTCAACAGGTCTGCCACATTCAGAGCCGTATGTATTTTGCAAATTTCCTATGTCTACAATGCTCTACACGGAGCTACTCTAGCTAATCGCTCCCACTTTCAATATGTATCCTGATTTGAGACTCGGAGTCATCCGGATCAGTGTCAAAGCTTGCATCGATGTAAATCTTTACGCCGAACTCTTAATCACCTCCATAATCGAGAAATATTTCCTTATTCACTAAGGAAAATTTTGACCGTTGTCCAGTGATCCACTCCCAGATCACTATTGTACCCTCTTGCCAAACTCATGGTGAGGTACACAATTGGTCTGGTACACAGCGTAGCATACTTTATAGAACCTATGACTGAGGCATAGGGAATGACTTTCATTCTCTTTCTATTTTGTGTCGTGGTCGGGTTTTGAGTCTTACTCAACTTCACACCTTGCAACACAGGCAAAAACTCCTTCTTTGACTGTTCCATTTTGAACTACTTCAAAATCTTGTCAAGGTATGTACTTATTGAAAAAATCCTATCAAGCGTCTTGATCTATCTCTATAGATCTTGATGCTCAATATGTAAGCAACTTCACCGAGGTATTTCTTTCAAAAACTCCTTTCAAACATTCCTTTATGCTTTCCAGAAAATTCTACATCATTTACGATCAACAATATGTCATTCACATATACTTAACAGAAAGGCTGTAGTGCTCCCACTCACTTTCTTGTAAATACAGGCTCCACCACAAGTCTGTATAAAACTATATGCTTTGATCAACTCATCAAAGCGTATATTCCAACTCCAAGATGCTTGCACCAGTCCATAGATGGATCGCTGGAGCTTGCACACTTTGTTAGTACCTTTAGGATCGACAAAACCTTCGGGTTGCATCATATACAACTCTTCTTTAAGATATTCATTAAGGAATGCAGTTTTGACATCCATTCGCCATATTTCATAAAATGTGGAAATTGCTAACATGATTCGGATAGACTTAAGCATCGCTATGAGTGAGAAAATCTCATCGTAGTCAACACCTTGAACTTGTCAAATACCTTTTGCGACAATTTGAGCTTTGTAGATAGTAACACTACTATTAGTGTCCATCTTCCTCTTGAAGATCCATTTATTCTCCATGGCTTGCCGATCATCAGGCAAGTCAACCAAACTCCATACTTTGTTCTCATACATGGATCCCATCTCAGATTTCATGGACTCAAGCCATTTCGTGGAATCTGGGCTCATCATCGCTTCCTCATAGTTCGTAGGTTTGTCATGGTCAAGTAACATGACCTCCAGAACAGGATTACAGTACCACTCTAGTGCGTATCGTACTCTGGTTGACCTACGAGGTTCGGTAGTAACTTGATCAGAAGTTTCATGATCATCATCATTAACTTCCTCACTAATTGGTGTAGGAATCACTCGAACTGATTTCTGTGATGAACTTCTTTCCAATAAGGGAGAAGGTACAATTACCTTATCAAGTTCTACTTTCCTCCCACTCACTTATTTCGAGAGAAACTCCTTCTCTATAAAGGATCCATTTAGCAACAAATATCCTGCCTTCGGATCTGTGATAGAAGGCGTACCCAACAGTCTCTTTTGGGTATCCTATGAAGACACATTTCTCCGATTTGGGTTCGAGCTTATCAGGTTGAAGCTTTTTCACATAAGCATCGCAGCCCCAAACTTTAAGAAACGACAGCTTAGGTTTCTTGCCAAACCATAGTTCATACGGTGTCGTCTCAACGGATTTAGATGGTGCCCTATTTAACGTGAATGCGGCTGTCTCTAATGCATAACCCCAAAATGATAGTGGTAAATCGGTAAGAGACATCATAGATCGTATCATATCTAATAAAGTACAGTTACGATGTTCGGACACACCATTACTGAAAGGATCGATATAGTTGACTAGAGGGGGGGGGGGGTGAATAGGCAACTAACAATTTTTAGCTTTTCTTTACCAAATTAAACTTTGCATCAAAATAGGTTGTCTAGATATGCAACTAAGTGAGCAACCTATATGATGCAACGACAACAAGCACGCAAGCAAGTAAGAGATATAACACAAGTAAACTAGCTAAAGTAAAGGAACGAGATAACCAAGAGTGGAGCCGGTGAAGACGAGGATGTGTTACCAAAGTTCCTTCCTTTTGAGGGGAAGTACGTCTCCGTTGGAGCGGTGTGGAGGCACAATGCTCCCCAAGAAGCCACAAGGGCCACCGTATTCTCCTCACGCCCTCACACAATGCGAGATGCCGTGATTTCACTATTGGAGCCCTTGAAGGCGGCGACCGGACCTTTACAAACAAGGTTGGGGCAATCTCCACAACATAATTGGAGGCTCCCAACGACACCACAAAGCTTCACCACAATGGACTATGGCTCCGCGGTGACCTCAACCGTCTAGGGTGCTCAAACACCCAAGAGTAACAAGATCCACTAGGGATAAGTGGGGGGAATCAAATTTCTCTTGGTGGAAGTGTAGATCGTGGCCTTCTCAACCAATCCCGAGCAAATCAACAAGTTTGATTGGCTAGGGAGAGAGATCGGGCGAAAATGGAGCTTGGAGCAACAATGGAGCTTTTCGGGGAAGAGGTAGGTCAACTTTGGGGAAGAAGACCCCTTTATATAGTGGGGGGAACAAACCAACCGTTACCCCACTTCTGCCCCGAAGAGAGCGGTAGTACCACTGTGCCAGCGGTACTACCGCTTGCCACTATAAGCGGTACTACCGCTCCTCATCGCGGTACTACCGCTTGGCCCACAACGGTACTACCGCGGTGGGAGGGCGGTACTACTGCACAGAAGCGGTACTACGGCCCCCCACAGCCGCGGCCAGTACCGTAAAACCCGACACGAAAAAGGAGCCCTCGAATCGAGGCGGTACTAGCACGAGACCACCGCGGTACTACGGCTTGGGGCCACTAGCGGTACTACCGCTCTCGGAGCGGTACTACCGCTTGTGGCACCCAAGCGGTACTACCACTCCGTCCCACGGTACTACCGCTGGGACCAGAGTTAGTACACACATGGGGGCTACTAGCGGTACTACTGCTCTGGGCGGTACTACCGCTCCAGAGCGGTACTACCGCTTGTAGCACCCAAGCGGTACTACCGCTCTGGCCCGCGGTACTACCGCTGGGACCAGAGAGGGCACAATGAGAAGAGAAACAAGCCCATCATCGAAACGGAAAGGCTCGGAGGGAGGGGCAAAGGAAGTGTACGTGATGATTCCGCCCTAGCCTTTCCAAAACGGACCCCCTCTTGATAGTACGGTGATCCCTATGAAACTAGTCCACCAAACTAATCCGAAAGGACTACACCGTCTTTGCTTCAAGCTCCGAGGGGAGGAAATCATCTCGTGCCAAAAGGATGAAACTCTGAAAAACACTCAACGCACACGATTAGTCCGCAAAAGCATTGTCATCAATCACCAAAACATCTTAGGGATAAATATGCCCTTACAATCTCCCCCTTTTTGGTGGATTGATGACAATACGGGATTTGCACAACTGGGAAAAGACAAAGGACATAAGCAAACCCCAAATCTCTAAAATATAGACGGGCTCCCCCTAGATGTGTGACATCAAGATAAGTGCTTTGAACTGCACGACACACATACTAGGATCAACACTCCCCCTGTATTTTAGAGACCAACAACCTAAGCGAGATACAAGATAGCAGGATATATAACATAATGAAGCATATAACTCATGAGATATCAAATGACTAGAGACAAAGATAAAGATATGATGAGGATAGGATAGCATATGTCTCACACCATATGACTCGAACTAAAGTCTCACTGAACACAAAACCAAACAAAGCACAAGGTCCAAGCAAAGCACAAGGTAGCACACAACGAAAGCACAAGGTAAAGACACACTCGCAACACAATGACGACGCAAATCCCTAAACTCTCTCCCCCTTTGGCATCGAGACACCAAAAGGGGCAAAGAGCTAACCTACGGCTCCAGGTGAGAGCATGCTGAGGATCTCGAACATCAGGACTCTGCGTGATCATCTGCACTGCCGTCCTCGCCCGGAAACTGCTCGGCATCTGAGTCGGTCCACAGACAGTGCTGCTGGATCCACTCCTCCTCCTCAGTAATCTGACCCTCAGAGCCGCTGGTGACTGTCGCACCCATCTGACGCATCAGCTCCTTGTGACGTCCTCTTGCCTTCTTCTCAGCCACATGAGTCATGTACTGACCATGAGACTCCATGCAGAACAGCTTCTTCATCTTGCGTTTGAGCTTCTTTGCCCAAGAGGGCTCTGCCGCAGAAGGCTCTGTCCCAGGAGGCACATAATCCTCATCATCATCACCGGCATCAGCTTCGTCCTCGGTCTCCATGGCAGCAGCAGAAGATGGAGCTCCAGATCTACCCCAATTATCCTTCTTCCTCAGACGCTTGATCTCATGAGAGACCAACTCTCCAGTTTCCAGCTGCTCCTCAGGATAGGTATGTCTCCAGGCCCTCTCAATAAGCAACATGATGAACGGACCATAAATTGGGCACTTGCGCTCAGAAACAGCCGCCAGAAGCTCAGACCACATGATGTGAGAGATGTCCAGGGACTCGCCGGTGTTTGCGTCCTTCTCACGCTGGCATAAGAGAAGCATGTCCACAAGGTAAGAGTGTACCATGTCCAGATTCCCAATACGAGGGAAGAGAGTCTCGCGGAAGATGCGGTGAAGGATGTCCAGATAGGTAGACAACTCATAGGTTTCCTTCCTGGTCTCAGGGTGGACCTTCCGAGTACAGTAGGGCCAGAGGGCTTGCTTGTGAGTGGAGGTGACATTTTGGTGAGGACGAAAACCAACTGGAGTCTCGAGCCCTTGATCTTCCACCTCAAGCAGCCCCATGAAGGCCTGCCACTTGACAGCTAGCACCTTTCCATTTGTCATCCAAGTCAGAGTCCTGTCTCCATCAGTTCCTAGGTGAACAGTGGCAAAAAACTGTGCCAGCAAATCTGCATCAAAGTCCTTGTTGAACTGCATGATCCTGAGAATGTTCAACTGAGAGCACATCTGAAGGGCATCACCAAAGTACTCAAGGTCCTTCTCCATAGCATCCGTGTTGATGGAATGAACATTGACAAAGAGGTTCTTCTTAGCCTTGATCACATCAAAGTATGTGGCATACTGAAACCGGTTTCAGAACGGGCGATTGACAAGATTGGGTTCTTGGTCTTCCTCATAGGGGTTGCGCCGACGCCTGTCCCAGAATTCCTTGCTAGACATCTCAGTCACTTTCTTGCCACTTGGCTTCAGTCGGCTGGCAATCTTCTTCTTGCGAGGAGGATTAGCACTTGAGGAAGCACCCCCTGCCGGCTGTGGAGCACTGGAAGAACCACCTGCAGTCTCAGATGAGCGGTACCGCTTCGACGTTGAACGCCCGGGGTTGACACGGCGGACTTGCTGCTCAGGATGTTCATCACCTGGAACCAAACACACGGACACAAGAAGCAACCAGAAGGAACGATCAAAACCAAATAAACACAACAAATATGGATCAACATGTGGCAGGAAACAATGGAACTGGGCATCCAGCGGTAGTACCGTGCCTGCTCAGCGGTAGTACCGCTTAGCCACATCGGTAGTACCGCTCTAGCGGTAGTACCGTGCCAGATGGGCGGTAGTACCGCCCGAGACGGGGCACGGCGGATCCCTACTGCCGTGGTCAGATCCGGCACTACCGGGGATGCGAAATTCAAAAATAAACCTACCAAACATCAATCCAAAGAGTCTAGTTGCCTTCTCCAACCTACTCAAGCCTAGATTTGGCCAAAAATCTAGAGATGCAACTACTATTGCCCCTAAAACGCGAGATCTGAAAACTAGACAAGAAGAGAAGAGGAACGGGGGCAATACCGGCATCCATGGCAAGAGGACGAGGTGGGGATCGATTCCACCGAAGGAAATGGAGAGGAACGGCCCGGAGACGGAGGGCCGCCGGAGCCTTCCCGCAGCGAGATGGCGCTGGAGAGAGAGGAAGAGAAACCAGGGGACGAAGCAAATGGGTATGGGGTGGAGGAAACCACCCCTGCCCACGACCTAACCCCCTGGCCCCGCCCCTCAGCGGTAGTACCGTGGTGAAGGGCGGTAGTACCGCTTAGCCACATAAGCGGTAGTACCGCTCCTGCACAACGGTAGTACCGCCCAGCGCAACTCAAACCAGACTCAACACATATGGTGCAAAACGAAAGACGGGAAACAACGGCAAGAAGACCAACAAGAGCACTAGCAAGAGAACAAGAATCACACGCCTCTATACGAGAGGGCGGTGGCCGAGGCCACCTATGTTTGAGTCACTTAGTATGGCACCGCGAAGAATTATCCTTGGGCCCATGACCAAAGCTCGTCTTTGAAGCACAAGTACCATCAAAAATGGCTAATGTGAAAGAGTGAGATCAGTTTATGCATTGTGGGGGGAGGGAAAGTTCATTGAGAGAACAACACCCCCCTACGTCCATGCCTACACCTAGACAAGAATGCACAATGAATGTGAGGGGTGTGCAAAGGTTCAAACCACATTGCTCGAATCAATGCTATTTCGCTCATGCCTTAACTCGCGAAATCTTGCTTCATTCAATGGCTTCGTGAAAATATCTGCAAGGTTATCATGAGTGTTGACATAGTTGAGCTCGATCTCCCCTCGCCTAATATGATCCCGGATGAAGTGATACCGAATCTCAATATGCTTTGTCTTGAAGTGTTGCACCGGGTTGAGAGAAATCTTGATAGCACTTTCATTGTCACACCAAAGAGGCACTTTGTCACAAATGACACCGTAATCCTTTAAAGTTTGCCTCATCCATAAGAGTTGTGCACAACAACTTCCGGCCGCCACATACTCTGCTTCGGTGGACGAGAGAGACACACAACTTTGCTTTTTAGAAGACCAACTTACCAAAGAGCAACCAAGAAATTGGCACCCTCCGGAAGTGGACTTCCTATCCACTTTGTCTCCCGCCCATTCGGAGTCCGAATAACCTACAAGCTTGAAGTTTGCTCCTCTTGGGTACCATAGGCCAAAGTTTGGGTATGAGCCAAATATCGAAAGATTCGCTTGACTGCCACAAAGTGGCTTTCCTTAGGTGTGGCTTGAAACCGTGCACATATTCCCACACTCAACATGATATCCGGTCTAGATGCACAAAGGTAAAGCAAGGATCCAATCATAGAGCGATATACCTTTTGATCCACCGCTTTACCATTGGGATCAATGTCAAGTTGGCACTTGGTGGGCATTGGAGTGGAAGCCGGCTTGACATCACTTAGCTTGTATCTCTTTAGCATGTCTTGAGTGTATTTGGCTTGGTTGATGAAGGTTCCTTCTCTTCTTTGTTTGATTTCGAATCCGAGAAAGAACTTCAACTCTCCCATCATAGACATCTTAAACTTTGAGGTCATGAGAGTGGCAAATTCTTCATTGAAGGATTTGTTAGGGGAACCAAAAATAATATTATCAACATATAGTTGGCACACAAACAACTCCCCTTTGACCTTCTTAGTAGAAAAGAGTGGGGTCGATTTTCCCGATTTCGAATCCACGATCTTGTAACAACTCCGTAAGATGCTCATACCACGCACGTGGGGCTTGTTTAAGGCCATAGAGCGCCTTATGGAGTTGATACACATGATCGGGGAAATAGGGATCTTCGAACCCGGGGGGTTGTTTGACATATACCAACTCATTTATGGGACCATTAAGAAAAGCACTTTTCACATCCATTTGTTGCAATGTGAAATTATGATGAGAAGCATAGGCAATCAACAAATGAATAGATTCAAGGCGAGCGACGGGGGCAAAGGTTTCACCATAGTCGATACCCTCGACTTGGGAGTAGCCTTGTGCCACCAAACGAGCCTTGTTGCGAACAATGATTCCATGAGCATCTTGCTTGTTCTTAAATATCCACTTGGTTCCAATGACATTATGATTCCCGGTTGGCCTTGGCACTAACTTCCACACTTGGTTATGTTCGAAGTTGTTGAGTTCTTCATGCTTGGCGTTGAGCCAATCCGAGTCCTCAAGCGCTTCATAAACCTTTTGGGGTTCGACACAAGAAACAAACACATGATGTTCACAATAGTTTTCTAATTGTCTACGAGTGCTTACCCCCTTTCTTAGGCTTCCAACCACATTCTCCATGAGATGACCTTTGGTGGTGAGCTTGGAAGCGATCTTAGTGGCACGACGCTCCAATTCCTCCTCGGAAGTGAAGTGAGGAGGGGTTACTTGATCATCTTGAGCGTCGTCTTGAGCTTGTTCTTGATCTTGAACTAGCTCGAGGGGAAGAACTTGACCTTGGGCATCATTTGGTGGATCACCACCATCTTGAGATTGATCTTGCTCTTGATCTTGTTCATGAGGTTGAGGGCCTTCACTTTGTTCTTCGGAAGCGTGTGGGTCTTGGGTTGGTGATGGCTCCACTTGAGTGGAGCATTGTCCTTCTCCTTCGGCCACAAGGGGTTCCTCAATGGGTAGGATATATCCAATACCCATTCTTCTTATGGCTTGGGGAGGAATTTCATCACCTACATCACAAGTACCACTTTGCTCCACTTGGGAGCCGTTATTTTCATCAAACTCCACGTTACACGTCTCCTCAATAAGTCTCGTGGACTTATTGAGAACACGGTAAGCATGGGAGTTTGTAGCATAACCAACAAATATGCCCTCATGAGCTCTAGTCTCAAATTTAGACAAACGAACACCTTTCTTGAGAATAAAACACTTACACCCGAACACCCGAAAGTACTTGAGGTTGGGCTTGTTACCGGTGAGGATCTCATATGGAGTCTATTCAAGCCTTTGCGAAGATAGAGCCGATTTGAAGCATGACACGTGGTGTTGATGGCTTCGGCCCAAAAGTTGTATGGAGACTTGAACTCCGCCATCACGGTCCTTGCCGCATCCATCAACGTCCGGTTCTTCCTCTCCGCAACACCATTTTGTTGAGGGGTGTAAGGTGCGGAATATTGATGCTTGATCCCCTCATCACTGAGAAACTCATCCAAGGTGTAGTTCTTGAACTCGGTGCCGTTGTCACTTCTTATTGTCAAGATCTTCGCATTGTGTTGACGTTGGGCTTCATTTGCAAAATCAATGACGGTTTGTTGGGTCTCACTCTTCCTCTTGAAGAAATACACCCACGTGTATCTAGAATAGTCATCCACGATTACCAAGCAATACTTTCTACCCCCAAGACTATCAAAGGATGGAGGCCCAAAGAGATCCAAATGAAGGAGCTCCAATGGCCTCTTCGAGTAAATAAGAGTCGTGGGAGGGTGAGCCTTCTCATGAAGCTTTCCTTCGATACAAGCACTGCAAGCACGAACTTTGGCAAAAATAACGTTCGTTAGTCCACGGACATGGTCCCCCTTGAGAAGACTTTGCAAAGATCTCATATTGACATGGGCTAAACGGCGATGCCAAAGCCATCCCACGTCAACTTTAGCCATTAGGCATGTCGCGGTCTTAGTGGGTCGCTCCGAAAAGTTAATCACATAGAGACCGTTCTCGACATGCCCAACAAAGGCTACCTTAAGAGTCTTGCTCCACAAGTGGGCCACGGTATCAATATCAAAGAAGGTGGCAAAGCCCATGATAGCAAGTTGACGAACGGAAAGTAAATTGTATGCAAGGGACTCAACCAGCATGACCTTCTCGATCGTGAAATCATGAGAAATGACAACTTTGCTGAGTCCCAATACCTTAGAAGACGAGGCATCACCCCACTCGACATTGGTGGGCATAGATGGAATCTGGTGCACGTCCACCACCAAGTCCTTGCTTCCGGTCATATGATTTGTAGCTCCACTATCGAGCAACCATGATCCCCCACCGGAAGCAAACACCTACAAGAGATCAATGCTTGGTTTTAGGTACCCATTTTGTAATGGGTCCTTTGATGTTAGCAACAAGGGTCTTAGGAACCCAAATAGACCATTCAATGTACTCATGAGGAGAACCAACGAATTTGGCATAAACATGCCCATCACTAGCACGGCATAACACATAAGAAGGATTAAAGTCGTCGGCTTTGTTGGAAGGAGTGGCATTGCTCTTCTTGACACCGCCACCCTTCGCATTGTTCTTCTTCTCCTTGGAAGCACCCTCTCCCTCCTTCACAAAAGTTTGCTTGAGAGGAGGAGGTCGCTTGGTCTTGTCATTCTTCTTCTTGTTCTTGGGATTGGGTGCGAACCCAATCCCCTCCTTGGCCACAACTTCCTTTTGATTGCTCAAGAGGTCGTTGAGGTTCTTCTCACCTTGTATGCATGACACAAGGCCTTTCTCAAGTTGCTCCTTCAACTTAGCATTCTCCTCAACAAGATGCACATGCTCACAACACGGGTTAGTAGCATTTGCATTATCAATTAACACCATATGAGGAAAGGTGGCTTTCTCCTTTGTTAGCTTCACTTGGAGTTGACCATGAGACTCCTTGAGGCTAGCATGAACACCCTTCAAGACTTTGTGAGCCTTGTCGAGAATGCCAAACTCCTCTTTGAGTCTAGCAAGATCAACCCCAAGTTTTGCCTTCTCGGTGTTTAGCACACGAGACACAACAAGAGCATGATCAAGATCTTTCTTTAACTTAGCATGATCATCGTTGTATGACTCCTCAAGAGCCAAACGAAGACCACGCTCTTCGTCAAGAGCATTGGAAAGATCCGAAATCTCATCGGCATAGTCACGACTATGCCCCTCCATCTTAGAGATGGTATCTTCGTGAGCCTCGATCATGTCATTGGCTTCACCAAGTTGTTCCAAGAGAGCAACGAAGTGCTTCTTGGATTTACCCTTGAGTTTACCCATAAAGATCTCAAACTCATTTTCCTCCACATTTGTCCCCTCATGTTCATCAATGCTATCCGTCGAAGAAGGATGATTAATGATGGTAGTTTTGATGTTGGAGGTTACCTTATTGGTGGCTTTATCCATGAGGCACTTGGCGGTGATGTTCTCATTGGGTGAGTCGAAGAGAGACACCCGTGGAGTCTTCGCAAAGGCAACGGAGGCCATGGCAACCGACTCACTATCTTCATCATCGTCATCATCCTCATTGTACTCTTCTTGAACCACCAACGCCTTGGGAGGAGTCTTCTTGGTGAAGTTGCTCTTGTTGGGGAACGACTTGGCCTTGTCTTTTCTAATGAGCTTGCCACCATTGTCTTCCCTCTTCTCGTAAGGGCACTCCGCAACAAAGTGGCTCACATTGCCACAATTGAAGCAAGTCCTCATCCGTTGCTTGCCCTTTGCGCCACTTGAGTTGCTTTTGTTGAAGTTTGGCCTCGTGTTCTTCTTGCTCCAAAATTGCCTTGAAGCAAGAGCCATGTGTTCATGATAGGCATACTTCGTATCTTCGAGGTTGCCCTCCTCTTCTTCCTCTTCATCCTCTTCCTCCATACTAGCCTTGGCCTTTAGAGCAAGGTTGGGCTTCTTAACTCTTTGAGAGCGAAGAACCGCATTGTCGGCGGTTTTGTCCAAGATGCTCATAGCCACAAACTCATCCAACACTTCACTTGAGGACAAGGTGTGAAAGTCCGGCCTTTGACGAATTACGGAGGACATGGCTTTGTGGTAGGGCATCATTGCCTTGAGGAACTTGCGCTTGATCCAATTGTCATCCGTGTCCTTACTTCCATGATCTCGGAGCGAGACCGCGAGTTTGGTTACTCTCCGAAAAAGCTCACGAGGTTCTTCATCTTCTTTCATTGCAAACTCGTCGGCTTCATCTTGCACCACTTCATAGTTGGAGCGTTGAATGCTTGCGCTTCCCCGATAAAGGGAAACAACTTGGAGCCACACATCTTTGGCCACGGTGTAAGGCTGGAGATGAGGAAGATCTTCGGGTGGGATGGCTTCTTGGATGATGAAGAGAGCATTCTCATTGAATTGATGATCCACAACTTCTCTAGGAGTGAAGTTACTTCGGTCATGCGGATAAAAGCCTTCTTCAATGATTCTCCAAAGGTTAGTGTTCACATGATTTAAATAACGCTTAAAACGATAGACCCAAGAATCAAAATCTACATTCTTCTCAATCTTAGGGGCCGGACCGGCAAGATTCAAATGAGTGGAAGGGAGCGGTCCACCATAGACAGGTGGAGGTTCCACATGGGCAAAGATGCCGGTCCCATTTTTATCACTAGAACAAGGAGCCTTCTCGCTCGAAGCTTCCCCCTTGTCGGAGGTAGCATCCGTCACCTTGTTAGCGGGATCACCCACTTTCAACGGTGCGGTGGTAAGTTTAAGCCCTTCTAAGAATTTATTCAACATGCTTTCGACCTTGGTCGTCATGGAGGTTTTCAATGTGTCCAACGCCACATTGAATTCCTCACGTGAGACCGCGGTTCCCCCATCTCCCGTAGACGAGACTGGATTCTCACCGGAGTGCTCCTCCGCACCGTCTACGACGTCAACCATACTCTTTGGACGGTAAAGTCCTTAATAAAGAGACGAGGCTCTGATACCAATTGAAAGGATCGATATAGTTGACTAGAGGGGGGGGTGAATAGGCAACTAACAATTTTTAGCTTTTCTTTACCAAGTTAAACTTTGCATCAAAATAGGTTGTCTAGATATGCAACTAAGTGAGCAACCTATATGATGCAATGACAACAAGCACGCAAGCAAGTAAGAGCTATAACACAAGTAAACTAGCTAAAGTAAAGGAACGAGATAACCAAGAGTGGAGCCGGTGAAGACGAGGATGTGTTACCGAAGTTCCTTCCTTTTGAGGGGAAGTACGTCTCCGTTCGAGCGGTGTGGAGGCACAATGCTCCCCAAGAAGGCACAAGGGCCACCGTATTCTCCTCACGCCCTCACACAATGCGAGATGCCGTGATTCCACTATTGGAGCCCTTGAAGGCGGCGACCGGACCTTTACAAACAAGGTTGGGGCAATTTCCACAACTTAATTGGAGGCTCCCAAGGACACCACAAAGCTTCACCACAATGGACTATGGCTCCGCGGTGACCTCAATCGTCTAGGGTGCTCAAACACCCAAGAGTAACAAGATCCGCTAGGGATAAGTGGGGGGAATCAAATTTCTCTTGGTGGAAGTGTAGATCGTGGCCTTCTCAACCAATCCCGAGCAAATCAACAAGTTTGATTGGCTAGGGAGAGAGATCAGGCGAAAATGGAGCTTGGAGCAACAATGGAGCTTTTCGGGGAAGAGGTAGGTCAACTTTGGGGAAGAAGACCCCTTTATATAGTGGGGGGAACAAACCAACCGTTACCCCACTTCTGCCCCGAAGAGAGCGGTAGTACCGCCGTGCCAGCGGTACTACCGCTTGCCACTATAAGCGGTAGTACCGCTCCTCATCGCGGTACTACCGCTTGGCCCACAGCGGTACTACCGCGGTGGGAGGGCGGTACTACCGCACAGGAGCGGTACTACGGCCCCCCACAGCCGCGGCCAGTACCGTAAAACCCGACACGAAAAAGGAGCCCTCGAATCGAGGCGGTACTAGCACGAGACCACCGCGGTACTACGGCTTGGGGCCACTAGCGGTACTACTGCTCTGGAGCGGTACTACCGCTTGTGGCACCCAAGCGGTACTACCGCTCCGTCCCGCGGTACTACCGCTGGGACCAGAGTTAGTACACACATGGGGGCTACTAGCGGTACTACCGCTCCAGAGCGGTACTACCGCTTGTAGCACCCAAGCGGTACTACCGCTCTGGCCCGCGGTACTACCGCCGGGACCAGAGAGGGCACAATGAGAAGAGAAACAAGCCCATCATCCAAACGGAAAGGCTCGGAGGGAGGGGCAAAGGAAGTGTACGTGATGATTCCGCCCTAGCCTTTCCAAAACGGACCCCCTCTTGATAGTACGGTGATCCCTATGAAACTAGTCCACCAAACTAATCCGAAAGGACTACACCGTCTTTGCTTCAAGCTCCGAGGGGAGGAAATCGTCTCGTGCCAAAAGGATGAAACTCTGAAAAACACTCAACACACACGATTAGTCCGCAAAAGCATTGTCATCAATCACCAAAACATCTTAGGGATAAATATGCCCTTACAATTACTCTGTGGTGTTCCAGGTGGCATGAGTTGTGAAACTATTCCACATTGTTTTTAATGAAGGCCAAACTCGTAACTCAAATATTTGCCTCCTCGATCAGATCGTAGAAACTTTATTTTCTTGTTACGATGATTCTCAACTTCATTCCAAATTTCTTTGAACTTTTCAAATGTTTCAGACTTGTGTTTCATTAAGTAGATATACCCATATATGCTTAAATCATCTATGAAGGTCAGAAAATAACGATACCCGCCGTGAGCCTCAACACTCATCGGACCACATACATCAGTATGTCTTATTTCCAATAAGTTAGTTGCTCGCTCCATTGTTCCGGAGAACGGAGTCTTAGTCATCTTTCCCATGAGGCATGGTTCTCAAGCATCAAGTGATTCATAATTAAGTGATTCCAAAAGTCCATCAGCATGGAGTTTCTTCATGTGATTTACACCAATATGACCTAAATGGCAGTGCCACAAATAAGTTACACTATCATTATTAACTTTGCATCTTTTGGCTTCAATATTATGAATATGTGTATCACTACGATCGAGATTCAATAAACCATTCACCTCGGGTGTATGACCACAGAAGGTTTTATTCATGTAAATAGAATAACAATTATTCTTTGACTTAAATGAATAATCGTATTGCAATAAACATGATCCAATCATATTATGCTCAATGCAAACACCAAATAACATTTATCTTAGGTTCGACACTAATCCCAAAGGTAAAGGGAGTGTGCGATGGTGATCTTATCAACCTTGGAATCACTTCCAACAGACATCGTCACCTCGCCCTCAACTAGTCTCTATTCATTTTGTAGCTCCTGTTTCAAGTTACTAATCATAGCAACTGAACTAGTATCAAATACCCAGGGGCTACTATGAACACTAGTAAAGTACACATCAACAACATGTATATCATATATACTTTTGTTCACTTTGCCATCCTTCTTATCCGCCAAGTATTTGGGGTAGTTCCGCTTCCACTGACCATTTCCTTTGCAGTAGAAGCACTCAGTTTCAGGCTTGGGTCTAGCTTTGGGCTTCTTCATGGGAGTGGCAACTTGCTTGTCATTCTTCTTGAAGTTCCCTTTGTTTCCCTTGTCCTTTTACTTGAAACTAGTGGTCTTGTCAACCATCAACACTTGATGCTTTTCTTGATTTCTACCTTCGCCGATTTCAGCATCGCGAAGAGCTCGGGGAATCGTTTTCGTCATATCCCATGCATATTATAGTTCATCAAAAAGTTCTAGTAACTTGGTGATAGTGACTAGAGAAATCTGTCAATCACTATCTTATCTGAAAAAATAACTCCCACTTGATTCAAGCGATTGTAGTACCCAGACAATCTGAGCACATGCTCACTAGCTGAGCTATTCTCCTCCATCTTGTAGGCAAAGTACTTGTTAGAGGTCTCATACCTCTAGACATGGGCATGAGTTTGAAATACCAATTTCAACTCTTGGAACATCTCATATGCTCCGTGGCGTTCAAAAGATTTTTGAAGTCCCGGGTCTAAGCCGTAAAGCATGGTGCACTAAACTATCAAGTAGTCATCATACCGAGCTTTGTCAAATGTTCATAATGTCTGGATCTGCTCCTGCAATAGGTCTATCACCTAGCGGTGCATCAAGGACATAATTCTTCTGTGCCGCAACGAGGATAATCCTCAGATCACGGATCCAGTCCGCATCATTGCTACTACCATCTTTCAACTTATTTTTCTCTAGGAACATATCAAAAAATAAACGGGAAGCTACATCGCAAGCTATTGATCTACAACATAGATATGTAAATACTATCAGGACTAAGTTCAAGATAAATTAAAGTTCAATTAATCATATTACTTAAGAACTCCCACTTAGATAGACATCCCTCTAATCATCTAAGTGATCACGTGATCCATATCAACTAAACCATGTCCGATCATCACGTGAGATGGAGTAGTTTTCAATGGTGAACATCACTATGTTGATCATATCTACTATATGATTCACGCTCGACCTTTCGGTCTCAGTCTTCCGAGGCCATATCTGCATATGCTAGGCTTGTCAAGTTTAACCCGAGTATTCTGCGTATGCAAAACTGGCTTGCACCCGTTGTATGTGAACGTAGAGCTTATCACAACCGATCATCACGTGGTGTCTCAGCATGAAGAACTGTCGCAACGGTGCATAGTCAGGGAGAACACTTATACCTTGAAATTTTAGTAAGGGGTCATCTCATAATGCTGCTGTCGTACTAAGCAAAATAAGATGCATAAAAGATAAACATCACATGCAATCAAAATATGTGACATGATATGGCCATCATCATCTTGTGCCTTTGATCTCCTTCTCCAAAGTACCGTCATGATCTCCATCGTCACCGGCATGACACCATGATCTCCATCATGTTGATCTTTATCAATGTGTCGCCACATGGTTGTCTCGCCAACTTTTGCTTTTGCAACTATTGCTATCGCATAGCGATAAAGTAAAGCAATTATATGGCGCTTGCATCTTATGCAATAAAAAGACAACCATAAGGCTCCTACAAGTTGCCGAGAACTTTAACAAAACATGATCATCTCATACAACAATTTATATCTCATCACGTCTTGACCATATCACATCACAACCTGCCCTGCAAAAACAAGTTAGACGTCCTCTACTTTGTTGTTGCAAGTTTTACGTGGCTGCTACGGGCTTCTAGTAAGAACCGTTCTTACCTACGCATGAAAACCACAATGATTTTTCGTCAAGTGTGCTGTTTTAACCTTCAACAAGGACCGGGCGTAGTCAAACTCGATTCAACTAAAGTTGGAGAAATAGACACCCGCTAGCCACCTGTGTGCGAAGCACGTCGGTAGAATCAGTCTCATGAACGTGGTCATGCAATGTCGACCCGGGCTGCTTCATCCAACAATACTGCCGAATCAAAGTAAGACGTTGCTGGTAAGCAGTATGACTATTATCGCCCACAACTCTTTGTGTTCTACTCGTGCATATAACATCTACGCATAGACCTGGCTCGGATGCCACTGTTGGGGAACGTAGTCTTTCAAAAATTTTCCTACGATCACGCAAGATCTATCTAGGAGAAGCATAGCAATGAGCAGGGAGAATGTGTCCACGTACCCTCGTCGACCGAAAGCGGAAGCGTTTAGTAACGCGGTTGATGTAGTCGAACGTCTTCACGATCCAACCGATCCAAGTACCGAACGTACGGCACCTCCGTGTTCAGCACACGTTCAGCACGATGACGTCCCTCGAGCTCTCGATCCAGTTGAGGATGAGGGAGAGTTCCATTAGCACAACGGCGTGGCGACGGTGATGATGAAGTTACCGGTACAGGGCTTCGCCTAAGCACTACGACGATATGACCGATGTGTTAAATGTGGAGGGAGGCGCCGCACACGGCTAGGAACAATTGATGTGTGTTCTAGCGGTGCACTCCCCACGTATATAAAGGAGGGAGAGGGAGGGAGGCAGCCTAGGGCGCGCCCAAGTAGGAGGAATCATACTTGGGCCCCTAGTCCAATTCGCCCCCCTACCATATTTGGACAAGGGGGAAAGGAAGGAGGGGGGAGGGGAAGGAAGTAGGAGTCTTATTTCATACTTTTCTTTTCCTCCTCTCCTTACCCTTTCTCCCCATGTGGCTGGCCCTATAGGGGGCGCACCAGCCCCTTGTGGGCTGGTGTGTTCCCTTACTTGGCCCATTAAGCCCGTATCCTTGCCTGGGGTTGCCCGGGACCCCTTCCGGTGACCCGGTATCACCCAAAGCACTTCCGTGTCCAAATACTATCGTCCTATATATGAATCTTTACCTCTCGACCATTTCGAGACTCCTCGTCATGTCCGTGATCTCATCCAGGACTCCGAACAAACTTCGGTCATCAAATCACATAACTCATAATACAAATCGTCATCGAACGTTAAGCGTGCGGACCCTACGGGTTCGAGAACTATGTAGACATGACCGAGACACATCTCCGGTAAATAACCAATAGCAGAACCTGGATGCTCATATTGGCTCCTACATATTCTACAAAGATCTTTATCGGTCAAACCGCATAACAACATACGTTGTTCCCTTTGTCATCGGTATGTTACTTGCCCGAGATTCGATCGTCGGTATCATCATACAGTTCAATCTCGTTACCGGCAAGTCTCTTTACTCATTCCGTAATGCATCATCCCATGACTAACTCATTAGTCACATTGCTTGCAAGGCTTATATTGATGTGCGTTACCAAGAGGGCCCAGAGATACCTCTCCGATACACGGAGTGACAAATCCTAATCTTGATCTATGCCAACTCAACAAACACCATTGGATACACCTGTAGAGCATCTTTATAATCACCCATTTACGTTGTAACGTTTGATAGCACACAAGGTGTTCCTCCGGTATCCGGGAGTTGCATAATCTCATAGTTAGAGGAATATGTATAAGTCATGGAGAAAGCAACAACAATAGGAATAAAACTTTAGGATCATTATGCTAAGTTAACGGATGGGTCTTGTCCATCACATCATTCTCCTAATGATGTGATCCCGTTCATCAAATGACAACACATGTCTATGGTTAGGAAACTTAACCATCTTTGATTAACAAGCTAGTCAAGTAGAGGCATACTAGGGACACTCTGTTTTGTCTATGTATTCACACATGTACTAAGTTTTCGGTTAATACAATTCTAGCATGAATAATAAACATTTATCATGATATAAGGAAATATAAATAACAACTTTATTATTGCCTCTAGGGCATATTTCCTTCAGTTAAGTCGTTAGAAATCATAGTGGCCTCACATGTCGTGTCAACTACCTCACTCACTAAGTGCTGTGGCTCACTTACTCCCTCTTGTATGCTCTCACTCGTATGGTTGGTGGAGTCACTCAAATGGCTCTCAACCTCACATAGGATGTGTGGCATGCTCTCATTTGTGGGGCTAGTGGTGGTCACACTCATCCTCTCATAGGAAATGCTCTCAATGTCACGTATGGTGGAGTCACTCATCTCACTCATGGGATGGTGGCTCTCCTCGCATGGCAATTGGGGCATCTCGTCATATGTGGGTCTCGGAGAGATGTAGGTGCAAATGTCTCCATGCTCAATCATGTCGTAGTCGTAGCCATGGATGAAGGCCGAAGATGGCACATCATCACTCTCCTCTAAGACCAAAGATAAGGTCTCATGTGCGGTCTCGTAGCTTGACTCGGAGTATGAGTCCAATATGGGCGCCGTCTTCATGTTGTTGAAGAGGATCATGCTCATCACTGTGGTCATAGGGGATGGCCCTTACTCGACCTTCTTGTCACCGTCTTATTGTTGGAGGCCCATATGACGGGGCACCTCGTAGCTCGTCTCCATGACCGAAGGGAATTTCCCATGCTCGGCCGTCTTCCTTGAGGGGCTTCCGAAGATGGAAGTGTCGCCCTCACTCGTAGTTGGTCGCCTTGTAGTTGAAGATGTTGATGTAGGCGAACTCGTGGGAAGTAGGCGAAGATGCCGTACGTCCAAAGGCGAAGATGCCAAAGTGGTGGTGGTAGTAGCCGTAGCTTCCTCTTGGTGGTGCTTGTCTCGTGGTTTTCTCTTGTGCTCATGAAGTTTGGCCGCGGCTTGATGTAGAGCTTGTTGGGACTTGTAGGTAGGCGCATCTCGAGCATCTTCATGATGATGGTGTCGTTGTCATGCTTGCGCTCGTAGTAGATGTCGTTCGTCGTCGTCATGCACATGATGCTTGGAGGTGACTTGCCCTTCATGACAATTTGTATCACGAATGTGATGATGGTCGCCATGTAGATGTGGACGTGGATGAATTGCGCTTGCATCGCTTGGGCGCTCCGAAGATGGTCGACTCACTCGCCGCCGCCTTGAGGATGATGAAGGGGAAGAATGGTTGATCAACAAGGTCCGAATCTCCTCCATCCGTGCATTATTATCCTCCCTTTGTGTGGAGAGCTTGTGGTCGAGGTAGTCTCTTATACGTAGCTCAGAGTGTCGCATGTCGATGGCGAGGTTGTCGATGCGCTATCGCAATCTTGATTGTGCGCCTTGCATTTGTTGTTGTAGGCCGAAGATGGACACTTTGGTGATGTAGTTGTTCGCTCCATCGTTGTTGTGGAAGACCGGAGATGAAATGCCTTGCCTATCCATCACAAAACTCGAGCAAATATGAGTGGGAGAAATATAAGAACTATACCAAATATACCTTGACCGATGTTGAAGATGGATCAATTATCACTCAATGATGTAACAAGGAAATAGCACAATTGGTACCGATCTCGTCAATTTCTCACACCTGCACAAATAAGGCTTATGGTGGAGCTCGGTGAGGATAGTGGCACAAAAAATTAATGCAAAATGTTAGCAAGAGTCAATAATGTTGAAAGAGATTCACAAATTCGCAAGTAAAACAAGTACACCAATAGCAAAGAATGGCACATGGAAACACACACACGGATAGATAAATGGGGTCGTGCAACCAAGGAATGAGCACAAAATGTGGAATCCACGGAAAATGCTCGTGTTGCACAACTCAAGAGAGACGCTAGCACGATTGCTCTATAGGCGGATACGACACTTGTGCACAACCTATGATATGCGAAATGTATCAACTTCTATCCCAAGTATGCTATGTATGTATGGTTCCCGGTGTTTCTCTCAAGATGATCCAAGATGATTGGATATGACAATCTTATATGCAATGTGGTATGATGCTATGGCACTTGCTTACAAGCTTCTTTACTCTTTCTCTTTTGCTTAAAATCTTATTCTTTTTTTGTATGGCCACTTTTGCACAATGCACAAACCAAGATAGCAATTGTGTATATGCGGGAACAACTTGAGGCACACGAGATGATACGATACCAATATGATATGGTATGTATGCAATGGATGGTGTAGATCACTAATGTGCACAAGTAACGTTGCCGGCAATACTCAAATGGCTAGTCTCGATAGGCAAGTAACGCAAAATAGGCTAGGGGTTATCAATGCAATGGCAAGGCAATATAAAATGGAGGGATACCACGATACCAAGATGATATCGATATGGAGGTTACCGTCCGTGGCGATGATGAGTGGCGGTGTTCTTGATGTAGATATCAAGATGATGGAGACTCGTCCCGAAGTAGCCGAAACACCTTAGGAAACGGAAAAACCGCGAACTCAAAATCTCAAATGACAAACGTCAAATGGTGGTAGCGAAAAGCAGTGGTGGTTTTGCAGAAGCTCAATGGGATTGCAGAAATGCAATGATGGGTTATGCGAGTAGGCAATGCGGAAGTGGAGGGTTATTGGGTTATGTGAGTCAGAGTCGAAGCTGTCCCTAAGTAGCCGAAACACCTTAGGAGACACAAGCCACAACTCAAACAAGCTCAAACAAAATTGGGTTAAGTTGGGGTGGCGGAAGTGTATGGTGGGTAAGCCTATGCGGAAGTGGTGGTGGTGGTTGATGAAGAAGCAACCATCCCTAAGTAGCCGGAACACCTTAGGATATTTGAATCACTACTCAAACAACCACTAATGCGAAGGGGAACAAAATTGGTTAGGTTGCGGAGGGCTATGTTGGTTTTGCGGAAGTTATGGTGGAGGCCCTAGGCAAAGATGCCAAAGTTCGAAAAATTTGATGGTGTCAAATGATGGAGGTAGTATTTTTGTGGGAAGGGGGATGTCAATAGCTTCAAAACGAGCTAAAGAACATCAAAATCGAAGTTCGGATGAATTAGTTATGGCCGAAACAAAAATCAGCCGAAGTTGATATCTACAGGTAGCGGACGTCCAGTAATGGACAGATGTCCGGTCGTCGGACGTCCGGCGGGATCGGAAATCCGCTGATTTCAGCTCGGGATCGGGGTGTCGGATTTCCGGTGGAGTCCGGACATCCGGTGGTTCCAGGGGCTCCGGACGTCCGTTAAAGCGTTGGTCGTCCGGTGTATTGGGGTCAACGCGGGATTTGAGATCCGGGGCGCGATTTTGGGCGGAAAATGGAGATTTGGGGGTCAAAATTGAGGAGATTTCGTGGATGAAAGATAGGGAAACTTGGGGAAATGCTAGATCCAATTGAAACCAAGCAAATCCATGGATCAAAATCAACAAAACTTCATCGAACCAACAAATCACGAAAAAAATTGGGGCTATTTTTGGTGGGGAATTTTCGAATTTGGGACAAAATCAACAAAATTAGGCTAGAAGACAAAGAGGGGAGGCTCCGAAATCGTAATCAACCTTGCTCTGATCCAAGATGATGTAGGGTGGAACCCTAGATGGCCGATCTTTCACGAAAGGAGCGGATCCTAACGAGGAACACGAAGAACACGAGGGGAAACATGAAAGAAACACTCAAACCAACGAGATTAGGTCACACATATGCTAGATCCTTGAAACACAAGGAGAGATACAAGATCCACGATCAACAAAGGACGATACAAAGGTAACCGGTTCTTCTCCGTGAGGAGGTCTTGAGGGGTCTTCCCATGGAGTCTTGAATCCAAGGTGGATCTTCTCCGAAGAGGTAACGGTCCCTCATGATGGAGTAGATCCAGATGGATGAGCGAAGCTCTATCATACATATGAGCTAACACAATGCTAACCCTAGCTAAGAGGAGGTGGAGGAGTATATATAGTCTAAGCCACGAAGGGGTAAGTGGGAGAGGGATACAAGGCCAAAGGCCCGCAGTTGCGCACAGGCAGGTACCGGACGTTCGGTGGCTCGGGACGGTCCGGACGTCCGGAAGTCTTCGGACTTCCGCTAATATTGTTCTGTGAAGGTGGCACCAGTCGTCCGGTCGCTGTAGAGTTGGGGCTGGGCCTTCTGGCTTGTGCGGTTTCCAGGCGTCGGACGTCCGGTCCAGACCGGTCGTCCGGTGGCTGTAGATTTCTGGTAGCTTCTCCGTTTGGTCCTTGTACTTGGTGTCCTCGCCATGTTGTCCATGGTCTTCCTCTTTGTTCCTGGTCATGCATAGCACATATATTTGAGGTAGTAGCCATGTCTCACATGTGGAAAGTGATGGTTCAGAGAGGAGCGAGTTTACCTTGTGTCCAATGGTGTATGTTCGAGGTCTCATCACATGTCCTCTTGGGGCTTGAAGAGTAGTCAGAGTGTACATAGGGATGATCGTAGGATGCTCCGCTTTAGGGAATAACGTATGTTGTTATGCGGTTTGACTGATAAAGATCTTCGTAGAATATGTAGGAGCCAATATGAGCATCCAGGTTCCGCTATTGGTTATTGACTGGAGATGTGTCTCGATCATGTCTACATAGTTCTCGAACCCGTAGGGTCCGACCGCTTAACATTCAATGACGATTTGTATTATGAGTTATGTGATTTGATGACCGAAGTTTGTTCGGAGTCCCGAATAAGATCACGGACAAGACGAGGAGTCTCGAGAGGTAAAGATCGATATATTGGAAGGTTATATTCGGACACCGGAATAGTTCCAAAGTGATTCAGGTATTTTTCGGAGTACCGGGAGGTTACCGGAACCCCCCCGGGAAGTAGTGGGCTTTCATGGGCCTTAGTGGAAAGGAGGGGAGGGCCGTAAGGAAGGCCGTGGCCCCCCCCCATGGCAAGTCCGAATTGGACGAGGGAGGGGGCGGCGCCCCCCCTCTTTCCTTCTTGATGTCTACTACACAACCTTCTTCTTGTAGACGTTGTTGGGCCTCCAAGTGCAGAGGTTTGTAGGACAATAGCAAATTTCCCTCAAGTGGATGACCTAAGGTTTATCAATCCGTGGGAGGCGTAGGATGAAGATGGTCTATCTCAAACAACCCTGCAACCAAATAACAAAGAGTCTATTGTGTCCCCAACACACCCAATACAATGGTAAATTGTATAGGTGCACTAGTTCGGCGAAGAGATGGTGATACAATTGCAATATGGATAGTAGATATGGGTATTTGTAATATGAAGATATAAAAACAGCAAGGTAGCAAGCGATAAAAGTGAGCGTAAACGGTATTGCAATGCTAGGAAACAAGGCCTAGGGTTCATACTTTCACTAGTGCAAGTTCTCTCAACAATAATAACATAATTGGATCATATAACTATCCCTCAACATGCAACAAAGAGTCACTCCAAGGTCACTAATAGCGGATAACAAACGAAGGGATTATTGTAGGGTATGAAACCACCTCAAAGTTATCCTTTCTGATCGATCTATTCAAGAGTCCGTAGTAAAATAACACGAAGCTATTCTTTCCGTTCGATCTATCCTAGAGTTCGTACTAGAATAACACCTTAAGACACAAATCAACCAAAACCCTAATGTCACCTACTTATTTTAAGACGTTCTGGTGAATTTTAACAATTATTTCCGTCAGCACAAAGTTTTTGTCTTTTTCAGCAAGATCAAACAACTATCACCCAAGAAGATCCTATTGGTTCTACTTGGCACAAACACTAATTAAAACATAAAACCACATCTAACCAGAGGCTAGATAGATTATTTATTACTAAACAGGAGAAAAAAGGCAAAGAAAATAAAATAAAATTGGGTTGCCTGCCAACAAGCGCTTACGTTTAAAGCCCCTAGCTAGGCATGATGAATTCAATGATGCTTGCTACCTCTTGAGCACTGCGTTGGTTTTCCCTTGAAGAGGAAAGGGTGATGCAGTAAAGTAGCGTAAGTATTTCCCTCAGTTTTTGAGAACCAAGGTATCAATCCAGTAGGAGGCCACGCACGAGTCCCTCGCACCTACACAAACAAATAAATCCTCGCAACCAACACAATAAAGGGGTTGTCAATCCCTTCACGGTCACTTACGAGAGTGAGATCTGATAGATATAGGATAATATTTTTGGTATTTTTATGATAAAGATGCAAAGTAAAATAAAAGGTAATAAAAATAGCTAAGTGTTGGAAGATTAATATGATGGAAAATAGACCCGGGGGCCATAGGTTTCACTAGAGGCTTCTCTCGAGAGCATAAGTATTACGGTGGGTGAACAAATTACTGTTCAGCAATTGACAGAATTGAGCATAGTTATGAGAATATCTAGGTATGATCATGTATATAGGCACCACGTCCGAGACAAGTAGACCGACTCCTGCCTGCATCTACTACTATTACTCCACACATCGACCGCTATCCAGCATGCATCTAGAGTATTAAGTTCATAAGAATAGAGTAACGCTTTAAGCAAGATGACATGATGTAGAGGGATAAACTCATGCAATATGATATAAACCCCATCTTGTTATCCTTGATGGCAACAATACAATACGTGCCTTGCTGCCCCTACTGTCATTGGGAAAGGACACCGCAAGATTGAACCCAAAGCTAAGCACTTCTCCCATTGCAAGAAAGATCAATCTAGTAGGCCAAACCAAACTGATAATTCGAAGAGACTTGCAAAGATAACAAATCATACATAAAAGAATTCAGAGAAGATTCAAATATTGTTCATAGATAAACTTGATCATAAACCCACAATTCATCGGTCTCAACAAACACACCGCAAAAGAAGATTACATCGAATAGATCTCCACAAGAGAGGGGGAGAACATTGTATTGAGATCCAAAAAGAGAGAAGAAGCCATCTAGCTAATAACTATGGACTTGAAGGTCTGAGGTAAACTACTCACACATCATCGGAGAGGCTATGGTGTTGATGTAGAAGCCCTTCGTGATCAATGCCCCCTCCGGCGGAGCTCCGGAAAAGGCCCCAAGATGGGATCTCACGGGTACATAAGGTTGCGGCGGTGGAATTAGGTTTTTGGCTCCGTATCTGGTAGTTTGGGGGTACGTAGGTATATATAGGAGGAAGAAGTACGTCGGTGGAGCAACGTGGGGCCTACGAGGGTGGAGGGCGCGCCAAGGGGGGTAGGCGCGCCTCCCTACCTCGTGCCCTCCTGGTTGATGTCTTGATGTCGGATCCAAGTCCTCTGGATCATGTTTGTTCCAAAAATCACGTTCCCGAAGGTTTCATTCCGTTTGGACTCCGTTTGATATTCTTTTTCTGCGAAACTCTGAAATAGGCAAAAAACAGCAATTCTGGGCTGGGCCTCCGGTTAATAGGTTAGTCCCAAAATAATATAAAAGTGTATAATAAAGCCCATTAATGTCCAAAACAGAATATAATATAGCATGGAACAATAAAAAATTATAGATACGTTGGAGACGTATCAAGCATCCCCAAGCTTAATTCCTGCTCGTCCTCGAGCAGGTAAATGATAAAAACAGAATTTTTGATGTGGAATGCTACTTGGCAAAATTTCAATGTAATTCTCCTAATTGTGGTATGAATATTCAGATCCGAAAGATTCAAGATAAAGGTTTAATATTGACATAAAAGTAATAATACTTCAAGCATACTAACTAAGCAATTATGTCCTCTCAAAATAACATGGCCAAAGAACTTCATCCCTACAAAATCATATAGTTTAGTCATGCTCCATTTCCGTCACACAAGAATGCTCTCATCATGCACAACCCCGATGACAAGCCAAACAATTGTTTCATACTTTAGTAATCTCAAACTTTTTTCAACCTTCACGCAATACATGAGCGTGAGCCATGGATATAGCACTATGGGTGGAATAGAATATAATGATGGGGGTTATGTGGAGAAGACAAAAAAGGAGAAAGTCTCACATCAACGAGGCTAATCAATGAGTTATGGAGATGCTCATCGATTGATGTTAATGCAAGGAGTAGGGATTGCCATGCAACGGATGCACTAGAGCTATAAATGCATGAAAGCTCAACAAAAGAAACTAAGTGGGTGTGCATCCAACTTGCTTGCTCACGAAGACCTAGGGCATTTGAGGAAGACCGTTGTTGGAATATACAAGCCAAGTTCTATAATGAAAAATTCCCACTAGTATATGAAAGTGAAAAAACAAGAGACTTTCTATCATGAAGATCATGGTGCTACTTTGAAGCACAAGTGTGAAAAAAAGGATAGTAGGATTGTCCCTTTTTTTGGGCCTTTTTTTTATTTGTCCTTTCTCTTTTTTTTGGGGACAATGCTCTATGAATGATGATCATCACACTTCTATTTATTTACAACTCAATCATTACAACTCGATACTAGAACAAGGTATGACTCTATATGAATGCCTCTGGCGGTATACCGGGATAATAATGAATCAAAAGTGACATGTATGAAAAATTATGAACGGTGGCTTTGCCACAAATACGATGTCAACTACATGATCATGCAAAGCAATATGACAATGATGAGCGTGTCATAATAAACGGAATGGTGGAAAGTTGCATGGCAATATATTTCGGAATGGCTATGGAAATGCCATAATAGGTAGGTATGGTGGCTGTTTTGAGGAAGATATAAGGAGGTTTATGTGTGAAAGAGCGTATCATATCACGGGGTTTGCGTGCACCGGTGAAGTTTGCACCAACTCTCAATATGAGAAAGGGCAATGCACGGTACCGAAGAGGCTAGCAATGATGGAAGGGTAAGAGTGCGTATAATCCATGGACTCAACATTAGTCATAAAGAACTCACATACTTATTGCAAAAATCTAGAAGGCATCAAAAACCAAGCACTACGCGCATGCTCCTAGGGGGATAGATTGGTAGGAAAAGACCATCGCTCGTCCCCGACCGCCACTCATAAGGAGGACAATCAAAGAACACCTCATGTTTCAATTTGTTACATAACGTTTACCATACGTGCATGCTACGGGACTTGCAAACTTCAACACAAGTATTTCTCAAATTCACAACTACTCAACTAGCACAACTTTAATATCACTACCTCCATATCTCAAAACAATCATCAAGCATCAAACTTCTCTTAGTATTCAGCACACTCATAAGAAAGTTTTTTACTAGTCTTGAATACCTAGCATATTAGGATTATTTAAGCAAATTACCATGTTGTTTAAGACTCTCAAAAAAATATAAGTGAAGTATGAGAGAATAATAGTTTCTATAAAACAAAACCACCACCGTGCTCTAAAAGATATAAGTGAAGCACTAGAGCAAAAACGATATAGCTCAAAAGATATAAGTGAAGCACATAGAGTATTCTAATAATTTCCGAATCATGTGTGTCTCTCTCAAAAGGTGTGTCCAGAAAATATGATTGTGGTAAACTAAAAAGCAAAGACTCAAATCATACAAGACGCTCCAAGCAAAACATATATCATGTGGTGAATAAAAATATAGCTCCAAGTAAAGTTACCGATGGAAGTAGACGAAAGAGGGGCTGCCTTCCGGGGCATCCCCAAGCTTTGGATTTTTGGTGTCCTTAGATTATCTTGGGGTGCCATGGGCATCCCCAAGCTTAGGCTCTTGCCACTCCTAGTTCCATAATCCATCAGATCTTTTACCCAAAACTTGAAAACTTCACAACACAAAACTTAACAGAAAATCTCGTGAGCTCCGTTAGCGAAAGAAAACAAAACACCACTTTAAGGTACTGTAATGAACTCATTCTTTATTTATATTGGTGTTAAACCTACTGTATTCCAACTTCTATATGGTTTATAAACTATTTTACTAGCCATAGATTCATCAAAATAAGCAAACAACACACGAAAAACAGAATCTGTCAAAAACAGAACAGTCTGTAGTAATCTGTAACTAAGGCAAACTTCTGGAACTCCAAAAATTCAGCCAAAATATGAAGACCTAGAAAATTTGTTTATTGATCATAATCAATTGGAATCAATATTTTATCACGTTCTGGTGATTTTTAACAATTATTTTCGTGAACAGAAAGTTTCTGCAATTTTTTAGCAAGATCAAATAACTATCATCCAAGAAGATCCTATAGGTTTAACTTGGCACAAACACTAATTAAAACATAAAAACACATCTAACCAGAGGCTAGATCAAAGATTTATTCCTAAACAGAAGCAAAAAGCAAAAAAAACTAAAAATAAAATTGGGTTGCCTCCCAACAAGCGCTATCGTTTAACGCCCCTAGCTAGGCATAAAAGCAAGGATATATCTAGGTATTGCCATCTTTGGTAGGCAATCCATAAGTGGCTCTCATGATAGATTCATATGGTAATTTTATTTTATTTCTAGGAAAATGTTCCATTCCTTTCCTTAACGGAAATTGGAATCTAATATTTCCTTCCTTCATATCAATAATTGCACCGATCGTTCTAAGGAAAGGTCTACCAAGAATAATAGGACATGAAGGATTGCAATCTATATCAAGAACAATAAATCTATGGGCACATAATTCCTATTTGCAATAGTAAGAACATCATTAATTCTTCCCATATGTTTCTTAATGGTGGAATCCGCAAGGTGCAAGTTTAGAGAGCAATCATCAAAATCACGGAAACCTAGCAAATCGCACAAAGTCTTTGGAATCGTGGAAACACTAGCACCCAAATCACACAAAGCATAGCATTTATGATCTTTAATTTTAATTTTAGTAGTAGGTTCCCACTCATCATAAAGTTTTCTAGGGATAGAAACTTCCAACTCAAGTTTTTCTTCATAAGATTGCAACAAAGCATCAACGATATGTTTAGTAAAAGCTTTATTTTGACTATAAGCATGAGGAGAATTTAGCACGGATTGCAACAAGGAAATACAATCTATCAAAGAGCAGTTATCATAATTAAATTCCTTGAAATCCAAGATAGTGGGTTCATTAATATCTAGAGTTTTGATCTCTTCAATCCCACTTTTACCAATTTTTGCATCAAGATATAAAAACTCCAAATTATTGGAACGCCTTCTAGGTAAAGGTGCATCATATTCAGTCCCATCATTATCAAGATTCATATTGCAAAACAAAGATTTAATAGGGGACACATCAATAACTTTTAGATCTTCATCTTTATTTTCATAGAAACTAGAAGAACACGCTTTCACAAAGCAATCTTTCTTAGCACGCATCCTAGCGGTTCTTTCTTTGCACTCATCAATGGAAATTCTCATGGCTTTGAGAGACTCATTGATATCATGCTTAGGTGGAATAGATCTAAGTTTTAAAGAATCAACATAAAGAGAAATTCTATCAACGTTCCTAGCCAATTCATCAACTTTAAGCAATTTTTCTTCAAGCAAAGCATTGAAATTCTTTTGCGAATTCATAAATTCCTTAATACTAGTCTAAAATTAAGAAGGCATCTTATTAAAGTTCCCATAAGAATAGTTGTAGGAATTACCATAATTATTAGAGGAATTAATAGGATAAGGCCTAGGATTAAAGTTTCCTCTATACGCGTTGTTACCAAAATTATCCCTACCAACAAAATTCACATCCATAGATTCATTATTATTCTCAATCAAAGTAGACAAAGGAATATCATTAGGATCAGAAGGAACACTCGTAGTAGCAAATAATTTCATAAGTCCATCCATCTTTCCACTCAAAACATTAATTTCTTCTATCGCGTGCACTTTTTTACTAGTAGATCTTTCAGTGTGCCATTGAGAATAATTAACCATAATATTATCTAGGAGTTTAGTAGCTTCTCCTAAAGTGATTTCCATAAAATTGCCTCCCGTGGCCGAATCTAAAAGATTTCTAGAAGAAAAATTCAATCCGGCATAAATTTTTTGTATGATCATCCATAAATTCAAACCATGTGTAGGACAATTACGTATCATTAATTTCATCCTCTCCCAAGCTTGTGCAACATGTTCATGATCAAGTTGCTAAAAATTCATAATATCGTTTCTAAGAGAGATGATCTTAGCGGGAGGAAAATACTTAGAGATAAAAGCATCTTTGCACTTATTCCAAGAATCAATACTATTAATAGGCAAAGACGAAAACCAAGCTTTAGCACGATCTCTAAGCGAAAAAGGAAATAGCTTCAATTTAACAATATCATTGTCCACATCTTTCTTCTTTTGCATATCACACAAATCAACGAAGCTATTTAGATGGGTAGCGGCATCTTCACTAGGAAGGCCGGCGAATTGATATTTCATGACAAGATTCAACAAAGCAGCATTGATTTCACAAGATTTAGTATCGGTAAGAGGAGCAATCGAAGTGCTAAGAAAATCAGTATTGTTGGTATTGGTGAAGTCACACAATTTAGTATTGTCTTGAGCCATAGTGACAAGCAAGCAATCCAACACACGAGCAAACAAGAAGCAAGCGAAAAAAGAGGCGAACAAAAAAGAGAGGGCGAATAAAACGGCAAGGGTGAAGTGGGGGAGAGGAAAACGAGAGGCAAATGGCAAATAATGTAATGCGGGAGATAAGGGTTTGTGATGGGTACTGGTATGTTGACTTTTGCGTAGACTCCCCGGCAACGGCGCCAGAAATCCTTCTTGCTAACTCTTGAGCACTGCGTTGGTTTTCCCTTGAAGAGGAAAGGGTGATGTAGTAAAGTAGCGTAAGTATTTCCCTCAGTTTTTGAGAACCAAGGTATCAATCCAGTAGGAGGCCACGCACGAGTCCCTCGCACCTACACAAACAAATAAATCCTCGCAACCAACGCAATAAAGGGGTTGTCAATCCCTTCACGGTAGAGTGAGATCTGATAGATATGATAGGATAATATTTTTGGTATTTTTATGATAAAGATGCAAAGTAAAATAAAAGGTAATAAAAATAGCTAAGTGTTGGAAGATTAATATGATGGAAAATAGTCCCGGGGGCCATAGGTTTCACTAGAGGCTTCTCTCGAGAGCATAAGTATTACGGTGGGTGAACAAATTACTGTTGAGCAATTGACAGAATTGAGCATAGTTATGAGAATATCTAGGTATGATCATGTATATAGGCACCACGTCCGAGACAAGTAGACCGACTCCTGCCTGCATCTACTACTATTACTCCACACATCGACCGCTATCCAGCATGCATCTAGAGTATTAAGTTCATAAGAATAGAGTAACGCTTTAAGCAAGATGACATGATGTAGAGGGATAAACTCATGCAATATAATATAAACCCCATCTTGTTATCCTCGATGGCAGCAATACAATATGTGCCTTGCTGCCCCTACTGTCACTGGGAAAGGACACCGCAAGATTGAACCCAAAGCTAAGCACTTCTCCCATTGCAAGAAAGATCAATCTAGTAGGCCAAACCAAACTGATAATTCGAAGAGACTTGCAAAGATAACCAATCATACATAAAAGAATTCAGAGAAGATTCAAATATTTTTCATAGATAAACTTGATCATAAACCCACAATTCATCGGTCTCAACAAACACACCGCAAAAGAAGATTACATCGAATAGATCTCCACAAGAGAGGGGGAGAACATTGTATTGAGATCCAAAAAGAGAGAAGAAGCCATCTAGCTAATAACTATGGACTTGAAGGTCTGAGGTAAACTACTCACACATCATCGGAGAGGCTATGGTGTTGATGTAGAAGCCCTCCGGGATCGATGCCCCCTCCGGCGGAGCTCCGGAAAAGGCCCCAAGATGGGATCTCATGGGTACAGAAGGTTGCGGCGGTGGAATTAGGTTTTTGGCTCCGTATTTGGTAGTTTGGGGGTACGTAGGTATATATAGGAGGAAGAAGTACGTCGGTGGAGCAACGTGGGGCCTACGAGGGTGGAGGGCGCGCCCAGGGGGTAGGCGCGCCCCCCTACCTCGTGCCCTCCTGGTTGATGTCTTGATGTCGGGTCCAAGTCCTTTGGATCATGTTTGTTCTGAAAATCACGTTCCCGAAGGTTTCATTCCGTTTGGACTCCGTTTGATATTCTTTTTCTGCGAAACTCTGAAATAGGCAAAAAAACAGCAATTCTGGGCTGGGCCTCCGGTTAATAGGTTAGTCCCAAAAATAATATAAAAGTGTATAATAAAGCCCATTAATGTCCAAAACAGAATATAATATAGCATGGAACAATAAAAAATTATAGATACGTTGGAGACGTATCAATGCTCACATAAAAGATAAGAATTGAAACATAAAGAGAGCATCATGAAGAATATGGCTAGGCTAGCACATTTAAGTCTAACCCACTTCCTATGCATTGGGATTTTGTGAGCAAACAACTTATGGGAACAATAATCAACTAGCATAGGAAGGCAAAACAAGCATAACTTCAAAACTTTAAGCACATAGAGAGGAAACTTGATATTATTGCAATTCCTACAAGCATATATTCCTCCCTCATAATAATTTTTAGTAGCATCATGAATGAATTCAACAATATAACCATCACATAAAGCATTTTTTCATGATCTACAAGCATAGAAAATTTACTACTCTCGACATAAGAAAAATTCTTCTCGTTCGGAATAGTGGGAGTATCATAAGAAACTCGAATACTATAAATTGTTTCCACATTAAAAGAGTAATGTTCAGAAAAAGGTAATCATAATCATGATAAGTTTTATAAATATAATCATTACTACTTTTTATAGCATAAGTGTCATCACAATAATCATCATAAGTAGCAACTTTGTTCTCATCATAATCAATTGAAACCTATTCCAAGATAGTGGAATCATTACTAAATGAAGTCATGACCTCTCCAAACCCACTTTCATTAATATAATCATCATAAATACGAGGCATGATATCATCATAATAAATCTGCATATCAAAACTTGGGAGACTAAAAATATCATCTTCATTAAACATAACATCCCCAAGCTTGGGACAAACATTAATTGCAGCAAATAAATTCTCAAACATGTCATTCTCATCAAACATAGCATCCCCAAGCTTGGGCTTTTCATATCATAAGCATAATCACTCTCATCATTAATAGTATGGATAACACCAATATGATAGCAATTATCATCATCACAATGAGTAATAGGAGCAACATCATTTGGGAGGGATACCTTTTTACCTTTGCTTCTCTGTCTTTCATTTTTCTTCTTCACATTATGTGTGGGTTTAATCCTCTTTTTGGAGCTCCTTATTAATTAGATTGGTTGAATAGAAGGCTCCTCCTCGTTACCTGATTCATCGTAAGAAATAATAGGAGAATATTGGGAAGTCTCTTCCCTTTCATTAGTATTCTCTTCATCTTCTATTTGTTTTCTTGTCTTTCTGTAATTGGCAATATAAGGATTTTCAATGCAATTCACCGCACAATACATAAAAATTTCATCTAGATCAAAATCAAGAACTCCCTCAAGGGCTGGAATATTCTTAGTTACACGTTTCATTTCTTCATAACCCAAAAGCAAACTAAGTTCATTATGATGTGCAAGGGAAATCAAGTCATCACAATTTTTGGACACGATTCGATCATGAAACAATTTGCATTGGATATTTAAATGAGCACGTTCATTGCAAAGTTCACAAGGATGACTAAGAAATTTAAATTTTCAGCACAAACATCTAGCCTTTCTTGCAACCATTTGGTTTCTAAATACTTATGCCTCTTGTAAAATCTATCTTCCCTATTTGGTGTGTACTTGCAAACTCTATGCACTCCACAAAAATTGACATGCTTATAAGAGACATTTTCATCATGACAACATTAGTACTATGGATATTCAAAGAGTTCGTACTAACAACATTGCAATCATGCTCATCATTCAAAGATTTAGTGCCAAACATTTTAATGCATTCTTCTTCTAGCACTTTGGCACAATTATCGGAATCCTTATTTTCATGAAAGATATTAAAAAGATGAAGCATATGAGGCACCCTCAATTCCATTTTTTAGTTTTCTTTTATAGACTAAACTAGCGATAAAACAAGAAACTAAAAGATTCGATTGCAAGATCTAAAGATATACCTTCAAGCACTCACCTCCCCGGCAACGGCGCCAGAAATTGCTTGATGTCTACTACACAACCTTCTTCTTGTAGACGTTGTTGGGCCTCCAAGTGCAGAGGTTTGTAGGACAGTAGCAAATTTCCCTCAAGTGGATGACCTAAGGTTTATCAATCTGTGGGAGGCGTAGGATGAAGATGGTCTTTGTCAACCAACCCTGCAATCAAATAACAAAGAGTCTCATGTGTCCCCAACACACCCAATACAATGGTAAATTGTATAGGTGCACTAGTTCGGCGAAGAGATAGTGATACAAGTGCAATATGGATAGTAGATATGGGTATTTGTAATATGAAAATATAAAAACAGCAAGGTAGCAAGCGATAAAAGTGTGCGTAAACGGTATTGCAATGCTAGGAAACAAGGCCTAGGGTTCATACTTTCACTAGTGCAAGTTCTCTCAACAATAATAACATAATGGATCATATAACTATCCCTCAACATGCAACAAAGAGTCACTCCAAAGTCACTAATAGCGGAGAACAAACGAAGAGATTATTGTAGGGTACGAAACCACCTCAAAGTTATCCTTTCTGATCGATCTATTCAAGAGTCCGTAGTAAAATAACACGAAGCTATTCTTTCCCTTCGATCTATCCTAGAGTTCGTACTAGAATAACAGCTTAAGACACAAATCAACCAAAACCCTAATGTCACCTAGATACTCCAATGTCACCTCAAGTATCCGTGGGTATGATTATACGATATGCATCACACAATCTCAGATTCATCTATTCAACCAACACAAAGTACTTCAAAGAGTGCCCCAAAGTTTCTACCGGAGAGTCAAGACGAAAACGTGTGCCAACCCCTATGCATAAGTTCACAAGGTCACTGAACCCGCAAGTTGATCACCAAAACATACATCAAGTTGATCACGTGAATATCCCATTGTCACCACAGATAAGCACATGCAAGACATACATCAACTGTTCTCAAATCCTTAAAGACTCAATCCGATAAGATAACTTCAAAGGGAAAATTCAATCCATTACAAGAGAGTAGAGGGGGAGAAACATCATAAGATCCAACTATAATAGCAAAGTTGGCGATACATCAAGATTGTGTCGAATCAAGAACATGAGAGAGAGAGAGATCAAACACATAGCTACAGGTACATACCCTCAGCCCCGAGGGTGAACTACTCCTTCCTCGTCATGGAGATCACCGGGATGATGAAGATGGCCACCGGTGATGGATCCCTCCTCCGGCAGGGTGCCGGAACAGGGTCCCAATTGGTTTTTGGTGGCTACAGAGGCTTGCTGCGGCGGAACTCCTGATCTAGGTTATGTTCTGGAAGTTTGGGTATATATAGGGATTTTTGGCGTCGGGAACAAGTAAGGGGGGGTCTCCAAGGCGGCCACGAGGTAGGGGGGGCGCCCCCACCCTCGTGGGTGCCTCGGGACTCTTCTGGTCCATCTCAGATACTCCGTGGGCTTCTTCTGGTCCAAAAATAATCTCCATGAATTTTCAGGTCAATTGGACTCCGTTTGGTTTTCCTTTTCTGCGATACTCAAAAACAACGAAAAAACAGGAACTTGCACTGGGCTCTATGTTAATAGGTTAGTCCCAAAAATCATAGAAAATAGCATATAAATGCATATAAAACATCCTACATGGATAATATAATAGCATGGAACAATCAAAAATTATAGATACGTTGGAGATGTATCAAGCATCCCCAAGCTTAATTCCTGCTCGTCCTCGAGTAGGTAAATGATAAAAACAGAATTTTTGATGTGGAATGCGACCTGACATAATTTTCATTGTAATTTTCTTTATTGTGGCATGAATATTCAGATCTGAAATATTCAAGACAAAAGTTTAATATTGACATAAAAATAATAATACTTCAAGCATACTAACTAAGCAATTATGTCTTATCAAAATAACATAGCCAAAGAAAGCTCGTCCCTACAAAATCATATAGTTTGGCCATGCTTCATTTTCGTCACACAAAATGCTCACATCATGCACAACCCCGATGACAAGCCAAGCAATTGTTTCATACTTTAGTATTCTCAAACTTTTTCAACTTTCACGCAATACATGAGCGCGAGCCATGGACATAGCACTATGGGTGGAATAGAATATGATGATGGAGGTTGTGTGGAGAAGATAAAAAAGGAGAAAGTCTCACATCACGCGGCTAATCAACGGGCTATGGAGATGCCCATTAATTGATGTCAATGCAAGGAGTAGGGATTGCCATGCAATGGATGCACTAGAGCTATAAATGTATGAAAGCTCAACAAAAGAAACTAAGTGGGTGTGCATCCAACTTGGTTGCTCACGAAGACCTAGGGCATTTGAGGAAGCCCATTGTTGGAATATACAAGCCAAGTTCTATAATGAAAAAATCCCAATAGTAAATGGAAGTGACAAAATAAGAGACTCTCTATCATGAAGATCATGGTGCTACTTTGAAGCACAAGTGTGGAAAAAGGATAGTAGCATTGTCCCTTCTCTCTTTTTCTCTCATTGTTTTTCTTTTTTTGGGCCTTTCTTTCTTTATTTGGCCTTACCACCAAGGTCTTACTTTGATTCGGCGGTATTGTTGGATGAAGCGGCCCGGACCGACATTACATGACCGCGTTTATGAGACTGGTTCTACCGACGTTCTTCGCACACAGGTGGCTAGCGGGTGTCTGTTTCTCCAATTTTAGTTGAATCGAGTTTCACTACGACCGGTCCTTGTTGAAGGTTAAAACAACACACTTGACCAAAAATCATTGTGGTTTTGATGCGTAGGTAAGAACGGTTCTTGCTAGAAGCCCGTAGCAGCCACGTAAAACTTGCAACAACAAAATAGAGGATGTCTAACTTGTTTTTGCAGGGCATGTTGTGATGTGATATGGTCAAAGTGTGATGCGATATAAATTGTTGTATGAGATGATCATGTTTTGTAGAAGTTCTCGGCAACTGGTAGGAGCCATATGGTTGTCGCTTTATTGTATGAAATGCAATCGCCATGTAACTGCTTTACTTTATCACTAAGTGGTAGCGATAGTCGTAGAAGCAATAGTTGGCGAGACGACAACGATGCTACGATGGAGATCAAGGTGTCAAGCCGGTGACGATGGAGATCATGACGGTGCTTTGGAGATGGAGATCAAAGGTACAAGATGATGATGGCCATATCATGTCACATATTTTGATTGCATGTGATGTTTATCCTTTATGCATCTTATTTATCTTAGTACGGCGCTAGCATTATAAGATGACCCCTCACTAAATTTCAAGGTATAAGTGTTCTCCCTAAGTATGCACCGTTGCTACAGTTCATCGTGCTGAGACACCATGTGATGATCGGGTATGATAAGCTCTACGTTCACATACAACGGGTGCAAGCCAGTTTTGCACACGCATAATACTCGGGTTAAACTTGACGAGTCTAGCATATGCAGATATGGCCTCGGAACACTAAGACCGAAAGGTCGAACGTGAATCATATAGTAGATATGATCAACATAGTGATGTTCACCATTGGAAACTACTCCATCTCACGTGATGATTGGACATGGTTTAGTTGATATGGATCACGTGATCATTTAGATGACTAGAGGGATGTCTATCTAAGTGGGAGTTCTTAAGTAATATGATTAATTGAACTTTAATTTATCATAAACTTAGTCCTGATAGTATTTTCATATCTATGTTGTAGATCAATAGTTTGCGATGTAGCTCCCCGTTTATTTTTTGGTATGTTCCTAGGGAAATATAAGTTGAAAGATGATAGTAACAATGACGCGGACTAGGCCCGGGATCTGAGGACTATCCTCATTGCTGCACAAAAGAATTATGTCCTCGATGCACCGCTAGGTGACGGACCTATTGTAGGAGCAGATGCAGACGTTATGAACTTTTGGCAAGCTCGGTATGATGACTACTTGATAGTGTAAGGCACCATGCTTTATGGCTTAGAACCGGGACTTCAAAAACGTTTTGAACGCCACGGAGCATATAAGATGTTCCAAGAGCTGAAATTGCTATTTCAGACTCATGCCTGAGTCGAGAGGTATGAGACCTCTGACAAGTATTTTGCCTACAAGATGGAGGAGAATAACTCAACCAGTGAGCATGTGCTCAGAATGTCTGAGTACTACTATCACTTGAATCAAGTGGGAGTTAATCTTCCAGATAAGATAGTGATTGACAGAGTTCTCTAGTCACTATCACCAAGTTACTGGAACTCCATGATGAACTATAATATGCAAGGGATATCGTAAATGATTCCCGAGCTCTTCGTGATGCTGAAATCGGCGAAGGTAGAAATCAAGAAAAGCATCAAATGTTGATGGCTGACAAGACCACTAGTTTCAAGTAAAAGGGCAAGGGAAAGAAAGGGAACTTCAAGAAGAATGGCAAGCAAGTTGCCACTCCCATGAAGAAGCCCAAAGCTAGACCCAAGCCTGAAACTGGGTGCTTCTACTGCAAAGGAAATGGTCACTGGAAGCGGAACTGCCCCAAATATTTGGCGGATAAGAAGGATGGCAAAGTGAACAAAAGTATATATGATATACATGGTATTGATGTGTACTTTACTAGTGTTCATAGTAGCCCCTGGGTATTTGATACTGGTTCAGTTGCTATGATTAGTAACTCAAAACACGAGTTACAAAATGAACAAAGACTAGTTGAGGTCGAGGTGACGATGTGTGTTGGAAATGATTCCAAGGTTGATAAGATCACCATCGCATACTCCCTCTACCTTCGGAATTAGTATTGGAACTAAATAAATGTTATTTGGTGTTTTCGTTGAGGATAAATATGATTGGATCATGTTTATTGTGATACGGTTATTCATTTAAGTCAGAGAATAATTGTTTTTCTGTTTACATGAATAAAACCTACTATGGTCATACATCCAATGTAAATGGTTTACTGAATCTCGATCAGAGTGATACACATAATATTGATGCCACAAGATGCTAAGTTAATAATGATAGTGCAACTTATTTGTGGCACTGTCGTTTAGGTCATATTGGTGTAAAGCGCATGAAGAAACTCCATGTTGATGAGCTTTTGGAATCACTTGACTATGAATCAGTTGATGCTTGCGAACCATGCCTCACAGGCAAGATGACTAAAACTCCGTTCTCCGGAACAATGGAGCGAACCACTGACTTATTGGAAATAATACATACTGATGTATGCGGTCCGATGTGTGTTGAGGCTCGCGGCGGGTATCGCTATTTTCTGACCTTCACAGATGATTTAAGCAGATATGGGTATATCTACTTAATGAAACACAAGTCTGAAACATTTGAAAAGTTCAAAGAAATTCAGAGTGAAGTTAAGAATCATCGTAACAAGAACATAAAGTTTCTACGATCTGATCGCAGAGGCAAATATTTGAGTTACGAGTTTGGCCTTCATTAAAAAAACAATCTGGAATAGTTTCACAACTCATGCCACCTGGAACACCACGGAGTAATGGTGTGTCCGAACGTCATAACCGTCTCTTACCAATTTACCACTATTGTTTTGGGGTTATGCGTTAGAGACAGTTGCATTCACGTTAAATAGGGCACCGTCTAATCCGTAGAGACGACACCATATGAATTATGGTTTAGCAAGAAACCTAAGTTGCCATTTCTTAAAGTTTGGGGTTGCGATGCTTATGTGAAAAAAGCTTCAGCCTGATAAGCTCGAACCCAAATCGGAGAAGTGTGTCTTCATAGGATACCCAAAAGAAACTGTTGGGTACACCTTCTATCACAGATCCGAAGGCAAGATCTTTGTTGCTAAGAATGAATCCTTTCTAGAGAAGGAGTTTCTATCGAAAGAAGTGAGTGGGAGGAAAGTAGAACTTGATGAGGTAGTTGTACCTTCTCCCAAATTGGAAAGTAGTTCATCACAGAAATCAGTTCTAGTGATTCCTACACCAATTAGTGAGGAAGTTAATGATGATGATCATGAAACTTCAGATCAAGTTACTACCGAACCTCGTAGGTCAGCCAGAGTACGTTCCGCACCAGAGTGGTACGGAAATCCTGTTCTAGAAGTCATGTTACTAGACCATGACGAACCTACGAACTATGAGGAAGCGATGATGAGCCCAGATTCCGCAAAATGGCTTGAGGCCATGAAATATGAGATGGGATCCATGTATGAGAACAAAGTATGGACTTTGGTTGACTTGCTCGATGATCAACAAGCCATTGAGAATAAATGGATCTTTTTTTTGAACCACAATAAATGGATCTTCAAGAGGAAGACGGACACTGATAGTGGTGTTACTATCTACAAAGCTCGAATAGTTGCAAAAGGTTTTTCGACAAGTTCAAAGTGTTGACTACGATGAGATTTTCTCACTCGTATCGATGCTTAAGTCTGTCCGAATCATGTTAGCAATTGCCACGTTTTATGAAATCTGGCAAATGGAAGTCAAAAACTGCATTCCTTAATGGATTTCTTCAAGAAGAGTTGTATATGATGCAACCAGAAGGTTTTGTCAATCCTAAAGGTGCTAACAAAATGTGCAAGCTCCAGCGATCCATCTATGGACTGGTGCAAGCATCTCGGAGTTGGAATATATGCTTTGATAAGGTGATCAAAGCATATGGTTTTATACATACTTTTGGTGAAGCCTGTATTTACAAGAAAGTGAGTGGGACCACTACAGCCTTTCTAATAAGTATATGTGAATGACATATTGTTGATCAGAAATGATGTAGAATTTTCTGGAAAGCATAAAGGGTGTTTGAAAGGAGTTTTTCAAAGAAAGACCTCGGTGAAGCTGCTTACATATTGCGCATCAAGATCTATAAAGATAGATCAAGACGCATAGGTTCTATAAAACCCGACCATGGCATAAAATAGAAAGATAATGAAAGTCATTCCCTATGCCTCAGTCATAGGTCCTATAAAGTATGCTATGCTGTGTACCAGACCTATTGTAGCGACCCAACCTCAGACGGTCAAGTCTCTGTGCTTAAGTGTCATCCCTGGATCGGTATGCTGACACACACAGTACTCGAGGATTCATAACAGAGGTAAATCACATGTATGAAATAACGTAAATACTATTACCTCAATCCATATAGCGGAAGTAACAACAAGGTTGTGGATTCCCATCAACACCAACGGCAAAGTTGAGTGTAGAAATTGTAACCCTAACGTATCACTTACTCGTCGTAAGATCCTTCAACATGAGACGTTGCAGCCACAAAGGGTCAGTACATTGAATGTACTGGCAAATTCACACCATAGGATAATAATGAATCATAGCTATCACTACATGCATATTTGGCTGGTGGAAAGCTCTAAGTTTATTTTTGCATAAAGACAATTTTTTCCTACAACAAAGGAATATATTTTATTTAACTACAAAGTTTGTTGAAAACATTGAGAAGGTTCCTCCAACTCAATCCCAATTAAAGGTTAACAACCCAATAAATTAATTAAATAGAGCGATGAGATCAACATGATAATTCAAGAACCAGATACTTAAGATGTCCATAATCGGGGACACGGCTAATCATGATTAGTTTGTACACTCTGCAAAGGTTTGCGCACTTTTCCCCACAAGACTCGATCTCCTCCGTTGGATTTCTCGCACTACATGGTGTTTGAGAAACGGATGACCGAGACATAGTCTTTCAGAAACACTAACTCTTTACTCTGGGTGGACAGTTACACCTACTTTCCCCTACATCTGCTAGCCCACCACTGAAAGAGGTCATGCAACATACTCAACTATGCTAGAGCCCATAATAGCTTGTGGCTGCACACGGAAGTTTCTAGCATGAATAATCTTATGATCCCTTTGAGCCTGGGTGGCATTCCATAGGGTGATCACACGGGTCCTCCGGGATCCCCTTGGGAAAGCACTGGGTTCTCCAGGTGCCCGGGCAAACCACTGGGTGCTCCAGGGTGCCCCTACCATTCCACTCAGATGTGTATTAAAGTAGCCACCTTAAGTTAACCATTAATTAACCATCTCACATCTGTCATGGATTCACTCACCCAAACCACGTCTATGAGCATAGCATAGCAATATAAGCATAACGTAGTAACTCCCAAGGTTTGAATACAGGACAATAGGTTCCTACCTCATCAACTACTTCCCGCTACCCACATGTTATCAAATCCTAACCATGCAATGTTTGAGGGTTGAAACTAATTGCATAAAAACTAGGTATGAAGAGTACGATCAAAGTGTGAACTTGCCTGTACTATTGATGAAGATGATTCGCACTCAAAACTCTTGATAGATCTACTCGTCACACTCCGTTCAATCTAGCGTAAGCGAGCAATGGTAACCACACATAAGCAATCACTCAAAAGATCAGAAAGATCGAACAAAACAATTCAAAAAGCTTCAAAACCAAGCAAATAACTATTGAAACATAAAACAATTTCTAACAGTACCAAAATTATGTGAATTTGGCCTTATCAGAAAGTTTAGGTCAAGAGCTTTAATTTGCAAAAAGAATCAACTCAAACGGAGCTACGAAACTCAAGTTACGATCAAACGAAGTTTGAATTCAAATATGGTCTAATTCAAATTTTAAACTTTCAAAAACATGTTTGAGTTGGATTACTGGATAGAGGAGATCATAACGAAGAAGTGGGCGTTGGTTTCGTTGAATTTGGAAAAACGAGTAAAAAGTAGTGACCGTTTGAAAATCAGGGACTAATATGTAAATAAAATCATCACAAACGGGTCCCTGGCAGAAAACTAAAATAAAAGGAAAAAGTCGAAATAGCGAGCGTTCGTTACCGAACGCTAAAGAACGAAATCGTTTGCTACAGAACCTAACGGACGAACGTCCACAAATTAAACTAACTTAAATAACTAAACCGATTAAAATAAAATAAAAAACCGAAAAGAAAAACCGGGTCGAGCGGCGGTTTATACAGGTTCGCAAGAATAAACCAGCGGTGGCGGATCCGATCGAGCTCCGGCGAGGGCGGCGCGGCTCCGGCGAGCGGGGCGGGGCAAGGCGGCGGCTCCGGCGCAGAACGGCGGCGAGGGGCAAGGGCAGCGCGGGGAGCGGCGCGGTGGCGCAGGCGAGCGGCAAGGGGAGGCGGCGAGCTGCGGGAGATGCGGCGGCGGCGCGGTGCGCGCGAGATGCGGCGGCGACGGGAAGCGAGGAGCGGCGCGGGTCGAGGAGCACGCTATTTAAGGGCCGGGGCGAAGAGCGGGAGGGGCCAGGAGAGTCCGGGGCGGACACGAACGCCGAGATCGGCGCTCGGGAGGCGTGCGGCAGCCGGTCTCCTGCGCGAGGAGGGAGACGGCGTGGTCGGCTTGGCCCTGAGCCGGCCCTGTCGGCGGCGGAGTTCTTTTAAACATTTTTCCAAACAAAAAGAATAGATAAAAGCAAAAAAAATAAAATATTATATAGGCATGTAATATATCAAAATTTTCAGAAAAAGATTTTCTACAATGTGAACAATTTTATAGAGTCAAATAAAATCCACGCAAATTTAAATAAAGCCAAGAGTGCTACTGCTCCAATAAAATCCAATAAAAATCATTTTAAAATACCAAAATGAATTCAAATTTATTCTCTCCAATTTTCCGATGTAGGGAATCATGTTACCCTATTTTCCATATATTTTATTTTTGGAGAAAAATAATTTGAATAAAATCCAAATAACCCGAAATTGAAAATAATTTCAAAGGGACTCTAAATTTGATCTGTGAAACTCCCAACTCATATTTCATATAATTTGAAGAAGTCATTTTATCTTCTCTCGTGAAAATCATTGAGTTGCATAAAGTTTCTAAGTTGGAAAAATATTTTCCAAATGAAATTCAAATATTTTCAAACACCCTTTTCATTTATTTAGATGGAAGAAGTCATGTCATCTTCTCTCTAGGGTTTTGTATTTGAAAAGCATTTGAATTCATGGAGATCATAAAAGCAAAATGAAAGTTTGGGAAAGTCCTTTTATTCCCTCTCATTTAACTTTCAAAAAGTTTTGAATTCCACTCAATTTCACTCAATCAATCAGACAAGCAATCAAATCTATCTATTAATTATAACATTCCAAAATTTAGAATTTTGGGATGTTACAAACCTACCACCCTTAAAATGAATCTCGTCCTCGAGATTCGGAGAGGCTAGCAAGAAGTTGGTTAGGTTTGGGGGTCTTCTCAAAATCCATCGATCATCACAGGGGGTCTGGGGTGCTACCACCCTTAGAAGCTTTGTTACGGTTCCATCAAAACTCATATACTCCATCCTTATCTTTGACAGTGTCAGTCTTCTCAGATTCTCGGAAAATTCCTTCTCTAGGCTCTTCCGGTAGTGGCATAATATTTACCGCAACTCTTCTGTCCTTTCATCTTTGTAAGGTTATTCCGAGACTGGGTCTTCTTAGCTAACGGGTCTGGCGCCCTTACTAAACAACTATCGAATCTCATGGTGGTCATCAATTTATGGTTTCTCCTGCGGGAATGGGTCTGGTTGATCCTCACCGTATAATCTACGGTTGGCAAAAGCTGCCTTGTACAAGGGAAAAATTATCATACCATTCTAAGGTTTAAACAAGGTTTGGTCGTCGTCTCTTTACTATAGGTAAGTCACTCAGATTTACCATCCCACATAGCAAGGCGAATAATAACAGTAATTCGGTATGGTGATCAATCCATCCCACACCCAAATCATTACCTTGTATACGGTTTAGCGAATCTCGCTTTCTAACACTCGGTCATCCTCACAAGCATTGCATAATTTCTCTTGTCGACGAACCAAGTTCGGATAAATCCATGGATTCTGCAAGCCAGCAAACATCTATCGTTTCTTCACAACTCTCAGGTTTTGTGTTACTCCTAATAGATCGTTAGTCGATAAAGCATATCCTCTTCCAGGGTTTTTCCTTCAGCAAGAATGTGCTTGCTTCTTGGCAGGTCCTGGGGCCTGCGGGTTATGGCCCATCTCATCACTTGTAAACCTTGAACTCATCCTCGAGGCAACTGATCGTTATTCCAACATCCAACTTCCAGCTTCCAAGCATACCTAAAATCCTTCCAGCTGTACTGTCTCCCTTCCTTCTACTAGCACCAAACTCAGACGGGATTACTCAGACTCATCATGGAGTTGCAATTGCTCCTTATTACCAACATTCTACCTCCTTGTATCCAATAGTACTTCATCCCTTCATACTCTTGGGGTATCCCACATATCAAGACAAAACTCGTACTTATTTTGTCCGAAATCCACTTCGGGGACTAACATCATCTTTTCCAGGGATCCAGTGTCCTTACAGGGGAATGTCAGCCATCCCTGCATGGCACTTCTTCAACGGGGAAACGTGAAACACATCATGAACTCCTGATAGTCCTTCGGGTAACTCCAACTTGTAGGCCACTTCTCTCATACGCTTCAAAACTCGGTATGGTCCTACAAATCTCGGGGCTAACTTTCCCTTAACTCCAAATCGTTTAATTCCTCGCAGAGGGGACACACGAAGACATGCTCCTTGCGTTTGGATTTTCAGAAAAAGATTTTCTACAACGTGAACATTTTTATAGAGTGAAATAAAATCCACGCAAATTTAAATAAAGCCAAGAGTGCTACTGCTCCAATAAAATCCTATAAAAATCATTTAAAAATATGAAAATGAATTCAAATTTATTTCTCTCCAATTTTCTGATGTAGGGAATCATGTTACCCTATTTTCCATATATTTTATTTTTGGAGAAAAATAACTTGAATAAAATCCAAATAACTCCAAATTGAAAATAATTTCAAAGGGACTCTAAATTTGATCTTTGAAACTCCCAACTCATATTTCATATAATTTGAAGAAGTCATTTTATCTTCTCTCGTGAAAATCATTGAGTTGCATAAAGTTTCTAAGTTGGAAAAATATTTTCCAAATGAAATTCAAATATTTTCAAACACCCTTTTCATTTATTTAAATGGAAGAAGTCATGTCATCTTCTCTCTAGGGTTTTGTATTTGAAAAGCATTTGAATTCATGGAGATCATAAAAGCAAAATGAAAGTTTGGGAAGTCCTTTTATTCCCTCTCATTTAACTTTCAAAAAGTTTCGAATTCCGCTCAATTTCACTCAATCAATCAAACAAGCAATCAAATCTATCTATTAATTATAACATTCCAAATTTTAGAATTTTGGGATGTTACACCTATTGTGTACCTCACCATGAGTTTGGCAAGAGGGTACAATAGTGATCCAGGAGTGGATCACTGGACAGCGGTCAAAATTATCGTTAGTGGAATAAGGACATGTTTCTCGGTGACAAAAAGTTCATCGTAAAGGGTTACATCGATGCAAGCTTTGTCACTGATCGAGATGACTCTAAATCTCAATCTGGATACATATTGAAAGTGGGAGCGATTAGCTAGAGTAGCTCTGTGCAGAGCATTGTAGACATAGAAAATTTGCAAAATACATACGGCTCTGAATGTGGCAGACCCGTTGGCTAAACTTCTCTCACAAAGTAAAACATGATCACTCTTTAGGTGTTAATCACATAGCGATGTGAATTAGAATATTGACTCAAGTAAACCCTTTGGGTATTAGTCACATGGATATGTGAACTAATCACATAAATATGTGAACTATTGGTGTTAAATCACATGACGATGTGAACTAGATTATTGACTCTAGTGCAAGTGGGAGACTGAAGGAATTATGCCCTAGAGGCAATAATAAAGTTGTTATTTATATTTCCTTATATCATGATAAATGTTTATTATTCATGCTAGAATTGTATTAACCGGAACTTAGTACATGTGTGAATACATAGACAAAACAGAGTGTCCCTAGTATGCCTCTACTTGACTAGCTCGTTAATCAAAGATGGTTAAGTTTCCTGCCATGGACAGGTGTTGTCATTTGATGAACGGGATCACATCATTAGGAGAATGATTGTGATGGACAAGACCCATCTGTTAGCTTAGCATAATGATCGTTTAGTTTTATTGCTATTGCTTTCTTCATGACTTATACATGTTCCTCTGACTATGAGATTATGCAACTCCCGAATACCGGAGGAACGCCTTGTGTGCTATCAAACATCACAACGTAACTGGGTGATTATAAAGATGCTCTACAGGTGTCTCCGAAGGTGTTTGTTGGGTTGGCATAGATCAAGATTAGGATTTGTCACTCCGTATATCGGAGAGGTATCTCTGGGCCCTCTCGGTAATGCACATCACTATAAGCCTTGCAAGCAATGTGACTAATGAGTTTTTTACAGGATGATGCATTACGAAATGAGTAAAGAAACTTGCCGGTAATGAGATTGAACTAGGTATGAAGATACCGACGATCGAATCTTGGGCAAGTAACATACCGATGACAAAGGGAATAACGTATGTTGTTCTGCGGTTTGACCGATAAACATCTTCGTAGAATATGTAGGAGCCAATATGAGCATCCAGGTTCCGCTATTGGTTATTGACCGGAGATGTGTCTCGGTCATGTCTACATAGTTCTCGAACCCGTAGGGTCCGCACGCTTAACGTTCGATGATGATTTGTATTATGAGTTATGTGATTTCATGACCGAAGTTTGTTCGGAATCCCGGATGAGATCACGGACATGACGAGGAGTCTCGAAATGGTCGAGAGGTAAAGATCGATATATTGGAAGGTTATATTCGGACACCAGAATGGTTCCAAAGTGATTCGGGTATTTTTCGGAGTACCAGGAGGTTACCGGAACCCCCCCCCGGGAAGTAGTGGGCCTTCATGGGCCTTAGTGGAAAGGAGAGGAGGGCCGCTAGGGAGGCCGCGCCCCCCCATGGCAAGTCCGAATTGGACTAGGGAGGGGGCGGCCCCCCCTCTTTCCTTCTCCCTCTCCTACTCCTTCCCTGTCTCCCTCTCTTGGAAAAGGAAGGGGACTCCAACTAGGATTGGGAATCCTTGTTGGACCCCCTCTATAGGCGCGCCCCTCCTAGGCCGGCCTCCTCCTCCCCCTCCTTTATATACATGGGCAGGGGGGCACCCCAAAGTACAACAAACAATCTCTTAGCCGCGTGCGGTGCCCCCCTCCACAGTTTAACACCTCGGTCATATCGTCATAGTGCTTAGGCGAAGCCCTGCGCCGGTAACATCATCATCACCATCGCCACGCCGTCGTGCTGATGGAACTCTCCCTCGTCCTCGACTGGATCAACAGTTCGAGCGATGTCATCGTGTTGAACGTGTGTTGAACACGAAGGTGTCGTTCGTTCGGTACTTGGATCGGTTGGATCGTGAAGACGTTCGACTACATCAACCGCGTTACTAAACGCTTCCGCTTTTGGTCTATGAGGGTACGTGAACAGTCTCTCCCAACTCGTTGCTATGCATCTCCTAGATAGATCTTGCGTGATCGCAAGAAAATTTTGAAATACTGCGTTCCCCAACATCACTGTCGGGCAAAAAGGCATCGTGCACGTCCAAATTTGCCCCCTCACCCCACCACGTGCACGCCCTTCCATCGCCGTGCCGATCCTGGCATCGCCTACCTACCACCGCCTCTAGAAAGGCCATTCACCTGCCGGAAAAGAGAGGGTTCACCATGACAGCCTCCATCCCACTCCTGGGCGAGCTTTCCGGCGCTCCGGCCACGCAGGCGGTGATACCGGTGGCCGCGCGCATACAACGTCCGCCAGGTGTTCGGTGATTTGTCTGCTTGGCGATGAACTTGGACGACGAGGAGGCATCCGCAGTGCTGCTGGAGGAGGAAGCCAATGCCGACGCCCAGGATGAAGAGCACCTCATGGTCCTCACCGCTCTGGCCGGCCTGTTCGCGAGCAATGCAAAGCCGCGATGAGGTGGCTCAGCACCGGGCCGGCTGAAGGGAAAGTAGATACATCGTCTAGAAGACTATTGCTTGCTCTACACCGACTACTTCGCCGATGCTCCACTGTACGGTGACAAAGTATTTCGGTGCCGTTATCGGATGAGCCGAAAGCTCCTCAGGATTGCGAATTCCATCTGTGAGTTCGACAGCTACTTCAAGTGCAATAAGGATTGCACCGACACACTTGGATTCACCTCACTCCAGAAGTGCACGACAACTATGAGGATGCTTGCATACGGAGCTCCCGGTGATTCGTTGAAAGACTATGGATGCATGGTCTAATCTATTGAACTGATCTATCTTAGGGCGGTTAGTCTCACGACGCCGATCATAGGTTTCCCACCACTTTTGCACTGCGCCACCATTATTCTCTCCCGGGGGCGCAGCACCTGATCTGATCAAACAGTAGTTTGGTTCATAGATTAGACCAATTCAATAGATTAGGTCAATTCAATTTTCGATTCTACCAGATCAGTTTTTCCTTTAGCCAGCAAATAAACTCGACAAGCCCTCAAACTCCAGTGAAGAAAAATCCCACAGAAATCAGTGGCAGCGTCAATCTCCCATGGGCGACTATAGCTTTTCCAAGCAAATCAACGAGACTCTGGCCTCTGAGTGCAGCAGCGCACATACACGTGCGTGCACTGATCCGTCCGGTTCCAGCGTCGACACGGGCCTGCTTCGATCTGAACAAGTAGCACCCGTATGACGGGGCGACATCAACCAATCACGTCGGACCGGCCACCTGCAGGCGCTACATGGTCGCCGGCCGCGCTAGCAGCCGGACTCTTTACACACCTCCGGTGCGCGTGCAAGCAGCGCCTCCGCCTCCGTGCTAATAGAGGTGCGCGTACACAGAGAAATGACCAAGCCGATCCACGTACACGCGCTGGTCCGTTCAACATCGTCCTCTTCGCTGCAACTTCAGACATGACATGACGCGATCCAGCGAACACATGCAAGCTGTGCACACGCCTACGCTGCATGCACAGGATGGCATGTGTGGATTCTTTTTTTGCATGCAACACATAGGCCGGCCGAGTCATCTACATCAATACATATCTTTGCCGAACCAAGCATCACCCACGCCGAACGACCTGCATCGATACGAACTGTATCGACCATCTACACCGACCCGCATTGATTCAAGCCATTGAACCGAATATCAACATCTTGCTATACGATTACATCGAGTCAAAGAAAAAGAAAATTCTTCATCGAGCACAGAAGGTACCGCAACATGCACCATCCACACGCCAGGCCGGTGTGAACAGCGATGCAATTCTTCATCGACTTCTTCGGCGCGACACGGCATCCGCACTTGGTCGCCGCGAGGGACGCCTTCAAGTGACACATTATCATCGACACGCCGTTGTGACGCCATCGCCGACACTTCATCGGCAAGGTCTTCATCAACATGGTCTTCTCCAACATCTTCGTCAACATACCGCCACTGCCTTGTCCAATATATGGACACTTGGCATCCTCTGACAGACTTTCTGCAAGACGCAACCACGACGACGACATCGACCGCGTCATCCACGATGGCACGACTGAATCGACACGGCGTCACCACAGTGACTACCCTACACGGCCACACGGTTCTGGCAAAACCAATGTGTGCTCGATGGTCTTCCTACGGTCTTGCCAAACCGACGGACTCATCACCGATGGCACCCTCTGACATCCGCAAGATGCATCGTCCACGTCTGCAAACCTGTCATAGCGTATTTTTTCGCCTCCGGCTTTGTGAGGCTTCATCATTCATGACAACCACACCATCGACCGTGACTACCTCGACCACGGCTACACCACCATGATCGTCTACCTCGACATTGACATTAATGGTTTCGTCTACAGCAACTCATCGGCAACAACTCCAGTCAACAGCGTCCACGTCGTCACTAGCGTCCACGTCACTCCCGGTGTGACCGCGGTAGGGAATAGAGGACAAGGCAGGAAGGCACCAGAAGGGGACACAGTCATCGCCCTAAGTGTCGACCCATCACAGGCGCAATTGATGATGGCGCAATAGAAAAGATGATAGAAGCACAAGATTTCAAATTCAGTCATAATCGTCTGCTTCACTCCCGCTGCGATTGAGGGGGAATGTTAGAAGTATATTGTGTTTAAGATAGAGAGAGGAGTTAGAGCAACTCCAACGGGGTGACCCATTTCGTCCTCTGGCGTCCGTTTGGGTCGGTGCGGACACAAAAGTCGACCCTGCGCGCCGACCCAAACGGACTCGCGTCCGCTTGGCGTCCGCAAGCCGACCCATTCCCGACCCATTTTTGAGTCGGATTTGCATCGGCGCGGATAAGGGACGGACGCGCGCGCGCCTACTCCTCCCCCCGGACCCGTCGGTCGGTGGCAGCCACCACCATTTTCCCCCATTTTCCCCAAAACCCTCCCGCCCGCGCGCGCTCCCGCCCCACACCCGCCATGGACGATGACCTCGACCTCGCCGCCACCGCCGGCCTCGCTTCCCTTGCCTCGTCCGGCATGACGACTGTCCCCTCCGGCAATGGCAAGCCTCGTGCCCCGCGCAAGACCGCCGCCGCGCCCAAGCCAAAGAAGGCGTTGAGGCCCGAACAACGGGCAGGGGAGTCGGCCAAGAGGAAGGGCCGGAGGAACGCCGTCGACGCGAGGGATGAAGCCGTCGCAGCTGCCACCGTCGCCGCCGCCGCGCAGAAGGAGGTGACCAATGCTCGCGTCGCGGCGGCAACGAGGGAGGCGCTCTATATGCTAGGGTTAAACCCTAGCCAGCACGGCCTCGTAAACGCCGCCGTGGCCGCCGCGGCCAGCACCGGCTCATCAGCGTTCCCTCGGATGGTGCTACCCAACTCGCCCCGCGCGTTGGCTTGCACCCCGATGCCCGGCTTCCACGTGTACCCGCAGGCCTCCCGCCTCTCCGGGGAATGCTCGCCCGACGTGATTGTGGTGGCGCCTTCCACGCCCATCGGCCTCAACGCCACACCGGTGGCCGGTGGCTCGTCATCCGGAGGCGCGAGGAAATGTGTGACAGCCTGATTTTTGCCCTCTCTTATTTGCCTGATTTTCATTTGGCTTTATTTTGAAATTTTGAGTTTTTGAATCTTTTCATATGGACTTAAACACTTGGGTACCCTTGGCTTTCACCCAAGTGCATCATTCCCCTCTCAAATCATCATTCCCCTTCTAATCCACCTCAAAATAATCTTGGGAATATTTTTCTTAAATGAAAAATATTCATTTTTCCTCTCTAAAACCCTAGCTAGTTCACTGAGCTCCAAAGCAACCCTAATTTTTCTTGCCCACAAAAATCTGAGAAAATTCACAAATATTCTTTGAACCCTAGGGCACCTTCCTGAGCAAAAATATTTCATCACTTTTTGGAATATTTTTGCTACAGAAAATATTTTCTGCTCTGGACAGAAATGGTGGTTTCTACAGCAACTACCATTTTACTTGCTCCATTGTGCCTGAGTTTTCTTGTGCATCATCACCTTAGTAGATGATGGCTAGCCTCCAAAGCACAGCCCCCAACTCCCAGCCATTTGACCTCAGTAACCTCTCAAAGTTACTGATCAGAAACTTACCTGGCTTGTAAAATTTTCTCTACTGCATCTGGAGCCAAACCAAAGCGTGGTAATCTTCAAAACTACCACGAACAACAAGCCAGACATGATCTTTGGACGTTGGTCGGCCTGAGGGGAGAGTTCACGCGATGACCACGCGTGTCCACGATGCCAGCATACATGTCGACGCGCTCTGAGTCCCGCCGAGCGCTCTGTTCGCGCGTGCTCGCTTCCCCCGTCTGCCCGAGCGTGCCAAACTTCGCCACCATCCTCGTCTCAACGCCATTAACTCCCCCCTGGTGCTCGTCGATGCCGGAGCTTGCCGCAGCGAGCACGGGCGCGGTCCGGCCAACGCCACAGTGCGCTCTGCACTGTGCTCGTCGCCTTCCTCTTGATCCTGTGTTCGTCCCCGCTCGCCCACAGTCCCCGCGTGAGCTGCGTCGCCATCTCCCCCTCTCCCTAACGCCGCTCGTCGCCGGGCGCAGTGTCCAGGTGTCGCCAGCGGAGCCCCGATCCACCCCCGACGCTCGCCTATAAAAGGAGCCCCCCAGCCTCCTCGAGCACCATCCTCCACTCCCACACACTCCACAAGCGTGTAGATAGCCGTAGCCCGGCCGGGCAGGCCGCGGGCCGTTGTCCCCGAGCTCGAGCTCGCCGGCGATCCCCACGGGTCGTTGCAGTAGCTCTAGCCCCTCCCAGGCCAGGGCGACCCTTCCAGGGCCTCCGTCTCTCTCTGGTGAAGCCATCCCGTCCCCTTCGAGCCCCTGAAGTTGCCTCTTCTCGCCGTCTTCCTCATCTCCGGCGACCACCTCTCTCTGCCTCCGCTTGCGAGGTCGATTCCGACACCGTCCGACCACCCTAGCTATGCTACGGGTACGGGCAGGTGCACCTCCGTCCCCTCTCTGAACCCCCCCTCTCGTTTTGGCCAAGGAGCCCTCGTCGCCAGCGAGAGCTCCGGCGAAGCCGCGACCCCCTCTGTTTCCTTCTCCCCCTCCACCTCACCTGACTAGCGGGTGCCGCTAATCAGCCACTCTGTATGTGCGCGAAGCGGTACGAGTGGTGGCGCCCTGAGGCTTTACGCCTTCGACGTCACCCCCCAGTCTATTTTATTTAAATTCAAATTCAATTAATTTCCAGAGAGCTTCAAACAGCTATAACTTTTCAACCATAAGTCCAAATGAATTGATTCTTTTTGCATTTTGTTCTTTGCAAAGAAATCTAGAAGCTCACCAAAGATGAGATTTTTCTGAGCTGTCTAGAATTTCTGGTGATTTTCAGAAGTGTTCTTGATATTTTCTTCTTGTGCTTAAAATTATTTTCAGAGGGTGAGGCTTGTCTTGAGGATCACCAGAAGGCTTGTGAACCTCATCTGCACTAAGGCAAGCCACACCAACATTTTCATGGTGTCATTTCAATATTTATGATTTTCTTACTTGAATGAAATGATTAATCCATGCATTTAAATAACTATTATGTTATTTATATTTTGTTAAGTGTTTGTTAGTTATTATGCTTGATTTACAGAATGTTGAAACTAGCTTAGTTGGTAAAGCAAAGTTAAGATCTACTTGTGGTAATGATAAAATGATTTGTTATGCATATGAGTAATTACTTAAAGTTATTTTCTTGCACAAATAAAATAGTAAAATTTGATAGAAAATATCCTGTTAAGTGCTTGTATAGCCATTTTACTTGACTTATAGAATGTTTGAACCTACTTGGTTGGTAAAAGAAATTAGGATTTGCTTGTGGTGATGATAGTATAATTTTTGCTATGCTTATGGGAAATTAATCAAAGTTATTTTCTTGGTTGAGAAAACAATAAAACTTGTTACAAAATATCTTGTTAAAGTGAGAGTTACTCTGACCAGGAAAGTAATATAAGTTGTTGATGTTTATGCTTAGTGTGAATATGGTTGACATCAGTCATTTTCGTTAATATGTGATGCATGTGTAGTATTGCATTTCATAAATGCTATGACACCGGTCATTTTCATTTTAAGTTGAACCTGAATATAATTCAACTTTAATATATCGTTGACTGCGTCATGGTGCCGCTGAATCGAGTATTTCCCCAGTGCAACCACATTTGCCTTTGTGGGAAGGCCTTGATTCAGTCCATTGACATGCCTCTGGTCCGTGCCTCCAACTAGGGAAGGTTATGGGCATGCTTACCCTGGCCCGGTAAGCAGGCATAACCTTGTGTGCCCGTTGTTGAGATTATGGTACCGGGTCCCCGAGTGGGATCGTTTTGGCCACGACGGTGGTCGTTGTGTCTTTGGTAGACACAGGGCCACCCAGGACTAGCCTGTTGGGGATTGGGTCGGAGTGGTCGGGAGAGTGTCATGGCAATGGAGGGGTTTCGTCGGAATGCCGTTGGTCCACCCGAATGGGAGTGCGAGGCCATGGATTCCGTGGTGTGGGTATAGTGTGCTACCTCTGCAGAGTGTATAATCTATCGATAGCCGAGTCCACGGTCACGGACGCCTCGTAGTAGGTCCCACCATGAGTGAACGTTTAATAAATTTGCACACGAAGTTATGAACTTTGCACTGTTGTTGATGGCGGAAAGGCCATCGAGATGTTCGAGACCAAATATTGGTCGTGGTTGTGATCGCCGTAAGGATCACGAGTTACTCTGGTCAAGACCACGATGGTGGTTTGTTTGTGATCCGAGAACGATCACGGTTGGTAAGTCGGTCCCGAGGGATGTTTATCAGAGGAGCATGATCACATCATGTGGGAACATTGTTGCATTATTAATTGCTTAATTATCATGATATTGTTTGTCATTATGATTATGCCTGTTGTGAGCTTGCAAGTACATTCAATGTACTTACCTGGGGTGTCATGCCAGATTTCAGGAAAGTCTCGTTGGAAAGGAGTGCTGCTCGAGTCTAGATCGTGTCCACATCGGTGTCCCTGTGCTATGGAGTTTCCGCTACGACGGTGTTCCGCTGCCACATAGTTGTTATGGTCGAGGCCCCTCTATGTTCACTAAATAATGTACATATTGCTCGGCCACACCGTGTGTGCCGCTTGGCCTCGACATCTGTTGTAATATAAACTCTGATCCGCTAGCATCAATAAAGCAGTTGTTTTCTGTACCAAGATGTTGTGTGTTTCTAGAAGACATGGTCTCTGGGCTGGCAATGCAGGGTACACCGGTTGCTCTGAGCCGGGGTGCCACAACGCTTGGTATCAGAGCCACGCTGACTGTAGGCCACGCTAGACTACAACGTGTTAACTGGACGCTAGGCACGAGTTTAAGTTGAGTGCCGGTAGCAATAGGAGCTGGTTGTTGCATTGCATGCACTTGATTTATATTTTTATGCTAACCTGCTAATGGTTGTGAGTGTAGATGCCTCCGGTGCCGTATCCGTGCCAGTTGCAGCCGATGCCGTACACGTCACCGCACCTCCTTCGGAACGTGTGGCATCGGCTGTACCCCCTCAGAGACGATCCAGTCTATCGTGTGTACCGGGAGCGTCTAGCTGATTCAGTGTATGAGTATCACGCAGTGGTTACTCTGCGCACTAGTTCTGATTCCAGCTCTTACACTCGTACTTCTTGGAGCGGTTACGCCTCTACCGCTTCTCAGGATGTCCAGTTTGCTGCATTCGAGGTCCTTGTCGAGCTTCGGTACAACGAGGTACGAATGCAGAACCACCCAGGTTTCTATTACTACCCTTCCCTGCATGACAATGGTCGTGTCCGTTTTCCTCTCATTGATCCGGAGTCTGATAGTGTTGCTAGCCACCTTGCTCGTTATGTCACTGCTAGCTATCTTATGATCCACGAGCTGGCTCGAGAGCTGACTCGTGCCCGTACTGCTTTAGCCGCTGCTTTAGTCACTACTAGATCTGCCACTACTCCATCCTCTCTGGGATTTACTCCTTATATTCCAGCCAGTTCTAGTTCCCCTATTTTGCCGGTTACTCCTCCGAGTAGCACGGGCGTCTCGGCCGTGAATCCTCTCAGTACTCCTACCGAGTGGGTTTCACTTCTCACTACTCCTGTAGCTCTGATGATTCACCCTACCCCTGCCCCTGAGGGAGAGCCCTCGAGGCAGCGTCGTCGTGTTACCTTTAACCCGGAGGTTTCCGTTAACCTCGTCCGGTCAGGATCCGAGTCCGCTTCAGGGGAGGACACCGCAGCACCAGCAGAGCAGTAGTACCTCTGAGTATTCGCAGTCGTCCGGATGATGTACGGATGTAGTCGTACGAGTCATGATGTTTCGTTGCATGTATGAGTGTAGTTGAACCCGGCATGTTGTTTATCTTTCATGAATGAGTCTATGTATAATTATGTTGGGACTTTATTCGCCGTATTTTCTTCGCTCTTTTGTTTTCTTCCGAGATTTGTTGCTGGCTTTTCCCCAACTTATTTCTTGGATGTTTCTCATCTCGATTGCGTTGTCTTGGGAAAAATCCACAATAGGATGACGCGGGGAGGCAGCAGTAGCAACGTTCGTGAGGGAACTCCTGTTCGTCGTTCCGCACGACAGGCAGGACATTCTCCCGAGCCGTACGTTCCGCCACCGCCTCCACCGCCAAATCCGCCCTCCACCGAGCAAATTCTGCGTTTGTTTAAGGACAGAAGGAACAATGATCTGATTGAAATATTAAGAAGTGTGCAAGCTATGGTTGGACAGAATGGAAATCAGAACGGTCATTACTCAAAGCTGTCAGATTTTCAAAGGACCAAGCCACCTAGTTCCAGTGAGATTGTTGACCCATTGGATGCAGACGATTGGTTACGTACCATTGAGAAAAAGCTTGAGATTGCTCGTACTGAAGAAAATGATAAAGTTCCATTTGCAACTCATTACCTTGAAGGCGCTGCTGCCATATGGTGGGAAAATGCAAAAGCCATGTGGCCTGTTGATGAAGAAATCACCTGGGAAAAATTGAAGGATCAGTTCCGGAAATATCATATCCCTACTGGAGTTATGAAGACTAAGCAGCGTGAATTTCTTGCACTCATCCAAGGAAGTCAGTCGGTGGGTGAATATTTGCAAAAATTTAATCATCTGGCCCGTTACTCCCTTTATGATGTGGCCACCGAAGAAAGGAAGATTGACAGATTTCTTGGAGGATTAAATCCGCAACTCCGGTGTACTCTCAGTATGTTTGATTTCCCAGATTTCCAAACTCTAGTGAACAAGGCTTTCATTGCTGAACAGGAGCACAAGCTTATATCAGATAATAGGCCTGTCAACAACGACAACAAGCGTAAGTTTGAGCCAAAAAAGGATGGGCAACCAGTGCAAAAGGCTCGTACCTGGCAACAGACTCAGGTGGAATACAAGCCCAATTGGCAACAGAATGTTAACAAGACCACCACTCAAGTCAAGAATGTCGTGACCAACCCAGTGCATGAGGAGCGTCAGTGCAATAACTCTTGTTTCAGTTGTGGGCAGAGCGGACATTATCCCAGACAGTGCCCAAAGAACAACAAGGCGAATGCCCCATTCAGACCACAAGTCAGCTTTATAGAGTCTTGCCCGACCCAGCAAAACTTTACTGGGCACGTGCATCATCTCTTAGCTGACGAAGCCCAAGAGAACCCCGAAGTCGTCATTGGTATGTTTTCTGTTAATGACATACCTGCCGTAATTTTATTTGACTCTGGGGCTTCCCATTCTTTTATTTCTCGGAGTTTTGTTGCCCAAAACAAATTTCCTTGTATGCTTTTGGGCAAAAATATGCTGGTACAAACCCCGGGATCTTTACTCAAGAGCAATCTGGTCTGCCGTGATCTGGAAATCAATATCAACGGAGTCTACTTTCCAACCTCTCTGATAATTATTGAGTCTGAAAAGTTGGATATTATATTGGGTATGAATTGGTTTACCCAATATCAAGTTTGCATAAACTGCGCAACACGAGAAGTCACTTTGACCAGTTTGAATGGGCAGACTACAAAATTCTATGCTCGCAAGAATATACCCAAGCAAGAATTGGTTTTCACCGCTGTGGCTGAGTTGGAATTAATTCCTATGGTCAGCGAGTACCCTAATATATTTCCAGAAGAACTGCCAGGCATGCCACCAGATCCAGAACTGGAATTTGCAATAGATCTTGTGCCCGGAACTGCACCGTTATACAAGAAGTATTACGGGATGCCCTCATCAGAATTAGTGGAGCTAAAGAAACAACTTAATGAATTGCTCCAGAAAGGATATATTCGTCCCAGCTCTTCACCATGGGGATCACCTGCTATTTTCGTGGACAAAAAGGATGGCAGCCTCCGCATGTGCGTAGGTTACCACCAGCTGAATGAGGTCACCATCAAAAATAAATATCCGCTGCCAAGGATTGATGATCTGTTTGATCAGCTCAGTGGGGCTAAAGTATTCTCTAAGATTGATTTACGAACCGGATATCATCAGCTCATGATTAAAAAGGAAGATATTCCTAAGACCGCATTCACTACTAGGTACGGTCTTTATGAATGTACCGTGATGTCCTTTGGTCCCAACAATGCCCCTGCTTTCTTCATGCACATGATGAACAAAGTATTCATGGACTTCCTCGACAAATTCGTGGTAGTCTTCATCGATGACATCCTCATTTACTCCAAGGGTGAAGAAGAGCACAAGGATCACCTCCGAGCAGTGCTACAACGACTCCGCGACCATCAGCTATACGCCAAATTCAGTAAATGCGAATTTTGGCTCAAGCAAGTTGGGTTTCTCGGGCATGTACTATCCGCCGAAGGTATAGCCGTGGACCCGAGCAAAGTACAGGATGTGCTCGATTGGTTGTCGCCCACGACCGTGACGCAGATCCGGAGTTTTCTCGGATTAGCTGGATATTACCGTCGTTTCATTGAAGGGTTTTCCAAGGTTGATAAACCCATGACGGAGCTGCTCAAAAAGGATAAGAAGTTTGAATGGACGGAGGACTGTGAGAAAAGTTTCAATGAGCTAAAGATACGGCTGACAACCGCACCTGTATTGACTCTTCCCGACATTTATCGCAGTTTTGATGTGTATTGTGACGCCTCCAGGCAAGGCCTTGGTTGCATACTGATGCAAGACAGCAAGGTAGTAGCACATGCATCGTGACAGCTACGACCCCACGAGGGAAATTATCCTACTCATGATTTGGAATTGGCTGCGGTGGTTCATGCGCTAAAAATTTGGAGACACTACCTCATTGGAAAAAGGTGCCAAATTTTTACCGATCACAAAAGTCTTAAATACATATTTACTCAGCCGGATTTAAATCTCCACCAATGAAGATGGCTAGAGTTGGTCAAGGATTATGATCTTGGAATAAATTACCACCCCGGTAAGGCCAACGTGGTTGCCGATGCACTCAGTCGAAAGCCTGCCAGCTTAAATGTCATATTGAAATCCTTGCCTCCCGAACTCCAAGAGGAGATTGCTCAGCTCAACCTGGTCATAGTGGATGCTGGCCTCGCTAATATTTTGGAAGTTACCCCCACACTTGAGGAAGAGATCCGCAAGGCCCAGCCAGCTGACACCAAGCTGCAAAAATGTGCCAAGAGCCAGATGGCAGAGCAGACCCCAGATTTCTCCAAGGACAAATTCGGTACCCTCCAATTCCGTGGACGGATTTGTGTACCCAATCAGCCAGACTTAAAGAAGAAAATCTTGTCGGAAGCACACAAATCCTCATATTCCATTCACCCGGGAGGTACGAAAATGTATGAGGACCTTAGACAAATATTCTGGTGGGATGGAATGAAGAAAGACATTGCCTATTTTGTGGCCTGTTGTGACATATGTAACAAGGTGAAGGCAAAGCATCAGAAACCAGCCGGACTCCTCCAACCGCTGCCAGTTTTGCAATGGAAATGGGATGACGTTTGTATGGATTTCATTACAGGATTGCCTAAGACTCAGCGAGGCAATGATGCAATATGGGTCATGGTGGACACCCTAACCAAGGTTGCTCACTTCATTCCGATCAGCACCAGATATCGAGCAAATCAACTTGCACAGCTGTATGTATCCAGAATAGTCAGTCTGCATGGAGTACCCCGAACTATCACTTCTGACCGAGGTTCCCTGTTTACCTCCGCCTTTTGGTCACGTCTCCATCAAGCCTTGGGGACAGCACTGAAATATAGTATTGCTTATCATCCTCAGACGGATGGACAAATAGAGCAGGTAAACCAAATACTCAAAGATATGTTGCGAGCCTGTGCTTTAGCCCAAGGACCTAAATGGGAAGATTGCTTGCCATATGCCAAGTTTTCTTATAACAACATCTTCCAGACCAGTCTAAAGATGTCACCGTATGAAGCTCTGTATGGCCGTAAGTGCCGCACTCCTTTAAATTGGTCTCAAACTGGAGATAGCCGTATCTTCGGAACAGATCTCATGATGGAAGCCGAGAAACAAGTTAAGGAAATCAGAGACAGATTGCAATTGGCCAAATCTCGACAGAAAAGTTATTATGATGCAAAGCACCAACAGATCAATTTTGAACCCGGAGAACACGTATACCTCCGAGTCACTCCTATGAAAGGAGTCAAGAGATTTCAGACCCGTGGAAAATTGGCACCTAGATTTATTGGTCCATTCCCGGTTATGTCCCGAGTGGGTACTGTTGCATATCAGTTGGAACTACCTGCTGAATTGGCAGACGTGCATAACGTGTTTCATGTTTCACAATTAAGACGTTGCATATCCCCACCTGAGAAAAGGACTGCTATGGCTGAGGTAGAATTGGCAAATGATTTAACCTATGAAGAAAGACCGTTTAGAATTTTGGGTCGGATGGAAAGGGTCACTCACAGTAAAGTAAGAAAATTCTAAAAAGTTCAGTGGGAGCATCACACAGAGTCAGAATCAACTTGGGACCGGGAAGAATTTTTACAGTCACATTATCCAGAGTGGTTTTCCCAAGCAACCGAATCTTGAGGACGAGATTCATTCTAAGTGGGGGAGGTTTGTGACAGCCTGATTTTTGCCCTCTCTTATTTGCCTGATTTTCATTTGGCTTTATTTTGAAATTTGGAGTTTTTGAATATTTTCATATGGACTTAAACACTTGGGTACCCTTGGCTTTCACCCAAGTGCATCATTCCCCTCTCTAATCATCGTTCCCCTTCTGATCCACCTCAAAATAATCTTGGGAATATTTTTCTTAAATGAAAAATATTCATTTTCCTCTCTAAAACCCTAGCTAGTTCATTGAGCTCCAAAACAACCCTAATTTTTCTTGCCCACAAAAATCTGAGAAAATTCACAAATATTCTTTGAACCCTAGGGCACCTTCCTGAGAGAAAATATTTCATCACTTTTTGGAATATTTTTGCTACAGAAAATATTTTCTGCTCTGGACAAAAATGGTGGTTTCTACAGCAACTACCATTTTACTTGCTCCATTGTGCCTGATTTTTCTTGTGCATCATCACCTTAGTAGATGATGGCTAGCCTCCAAAGCACAGCCCCCAACTCCCAGCTATTTGACCTCAGTAATCTCTAAAGTTACTGATCAGAAACTTACCTGGCTTGTAAAATTTTCTCTATTGCATCTGGAGCCAAACCAAAGCGTGGTAATCTTCAAAACTATCATGAACAACAAGCCAGACATGATCTTTGGATGTTGGTCGGCCTGAGGGGAGAGTTCACGTGGTGACCACGCGTGTCCACGAAGACAGCATGCGTGTCGACGCGCTCTGAGTCCCGCCGAGCGCTCTGTTCGCGCGTGCTCGCTTCCCCCGTCTGCCCGAGCGTGCCAAACTTCGCCACCATCCTCGTCTCAACGCCATTAACTCCCCCTGGCGCTCGCCGACGCCGGAGCTCGCCGCAGCGAGCACGGGCGCGGTCCGGCCAACGCCACAGTGCGCTCTGCACTGTGCTCGTCGCCTTCCTCTTGATCCTGTGTTCGTCCCCGCTCGCCCACAGTCCCCGCGTGAGCTGCGTCGCCTTCTCCCCCTCTCACTGACGCCGCTCGTCGCCGGGCGCAGTGTCCAGGTGTCGCCGGCGGAGCCCCGATCCACCCCCGACGCTCGCCTATAAAAGGAGCCCCCCAGCCTCCTCGAGCACCATCCTCCACTCCCACACACTCCACAAGCGTGTAGATAGTCGTAGCCCGGCTGGGCAGGCCGCGGGGCCGTCGTCCCCGAGCTCGAGCTCGCCGGTGATCCCCACGGGTCGTCGCGGTAGCTTCAGGGCGACCCTTCCAGGGCCTCCGTCTCTCTCCGGTGAAGCCATCCCGTCCCCTTGGAGCCCCTGAAGTTGCCTCTGCTCGCCGTCTTCCTCATCTCCGGCGACCACCGCTCTCTGCCTCCGCTTGCGAGGTTGATTCCGACGATCGTCCGACCACCCCTAGCTATGCTACAGGTACGGGCAGGTGCGCCTCCGTCCCCTCTCCCAATCCCTCCCTCTCATTTTGGCCAAGGAGCCCTCGTCGCCGGCGAGAGCTCCGGCGAAGCCGCGACCCCCTCTGTTTCCTTCTCCCCCTCCACCTCACCTGACTAGCGGGCCCCGCTAGTCAGCCGCTCTGTACGCGCGCGAAGCGGTACGAGTGGTGGCGCCCTGAGGCTTTACACCTTCGACGTCACCCCCCTAGTCTGTTTTATTTAAATTCAAATTCAATTAATTTCCACATAGCTTCAAACAGCTATAACTTTTCAACCATAAGTACAAATGAATTGATTCTTTTTGCATTTTGTTCTTTGCAAAGAAATCTAGCAGCTCAGCAAAGATGAGATTTTTTTGAGCTGTCTAGAATTTCTGGTGATTTTCAGAAGTGTTCTTGATATTTTCTTCTTGTGTTTAAAATTATTTTCAGAGGGTGAGGCTTGTCTTGAGGATCACCAGAAGGCTTGTGAACCTCATCTGCACTAAGGCAAGCCACAGCAACATTTTCATGGTGTCATTTCAATATTTATGATTTTCTTACTTGAATGAAATGATTAATCCATGCATTTAAATAACTATTATGTTATTTATATTCTGTTAAGTGTTTGTTAGTTATTATGCTTGATTTACAGAATGTTGAAACTAGCTTAGTTGGTAAAGCAAAGTTAAGATCTACTTGTGGTAATGATAAAATGATTTGTTATGCATATGAGTAATTACTTAAAGTTATTTTCTTGCACAAATAAAATAGTAAAATTTGATAGAAAATATTCTGTTAAGTGCTTGTATAGCCATTTTACTTGACTTACAGAATGTTTGAACCTACTTGGTTGGTAAAAGAAATTAGGATTTGCTTGTGGTGATGATAGTATAATTTTTGCTATGCTTATGGGAAATTAATCAAAGTTATTTTCTTGCTTGAGAAAACAATAAAACTTGTTACAAAATATCTTGTTAAAGTGAGAGTTACTCTGGCCAGGAAAGTAATATAAGTTGTTGATGTTTATGCTTAGTGTGAATATGGTTGACATCAGTCATTTTCGTTAATATGTGATCCATGTGTAGTATCGCATTTCATGGCATGCTATGACACCGGTCATTTTCATTTTAAGTTGAACCTGAATATAATTCAACTTTAATATATCGTTGACTGGGTCATGGTGCTGCTGAATCGAGTTTTTCCCCAGTGCAACCACACTTGCCTTTGTGGGAAGGCCTTGATTCCGTCCATTGACATGCCTCTGGTCGGTGCCTCCAACTAGGGAAGGTTATGGGCATGCTTACCCTGGCCCGGTAAGCAGGCATAACCTTGTGTGCCCGTTGTTGAGATTATGGTACCGGGTCCCCGAGTGGGATCGTTTTGGCCATGACGGTGGTCGTTGTGTCTTTGGTAGACACGGGGCCACCCAGGACTAGCCCGTTGGGGATTGGGTCGGAGTGGCCGGGAGAGTGTCATGGCAATGGAGGGGTTTCGTCGGAATGCCGTTGGTCCACCCGAATGGGAGTGTGAGGCCATGGATTCCGTGGTGTGGGTACAGTGTGCTACCTCTGCAGAGTGTATAATCTATCGATAGCCGAGTCCACGGTCACGGATGCCTCGTAGTAGGTCCCACCATGAGTCAACGTTTAATAAATTTGCACACTAAGTTATGAACTTTGCACTATTGTTGATGGCGGAAAGGCCATCAAGATATTCGAGACCAAATATTGGTCGTGGTTGTGATCGCCGTAAGGATCACGAGTTACTCTAGTCAAGACCACGATGGTGGTTTGTTTGTGATCCGAGAATGATCACGGTTGGTAAGTCGGTCCCGAGGGACATTTATCAGAGGAGCATGATCACAGCATGTGGGAACATTATTGCATTATTAATTGCTTAATTATCATGATATTGTTTGTCATTATGATTATGCCTGTTGTGAGCTTGCAAGTACATTCAATGTACTTACCTGGCGTGTCATGCCAGATTTCAGGAAAGTCACGTTGGAAAGGAGTGCTGCTCGAGTCTAGATCGTGTCCACATCGGTGTCCCTGTGCTATGGAGTTTCCGCTACGACGGTGTTCCGCTGCCGCGTAGTTGTTATGGTCGAGGCCCCTCTATGTTCACTAAATAATGTACATATTTTTCGGCCGCACAGTGTGTGCCGCTTGGCCTCGACATCTGTTGTAATATAAACTCTGATCCGCTAGCATCAATAAAGCGGTTGTTTTCTGTACCAAGATGTTGTGTGTTGCCAGAAGACATGGTCTCTGGGCTGGCAATGCAGGGTAAACCGGTTGCTCTGAGCCGGGGTGCCACAAAACGCGCGCGGCAGTTGCCGGCCGACGTGCTACCGGACGCCCGCAACCTATTCGACGGAATGTCGGCCGCCAGCGACGAGGACTACATGCAGAACCTCATCTTCGAGGGCGGTGCACCGGCTGCTGGCTACGATCCCGATGAAACACAAAGCCAGGACGGCCGCGGGGCGTTCACGCCGGCCGCTGGTTGTGATCCCGATCAGGTGGCCTTCATGCGTGATCAAGTCGGCATTGACCTAGACAGCTTCCCACTTGACCACAAGTTTCCGGACGACTACGGGCAAGAGGAAGAGGACGAGTGCGACATCGAAGTGGGGCCTTTGTTCGAGGACGAGCTCGCCAACCAAGCCGCCGGGCCGAAGCCGAAGTGCAAGTGCAAGAGGACGAAGGCATACACGGCGGCCGAGGACAAGCTTCTTTGCGAGTGTTGGCGAGACATTGGACAAGACCCCAACACCGGCGCCGAACAAAAGCATTCAACATTTTGGATTCATGTCCACCGGGAGTTTCATGAGCACAAGAAGTTTCCGCCTTACCAAATTATGAGTACGGGCGGGTGGGTGTCCATTTCGAAGTGATGGAGGGTGATCCAACATGAGTGCAAGAAGTTTTGTGCCACTCTTGAGAGCGTCAAGGCCTGCCCCGTGAGCAGCATCGGCATGCAAGACATGGTATGCTAGCAAGCTGCCCTCTTTTGTGTCATCAAGTTCATGCTTGTGTGTTCAAGCTTTGGAGGCATTCAAGGTCCAACACAATGGCAAGTGCTTCAACCTCTCCCATTGCTTTAGGGTCATCAAGGACAAGGAGAATTTCAAGGCACAATATGCCGCCCTTAAGTCGCGTGAGGGGGGGAGAAAGCCGTGGAGGAGGTTGGGGACGGCGAGCTGGCACGGCCGCGGGGGAAGACCAACTCCAAGAAGGAGGACAAGCGGGATGCAGCATCGAACGCCTTGATCGCAAGCATGGAGGGCATGATGAACAAGAAGGACTCAAGAGAGGAGGAGCTCCGGCGTTTCAAAAAAGAGCAAATGAACGCCTTCAGGGAGATCCAAAGGAGGAGGCTTGAGATGGACGCGGAGAAGCATGCCAAGATGCATGAGATGGAGGCGGAGAAGCAAGCCAAGATGCTAGAGATCGAGACCGCCAACACCAAGACCAAGGTGAAAGAAGTGGCTCTCGCGAGCATGATGACCGAGGTGGAGATCATGAAGGTGGATCTCAACACCGTGTCGCCAAGGAAGAGGTCGTGGTTCGAGAAGATGCAGGCCGACATGCTCAAGTTCAATGACGAGTGATATCGTGGCTGCGAGTGCCTTCCTTTTTTGTATGCCGGCTTGTGTGCTGGCATGACCACGGGGCCGCGATGGCGTGGTGAAACTCAAGTCCCACCCCTTTTTGTGTGCTGGCATATGTACCAGCCGCTCGCGAGTGTGCCAGAATAACTGTGTAGTGATTTTTTTAAGTTGGCAATGTATGCCGGCGCTGGCATGATCTACGGTCGTGGGTCTTTTTTTAAAATTGTGTGCGTACATGAAATGAGTCGGCGCGTTGGGCGCACTGCCGACCCAAATGCAAAACAGGACGCACGCTGGGCGGGCGGGCGACCGAAACGGACAAAAAGCGGACAAATGTGTCGTCCGTTTTGGTTGACCCGTTGGAGTTGCTCTTATCAACCAAAAGGAAGCACCGCGTTGCCGACGCAGGTGTAGGTTGTGTGTGACGAGGAGAGCTCCCGCTTGCCGTGTGATTGTGAGGTGAGGCGGTGAGCTATTTAACCAACGCACGTTATTTGTTGGATTAGCAAAGCTAGTTGCTCATCCACTCTCTCTTTGGCTACCGGGCACGGCAGGTTTACGAACACTGTCCTACTTGTACATCCCTCCCAATTGCACGTACGTACACATGCACACTGTAGAATCGTCTGCCTCGCCCATGTCTCCTGATTACTGAAAAGCGAGTGGAGACAGGAGACGCAGGTACAGGGGTGTTCCTTCCATGGTGTGGCGACGGAGAGGCGGGATGGATATGGATCGATCATGGACGAACTGCACGGGAGGAGAGAGAGCTCCAAGAAGAAGAGGGGAGGAGAGATGTGTCGAGGTCGGAAACATGGTACACGTATGGTATGCGGACGGCCCAGAGCGCACCGAGGAGGAAAGCAAGAGGGACACCATTATTTGGTCGTCAAAGCTTGTCGGCCGTGGTCGTGCCAGTGTGACCGGGGAGGGTTGCACGGTGCCCCGGTGTGTGTGCGTGCCTGCTGGACCAGCACTAGGGCGCTGCGCTAGCTGCCGTGCACGCTGCACGGGCAACAAGAGCGAGTGGTCTCCGAGGCGGACGGGACCCGACCCAGTCAACCAGCATCAGTGGGGCTTGGGTGTGACGACCCTGCGAGCACCAACCAAAAAACCATCGGCTAGCTACCTGGATGCAGCTAAAACGAGTGGTAAAAAGTGTTTTGAGTAGATGGAAACTTACCTCCAAAACCTAGTGCAATGTAACTCTTAGAAGAAGGAAACAAATCATGAGAGCATCTAGAATCGGACTCTCCATACCCGCATCAAACGTTCGGCCGGGCTGCTCGGTCGGTGTCCGAAAAAACGCCACCGAACCAGACGTCCCACATCCAACTCAACGTCCGGACTGGCCGGCACACCCCATGCCCGACCCATATATGAGCCGGATATTGATACGTATCTAACGTATCTACTTTTCCTAACGCTTTTCCTCTTGTTTTGGACTCTAATTTGCATGATTCGAATGAAACTAACCCCGGACTGACGTTTTTTTCAGCAGAACTAACATGGTGTTGTTTTTGTGCAGAAATAAAAGTTCTCGAAATGGAGCGAAACTTTGTGAGGAATTTTATATAATAAATAAGAATTTCTGGAGCCTAGACCTGCTGGAGAGGGGCACCTCGGTGGGCACAACCCACCAGGGCGCGCCCCCTCTCCTAGCGTGCCCAGGTGGGTTGTCCCCACCCGGTGGCCCCACAGACCCTGAAACCGACGCTATAAATCCTATTTTTCCATAAAAAATCAGGGAGAAAGAATTATCACGATCCATGAGACGGAGCCGCCGTCACCTCCTGTTCTTCATCGGGGGGCTAGATCTGGAGTCCGTTTGGGGCTCCGGAGAGGGGGATCTTCGTTCTTCGTCATCACCAACCCTTCTCCATCGCAAATTTCATGATGCTCCCCACCGGGAGTGAGCAATTCCTTCGTAGGCTCACTGGTCGGTGAGGATTTGGATGAGATTCAACATGTAATCGAGTTAGTTTTGTTAGGGCTTCATCCCTAGTATCCACTATGTTCTAAGATTGATGTTCCTATAACTTTGCCATGCTTAATGCTTGTCACTTTGGGCCCGGGTGCCATGAACTCAGATCTGAACCGTTTATGTTATCATAATTATATCCATGTTCTAGATCCGATCTTGCAAGTTATAGTCACCTACTACGTGTTATGATCCGGTAACCCCGGAGCGACAAAAACTGGGGCTTCTTCAGGTGATTACCGTAGTTTGAGGAGTTCATGTATTCACTATGTGTTAATGCTTTGTTCCGGTTCTCTATTAAAAGGAGGCCTTAATATCCCTTGGTTTCCAATATGGACCCCGCTGCCACGGGAGGGTAGGACAAAAGATGTCATGCAAGTTCTTTCCATAAGCACATATGATTATTTATGGAATACATGCCTACATTATATTGACGAACTGGAGCTAGTGCCGTATCGCCCTAGGTTATAACTGTCTCATGATGAATATCATCCAACAAGTCACCGATCCAATGCCTACGAATTTATCCTATATTGTTTTTGTTAAGTAACTACTGCTATCACCACTATTACACTTGCTACAAAATTACTGCTATCACTGTTACTGTTATCGTTGCTGCTGTTACTACTATCAAACTATCATATTACTTTGCTACTGATTACTTGCTGCAGATAATTAATCTCCAGGTGTGGTTGAATTGACAACTCAGCTGCTAATACCTTCAAATATTCTATGGCTCCCCTTGTGTCGAATCTATAAATTTGGGTTGGATACTCTACCCTCGAAAACTGTTGCGATCCCCTATACTTGTGGGTTATCAAGACCTTTTTCTGGCGCCGTTGCCGGGGAACATAGCTATATTTGTTGAGTCACTTGGGATTATTGTCATATTATCACTATGAAGAATCTGAAGGATCCTAAGACTAAGATTATCCCTCAAAGACGAGGGGAGGTAAGGAACTGCCATCCAGTTCTGCTTTAGATTCACCTTCTGTTAGGAGTAAACTTGCAACACCACCACATGTTGTTAATTCTGATATGTCGCAAGTTATTGATGATGCTACTTCTGTTATGGATAATGCTTATGATGATGCTAGTACCTTGCTTGATAATGATGATGTGCCACTTGGTGAATTTCTTGATAAACAAATTGCTAGAGTAATACACCATGATGTTGTTGAATCTGATGATGAGCTTGAAACTGATACTCCTGAAACACCTGCTAGAACTAGCCCTCCTAGATATGAATTGCCTAAGGTACCGGAAGGTTATGTATGAATGAGGAGACTACTAGAGATATTCTTGCTTGCAGAGATAGATATGATCTAGACAAATTATTATCCAAGTATAAAGAAAAATCTCTGAATGCTAGAATGAAATGTGATCCTAAGTTTGCTACTTCACATATCTTTATTGATGATAAGGATTATGAATTCTCTGTCGACCCAGAGTTAATACTTTGGTTGAATCTGATCCTTTCCATGGTTATGAAACTGAAACTGTTGTGGCACATCTTACTAAGTTGAATGACATAGCCACCCTTTTTACTCATGATGAGAAGACTCACTACTACTTTATTCTCAAATTATTTCCGTCCTCATTAAAGGGTGATGCTAAAGCTTGGTACAATACTCTTACTCCTGCTTGTGTGCGTAGTCATCAGGATATGATTGATTACTTCTCTGAAAAATATTTTCCTAATCATAAGAAACAAGCTGCCTTACAGGAAATATTTAACTTTGTTCAAACTAAAGAAGAGAGTCTCCCACAAGCTTGGGGGAGGCTTTGCCAGTTACTTAATGCTTTGCCTGATCATCCTCTTAAGAAAAATTAAATACTTGATATCTTCTATAATGGACTAACCGATGCTTCTAGGGACTTCCTAGATAGTTGTGTTGGTTGTGTTTCCAGGGAACGAACAGTTGGACAAGCTGAAGAATTATTGAGAAATTATGATGATTGGACTATTCCTGGACCACCGGCTAAACCCACTCCGAAGAAGAGGGGTATATTATATCTAAGTCCTGAAGATATGCAAGAGGCAAAGAAATCTGTGAAGGAAAAAGGTATTAAAGCTGAGGATGTTAAAAATTTACCTCCTATTGAAGAAATACATGGGCTTAATACACCACCACTGCCTAAGGTGGTAGAGGTAAATTCTTTAATGAAGTTCAATGATAATGATAATCCTCACAATATGCATCCTAGCCAATGCCTTTATGAGTTTGAAAACTATATTAGAAAGCAAGATCACTTCAATGCAAATGTTATGAAACAATTGAAATACAATTCTGATATGATTGCTCACTTGAGTGACTTGTTATTTAGAATCTCAAATGATGTTAGAGGTGTTGGAAAACATGCTTCTATGGTTCAAACCCAGTTAGAACACGTTGCTAAATCTCAAAGAGAAATGCTTGATGAAATGAATCATAATATGCATGACTTTGCTGTTAGAGTTGCAACTAGAGGAGGTAAAATGACTCAGGAACCACTTTATCCTGAGGGACACCCAAAAGGAATTGAACAAGATTCACAAAGAAATAACACTAGTGCACCTAGTCCTTCTAGAAAGAAAAAGAAAAAGAAAAATGATAGGACTTTGCATACTTCTAGTGAACCTTAGAAAAACCTCCTGATAATGATAATGAAACTTCTATCTCTGATGCTGAAACTCAGTCTGGTAATGAACACTCACCTAGTGATAATGAAAAATATAATGATGAGGTTCATGAAGACTCTCAACCAAACAATGATAAAGAACCAGATAATGATGTTGAGATAGAACCACCTGTTGATCTTGAAAACCCACAACCTAAGAATAAAAGGTATGATAAAAGAGACTTCATTTCAATAAAACACGGTAAAGAAAGAGAACCGTGGGTTCAAAAACCTATGCCTTTTCCACCCAAGTCAACTAAAAAGAAAGATGATGAAGAATTTGAACGCTTTGCCGAAATGTTGAGGCCAGTCTTTTTGCGTACTCGCTTGACTGATATCTTGAAAATGCCTCCTTATGCAAAGTATATGAAAGACATCATCACCAATAAGAGAAAAATACCGGAAGCTGAAATCTCCACTATGCTTGCTAATTATACTTTTAAAGATGGAGTACCTAAGAAACTTGGAGATCCGGGAATACCAACTATACCATGCTCCATCAAAAAGAATTATGTGAAAACGGCTTTGTCTTGCTGTTATGCCTTTCTCTTTATATAGAAGACTTGATTTGAATAAACTCACACCTATTGAAATATCTTTGCAAATGGCTGATAAATCAACTGCCATACCTATCGGTATTTGTGAGGATGTGCCCATTGTTGTTGCTAATGCTACTATTTTGACTGACTTTGTTATACTTGAGATGCCCGAGGACGACAACACGTCGATTATCCTTGGTAGACCCTTCTTGAATACTGCAGGGGCTGTTATTGATTGCAATAAAAGCAAGGTCACTTTTCATATCAATGGTAATGAGCATACGGCGCACTTTCCAAAGAAACAATTCCAAGTGAATGGTATTAATGTTATTGAAAAATCTTCGACAATTACTATTGGAGGTTTTCAAATACCTCTACCTACTGCCAAAAAGAAATATGAAATGCTTATTCTAGGGGACAGTCATATCCCCATTGAGGTAACTTAGTGATTTACGAAAGTTCTTCGGTTTCATGCTAATCGGAAGTGGTTGTTAATAAGACTTGATCAACCTTATTAATGGATCATTTTGAGCGGTATAAAGTTGATGAATTTAGTAAGCACTACCTTCCGTCCTTACCTTTTGTTTTCTGTTTTTATTAGTTAAATAAAATAAAATGCCATGTTTTGTCTGTTTTCTGAATTTCCTGTGCAATAAAAATGACCCAAAAATAAAAGTTCTCAGAATGCCGGGAAAATTTAATACAATTGTTTTCTGAATATTTCTGAATTTCTGGTGCGAATAATATCAGAGGGAGGTGCACCAGGTGGGCACAACCCACCTGGGCGCGCCAGGACCCCCAGGCGCGCCCTGGTGGGTTGTGGTCCCCACGTGGGCCCCCTCACTTATCTCTTCTTCCCACATCACCACTTACCTCCAGAAAAAAATCTCCCTTGCTCTCTCTCCCGTGTTCTTGCTCTCAAACCCGTGGATTTCGATCTCTTTGCTCGAAGCTCCGTTTCCGAAACTGTTTCGGGGGATTGTTGCTTGGTATGTGACTCCACCGTTTGTCGAATTAGTTTTTGTTTTAGTGGTTTATGTTTTGAATAACTACCTACTCTTGGTGCTGCTGTAGATGAGCTTGCATGTTGAATTCTTAGAGTTCTAAGTAGTTTGAATGCTTGCTATGGCCTCTATGTTGTTGGGGAACGCAGTATTTCAAAAATTTTACCTACGATCACGCAAGATCCATCTAGGAGATGCATAGCAACGAGTGGGGAGAGTGTGTGCACGTACCCTCGTAGACCAAAAGCGGAAGCGTTTAGTAACGCAGTTGATGTAGTCGAACGTCTTCGCAATCCAACGGATCCAAGTACCGAACATACGGCACCTCCGCGATTAGCACACGTTCAGCTCGATGACGTCCCTCGAACTTTTGATCCAGTTGAGGCCGAGGGAGAGTTCCGCCAGCACGACGGCGTGGCGATGGTGATGATGAAGTTACCAGCGCAGGGCTTCGCCTAAGCACTACGATGATATGACCGAGATATGTAACTGTGGAGGGGGGCACCGCACACGGTTAAGAGAAACTTATGTGTTCTAGGGTGCCCTCGTATATAAAGGAGGGGAGCGGGAGGCCGGCCGGCCCCTGTAGGGCGCGCCAGGAGAGGGGAATCCTACTAGGACTCCAAGTCCTAGTAGGTTTCCACCAGGAGGAAGGGGGAAGATGGAAGGGAGAGGGAGAAGGGAAGGAAAGGGGGGCGCCGCCCCCTTCCCCTAGTCCAATTCGGACCCAGGGGGCACGGCCAGCCCCCTTGCGTCCCTTCTCTCTCCCCACTAAGGCCCATGAAGGCCCATTAGTTCCCCGGGGGGGTTCCGATAACCCTCCGGCACTCCGATAGTTATCCGGTACCTCTAAGAACTCATCCGGTGTCCGAATAACATCATCCAATATATCAATCATTATGTATCGACCATTTTGAGACTCCTCGTAGTGTCCGTGATCTCATCCGGGACTCCAAGCAAACTTCGGTCATCAAATCACATAACTCATAATACAAACCGTCATCGAACGTTAAGCGTGCGGACCCGACGGGTTCGAGAACTATGTAGATATGACAGAGACACATCTCCGGTCAATAACCAATAGTGGAACCTGGATGCTCATATTGGCTCCTACATATTCTATGAAGATCTTTATCGGTCAAACCGCATAACAACATACGTTGTTCCCTTTGTCATCGGTATGTTACTTGCCCGAGATTCGATCGTCGGTATCACCATACTTAGTTCAATCCCGTCAGCGGCAAGTCTCTTTACTCGTTCTGTAATGCATCATCCCATGACTAACTCATTAGTCACATTGCTTGTAAGGCTCATATTGATGTGCATTTTCGAGAGGGCCCAGAGATACCTCTCCGATACACGGAGTCACAAATCCTAATCTCGATCTATGCCAACTCAACAAACACTATCGTAGACACCTGTAGAGCATCTTTATAATCACCCAGTTACATTGTGACTTTTGATAGCACACAAGGTGTTCCTCCGATTTTCGGGAGTTGCATAATCTCATAGTCTGAGGAACATGTATAAGTCATGAAGAAAGCAATAGCACAAAAATTAAACGATCATTATGCTAAGCTAACGGATGGGTCTTGTCCATCACATCATTCGCTAATGATGTGATCCCGCTCATCAAATGACAACACATGTCTATGGCTAGGAAACTTAACCATCTTTAATTAACGAGCTAGTCAAGTAGAGGCATACTAGGTACACTCTATTTGTCTATATATCCAGACATGTACTAAGTTTTCGGTTAATACAATTCTAGCATGAATAATAAACATTTATCATGATATAAGAAATATAAATAACAACTTTATTATTGCCTGTAGGGAATATTTCCTTCAGTATCCCACTTGCACTAGAGTCAACAATCTAGATTACATAGTAATGATTCTAACACCCATGGAGTCTTGGTGCTGATCATGTTTTGCTCGTGAGAGAGTCTTAGTCAACGGGTCTGCAACATTCAGATTCGTATGTATCTTGCAAATCTCTATGTCTCCCTCCTTGACTTAATCGTGGATGGAATTGAAGCATCTCTTGGTGTGCTTGGTTCTCTTGTGAAATCTGGATTCCTTTGCCAAGGCAATTGCACGAGTATTGTCACAAAAGATTCTCATTGGACCCGATGCACTAGGTATTACACCTAGATCGGATATGAACTCCTTCATCCAGACTCCTTCATTTGCTGCTTTCGAAGCATCTATGTACTCCGCTTCACACGTAGATCCCGCCACAATGCTCTGCTTAGAACTGCACCAACTGACAGCTCCACCATTCAATATAAATACGTATCCGGTTTGTGACTTAGAGTCATCCAGATCAGTGTCAAAGCTTGCATCGACGTAACCATTTACGACGAGCTCTTTGTCAGCTCCATAAATGAGAAACATATCCTTAGACCTTTTCAGGTATTTCAGAATGTTCTTGACCGGTGTCCAGTGATCCACTCCTGGATTACTTTGGTACCTCCCTGCTAAACTAATAGCAAGGCACACATCAGGTCTGGGACAGAGCGTTGCATACATGATAGAACCTATGGCTGAGGCATAGGGAATGACTTTCATTTTCTCTCTACCTTCTGCATTGGTCGGGCATTGAGTCTGACTCAACTTCACACCTTGTAACACAGGCAAGTACCCTTTCTTTGACTAATCCATTTTGAACTTCTTCAAAACTTTACCAAGGTATGTACTTTGTGAAAGTCCAATTAAGCGTCTTGATCTATCTCTATAGATCTTGATGCCCAATATAAAAGCAGCTTCACCGGGGTCTTTCATTCGAAAATTCTTATTCAAGTATCCTTTTATGCTATTCAGAAATTTAGTATCATTTCCGGTCAACAATATGTCATCCACATATAATTTCAGAAATGCTACAGAGCTCCCACTCACTGTCTTGTAAATACAGGCTTCTCCAAAAGTCTGTATAAAACCATATTCTTTGATCACACTATCAAAGCATATATTCCAACTCCGAGAGGCTTGCACCAGTCCATAAATGGATTGATGGAGCTTGCACACTTTGTTAGCACCTTTTGGATCGACAAAACCTTCTGGTTGCATCATATACAACTCTTCTTTAAGATATCCATTAAGGAATGCAGTTTGGACATCCATTTGCCAAATTTCATAATCATAAAATGCGGCAATTGCTAACATGATTTGGACAGACTTAAGCATCGCTACGGGTGAGAAAGTCTCATCGTAGTCAACTCCTTGAACTTGTCGAAAACCTTTCGCAACAAGTCGAGCTTTGTAGACTGTAACATTACCGTCAGCGTCAGTTTTCTTCTTGAAGATCCATTTATTCTCTATGGCTTGCCGATCATCGGGCAAGTCAACCAAAGTCCACACTTTGTTCCCATACATGGATCCCATCTCAGATTTCATGGCCTCAAGCCATTTTGCGGATTCTGGGCTCATCATCGCTTCCTCATAGTTCGTAGGTTCGTCATGGTCAAGTAACATGACCTCCAGAACAGGATTACCGTACCACTCTGGTGCAGATCTTACTCTGGTTGACCTACGAGGTTTGGTAGTAACTTGATTAGAAGTTTCATGATCATCACCATTAGCTTCCTCACTAATTGGTGTAGGAATCACTGGAACTGATTTCTGCGATGAACTACTTTCCAATTCGAGAGAAGGTACAATTACCTCATCAAGTTCTAATTTGCTCCCACTCACTTCTTTCGAGAGAAACTCCTTCTCTAGAAAGGATCCATTCTTAGCAACGAATATCTTGTCTTCGGATTTGTGATAGAAGGTCTATTCCTGCAAGCAATCATGTCGGAGCACGATCAACCTGACCACGATGGTCTATTCCTGCAAGCAATCAAAGAACAAGCAAGAATATGATAAAGCAATCTGAATATGATGAATATATATGAAGTATTGATAAATGTGGGATCCGGAAGCGGTCTTGGTATGGTCATTGGACACAAATGAAGTACACGAAGTTGCAATGACTAACTTTTAACTAAACAAATCCCCCAGGAAAAAGCTACTAGATGGATCTACTTATATAGGAGCCAGGGGTGGCGGCCAAGGGGGTGGAAAGATATCCCAAGGCAGTCTAAAACTAACCCTAGGTCGTACAAGGCTCATGGGCCCAAGTGGAGGTGATGCAACACCTTTGGACTTGTAGTTTGACTCAGATTCTGCTGCAGCATCAGATTGTTTCATCGATATCTCAATGCTCCAGACGAATTTGAAGGTGAATCTAATCTACTTTCCAACAAAAAAGAATCACCCAATTCGGAGTCCGTATGAAAAAGTTGTTGGCGTTTTGAGTCAGGTATGACTGTGCAGTCCGAATCTGAATCCAGAATGTGAAAGACTTGGACTCTAACTTCTCTTGGCCCAAAAGTGACGTGAGAGGACTTTTTGAACAGAACCTAAACTTCTCCTTTTCTCTTATCTTCACATGTGGATTGTACAAATGTCTCATATACCTGCAATTAGACAAAACACAAAAGTGTGTCAAGGATTTTTGTTCTGGATAACATAAATAGATTATTGAATAGTTTGCACTAGAAATCACCTGACAAATATGCATGTATGTAATATTTTTGTTCGTATCCAAGGTAGTCATGTCCTCATCATCCTCCCCTTCTTGAAAACAAAGCCATCCTCGGTGTTGCTTAATCTGAAATGTGGCTAACAAAAGAGACAAGGTGTACATGTTGTATATGTATATGTCATCCATTTTTACTTCCCTTGATTTTTGCACATATGACACATGTATACATGAGTAACTTTCATAGATCATAAAATATAAAGCCAAAATATTATCATAAGTAGAAGGCATGAAAATATTGCAACTCAGTTTGCACATATAAGTGAAGCTCTTATTCATATCAAAATATTGATAATATTCATCATTAAACCATCCCAACATTGGTGAATAAACCTTACTTGCATCAAATTTACATGCTACAACATGCTTAAATAAGAAAACATACAATAAGTCATTTGACACAGAATGATCACCAAGATTAGAGGTCATATCAAAATGATTAAACGCTGGCACAATTATTTTAAAATGTATTTGATCCAAATCTGATTTATTTCCTGATTCACATGGTTCTTTGACATCAAGAGTTAATTCAATGGGCGCACTCAAAATTGTTGGTATTTCAGTTATTTGATCACATGATGCATTCATGACAGTAACATGATTCTCTAAAATAGGTGGCGTGCTCAAATCAACAGGTAACTCAATGCATGATGCATTCAAGTTAACTAGGCATGCATCATTCTCATGTGAAGTTATATCATCAATACCTTTATTGTTACCTTGTCGCAAAGACGTAGCTGATGTAGGTACGGACGTTGACAATGTACCATAATCTTGAGATGATGTCGCACTCATAATCCGAGGTGTGGCTGCTCTAGTAGGTGCAACGGTGGAGGAATCAACCGATGGTAGTGAGCATGAATTGGAATAGTAGTAGTTGTAGTCACCCAATGCATCCTCCTGTAACTGTCTCTCAAAGGTACAAGGACGAACATACATACCAGTAATGCAACGAGGAATATACTGAAATCTTGCCTGAATATCATGGTTCAAACCACCAAAAAATATATTCATTGTATCATCCTCAGATTCTTGTATGTCACAATGATGCATATAAGATTTGAACTCTTGGTAGTAAGCATGAACAGTGTTGTTGCCTTGTTTAAATTGTTCAAATTTGCGAAGCAATTCACGATGATAGTAAGGAGGGAAAAATTGTTGTCTCATTACATCTTTCAAATCTTTCCAAGTTGTGGGTTGGTTATCAATGTTTTTCTTACAATGCACACACCACCAAATAGAAGCAAAACCAGTAAATGCTCTAGTGGCAGCTCGTACTCGCTCAAGTTCAGAAAAGTCATGGTGACTTAAAACTTGTTCTACTTCAAGCTCCCAAGCTAGATAAATAGCAGGATTAAATCTACCCTCAAATGACGGTAAAGAGATAACCTGACCATGTGCTTGTGTGTGTTGTCCCAACTCTTGTGATGGTGAAGATGTGTCCATCATCCAAGAACTTCTATCTCCGGAACCTGTCATGGTTAGTAGAAACAAGAAACAAAATTCGAGAATAATGTTCCTATGAACTACTAGGATGTGGTTGCAAAGTGCTCACAATAAAGCAAATATCAATATCTTACAAGTTCTTACCATGCGGCGGGTGGTGACAGGCAACGAGCGGTGTCAAATAACTCCGAAGATTGTGTAAAGCGATTGCCAGGGGAACGTATGTATACACGTTGTAGAAATATGTGGAGTTGGGTTGGCTATATATGGTAGCAAAAGATTAACAATAATCAATTCAAAGATGCAATGTTGAATAAACGCTCAACGATGGTACTGTGCTGGTCCTAGGCGAGACCGGACTAGAGACGCGAGCCTAGAACACTAATGAGGTCACAACGTAGAACAACTAGCATCAATGAAGGATACTAAGTAGCTCTGGACAGCAAGATATAAGTGAAGATCACAACGGCAGTAAAGATAATGATGAAAAACAACTGCCAAGCAGGAACAACAACTCTCTCTCCAACTTTCCTCTTGAAAAGTTTGAGCCAATTTTCTGATAACTTTTTTCAAAGAATGCTACTAACTCAAACTTTTCAATGCAAAAAGAATTACTCAATTCCGGATTGATATGAGGAGTCAAAGAATTCTAAAACTGGCCTGAAAAACTGGAACAAACTGTATGCACGAACTTCGGAGGGCAAAAATACCAATTTAAAAGCTGATTTTGAGACGTCAAATACTGAACTACCTTTTGCAACTATTCAGATGCGTCTTGTCGCTAGCTTTAATTTGAGTACTTGTGGAGCCAAAATGGACTTCGTATGAAAAAGATATGTCTGCTTTACTAAACACTACGCAAAACAGATTCCAATCCGAATTCAGGTACGAGATTGATTCTAGATAGATCCGGAATTTCTTTTTTTTTCTCCTCTTTTTTTTCTAATTTTCTTCTTCTTCTTTGTCTCCTTTTTTTCTCTGACTTTTTTTTTACTTTTTTTCTTTCTCTCTTTTTTTTGACTTTTTTTCTCTCCCTCTTTCCAAAACAAACTAGATAAGATGCAGATTGGATCAAGCGAAGATGTGAACGATCTTAACTATGATTATGACAAAGAACGATGGTAGCACGTGGTGGAAATTGATGGATGGGGTGGTGGACAGCGGAAGGGATAACGATGCAGCGGCGGCGTGACTAATGTGAACAGAACTCTAAACTCTAAACGAACTAGACACTAAGACTAGCAACTCAACATGACGATGGAACCAATAATTCAACTATGCAAGCAATGAAAAGAAAATTGCAAAGGCTCGGACTGGCTCGGACAAAGGATAAATAGATCTAACTTTTTTGTGGCTTTTTCTTGGACAATAGGTAAGAAAATAAATCTAATCTAGGAAAAATTGGAAATTCTCACCGAGCAACCTGAAAACTGATACCACTTGATAGAGGCAAGGTGTCCCGATCTTTCGATGAGATGATAACAATCGATTTGGTGGAGATGGCTTTGACGATCCAACTACAAGCGTGCATGACGTTGCGCCTTAGCAATCGCTAAACCAACTCCGAGGGGTTATTGACCACGCCGGAGCACGATCAACCTGACCACGAAGGTCTATTCCTGCAAGCAATTGAAGAACAAGCAAGAATATGATAAAGCAATCTGAATATTGCGAATATATATGAAGTATTGATAAAGGTGGGGATCCGAAAGTGGTCTTGATCTGGTTGTTGGACACAAACGAAGTACACCAAGTTGCAATGGCTAACTTTTAACTAAACAAATCCCCTAGGAAAAAGCTACCAGATGGATCTACTTATATAGGAGCAAGGGGTGGCGGCCATGTAGCGACCAGACCTCAAACAGTCTAGTCTCTGTGCATCAGTGTCATCCCTGGATCGGTAATGCAGACACGCACAGTACTTGAAGGATTTATAACAGAGTAGCAATCACACACTTATTACATCGAATAGTCTCAAGAGAGAACTTATTACAATAAATATGGCTAAAGGCCATCTAAATACGATAACAGCGGAAGGCTTGGAAGATAAAGTGAGTCCATCAACTCCAACGGCATCACTGAGTATAAGACCATGACCTATGACACCTTACTCGTCGTATGAAAAGTCTGCAACATGAACGTTGCAGCCCGAAAATGGGTCAGCACATGGAATATGCTGGCAAAGTAACACATAGAGAGTAATGAACAGAATAATGCTATCTCTACATGCATATATGGCTGGTGGAAATCTCTATGGTTATAGTTTTGCGAAAAGCCAATTTTTTCCTACAACAAAGGAATACATTTTATTTAAATATCATGGTGGTTGTTAAACATTGAGAAGGTACCTCCAACTCAATCCCAATTAAGAACGTGATTAACCCAATCAAATTAAATTAAGTAACATGATGATGAGATTCACATGATAATCCAAGAACTAGATACTCAAGATGTCCATAACCGGGGACACGGCTAACCATGATTAGTTTGCACACTCTGCAGAGGTTTGTGCACTTTTCCCCACAAGACTCGATCTCCTCCGTTGGATTTCTCGCACTTCATGATGTTTGAGAAACGGATAACCGAGACACGGTCTTTCAGAAACAATAACTCTTTACTCCGGGTGGACAGTTACACCTACTTTCCCCTACATCTGCAAGCCCACCACTGAAAGAGGTCATGCAACATACTCAACTATGCTAGAGCCCATAATAGCTTGTGGCTGCACACGGAAGTTTCTAGCATGAATAATCTCATGATCCCTTTGAGTCTGGGTGGCGGTCCATAGGATGATCACACGGGTACTCCGGGATATCCAAAAATACATGCAACACTGGGTTCTCCAGGTGCCTCAATCCACCCAGATGTGAATTAAAGTAACCACCTTAAGTTGAACCATTAATTAACAATCTCACATCTGTCATGGAAATTCACTCAAACCCAATCCACGTCTACGAGCATAGCATAGCAATATAAGCAAACGTAGAAGTAACTCCCAAAGGTTTGATAATAAACAGGGCAATAGGTACTACCACATCTACTTCCCAAAACCCACATATTAATTAGTTCCTAACCATGCAATAGTTTGAGGGTTGATCTAATGCAATAAAACTGGGTGGTAAAGAGGTATGATCAAAGTGTTACTTGCCTTGCTGATGATCCGTGAAACCTAGAGACTCGTAGTAGCACGCTTCGCACTCCGGGTACTCTATCGCAAACAAACAATACATACATAAGCAATCAAGCAAGGGTGCACGGGTAAAACTTAAAATAAGAGATCTAACCAGAAAGTTCAACTTAAGAACTTCGGTTTGCAAAAAGAATCAAACCGAACGAAGCAACGAAACTCAAACGGCGAAAGAAACCAGCTTCGTTTACTAATCTAGACCTAAGTCAAATTTTACAGTAGCAAAAACTTGTTTAAGTTCGTTAAATAGAAAGAGGGTTTTGAGACGAAACTCTAGGCACTTGAATCGCCTGATTCCGACAAACGAGCGAAAAGTTATACTAAAATGAAAAACAGATCGGAAATCGCGATCGAACGCGGAAAATCCGAGGAAAAGAAAAACTGACGAACAGGCTAATGAACGAACGTTCGCTGTCTGCGGTTAAACGACGAAAACTGTTCGTTAAAACGAACGTACGGACGAACGTCCGCAAAATAAATAAATCGGGGAAAAACTAAACCGATCTATAAAAAACCGCGGTTTCCAAAAAAACCACGGTATTCCGAAGAAAACCGTCGGCGGCGCGGGTGGCTACCTCCGGCGGCGACGAGGTCCGGCGAGGGGCAGCGGAGCTCCGGCGACGGCGGCTACGGGCGGTGGCGGGACGGGCGGTGGCGGCTCCGGCGGCGGCGACGCGGGGCGGCGGCGGCAGCCGCGGCGGCTGGGCGGCGGCTAGGGTTTGGCGGCGGGGTGAGCTCGGGCGGCGGTGTGGGCTCGGGGCAGGGGGTGGCCCGGCTTATAAAGCCCCCCGGGCGGAGTCCCGCTCGGGTACGGCCCAAGGTCGGTTTCCTTTTTTTTAAATAATTTGGACGTGTAGAAAAAAAAGAAATAATAAACAAACTTCAAAAATTCCGAAATAAATTTTCCCCGTCCTCTAAAAATAAGCCGGACAAGATGAACATTTATTTGGGCCTAAACTGCAATTTTGAAAAACGCATATTTTTCCTAATTCAAATAAAATCAAAGAAAATCCAAATAAAATCAAATATTTGTTTTTAATATTTTTCCTCCAATATTTCACTATTTTTGGAGAAGTCATATTATCCCCTCTCATATATTTTAAATATGAAACATTTTTCGGAGAGAAAAATAATTAAAACAAATGATCCTATTTCCAAAATTTGAGAAAACCCAAATATGAAAATAACGAAATCCCCAACTCTCTCCGTGGGTCCTTGAGTTGCTTAGAATTTCTAGGATCGCAAAACAAAATGCAATAAAATATTTTATGCATGATGATCTAATGTATAACATTCCAAATAGAAAATTTGGGATGTTACAAACCTACCCCCCTTAAGATGAATCTCGCCCTCGAGATTCGGGTTGGCTAGAAAAAATAGGTGAGAGTGGTCCTTCCGTAGATCTTCCTCTCGCTCCCAGGTGGCTTCATCCTCGGTATGGTGACTCCACTGAACTTTGCAAAACTTGATAACCTTGCTGCGGGTGACTCAGCTGGCATATTCGAAAATCTTGACTGGTTTCTCCTCATAGGTCAAATCACTATCCAGCTGAATCGCTTCCAATGGCACTGTATCTCTCAATGGTATCTCAGCCATCTCTGCATGGCACTTCTTCAGCTGAGAAACATGGAACACATCATGAACTCCCGACAATCCTTCGGGCAATTCCAACTTGTAAGCAACTTCTCCCATACGCTCCAAAACTTTGTATGGTCCTACAAAACGTGGCGCTAACTTTCCCTTAACTCCAAAGCGCTTCACTCCTCGAAGTGGCGATACACGAAGATAAACTCTGTCTCCGACTTCGTAAACTATCTCCTCGCGTTTAGAATCTGCATAGCTCTTCTGCTTGGACTGGGCTACCTTGAGCCTACCGCGAATCAACTTCACCTTCTGTTCAGACTCTTTAATCAAATCTGGTCCAAACAATTGACGGTCTCCAACTTCATCCCACAACAACGGTGTCCTGCACCTCCTTCCATACAGAGCTTCGAAAGGGGCCATCTTCAAACTGGATTGATAAATGTTGTTGTAAGAGAACTCTGCATATGGCAAATTTTCGTCCCAACTAGATCCATAATCTAGCGCACAAGCTCTCAGCATGTCCTCCAAAATCTGATTGACTCTCTCGGTCTGTCCGCCTGTCTGCGGATGAAAGGCTGTACTGAACTCTAGCCTGGTACCCAAAGTTTCGTGCAACTGATTCCAAAACTTTGAAGTAAACTGGGTTCCTCTATCTGATACAATGGTCCTCGGAACTCCACGTAGACATACGATCCTGGTCATGTATATCTTTGCCAACTTAGCACTGGTATAAGTGGTCTTTATTGGGATGAAATGAGCTACCTTCGTCAAACGATCGACTACAATTCATATCGAGTCATAGCCTGAACGAGTCCTGGGCAATCCCGTGATAAAATCCATGCCTAGGTTATCCCACTTCCATTCGGGTATCGGCAATGGTTGTAGCAATCCTGCTGGCTTCTGATGCTCTGCCTTCACTCTCTGACATACATCACAAACTGCTACATACTCCGCAATATCCTTCTTCATTCCGGTCCACCAGAAACGGTCCTTCAAATCCAGATACATCTTGGTATTTCCTGAGTGAATCGAATATGGTGAATCATGGGCCTCTTGTAGAATCAACTTCCTGATCTCCGGATCATTGGGCACATAAACGCGGTCCTCAAACCATAAGGTATCATGCTCATCCTCACGAAATCCCTTGGCTTTTCCTTTACTCATCCTTTCCTTTATCTCAACAATCTCCTTGTCTGTCTTCTGAGCTTCCCTGATCTTATCCATCAAAGTAGACTGAATCTCCAATGCTGCTACTTAGCCTCTTGGAACTATTTCCAAACATAGTTCACGAAGATCCTCGGCTAACTCCTTGGGTAACTCTCCGGTCATGAGCGTGTTGACATGGCTCTTGTGGCTCAACGCATCAACTACTACGTTAGCCTTCCCTGGGTGATAATGCAATCTCATATCATAATCCTTAATGAGCTCCAACCATCTCCTTTGCCTGAGATTCAACTCCTTCTGCGTGAAAATGTACTTCAAACTCTTGTGATCCGTGTACACCTCACAATGGTTTCCGATGAGAAAATGTCTCCATGTCTTCAACGCATGCACTACGGCTGCTAACTCCAAATCATGTGTAGCATAATTCAACTCATGGGGTTTAAGCTGTCGTGAGGCATATGAAACAACTCTTCCCTCCTGCATTAGCACTGCTCCAAGTCCTCGACGAGAAGCGTCGCAATATACTTCATAATCCTTGCGTTGATCTGGCAGAATCAACACTGGCGCTGTAACTAAACGTTTCTTCAACTCCTGAAAACTAGCCTCAGATTCCTCCGTCCAATTGAACTTGGTGTCTTTCTTCAACAACTCCGTCATAGGCTTTGCAATCTTTGAGAAATTCTCAATGAATCTCTGGTAATATCCTGCGAGTCCAAGAAAACGTCGGATTTCTCCAATTGTCGTGGGTGACTCCCAATTTGTCACAGTGTTAACCTTAGTGGTATCTACTGCTATTCCTTTTTCGGATACAACATGTCCAAGGAATCCAACTTCCTTTAACCAAAACTCGCACTTGCTGAACTTGGCGTATAACTGATGTTCTCTGAGCTTTCCAAGTACCAAACGCAAATGCTCCTTATGTTCTTCTTCATTCTTCGAATAGACCAGAATATCATCAATGAACACTACGACGAACTTATCCAAAAACTCCATAAACACTTTGTTCATCATGTTCATGAAATAGGCAGGTGCGTTAGTCAGGCCAAATGACATAACGGTGTACTCATATAGCCAATACCTTGTGGTAAAAGCTGTCTTGGGTATATCCTGCTCTCGAATCTTCAACTGGTGGTATCCTGATCGCAAATCAATCTTGGAAAATACTTTAGCTCCTTGTAGTCGGTCAGACAGATCATTGATCATCGGCAGTGGGTACTTGTTCTTGATTGTTACTTCATTCAATCCACGATAATCAACAACCATCCTCAACGATCCATCTTTCTTCTCCACTAGAAGTACTGGTGATCCCCAAGGTGACGAATTTGGGCGAATATATCCTTTATCCAGTAACTCCTTAATCTGCTTCTTAATTTCCTCCAAATCCTTAGCGGGCATCCTGTACGGTCTCTTAGATATTGGCCCTGTGCCTGGCAAAAGCTCAATCAAAAACTCAATGTCTCTATCTGGTGGCATGCCTGGCAAATCCTCAGGAAATACGTCAGGGAAATCCTTCACCACTGGCACTTCCTCCTGTACAACTCCTGTTGAGGATATAGACCTTAGAGTCACCCGCCAGGAGGGGCCGGGTTACTCATATGGTCATTGCCAGAAGCCCGGCGCCAAGCTTGAAGACGGTGGGCCAAAGATGGGCTTAAGACCAGGATATGGCTTAAGGCCCGTAGTTATAGTCATTATCATGGTAGAACTTGTAGTGCAAGGCAAGGATAGCTGAGAGTCCGAGCCGGACACTCTTATGAGCCGGCCGGGACTCTGAGAGCTGCTGGGCGTCAGCCTCCCTATATAAAGGGACGACCCGGCAGCGGTTTAGGGACAAGAACAATCTCATCGAGAGCCAGGCATAGCGGTTTAGCTCCCTGGTTATCGAAACCCTAATCAATACCACCTCAAACTGGACGTAGGCTTTACCTTCACCGTAAGGGGCCGAACCAGTATAAACCCTCGTGTTCCTTGTCCCGCTTAAACCCCTTCAAGCTTCCTAGTTGCGATGGCTCCACGACTAAGTCCCAGCTCGAGGACATCTGCCGTGAACAATTCCACGACAGTTGGCGCCCACTGTGGGGCCAGCGCACGGTGGATTTGAGTTCTTGAAGGGCAGCTTCGAAGGGCTCAAGGGATACGCTGTGGGCCGGATGACCAAGAGTCGTCGCGGCAAGCTCTACATGGATGATGCAAACTGGGGCCCCGACGCCGGCTCAATTGAGTACGGGTACCGGGTCCCCTTCGGCGGAATTCATGTTTTCATTGGCAAGATTGGTGAGCCGGGCCCTGAGCCTGATCTCTGCGCCGATCTCATCGAGACGGCTCGGCGTGCATGACCCGCCCGGGCCCGGCCTGCCTTAAGGCATGCTTTTGTGGGGTGTATCCATGGAGGACTCTCTGATCGATCTGGATCTGGTGATGAGACGGTCGCCGGCTCTGACGGCGAGTCGGCCACCGATGAGTCAAACTCGTTGTATCAACTTCAAGATGGCATGCTCATGGGTTTTTCCGATGGTGACAGTATTCCGGACCTATTTGAGCCGCCAAGCCGGGTGAGAATCTTTATGGCCGGTGCGCAGCCTGTTCAGAACCCCGCTGCTGGAGCGGGAAACCCGGTGCCTTCTCCGGCTCAGGTGCTGATGGATCTCACGGACAAGATGACGGCCCTGTTAACCGCCACGGTTGACCCGGCGGATCAAGCTCAGCATGATGCGGAGGTGGCACAGTTAAAATTGGATCTAGTGAAAGCTAAGGAGGATCTTGCAGCGGAAGGGATCAGGATGGCTGCGGAGAGGGCGGCTCTCGATGCCCAAACTCAGTTGATCCAGGCGCAGTCCTTCCAACTCACGATGGATCAGAACGCGTCCAATGAGGTCATGAGAAGGAGGCATCAAAAGACCCAATCTCGACTCCCTCCGGTTTACGATCCACGCAACCTCTTCAACACGCCAGGTGTAGGGTCTAGTAACCCGCCAGGGGTCATAGTGCCCGGGTCTGGGACCCCTATTCAGCCACAAGTGATGGGGCCTCCCCAGGTGCCCCCTGCCCCGCCTCAGTACGTGCCAATACCCCCGGGTCATTATAATAACCCGTTGGAGAACATGGTCGCCGCGGCAGCACGGCTGGCGGCTCTCCCAGTCGATGGAGACTCTCCGACGGCTATTGAAACCCGCCGGGTCAGGGAACTCCTTCAGACAGCACTGGCGCAGCAAGAGGCGTACTCCTACAGCCGGGACAGGATCCACTCGACCCCTCGCCCGGGCCGGAGCCCGAGTTACAGCAGACACATGGTCTCAGCGACCGGCTCAAGTAACGTCCGACGCCATGACCCGCCCCCCGGCCATGGCCCGGCTCATAATGGAGCCTTTCACGCAGTAGACCAGGACAGAGCGCGGCAAGAGGCGGAGCAGATGCCTCAATTGACGGCTTACCAGACCCCCCCCCCCGGCTTATCCGACGACTTCTGTCGACGTGGGTATCCCTACCAGGACTTGGGGTGTCCCTTGTTTAGTGCCAGCTATCCGCAATGAACGTCTACCCAAGGACTTCAAAGGCCCTAGGAAGGTGCCTAATTACACAGCCGACTTACAACCCGCAGCCTGGATCGAGAGTTATGAGATGGCCATGGAACTGCTGGAGGTCAGTGAGGTGGCGATGGCCAAGTACTTCACCATGATGTTAGATGGGACTGCCCGCACTTGGTTGAAAGGGCTACCGCCGAATTCCATTGGGTCTTGGGCTAAGCTGAAGGCCCGGTTCATCCAAAACTTCAAGGATACCTGTAGGCAGTCTATGTCAATTGTGGATTTGACTAACTGCAAGCAGCAGGAAGGTGAGTCTACGACACATTGGGTTCGCCGGGTTAAGGAGATCATACATTCGTCAGATAAGATGGATGTCGGCTCAGCAGTCTTAATGTTGGAGCAGAATTGTCGTTTTTTGCCCCTGAAGATGAAACTCGGGCGGCTTAAGCGCGACTGCAATGATATGGGTACACTGATGGCGGCTCTTGTCAAGTACGCCGATTCTGATGGTACCAAGGACCCCGCTTCGGATGATGAAAGGACAGGGAAGGGAAAGAAGAACGGCAATGGCAAGGGTCCTCAGCATAACCCGGGGAACCAAGGAGGAGGCAAGCGCAAGGCTGATGGCAGCCTAGAGTTTGTAGCCAACGCCAGCTCACAAGGTAATAACCAGCGACGCAAGGGGAGGCCCCCTCCCCGAGGCGGCGGGTCAGGACCGACGCTGGAGCAGCTGTTGAATGAGCCTTGTCCAAGGCATGGCTCTAGAGAGAAGCCAGCGACTCATCTATGGAAGGATTGTGCAATCATGAAGGCCTTTAAGAATTACAATGGCCCGGGCGGCGGCTCAGGCGCCGGCGGTTTTCATGGCCCGGGCGGCGGCTCAAATTATAATCCTCAGAACGGTCAAGGGGGCTTTAATCAGCAGTCTGGCCAGGGTCATCAACAGCAGCAGGGGGGTTATCAGACCAATCCAAAGCAGCTTAGCGGTGGACAGTGTCATGTGTTTACCACCAGTCTGTGTAAGCGAGATCAGAAGCTTCATAAGAGGGTTGTGAATGCTGTTGAGCCGGCGGTTCCACGCTACTTGCGGTGGTCTGAGCAGCCTATAGTGTGGAGTAGGGAGGATCACCCTCCCCGGGTGGATAACCCGGGCCACTTGGCCTTAGTGGTGGCTCCTCAAGTGGGAGGATATAAGTTCACTAAGGTGCTCATGGATGGAGGCAGCAGCATCAACATCCTCTATTATGAGACATTCCGTCGTATGGGGTTGATTGATAAGAACCTCAGCCAGTCCAACACTATTTTCCACGGTGTGGTACCTGGTAAGTCGGCTTATCCAGTCGGCAAGATCGAGTTGGAAGTGGCCTTTGGAGATGAGAACAACTACAGGGTGGAGAAATTGACCTTTGAGGTGGTTAAGATAAGAAGTCCGTACCATGCTATATTTGGGCGGCCGGCTTACGCCAAGTTCATGGCACGGCCGTGTTATGTGTACTTACAGCTCAAGATGCCGGGTCACAATGGGACCATTACGGTTCACGACAGCCGAAAAGTGGCCCTGGAGTGTGAGGAAGGCGATGCAGCTTATGCAGAAACTGTTTGTGCAATAGAGGAGTTGAAGTTTTACAAGGACAATGTTGACCCAACTGATATGACCTCTCTGAAAAAGCCGACTACGGAGCATGAGCCGGCAATGAAATTTAAGTCGGCCGATGAGACTAAACTTGTTGATTTCGTTCCAGGAGACTCATCTCAGCAATTTAGCATCAGTGCCAATCTGGATCCAAAATAGGAAAGCGCGCTCATCGAGTTCATCCGTGAGAATAGGGACATCTTCGCATGGAAACCTTCTGAATGCCAGGTGTACCTAGAGAACTCGCTGAGCACACTCTCAATGTTGATCCGAAATTTAAGCCGGTCAGGCAGTTCCTTCGGCGGTTTAATGAAGAGAGGCGGAAAGCCATTGGCGAAGAGGTGGCCCGGCTTTTGGCGGCCGGGTTTATTGTCGAAGTCTTCCACCCAGAATGGTTAGCTAACCCGGTGCTCGTACTCAAGAAGAACGGCACTTGGCGGATGTGTGTGGACTACACGGACTTAAATAAGGCGTGTCCGACTAATCCTTTTGCCCTTCCCCGTATTGATCAAATTATTGATGCTACGGCCGGTTGTGCGCGCTTAAGTTTCCTGGACGCTTATTCCGGATATCATCAGATTAAAATGGCAGCTAAGGACCAGGAGAAGACAGCGTTCATCACTCCCTTTGGAGCCTTCTGTTATGTGTCCATGCCCTTTGGACTCAAGTGTGCACAGGCGACTTATCAGCGTTGCGTGCAGAACTGTCTTCATAAACAGATTGGGCGCAATGTTCATGCTTATGTGGATGACATTATGGTTAAATCCATAAAGGAGGAAACCCTGATAGATGATTTGAGAGAAACCTTTGATAATCTCCGGGTCTACAAGATGATGCTTAACCCGGCCAAGTGTGTCTTTGGTGTTCCTGCAGGCAAACTCTTGGGTTTTTTGGTTTCTGACAGAGCCATTGAAGCTAACCTGGAGAAGATCAAGGCCATCACCTCCCTGGCTAAGCCGGCGTGTATAAATGACGTTCAGCGCTTGGCGGGTCGCATCGCTGCTTTAAGCCGGTTTATAAGCCGTTTGGGTGAGAAGGCCATGCCATTATATCAGTTGATGAAGAAAACTGATAACTTTGTCTGGAATGATGCAGCTAATACTGCCTTTGAGGATTTGAAGAAGCAGCTGGCAGAGCCTCCAGTCCTTGCTGCTCTGGTTGATAAGGAGCCCTTATTATTATATGTGGCGGCGAACACACGAGCCGTCAGTGTGGCTATGGTGGTGGAGCGCAAGGAGGAGGGTAAGGAGCATCCGGTTCAGCGGCCGGTTTATTATGTCAGCGAAGTGCTCATTGAGTCCAAGCAGCGGTATCCGCATTGGCAGAAGCTTGTTTATGGTGTGTTCATGGCGAGCCGGAAACTTAAGCATTATTTTCAGGGTCATCCCATCACTGTGGTCAGTTCTGCCCCTCTTGGTGATATCATTCAAAACAGAGAGGCCACGGGGAGAGTGGCTAAGTGGGCTATAGAGCTTGGACCTCATAGTCTCAAGTACGTGCCACGCACTGCTGTTAAATCTCAGGCCTTGGTGGATTTCATCAATGACTGGACAGAGTCACAAGTGCCCGAGCAGAAGCCGGATAACACATATTGGACTATTCACTTTGATGGGTCCAGGCAGTTGGAGGGCTCGGGGGCTGGAGTCGTGTTGGCTTCCCCTAAAGGTGACAAGTTCCATTATGTGCTACAGTTGTTGTTTCCTTGCACTAACAACGCGGCTGAGTACGAGGCCTTGCTCCATGGTCTTCGGATGGCTAAAGAGATGAGCTTAAGCCGGGTAAGGTGCTTCGGCGACTCAGACTTGGTGGCTCAACAAGTATCAGGAAAGTGGGATTCCAAGGACCCTCTCATGGCGGCTTATCGCCGCGAAGTTGATGCCATTGCTGGGCACTTTCAGGGTTACCAAGTGGAACACATCGATCGCAGGAAGAACGAGGCGGCTGATGCTTTAAGCTGGCTGGGCTCTCAGCGAAAACCGGTGCCGCCTAACACTTTCCTGGACGTCCTGTATAGCCCTTCTGTTAAGTTGCCTACAGAGGAAGACTTGGCTGTCCCTGACCCGGAGGCACGACTGGTGGCGGCTCTCCATATCATACCAGACTGGACAATGCCCTATCTGGCTTACATGACCCGGGGTGAGTTGGCTGAGGATGAAACTTTGGCCAGGCAAATAACCCGGCGGGCTAAGTCAATGATTGTTATCAATGGTGAGTTGCATCACCGCAGTGTTACGGGAGCGTTTCAGCGTTGTGTTTCCCCTGAGGAAGGTCAAGAGATCTTGCGTGAGATCCATGAAGGGGATTGTGGCCATCACGCCGGCTCAAAGTCCCTTGTGGCCAAGGCTTTTCGTCATGGCTTTTATTGGTTGACGGCTCATGCTGATGCAGAGGACTTGGTCAGTAAGTGTGATGGTTGCCAAAGGTTCTCGCGACGGGCTCATGTACCGGCTCAAGAACTGAGGATGATCCCAATTACTTGGCCCTTTGCGGTCTGGGGGCTTGATATGGTTGGGCCTTTCAAAAGGTCCAAGGATAAGAAGACCCACCTTTTGGTGGCAGTTGACAAGTTTACCAAGTGGGTTGAAGCGGAGCCAGTTAGCAAGTGCGATGCAGCCACGGCGGTTCAGTTTATGAAAAAGGTGATCTTTCGCTTTGGTTTTCCGCACAGCATTATCACTGACAATGGCACCAATCTCTCCAAAGGCGCCATGGAAGAGTTTTGTCAACGAGAGCATATCCGACTTGATGTTTCCTCAGTGGCTCATCCTCAATCCAATGGTCAAGCTGAGAGAGCTAATCAGGAGATTCTGAAGGGCATCAAGCCCCGGCTTTTGGTCCCTTTGCAACGGACGCCGGGTTGTTGGGTGGAGGAGTTGCCCTCCGTGTTATGGAGCATCAACACTACTCCTAACAGGTCTACAGGTTTTACGCCTTTCTTCATGGTTTATGGGGCAGAAGCAGTCCTCCCCAGTGACATCCGTCATGACTCACCTCGAGTGGCGGCTTACGTTGAGGCGGATAATGAACAGGCGCGCCAAGATGCTCTTGACTTATTGGACGAACAGCGTGATGTGGCAGCAGCCCGTTCAGCGATTTACCAACAAGACCTGCGCCGTTATCATAGCCGCCGGGTTAAATCCCGGGTCTTCCAGGAAGGCGATCTCGTGCTCCGGCTCATCCAGGATCAAACAGATGCACACAAGCTATCCCCGCCTTGGGAAGGGCCCTTTGTGGTCAGCAAGGACTTGCACAACGGGTCATATTACCTCATTGACATTCGGGAGCACAAAGATTCACGTAAGTCGGAGGAAGAGACCCGTCGGCCGTGGAACATAGCTCAGCTTCGGCCTTACTACACTTGAGCCACCGGCTCTCATAATGTACATATTTCTTTCAGCCATGTATATATTATGATAAGCAATAAAGCAGGACCTCTGTCCTTTTTTCTCCTCCAAGTATGCACGTGTTGTTTTCATTGCAAGATTACATGATAACTTGAAGGAGGATCCAGCTTATGATCGTATTCGAATCTAGCTGTAAGCAATAAGGTCACTTGGGGGCTTCCTGTTCAAACATGGGTCGTATTCGAACCAAAGAGAACATAGCTGTCGATACCCATTTGATTGGCAAAGTGTCGAGCTCATTGAGGAGTTTTCTTTGATCATATTTGAATCTTAGTTTAACCCCTTTGAGAACCGACGTGGATCGTATTCGAATCAGCATCGTTAAACAATTCTTAAAATCACTTGGGGGCTTCCTGTTCAAACATGGGTCGTATTCGAACCAAAGAGAACATAGCTGTCGGTACCCTCTTGATTGGCATCGCCACACCCACTGGGGGCTATATGATCGCATTCGAATCCTAGCATAACCCCTTTGGGCCGGGTCTCTGGTCGTATTTGAACCGGAAGCCCCTAAGTTCTTCTGCTTTATAGCAAGTTTCTTCTGATTATTTCAAAGTGTGTACAGCCGGGTCTCACTTTGCCGGCTTAAAACTTGATTAATAGTGTTAGTTGAACACAATGGGTGTCATTAAGACAGGTACACCGGAGTTGAGGTACCAACCTTATTACTCGGGTTATCTAAACCGGAAGTATGCTTGCAGGCCGCTAAGTGTGTTATTACGGCTGTATTAAGGACATAGCTGAGGGTCAATCTTTTTTGATTCATATCCGGGTTATATATCTAAAACCTATGATTCTCAGCGCGGTAAGCCGCCTAGAGACTTGTGATTTGTCCTTTTATGCAGGATAGTTAAAGGCAACTATTTGAGACTAAGGAGAATGCATGACCCGGAGAAATATAAAAGAGACAACTTCAATAGACTTCAGCATTCAATACGTGCACGATGGCACGGCAAAGATAAAGTGTTGGACCTACTCTATTACAAGACTCATCGAGTCCAAAAGGGTGCAGCATTGTTTTGTAAGCCATCTGCAGAAGTTAAGACGCTTGCTGGGTTGAAGTCTCTGGCTCATCTCTTTCTTCTCCTCCGACTGTTCCCAAGGTCTGGAAAGTCGACGACTTCCAGTCGATGCCGCTCAGCGCTTCGAATTGGGCTTCCTCGTCAATTAACCCGGCCGGGTCAATCTCCGGGGCGAAGGTGTGCTGACGAGCCGGCGGGATTAAACTCAGGGCTTCATAGCGAGGGGTCGGGATCCTCTGATTTTCCGCATTGTAACCCGGCTGGTACTTGGTCAGATCCATGTCGTTTCCAATAAGAGTTGCCACCGGGCGCACGATCTTCACGCAGGCGGCGAAGTCTTTTTGGTCGAAAGCCGTGCCGTCTTCCTTCAGACTTGGATAGCCGAGGGCGATGTCTGCCAGGTCTAACTCAGGCAGGAAAGCCTTGGCCCGGCTCAGCGCGGCGATCGTTCCAGCTCTTGCAGAGGCTCGTCGCAGCTCTTGGATACGTTGAGGCAGAACGGCGAGCCGGCGAAGAACCTCTGCCAGGTGAGTCGACACCTCTGGATAGGGCCACCACAGCTAAGGCACGCTGTGACCCGGTGTAGAGTTGCTCCACCAGGGTGTACACGGCCTTTAGCTTGGTTACCACACTCTGGTTGAGGTTGGCACTTCTGGAACCTGTTTCATAGAACAGGATAAGCCGCCGACAAGGGTGAGTTATGAGGCATCAAAATTTTAAACTGGATGAAAGCCGGCGGATGACTTATCGAAGATTGCAGCAACCATCTGAGACACTTGGCGCTTTAAGCCGGAGAGTTCGGCCGTCTTCTCTGACAGGGCCCTCTCCGCCTGATCAGCCCGGTTCACCAATGCGGCCTTCTCTTCGGCCCACGCATTCCGCTCAGCGTCAAACTCCGTCTTCAGCTTCTCTTGAGCGGCGATGCTGGACACAAATTTGGCATTTGCCTTCCAGGTCTCCATCTCTTGCATCTTCAGCCGGTTCTTGAGATCAGCAAGGTCAGCCTCTAGCTTCTTGCCAGCAGCCTGCATAAATTTCCGGGTTATGGCATGAACAGTTACTATATAAATTTAAAGTCCCAAGTGTTTTCCAAGCAAAGACACTTGGCACTTGGGGGCTAATGCATATTGAACGTTTCTATCTACAAATTGCTGGTTCAATTGGGTAAGCCGGAACCTAAGTCTACAACATATTCAATCATAAGTCGTCGACTTGGGGGCTAGCATGGTAAAGGTAACTATGCAGTAAGTAAGAGGACAGAAGAATAATACCTCAGATTTCTGCTGGATCTGGGTCACCATGGCAATCTCTGCGTCCCGGCTCTTGTGCACTTGGCTGACGAAGCCGGAGACGATCTCTCCAATGTTCAAATTGGAGTAGTCAGTGAGGTCCAGGTTAACCCGGCGGGACTCTAGCAGCGCCCCTTTGGCGGAGCACTTGGCCAGCGCGGTAGGTCTCCCCGGCTCAACAAACTCCGTCCGGGTAATTACCACGTCCGGGTCATCTGCTGGTTGAGCTGAGCTGGAGGCCTCCGGGTTAACAAAAGCTTCTGCAGTTGCCTTGGTGGTTGAGGCAGTGGCCTCCGGTGCAGAGGCAGCTGGCGGCTCTTGAGTGGCTGCCTCTGGCTCAGGCAAGTCCGGCTCATCGACCGGCTTGGACTTCTTCGCCCTCTTGGTGAGCTTGGCCTGGGCACTGGAACGACAGAAAGGTTAAGCACAATAGTGTAAGTAAAAGACAAAGTACAGCATGAGATGATTGTCATTACCCGGGCACGGTCTTGAAAGCCGGCAGGCTTGACTGCATAGAGTCGCCAGAATAGGGGGAAGTTTCCTGATAATTTGAGTCAGAGGAATTAAGTGGTTGACGTATAACACCCGCCAAAGGATGAAAAGGGTACAAAGTTGAGATCACCTCGGTCCGGCGCTTCCTCGACGCGTCTGGTAAGCCGGAAGAGAGGTCGGCGTCCTTGTTGGTCCGGGTGTGCCGCCGGCTCTCATGAGTCTGTTGCTTCAAAATAAATTGAGGATCTTGATAAGCTAAAGGATGTGAAAAGCTTACTTTTCGGGTTACCCTTCGGACTTTCAGCCTTGGCAAGGGCTCCGAGTCGGAGGAAAGTGACATTACCTCTTCAACCACCGGGTTACTGGCTCCGGTGTCATCCTGTTGATGAACAAGTGTTGGTAAGGCGGACAAGAAATAAACAATAAACACAACAAAGAGCTTACAGGTTCAGGGGTTACCTCTGACTCGGAGCTGTCGCTTAATTGCATCAGCTCCGAAGCAGTTGGCCTACTTCCCTTCTTGCGGGGAGCGGCTTTATTGGTGGCTTTCTTCGCCTTTCTGGCCTTCTTGGCCGCTTCGTGGTCATATTTGACCCGCCAGAACTTGTCATCAGCCTGAAAAATACAATGGTGATTTCTTAGAGATTCAGATGAAAGTTATCTGTAGACAAAGATAAAATGTTTAAATCAGTGGCTTACCGCTGGGGCTGGGTTGGTCTTGCAGAAGGGGGCTAACCCGGTCCTCCCGCAATCTGCTAGGCTCTCGTTCAAGAGAGCCTTGGTCATCTCCTCTACAACATCTTCAGGAAGATCGTTGCGGCTGTGTCTCTGGGGGTCATCCTTTCGGCCCGTGTACTCGCACATTAAGCCGGGGCAGCGGCTTAATGGGATCACCCGCCAGGAGATCCAGACCCGGACCAGATCGATTCCGTTGAGACCATTGCCCAGAAGAGCCTTGATCTTGTTTATGGTGGGGAGCAAAGGCTGGCGCTCCGCTTGAGTCAGTTTGTCAGACAGTGGGTGTGTTGACTCCAGACGTGAGGGGCGAAAGCCGGGCAACGGACTTTCATCAGCCGGCGACGTGTCCTGGCAGTAGAACCACGTCAGATTCCAATCTTTGGGGTGGCTTGGCGGCTCTGCGTACGGGAAAAGGCAGTCCCTCCGCCGCTGAATGGAGATGCCACCTAGCTCCAGACTTGGCCCATTGGCGCACTCGTTCTGACGGTTCAAGTAAAAAAGCTCTCTGAAGAGCAGCAGACTAGGTTCTTCTCCAAGGTAAACCTCACAGAACACTTGGAAGTTGCAGATATTGGACATTGAGTTGGGTCCTATGTCCTGAGGCCGCAGATCGAAGAAATTCAGAACGTCTCTGAAAAACTTTGAGCCGGGCGGTGCGAAGCCCCGGCTCATGTGATCCGCAAAAATGACCACCTCTCCGTTTTTTGGCTGTGGTCTCTCCTCTGACGGGTCAGGGGCACGGTAGGACATGACATCCTTCTTGGGCAGGTGGCCTGACTTGACAAAATCCGCTAAGGTCTCATTGGTGACGTTGGACCTCATCCAATTGCAAGTGATGGAGGCCTTAGGAGCTTTGGGAGGCATGGTGAAAGTCGGCAGCCTATGATAAAAGGAAACGTCCGGTTTAAGTATAAGCCGGAGGAAAGTTATAGTTCAGTGTTAAGTGGCGGCTTACGGAGGGGACTAATGACATATATCTAAGTGCGCCAGGTTATTTAAGCCGCCCAAGGTGTTGAGAGTAACTCGATTGTCTACGGCCTTATCACAGAAGAGCCGGAAAAATTCTATGGCGCATGGTCTCCTTTGAGTCGGAAGGTTCTACGGCGCGTGGTTTCTTTAAGCCGGAATTGTAAACCGCCTTGACTCAACAAGTGCAGTTTTTTACTAAGTGTGGTGAAAACAGGTTTCACACATGGCAGTAAATATTTTGGATCAAAATGGTCGGGTAAAACGAAAATTTCTAGACCTAAAAGCAGACGCAGGGAAGTTCTTGAGCTCGAATGAGGCCTTTATGCAGTAAAAAGAGGCCTACTTGCATTTGAAATGAGTGCTAAACGGCCGCCGCACTAGTTCTATCCTATACTAAGATCAAAAAGAGGCAGTAAAAATCAAATCTACTGAGGGCCGTAATGAACTATGAAGAACAGAGGAAGAACTACGGAGCCCTGGTGCGGATCTGCCCTATGGAATAGCGAAGACTCACCGGTGCTGAAGAGACGCGGAGGTCGTCGCGTTTCTCTGGTCAGATCAGGGTGATGCAGCGGCCTGAGTTGGTGACGACGCGAAGACCCGCGGCGGCGGCAGCAGCAAAGCTCGGGCAGGGGAGCAGTAGCGCGAGGAAGAAGACGAAGGAGAGAGAAGTGGCTGAAGGCCCGTCGGGCCGGCCTATTTATAAGGGCGAGCTCATAAGTGGGCGCGAGAATCAAGGAGACCATGGCGTGGTTATCTCCCCACGAAACGCCTCGATTTTTGGGATGACAGTAAAGGTAAAGATCCGTTGCGGATCTGGCGGAGTAAAAAATGGGCTTAATGGAGGATGACGTCACGGCGGATTATCCGGAGTCCAGAGGATGACGTCACGCCGGGTTATGGCCTTCACACAATTGTAAGCCGGAGGTTTTCTGTCGAAGGAATGGAAGATTGACATGAGCCGGTTCAAATCAATCTGGGGCCTAATGTTGAGGATATAGACCTTAGAGTCACCCGCCAGGAGGGGCCGGGTTACTCATATGGTCATTGCCAGAAGCCCGGCGCCAAGCTTGAAGACGGTGGGCCAAAGATGGGCTTAAGACCAGGATATGGCTTAAGGCCCGTAGTTATAGTCATTATCATGGTAGAACTTGTAGTGCAAGGCAAGGATAGCTGAGAGTCCGAGCCGGACACTCTTATGAGCCGGCCGGGACTCTGAGAGCTGCTGGGCGTCAGCCTCCCTATATAAAGGGACGACCCGGCAGCGGTTTAGGGACAAGAACAATCTCATCGAGAGCCAGGCATAGCGGTTTAGCTCCCTGGTTATCGAAACCCTAATCAATACCACCTCAAACTGGACGTAGGCTTTACCTTCACCGTAAGGGGCCGAACCAGTATAAACCCTCGTGTTCCTTGTCCCGCTTAAACCCCTTCAAGCTTCCTAGCTGCGATGGCTCCACGACTAAGTCCCAGCTTGAGGACATCTGTCGTGACAATTCCACGACAACTCTTGATAAGGAATTCACTTGAGTCCTCTTCGGTACATGCCGGGATACATACTTAATCCTTCTTCCTTCTGGGGTAGTAAGCAAGATCGTCTTACTGGCGCAATCGATGTTTCCTCCATACATCGATAGCCAATCCATTCCCAAAATCACATCCAAACCTTGCGACTCCAAAACTATTAGGTCTGAGGGGAAAACATGCCTACCTATGGACAATGGCATGTGAAAACATCCTTGGCTTGCCATATACTCTGCTCCTGGCGAGATTACTAACATAGGTGTTCTAAGAACTTTGGTGGGCAACTTATACTTATCCACAAATCCCCTTGATATGTATGAATGCGATGCACCAGTATCAAAAAGAATGATTGCAGTAAATGACTTAACCAAGAACTTACCAATTACTGCATCAGGCTGGGCTTCTACCTCCTCCACGTTAACGTGGTTCACCTGTCCCCTGTTGAAACGGTTTGGCTTCTTTCCCGAGCTTCGATTGCCATTTCCATTCTTAGCTTCCGGACAATCAGTGGCATAATGTCCAGTCTTCTGGCACTTGAAACAAGTAACGTGGCTTAGATCCCTCTTGGCTGGGGTTGATGGGTTGGTACGGTTCTGTCCGTTGCTTCCTCCGTTCCCGTTGCCATTCTTGGGGCCACTATGATTGTGCGAGCTCCCTCCATTGTGATTGTGACCTCCGTGGTTATGCTGAAGGTGTCCTCCCGAGTTTGGGGTAAAACGAGGCTTCTGATGAGCTCATGTACTGTACTTTCCTTGTCCATACTTCCTCTTACGGCTCTCAATCTGCTGCTGCTTCCCTTCAATCATGAGAGCTCTGTCTACCAACTCCTGGTAGTTGTTAAAAGTTGCCACCATCAACTGCATGCTCAGCTCATCATTCAGTCCTTCCAGAAACTTCTCCTGCTTAGTTGCATCCGTAGCAACGTCATCTGGGGCATAACATGCTAACTTACTGAGATCCTCCACGTATTGGCCAACGGTATGCCCTCCTTGGCGTAAGTTGCGAAACTCACGTTTCTTCATGGCCATAGCTCCTGCTGAAACATGGGCAGTACGGAAAGCTTGCTGAAACTGGTCCCATGTGACAGTGTCAATGGGGTGAGTGGCTGTGTAATTCTCCCACCATGATGTTGCGGGTCCATCAAGCTGATGTGCGGCAAAACACACTCTCTCCGCATCTGTGCATCCTGCAGTGGTCAGCTCCCTTCCAACCTTGCGGAGCCAATCATCTGCAACAATCGGCTCAGTGCTACTGGAGAACACCGGCGGATTCAGCCTAAGAAAACGGGCTAAGTAGTCAACAGGTGGTGGTGGTGGTGGTGGGTTGTTGTTGTTGTTGTTTTTGTTGCCTTGGTTCTGAACTAGCGCTTGCATCAGGGTATTCTGCTGCTGAATCAACTGAGTGATCTCCGGTGGGAAAACAAATTCGGTGTCGCGTCTCGGAGGCATCTGATGGGTCCTAGAAAAGATGAGAAAATAGAATAGAATGAGATCTACAGGGAAAACACTACCCATATGCACATGAGACAAACACAATCATATCACTCCAATCAATTCAAATAAGGCATACAATCGATCTAACTATCGTTACAAAGTGCTTGGACTATACTATATACATGGTGGAATACTACTACTGATTTGGTGGTCTACTAGAAAAATTGATCGGTCGAAGACTCCATGATATCTGCTCCAGCTTCATCCTCGAAATCATCATCACTGGGGTCTGAGTCGGTGTCGTCGATGATGATGTGGTTCTTCAGGCAAGTAGAATCGTCGTCATCTCCTCCTGGCGCTGGGTCTCCCATGAATACTCCGATCTTCTTTATCAGGTTGTCATTCTTCTCCAATAATGTCGTGATTTCCTCCTCATATCCATCTCATGTAGACTTGAGTTCTTCCTCCAGCTCCGTGATCCTGGTCTTTGCCTTCTTCAGATCTATCATGTCTGCGCACATCTGGTTCTCCTGGCGACGAATGTGCTGGTTTAACTCCTGAATGAAAGCTGCAATAGATCTGTCCTTCCTGGTGCTGATCATCTCCCATTGCTCGTCTCGGCGCCCACAAATCTGATAGATAGTATCCTTGAGATCATTGTGGTACACTTCTCCAATGCGTCCCATGGTGATGTGGGCTGCCATGCTCTTTCCTAGACTCCAGGTTGGTGCATCAAAGGAAAACTCTATGGGCTCAGTGACTGGCATGAACGTCCTTCCTGGAACTTGAACTTGAATCATCCAGCGCTCCTCTTCTTGTAGTGTGGCATTGTAGGTCCCGGTGAAGCTTGGTATTCCGATGTTCAGGTACTTAGTAACTTCCTTCAAGTGTCGTCCAAAAGGTGTATCTGCATCCGGTTGCGCGAACTTGTTCTTTGCATCCGCCATCCTAAAAGAGTGGAAGAAAGGAGAGGAGTCAGAAATGAGAAGAGAGTGGTGATCTAGGGCTTTAGCTTAGTGGTCGTGTCCTACAGTCAGCGTGTGCTCTGATACCATCTTTGTAGCGACCAGACCTCAAACAGTCTAGTCTCTGTGCATCAGTGTCATCCCTGGATCGGTAATGCTGACCCGCACAGTACTTGAATGATTTATAACAGAGTAGCAATCACACACTTATTACATCGAATAGTCTCAAGAGAGAACTTATTACAATAAATATGGCTAAAGGCCATCTAAATACGATAACAGCGGAAGGCTTGGAAGATAAAGTGAGTCCATCAACTCCAACGGCATCACTGAGTATAAGACCACGACCTATGACACCTTACTTGTCGTCTGAAAAGTCTGCAACATGAACGTTGCAGCCCGAAAACGGGTCAGCACATGGAATATGCTGGCAAAGTAACACATAGAGAGTAATGAACAGAATAATGCTATCTCTACATGCATATATGGCTGGTGGTAAGCTCTATGGTTACAGTTTTGCGAAAAGCCAATTTTTCCCTACAACAAAGGAATAAATTTTATTTAACTATCATGGTGGTTGTTAAACATTGAGAAGGTACCTCCAACTCAATCCCAATTAAAAACATGATTAACCCAATCAAATTAAATTAAGTAACATGATGATGAGATTCACATGATAATCCAAGAACTAGATACTCAAGATGTCCATAACCGGGGACACGGCTAACCATGATTAGTTTGCACACTCTGCAGAGGTTTGTGCACTTTTCCCCACAAGACTCGATCTCCTCCATTGGATTTCTCGCACTTCATGATGTTTGAGAAACGGATAACTGAGACACAGTCTTTCAGAAACAATATCTCTTTACTCCGGGTGGACAGTTACACCTACTTTCCCCTACATCTGCAAGCCCACCACTGAAAGAGGTCATGCAACATACTCAACTATGCTAGAGCCCATAATAGCTTGTGGCTGCACACGGAAGTTTCTAGCATGAATAATCTCATGATCCCTTTGAGTCTGGGTGGCGGTCCATAGGATGATCACACGGGTACTCCGGGATATCCAAAAATACAGGCAACACTGGGTTCTCCAGGTGCCTCAATCCACCCAGATGTGAATTAAAGTAACCACCTTAAGTTGAACCATTAATTAACAATCTCACATCTGTCATGGACATTCACTCAAACCCAATCCACGTCTACGAGCATAGCATAGCAATATAAGCAAACGTAGAAGTAACTCCCAAAGGTTTGATAATAAACAGGGCAATAGGTACTACCTCATCTACTTCCCAAAACCCACATATTAATCAGTTCCTAACAATGCAATAGTTTGAGGGTTGATCTAATGCAATAAAACTGGGTGGTAAAGAGGTATGATCAAAGTGTTACTTGCCTTGCTGATAATCTGTGAAACCTAGAGACTCGTAGTAGCACGCTTTGCACTCCGGGTACTCTATCGCAAACAAACAATACATACATAAGCAATCAAGCACGGGTGCACGGGTAAAACTCAAAATAAGAGATCTAACCAGAAAGTTCAACTTAAGAACTCCGGTTTGCAAAAAGAATCAAATCGAACGAAGCAACGAAACTCAAACGGCGAAAGAAACAAGCTTCGTTTACTAATGTGGACCTAAGTTAAATTTTACAGAAGCAAAAACTTGTTTAAGTTGGTTAAATAGAAAGAGGGTTTCGAGACGAAACTCTAGGCGCTTGAATCGCCTGATTCCGATAAACGAGCAAAAAGTTATACTAAAACGAAAAACAGATCAGAAATCGCGATCGAAAATAATCGCGGAAAATCCGAGAAAAAGAAAAACTGACGAACAGGCTAACGAACGAACGTTCGGTGTCTGCGGTTAAATGAAGAAAACCGTTCGTTAAGACGAACGTACGGACGAACGTCCGCAAAATAAATAAACCGAGAAAAAAACTAAACCGATCTATAAAAAAAACCGCGGTTTCCAAAAAAAACCCACGGTTTTCCGAAGAAAATCGGCGGCGGCGCGGGTGGCGACGAGGTCCGGCGAGGGGCGGAGGAGCTCCGGCGACGGCGGCTACGGGCGGCGGCGGGACGGGCGGCGGCGGCTGGGCGGCGGCTAGGGTTTGGTGGCGGGGTGGGCTCGGGCGGCGATGTGGGCTCGAGGCAGGGGGTGGCCCGGCTTATAAAGCCCCCCGGGCGGAGTCCCGCTCGGGTACGGCCCAAGGTCGGTTTCCTTTTTTTTAAAATAATTCGGACGTGTAGAAAAAGAAAGAAAAGAAATACTAAACGGACTGCCAAAATCCCGAAATAAATTTTCCCCGTCCTCTAAAAATAAGTCGGACAAGATGAGCATTTATTTGGGCCTAAAATGAAATTATGAAAAATGCGTATTTTTCCTAATTCAAATAAAATCAAATATTTGTTTTTAATATTTTCCCTCCAATATTTCACTATTTTTGGAGAAGTCATATTATCCCCTCTCATATATTTTAAATATGAAATATTTTTTGGAGAGAAAAAAAATTAAAACAAACGATCCTATTTTCAAAATTTGAGAAAACCCAAATATGAAAATAACGAAATCCCTAACTCTCTCCGTGGGTCCTTGAGTTGCGTAGAATTTCTAGGATCACAAAACAAAATGCAATAAAATATGTTATGCATGATGATCTAATGTATAACATTCCAAATTGAAAATTTGGGATGTTACAGGCCAAGGAGGTGGAAAGACGTCCCAAGGCAGCCTAAAACAAAGTCTAGGTCGTACAAGGCTCATGGGCCCAGGTGGAGGTGATGCAACACCTTTAGACTTGTAGTTTGACTCGGATTCTGCTGCAGCATCAGATTGTTTCGTTGATATCGCAATGCTCCGGACGAATTTGAAGGTGAATCCAATTGGGATGGAAAGAGCACGAAATCTATTTTCCAACAAAAAAGAATCACCCAATTCGGAGTCCATATGAAAAAGTTGTTGGCGTTTTGAGTCAGGTATGACTGTGCAGTCCGAATCTGAATCCAGAACGTGAGAGACTTGGACTCTATCTTCTCTTGGCCCAAAAGTGACGTGAGAGGACTTTCTGAACAGAACCTAAACTTCTCCTTTTCTCTTATCTTCATATGTGGATTGTACAAATGTCTGATACAACTGCAATTAGACAAAACACAAAAGTGTGTGAAGTATTTTTGTTCTGGATAACATAAATAGATTATTGAATAGTTTGCACTAGAAATCACCTGAAAAATATGCATGTATGCAATATTTTTGGTCGTATCTAAGGTAGTCATGTCCTCATCAACGTGAATGCAACCGTCTCTAAAGCATAACCCCAAAACAATAGCGGTAAATCAGTAAGAGACATCATAGATCGCATCATATTTAATAAAGTACGGTTACGACGTTCGGACACACCATTACGCTGTGGTGTTCCAGGTGGAGTGAGGTGCTTAACTATTCAGCATTGTTTCGAATGAAGACCAAGCTCATAACTCAAATATTCACCTCCACGATCAGATCGTAGAAACATTATTTTCTTGTTACGATGATTTTCCACTTCACTCTGAAATTCTTTGAACTTTTAAAATGTTTCAGACTTATGTTTCATCAAGTAGATATACTCATATCTGCTCAAATCATCTGTGAAGGTCAGAAAATAACAATACCCACCACGAGAATCAACACTCATCGGACCGCATACATCAGTATGTATTATTTCCAATAAGTCTGTTGTTCGCTCCATTGTTCCGGAGAACGGAGTCTTAGTCATCTTGCTCATGAGGCATGGTTCGCAAGCATCAAGTGATTCATAATCAAGTGATTCCAAAAGCCCCTCAGCATGGAGTTTCTTAATGAGCTTTACACCAATATGACCTAAACGGCAGTGCCACAAATAAGTTGCACTATCATTATTAAACTTGTATCTTTTGGTTTCAATACTATCAATATGTGTATCACTACTATCGAGATTGAACAAAAATATACCACTCATCAAGGGTGCATGACCATAAAAGATATTACTCATATAAATAGAACAACCATTATTCTCTGATTTAAATGAATAACCGTCTCGCATCAAACAAGATCCAGATATAATGTTCATGCTTAATGCTAGAACCAAATAACAATTATTCAGGTCTAAAACTAATCCCGAAGGTAGATGTAGATGTAGCGTGCCGACCGCGATCACACCGACTTTGGAATCATTTCCCACGCGCATCGTCACCTCGTCCTTAGCCAATATTCGCTTAATTCGTAGCCCCTATTTCGAGTTGCAAATATGAGCAACAGAACCAGTCTCAAATACCCAGGTGCTACTACGAGCATTAGTAAGGTACACATCAATAACATGTATATCAAATATACCTTTCACTTTGCCATCCTTCTTATCTGCCAAATACTTGGGGAAGTTCCGCTTCCAGTGATCAGTCCCTTTGCAGGAGAAGCACTCAGTCTCAGGCTTAGGTCCAGACTTGGGCTTCTTCACTTGAGCAGCAACTTGCTTGTCGTTCTTTTTGAAGTTATCCTTCTTCCCTTTGCCCTTCTTCTTGGAACTAGTGGTTTTGTTAACCATCAACACTTGATGCTCCTTCTTGATTTCTACCTCCACAGCCTTTAGCATCGCGAAGAGCTCGGGAATTGTCTTATCCATCCCTTGCATATTATAGTTCATCACGAAGCTTTTGTAGCTTGGTGGCAGTGATTGAAGAACTCTGTCAATGACACTATCATCGGGAACATTAACTCCCAATTGAGTCAAGTGGTTGTGGTACCCAGACATTCTGAATATATGTTCACTGAAAAAACTATTCTCCTCCATCTTGCAGCTATAGAACTTCTTGGAGACTTTATATCACTCAATTCGGGAATTTGCTTGAAATATTAACTTCAACTCCTGGAACATCTCATATGCTCCATGACGTTCAAAACGTCGTTGAAGTCCCAATTCTAAGCCGTAAAGCATGGCACACTGAACTATCGAGTAGTCATCAGCTTTGCTCTGCCAGACGTTCATAACATCCGGAGTTGCTCCTGCAGCGGGTCTTGCACCTGGCAGTGCTTCCAGTACGTCATTCTTCTGTGCAACAATGAGGATAATCCTCAAGTTACGGACCCAGTCCGTGTAGTTGCTACCATCATCTTTCAACTTAGCTTTCTCTAGAAACGCATTAAAATTCAAAGGAACAGTAGCACATGCCATTTATCTACAACAACATAGACATGCAAAATACTATCAAGTACTAAGTTCATGACAAATTAATGTTCAATTAATCATATTACTTAAGAACTCCCACTTAGATAGACATCCCTCTAGTCATCTAAATGATCACATGATCCATATCAACTAAACCATGTCCGATCATCACGTGAGATGGAGTAGCTTTCAATGGTGAACATCACTATGTTGATCATATCTACTATATGATTCACGTTCGACCTTTCGGTCTCAGTGTTCCGAGGCCATATCTGCATATCCTAGGCTCGTCAAGTTTAACCCGAGTATTCTGCGTGTGCAAAACTGGCTTGCACCCGTTGTATGTGAACGTAGAGCTTATCACACCCAATCGTCATGTGGTGTCTCGGTACGACGAACTGTAGCAATGGTGCATACTCAGGGAGAACACTTGTACCTTGAAATTTAGTGAGGGATCATCTTATAATGCTACCGCCGTACTAAGCAAAATAAGATGCATAAAGGATAAACATCACATGCAATCAAAATAAGTGATATGATATGGCCATCATCATCTTGTGCCTTTGATCTCCATCTCCACAGCACCGTCATGATCACCATCGTCATCGGCTTGACACCTTGATCTCCATTGTAGCATCGTTGTCGTCTCGCCGACTATTGCTTCTACGACTATCACTACCGCTTAGTGATAAAGTAAAACAATTACATGACGATTGCATTTCATACAATAAAGCGACAACCATATGGCTCCTGCCAGTTGCCGATAACTGTTACATAACATGATAATCTCATACAACAATTTATATATCATCACGTCTTGACCATATCACATCACAACAAGCCCTGCAAAAACAAGTTAGACGTCCTTTACTTTGTCGTTGCAAGTTTTACGTGGCTGCTACGGGCTTCTAGAAAGAACCGTTCTTACCTACGCATCAAAACCACAACGATTTTCTGTCAAGTGTGTTGTTTTAACCTTCAACAAGGACCGGGCGTAGTCAAACTTGATTCAACTAAAGTTGGAGAAAGAGACACCCGCTAGCCACCTGTGTGCGAAGCACGTCGGTTGAACCAGTCTCACGAATGTGGTCATATAATGTCGGTCTGGAACACTTCATCCAACAATACCGCCGAATCAAAGTAAGACGTTGCTGGTAAGTAGTATGATTATTATATCCCACAACTCATTGTGTTCTACTCATGCATATAACATCTACGCATAGACCTGGCTCTGATACCACTGTTGGGGAACGCAATATTTCAAAAAAATTACCTACGATCACGCAAGATCCATCTAGGAGATGCATAGCAACGAGCGGGGAGAGTGTGTCCATGTACCCTCGTAGACCGAAAGCGGAAGCGTTTAGTAACGCGGTTGATGTAGTCGAACCTCTTCGCGATCCAACCGATCCAAGTACCGAACGTACGGCACCTCCGCGATCAGCACACGTTCAGCTCAATGACGTCCCTCAAACTCTTGATCCAGTTGAGGCCGAGGGAGAGTTCTGTCGGCATGATGGTGTGGCGACGGTGATGATGAAGTTACCGGCGCAGGGCTTCGCCTAAGCACTACGACGATATGACCGAGGTATGTAACTGTGGAGGGGGGCACCGCACGCAGTTAAGAGAAACTTATGTGTTCTAGGGTTCCCCCCTACCCCCGTATATAAAGTACGGGAGGGGGAGGCCGGCCGACCCCTGTAGGGCGCGCCAGGAGAGGGGAATCCTACTAGGACTCATTGTGTTAGGGAGGGGGAAGAAGGGAGGGGGAAGAAGGAAGGGAGAGGTAGAAGGGAAGGAAAGGGAGGCGCCGCCCCTTCCCCTAGTCCAATTCGGACCCAAGGGAGGGGGCGCGGCCAGCCCCCTTGCGGCCCTTCTCTCTCCCCACTAAGGCCCATTAGTTCCCCCAGGGGGTTCCGATAATCCTCCGGCACTCCGATAGTTATCCGGTACCTCTCGGAACTCATCCAGTGTCCGAATAACATCGTCCAATATATCAATCTTTATGTCTCGGCCATTTCGAGACTCCTCGTCATGTCCGTGATCTCATCCGATACTCTGAACAAACTTCGGTCATCAAATCACATAACTCGTAATACAAACCGTCATTAAACGTTAAGCGTGCGGACCCTACGGGTTCGAGAACTATGTAGACATGACCGAGACACATCTCCGGTCAATAACTAATAGCGGAACCTGGATGCTCATATTGGCTCCTACATATTCTATGAAGATCTTTATCGGTCAAACCGCATAACAACATGCGTTGTTCCCTTTGTCATCGGTATGTTACTTGCCCGAGATTCGATCGTCGGTATCACCATACCTAGTTCAATCTCGTCACCGGCAAGTCTCTTTACTCGTTCCATAATGCATCATCCTGTGACTAACTCATTAGTCACATTGCTTGCAAGGCTCATAGTGATGTGCGTTACCGAGAGGTCCCAGAGATACCTCTCCGATACACGGAGTGACAAATCCTAATCTCGATCTATGCCAACTCAACAAACACCATCGGAGACACCTGTAGAGCATCTTTATAATCACCCAGTTACGTTGTGAAGTTTGATAGCAAACAAGGTGTTCCTCCGGTATTCGGGAGTTGCATAATCCCATAGTGTGAGGAACATGTATAAGTCATGAAGAAAGCAATAGCAGAAAAACTAAACGATCATTATGCTAAGCTAACGGATGGGTCTTGTCCATCACATCATTCTCTAATGATGTGATCCCGTTCATCAAATGACAACACATGTCTATGGCTAGAAAACTTAACCATCTTTGATTAACGAGCTAGTCAAGTAGAGGCATACTAGGGACACTCTGTTTGTCTATATATCCACACATGTACTAAGTTTTCGGTTAATACAATTCTAGCGTTAATAATAAACATTTATCATGATATAAGGAAATATAAATAACAACTTTATTATTGCCTCTAGGGCATATTTCCTTTATATGTATCCCTATGAGTAGTTGGTATCATTTTTGTGAAGTTTTGTTGAGAAAATTTTGTGGGTTAATAAATTTCAGAATTTTATTCATAGGAAAACCATGAATATCTTTAGGAAGTTTGGCTCTAAGAAGACATCCAAGGGTGTTATCGGGGAGTCATCTAACAATGATCTCCATCCTCGGAGGTTGGCGGAAGTACGGTCATGTGAATGGCCGCACACCCCGTTCCTGGAAGAGGCTGGAATCCTATAGGTGTTCACACAATATGCTGCTAATGTCGGTCTCGGTCCCTACCTTTCAGATAAGTGCGTACAACGACACCTTCTCACTGAATCATTTGTCAAAGGATTTAAATTCCTTCCCCGTGAGTTTAGGGTGTCATTTATGCTTTATGATAATCCATTTACCATATCACTAGAGAATTTTGCTTACCATTGCAAACTCCCGTTCTGGGGTTCATTTGATGAACCGCCAAGGGCTGAGTACCAAACATTCTTGACTAGTCTTTGCTGCGGTGAGACGAGGGGAGTGACACAAGGTAGAATAAAGAGCATTCATCTTCCCGCAATTCAGTACTTTGCATTATTTAATGGGAAATGTATAGTAGGCAAGCAAGACTGTAGTACACTTTGTGCTCCAAACTTGAGCCTCATTCACACTGCTCTCACCAGTGAAAGGAATTATAACCTTGGAGCAATTGTTGCACGCAGACTTCAGCACAACGCAAACAGTGGCTATTTCTATGGTGGAATATATGCTACGCATTTAGCACGAGGGCTAGGTGTTTCACCTTTGCCCTTTGATCCTATCCTACCCACGCAATATTTAGATTTTGATACCTTAAGAGATCATAAGATTCTCGAGGGAAAGGTTGATAACTTCACTTATAATTTATTGTTTAATCAAAAATCTGTTGTGCACACATATTTGCATGCGCCTCCTCTTTTTGACTATCACAACAAAGGAAGATATTATTTTATTGAGAGTGAGGTCTGAACTCACAACGCAGTAGTGGAGGCAGCACGGCAGGCTGAGGCATCCGCACCGAGAGCCTCCGTGAGCTACCACGCCAACTACTATCCAGGCTACTGACCGATTACCAAGTTAGGCCAAAAGCCTAAGCTTGGGGGAGTACATGTTCTCACTGACATTACATTCATGTCCACATATTTCATTAGTCGGTGTTCCCACTTTTTCATTGTATCATCCATGCTTAGATTTATTTTCTTGCTTTCTTCTTGTGTATTTGAAAAACTTTAGAAAAACCAAAAAAATAGTTGCAGTAGTCAAGCTTTTAAATCAAGGCCGATATGACCGATATATAGGCCGATATATCACTTTTGGAGCTCTACCGATATATACATAACATATCATTTTGTAAATATCATTTTCAAACATATCACCCGATATGGACCGAAATGTCAACCAATATGGCCGATATCTAGCCCGATATGTCCACCGATATAGAACGATACGTAGATAACAATAGTTCTTTATTAAATAACAGTGAAATAAGACTATGCATTTACAACTTCGCCACATATTATCAAAGTCATGCACAATGCTTCGTACAAATGCATACATATCGTATTGTTTTTAATCATAGATTAAGAATTTTGTGAATCTTTCCTTAATAGTTTTTTAATCAGCAAGTTAATAAACTAGAATCTAAAAGTGTTGTGTTGAAGTATTGACCTCATACATTTTGTTTTACTAAAAATACATGTTTTGAACAAGAATAATGGGGAAAAAAACTAGACATGTTTTCTCCGATATATCTACATATCGTCCGATATATCACCAAATATCCGATATGTCGAAGCCAAACCGATACGAACCCGATATCCGACATTTTGAAGCTTGGTAGTAGTTTACTTCCTATGCATGCTTAGTAGTAATACTAAAAGAAAACCCAAAAATATTTCCTTGTTCTTCTTTTGCTTATTGGGAGCTTTCCCCCGTGTAAATAGTTTTTCTCGTTTTTGCTCTTTCCTTTTATTTGCTTGTTCAAGAAAACCAAAAACTCCAAAAATATATCAGTGTGTTTCTATGAATTCCTTTTTATTTTTATTCGAGTTGTACCGAGGAGAAGACCACGATGAAAATGTTGAGTGGCTCTCATATGAATAATTGTTGAACTAATAAAGAGCACATTTTACCTTGTCTTCTCCTGTTGAATAAAATGTTTGCCGATTCCAGCTTAGTCCACGGCACTCTTGCACTATTATTATTTTCATATCGTTCGGTCGTGCAACTAAAAGGCAATAATGATGATATTCGATGAACTGGCCATGGCAGAGAGAAACTGGTATGAACTCGACTTGTTCTATTTGTGTAAATATGTTTAACCTAGTATCCATAATTCAGCCCATTATGATTAAACATGTTTGCAATGACAATTAGAGATTATAGTTTCTCATGCCATGCATAAGTAGCTAGGAGTGGATAATGATTTATCTTGGATATCAACATTGCGTTAATATGATTGTGATGTAGTATGATGATATGGTATCCTCCTCTGAATGTTCGAGTGGCTTGACTTGGCACATGTTCATGCATGTAGTTGAATCAAAACCAACATAGCATCTATGATATTTATGTTCATGGTGTTCATATCCTACTCATGCTAGTGTCCAATATTACTTATGCATAATGCATGTTTATGACCGTTGTTGCTCTCTAGCTGGCCGCTTCTCAATCTAATTGCTAGCTTTCGCCTATACTAAGTGTGAATTCTGCTTGTACATCAAAAACTTTGAACCCAAAGTTATTCCAAATGAGTCCATCACACCTACCTATATGCGGTATTACCCTGCCGTCCTAAGTAAATTTGTGTGTGCCACCTCTAAAAATTCTAAATAAATATTCGTTTTGTGTGCCTGGATCGTTCATGTAACGACAGGAGGTGGTCGGTATCTTCCATGCTAAGCGGGTTATTCTCAGGTCGAGTGTTTATTCACTCGCCATCGCACGAGAAAAGGGCGGTAATAGGGATGCCCAGTCCCAAACTGCAAGTAGACCATTAAGCAACACCTCATCCCCTTTTAATAGTATTGGCTTTTCCTATGAACTCAATGTGATCTTGGATCACTAAAATAGAAATGTAGAGTCTTGAGCTTTTGCCACCTTAGCATTTTGAAGGGGTTCCACATCCTCATGTCCATGCCACGCCTTTGTTAAACTTTCTGAAATATACTAGATGAAAATATTAGTCCAACAAGAGATATGTTGACATTAATTACCAAAATCACCAAGGGAGCACTTGTGCTTTCAAGATGCCATGGTCTTAAACACCACAGTGCAATTTGCACACACTGTGGTGAAAGTGTTCGGACCAGAGTACCTGAGAGAGCCAACTGTGGAGGACACATAAATATTGTTGGCAATTGGAACAGCAAGAGTATTCCCAGGTATGCTAGGTTTGCACTGACAGTGAAAGAACTACCCAAAAGATTTGCGTGGGCGATACCAAGCTCATGTCAAGGAAGGCACCATCATACTTGAAGTAGTGGCATCGCGGGACTTGTGGATTTGGCATGTTTTTTTTGGCAGGCCAAGTTCGTGCAATGACATCAATGTGCTCCAATGATCTCCTTTGTTCAAGATACCCTGTGATGGGGAAGCTCCACCATGCAATTATATCGTCAACGGACACAACTACACCATGGGGTACTACCTTGCCAATGGTATCTATCCTCCGTGGACGGCGTTTGTGAAGATCACATCTCATCCCCAAGGCAACAAACCCGCTTTACAACAATGCAAGAGGCACCTATGAAGGATGTGGATAGGGCATTTGGAGTGCTCCAAGCTGGTTGGGGTATTGTTCGTGGAGCTGCGATGATGTGAAATGAGCGGCGCCACGTTAACGTCGAGATGTAAGGCACCATAGCAGCGGGGGTTCTGAGTTGCATGGCGGCATACTATCACGGAGACTTGTAAGGCTCCGGCCACGACGCCGTCTGTATTGTGGGCGACACGTCTGGCTGCGTCCTCCTTTACCGCCATGACCTCCACGCCCAACTCCACCACCAGGCCAACCGGCGGTCAACCGCTTCTTGGCTTCTCCTCCTTTGTGGGCTTTGCCTTGACGCGGCGAGTTTGTCGCGTAGACGAGTTGATCTTCCGGGCAAGCATGATGCTCGGATCCTCCGGCACCTCCGCCGCCTCCATCTCCGACAGGTTCTCCGATGGTTCCATGCGTCGGTAACGGAAGGAAGAAGAGGGTGGGAGAAAAGAGCGGGAATTGAGCGGAGTGTGGCGGGGGATGGAAGAAGAGAGTAGGGGATTTTGGCGCAAAAACAGTGCGGGATGCTACAAAAGCACGTGATCCACCTTTCTTTTGGGTTGGCCGGGATGCTACAAAAGCGCATGATCCGCCTTCCTTTTGGGTAGGCCGAGATGCTACAAAAGTGCATGATCCGCCTTCCTTTTGGGTGGGCCGGGGGTAGAGAGGGACGTTTCGCATGTCCGGGCCCCCGCAAAGCACCCCACGTTTGTCTTCGGTTTGCTGAAGAAAACACGCGGTCCGATTCAGGACAGTGTTGGATGACTTGCGCGGTCCGGACAGCTGCGGGTAGATTTGCGGGCCGCCCGTTGGAGATGCCCTAATCCTCCCTTGCTTCTATGCAAATCATTTGTATCAAAGAGGCCCTCAGACATCAATTGAGATTTAAGAGTATCTCCATCGATCGAGTTAGAAAGAACTGACAATGAAAATGCTCCTACGAGGTTGAATGCTAGTACCACGCCTACAAACTGTTGCCACCCAAACGTGTCCTGGGCTGTGCTAAAAAACAAAATTAGCATAACAACCAATCATCCCAAGTGGAGTAGTTACAGAGCATCCACTATCGAGTGCTCGTTTTACGCGGGACCCAGATTAGACTTAGGTGCCGGAGATTACTCATAGTAGATCACGACTGGACGGCGATTAGATTCGGGCCTCGCGGTGAGCCTCGGAAACGATGGTGACGTGATGTGAAACGGGTGGGGGGGACTTGTCGCCACCCGGTCTGGTCTCGGGACCGTACCAGAGTTAGGTGCGCCCAGCGCAGGTTCGTCTAGTTTCGTTTCTCAAGCCTCAACGGCACGCCCCCCTATGGCGGCCCGTTCTCCCGCCTCCGTCGCCATGGACCGTACCCACCGACCGCCGCGTCCAACCTCATTCCATCTCTGGAAAACCCAACCCTTCACATGGACCCGGTGCACCGCTGAATAGACGAATCCTGTGCCTATTACTAGGTCCTAGGCCTGTACCCGGCGCCGGTCCACGGACTCGACATTCCACGGCACCGCGTTGGTGGAGCCAAAAGGCAAGGCGCAGCGCCTCGGTGGGCGAGCCGGGCTGCTTCTTTTCAGATCGGTAGACAGATCGGCGCCGAAACCTTACGACCACCACCCCCCCTCCCTCCCTCTCCTCTCTGACTACAACTTTCCAACTTTGTTCGTTCTCGCCTTGTTCCACTCGTACGTGATCGCTGACTACACATGGTAATAGTAGCACACCATATGGTCTCGCAGGTCATCATGCCGCCGTCCCCAGGGAAGATTTTCTCAACGGCGACGAGGCCTCATGATGTGCGTTTTTTTGGGGAGGGCACGGGATGGCCAACCTTTCCCAGGCGCAGGGCATTTGAGGGTGGACGGATGGGAACGTGGATTCTGATTTTGTGATGGCACGGGACACATGTCTTAAGCCTGACTATTCGTGCCCCTCCGCATGTTACCTTGCTGCCGGCCTGGTACACGTACGCAGAAATATCAGTGGGAAGAAAGAAACCCCATGTGCGACGTGAAGATCGGCAACTCCCACGTTACGGCCATCACATCACCTGCTTGGCTATGTGTGGCAACGATCCGTCCACACCCGTCTACCGCCCACATGCTCGACCCCAAACCTTTTTTGCACGTCACCGCATAAACCCCCACGAGATTAGGAGCGAGGAGTCCTCGCTCTCCATGCAGCTGCTCATCCATGTCCACGCGACGAACAAGTTGCCGGGTGATGATCGCATTCCAACCGCAACAACCGTCGATCATCAAGAGCCCACCGTCCGGAGCCATCAATGCAATGCAGGCTGCCGCGACGCGCACCGACCTTGGGCGGCCGGGAGGGGACGTCGCCTCGTCACGTTGCACGTCTCCACTAGGCCTCAATTATGGAAAGGCACATTTTACACAACTCGACGTATTTTTCATCCTTCTGCTTGCCCACAAAACAAACAAGCAAATGGTTGGCTCAGGGAGCAGACCTGGCTCACAGGAGACGTCCCTTTCAGCTCCCAAGCGAAACGCAACAAAAAATGGGCATTTTATGTAGACTATCTACCTTTTTTTTCAATAATCGGCAGATTCGGTAGTACTACTGTACTACTCCCTCTGTTTCGGAACGGAGGGAGTACTAGCGTAGGTTGTGAGATACGTACTACACTTATCTGTTCTTTTATGTGCATGACAAAAGCAATTTGCGCATTTTGTGCCTAGTGTTCCTATCGGTGGATTCGGCACGTTGCTCCATCTATTCAAATTATTTATGCGTGACAAAACAAGGGAGATCTTTCAATCATTTGTTTATGCACGACAAAACAATGATGATCTTTCAAGTACCGGACACTTGCGCATTATTGCAGACACAGGGATGAGCCAATATTTGGCACTTGCCAAAATTTGGCATGCCAACTTTTGGCATCAAACCAATTATGCTGGATCTCTCTCCTCAGCGGCAATATGTTAATCATCCATTTCTGGAAGCAAGCACACTGGAGATCTACTAGTTGGGAGCCCCTTAACCTAATAGCATTTCGCCATGCGCCAAAAACTGAGCCCTCGGTAAGCTGGTTAGCTAGGGTTCCTAATCCAAAGCTAGTCCTTAATACATCCATGGCACTGCGACGAAGACCGTGCAGTCAAACGTAGGCACTGGGACGGAGTATATATTCCCAAAACACCGCTACAATCCATCAACCCGATACGAAATGGATGAACTACTCCTAGTACGTACTCTACAAGCAGTAGCAGGATCTACCGAGCAGTAATTAATCCGGCGCGCAAGTTGGGCGAGCCTGGACCGATATTCCCTTTTGCCCTTGGGCGCATCCCAGCTTGCCATTTTCCACGAGCTCACTTTCACCCGCCCTGGAACACTTGTCGTGGCCCCTCTTGTCTCCACCCCTCCGGTGACCAGTAGCCGAGACCACCGATCGAGGGGACCAGCCCAGCCATCGGCCGGCCATGGATGATGGATGGACCGATCGATGCATGTGGAGAGTACTAGTAAAAACAAGGATCGGCTCGCACGCGTACAAAGCGATCCCGATGAGGAGAGATCCGGCCGTGTAATTTATGGACGTGGGGCTCGCGCGATCGATCGGTCACGCACGTCGTCGGCCCGATCGGGGGGATGCTATTGCCAGGACGTCGTGGCCGGTTTCATGTGGTCTTCCGGTTGTCCCTTGAGAAGTTTCCGTAATAATGATGATGCCGGTGCGTGCTAGATCGTGTGAGCAATGTGGGCACGCATTAAAGGTGCACAAAAAGAATATTGGTGGCACAAATCTGCTTCAATTGAGTTAAAATGTGGAGTAACAAAGATTAAACTCTCAATTTTTTTTGCGGGAAAAACTTTCAATCTATTCATCTTCAATTATGGTAGTACGACGAACACTAGAAATAATACAAATTACATCCAGATCCATAGACCACCTAGCGACGACTACAAGCACTGAAGCGAGCCGAAGGCGCGCCGCTGTCATCACCCCTCCCTCGCCGGAGCCGGGCAAACGTTGTTGTAGTAGACGGTCGGGAAGTCGTCGTGCTAACGCCCCATAGAACCAACGCACCAGAACAGCAACCGTCGCGGATGAAGAGTGGATCAAAAGGATCCAACCTGAAGACACACGAACGAACACGAACGACGAACAGATCCGAGCAAATCCACCAAAAACAGATCCGCTGGAGACACACCTCCACACGCCAACCGATGATGCTAGACACATCACCGAAACGGGGCTAGGCGGGGAGACCTTTATTCCATCTTCAGGAAGCCGACGCCGTCTCACCTTCCTGAGTAGGATACAAACCCTAACAAATCTTGATTTTTTTTTTCTAAAAACGGAGCCCTTCCGCCGGCAAGGGCCGAGATCCACTCCGTCTCCATGGCCCTAAGGCCACCGGAGACGGGACGGACCGGCGCCGGCGCTGGCGGGAGGCAGAAAACCTTAGTTTGGAGGCGGCGGCTGCCAAGGTGGATGGGATTTTCGAACAGCAGGTTTATTCTCTTGCGGCCGATTAAACTCTCAATTTAATCGCTAATTAGTCGGCCTTGATTAGACCTACCGGAGGCTACAAAAAACATGGAGAGGGGGCCAGGGCCGCAGCTGCACATGGAGCTGGAACTCGTCAAGCAGATTTCAGGTGAGTCAGGTCGACTCACGCTGTCCTTCCCGGACCCGTGCCACCACCCCTCTCTCTACCAGCTTCATTATCATCAAACCTAAGACAGCGCCACGATTGACATGATTGATTAGACGGATCGAGTTCGATCAACTAACTGGTCCAGACGCCCATCATCGTTAGTGGTACTAGGACTACATTTGACGCCACATTTTGTAGTAGTAATCCTACACGGCCACCTGGCCAGTACCTAGGGCAACAAACCAGACGACAAGCAGGTAGAAACAATAAGCCGCTGCCCTCCCGCGGCCGATCAACGACGCACCGTACACACACGATTCCCGGCCAAAGGCATGCGCCGGCGGAGTCCTTTCCTTTGGCCTCGCCTCGCTGCCATTGCCAAACACGAACGACCGGCTGGCAAACAAAGGCACGGCGAGCAACGTAACCTGCTGGCGCTGCGCAGCGGAAAGGCGATTAGCTCGGCTGTTTTTTTTCTCCGGGGAGGGGGAGGGGGGCAGCTGGTCGCAGTAGTTACCGCAGGGCGATCGCCTTTCTCTTTGTCGAGGAAAATCGGGCGTCGTTCGGCTTTGGGCAGCGGGTGATCGACTGCCACGGTTTTGTTGCCGCGCGCCCCTTCCCCGCTTGTCTTTTCACCTACTACCGGTTGACGGACGGCGCCCTCCCACTTTTTCACGGTGTCACGGACGAGCGGCCGGCCGGCCGGCCAAAGGGATCTGTCTCTGCATGCATTGGTGCATGCGACATAAATTTGGCAGCACGGGAAGGCATGCCCGCCCGCCCGTCCGTCCGGCCATCGGTGCTCCTCCTAGTGCTTTGATTAGGGCACTCGATGCCCTCCTCATATGTGAAATGGAACACCTGAGAAAAGTGATTCTACCATGCACGGGATATCCAGTGCATGGCTAAACCGTCCATCTTGTTAAAGATTCACTCATGCCATGTATTCATTCTCATATTAAAATCCATCTGACAACTTTATGAAGCAAGGCTGCACCTACTAGTTCTCTCTCCTACACACTAGTATGTGACGTGGATTTTATTTTGAATCTAAACTTTAAACAACCATATACTTTAAAATAAATACAGGGTAAATAGTTTGTATGAACTCATGTCTTTCTTTCGATGATATCTTCTAAACAAGTTCAATATTTAATATGTTTTGAATTTTGAGTTTACGAAACACAATGGAACATGCATGTACAGAATATTACATGACGGTTTTCGTGTGGATATATAAGAATGTTCTCTTCTTGCACACATTAGTAAGTTTATTAATAACAACGGAAAATAATTGTGCAAATTCACAAAAAAGGTCTAACAATCATAGTTTTTGTAGTTTCATGAAGTTTTAAAATTCATGTTTCAAAAATGTTCAAATAATATACATGGTTAGTCTTGTTGAAAAGATCTCATAACACAAATATGTAAGAAGATAATAAATCAAATATGTAAGAGACAGCTAAAAGTCCATGGATGGATTGAGGAGAGAGAAAGAATCTTTATTAAGGGATAGGGTGGAGCCCATGTGCTCATAATTAAGTTAATTATGATACCATGCACGGTATCTCCCGGGCATGGTAGAAAAACCAGTCTCATGGAACACCTCTATTTCTTGTACAGGCCACAGGGGCAGGGTGGTAGCTCTGTACCGTACGACGAGATTCTCCTATACGCTAGTGTGGTCTGCGGTAGTAGCCGGCTAGCCAGGCAGAAATCACATATTTAACCTGAGGACGAAATCAAATTACGAACTGACCTGACTTCAAAAAAATTCACATAACAGACCGTTTCGTGTGGCGCCCGACAGCCGGGCGCTTCATTGCACTATGCAGCGCCGTTGTCTCAGGCGTCGCATGCCCGGCCAGCGTGGCAGCCCAGGGCCAAGGGCGGCCCCACAGCCAGCCGTGCAGCGCCCAACGCATAGGCGCCATGTTAATGTGTAGCGCCTAGCGCTTAGGCGTCACACTTGTAATGTGCAACGCCCGTTTCTTAGGCGTTGCACAGTGTGTGTGTCACTTAGGCTGGCCCCACCCTCTCTCCCCTCCCACCCCCACCCCCACACACCCCATCCCACCCAAACCCTTAGCCTTGCGGCCCTCCTCTCTTCCCCTCTCCCCCCCTCTCAAATCCTTCTCAAATCCTGGAAATTTTGGAGTATTTGACCGTGGATATCGAAGCCAACCCCTTCCTTAAGGTAATCTCCTCCGATCCCCTTGTTTTCATCCATAGGAATTGTCACATTTGCTCAAATCTTGCTAGTTTGTGGAAACCCTAGTTTTGGCTTCGATTTGGAAATTTGTGTTGAATCATGTTATGTTTCTTTGCTAATTTGGTAGGGTTAGGCTTCATACTATGCTAGGGTTAGGGTTATGTGTGTTTTTATGTTGGGGTTAGGGTTAGGGTTATGCTATTGTTGGGTTGTGGTTATTGTTAAGTGGGGGTTAGGGTTATTGTTTCATATCTATGTTAGGGCTTATGTATTTTGTGCAAATATTTGGTTAAGTACTTACTTGATATATGTGTTTTTATTATTATTGTAGGGATGGGAAGAACATGTGTTTATGTTCATCATGTGGATAAAGAGGCCTTTTTGAAAGGCAATGTTGAGCCGGACCCGGATGAGCTTGACATGGTGTTTGAGAGTAGTCCTAGCTATGCGGAGCTCTTGGAACAAGTGAGGAAGGATTTGAATTGGATGGACCCAAGTGACGTTGTTGACTTCGAGGGGAGGCATAATGTTGGTTTTGGAATGCACATCCGTTGGAAGACAATGCGTGTGAACTCCGAGCAACGTTGGGTTGCATACAAGGAGACGGTTGCCAAATCTCTAGACAAGGCTCTTGAGTTATTTGCCTCCAAGAAAGTTGAGTCTACTTTGAATTAGGACTTGAACCGGAACCCCTCCCCGTTGGTTGCTAGTACTCCCCCACCCATGAACCAAGATCAAATGAGTGAACCTCATTTCACGCAACAAGATTGGCCAACATTGAGCCCGATTCCAAACAACCAAAATGAAGCTTTTGAAGAGGAGAATGAGTACGAGGAGGATGACAACGAAGTTGATCTCCATGACAACAATGTGGGTGATCTCGAGCAATATCATGTGCAAGAGACAATGGACCAATCCATCCCTTTTTCTCGTGCATATGCATCGGACTCCGATGATGATGGGCCCGATGAAGAAGTTGATGAGGAGGGGTTCACGCCCAAGGAGGCCCAAGCATTTAAGAAGGTATTCGGGCGGGATCACCAGACACCATTGTTCAAGGATCTTAGTCTCGCGGATGAAGCCGTTGTAGATGGTGGCAAATGTATATCTCTTGAAGCTAGGCCAAGTTCTCACCGTGATTTGGAAGACGACAAGAACGGGATATATCCCGGTTGTGAGTTTCAATCCTTCTTGGAATTGAAGATGTGGCTCGACAACTACTCGGTTACGCATTATCGTCCACATAAAGTGGCCAACTCGAACGTCAATGTGCGTTACACGGTTAAATGTGAAGTGCCAAGATGTCCATGGATTGTGCGTGCAAGGCCATGGAAAGGAGGTTCCACTTGGCGCATAGTGAGTTGTACATCAAGTCACATGTGCCGACACAAGAATGCGGATGGCGAGCTTGTGCACCAACAACACAGACAACTCACGTCCGAGTCCATTGCTTACAGGTTATCCAACCAAATATCCACACTTCCAATAATGAGCATCAAGAGTGTCATTGACCTTGTGAAAGCCATCTTTCATTACAAGGTGAAGTACGGCAAGGCATGGAAGGCGAAGCAAGCCGCATTCAAGATGTTGTATGGAAATTGGGAGGAAGCATACAACCGACTCCCTAGGTTGTTGTTAGCTATGGCCGCCACAAACCCAGGCATGGTTCACGTGGTTGAGCCTCATGGGCACCAAACATTGAATCACAACGGGAGGACCGTCAGAGTAGTTGGCTGTGCATTTTGGGCCTTTGAGCAATGCATGAGGGCTTTTGAGCATTGTAGGCCCGTCATCGCCATTGATGGCACGTTCTTGACCGGACAATACAAGGGCACTTTATTGGTTGCAATAGCAAGTGATGCCAATAACCAGGTGTTGCCTTTGGCTTTCGCTTTCGTTGAGGTGGAGAACAATGATAATTGGGAGTGGTTCTTGCGTCAATTGAGAACAAGGGTATTACCGGCTGAAAGGGAAATTTGTGTCATATTGGATCGCCATCCAGGAATTCTAAATGCGGTGGTGGTTGACATCCCCGGACATACAAAGTTGCACCATCGATGGTGCATGAGGCACTTTTGTGCAAACTTCTATAGGGCATGTGGTATCAAGGAGTTGGCCAATGATCTTCAAGATTGTTGTCTCGCTTTCTCCAACAAGCGGTTTGCCACATTGTTCAATGCATTGCTCAGACACAAGAAACTTGACCCCGGTGGTCTTGAATTTCTCAATAGGAACATTCTCGAAAGGAATATGTGGGCACGTGCTTTCGATGAAGATGGCCGGAGGTATGGTCAAATGACAAGCAATATGGCAGAATGCTTCAATAAGGTGCTCAAGGGTGTACGTGCATTACCCGTGACGGCAATAGTTCAATACACATTTGACAAGATGAATGGATACTTTTTAAAGTACTCAATGGAGACGGATAAGCAGATTGCTGGTGAGAACAAGGAAAAGCACAAGTACAATTTCCCACCAAAGGTTGAAGAATGGTTGGAATTTCAATCATGAAAGGCACACTCACAAGAAGCTGTACTATATGACGACAACGATTGGAAGTATGAAGTGAAAGAGCCTGGAGGAATCACAAATGATGGCCACCAACACGGAGGCCGGGCTTTAAAGGTCTCCCTAACACGGTGTGATTGCACTTGCATGAGGCCATCCTTGCTTCATCTGCCATGCTCGCACTTGTTAAACGCATCTCGTGTTAGGAATGTGGACGTCAATCACCCTCTTACCATGCGGGAGTCTGAGTTCTCAATCATGACTGTCAAGAATATATGGGCTCCCCGGTTTCACCCATACTTGGACCAATCACAATGGTCGGAGTATCATGAATTTCAACTATGGACGGACCCGGAATTGAAGGTCGTTAGACGGGGAAGACGTCAGACAAAGCGTCTTAGAGGTGACATAGACGGATGGGGCCGTGGTGGCGGTCGAGAAACCGACACCGACCAACTCCAAGAGCCTCGTGAGCACTCCCGTTGTGGGGATTTCAATGGTGGGGGACACAACACAAGAACTTGTACCAAACCAAGAAAGAGATCAAAGAAAAATGATCCAAGCACAAGCCAAGCAAATGTTAGCCAACCAAGTCAAACAAGCACCCAAGTGCCAAGCCAATCAAATCAACCAAGCCAACGAGGAACTAGGCAACAAAGAGGGAGTGCTACCTCTTGAGCATGTGTTGGTTTTTCCCTTGAAGAGGAAAGGGTGATGCAGCAAAGTAGCGTAAGTATTTCCCTCAGTTTTTGAGAACTAAGGTATCAATCCAGTAGGAGGCCACACGCAAGTCCCTCGTACCTACACAAACAAATAAGAACCTTGCAACCAACGCGATAAAGGGGTTGTCAATCCCTTCACGGCCACTTGCAAAAGTGAGATCTGATAGAGATGATAAGATAATATTTTTGGTATTTTTATGATAAAGATTGAAAGTAAAGATTGCAAAATAAACGGCGAAAGAAATAGCTAATTGACGAAAGATTAATATGATGGAAAATAGACCCGGGGGCCATAGGTTTCACTAGTGGCTTCTCTCAAGATAGCATAAGTATTACGGTGGGTGAACAAATTACTTTCAAGCAATTGATAGAAAAGTGCATAATTATGAGAATATCTAGGCATGATCATGTATATAGGCATCACGTCCGTGACAAGTAGACCGACTCCTGCCTGCTTCTACTACTATTACTCCACACATCGACCGCTATCCAGCATGCATCTAGAGTATTAAGTTCATAAGAACAGAGTAACGCATTAGCTAAGATGACATGATGTAGAGGGATAAACTCAAGCAATATGATATATACCCCATCTTTTTATCCTCGATGGCAATAATACAATATGTGTCGTTTCCCCTACTGTCACTATGGAGCAATCAAAAATTATAGATACCTTGGAGACGTATCAAGCCTCCCCAAGCTTAATTCCTGCTCGTCCTCGAGTAGGTAAATGATAAAAACAGAATTTTTGTTGTGGAATGCTACTTAGCATATTCTTCAATGTAATTTCTTTATTGTGGCATGAATGTTCAGATCTGAAATATTCAAAATAAAAGTTTAATATTGACATAAAAATAATAATACTTCAAGCATACTAACCAAGCAATTATGTCTTCTCAAAATAACATAGCCAAAGAAAGCTCATCCCTACAAAATCATATAGTTTGGCCATGCTTCATCTTCGTCACACAACCCCGATGACAAGCCAAGCAATTGTTTCATACTTTAGTAATCTCAAACTTTTTTCAACTTTCACGCAATACATGAGCGTGAGCCATGGACATAGCACTATGGGTGGAATAGAATATAACGATGGGGGTTGTATGGAGAAGACAAAAAAGGAGAAAGTCTCACATTGACGCGGCTAATCAATGGGCTAGGGAGATGCCCATCAATTGATGTCAATGCAAGGAGTAGGGATTGCCATGCAACGGATGCACTAGAGCTATAAATGTATGAAAGCTCAACAAAAGAAACTAAGTGGGAGTGCATCCAACTTGCTTGCTCACAAAGACCTAGGGGATTTGAGGAAGCCCATTGTTAGACTATACAAGCCAAGTTCTATAATGAAAAATTCCCACTAGTATATGAAAATGACAAAACAAGAGACTCTCTATCATAAAGATCATGGTGCTACTTTGAAGCACAAGTGTGGAAAAAGGATAGTAGCATTGTCCCTTTTTTGGGGCCTTTCTTTTTTTATTTGGCCTTTCTCTCTTTTTTATTTGGGAAAATGCTCTATTAATGATGATCATCACACTTCTATTTATTTACAACTCAATGATTACAACTCGATACTTAGAACAAAATATGACTCTATATGAATGCCTCCGGCGGTGTACCGGGATATGCAATGAATCAAGAGTGACATGTATGAAAGAATCATAAAGGTGGCTTTGCCACAAATACGATGTCAACTACATGATCATGCAAAGCAATGTGACAATGATGTTGCGTGTCATAATAAACGGAACGGTGGAAAGTTGCATGGCAATATATCTTGGAATGGCTATGGAAATGCCATAATTGGTAGGTATGGTGGCTGTTTTGAGGAAGATATAAGGAGGTTTATGTGTGATAGAGCGTATCGTATCACGGGGTTTGGAGGCACCGGCGAAGTTTGCACCAACTCTCAAGGTGAGAAAGAGCAATGCACGATACCGAAGAGGCTAGCAATGATGGAAGGTTGAGAGTGCGTATAATCCATGGACTCAACATTAGTCATAAAGAACTCACATACTTATTGCAAAAATCTACAAGTCATCAAAAACCAAGCACTACGCGCATGCTCCTAGGGGGATAGATTGGTAGGAAAAGACCATCGCTCGTCCCCGACCGCCACTCATAAGGATGACAATCAAAGAACACCTCATGTTTCAAATTTGTTACATAACGTTTACCATACGTGCATGCTACGGGACTTGCAAACTTCAACACAAGTATTTCTCAAATTCACAACTACTCAACTAGCAAAACTTTAATATCACCACCTTTATATCTCAAAACAACTATCAAGTATCAAACTTCTCTTAGTATTCAATGCACTTAAAAGTTTTTATCTTGGATGCCTATCATATTAGGACTAATTTTACAACCAAAGCAAATTATGCTGTTCTAAAGGACTCTCAAAATAATATAAGTGAAGCATGAGAGATCAATTATTTCTATAAAATATAAACACCACCGTGCTCTAAAAGATATAAGTGAAGCACTAGAGCCAAATTGTTTAGCTCAAAAGATATAAGTGAAGCACATAGAGTATTCTAATAAATTCCGATTAATGTGTGTCTCTCTCAAAACGTGTGTACAGCAAGGATGATTGTGGATAACTAACAAGCAAAGACTCAAATCATACAAGACGCTCCAAGAAAAACACATACCATGTGGTGAATAAAAATATAGCTCCAAGTAAAGTTACCGATGGACGAAGAAAAAAGAGGGGATGCCTGCCAAGCTTAGGCTTTTGGTTGTCCTTGGATTTTACCTTGGGGTGCCTTGGGCATCCCCAAGATTAGGCTCTTGCCACTCCTTGTTCCATAATCCATCAAATCTTTACCCAAAGCTTGAAAACTTCACAACACAAAACTTAACAGAAAATCTCGTGAGCTCTGTTAGCGAAAGAAAACAAAACACCACTTCAAGGTACTGTAATGAACTCATTCTTTATTTATATTGGTGTTAAACCTACTGTATTCCAACTTTTCTATGTTCATAAACTCCATTACTAGCCATAGATTCATCAAAATAAGCAAACAACACACGAAAAACAGAATCTGTCAAAAACAGAACAGTCTGTAGTAATCTGTAACTAACGCAAACTTCTGGAACTCCAAAAATTCTAAAATAAATTTCTGGACGTGAGGAATTTATCTATTAATCATCTTCATAAATAATCAACTAAATAGCACTCTCCAGTAAAAAGTTGTAGCTAATCTCGTGAGCGCTAAAGTTTCTGTTTTTTACAGCAAGATCGTAAAGACTTTCCCCAAGTCTTCCCAAAGGTTCTACTTGGCACAAACACTAATTAAAACACAAAACCACATCTAAACAGAAGCTAGATGGATTATTTAGTACTTAACAGGACCAAAAAGCAAAAAACTAAAAGAAAATTGGGTTGCCTCCCAACAAGCGCTATCGTTTAACGCCCCTAGCTAGGCATAAAGGCAAGGATAGATCTAGGTATTGCCATCTTTGGCATGCAATCCATAAGTGGCTATCATGATAGATTCATAAGGTAATTTTATTCTCTTTCTAGGAAAGTGTTCCATGCCTTTCCTTAACGGAAATTGGAATCTAATATTTCCTTCCTTCATATCAATAATTGCACCAATCGTTCTAAGGAAAGGTCTACCAAGAATAATAGGACATGAAGAATTGCAATCTATATCAAGAACAATGAAATCTACGGGCACATAATTCCTATTTGCAACAATAAGAACATCATTAATTCTTCCCATAGGTTTCTTAATGGTGGAATCCGCAAGGTGCAAATTTAAAGAACAATCATCAAATTCACGGAAACCTAGCAAATCACACAAAGTTTTTGGAATTGTGGAAACACTAGCACCCAAATCACACAAAGCATAGCATTCATGATATTTAATTTTAATTTTGAAAGTAGGTTCCCACTCATCATAAAGTTTTCTAGGGATAGAAACTTCCAATTCAAGCTTTTCTTCATAAGATTGCATTAAAGCATCAACAATATGTTTCGTAAAAGCCTTATTTTGACTATAAGCATGCGGAGAATTTAGCACGGATTGCAACAAAGAAATACAATCTATTAAAGAAAAATTATCATAATTAAATTCCTTGAAATCCAAAATAGTGGGTTCATTGCTATCTAAAGTTTTGACCTCTTCCCTCCCACTTTTATCAAATTTTGCATCAAGATCTAAAAACTCCGAATCATTGGGACGCCTTTTAACTAAAGTTGACTCATCTCCAGTCCCATCATTATCAAGATTCATATTGCAAAACATAGATTTAATAGGGGACACATCAATTACTTTTAGATCTTCATCCTTATTATCATGAAAACTAGAAGAACACGTTTTTATAAAGCAATCTTTCTTAGCACGCATCCTAGCGGTTCTTTCTTTGCACTCATCAATGGAAATTCTCATGGCCTTGAGAGACTCATTGATATCATGCTTAGGTGGAATAGATCTAAGTTTCAAAGAATCAACATCAAGAGAAATACTATCCACGTTCCTAGCCAATTCATCAATCTTAGGCAATTTTTCTTCAAGCAAAGCATTAAAATTCTTTTGAGAAATCATAAATTCTTTAACACTAGTCTCAAAATCAGAGGGCATCTTATTAAAATTTCCATAAGAGTTGTTATAGGAATTACCATAATTATTAGAGGGATTACTAGGATACGGCCTAGGATTAAAGTTTCCTCTATAAGCGTTGTTACCAATATTGTTCCTACCAACAAAATTCACAGCCATAGATTCATTATTATTCTCCATCAAGGTAGACAAAGGCATATCATTGGGATCAGAAGAAACACTCTTATTAGCAAACAATTTCATAAGTTCATCCATCTTTCCACTCAAAACACTAATTTCTTCAATTGCATGCACCTTTTTACTAGTAGATCTTTCAGTGTGCCATTGAGAATAATTAACCATAATATTATCTAGGAGTTTAGTAGCTTCTCCTAAAGTGATTTCCATAAAAGTGCCTCCCGCGGCCGAATCTAAAAGATTTTTAGAAGCAAAATTCAATCCGGCATAAAACTTTTGTATAATCATCCATAAGTTCAAACCATGTGTAGGGCAATTACGTATCATTAATTTCATTCTCTCCCAAGCTTGTGCAACATGTTCATGATCAAGTTGCTTAAAATTCATAATATTGTTTCTAAGATAGATGATCTTAGCGGGAGGAAAATACTTAGAGATAAAAGCATCTTTGCACTTATTCCATGAATCAATACTATTTTTAGGCAAAGACGAAAACCAAGTTTTAGCACGATCTCTAAGCGAAAAAGGAAATAGTTTCAATTTAACAATATCATTATCCACATCTTTCTTCTTTTGCATATCACACAAATCAACAAAGCTATTTAGATGGGTAGCGGCATCTTCACTAGGAAGGCCGGCGAATTGATCTTTCATGACAAGATTCAGCAAAGCAGCATTAATTTCACAAGATTCAGCATCGGTAAGAGGAGCAATTGGAGTGCTAAGAAAATAATTGTTGTTGGTATTGGCAAAGTCACACAATTTAGTATTATCTTGAGCCATCGTGACGAGCAAACAATCAACACAAGCAAACAAGAAGCAAGCAAAAAAGAGGCGAACAGAAAGAGAGGGTGAATAAAACGGCAAGGGTGAAGTGGGGGAGAGGAAAACGAGAGGCAAATGGCAAATAATGTAATGCGAGGGATAAGAGTTTGTGATGGGTACTTGGTATGTCTTGACTTGTGCGTATACTCCCCGGCAACGGCGCCAGAAATCCTTCTTGCTACCTCTTGAGCATGCGTTGGTTTTCCCTTGAAGAGGAAAGGGTGATGCAGCAAAGTAGCGTAAGTATTTCCCTCAGTTTTTCAGAACCAAGGTATCAATCCAGTAGGAGGCCACACGCAAGTCACTCGTACCTACACAAACAAATAAGAACCTTGCAACCAACGCGATAAAGGGGTTGTCAATCCCTTAACGGCCACTTGCAAAAGTGAGATCTGATAGAGATGATAAGATAATATTTTTGGTATTTTTATGATAAAGATTGAAAGTAAAGATTGCAAAATAAACGGCAAAAGAAATAGCTAAGTGACGAAAGATTAATATGATGGAAAATAGACCCGGGGGCCATAGGTTTCACTAGTGGCTTCTCTCAAGATAGCATAAGTATTACGGTGGGTGAACAAATTACTATCGAGCAATTGATAGAAAAGTGCATAATTATGAGAATATCTAGGCATGATCATGTATATAGGCATCACGTCCGTGACAAGTAGACCGACTCCTGCCTGCTTCTACTACTATTACTCCACACATCGACCGCTATCCAGCATGCATCTAGAGTATTAAGTTCATAAGAATAGAGTAACGCATTAGGTAAGATGAGATGATGTAGAGGGATAAAATCAAGCAATATGATATAAACCCCATCTTTTTATCCTCGATGGCAACAATACAATACGTGTCGTTTCCCCTACTTTCACTGGGATCGAGCACCGCATGATTGAACCCAAAGCTAAGCACTTCTCCCATTGCAAGAAAGATCAATCTAGTAGGCCAAACCAAACTGATAATTCGAAGAGACTTGCAAAGATAACCAATCATACATAAAAGAATTCAGAGAAGATTCAAATATTGTTCATAGATAATCTTGATCATAAACCCACAATTCATCGGATCTCGACAAACACACCACAAAAAGAGTTACATCGAATAGATCTCGAAGAAGATCGAGGAGAACTTTGTATTGAGATCCAAAGAGAGAGAAGAAGCCATCTAGCTACTATGGACCCGAAGGTCTGTGGTAAACTGCTCACACATCAACGGAGAGGCTATGGTGTTGATGTAGAAGCCCTCCGTGATTGATGCCCCTCTGGTGGAGCGCCGGAAAAGGCCCCAAGATGGGATCTCACGGGTACAGAAGGTTGCGGCGGTGGAATTAGGTTTTTTTGGTGCTCCTCGATGGTTTCGGGGTACGTAGGTATATATAGAAGGAAGAAGTAGGTCGGTGGAGCCACGAGGGGCCCACGAGGGTGGAGGGCGCGCCTAGGGGGGTACGCGCTCCCCTGCCTCGTGGCCTCCTCGTTTATTGCTTGACGTCCACTCCAAGTCCTCTGGATCACGTTTGTTCCAAAAATCATGCTCCCGAAGGTTTCATTCCGTTTGGACTCCATTTGATATTATTTTTCTGCGAAACACTAAAATAGGCAAAAAAAACAGCAATTTGCACTGGGCCTTGGGTTAATAGTTTAGTCCCAAAAATAATATAAAAGTGTATAAATAAGCCCATTAAACATCCAAAAACAGAATATATAATAGCATGGAGCAATCAAAAATTATAGATACGTTGGAGACGTATCAGGGAGTCAACTAGGTCTTAGAAGAGGCCGTGGTGGTGGTACAGGCCGTGGTGACGGTCTTGGCAGTGGTATTGGTAGATGCCGTGGTGGTGGTACATGCCGTGGTGATGGTCTTGGCCGTGGTGATGGTGGTAGAGGCCGTGGTGACGGACTTGGCCGTGGTGTGGGTAGAGGCCGTGGTTACGGTCTTGGCCGTGGTGATGGTGGTAGAGGCCGTGGTGGTGGTGGTAGAGGCCGTGGTGGTGGTAGAGGTCGTGTTGGTGGTCTAGGCCGTGGTGCTGGCCTAGGCCTTGGTGGTGGCTATGGCCTTGGCGGTGGTTGTTGTGGAGGAATGTTTTCTTGGCTTAATGGACCATTGTCGTATGTGACTTACTATTATCTTGTTATTTATGTTGTCATTGTCATTTTGCATAGTGTGACTAAATATTAAGTTGCCATTTTTGTAGGTATGGCAATAATGAAGGGGGTGGAGGACACGGAGAGGGGGAGGTGAGATGCCGGGGTGGTGGGGGCCGGAAGAAGAAGAAGAAGAAGAAGAAGAAGAAGAGAGGACCTTGCTCGACGCAAAATGTGTGCTACTATGTGACCTTGTGAACCAAAATGTGTGGTACTATGTGCTATCAGTCCTAAATGTGTTTTGGGCAAATCTATGTTTCAACAAATCTATGTTTTGGACAAAATGTGTGTATGACTATGTGATTTGGACTACTCTATGCACACCTGGACATGCCAGTCCAGAGAGCAACAGAACACTTCCAGTAACTTTTCCAGCAGTGCAGCGCCCATGAGCTAGGCGCCACACGTTTAATGTGCAGTGCCTATCTCTTAGGCGCTGCACATATGGACATCTCTTAGGCTGCACCCACCCCCTCCCACCCATACCCACCCCACACATCCCCACCCCACACAAACCCGAAGCTCAGTGCCTCTCCTCTGCCCTCCTTTCTCCCCCTCTCAAATCCTTCTCAGATCCGGAGATATTGTCTGTGGATATCGAAGCCAACCCCTCCCTCCTCTGATCCCCTCGTTTTCATCCATAGAAATTGTCACATTTGATCAAATCTTGCTAGTTTGGGGAAACCCTAGTTTTGGCTTGGATTTGGAAATTTGTGTTGAATCATGTTATGTTTCTTTGCTAATTTGTCATGGTTAGGCCTCATACTATGCTAGGGTTATGTGTGTTTGATGTTGGTGTTAGGGTTATGCTATGGTTAGGGTTGTGGTTATTTTTAAGTGGGGGTTAGGGTTTTGTAGGCATGGATTCATCCGGTTCCATGACGAGGCCACCGTGTGCTAACCAAGAAGACATGCCGAACAAGTTGGAGGACGCACCTTTCGACAAGGTGAAGGAGAAAGATGTCCACATCCCGCCATGTTGGTGTGGAGATGTTTGCAAGGTGAAGGTGTCCACCGACTGAAAGAAATCATGGACGGAAGGGCGGAGATATTTCGTATGCCCGAACTATGCTTATGATCGTGCACTTCCAACTAACGCCTATGACCAACCACCGGTAAGCTCGAGAAGTAAAATGTTACTCTCAAATGTGTGTCAACACTAACAAAAAATTTATATGCAGTCATCGCCTCCTCTATGCAAGTACTTCACGTGGATAGATCATGAAGTGCCAGAAGATGTCCAAAAGGACCAATACCAAGATTGTCTTAGGCGGCAGCGGCGGTTTGAAGAATCGTTTCGAAAAGGCTTGGAGGAAGAGCGTCGTCAGAAGGAGAGGATGGAGCGGAAGAAACCAGAGGAGGAGAGGGCACGCCAAGCGAAACTTGCTCGTGAGGAGGAGAGGGCAAAAAAGCTTGCAAAGGCTCGCGAGGCGCAAGAGGAGGACTCGGCACGTGACAAGAAGGGGAAATGGCCTCACTCTACTCAGTAGGGACTTCGCTTGGTGCACTCGTAATCAACTATCTTCTAATGAATTTGTCGTGAACTTGTGAGGTTATGTGAGATGTTGGTGAACTTTCTTCTAGGGCAAGCTGCCATTTGTCATTTGTAATGAATGTGCCATGAGCCATTGGTCAGTGATGCAAGTCTTCTGTGGCTCTCTGGATAGCCATGGCCAATTGTGCAGCGCCTAGGGGACCGGCGCTGCACTGTATAGTGCGGCGCCTCTGAGTTGGGCGCTGCACAGTACAGTGCAGCGCCTCAGTGTTGGGCGCTGAAGTGCTGTTAACTGCTAAACTGCAGAAACAGATGCCATTTTGGCTGCAAACTTAACTCACAAGTATGAATGTAGTGCTCTAAACTGCAGAAACTGAACAAAAAGAACTAATAACTTGAACATCACATAATTTAGGACAATTCAACATCACTACAAGTTCGCTAACACAAGTACCACACTAGTAAAAGTTCACCAACATATGACATAACCTCACAAGTTCATCAACCTAACGAAACGGCTACAAGAGCACTTCCATAGTAAAAAAACATAAGCACTAATGCTTTCCGCGCGTGTTCCTGGTGCCACGCCTGCAGGCAATCTTCTTCTTCTTCCTGTTAGGATGAGCCTCCTCTTCCTCCACTTCCTCATCCGCCTCATCATCCAAGCTAGCCATCCGTGAGGTCCCTACGACCACCTTTGGGTTGCCTCTGTTGTCAAAGTCGGTGGGCGTGTACCGGCGTATGGGTTGCCTAGGCTTGAACATATATGCGGACCAAACTTGAGCGTCCGCCAAAGTCGTGTCATCATCAAGCTCATGGCCCTATCACACAATCAAACAATATGGTGAAGACCGGCGTCGTAATCAAGTGAGAATCACATCTAAAGGATTAGTCATACCTCTTGGGTGACCGCACCCTCATCATCCAGATAAGTATATGAGGAACTCACATCGTCCCCCTGATGGTGAGATAAGGGGTCTGATGGTGTACCAGACCTAGAGGCAGATGGTTCATTAAATTCGGGATCACGGCAACCGAGAAGATTCAATAACCGCCTTAACTTCTTGGCCTGACGCTATAACATGAACAAGTGTATAAGATATCAAACTCCGCAACATATGTAACATGGACACCTGAATGCGATATGTACCTTGAGGAATGCTCGTAGTGAACCATCATCATTGCCTTCTCCAACCGGTGTCTTCTCCAGAATAGACTGGCTTTCATCAGCTGCTTTCTTGATCTCGTTGCGCTGCGGATGAGAACGAATGAACACGTTAGCCATTCAAACATGTGTAATACGGCCAACGGGAAAGTAAAGAAGGGAACACTTTACCACATAGTTAATCACCGGAACAGCATCGACTCCTTGCCCTTCCCTCTCTGTTGTACTTCCCCTTTGATAGATCCTCAAAGTTTACGTGTTCTTCAAGAATATCCTCATTGTATGCCGGCGGGCATATGTCAACTCGAGTATTTTCAAGAAGCCATCGCATGTAGTTATCAAAAGCAAGTGAGTTATGCTCACGAAGCTGGGCGCGTGCACTGCTACGAGCTTCCTCCACACAAAGATGGAAGCGGGTAACATACGAAGCATGATGCTTGTCCCAGTCCTTTACCTTCCGCTGCCTTCTCCTGTCCAACCTGCATGGTACAAAACCAAACATTAGCAAAATCAAGGAGTGGTGATGCTTAGTCAGTACGGTTCATGCTCTCTTACCTATGAAGTGCTTTGTCTGTATCCACCCATTCCGGCGGGTGAGGCTGGAACAGACCAAACTGACAATACACGCGATGTGGCAAGTGAAACTCAACCGCCCAGTTGCATATCAGTGGGCACCGCATGAGCCACACATCCCTATCCCGCAAGCACATCGGGTTGATGGTAAACTCTGGAGTGTACCCTAATGTGTCATTCGCGCCATATGACTACCATACCACCTATGAAATAGGGCAACAACGCAACATTGATGACTATTTTTCAGGCAAGCATGAGAAATGACTGTAGTAATGTCCTCGTCACCTGCTCAGGCGTAATTGTGTCCAACTCGACAATGTACTTTTGGTACATGAGATTGACATCGTTCGTCATCTCGGATGCCACATCCCAATTGTAAGCCCAAGTGGGGAGCCGTAATGCGTCTTCTTCATCCCAAGGATTAAACTTGACACTCTTCGGGCGTCCAAGAGGCAAACGCTCCTAGCTCCATACAGAAAGTAGAAGCATATTACCACCAATGCCTGCACTATCTGTGATCCTGCAACACACATCGTCCAGCTGCATATGAAAGAAAACAATGTTAACTTGATAGCAAGCTTGCATTGTTAATGAAGAAATTACTTGATAACAAAACAGACCAACTACCTGTCGGTACAAGTAGGCAAGATTCGCTGAACCCCAGCTCCATCCGCTATCGAAGACGGTCAACGCCTTCAGCCACATCCATGGAGCGTTCTTGCCCGTGGAGTCAGGAACAAAGTCCTCGAGACAACGTACCACATATAGACACGAGCATGTGTCTGGATCACATCATCAGTGGCATCCACAGGGCAAGTGGCAAAGTGTTCCTGAATCCACGTGAAAGCAACTCCGGCTGCTTTCCTTTCCTTCTTCTTCTTCTCTTCTCCCTCCTCTACATCAGCCTCAGCCTCGGTAGGAGCCATACCGATAAGAGCAATCATCTGCTCGCGTCACCCATCGGAATCGGTGCTCATACATAGAGGCTTCCCGTCGATAGGAAGCCCGGTGATCAAGGCGACATCCTCGAGCGTCACGGTCATCTCCCTAGTCTGGAGATGGAAACTGTGCGTCTCCGGCCTCCACCGATCAGCAAGAGAGGACACTAGCGGAGCGTTGAGGTTCGGCGTGGACCGGCTGACCAACTGAATCCACGGGAGGAGTCCTGCCTGCTGGATGTAGGGCGTGTACCGCTCATCGTAGGGCATAGCACGACCAGAGACCCCGTGATACCGAACCTTCAGAGGTTCAAGCTTCTGCAAAAAAAAAAGTAATGACAAATCTTAGGGCATGTCAGTTTCAACTAAACGCAAATTTGCAAACTATTTAGACTACTCATTATTACCATCTCCTTCTCGCGCATCATGTAGGCCCGGTGTCGTGTGTCATAGGCATTGTCGAGAAGCCAAACCATCCTTACAAAGTTCAAACAATAAACATATATGAGTTCATCTTCATCTCAAATATCGGTATACACTAAACATCTAATATGTGTTCAACTACAAGAATCTCAACATCTCCTTCTCACACAATGAATATGTCATATGTGTTCAAATAAACTCAACATCTCATATTTCAAATAAACTCAACATCTAATATATATCTAAACAAAACTAAACATCTCATATATGTCTACAAAACTCAACATCTCATAGTTATCTATAAAAATAGGCATCTCATATATATCTAAAAAAAACTAAACAATCTAGGGTTTCACTAACAAGAATCATATATTATGAACTAATCAACAACACTACGGTACTACCACTATGACTACACATCCTAAATCAAGCAAATCAAAGGTTCCATCAAATCTTGGACAAATCTCTAAAATGGCAATAAATTTACGGAGGAAAAGAAAGGGAACGGAGGAGTTTACCTAGTAGGAGGGATTGGAGATCGAATACATGGATCAAATCTTCAGATCTGAGAGGGAGGGGGGGGGGGGATTCGATGGGGGCGCCGCCGCTGCTCTCTGTCTAGAGAGCGAAGAGGGGGAAGAACTGTCTGGTCGGGCTGGGCCGATGCGCTTTAAGTCACTGTGCAACGCCTAAGATCTAGGCGCTGCACATTACAAGTGTGGCGCCTAGCTTCACAGCTGTCTGTGAGGCCGCGCCTGGCCCCGGGCTGCCACGCTGGCAGGAGGTGCGGCGCCTAACTGTCGGGCACCACTCGAAAGGATCAGCAGCGTGAAATTTTTTCAAAAGCAGGTCAGTTCGTGATTTGATTTCGTTCTCAGATCAAATATGTGATTTCTGCCGGCTAGCCGCTGCCCGCGCTGTTCTAGTTTCTGCTGCTGCTGCATGCAGCATTGCGTTCCTGTTAGCCATGCTGCGTGCGATGTCAGCCTACGTACGTTCGCTCTACCTCTACAGTGCCCCTCTCGTCCCGCCTTCGAGGGTTGGACCTTCCCGCCATGCTCCTACCGCTGCGCAGAGCGCAGCAGAGGCCCGGCTGGTAGCAGCCAGACTTCCCTTCGGCGGGCAGCGCCGATCGGCACGCCCCTCGACGCGTCCTCTTCGACGCAGCGCCGTGGGCTCGCCTCGCGCGTGATGCCCTTTTGCCGCGCCACCGCACGCCAAGACGACCACGAGGTGGCGCTAACTCGATGCCCCGCCTGCACCTGGCCTTGCCCGCCTCCGTAACCCCGAACCGGAACGCCGTGCGCGCGTGGTTATTACCGCCGTGGTTAACGCGAGGAAGCCCCAAAAAGAAGCGCCCGCGCGCGTGCCGCGGCCGTCCGTCTCTCCTCCCACGGCCCCATGGCGATCACTGTGATATGATTACCTCGTAAGTGGCGGTCAGGCAGGGCAGCGCGTGCTCGCAAATCGCCATGATGGTCTCGTAATTGGGCCTGCCTGCTTCGCTGTTCTCTTGCCTACAGTATCCGGGGGATAGTAGGAACTATACTCAGTACTACGTACTCCTCCAGCTGCCGTGAAGAGCGTAGTTATGGACTACCGGCCGGCGTATCTCTCGTCGACTTGCAGCAATGGCTGTACAGTACTGCATGCGAGTGTAGACACAGCGAGCGAGCGTACCGGGGTTTCTGCAACGTGGGAGTGGGCCGGCGCCATTTATGAAAACCTTTGGGGGGGGAGGCATCTCCAAACCTAACCCGTAAATTTGTTCCGGCATCCGCTCAGGCTAGGCTCCCCTAAAAAGTCTTTTGCTTGATCATTTAATCCGAATTTTCTCTCTCTCGTCGGTCGCATTGATCGGTGTCTTCTTTTTTCTTCTTCAATATGAGATCGGTTTGCATAGCCAGCCGTCGCCGTCGACCCTGTGCGTCTCTACTCCAACACCAGAGCGACCACCCGACCTCCGACCCAGCGGGCCTCGCGCTACGAGGCGGTCTGTAACGGCCATCGTCTGCGCGTCTGTCCCGCCCGTCGTCACTGCCCTGCTCCGAACGGGGCTCCTTCATCATCACCCGCCTCCGCTGCGTATGTACGTCCGCCTTCGCACGGTGCTGCATTCGCCGCTCGGGTCTAGCCGCTTGGGCGTCAGTATTGCGTTTGTCGCTCGGCCTTCCCTTCTCGAGCGCCGGTGCCGACGAGCTCCTTCGCACGTCGTCCCACGCCGGCCGTCGTCGCTGGCTTCAGCTCGGACTCCACCACCACCCCTCCATCGAATGGCGTCCTCGACATCGCACGTGATCGGATTGATCGCCCACCCGCCCGCGATCCGCCCCATTTGCTCCGGGCGACCGATCTGGTTTGTCGGTTGCGCACGCCTCCACGCGTCCCGTGAAGATTGTCCCCGAGTACAACACGCCCCTCCACCGATCGAGCAACGGGCTGCTGCTGTGGCGCCTCATCGGGCCGCAACACCGCAGCCCCATGGTTCTCCCCACGGCTGCACCGACCCTCGTGCCGCCGCTGCGTCGCCCCTTCCGGCCGTAGCGCTGCGGCACACGGTCCACTCCGCCGTCCTCGTGCGTTGACTTCTACGTGGTATGCGTCGCGCCGCCTCCCTAGGCGCGGGAAGCTCACCGTCCATGCCGATCTTTGTCACGCTGTCGAGTTCTTCCTCGCCTACTTCGAGCACCGCCGCCACTCTTCTTTCTCACACCCCCACCGCTGCTACCCTCGTAGCCGCCGGCGCCGCCCATCTCTTCATCTTTGTCTAGCCCAGCTCATCGTCAGGGTCGCCGTTATCTTCCCCGACCACTTCATCTACTCCGACAACCGCGCGTGACATTGGCCCCACGTCGATTGCCGCCGCAACCGTCATCGATTCCTCCTCTGCTAGCCCGCTCGACATGGCGTACAACTTGTGCTGGTCCCCGTCTACGCATGCCCAGTGTTGGCAACACCGACGCGTGCCTTCGTCCGTAACGTGTCCTAGGCCTGGCAAGCCTGGAGCGGTGCCTCGTCAACATTGACTCCGTTCGTCTACGTATGCCAGGTACTAGCAACATCAACACGTGTCTTCGTCCACGACGTGTCCCCAGGCTTGGCACACCCAGCGCGACCCCTCGTCAACACCGTCTTCTTCCCAGCGCACACTACCTCGACAACACTGTGCCCATGACTAACTCGGCGCCTCCTTGCGCCAGTAGCTCCACGGCGACTACCTCGACACCGGCGACGCCAGACTCGACATCGACCACGACTACCTCGCACGGCTATCTCGACCACGGCTACTCCACCTTGCACTCTTGGCTACATCGACATCGACACAAAGGACTATCACCTCGCTTGAGCAACTCGTTGGCTTCCTCTGTAGTCAACGCATCCGCGACACAACATCGTCACGACGCTCCCGCTACGAGTGCGGGGGGATGTGAACCTGTCGGCTTCTACCTTCGGTTCTCTCTAGTCTGTCAGTCAGCGGCGCTACAGCTACGACCGCGGGGGGTGTTGGAGAGGCTTCTTGCCTATATGATTCCTACCTTATCTCTAGGAGAGGCTTCTTGCCCTCCAAGTCTTCTACTCTATATATACTTTCCCTCGAGGCTCAATAATACATCTACTGCATTATGCCAATCCCTCTCTATTCCTTCTACATTTTTACATGTCTGATCAGAAAAGAATATTTGTCCGACAGTCCATGCAAAAAAATTACATTTTCTGCCCTTCCGGACTGGCAATACGAGTTTCCACGGTCATGGTGTTGTCGTCGCCACGTAGGTAGACTCTGCCTCAGCCTTGTTTTCCACCGCCTCCATCTCCTACTTGTCTGCCACCTCCAACTCATCATTCTGCCGCTGCAACATCTTGTAGCGGACGACTTGCATGATCATTCTTATGTCGGTATCTAACACATCCAAATTCAAGGTCAACATATTGGCATCCTTCGCATCGGCTGTGATCTTCACCCTTTTTTCTTCGAGCATCACCTTCTTCTCCTCGAGCATGGCCGTCTTCTCTTCGGTATGGCCCTCTTCTCTTCAAGCTTGAGCTTCTTCTCGGTCGCCTCCATCAACACTTTAAACCTCTCTGCCTTTTCCCCCTTGACATCCGAGTGCTTGACGTATGCTTCCTCCTTCATAGAGATGTCCTCAAACCTATCCGTCATCTTGGTCGCCGCACCTTCTCTCTCCGCTCCTCTTCCCCTCCCACTTCTTTTCCCGGAACCCTCTTCTAACCTTCTTGGTCGGTTCTTTTGTCGGGTCGGTTGGGTCACCGGTTTCTTCCTAGGCGGCTTGGGCGGCGGTCTTGGCTATGAATAGGTTCCACTTCTGTTACCCATTCAACTTCAAGCAACCATGCATCATGGTTGAAAGGATCGATATGGTCGACTAGAGGGGGTGAATAGGAGAATACAAATTTTAATCTTACTTGTCAGTTTTAAGGTTAAGCGGATAGATAGGGTTTAGTAGATATGCAACTAGGTGAACACAACCTATATGACAAGCAAGCTTAAAGCTAAATATGCTAGGCAACAATCTAATTAGCAAGACCAAAGTATAGAAAGCAAAGTAAAGTGCGGGAAAGGATTAACCACAAGTGAGACGATGACGCGGATTTTATCCCGAAGTTCACTCTTCGTTGGGGAAGAGCTACCCTCCATTTGGAGCGGTGCCGGAGCCAAAGCTTGCGGAAGTCCACGGAATGCTCGCCGTATTCTCTTTCGAGTCACCCCCAATGGATGAGCCTCTAATCACTCGGGGTTGGTTTTGAAGGTGACCATCACACCTTTACAAACTTCTCTGAAGCACACCACAAGCAAGGAAGCTTCTAGAGGAACCTCTAACCTCTTAGGAGCCCAAGCTCCAAGAGTAACAAGTCAATGATGGACAAATACTGTGGAGAACACAAATTTGGTTTGGTCAGAGTGTAGATCAGGTCTTGCTCTCCCAATCCTCAAAGTTTCAACAAGTTTGGGTGGAAGAATTAAGAGTATTGAGCAAAATGGAGTGTAGTAACTGTGGCGAGCAACAATACATTTGGGTTGGGGATTTAGGTGGAAGAAGATGCTCTTTTATAGTGTTCTTGGTCGGGTGGGCATTTCTGCTTGTTGGACCCCGTGCGCACGAGCTAAGTCAGCCCCGTGCGAACAGGGTACTCAGAGACTGAAACCCAACCTCGTGCGCACGGGGGTCAAAAGACCCCGTGCGTACGGGGTGTCCAGAAAGTTCCTGGCCAGCCCGTGCGCACGGGGGTCAAAGGCCCCGTGTTCATGGGGTGTCAAGAAAATTCCTGTTGGCTCTCTATGGACACCTCGCCAAAGCACGCAAAAGACACATAGAAGGTGATAGGTGTAGAAGGGTTGGTGTATATCTTTCAAAAGCATTCCCACACGACTCTTATCCCTGATGACCCCTCTTAATAGTGTGGTTTTTCTTATGACTCAAATTGAACCAAAACAAAAACCTTCGAGTCGCCAGTAAACCATGCATTTGATCTTTTTGAATTGGGGGGGGGGGGTCACACAACTCCAATACAATCTTCATGGAGCCAATATCCTGGGTGAACATTAGCAACCGATATTAGTTCCTCTAGCCACATTGTCATCACACCAAAATATAATAAGTGCCACATGCACTTTCAATCTCCCTCTTTTTGGTGCATTGATGACAACATGGTTAGGACATGTCGTAAAAGATATATCAAAGATAATAGCCATGAAACAATAATTGATCACGAGAGCTCCCCCTATGTGTGTGCAAGTGATAACCCACAAGTATAGGGGATCAATTGTAGCCTCTTTCGATAAGTAAGAGTGTCGAACCCAACGAGGAGCTAAAGGTAGAACAAATATTCCCTCAAGTTCTATCGACCACCGATACAACTCTACGCACGCTTGACGTTCGCTTTACCTAGAACAAGTATGAAACTAGAAGTACTTTGTAGGTGTTTTTGGATAGGTTTGCAAGATAAAAAAGAGAGCGTAAATAAAAACTAGGGGCTGTTTAGATGAAGACACAACTAAATTAGTTTTAGTAGAGAGATTTTTGTCACGAGAAAGTTATTTGTCCCTAGGCAATCGATAACTAGACCGTTAATCATTATTGCAATTTTATTTGAGGGAGAGGCATAAGCTAACATACTTTCTCTACTTGGATCATATGCACTTATGATTGGAACTCTAGCAAGCATCCGCAACTACTAAAGATCATTAAGGTAAAACCCAACCATAGCATTAAAGCATCAAGTCCTCTTTATCACATACGCAAACAACCTACTTACTCGGGTCTGTGCTTCTGTCACTCACGCCACCCACCATAAGCAAATCATGAACATATTGCAAACCCTACAACGGGGATCCCTCACGCTTGCGCGACACGGAGAGCACCATAGGACAACACCGATAATAAAAAATGCAACTCAAACCAATCTTGATCATCAAATAACCCATAGGACAAAACGGATCTACTCAAACATCATAGGATAGCCATACATCATTGGTAAATAATATATAGCGTTGAGCACCATGTTTAAGTAGAGATTACAGCGGGTAAGAGAGAGGTTACACCGCTGCATAGAGGGGGGAAGAGTTGGTGATGATGGCGGTGAAGTTGTTGGTGAAGATTGCGGTGATGATGATGGCCACGGCGGCGTTCCGGCGCCACCGGAAGAGAAGGGGAGAGGGGGCCCCTTCGTCTTCTTCTTCCATGACCTCCTCCCTAGATGGGAGAAGGGTTTCCCCTCTGGTCCTTGGCCTCCATGGGGTGGGAGGGGCGAGAGCCCCTCCGAGATTGGATCTGTCTCTCTGTCTCTCTCTGTTTTTGCGTTCCCTTCTGCTGCCCTTTCACCGTTTCTTTTATATCCGGAGATCCGTAACTCCGATTGGGTTGAATCTTTCGACCAGATTTTTCTCATAAAATTAGCTTTCTTGCGGCAAAAGAAGAGTGTCAACCGCCTCAAGGGGTGCCCACGAGGGTCCAGGGCGCGCCTGCCCCCTGGGGCGCGCCCCCTGCCTCGTGGCCTCCTCGGGCACCGTCTCGCGTTGATTTTACTTCCCCAAAATCATAAATATTCCAAAATAATTCTCCGTGCGTTTCTGTGTAAAGAGAAACAGGCAATCCAAACTTCAAATGATATAAGTGAAGCACGTGAAGCATTCTATAAAGCCATACTCAAAAGATATATGTGAAGTGCAAAGAGCATTCTATAAATCAACCAAGGACTATCTCATACCAGCATGGTGCATAAAAGAAAAATTAAAACTAAAGCAAAAGACGCTCCAAGATTTGCACATATCGCATGAACGAAACGAATCCGAAAACATACCGATACTTGTTGAAGAAAGAGGGGATGCTTTCCGGGGCATCCCCAAGCTTAGACACTTGAGTCTGCTTGAATATTTAATTGGGGTGCCTTGGTCATCCCCATGCTTGAGTTCTTGCCTCTCTTCCTTCTTCTCACATCGAGACCTTCTCGATCATCGAACACTTCATCCACACAAAACTTCAACAGAAAACTCGGTAAGATCCGTTAGTATAATAAAGCAAATCACTACTCTAAGTACTGTTGAAAACCAATTCATATTTTCTTTTTGCATTATAGATACTATAATATAACTTTTTCATGGCTTAATCCACTGATATAAATTGATAGTTTCATCAAAACAAGCAAACTATGCATCAAAAAACAGAATCTGTCTAAAACAGAATAGTCTGTAACATTCTGATCATTCACCATACTTCTGATACTTGAACAATTCTGCCAAAATTAGAAACAAATAAAAAATTTGTATAGAAAGACAGTGCAAAAAGAATCAGAACCGTTTGACATTCCAGTAAAAAAATAAAAATCGCGCACTACAGCAAAAGTTTCTGTCCTGCACCGTGCAAACCAACAAGCATTGTAAACAACCTAAAGGCAAACCTTGGCACATTATTTTTATAATACAATGGAATTGTACATGGGGATAATTATTTTTGTTGAAAAGTTTCTATAATCAAGATTCACAAAGTTTCCGTGAGCATGAACAAAGTTCAAGGCTAGCTCCCACTTCAACAATGCTCGTCTTTCTCACTTTCGCTTTTCTTTTTGAAAAGTTTCGGGTTCCCCTCTTTATTCTTTTGTTTTTAAACTATATAAAAGCACTCAACAGAAATAAATGACTCTCTAAAACTTCCGGGTTGTCTCCCTGGCAGCGCTTTCTTTAAAGCCATTAAGCTAGGCATATAATGCTCAAGTAGTGAATCCACCCGGATCCCAAGGTATATCAAAGCCAATTTTAATTAGCAATGATTTGGCATTTAGTAGTGAGCACAAGGCAACATATATCATGCAACAACAAAGTCTAACTCTCTTCCTATGCATCGGCATGTCATAAAAGAACAATTCATGCACACATAGTAAAGGCCAATGCATAGTATAAACAGTTTCTTGCAATTTTTTCATGTTGGAAACATAAAGGGGCGGAGATGTAGTTCCCCACTCATAATAATTGCAAGTAGGAGCAGAAAGCACATTCATATTATATCTATCAAAATCATCATGTGCAACGGTAAAAGGCAACCCATCAATGTAATCCTTAATAAGTGCAAACTTCTTCGATATAGTGTAGTCGGGAGAATTCAAAAAGATAATAGGACTATCATGCGTGGGTGCAATAGCAACAATTTCATTCATAACATAAGGAACTATAGCAAGTTCATCTCCATAAGCATAATTCATATTGGCATCTTGGCCACAAGCATAGCAAGCATCATCAAAAAGGGATATTTCAAGAGAATCAACGGGATCATAATAGTCATCATAGCAATCATCCTTCGGAAAGCACGAAGGGAAATTAAACAATGTATGAGTTGAAGAGTTACTCTCATTAAAAGGTGGGCACGGGTAGCTAATCCGATCTTCCTCCTTTTGTTCTTCGCTCTCCTCATCATCTTTTTCATCCAATGAGCTCACAGTTTCATCAATTTCTTCTTCCATAGACTCCTGCAAAATATTAGTCTCTTCTTGGACAGCGGAGACTTTCTCAATAAATGCATCAATATCAGAATTGAATTCATAATTGGCATAGCAATATTTAAGGATAGCTAAATTTTCAGGTCTATAAACAACATCATAAAGATTTTCAAACTCTTTGAACATAGATTCAATTTCATAAGCACCCATAAAAGCAACAAATTCTTCTACTTGCTCCACATCATAGTAATCATATATACCTCTAGCATAAGAAGCCAAGGTTTCATTATCATTAAATTCGCATGAAAAGGGAAGGTGTGGAGACTTCATCCTAGAGTAACAAGTATAATCATATCTCAAGCATAGTTGCCTAGCATACCACTTCAATATATGAATTTGATCCCATAATAGTTTCCCTTTTTGAGTGAAGCGATAATCCTTAAAGTATTCACGTTGATCCAACGTGTCTCCCATAACATAATTGAATGGGGTTTTCTCAGGATTATCAAAGTAGTACATAATATCTTTCACATAATGAGCATCGAGGGTTTTAGGAGGTTCCCCATCTCCATGAGTAGCAAGTACACCTAATTCTTTTGGTATTTCGTGTTCCATATCCATAACTAAAGATAAAGAACAACAAATAAAAATTACTTAGTGATAAAGCAAACAAGCACACACGAGAATATTCACCCCACGCTATTGCTCCCCGGCAACGGCGCCAGAAAATGGTCTTGATAACCCACAAGTATAGGGGATCAATTGTAGCCCCTTTCGATAAGTAAGAGTGTCGAACCCAATGAGGAGCTAAGGTAGAACAAATATGCCCTCAAGTTCTATCGACCACCGATACAACTCTACGCACGCTTGACGTTCGCTTTACCTAGAACAAGTATGAAACTAGAAGTACTTTGTAGGTGTTTTTGGATAGGTTTGCAAGATAATAAAGAGAGCGTAAATAAAAACTAGGGGCTGTTTTGATGAAGACACAACTAAATTAGTTTTAGTAGAGAGCTTTTTGTCACGAGAAAGTTATTTGTCCCTAGGCAATCGATAACTAGACCGGTAATCATTATTGCAATTTTATTTGAGGGAGAGGCATAAGCTAACATACTTTCTCTACTTGGATCATATGCACTTATGATTGGAACTCTAGCAAGCATCCGCAACTACTAAAGATCATTAAGGTAAAACCCAACCATAGCATTAAAGCATCAAGTCCTCTTTATCCCATACGCAAACAACCTACTTACTCGGGTCTGTGCTTCTGTCACTCACGCTACCCACCATACGCAAATCATGAACATATTGCAGACCCTACAGTGGGGATCCCTCACGCTTGCGCGACACGGAGAGCACCATAGGACAACACCAATAATAAAACATGCAACTCAAACCAATCTTGATCATCAAATAACCCATAGGACAAAACGAATCTACTCAAACATCATAGGATAGCCATACATCATTGGGAAATAATATATAGCGTTGAGCACCATGTTTAAGTAGAGATTACAACGGGTAAGAGAGAGGTTACACCGCTGCATAGAGGGGGGAAGAGTTGGTGATGATGGCGGTGAAGTTGTTGGTGAAGATTGCGGTGATGATGATGGCCACGGCGGCGTTCCGGCGCCACCGGAAGAGAAGGGGAGAGGGGGCCCCTTCGTCTTCTTCTTCCTTGACCTCCTCCCTAGATGGGAGAAGGGTTTCCCCTCTGGCCCTTGGCCTCCATGGCGTGGGAGGGGCGAGAGCCCCTCCGAGATTGGATCTGTCTCTCTGTCTCTCTCTGTTTCTGCGTTCCCTTTTGCTGCCCTTTCACCGTTTCTTTTATATCCGGAGATCCGTAACTCCGATTGGGGTTGAATCTTTCGCCCAGATTTTTCTCATAAAATTAGCTTTCTTGCGGCAAAAGAAGAGCATCAACCGCCTCACGGGGTGCCCACGAGGGTCAAGGGCGCGCCCCCTGCCTCGTGGCCCCCTCGGGCACCGTCTCGCGTTGATTTTACTTCCCTGAGATCATAAATATTCCAAAATAATTCTCCGTCCATTTTTATCCCGTTTGGACTCCGTTTGATATTGGGTTTGTGCGAAACATAAAACATGCAACAAACAGGAACTGGCACTGGGCACTGGATCAATATGTTAGTCCCAAAACTAATATATAAATTGGCCAAAAGTATATGAAAGTTGAATAATATTGGCATGGAACAATCAAAAATTATAGATACGACGGAGACGTATCAGCATCCCCAAGCTTAATTCATGCTCGTCCTCGAATAGGTAAATGATAAAAAAGATAATTTTTGATGTGGAATGCTACCTAGCATAATCTTGATCATGTATCTAATCATGGCATGAATATTAAGATACGAGTGATTCAAAGCAATAGTCTATCATTTGACATAAAAACAATAATACTTCAAGCCTACGAATAAAGCAATCATGTCTTTTCAAAATAACAAGGCCAAAGAAAGTTATCCCTACAAAATCATATAGTCTGGCTATGCTCCATCCTCACCACACAAAATATTCAAATCATGCACAACCCCGATGACAAGCCGAGCAATTGGTTCATACTTTTGATGTTCTCAAACCTTTTCAACTTTCACGCAATACATGAGTGTGAGCCATGGGCATAGCATTATAGGTGGAATAGAATATGATGGTGGAGGTTGTGTGGAGAAGACAAAAAGAAGAAAGTCTCACATCGACGCGGCTAATCAACGGGCTATGGAGATGCCCATCAATTGATGTCAATGTGAGGGGTAGGGATTTCCATGCAACGGATGCACTAAGAGCTATAAGTGTATGAAAGCTCAAACTGGAAACTAAGTGGGTGTGCATCCAACTTGCTTGCTCATGAAGACCTCGGGCATTTGAGGAAGCTGAAGGAAATATGCCCTAGAGGCAATAATAAAGTTATTATTTATTTCCTTATATCATGATAAATGTTTATTATTCATGCTAGAATTGTATTAACCGGAAACATAATACATGTGTGAATGCATAGACAAACAGAGTGTCACTAGTATGCCTCTACTTGACTAGCTCGTTAATTAAAGATGGTTATGTTTCCTAACCATAGACATGAGTTGTCATTTGATTAACGGGATCACATCATTAGGAGAATGATGTGATTGACTTGACCCATTCCGTTAGCTTATCACTTGATCGTTTAGTATGTTGCTATTGCTTTCTTCATGACTTATACATGTTCCTATGACTATGAGATTATGCAACTCCCATTTACCGGAGGAACACTTTGTGTGCTACCAAACGTCACAACGTAACTGGGTGATTATAAAGGTGCTCTACAGGTGTCTCCGAAGGTACTTGTTGGGTTGGCGTATTTTGGGATTAGGATTTGTCACTCCGATTGTGGGAGAGGTATCTCTGGGCCCACTCGGTAATGCACATCACTTAAGCCTTGCAAGCATTGCAACTAATGAGTTAGTTGCGGGATGATGTATTACGGAACGAGTAAAAAGACTTGCCGGTAACGAGATTGAACTAAGTATTGAGATACCGACGATCGAATCTCGGGCAAGTAACATACCGATAACAAAGGGAACAACGTATGTTGTTATGCGGTCTGGCCGATAAAGATCTTCGTAGAATATGTGGGAGCCAATATGAGCATCCAGGTTCCGCTATTGGTTATTGACCGGAGATGTGTCTCGGTCATGTCTACGTAGTTCTCGAACCCGTAGGGTCCGGACGCTTAAAGTTCTATGACGGTTATATTATGAGTTTATGTGTTTTGATGTACCGAAGGTAGTTCGGAGTCCCGGATGAGATCGGGGACATGACGAGGAGTCTCAAAATGGTCGAGACGTAAAGATCGATATATTGGACAACTATATTCGGACATCGGAAAGGTTCCGAGTGATTCGAGTATTTTTCGGAGTACCGAGGAGTTACGGGAATACGGGAAAGAAGTATTGGGCCTTGATGGGCCTTAGTGGGAAGGAGAGGTAGCAGCCAGGAGGTGGCGCGCGCCCCTCCCAAGCCCAGTCCGAATTGGACAAGGGGTTTGGGGCGCGACCCCCCTCTCCCTTCCTTCTCCTCTTCCCCCCTTTCCCCCCTTCTCCTAGTTGGACTAGGAAAGGAGGAAACCTACTCCAACTAGGAGTAGGAATCCTACTCCCGTGGCGTGCCCCTCCTAGGGCCGGCCTCCTCCTCCCTTGCTCCTTTATATACGGGGGCAGGGGGGCACCCCATAGAGACAACAATTGATCGTTTGATCTTTTAGCCGTGTGCGGTGCCCCTCTCCACCATAGTCCACCTCGATAATACTGTAGCGGTGCTTAGGCGAAGCCCTGCCTCGGTAGAACATCATCATCGTCACCACGCCGTCGTGCTGACGAAACTCTCCCTCAACACTCGGCTGGATCGGAGTTCGAGGGACGTCATCGGGCTGAACGTGTGCTGAACTCGGAGGTGCCGTGCGTTCGGTACTTGATCGGTCGGATCGTGAAGACGTACGACTACATCAACCGCGTTGTGCTAATGCTTCCGCTTTCGGTCTACGAGGGTACGTAGACAACACTATCCCCTCTCGTTGCTATGCATCACCATGATCTTGCGTGTGCGTAGGAATTTTTTTTGAAATTACTACGTTCCCAACAGTGGCATCAGAGCCTGGTTTTATGCGTAGATGTCATATGCACGAGTAGAACACAAGTGAGTTGTGGGCGATATAAGTCATACTGCTTACCAGCATGCCATACTTTGGTTCGGCGGTATTGTTGGATGAAGCGGCCCGGACCGACATTACGCGTACGCTTACGCGAGACTGGTTCTACCGATGTGCTTTGCACACAGGTGGCTGGCGGGTGTCAGGTTCTCCAACTTTAGTTGAACCGAGTGTGTCTACGCTCGGTCCTTGCGAAGGTTAAAACAGCACCAACTTGACAAACTATCGTTGTGGTTTTGATGCGTAGGTAAGAACGGTTCTTGCTCAGCCCGTAGCAGCCACGTAAAACTTGCAACAATAAAGTAGAGGACGTCTAACTTGTTTTTGCAGGGCATGTTGTGATGTGATATGGTCAAGGCATGATGCTATATTTTATTGTATGAGATGATCATGTTTTGTAACCGAGTTATCGGCAACTGGCAGGAGCCATATGGTTGTCGCTTTATTGTATGCAATGCAAACACCCTGTAATGCTTTACTTTATCACTAAGCGGTAGCGATAGTCGTAGAAGCATAAGTTGGCGAGACGACAACGATGCTACGATGGAGATCAAGGTGTCGCGCCGGTGACGATGGTGATCATGACAGTGCTTCGGAGATGGAGATCACAAGCACAAGATGATGATGGCCATATCATATCACTTATATTGATTGCATGTGATGTTTATCTTTTATGCATCTTATCTTGCTTTGATTGACGGTAGCATTATAAGATGATCTCTCACTAAATTATCAAGGTATAAGTGTTCTCCCTGAGTATGCACCGTTGCGAAAGTTCTTCGTGCTGAGACACCACGTGATGATCGGGTGTGATAGGCTCTACGTTCAAATACAACGGGTGCAAAGCAGTTGCACACGCGGAATACTCAGGTTAAGCTTGACGAGCCTAGCATATAACAGAATAGGCCTCGGAACATGGAGACCGAAAGGTCGAGCGTGAATCATATAGTATATATGATCAACATAGTGATGTTCACCGTTGAAACTACTCCATTTCACATGATGATCGGTTATGGTTTAGTTGATTTGGATCACATGATCACTTAGATGATTAGAGGGATGTCTATCTAAGTGGGAGTTCTTAAGTAATATGATTAATTGAACTTAAATTTATCATGAACTTAGTCCTGATAGTATTTTGCAAATTATGTTGTACATCAATAGCTCGCGTTGTTGCTTCCCAATGTTTATTTTGATATGTTCCTAGAGAAAAATTATGTTGAAAGATGTTAGTATCAATGATGCCGATTGGATCCATGATCTGAGGATTATCCTCATTGCTGCACAGAAGAATTATGTCCTTGATGCACCGCTAGGTGACAGACCTATTGCAGGAGCAGATGCAGACGTTGTGAACGTTTGACTAGCTCAATATGAAGACTACTTGATAGTTTAGTGCACCATGCTTAACGGCATAGAATCGGGACTTCAAAGACGTTTTGAACGTCATGGACCATATGAGATGTTCCAGGAGTTTAAGTTAATATTTCAAGCAAATACCCGAGTTGAGAGATATGAAGTCTCCAACAAGTTCTATAGCTAAAAGATGGAGAGAATAGCTCAAGCAGTGAGCATGTGCTCAGATTGTCTGGGTACTACAATCGCTTGAATCAATTGGGAGTTAATCTTCCAGATAAAATAGTGATTGACAGAATTCTCTAGTCACCATCACCAAGTTAGTGGAACTTCGTGATGAACTATAGTATGCAAGGGATGACGAAAGTAATTCCCGAGCTCTTCGCGATGCTGAAATCGACGAAGGTAGAAATCAAGAAAGAGCATCAAGTGTTGATGGTTAACAAGACCACTAGTTTCAAGAAAAGGGCAAAGGGATAGAAGGGGAACTTCAAGAAGAACGGCAAGCAAGTTGCTGCTCAAGTGAAGAAGCCCAAGTCTGGACCTAAGCCTGAGACTAAGTGCTTCTACTGCAAAGGGACTGGTCACTCGAAGCGGAACTGCCCCAAGTATTTGGTGGATAAGAAGGATGGCAAAGTGAACAAAGCTATATTTGATATACATGTTATTGATGTGTACTTTACTAGTGTTTATAGCAACCCCTCGGTATTTGATACTGGTTCAGTTGCTAAGAGTAGTAACTCGAAACGGGAGTTGCAGAATGAAAAGAGACTAGTTAAGGGGGAAGTGACGATGTGTGTTGGAAGTAGTTCCAAGATTGATATGATCATCATCGCACACTTCCGATACTTTCGGGATTAGTGTTGAACCTAAATAAATGTTATTTGGTGTTTGCGTTGAGCATGAATATTATTTGATCATGTTTATTGCAATATGGTTATTCATTTAAATTAGAGAATAAGTGTTGTTCTGTTTACATGAATAAAGCCTTCTATGGTCATACACCCAATGAAAATGGTTTGTTGGATCTCGATCGTGGTGATACACATTTTCATAATATTGAAGCCAAAAGATGCAAAGTTAATAACGATAGTGCGACTTATTTGTGGCACTACCGTTTAGGTCATATTGGTGTAAAGCGCATGAAGAAACTCCATGCCGATGGACTTTTGGAATCACTTGATGCTTGCGAACCATGCCTCATGGGCAAGATGACTAAGACTCCGTTCTCCGGAACAATGGAGCGAGCAACTGACTTATTGGAAATAATACACACTGATGTGTGCGGTCCGATGAGTGTTAAGGTTCACGGCAAGTTTCGTTATTTTCTGACCTTCACAGATGATTTGAGCAGATATGGGTATATCTACTTGATGAAACACAAGTCTAAAACATTTGGAAAGTTCAAAGAATTTCAGAGTGAAGTGGAGAATCATCGTAACAAGAAAATAAAAGTTTCTACGATATGATCGCAGAGGTAAAATATTTGAGTTAAAAGTTTGGCCTTCAGTTAAAACAATGTGAAATAGTTTCACTACTCACGCCACCTGGAACACCACAATGTAATGGTGTGTCCGAACGTCATAACCATACTTTATTAGATATAGTGCAATCTATGATGTCTCTTACCAATCTACCACTATCGTTTTGGGGATATGCTTTAGAGACAGCTACACTCACGTCAAAAAAAGGGGCACCATCTAAATCCGTTTGATACGACACCGTATGAACTGTGGTTTGACAAGAAACAAAAGTTGTCGTTTCTTAAAGTTTGGGGCTGCGATGCTTATGTGAAAAAGCTTCAACCTGATAATCTCGAACCCAAATCGGAGAAATGTGTCTTCATAGGATACCCAAAAGAGATTGTTGGGTACACCTTCTATCATAGATCCGAAGGCAAGACTTTTGTTGCTAAATTTGGAATCTTTCTAGAGAAGGAGTTTCTCTCGAAAGAAGTGAGTGGGAGGAAAGTAGAACTTGATGAGGTAACTGTACCTGCTCCCTTATTGGAAAGTAGTTCATCACAGAAACCAGTTCCTGTGACGTCTACACCAATTAGTGAGGAAGTTAATGATGATGATCATGAAACTTCAGATCAAGTTGTTACTGAACCTCGTAGGTCAACCAGAGTAAGATCCGCACCAGAGTGGTACGGTAATCCTGTTCTGGAGGTTATGTTACTAGACCATGACGAACCTACGAACTATGAAGAAGCGATGGTGAGCCCAGATTCCGCAAAATGGCTTGAGGCCATGAAATCTGAGATGGAATCCATGTATGAGAACAAAGTATGGACTTTGGTTGACTTGCCCGATGATCGGCAAGCCATAAAAATAAATGGATCTTCAAGAGGAAGACGGGCGCTGATAGTAGTGTTACCATCTACAAAGCTAGAATTTTCGCAAAAGGTTTTCGACAAGTTCAAGGTGTTGACTACGATAAGAGTTTCTCACTCGTATCTATGCTTAAGTCTGTCCGAATCATGTTAGCAATTGCCGCATTTTATGAAATCTGGCAAATGGATAAACAAAACTGCATTCCTTAATGGATTTATTAAAGAAGAGTTGTATATGATGCAACCAGAAGGTTTTGTCAATCCTAAAGGTGCTAACAAAATACGCAAGCTCCAGCGATCCATCTATGGACTGGTGCAAGCATCTCGGAGTTGGAATATACGCTTTGATAAGTTGATCAAAGGATATAGTTTTATACAGACTTGCGGTGAAGCTTGTATTTACAAGAAAGTGAGTGGGAGCACTACAACATTTCTGATATGTATATGTGAATGACATATTGTTGATCGGAAATAATGTAGAATTATTCTGCAAAGCATAAAGGAGTGTTTGAAAGGAGTTTTTCAAAGAAAGACCTCGGTGAAGCTGCTTACATATTGAGCATCAAGATCTATAGAGATAGATCAAGACGTTTGATAAGTTTTTCCAATGAGTACATACCTTGACAAGATTTTGAAGTAGTTCAAAATGGAACAGTCAAAGAAAGAGTTCTTGCCTGTGTTACAAGGTGTGAAATTGAGTAAGACTCAAGCCCGACCACGGCAGAAAATAGAAAGAGAATGAAAGTCATTCCCTATGCCTTGGCCATAGGTTCTATAAAGTATGCCATGCTGTGTACCAGATCTATTGTATAGCCTACACTGATTTTGGCATGGGAGTACAATAGTGATCTAGGAGTAGATCACTGGATAGCGGTCAAAATTATCCTTAGTGGAATAAGGATATGTTTCTCGATTATGGAGGTGACAAAAGGTTCGTCGTAAAGGGTTATGTCGATGCAAGTTTTTGACACTGATCCAGATGACTCTAAGTCTCAATCTGGATACATATTGAAAGTGGGAGCTATTAGCTAGAGTAGCTCCGTGCAGAGCATTGTAGACATAGAATTTGCAAAATAATAACGGATCTGAATGTGACAGACCCGTTGACTAAAATTATCTCACAAGCAAAACATGATCACACCTTAGTACTCTTTGGGTGTTAATCACATAGCGATGTGAACTAGATTACTAACTCTAGTAAACCCTTTGGGTGTTGGTCACATGATGATGTGAACTATGGGTGTTAATCACATGATGATGTGAACTATTGATGTTAAATCACATGGCGATGTGATCTGGATTATTGACTCTAGTGCAAGTGGGAGACTGAAGGAAATATGCCCTAGAGGCAATAATAAAGTTATTATTTATTTTCTTATATCATGATAAATGTTTATTATTCATGCTAGAATTGTATTAACTGGAAACATAATACATGTGTGAATACATAGACAAACAGAGTGTCACTAGTATGCCTCTACTTGACTAGCTCGTTAATTAAAGATGGTTATGTTTCCTAACCATAGACATGAGTTGTCATTTGATTAACGGGATCACAACATTAGGAGAATGATGTGATTGACTTGACCCATCCCGTTAGCTTAGCACTTGATCGTTTAGTATGTTGCTATTGCTTTCTTCATGACTTAGCATTCTATAAAGCCATACTCAAAAGATATATGTGAAGTGCAAAGAGCATTCTATAAATCAACCAAGGACTATCTCATACCAGCATGGTGCATAAAAGAAAAATTAAAACTAAAGCAAAAGACGCTCCAAGATTTGCACATATCGCATGAACGAAACGAATCCGAAAACATACCGATACTTGTTGAAGAAAGAGGGGATGCTTTCCGGGGCATCCCCAAGCTTAGACGCATGAGTCTCCTTGAATATTTAATTGGGGTGCCTTGGTCATCCCCATGCTTGAGTTCTTGCCTCTCTTCCTTCTTCTCACATCGAGACCTTCTCGATCATCGAACACTTCATCCACACAAAACTTCAACAGAAAACTCGGTAAGATCCGTTAGTATAATAAAGCAAATCACTACTCTAAGTACTGTTGAAAACCAATTCATATTTTCTTTTTGCATTATAGATACTGTAATATAACTTTTTCATGGCTTAATCCACTGATATAAATTGATAGTTTCATCAAAACAAGCAAACTATGCATCAAAAAACAGAATCTGTCTAAAGCAGAACAGTCTGTAACATTCTGATCATTCACCATACTTCTGATACTTGAACAATTCTGCCAAAATTAGGAAAAAATAAAAAATTTGTATAGAAAGACAGTGCAAAAAGAATCAGAACCGTTTGACGTTCCAGTAAAAAATTAAAAATCGCGCACTACAGCCAAAGTTTCTGTCCTGCACCGTGCAAACCAACAAGCATTGTAAACATCCTAAAGGCAAACCTTGGCACATTATTTTTATAATACAATGGAATTGTACATGGGGATAATTATTTTTGTTGAAAAGTTTCTATAATCAAGATTCACAAAGTTTCCGTGAGCATGAACAAAGTTCAAGGCTAGCTCCCATTTCAACAATGCTCGTCTTTCTCACTTTCGCTTTTCTTTTTGAAAAGTTTTGGGTTCCCCTCTTTATTATTTTGTTTTTAAACTATATAAAAGCACTCAACAGAAATAAATGACTCTCTAAAACTTCCGGGTTGTCTCCCTGGCAGCACTTTCTTTAAAGCCATTAAGCTAGGCATATAATGCTCAAGTAGTGAATCCACCCGGATCCCAAGGTATATCAAAGCCAATTTTAATTAGCAATGATTTGGCATTTAGTAGTGAGCACAAGGCAACATATATCATGCAACAACAAAGTCTAACTCTCTTCCTATGCATCGGCATGTCATAAAAGAACAATTCATCACACATAGTAAAGGCCAATGCATAGTATAAACAGTTTCTTGCAATTTTTTAATGTTGGAAACATAAAGGGGCGGAGATGTAGTTCCCCACTCATAATAATTGCAAGTAGGAGCAGAAAGCACATTCATATTATATCTATCAAAATCATCATGTGCAACGGTAAAAGGCAACCCATCAATGTAATCCTTAATAAGTGCAAACTTCTCCGATATAGTGTAAACGGGAGAATTCAAAAAGATAATAGGACTATCATGCGTGGGTGCAATAGCAACAATTTCATTCATAACATAAGGAACTATAGCAAGTTAATCTCCATAAGCATAATTCATATTGGCATCTTGGCCACAAGCATAGCAAGCATCATCAAAAAGGGATATTTCAAGAGAATCAACGGGATCATAATAGTCATCATAGCAATCATCCTTCGGAAAGCACGAAGGGAAATTAAACAATGTATGAGTTGAAGAGTTACTCTCATTAGAAGGTGGGCACGGGTAGCTAATCCGATCTTCCTCCTTTTGTTCTTCGCTCTCCTCATCATCTTTTTCATCCAATGAGCTCACAGTTTCATCAATTTCTTCTTCCATAGACTCCTGCAAAATATTAGTCTCTTCTTGGACAGCGGAGACTTTCTCAATAAATGCATCAATATCGGAATTGAATTCATAATTGGCATAGCAATATTTAAGGATAGCTAAATTTTCAGGTCTATAAACAACATCATAAAGATTTTCAAACTCTTTGAACATAGATTCAATTTCATAAGCACCCATAAAAGCAACAAATTCTTCTACTTGCTCCACATCATAGTAATCATATATACCTCTAGCATAAGAAGCCAAGGTTTCATTATCATTAAATTCGCATGAAAAGGGAAGGTGTGGAGACTTCATCCTAGAGTAACAAGTATAATCATATCTCAAGCATAGTTACCTAGCATACCACTTCAATATATGAATTTGATCCCATAATAGTTTCCTTTTTTGAGTGAAGCGATAATCCTTAAAGTATTCACGTTGATCCAGCGTGTCTCCCATAACATAATTGAATGGGGTTTTCTCAGGATTATCAAAGTAGTACATAATATCTTTCACATAATGAGCATCGAGGGTTTTAGGAGGTTCCCCATCTCCATGAGTAGCAAGTACACCTAATTCTTTTGGTATTTCGTGTTCCATATCCATAACTAAAGATAAAGAACAGCAAATAAAAATTACTTAGTGATAAAGCAAACAAGCACACACGAGAATATTCACCCCACGCTATTGCTCCCCGGCAACGGCGCCAGAAAATGGTCTTGATAACCCACAAGTATAGGGGATCAATTGTAGCCTCTTTCGATAAGTAAGAGTGTTAAACCCAATGAGGAGCTAAGGTAGAACAAATATTCCCTCAAGTTCTATCGACCACCGATACAACTCTACGCACGCTTGACGTTCGCTTTACCTAGAACAAGTATGAAACTAGAAGTACTTTGTAGGTGTTTTTGGATAGGTTTGCAAGATAATAAAGAGAGCGTAAATAAAAACTAGGGGCTGTTTTGATGAAGACACAACTAAATTAGTTTTAGTAGAGAGCTTTTTTTCACGAGAAAGTTATTTGTCCCTAGGCAATTGATAACTAGACCGGTAATCATTATTGCAATTTTATTTGAGGGAGAGGCATAAGCTAACATACTTTCTCTACTTGGATCATATGCACTTATGATTGGAACTCTAGCAAGCATCCGCAACTACTAAAGATCATTAAGGTAAAACCCAACCATAGCATTAAAGCATCAAGTCCTCTTTATCCCATACGCAAACAACCTACTTACTCGGGTCTGTGCTTCTGTCACTCACGCCACCCACCATACGCAAATCATGAACATATTGCAGACCCTACAGCGGGGATCCCTCACGCTTGCGCGACACAGAGAGCACCATAGGACAACACCAATAATAAAACATGCAACTCAAACCAATCTTGATCATCAAATAACCCATAGGACAAAACGGATCTACTCAAACATCATAGGATAGCCATACATCATTGGGAAATAATATATAGCGTTGAGCACCATGTTTAAGTAGAGATTACAGCTGGTAAGAGAGAGGTTACACCGCTGCATAGAGGGGGGAAGAGTTGGTGATGATGGCGGTGAAGTTGTTGGTGAAGATTGCGGTGATGATGATGGCCACGGCGGCGTTCCGGCGCCACCGGAAGAGAAGGGGAGAGGGGGCCCCTTCGTCTTCTTCTTCTTTGACCTCCTCCCTAGATGGGAGAAGGGTTTCCCCTCTGGCCCTTGGCCTCCATGGCGTGGGAGGGGCGAGAGCCCCTCCGAGATTGGATCTGTCTCTCTGTCTCTCTCTGTTTCTGCGTTCCCTTCTGCTGCCCTTTCACCGTTTCTTTTATATCCGGAGATCCGTAACTCCGATTGGGGTTGAATCTTTCGCCCAGATTTTTCTCATAAAATTAGCTTTCTTGCGGCAAAAGAAGAGCGTCAACCGCCTCACGGGGTGCCCACGAGGGTCCAGGGCGCGTCCCCCGCCTCGTGGCCCCCTCGGATACCGTCTCGCGTTGATTTTACTTCCCAAAAATCATAAATATTCCAAAATAATTATTCGTCCGTTTTTATCCCGTTTGGACTCCGTTTGATGGTTTGTGCGAAACATAAAACATGCAACAAACAGGAACCGGCACTGGGCACTTGATCAATATGTTAGTCCCAAAAATAATATAAAAAGTTGCCAAAAGTATATGAAAGTTGAATAATATTGGCATGGAACAATCAAAAATTATAGATACGATGGAGACGTATCAGCAAGGATAAAGGAAAGTGCTTTATTATGCATCAAACACCCACATATGAGGCTCCCCTAGATCAATATTGTCATAGCATGTGATCAACAAAAATAACCTACACGATGCCTAGATCACATGCAAGAGTGTGGTGAGCAAATAGAGTGAGACGATAACATAATAACATGATCATACTCTGCAAGATAGACAAACAATAAGCATAGATGATCCATAAAGCAAAAGAAGTCTCACACACAGATAAGGTAGCTCATCACCACACAACGAAAAGCAAAGCAAACAAAGAGTATCTCGAGCCAAATAACCACACCAAGTAGAAGCGAGGCCTTGAGATCTCAACTCAACTGCAGACACTCCTAATAGACCACTTTTCCCCGTTTGTCATCAAGACAACAAAAAGAGAAAAGGCGATGCTAACAAGACTCTAGACAAGAGGAGGCGCGCTCGAAGCATCATTATCATCATCAAAGCGCCATCCTGCCATGGGAAAGGAACGAGTTGTGTCCACACTGTCATTGTCCTCAGACCCTGGACCAACCTATTGCAGCACGCTCAGCCTTCTTCTGAGACCTCTCTTGCTTGCCCCTGCTGGACTCCTTGATCTTACGACTCTAAATAGATCGACACATCTTGAACATGTTGCTCATAGTCTTCAGTAGAGACTTCTTCTCCTCTTTGGTGAAACTGGCCTCAGAAACGACCTTCTTGCCATTTCCACGTGGAATACGGGCGGTGGAGGAACACCCATGAGTGTAGGTGGTATGCTCATGGGCCTCGGATTGCGCCCCTTCTTGGGAGCCACATAAGGAGCAGGATCAGCAGGAGTCCAGATTACATTGCGCTTTAGAATGGATGTCTTGTATTGTGACATATACCTTGTTGGGCAGACAGACTCAATCAATGGCTGGATGAATGGAGCATATATCAAGGACTTGTTCTCGTGCACACACTGACGAAGCTCATAGAACACGAAGTCCAAGCCATCCACTTTCTTCTTCTCACAAATATACACAAAGATATCCAACATGGAGCTCCTCAAGTTACGCGAGTCACCAGCCTTAGGATTGAGAGTGTACCTAAGGATGTGACGCATAGTATCATACACCAGCGGCAACTCCTTGATAAGCCCGGCGACAAAAGACTTCTCTTGTTTGTAGGCAAACACAATCTCATCCCCATGATTCTGCCCAACCTCACGGACACGGCCAAACTCTTCATTCCCTTCGTCAAAGAATGGATACAGAATGATCTCAGAGAACTTAGCCATAGATTGGATCGAGGCTAGTGGCCAACCATGCATCGCACAACAGCTCGCCCTCCCGCATTTTGAAGCATTCTCCTCTACCCCTCTTCTTCGGATCACTGGTTAAATCATCCGGATCTTCGTCCTCGTCGTACTCCTCCTCCTACTGTCCGGAGGCCCAATCATACAGTTGTGTGCCTATGCCGATCTAGGTGTAGCCCTGCTGCGTGTGGGTGTAGTTTTCGGACTAGGTGGGATCCGAAACTTCCATTTGCCCGTCCTCATAGCCTCCTCCTCTTCCGCCTCCTTGTGAATGATGTTGAACATCTCCATGTCCGCATCATTGTACGTGGGCTCCCCCGCTTTAGGCATAGCAGCAAATAGCATGGGGCACCCATCTGCTCCCTGCCTGTCGTCCGTTCCCGGACAAGCTACAACGAAGGAGACTCCAAAAAGAGCAGCGGCATCGCGTTTACGTCGACGATGTAAGGCACTTGCCCGGGTGGCGGTTGCTATGGACTTCTTACCGAGCTGCTTGGCGGCGTAGAAGTACGAAGCCTTGTGATGCTCCAGCCATGGCGGCATCTGTACGGTGGGCGACACTATCAGCAGGCCCACCACCACGTCCACCACCAGCACGCCCTCCGCCGACCTTCTGCTTCTTGAGCTTCTCCTCCTTTGCGGCCTTGGCTTTGACGCGGCAATTTTGCCGCATCGCCAAGTTGATCTTCTAGGCGAGCCTGATGCCGGGATTGTCCTGCACATCCACCACCTCCATCTCAGGCAGGCTATCCTCCAGTTCCATGCGTTGGCGACGGGAGGGAAGAACAGAGTGGAAGAAAAGGGCAAGAATTAGGTGAAGAGTTGCGGAATAGAAGAAGAGAGTGGGGAATTTGGCGCGGAAACATGGCGGGCATCTACAAAAGCGCGGGCTCCGCCTTCCTTTTGGGTGGTCCAGGGGTGTCCACATCTGGTGTGTCTCGTGTCTGGACTCTAGCAAATCTCCCCCACTGTTGGTTCCTGTTTGCGGGAAAATCGTGGTACAAATTAGTCTGCGGACGGATACAGGTCAATGTTGGATGGATTCCAGGATCCGGACATCTATGTCCAGACGGATACAAGCACTTTGAGGGTCCGCCTTGGAGATGCCCTTAGAGCATCTACAACCGGGCAACCCCATCCCCCCTCAAATGCCCGGGCGGATGGCCCGGTCACTGACCCGTAAAAAAACTAACCAGGACGGGTGCCTCAAGCGCCTAGGCTGACCAGCACCCCTCATATCCAACCCAAAAATTGGGCAGATATGGGGATGCTCAGGCTCGTCCGCCACATCAGACGAGATAGGCCTACCCAACCACAAGCTGCATCAAATCCACCCATCGCCCTACTAGATCCATTTGCGCTCTCCTCTCTTCTTTCTCCTCCGCGGCGGATGTCTCGCCGCTCCGCCGCCACCCTTGCGTAGCAGCCGTTCCGAGCCTCAACACCGCCACCACCTAAACAATAGTCCTCTCTCCCGTGCTCGCCGCCGCGGCATCGTCCCCGGCCCGGACGCCATCGCGGTACGTCCGGCAACTATCGAGCTGCCCCTTGCGCTCTGTATGTTCGACAAATTGCCCATCCCGGTTTTTTGTGATTTATTTATAGGGAAAACGATGAATTCTGATGCTTTGTTAGACAAGGAGATGGACCGACAGAGTTTGGTAAAATTATTGAAGATGAGTTCTTCGAGTCGTCGGATTCGGGCGAAGAATTGGACATGAGCATACAAGAGGAAATGGTCCGGCAGGTGGAGCACATTCTCAATTTCAAGGGCTCAATCAAAGGAAGAAGAGTGATCAATCGGGATAGGGTATCCGGAGCACGACTACTGCACAAGGAGTACTTTGCTCTGGACCAAACTTTCCCGGACGACACATGGTTTCGTCTCTGGAGCAGTGGCATCGCACGACTTATGAATTTGACATACTTTCTTTGGAATGTCGGGTTCTCCAATAACATCAACATGCTTCAGCGACTGCCCCCCCCCCCCCCCCGTGTTGAGGAGGCTTTGTAATGGGGAATCATCACCGTGCAACTACATTGCCAACGGTCATGACTACAACATGGGATACTATCTTGCTGATGGCATCTATTCTCAGTGGGCGGTGTTTGTGAAGACCATATCCGAACCATAAGGCAACAAACAAAGCCACTTTGCAACACTACAAAAAAAGACACATCCGTGACATTTTGGGCCGAACGAATTTTTTCTGTCATGCTTGTGACACTTCTATGACGATAATTGTGACAAAACTCGGTATCATCATAGATGTGGTGGGCTCCTACTTCTATGACAAAAAATCATGACAGAAAATGGGCTTTTCATCCTGGGCGGGCCGGAGACGCAGCTGCATGAGATTCTTTGGGCCGTCCATGACGGAAAAAACCGTGGTAGAATCGAGGGCGAGGAAAATATCAGGGAGTTCCCTGTTACGGTGGGTGGTCAGGGGCCGAGCGATGCGCGTTTCTCTCGTACATGTACGCGCGTGGGTGCGAGGCGTTGGGCTCTAACTGCCCGAGCGAGGCGTTCGCCTACTCAACCCGAGCGATTGCACTGCAGGGTACGCGTTACTGAACCCGAGCGATCGATCTGGCTGTTAACTGAACCCGATCGAGCGATTCCTTCGCTACTGCTGCTAACTGAAGCTGATCGAACCCTGGTGCCTCCTTCCCTTGATGAACAGTGAGCGTTGTTGGGGGGTTTGGATGAACAGTTCCCAGTGGGGGGTTGGATGAACAGGACCTCGTGGTAGTAGAGGCCGTTGCCGCTGGATGAACAGGACCCCGATCGAGCCGGTTGGGGTGGATGAACAGGACCTCATGGAGGGCTGGATAAACAGGACCTCGTGGAGGGCTAGTTGAACAATAGCCGATGGAGGGCTGGATGAACAGTAGCCCGTGGAGGGGTGGTTGAACAGGACCCCGTGGAGAGGGCAAGTTGAACAGTAGCCGGTGGAGGAGTGGTGGAGGCTGGATGGACAGGAGTCCATGGATGAACAGTCACAGGTGGAGGCTGGAGGAGATCGACGGTGGATGAACAGTAACCCGTGGAGGCAGTCGACGGTGGAGATGAACAGTAGCCCGTGGAGTTCCATTTTGCGGTACGCCACACCCCTCCGATGAACAGGACCCCCGTTTCGACCGTAGCGCTCCAACACAAGTCCGTTTCCTTTGTTTTGCGGTACGCCACACCCCTCCCGATCAACAGGACCCTGTTTCGACCATAGGAGGTCCAAGAGAAGTTCGTTTCCTCCGTTTTGCGGTACGCCAGACCTCTCCTGATGAACAGGATCCCGTTTCGACCGTGGCTGGTCGAACACAAGGCTGTTTCCTCCGTTCTATGGTATGCCAGGCCTCGTTTTGATCGGCTGTTTCGTCCAAGCCGGTTGACTCCCGATGAACACGATGTATTCCGTTGCCTCCCCATGAACACGACGCATTTCGTTGCCTCCCCATGAACACGACCAGTTTCTCCGTTTCGATCCAGTCGGTTGGCTTTCGATGAACAGGATTAGTCGCTGTATGCGTTAGAGACCCCGCCCATATGTACGTACGTAGCCGTATTTACTATGTTGCAGCATGGCCGTACGTACGTGTACATGATATAGACGAGACTGTGTGACATGCTAGGTCAGCGCCTCTACTTAAACACGTGTCGCTCCTTACTCGGCCACAGTATGTCACTGCAGAGACACCGATCGACCGCTATGTACGTACACGTTCGCGGCCGGACAGATAACGCTACCTTTGCTTCAACATGGTGGGTCCCACCTGTCAGGGGGTAAGAAGACAGTTCATTCCGTGCGAAGATAAAGCCGGTGGGTCCCAGCTGTCAGGGGGAAACAATTTTTTCGTGAAATACAGAGTCCCTTCCGGTAGGTCCGAGGTGTCAGGTGGAGGAATCATTATTTTGCGCGTAATAAGGAGGCACTTCCTTGCGTGCGGCCATGGACCCAGCTGTCAGCCTCTCCAGTTACAGTCCTCTTCTGATGGCTGTCGTTCTTTGACCGCGTTGACGACGCCGTACCGCCCGAGAGCACCAAGGTGGTGGACGATGGCGCGACCTAGGAAGGGAATGACCCGGAGCCGGGGAATACGCAGCAGTGGATGCCCACGCGGAGGGGAGTACGAGGGTTGAGTGCTTCGGCTGCGGTTTGATGCTGCCGTCTCCGGAGAATAACAGGGGGTGTGGGTGTGTAGAGGGAAGGCCTGGCCAGTAGTAGTAGGGTTGGGCGGTGAGGCCTGTGCGGCAGCACAGTCGGCAACGGGAGGCTGGAGCAGGCGGTACAGTGGGCGCAGGTTTGGGCGGCTGGAGCAACAAGACCAGAGGTTGAAGACGCAGTTGGCTGTTGGATTAACATTGAACGGTCAGTGCAACTAGAATCGTTTATTGACTAAGTTGACAAAGCCCTGCGTACGTGTTAACTTAGTAGGCCCACAAGTTAGCCTACAAATCTGGTGGGTCCCAGCTAGCAGGGGGAATCAATTTTTTTCCGCGTAATAAGGTGGCACTTCCTTGCGTGCGAAGATGTTTTCTGGTTTTCTTATTTCTTCTTTTTCGAGTTGGAATAAAAAGAAAACAATTTAGGATCTTCAGTACAATTTATATTTTCATGAAAAGGATCATAATAAAGCTGGTGTAGCGACCAGACCTCAAACAGTCTAGTCTCCGTGCATCAGTGTCATCCCTGGATCGGTAATGCTGACACGCACAGTACTTTAAAGGATTTATAACAGAGTAGCAATCACACACTTATTACATCGAATAGTTCAAGCGAACTCAATACAAATAAATATGGCTTAAGGCCATCTAAATACGATAACAGCGGAAGGCTTGGAAGATAAAGTGAGTCCATCAACTCCAACGACATCACTGAGTATAAGACCACGACCTAAGGCTCCTTACTCGTCGTCTGAAAAGTCTGCAACATGATACGTTGCAGCCTGAAAATGGGTCAGCACATGGAATATGCTGGAAATGTAACACATAGAGAGTAATGAACAGAATAATGCTATCACTACATGCATATTTGGCTGGTGCAAAGCTCTATGGTTACAGTTTTGCGAAAAGCCAATTTTTCCCTACCACAAAGGAATAAATTTTATTTAACTATCATGGTGGTTGTTAAACATTGAGAAGGTACCACCAACTCAATCCCAATTAAGAACGTGATTAACCCAATCAAATTAAATTAAGTAACATGATGATGAGATTCACATGATAATCCAAGAACTAGATACTCAAGATTGTCCATAACCGGGGACACGGCTAATCATGATTAGTTTGTACACTCTGTAGAGGTTTGCGCACTTTTCCCCACAAGACTCGATCGCCTCCGCTTGATTTCTCGCACTACATGGTGTTGGAGAAACGGATGACCGAGACACAGTCTTTCAGAAACACTACTCTTTACTCCCGGTGGACAGTTACACCTACTTTCCCCTACATCTGCTAGCCCACCTCTTCAAGAGGTCATCCAACCTACTCAACTATGCTAGAGCCCATAATAGCTTGTGGCTGCACACGGAAGTTTCTAGCATGAATAATCTTATGATCCCTTTGAGCCTGGGTGGCGGTCCATAGGATGATCACACGGGTAATCCGGGATATCCAAAAAAACAGGCAACACCGGATTCTCCAGGTGCCTCAATCCACCCAGATGTTTATTTAAGTAGCCACCTTAAGTTGAACCATTAAGTAACAATCTCACATCTGTCATGGAAATTTCACTCGAATCCAATCTACGTCTACGAGCATAGCATAGCAATATAAGCAAACGTAGAAGTAACTCCCAAGGGTTTGATAATAAACATGGCAATAGGTACTACCTCTTCTACTTCCCAAAAACCACATATTAATCAGATCCTAATCATGCAATTGTTTGAGGATGGATCTAATGCAATAAAACTGGGTGGTAAAGAGGTATGATCAAAGTTTTACTTGCCTTGCTGATGGTCCGTGAAACCTACAGACTCGTAGTAGCACGCTTCGAACTCCAGGTACTCTATCACAAACAAACAATACATACATAAGCAATCAACCAAGGGTGCACGGGTAAAACTCGAAATAAGATATCTAACCAGAAAGTTCAACTTAAGAACTCCGGTTTACAAAAAGAATCAAATCGAACGAAGCAACGAAACTCAAACGGCGAAAGAAACAAGCTTCATTTACTAATCTGGACTTAAGTCAAACTTTACAGTATCAAAAACTTGTTTGATTAGGTTAAACCGAAAGAGGGTTTCGAGATGAAACTCTGGGTGCTTGACTCGCCTGATTCCGATAAACGACCGAAAAGTTATACTAAAACGAAAACAGATCGGAAATCGCGATCAGAAATAATCGCGGAAAATCCGAGAAAAAGAAAACCGACGAACAGGCTAACGAACGAATATTCGCTGTCTGTGAAAAAAAAAACCGTTCGTTAAAACGAACGAATGAACGAGTGTTCGCTAAATAAACTAAACCGAAAAAAACAGATCTAGTTTTTTTATAAAACCGAATGAAAAACCGGACGGGAAAACCGAACGGTTTTCTCGAGGAAAACCACCGGCGGCGAGGCGGCGGCTACCTCTGGCGAAGGGCGGTGGGGCGGCTCCGGCGGGCGGCGGGGTCGGCGGCGGGACGGCGGCGGCGGGGCTCCGGCGTCGGGCGGCGGCGGCACGCGACAACGGCGAAGGCGGCGGCTCGGGTTTAGGGTTAGGGTTTCGGCGGCTCGGGCGGCTTGGGCTATCGGGGCCGGGGCGGCGGCTTATAAAGGCCTGGCCAGGCGGAGTCCTGGCCGAACACGGCCCAAAGTCGGTTTCTCGATTTTTTTTTTATAAAATAATTTTGCGCAGAAAAACAAATAAGAAATACTAAACGGACTCCAAAAATCCCAAAATAAATTCTTCCCGACTTCTAAAATCAAGCCAGACAAGATGAACATTTATTTGGGGCCTAAATGCAATTTTGAAAAACGCGTATTTTTCCTAGTTCAAATAAAATCAAATAAAATCCAAATAAAAATCAAATAATTGTTTTTAATATTTTTCGTCCAATATTTCATTATTTGTGGAGAAGTCATTTTATCCCCTCTCATATATTTTGATATGAAATATTTTCGGAGAGAAAAATAATAAAAACAAATGATCCTATTTTTAAAATTTGAGAAAACCCAAATATGAAAATAACGATATCCCCAACTCTCTCCGTGGGTCCTTGAGTTGCGTGGAATTTCTAGGATCACAAATCAAAATGCAATAAAGTATGATATGCATGATGGTCTAATGTATAACATTCCAAATTGAAAATTTGGGATGTTACAAACCTACCCCCCTTAAGATGAATCTCGCCCTCGAGATTCGGGTTGGCTAGAAAATAGGTGAGAGTGGTCTTTCCGTAGATCTTCCTCTCGCTCCCAGGTGGATTCCTCCTCGGTATGGTGACTCCACTGAACTTTGCAAAACTTGATAACCTTGCTGCGGGTGACTCTGCTGGCAAACTCAAGAATCTTAACTGGTTTCTCGTCGTAGGTCAAATCACTATCCAGGTGAATCGCTTCCAGTGGCACTGTATCTCTCAGTGGTATCTCAGCCATCTCCGCGTGGCACTTCTTCAGCTGGGATACGTGGAACACATCGTGAACTCCTGACAATCCTTCGGGCAATTCTAACTTGTAAGCAACTTCTCCCATACGCTCCAAAACTTTGTATGGTCCTACAAAACGTGGCGCTGACTTTCCCTTAACTCCAAAGCGCTTCACTCCTCGAAGTGGTGATACTCGAAGATAAACTCTGTCTCCGACTTCGTAAACTGACTCCTTGCGTTTAGAATCTGCATAACTCTTCTACCTGGACTGGGCTACCTTGAGCCTATCGCGAATCAACTTCACCTTCTATTCAGACTCTTTAATCAAATCTGGTCCAAACAATTGACGGTCTCCAACTTCGTCCCACAACAACGGTGTCCTGCACCTCCTTCCGTATAGAGCTTCGAAAGGGGCCATCTTCAAACTGAATTGGTAGCTATTGTTGTAAGAAAACTCTGCATATGGCAAATTGTTGTCCCAACTAGATCCATAATCTAGCGCACAAGCTCTCAGCATGTCCTCCAAAATCTGATTGACTCTCTCGGTCTGTCCGTCTGTCTGTGGATGAAAAGCGGTACTGAACTCTAGCCTGGTACCCAAAGTTTCGTGGAACTGATTCCAAAACTTTGAAGTAAACTGGGTTCCTCTATCTGATACAATGGTCCTCGGAACTCCATGCAGACATACGATCCTGGTCATGTATATCTTTGCCAACTTAGCACTGGTATAAGTGGTCTTTACTGGGATGAAATGTGCTACCTTCGTCAAACGATCGACTACAACCCATATCGAGTCATAGCCTGAACGAGTACTGGGCAATCCCGTGATAAAATCCATGCCTAGCTTATCCCATTTCCATTCGGGTATCGGCAATGATTGTAGCAATCCTGCTGGCTTCTGATGCTCTGCCTTCACTCTCTGACATACATCACAAACTGCTACATACTCCACAATATCCTTCTTCATTTCGGTCCACCAGAAACTGTCCTTCAAATCCAGGTACATCTTGGTATTTCCTGGGTGAATCGAATATGGTGAATCATGGGCCTCTTGCAAAATGAACTTCCTAATCTCCGGATCATTGGGCACATAAACACGGTCCTCAAACCATAAGATGTCGTGCTCGTCCTCACGAAATCCCTTGGATTTTCCTTTACTCAACCTTTCCTTTATCTCAGCAATCTCCTTGTCTGTCTTCTGAGCTTCTCTGATCTTATCCATCAAAGTAGACTGAATCTCCAATGCTGCTACAAAGCCTCTTGGAACAATTTCCAAACATAGTTCACGAAGACTCTCGGCTAACTCCTTGGGTAACTCTCCGGTCATGAGCGTGTTGACATGGCTCTTGCGGCTCAACGCATCGGCTACTACGTTAGCCTTCCCTGGGTGATAATGCAATCTCATATCATAATCCTTAATGAGCTCCAACCATCTCCTTTGCCTGAGATTCAACTCCTTCTGCGTGAAAATGTACTTCAAACTCTTGTGATCCGTGTACACCTCACAATGGTTTCCGATGAGAAAATGTCTCCATGTCTTCAACGCATGCACTACGGCTGCTAACTCCAAATCATGTGTAGCATAATTCAACTCATGGGGTTTAAGTTGTCGTGAGGCATACGAAACAACTCTTCCCTCCTGCATTAGCACTGCTCCAAGTCCTCGACGAGAAGCGTCGCAATATACTTCATAATCCTTGTGTTGATCTGGCAGAATCAACACTGGCGATGTAACCAAACATTTCTTCAACTCCTGGAAACTAGCCTCACATTCCTCAGTCCTTCCAGAAACTTCTCCTGCTTAGCTGCATCCGTAGCAACGTCATCTGGGGCATAACGTGCTAACTTACTAAAATCCTCCACATACTGGCCAACGGTACGTCCTCCTTGGCGTAAGTTGCGAAACTCACGCTTCTTCATGGCCATAGCTCCTGCTGAAACATGGGCAGTACAGAAAGCTTGCTAAAACTGGTCCCATGTGACAGTGTCAATGGGGTGAGTGGCTGCGTAATTCTCCCATCATGATGCTGCGGGTCCATCAAGCTGATGTGCGGCAAAACGCACTCTCTCCGCATCTGTGCATCCTGCAGTGGTCAGCTCCCTTCCAACCTTGCGGAGCCAATCATCTGCCACAATCGGCTCGGTGCTACTGGAGAACACCGGCGGATTTAGCCTAAGAAAACGGGCTAAATGATCAACAGGTGGTGGTGGTGGTGGTGGTGGGTTGTTGTTGTTGTTGCCTTGGTTCTGAACAAGCACTTGCATCAGGGCATTCTGCTGCTGAATCAACTGAGTGATCTCCGGTGGGAAAACAAATCCGGTGTCGCGTCTCGGAGGCATCTGATGGGTTTAGAAAAGATGAGAAAATAGAATAGAATGAGGTCTAGAGGGAAAACACTACCCATATGCACATGAGACAAACACAATCATATCACTTCAATCAATTCACACAAGGCATACAATCGATCTAACTATCGTTACAAAGTGCTTGCACTATACTATATATATGGTGGAATACTACTACTAATTTGGTGGTCTACTAGACAAATTGCTCAGTCGAAGACTCCATGATATCTGCTCCGGCTTCATCCTCCAAATCATCATCACTGGGGTCCGAGTCGGTGTCGTCGATGATGATGTAGTTCTCCGGGCAAGTAGAATCGTCGTCATCTCCTCCTGGTGCTGGGTCTCCCATGAAAACTTCTAGCTTCTTTGTCAGGTCGCCATTCTTCTCTACTAGTGCGACGATTTCCTCCATATAATCCTTGGTGTAGCCTTGAGTTCTTCCTCCAGTTCCATGATCCTAGTGTTTGCCTTCTTCAAATCTATCATGCCTGCGCACATCTGGTTCTCCTGGCGACGAATGTTCTGGTTTAACTCCTGGATGAAAGCTACAATAGATCTATCCTTCCTGGTGCTGATCATCTCCCATTGCTTGTCTCGGCGCCCACAAATCTGATAGATAATATCCTTGAGATCATTGTGGTACACTTCTCCAATGTGTCCCATGGTGATGTGGGCTGCCATGCTCTTTCCTAAACTCCAGGTTGGTGCATCAAAGGAAAACTCTATGGGCTCAGTGACTGGCGTGAACGTCCTTCCTGGAACTTTGAACTTGAATCATCCAGCGCTCTTCTTCTGGTAGTGTGGCGTTGTAGGTCCCGGTGAAGCTTGGTATTCCGATGTTCAGGTACTTAGTAACTTCCTTCAAGTGTCGTCCAAAAGGTGTATCCTCATCTGGTTGCGCGAACTTGTTCCTTGCATCCGCCATCCTAAAAGAGTGGAAGAAAAGGAGAGGAGTCAGAAATGAGAAGAGAGTAGTGATCTAGGGCTTTAGCCTAGTGGTCGTGTCCTACAGTCAGTGTGTGCTCTGATACCATCTCTGTAGCGACCAGACCTCAAACAGTCTAGTCTCCGTGCATCAGTGTCATCCCTGGATCGGTAATGCTGACACGCATAGTACTTTGAAGGATTTATAACAGAGTAGCAATCACACACTTATTACATCGAATAGTTCAAGAGAACTCAATACAAATAAATATGGCTTAAGGCCATCTAAATACGATAACAGCGGATGGCTTGGAAGATAAAGTGAGTCCATCAACTCTAACGGCATCACTGAGTATAAGACCACGACCTAAGGCTCCTTACTCGTCGTCTGAAAAGTCTGCAACATGATACGTTGCAGCCCGAAAACGGACCAGCACATGGAATATGCTGGCAATGTAACACATAGAGAGTAATGAACAGAATAATGCTATTACTACATGCATATTTGGCTGGTGGAAAGCTCTATGGTTACAGTTTTGCGAAAAGCCAATTTTCCCCTACCACAAAGGAATAAATTTTATTTAACTATCATGGTGGTTGTTAAACATTAAGAAGGTACCTCCAACTCAATCCCAATTAAGAACATGATTAACCCAATCAAATTAAATTAAGTAACATGATGATGAGATTCACATGATAATCCAAGAACTAGATACCCAAGATGTCCATAACCGGGGACACGGCTAACCATGATTAGTTTGCACACTCTGCAGAGGTTTGTGCACTTTTCCCCACAAGACTCGATCTCCTCCGTTGGTAATCCCAATTAAGCGATCAAGCAAGGGTGCATGGGTAAAACTCGAAATAAGATATCTAACCAGAAAGTTCAACTTAAGAACTCCGGTTTACAAAAAGAATCAAATTGAACGAAGCAACGAAACTCAAACGGCGAAAGAAACAAGCTTCGTTTACTAATCTGGACTTAAGTCAAATTTTACAGTAGCAAAAACTTGTTTGAGTAGGTTAAACGGAAAGAGGGTTTCGAGATGAAACTCTAGGCGCTTGAATCGCCTGATTCCCATAAACGAGCGAAAAGTTATACTAAAATGAAAACAGATCGGAAATCGCGATCAGAAATAATCGCAGAAAATCCGAGAAAAAGAAAACTGACGAACAAGCTAACAAACGAACGTTCGCTGTCTGTGAAAAAAACGAAAACCGTTTGTTAAAACAAACGAACGAACGAGTTTTCGCTAAATAAACTAAACCGAAAAAAACAGATCTAGGTTTTTTTATAAAACCGAACGGTTTTCTCGAGGAAAACCGCCGGTGGCGAGGCGGCGGCTACCTCCGGCGAAGAGCGGCGAGGCGGCTCCGGCGGGCGGCGGGGTCGGCGGCGGGACAGCGGCGGCGGAGTCGGCGGCGGGGCTCCGGCGTCGAGTGGCGGCGGCGGCGGCTCGGGCTTAGGGTTAGGGGTTCGGCGGCTCGGGCGGCTTGGGCTATCGGGGCCGGGGCGGCGGCTTATAAAGGCCTGGCCAGGCGGAGTCCTGGCCGAACACGGCCCAAAGTCGGTTTCGCGATTTTTTTTATAAAATAATTTCGGGCAGAAAAAAAAATAAAAGAAATACTAAACGGACTCCAAAAATCCCGAAATAAATTTTCCCCGACTTCTAAAGTCAAGCCGGACAAGATGAACATTTATTTGGGGCCTAAATGCAATTTTCAAAAACTGGTATTTTTCCTAGTTCAAATATAATCAAATAAAATCCAAATAAAAATCAAATAATTGTTTTTAATATTTTTCCTCCAATATTTCATTATTCGTGGAGAAGTCATTTTATCCCCTCTCATATATTTTGATATGAAATATTTTCGGAGAGAAAAATAATAAAAACAAATGATCCTATTTTCAAAATTTGAGAAAAGCCAAATATGAAAATAACGAAATCCCCAACTCTCTCCGTGGGTCCTTGAGTTGCGTGGAATTTCTAGGATTGCAAATCAACATGCAATAAAGTATGATATGCATGATGATCTAATGTATAACATTCAAATTGAAAATTTGGGATGTTACAGCTGGTGGGCCCCAGCTGTCATGGAGAGGAAACTTTTAATTTCTGCCTAATAAAGGAAGCACTTCCTTGTGTGCGAAGATGTAGCTGGTGGGTCAAACCTGTCAGGGGGAGAAATTATTTGTTTTCGTATAATACGGGGGCACTTGCTGCAAGCGGCCATGGGCCATGTGCGTCCCTATTGTCAGCCAATCTACGTACATGCCTCATCTGAGCCGCCCCTTGATCCAATGGCTGGCTGGCCGCCAGTTACGCCGTGCCTTGCTGTGGGCAGGGCATTGGATCTCTGTCCCCGATGGCTCTCGTTTGTTGACAAAGTTGACCACGCCGCGCCGAGAGAACCAACGCAGTGAACGATGGCGAGTATTACGAAGGGAACGACCTGAAGCCAGCGAAGACACAGGAGTGGATGCCCACGCGGAGGGGAGTACGAGGGTTCACTGGTTCGGCTGCGGTGTGAGGCTGCCGTCGCCGGTAAAGAATAGGAGGTGTTGGTGAGTAGAGGAATGGCCTGGACGGCGTTTGGGACTAGAGTGGGCCGGTGAAGCCTGCGCGGCAGCACAGCCGGCCATGGGAGGCGGTAGTAGGCGGTACCACCGGCGGTGATCTGGGTGGCTGAAGCAAGAATATCCGAGATTGAAGAAGCACTAAAGCCATTGGATGGACATCCAACGGCCACTGCTGCTAGAATCATGTCTTGACTATAAGTTTACAAATCCTTGTGTGCGCCTTAGTAGGCCCACAAGCCTTCCGTACGCGTCACTGACTATAATTCGCAAAAAAATAGTAGGCCCGCAAGTGAGCATCACATCTGTGGTAGAGAATATATAGCCCATTTGCGATTTGTAATAGTGTACAACCCATTTTTGAATTCTAATGGAATGTACTACAACCCATTGAAAGTCTATTAAAACTACAACCCATTTTCTAGCCAGGACAACGATTAATAATTTAAACCAACCTCTCAAAACAGAATTCAACCAAAAATCCCACATTTTGATGGGAGCCGAAAAAATATCACGAAATTTTGAGTCAGATTAAATGTAATTTCAAAATGAATTTATATTAGGTAAAAATCTTGAAAAATACTGCGCGCGCAATAAGTAATGAAATGAAAATTTCCAAATTCAAACAACAATATTTTTGAAACTAATTACCTGCTTGGTGCATTTTTGTATATTTACAACCAAGTTTTTTATAATTACATCCAATTTATTATTTCTTAAAGCCTTAGGCCCAATAGGAAAGATTTACAGCCCAACGGGGCGGAGAATAACAAGTTGACCTGGGTTGGGTATTCCGCAAAAAAAGTATTGCTGGGCTAGCCATTTTCACCTTGAAAAAAATAATATCTGGGCTGGATATTTGGTCGACATAAAATAATAGCCTGGGCTAGACGGGCCACGGCCCACCCAGTTGATACCCTGCTCCTCTGAACAACAACAAAAACATCGCTCAAGAGAAACTCCGCTTACACCTGAAAAAACAAATAATGCTCGAGCTGCTGGGTCCCAACTGTCGGCCGCTCCTTGTGCAATTCTCTCGTTTATTGACTATATAGGTTGACGATGGTGTGGGACCGTGATGTCAGGAAACCAGGAGGAAGCAAAAAAATTATAGTTGTATATAATAAGGAGGAACTCGCGTACGTACGGCTATGGCCCTAGTGGGACCCTACTGTCATCCAGTCAAAATAAAGTCATCTCCTGAATCCTCATGTTCGTTGACCATATTGGCAATGCTCGACGCCACGACGAGCGCAACAACTCGAATGACGACAGAGAGGGCCTCGCGGGCCCTACGGATAGTCATATACAACGCCCGCTGCTCATTCAGGAAGCCAGGATCATCGGACACGTATGAGCACCTTCGAGAGATGATGTCTACTACACAATCTTCTTCTTGTAGACGTTGTTGGGCCTCCATGTGCAAAGGTTTGTAGGACAGTAGCAAATTTCCCTCAAGTGGATGACCTAAGGTTTATCAATCCGTGGGAGGCGTAGGATGAAGATGGTCTCTCTCAAACAACCCTGCACCCAAATAACAAAGAGTCTCTTGTGTCCCCAACACACCCAATACAATGGTAAATTTTATAGGTGCACTTGTTCGGCGAAGAGATTGTGATACAAGTGCAATATGGATGGTAGATATAGGTTTTTGTAATCTGAAAATATAAAAACAGCAAGGTAACTAATGATAAAAGTGAGCACAAACGGTATTGCAATGCGTTGAAACAAGGCCTAGGGTTCATACTTTCACTAGTGCAAGTTCTCTCAACAATAATAACATAATTGGATCATATAACTATCCCTCAACATGCAACAAAGAGTCACTCCAAAGTCACTAATAGAGGAGAACAAACGAAGAGATTATTGTAGGGTACAAAACCATCTCAAAGTTATCCTTTCCGATCGATCTATTCAAGAGTCCGTAGTAAAATAACACGAAGCTATTCTTTCCGTTCGATCTATCCTAGAGTTCGTGCTAGAATAACACCTTAAGACACAAATCAACCAAAACCCTAAAGTCACCTAGATACTCCAATGTCACCTCAAGTATCCGTGGGTATGATTATACGATATGCATCACACAATCTCAGGTTCATCTATTCAACCAACACAAAGAACTTCAAGGAGTGCCCCAAAGTTTCTACCGGAGAGTCAAGACGAAAACGTGTGCCAACCCCTATGCATAAGTTCATAAGGTCACTGAACCCGCAAGTTGATCACCAAAACATACATCAAGTAGATCACGTGAATATCCCATTGTCACCACATATAAGCACATGCAAGACATACATCAAGTGTTCTCAAATCCTTAAAGACTCAATCCGATAAGATAACTTCAAAGGGAAACTCAATCCATTACAAGAGAGTAGAGGGGGAGAACCATCATAAGATCCAACTATAATAGCAAAGCTCGCGGTACATCAAGATCGTGCCATATCAAGAACACGAGAGAGAGAGAGAGAGATCAAACACATAGCTACTGGTACATACCCTCAGCCCCGAGGGTGAACTACTCCCTCCTCGTCATGGAGAGCGCCGGGATGATGAAGATGGCAACCGGTGAGGGATCCCCCCTCCGGCAGGATGCCGGAACAGGGTCCCGATTGGTTTTTGGTGGCTACAGAGGCTTGCGGCGGCGGAACTCCCGATCTATGTTATGTTCTGGAAGTTTGGGGATATATAAGAGGTGTTGGCGTCGGGAACAAGTCAGGGGGGTCCACGAGGCGGCCACGAGGTAGGGGGCGCGCCCCCACCCTCGTGGTGGCCTCGGGACTCTTCTGGCCCATCTCCGGTACTCCGTTGGCTTCTTCTGGTCCAAAAACAATCTCCGTAAATTTTCTGGTCAATTGGACTCCGTTTGGTATTCCTTTTCTGCAATACTCGAAAACAAGGAAAAAACAGAAACTGGCAGTGGGCTCTAGGTTAACAGGTTAGTCCCAAAAATCATATAAAATAGCATATAAATGCATATAAAACATCCTAGATGGATAATATAATAGCATGGAACAATCAAAAATTATAGATACGTTGGGGATGTATCAAGAGATTGAGACGGCATGAAACGGTAAGGCCGCGCTGGGGAGCTCTGGTTTATTTCACGCTTGTATTAAGATACAAGTGTAGTTTACTCGTCATCGGAGACAACGCGTAAAATACATGTGTAATGAAACCAGGGGCCTGAGGTCTGTAACGAAAACCGGTGTGTTACGCGTGTAATTTGAGAGACCAGTGTATATTTTACTAGTCAAAATCGACCAACCAAGCGCTTCGCCCGAGACCATCTGCTTTTATTTACAAGCGTCAGTTTTACAAGCGGTTTTGGTTGGAAAACGATGATCCAATCACGGCCTAAGATAATGAGTTGGTCGGAAGATCATATGGTTTCACCTCTAACCTACCCGAATTGTCGTATAGGCTATGAATGAAACATAAGACAATGAACTTCTTAAGCACAGAAACAATAGAAGAGGATGATCTTCTTAACATGAAAATCACAGGCATTGGCTCAACATGCAAAACAATATGAAGCATTATTCTCAGGAGGCACAGTGAACAGCTCGTGATGCCGCATGCCACAGCATTCCAAGCTCAACTTTGCAATCAAACTCACAAGGCCTGGCATTACATAGGCAACATTCAGAACAAACTCTTAAAATACCTTACATAAGTCAACATTCATATGACTATGCATCCCAGCAGAGTAAATATTTACTTCTGAACTGAAGACAGGAATAGGAAAAAACGATCGATGTTGCTCACAGCAAAGGGCGTCCCACTCAAAAATATCAAATGCATGTCTTCTGGCTAACACCAATGAGCAAAATTTGACAAGGTTTTCCAATTCCAATATATTAAACTAATGTCTTCTTGCTAACATAAATGATTAAACTTTGACAAGCTTTTCCCATTCAAAATATGTAATGCCTATGATTGTGGAACAGGCAGGGTTTGTCATCAGTTTGCCATATGATAGTCCGGTGGCTCAAGGTGACGACGAATGATTAGAGAACCATTCGATGTATTGTGCATGATGAAGTATTATGGAGGACACGAACCATCTGAACATTTTGTGCAGTTCCACTAAAATCAAGCTGAGCATCGCTATGGATTTCGTATTTATATGCTGCAAGAAAACAAAGACACATCAGCACACACATGAATATTGGCCCGAGTGTCAACCCACCAATCGGTGGACTAACAAACTGAAAGTGTGGTAAATAGATTACCATACCCAGATGCCCCATCATTGTTGCTTAGAATGATATTGAAAGACTTGCAGTCCTGTCCTGGCTTCTTGTACTTGTTTGGGCACTTTTTGCCCAGTGCACTCCATGTGTTGTAGAGTTGCCTATGCTCTCTGTAGACTAATTATGTCACCAGCGTCTACTAATACTCTGTAAAGCTTCTCAATCATTCCTTCTGTAATGTAGCGCAAACAGTGACTACTTCTTTCTGCAAAGTGGTAAGACAAACTGGACCCACTAGTGCAGCAGTCTGCCTTAGACACATTGGCTCCTTTTCTGTAGTTCAACTAAAATCAAATTCGAAATAAAACCAAGCTTTAATTTTGATATCCCTGTAAGCAACAATAGGTATAAGGGAAACAATTACTGAGAAATAAGGGTTGATGACTTGTACTCCCAGAAGAAAAACATCTACTGATCTACCTTATCTTAATGGGAAACAAAGCAGGAGAGTAGCAATTCTCAATCAGTGTGATTCATTCATATTAACTGAGACATTATGTTAACAATGCCTTGTTTCAACATGTATAAAGAATGACAAAGCAGAAAAGTACCATTCCTAAAACAATGCGACTGATTCATTTTAACAGAGACATTATCTTGACAATACCTTGGTTACACATGTAGAAAGAACTACAAAGCAGGATAGTATGATTTGTAAAACACTGTAACTGATATATAATAATAGAGACATTATCTGAACGATACATTTCTTGAACATGTACTCCGGCCGATCCCTAACAGAAATGCTACTCCCACCGATTGCTAACAAGTGTTGCAGTTTTGAACTAAGGTTCAGTAGTTAATTCTGAGAGTGGCATTGCTTAATTTTACCAGCAGCATTAGATTAACAAAAAGTATAAATAGTTCCAGGGGGAGTGGGCGCAACAACACCATGTGCTTCCATCTACTTATAAAGGGGGTGACGCAGAGTTTTGTTGTAACAAAGAAACAAGCATCATGTCTGGGTTGGAACAATTTTTGCTCACTTAATGGTCAAAGACAGCAGTTCAATAACTTCAATACAACATTTATCCAAAACACTACCAATACAAGTAGCACAACATCTCAAAGCACACTACAGCATCATGTGGATGAAAGTCGGTACCGACCTTTCAAGACAACAATTTGAAACAACTCGCGAGGGAGACCTGAAAGAGATCTGAACACATATATGGAAATCCGGTCTCCTTTTGTGCAGTTCCACCAAAATTAAGCAAAGTCGCCGGTGTGACATTCAAGTTGAACTGCACAAAACACTCTTAAAACAAAAGTGTTTCACGTAGCGAAGCAAAATGTCGCAATAGCAACAAGTTGAATAGATATCCCTGTTTTCAGAGGCAAAAAAAGGAATCAATTAATGGCCAATAAAGGAGGATGAAACATGTGGCCACAAAAATGGTAATCCCGCCAATCCCTAACAAGTGTTGCAGTTTTGAACTAAGATTCAGTAGTTAATTCTGAGAGTGGCATTGCTTAATTTTACCAGCGGCATTAGATTAACAAAAAGCATAAACAGTTCCAGGGGAGAGTGGGTGCAACAACAACATGTGCTTCCATCTACTTATAAAGGGGGTGATGCAGAGTTTGTTGTAACAAAGCAACAAGCATCATGTCTGGGTTGGTCCCATTTTTGTTCATTACTTAATGGGAAAAGACAACAATACAATAGCTTCAATTCAACATTTATTTAAAACAATACCAATACAAGTAGCACAACATCTCAAAGCACACTGCACAATCATGTGGATAAAGGCCTGTACTGACCTTTCATGAGACGAACAAGATAAAATACAAATCTACGAACACGAATAGGAAATCGAATCTCGTTTTGTGCAGTTGCACTGAAATCAAGCAAAGTTGCCGGTGAGACATTTAAGTTTGCTATAGCAACAAGTTGAATAGATATCCCTGTTTTAATAGAGGCAAAAAAGGAAACAATTACTGGCCAATAAAGGAGGATGAAATAAACGACGACAAAAAGAAGCATCTAACTTATCTTGATGGAAAACAAAGTAGGATAATAACACTCCTAAAACGGCTGCATTGGTTCAAATTAACAGAGACATTCTCTTAAAACAACATTCACCAAAAATGTAATTTACTTTTAATAGTGGCATTGCTTCAATTTTCCAACGGCATTCTTAGATTAACAACAACAAAATAGTTGTATGGGACATGGGACATGCCAGCACCATGTGCGTCCACACGTATAAATGGGTGATGCATAGTATGTTGCCAAGCAGCATATCTACGTTGGTCCCATATTTGTTCTCTTTGAACCTTTTTCCTATGTGAGGGCAGAAAATCTAGTCCTGCACAAACTACCCGACCCCCCAGTTTCTTTCCTTTTTCAACAAAGAGATCGGTTTCTTACAGATGTGTGTACTGGGTTACCCCCCTTTTCCCTTTTCGACCAACAAAGTGGCTGGATAGCCAGTCTATACTACTTTCCCTCCCTCCTTTCCTCATTGAACCACGTCCTAGATTCATGCTCCACCCCACTGCACCCTTCTTTCCTCTTTGAACCAAGACCTAGATTCGACTACAAAATCAAAAAAGATCTGCATGCAGCTAGAGCAATGACGGTTTCAAAGAAACTTATACCTTAGGGTCGTCGGGATGTGGCTAGGCGTGCGGCGGGAGGCCGGATCTGCCCACACTACGTACGACAGCGAGGAAGAAGGGGTCGGTGGCCCTCCCGCACAGGCGCTGGGTGAAAGAGAACAGCGCAGCCGATAGTGGATTGCCTCCCTCGCCATAGGCGGTAGAGTGAACGCTGCACCTCCTCCCCTTCCCAGTGCGACGGGATCCGGACGCCTCCTTCACCAGCTGTGAGGGGGGAGAGAGAGACAAAGGCCAACGCAGTCTTGTTTAGATCTGGTAAAGAGGGTGAGAGACTGTGAATATAGCAAACCCTAGCAATGGAACCCTAAGCCTCCAACGTGTGTGTGTATATATATATATGTAGTGCGGTGAAAGTGGAGAGTGCAAACCCTAGCAAACAAGCGCTGAGGCTCCAGCTTATATAGTACTACATATATAGTATGGACTGAGCTCCGGTGCCTTAACTGCACCTGCCTTTGGCTGTATGACACGTGGGCCAGCCACATGTTGGGCCCACCTGTCATACACCCAAAGGCAGGTGCACTAAGTCAATGAAGCTGCGTCCATATAGTACTCGTGTATACTACTAATATATAGTGGAGTGGTTTTCTTGTTCTCTCCACAACAATCGTTTTAAATTGTGTAAGTACGAAACGAAACTCTTTATTTAACGTACCAGTGAAGAAAACTACTACTTCCGATGAACTAAAGATCCACGCGTCCTGGTCGCACTTCCTGTCCTTCACGTGATGTACACTACCATCCCTTAAGTGAAAAACCACACATGCGCCAAATTATCGGAAACGTGTGAGAGTGTGTACAAATAAAAAATTTTAATTTCAATTATCGGAAAGGTTTGAGAGTATGTACAGTTTTCCCTCTCTCAATAATTATGGTTTGTTGTGTTCGGCCTAAACTTGGTCAAACTTTACAAAGTTTGACTTCAGTCAGATCTAATATGCACAGTAAATATAAATGGAGGGCTACTACGTCCATCCGGGTTTTTAGGCCACGCCATTTTTTTAATCAAAGTTAATAGCTGGACAAATAAAATTGCAGGGGAGCTGAAGACAAAGTTGTGAGAAGGCTTAGAAATCAATACAAAACTTATGCTCTTAGTACCAACGTCGATCCTTCTTCGAGGAAACATTTGGTTCATAGCCAATTGTGTGATAAAATTGCACCAACGTGAAAGATGACTGCGTCTCCAACGCAACCAAGGTGAACCGATGAAGGATACCATCTTTGTGGGTAACAAGCATAGAGCACTGATGGAAGACAACTTGTTTTTCATTGAAAATCGATCAACTTCACCAGCCGATGCAACCATGAGACGCAACCATGAGCATTGATAGGTCATCATGGTGATGCATCATCCATTTGGCATCAAGTTTGGGTGAGTCACCTATGAAGTTCGACAAATCCTCATTGTGGTCTGTTTCTTCTAAGTAATCAAGCTCGAGGAGGAAGAACCACGTGGCAGAGGACAATGAGGCGGAACAACAATGGCCATCCAATTTTGTAGCGACCAGACCTCAAACAGTCTGTGCTGCTGTGCACCAGTGTCATCCCTGGATCAGTAATGCTGACACGCACAGTACAAATGGAGGATTTATAACAGAGTAGCAATCACACACTTATTACAACGAGTATCTCAAGAGAGAAATAAGTATGACAAATATGGCTTAAGGCCATCTAAATATGATAACAGCGGAAGACTTGGAAGATAAGTGAGTCCATCAACTCCAATGGCATCACTGAGTATAAGACCACGACCTAAGGCACCTTACTCGTCGTCTGAAAAGTCTGCAACATGAAACGTTGCAGCCCGAAAACGGGTCAGCACATGGAATATGCTAGCAATGTAACACATAGAGAGTAATGAATATAATAATGCTATACTACATGCATATATGGCTGGTAGAAGGCTCTATGGTTACAGTTTTGCGAAAAGCCAATACTTCCCTACAGCAAAGGAATAAATTTAATTTAACTATCATGGTGGTTGTTAAACATTGAGAATGGTTGACAGCATTCTCAATCCCAATTAAGTATCATCATCAAACCCAACAAAATTAATTAAAGTAACATGATGAGATTCACATGATAATCCAAGTACTAGATACTCAAGTGTCCATAACCGGGGACACGGCTAACCATGATTAGTTTATACACTCTGCAGAGGTTTGTGCACTTTTTCCCACAAGACTCGATCGCCTCCGCTTGATTCTCGCACTACATGATGTTTGAGAAACGGATGACCGAGACACAGTCTTTCAGAAACAATAACTCTTTACTCCGGGTGGACAGTTACACCTACTTTCCCCTACATCTGCTAGCCCACCTCTTCAAGAGATCATGTAACCTACTCAACTATGCTAGAGCCCATAATAGCTTGTGGCTGCACACGGAAGTTTCTAGCATGAATAATCTCATGATCCCTTTGAACCTGGGTGGCGGTCCAAAAGAAAAACATGCAATCCTGGAATACCTAGGTACCTCAATCCACCCAGATGTGAGTTTTAGTTGCCACCTTAAGGTTAACCATTAATTAACAATCTCACATCTGTCATGGTAACACTCAAACCCAATCCACGTCTACTAGCATAGCATAGCAATATGAGCAAACGTAGAAGTAACTCCCAAGGGTTTGATAACAAAACATGGCAATATGTACTACCTCATCTACTTCCCAATACCCACAATTTAATTAGATCCTAATCATGCAATTGTTTGAGGATTGGTCTAATGCAATAAAACTGGGTAGTAAAGAAGTATGATCAAAGTGTTACTTGCCTTGCTGATGATCCGTGAAACCTAGAGATTCGAAGTAGCAAGCGGCGCACTCCGGGTACTCTATCGCAAACAAACAAGCAAACAATAAGCACTCATCTAATGCACAGGTAAAACTCAAATAAAGATCTAACCAGAAAGTTCAACTTAAGAACTCCGGTTTGTAAAAAGAATCAAATCAAACGAAGCAACGAAAGTCAAACGGCAAAAGAAACAAACTTCGTTTACTAATCTGGATCTAAGTCAAATTTTACAGTAGCAAAAACTTGTTTGAATAGGTTAAACGGAAAGACAATTTCGAGACGAAACTCTAGGCGCTTGAATCGTCTGATTCCGATAAACGAGCTAAAAGATAAACTAAAACGAAAAACAGATCAGAAATCGCGATCTCGGAAATCGCGGAAAATCCGACGAAAAAGAAAACTGATGAATAGTTAAACGAACGGACGTTTGTTAGCTGCGACAAACCGACGAACACGTTCGTTAAAACGAACGGATCGGTGGACGTTCACTAACTAACTAAACCAAAAGAAAAATAAACCGATCTATTTAAAAAAATAAATCTAGGGTTTCGGAAAAAAAATAAACCGAACGGTTTTAAAAAAAACCGGCATGGTGGCGGCGGCTCGGCTATACCTCCGGCGAGGTATTCCGGCGGGCGGGACGGGGCTCCGGCGGGGTCTTCGGGTGCGGCGAGGGGCGACGGGGCTCGGGGAGGCGACGGGCGACGTCGAGGGGCGGCGGGCAGCGGCGTTCGGGGCTTCCCGAGGCGGCGGCGATGGGCGGCTCCGGCGCGGCTCCTCCGGGCGGCATCGGGTGCGGGGCGGGGTCGGGACGGGGTGAGGAGAGGGCGGCGGGGCTGGGGTACTTAAAGAGGGGGGGTGCCGTGGGGAAGGGGGCGAAGGCGGCGGTGGCATCGTCCTCGAGTAGGACTCGGGCGGCGGCAGGTCTCCAGGTCGGGGACGACTCGGGCGGCAACTGGGCCGTTGGCTGGGCTTCGGCCCAGTCGGCGCTCGCGCGTTTTTTTAATAAATAAATTCCGCCGAACCTAAAACCAATCATAGAAAAATAAATAAAAATCCAAAAATACCAAAACAAATTTTCACCGTCTAATTAAAATAATTAGCACGAGATGAACATTTTCTTGGCCCAAAAATGCAGTTTTGAAAACGTGCAACCTTTTTTAATGTAAATAAAATTGCAAATAAATCCGAATAAAATCAAATATTTGATTTTAATATTTTTCCTCCAATATTTCAATTATTTTGGAGAAGTCATATTTTCTCCTCTCATATTTTAATATGAAATATTTTTCGAAGAGAAAAATAAATTAAACCAAAATCCTCGTTTCATTATTTGATAAAAGTCAAATATGAAACCGCGAAAAATCCCCAACTCTCTCTGAGGGTCCTTGAGTTGCTTCGGATTTGCCAAAATGCAATAAAATATGCTATGCAATGATGATCTAATGTATAACATTCCAAATTGAAAATTTGGGATGTTACAAATTTTGTGCAGTTCCACTAAAACTGACGAAGACATGCCCGGGTTTGGAGATACGCATCGCTGTTTGCAAAATATAAAAAAGGGATATAGTGTTGTTACATTTGAATTGTCAATAAGAATTAATGAAAAGTAAACCAACAAACAGAAGCATCATGATTATCTTGATGGGAACTAAACCAGGATACCCGAGAAAAAAGCATTTCTTCATTTAACCAGTGATAGTATTAGATTCACAGCAGCAATAGGAGCATATGGACAATGACCGCACAACCACCATGTACTTTTTGCCGAAACAACATGTATACTTCCACCGAGGCATAAACCAGGACAACTTTTCGAGTGGCATTTCCTCTATAATAGTAGGTGATGTTGGACCAGCCAACGAACCCTAGCTACTGTACATGGGGAGCTGGGGAGTAGTCGCATCAAAGAAAATCCGCATGCAGCGACCTAGGGAGCTGGACCAGTACAAGAAGTTATACCTCAGGTGGGCGAGATGTCGCTTAGGCGGGCGGGCGGGATCTGCCCACACAATGGTAGCGAACAAGGGCGCTGAGGACCTTCGTCCGCGCCAGCGCCGGCTCTGAGAGGACGGTGCACATCGGCTTCCTCCATCGCCAACGGCGACAACGTCAACGCTGCACCTCCTCACCTCCCGCAGCGGACGGGATTCGGCCGGATCTGTGACCACCAGTGAGGAGAGAGATAGAGTGGACACTTTCATCTTGTTTTGATATGGAGAGGGTGAGAGAGCGAGACGCAAGAAACCATATCATACAAGAGGCTATATATACAATGGAGTAAAAAAATCTCCATAGTAGTGGTTTTAAATAGAATACGTGCGTTCCTGGAAAAAAATAAATGAAAACTGGCGGACAATTTTTTTAACGTACCAAGAAAGAAAACTCGATCAAAAACACGCCCCCACTTCTAGGTCGCGAGAGTCGTCGCGCACACACACATAGACATAGACATGCATATCCGTGTTTACGTAAAATTCCATCTCCATCTCCAATCATATTTGTCCAACTGGCACATTATTTACGTTGTTAATTATATACGCAGCAATATTAACATACAACATCTCTTGTTTGCGGGCGTCCGGACCGCTGCCACGCCCGCTCCTGACCAATCCGAACCCTCTTCATCACCCGCGCGTGCTTCCCGCCCGAAACGGTCAGCGCCGCATTCATGCCCGCTCAGAGCGGATGCGACGTCTCACTGGCGCCGGCATTGAAGCGGCGCGCCGGCTGAGAGAGCATCGCCGCGCCGCTTCCTGGTGCACGCGACTGCTGCGCGTTCAAAGGTCGCAATAGCCGGCCACAACATGCATGTAAAAAGTTCTTGGGAGTCCGTGCTACAACTAGCTGTCCTCCCCCAACTCGTCAATCTCATCCAGTAGTGCTAGTACTCCATGGCGCGATCCATCGACAAGCAGGCGGGAAAGTTATCATATACTCGTTTTGCGGTGAGTGCCATGCCGAGTGACCATGTGGGGTGGAGCCGTGGAGGAGGGTGAGACACGAATGCGACATACGTGTTTTAAACGTTGGTTTTTCTCTATGCGCGATCCAACGAAACGAAACGTTGGTTTCTCTCTGTTTCCATTTTTCTCTCCGCAAAAACGGAAACTTTCCACTCCATTTTCATTCCTACTCCAAGGTTGCCCCGTTACAACATTCCATCAAATACAAAGGAAAACTAACACGCATGCTGATGCATCTCAATGATTCACAGATCATAGCCAATATTTACTTCACAACTAAAGACAAAGTTGTGAGAGTGTGTACAAAAGAAAAACTACTGATGGGGTCACTACGACTTAAACCCTAAACCCTAAACAGGATTTAATTTCCTGGCTAGGTAGAACCTGTCAAAGGAAAGACGGCTGGCACCCTCGGATCATACGATGCTTTTGTGCAGTTTCACTAAAATCGAGCTGAGCATCCCTAATGGCAAAGATATTAAAGAAGTGTGATTAGAATAGTAGTACTGGCACTAGTTCATGAGACATAAACTCATCACAAATAGAAGCCGGAAGAAGTAGAGAAAGATCGACATGGAGACGGAGCTACGTGGGGAGCTGCGGCAGTGGAGCAAGCCGGCTCCAAAAGGAAGATGTACTTGGCACGTCGAGCTGTAGCTAGAAGGGCAGTTGGGAGGCGGCATCAGCCCATACCATGGGGACCCCCGATTGGGACGCACCGACTGTGGGTTTTCTCCCTCGCCGATGTCGATCGCGTCTACGCAGAACATCTTTCCCTTCCCCCCAGCGGCGGGATCAGGCAAGATCTGTGACCAGCGGTGTGGCCACCGTCGTTCTATGCTTGTGAAGAGAGCAACCCAAGCAAGCAGGCTTGTAGCTTAGGCTCCTGCTAGTGTATATATAGTGGTTTTCTTTTTCTCTCCATATCAACCATTTTATATTGCGTACATGTCATTGAAGAGTGAAATGATGGTTGCTTCTTCCGACTAACTTACTGTGTGATTTGACTGCTCCTTAGTGGCCCCTACACGTACTCCCCCTACGTGTATGACCGTTGCTGAGTCTCACTTGTACTTATCTCTATTTTCTTGCATGACACGTAAACATGATGCGCATAGAGGAATTTTGTTACTGCACGTTGTTACGTAGTACTACTAGTACCTACTCCCTCCTTCCGGTTCACTACTGGTACTCCCTCCGTCCTGGCTTATTGGTCCCCTTTGTACTCAATTCATGGGCTTGTTTTCCTCAAGAAATTGTCTTTACCAACGTATTAATATCGGAGTGCATGTGTGAACAACGAATGATTAAACCTTGCATGCAACGTTTTGACAAAGCATCGACTTATGAACATGTGAATGTGAGGGACTACAGCCTCGTGCATGCATGCAACAGTCACACGTACACATGGACACAAAAACGCGCGCGACGCCCTAATGCATGCATGTCCGAGCACACGACGGAACACACACGGTCATGCTCAAGTGCTCAACCTACACGTGCACGCACACACATACTCAGCCAAGGTGAGCTAGTGACCGTATAAACATCGGAAAATGTATATATTGAGCGCAATGAGCGTATTATGAAGTCCGCTGACCGTATTTTTACAAATATACAGTGAGAGACAGTGTATTTATCTCGTTTGAAATTAAGCCATATTAACCGGAAAGGAGGCAGTATGGACTAGCATTACTTTGTTGTGTCTCGTCAACTTGCCGAATGAGGAGAAGCTTACAGGACGGGTGAAGCTTGCGCTCGGTGGCTCGCAGGACAAGGAGAAACTTTTGACTAATGCAAGCTCTCCCTCGCTCAGGCTGTGGATGTGCAACAGTTAATTCGATGTCATATTGCCAGAGGCATACACTGTAGTACCCAACATGCGGAGTACCATCATTGTTCGACTTCACGAAGAGACGAAGAGCCAAGCGCAAGGTTTAGTAGTACAAGTAGTACTACTACTAGAACCGCATGGTGGAGCGTCTATACTCCTATTTTATTTTAATCTCTGATAAAGTACACATTTATTCGGGAGAAGGGCGGAAAACGGTAACCCAATAGTAGTATTAATAAACATCGAACATGTAATGATGATATCGATCAACCATGCTCGAATATATCTTGGCCTCCGTGCGAGCCCTTCTGTGTGTTCTCGCTCCTCATCTCTCTCAAGGAATGGCGGGTTGGCCATTTTGCCGTCAATTGAGATCGGTTTGCTTACACTCCGGTCCCATATGTCAGTGATATGCCAAGAGGAAGTGCGTTTGGTTTAATGCTCAATTAATTAGGGCATGGTCACCGCAATCAAGTCCACAATTTTCTCTCGATGTACTACGTGTGTACACGGAGTGGAGTAAGTGCATGCATATGTGTACGCATTATTTCCTCTAGTAATAGACGCCGTGCTATAACTACCAATGCTATTTTTCAGGCCGATGGCTAGTCGCCTTGGTCCCAGAGATTGCTTTTTTGAAGCGCGCTCTATAAACAGTGACGGAGGGAGTTGTATGAGCGGATTCAAAGAAGAGTGTATTCATGGTTGCTTCTTCCGAGCAACTTACAGTGGGAAAGGTGGGGCTTATGATTTGACTGCTCATTACTCACTATTAGTGCGGCCCAATGACCGGGCTGAGTCTCCCATGCGTTTGTGCACTAGTCCCTCCGTTCTTAAATATACTACGGAGTATTTGTCTTTCTAGAGATTTCAACAAGTGACTACATACGAAGCAAAATGAGTGAATCTACACTCTAAAATATGTCCATTTGAAATTTGTAAAAAGACAAATATTTAGGAACGGAGGAGGTATAATTTTGTGCATGGCACATGGACCCGGATGCTGAAGAGGCTTCTGGCAATTCTATCGAGCTTCCAGCATTTGTTTACATAATTGACGTGCTATACAAATAATTTTCCAGCGACATGAAATTGTACAATGCTCTGAGCTTTCAGCTTTTGTTTCGTGTGTCTTGCCATCCATGCTCTTTCGGAAACAATAAGAAACTAACTTCCTTGCTAATGCATCTCAATTATTAGCAGACCAGAGCTAATATTTACATCACAACTGAAGACAAAGTTGTGAGAAGGTGTTAAATTAAAATTGATCCATGCTTTCATTTGCAGCAACGTCCCCCCAGCTCTGTCTGAATCAACAAGGCATGTTGGGAAAAAAGTAGTTGTCTGGAGCATGCAACATTCCGATCATTTTGTGCAGTTCCACTAAAATAGAGCTGAGCGTCCCTGTTCCACAGATATTAAGTGTGATTACAATAATAGAGGACTGTTGATGAAACAATAAACACACAAATAGAAGCCGGTCACCTTTGCAGTCTCTCTTAAGACTAACTAGTTGGAGAAGATTAAGCAAATAGTTGGATAAGATTAGGCTCGGAGTTGGATGAGGAGGATAGAGCAAAACCAATCTCCCTTTGTGCAGTCGCATTGAAATGTAGAGACGTTGCCCGTGTGACATCTTAGTACAACTGCACAAAACACTCTTAAGAAAAAAGTGATTTGTGCAGTTCACCAAAAGGTCACAATAGCAACAAGGTGAAATGGATAGCCCTGTTTGCAAAAAAGAGGTAGAAAGGAAACAATTACTGGCCAATAAAAGTTGATGACACATACGACGACAAAAAAGAAGCATATTCCTTGTCCTAAGGGAAGATAACAACACGGTTGTGTTTGTCTAAAATGGTTTGAGGACAAGATTGCAATATGGAAAGTACGCCGGACGAGCTACGTTTTGGGCAAAGAACTATGGAAGATCCACATGCAAGATTTTCCACATGCAGCGACGTGGGAAGACGGGCAGTGGAGCAAGGTCGGAGGGGATACCTGGGGGTCGTCGGGATGTAACTAGGACAGCGGCGGCGAGCGGGATCTGCCCATACTGCGGCATCGAGTAGGTGGCGTAGGCCCTACCGCGCTGGAGCTTGGTCAGAGAGAACGGCGGGTATCGCAGATCGGGACGTGCTGCCTCGGTGCCGTAACGGAGAAACGATGCACATCCTCCCTTTCCGCCGGCGGACGGGATGTGGCCGGATCAGTGACCAATGGTGAGAGAGAGAAAGAGGCCATCGCCACCTTGTCTGAGATACTCTTAAGAGAGACAAACCCCGGCAGGCAGGCTCCATTGTATATAGTGGAGCGGACTACCTTTTTCTCCATAAAAATCGTTTATATTCTGTGTACGTGCCATTGAGGGATATAGCTTAATTTAAAAATAATGCACCAACGTATCAAGTCAAACTTTGTTTCGTGCACGCGTGGTACACGAGCTCCGTAGGTAAACAACCGCTACACGCGTTCAAATTAGCACGTGGGCTGTCATTTCGTACAGAAATGAGCTCCACTGTGTACCCGCGCGGGTGTGGCTGAGCACGAAGCGTGAGTACGTGCACCTATTCTCTTCGTGTATGCACCACCTACATGGGGTTGTGTGAGAGAGATACAAACGTAGATAGATATAGTGTGTGGGTTCGTGAGTGTTTTTGGGGGGGGGTGAGAAATAGACAATCAATATATGTGGATGATATTTCAATCAAAAAATGTAACATATGCAATGTGTGTGAAATAGAGTCCTGGATATATCATATGTATAGAGGGGCGATCCATGAGAAGAGAGTGGAGGTTTCATCGGTTTGAGGTATCCATAGAATGGAAGAGAGGGATGATGATGTGTGTGTGTGTGTGTGCGCGCGTGCGCGATCGATAAAGAGTGCCATCAATTTTGTGTTCGCCCACGTCAAAGATATAGGGTGGCTGGCCTACTGGAACGTGGGAGGGGACAGGTGCAGTTTGTCTCTGTGGCATGGATACCTACCTACACTGCTCGACTATCGGTGTGTGGTGGTGGGGGGTGGGGTGGAGACCTAATTAACTATAGAGGTATAATGGCTGGTATATGTGTGGAGGAGGAGAGAGACCTACCATATGTATTGAGGGAGATCAATTGGCATCCATGCATATGTGTAGGAGAGGAATAAGGTTGGGAGAGAGACAGAGCTAGAGTGTCGGAGGGGTTGGTGGTGGAGTTGCTTCTAACAAATGGTGGGAGAGGCTTGCTAGACAAACGGAGGGCATGCCTGCAATATCAATAAGAGAGGGGATGGCTGCCTGCCTGTGCATGTGCGTGTGAGAGACGGGTCAGGAGGCATGCACGAATGACGAGGGGGGACGATATGGTTGTGGTAAGCAGACGTAACTACATAGGAAGTTCAATCGTCCTTTGTCAAAGAAAGGAGAGACATAACTTGTGAGGTACGTCGATCGATGGGTGGTGGAAAATAGTTAAAGTCAACCTAGGTATATGTAGGGAGATCGATCGGTATACATGCATGTATGTGTTAGAAGCAAATAAGGCCCGGGGTGAAGGATAGAGAGAGAGAGGGATGCAGCTAGGAGGTGGTGCGAGAGGCATACTATATTGAGGGGGAAGGAGTGTGCGAGTACGAGATCGATGATAAGAGGGGTGGGAGTGAGGCATGGATGGTGAGAAGAGAAGAGGGAAAGCTTGTGTTTGTGGTAGGCACACCTGGCTAGAGAGGCATATTGATTGATGTGTGCCGTAAAGAAGGAGTCGGGGGGCCTACGCAGACCATGGGTGAACGACCTAAAGTGAAAAGACGAATTTGCGCGATGGAGCTAGAGAATGCTGAGGGAGGGTGAGAGGGATGCGGGCGTGTGCATGCACGAGAGAAAGTTAGCGCTAGCTACAAAGATAAGAGGATTGTGTGGGTGTAAAAGACGAATGGAGATCATAATTCATTATAAAAAGTGAATTCAGATATTTGAAGAATTTATCATAGTGTTTTAAACTGACGCATGCGTGAATATATATAACAGTGATACACATGGTGTGGTTATGAACATGTTATACTACATATAATATATTTTATCTCTACTCTTATAAAAACAGAGTTGTTGATGTTGGTGTGCCTATCATCCTGCAATATAGGTCGTCCGATTTATATCTGATGGATAGGAAGGAAACTACGGCAATTTTGAAAAAAAGATACCCACACCCCTCTCCACATTTGCAAATAAGGCCTCCCCTTGATCATCTTGATGTTTCGTGGAACGCATGGGCATCTTGATAGTACTACATATAATATATAGAACATTGATTATAATTTGGGATAATGTGTGGCTTTTGCAGCTCAGGGCTAAATACTTGTCATAATGTAGGGGGCGGGGCACTATACTTTGTGTGATAAACACGGTGTATGTATGGAACATGGTTTAGATTATGAGTATCTAGTTAGTACATCAAATGTACTATTATTTGGAATCAACATCAAGTGTATTCAAAAAATTGAATTCGAGTTCATATAGTACACATAGTTCATATCTATCTCTATAGTAATCATGTGGTGTGTTGTTAAGGTAATACACGAATGATGGTTGAAGTTGGCAACAATCATGATTGTAGATTCCTATTTAAATAGAGAAATGAATTAAAATTTAGTTCGAATTGCAGCGGTAGTATAGACATTTGGAATGCACTAAAATGTTGGTATGAGTAGGTTACATGCATTATACAGCCAGCGAATTTTTTTAATTGGACATAACATGGATTCATAGCTTTGAATAACATTTGTATAGTAAAACGGGACAAGACCCTCTCTTTGTGTTGTGTGAATAGTTTTATTTTTTCGCTTTTTTTGTTGAGGGAAGTGCGAATTGATTTGGTACGTACAAGTACAATATTACACGTTAGGCTTGTCCCTCCCCAAAACTCGCGCCTTCACAACCTGCGCCTTGCTATCCCGAAATTACAACGCGCGCTAAAACTCCCTCCAGCTGCCAAATCCCGACACGAAAATCCCCCTTCTAACCCTGAGCCGAAAGGGCCGCTAGTTCAAATCGGTGGGGGTACTTTGTAACACACCCTACATTTTGAACAAGCGCGTCCCTAAGTCATGGTTCCCCCCTCCCATCACCTCCTTTTCGCCATTTGAAATCCCAGGCCGCCATAACCTCTACGCTCCAGCCGCGAAACCCCACCCTCCTCCGTCCGCCACCTCACCGCTGCCCAGCCGGAGCCTCTTCCCCGACGACATCGTCCACCGCAACAACTCGACATCCCTCATCCACCTCCCCGGATGAGGATCCATCGTCCATCTCGTCGTCCCGCCGGTTCAGCCGCCCCATCCTCCACCTCCAAGGAGCTGCTCCGATGATCGCCTCGTCTATCGCAGCTGCTCGATCCCCACAACGCCGCCTTAACCTGCTCCACCGGAACCGCAGCATCCTCACCGACTCCTCGGACAAAGCCGAGGCCTACTCGGTGCCACCAAAGAGGTTGTACACTCATCGCATGGCACCTTCTCCTTAACTTGAGCTCCCGGCGCCGACGGTGCTCCATCCCGCACCCCCATGGAGTGGCTACCTCGAAGCCGGCACCGCGGGCGACATCTCCACGGCGGCTCTCCCCCAGTGCGAGGCCCCTTCGACGGCGGCGCCCATACCAGCCGGATCTGCTGCTGCTGCTCCGGCTCTCACTCGTGCAGCTGCTGCTACTCCGGCTCTCGCTCGCGCTGCTGCTGCTCTCCCCCTCGCTCGTGCTGCTGCTCTGCTCCGATTTAGCTACACTTCAGTCGACTGAATCGACTTTTGGGTCAGCTGATTTTCAGGGGGTGTGGGGGGGGGGCTCGCCGGAGTTAAGGAAGAACCGCCCGCAGCAGGGAGGGGGGCTCGCCGGAGAGGTACCCCACTATCTATCTTAGGGTTCAGGGTGGGGGCGGTGGTCGCCGACGGTGGGGGGCGCGGTGGTGGGGCGGTGGTGTGGGGATCGCCAGAGAAAAAGCTCGGTGCAGGGGGGGCTAGAGGGCTGGCCGAGGCAGCGGCGGACCGGCGGTAGGGAGTGGTTTCAGGGTGGCGAGGCGGCACGGGAGCGCCACCGGCCGCGGGCGGCGGCGACCGGCGGTTCGGCCGCTGGTGGCTGGCGGCTCAGGGGGGTGCAGGTTGAAGATGAACCGCAGGCCCTCCCTAAACTACATACGAAGTGCCTCTCTACTACCATTGCGTTCAGCTTCGACAGTAACATTTAGATTCCACAGTAAATTTCAGTTTCGACAGTTAAGTTCAGAGTCAACAGTTTTTACCTCATCTGTTGTAGTGCGGTGGTTTTTGGTGATGTAAATTTACATCTATCAATTTTTGGTAATGTATTTTGAAGGAAATATGCCCTAGAGGCGATAATAAAGTTGTTTTTTATATTTCCTTATATCATGATAAATGTTTATTATTCATGCTAGAATTGTATTAACCGGAAACTTAATACATGTGTGAATACATAGACAAAATAGAGTGCCCTTAGTATGCCTCTACTTGACTTGCTCGTTAATCAAAGATGGTTATGTTTCCCGAGCATAGACATGTGTTGTCATTTGATGAAAGGGATCACATCATTAGAGAATGATGTGATGGACAAGACCCATCCATTAGCTTAGCATAATGATCGTTTAGTTTGTTGCTATTGCTGTCATCATGACTTAAACATGTTCCTCTGACTATGAGATTATGCAACTCCCGAATACCAGAGGAACACCTTGTGTGCTATCAAACGTCACAACGTAACTGGGTGATTATAAAGATGCTCTACAGATGTCTCCGAAGGTGTTTGTTGGGTTGGCATAGATAGAGATTAGGATTTCTCCCTCCATGTACCAGAGAGGTATCTCTGGGCCCTCTCGGTAATGCACATCACTATAAGCCTTGCAAGCAATGTGACTAATGAGTTAGTCACGGGATGATGCATTAGGGAACGAGTAAAGAGACTTGCCAGTAATAAGATTGAACTAGGTATGATGATACCGACGATCAAATCTCGGGTGAGTAACATACCGATGACAAAGGGAACAACGTATATTGTTATGCGGTTTGACCGAGAAAGATCCTTGTAGAATATGTAGGAGCCAATATGAGCATCCAGGTTCTGCTATTGGTTACTGACTGGAGATGTGTCTCGGTCATGTCTAGATAGTTCTTGAACCCGTAGGGTCCGCACGCTTAACGTTCGATGATGATTTGTATTATGAGTTATGCGTTTTTGGTGACCGAAGTTTGTTCGGAGTCCCGGATGAGATCACGGACATGACGAGGAGTCTCGAAATGGTCGAGAGGTAAAGATTCATATATAGGACGATGATATTTGGACACCGGAAGTTTTCCGGGTGATATCGGGTCACCGAAAGGGGTTCCGGCAACCCCCGGCAAAGTTATGGGCCTATTGGGCCAAGTGAGGGACAGACCAGCCTCTGGTGGGCTGGTGAGCCCCTCCTAGGCCGAATAGGAGTAGGAGGAAAGGAAAGGGAAGAATAAAGGAAGGAGGAGGGTTCAGCCTCCACCCTTTCCTTCTCTTCCCCCTTCTCTTTCCTTCCCATATGCTGAAATAACGAAAGGGGCGGAATTGGGCTTGCACCCCAAGTAGGATTCGGCCTACTTGGGGGCGCCCTAACGCTGCCTCTTCCCCCCTCCAACCTATATATATGTGGGGAGAGGGGGCACCTAGAACACACAAGTTTCTCTTAACCGTGTGCGGTGCCCCCCTCCACAGATTACACCTCAGATTATATGTCGTGGTGCTTAGGCGAAGCCCTGCGCGGATCACATCACCAACACCGTCACCATACCGTCGTGCTGGCGGAACTCTCCCTCGAGCATCTACTGGACCAAGAGCTCGTGGGACGTCATCGTGCTGAACGTGTGCTGAACACAGAGGTGTCGTACGTTCGGTACTTGGATCAGTTGGATCGCGAAGACGTTCGAGTACATCAACCGTGTTACTAAATGCTTCCGCTTTCAGTCTATGAGGGTACGTGGACACACTCTCCCCTTCTCGTTGCTATGCATCTCCTAGATAAATCTTGCGTGAGCGTAAGGTTTTTTTTAAATTGCATGTTGCGTTCCCCAACATATTTTACATCATCTATTGGAGATGCTATTAGAATCCCACTTGAGATTAACGATGTCTGTCTTGTGCTGCTTCAGCCTCGACGTCTTACGACTCGCCGGAGCTGCTCCAACGACGGAACTATCCATCACAACAGAGCAGTGCCTTGGACACCGTCTACAGATTCCTAAGATCTTCCTCCACACCTCCGACATCCACCTCTGCCTCAACTTCTTCAGCGACCAACCCAATGATGATGAGGTCGACACGGCTGCGGCAAAGAAGTTGTACACTTGTCGCATCACTTATTACTCTACATTCATGTCGATCCATTAGGGCTATTTTGGTTCAACAAAAAAACATAGCAATTGGAAAATTTTCCTATGGCACTCTACTATTCAATTATTCATGCATTTTGTTGAAAGGAATGGAGCAAAACATCCACCTGGACCTACTTTTCAAAATCCTATGCATGAAAACAAGACCAAATGCATTAGTGGCAGAATAACATTCTAACTGTACACGCTTTCATATGGTTTCACTTTATTTTCACCATGTTTCTTTGTATTCCTCTACTCCTCCAATTCATGTGAACCAAACACCCAAGTTGACAGAAATCGTGTGTTCACAAATGCTTTGTTTCCCATGTGCATTCCTATCCTATTCCGGAGTTTTTCCTATCCCTGCGTTTTTAGAATCATGCAAGCCAAATGAGCCCTTACAGAATTACTTCAGCTACAGGTAGGTGTCGAAGAAAACTTTGTGCGGTTTGTCTTGCTCCTGCCGCGACGTCGTCCACCTCACCTGAGCTGCTCCATCGATAGAAGCATCCACCAAACCAGACATCACGACTCCTGACCGTGTTTCGCCGCCTCAGATCTCCTTCCCTGCCACCGACACCCACCGCAACGGCATCACCATCATCAACTCAGTAGATGAACCTGAGGAGTACACGGGTCCACAAGAGAGGTCACACTCTTTTGTTTATGCTTATGTTATGCATTGCTTAATATTACCTGCTACTTTATCGTCTTGTTCACCTCTTAGACTCCAAGTCAGGTCCAAATTGATGTTCAAACTTGAGTTCTAAATTAGTTGTGGGGCACATATCGAGGCAGCAATAAATAGTATCTCCGTCTAATATCTGGTTCACCTAGGGTATGCCTATGTTGTTCATCTTGGGTGGGAAACAAATAGTAAAGCAATCATCATCTGTTTTTTTATTAAATTAAAGCAATCATCAGCCTGGTATCATTATTTTTGGATCCGTCCACTAGTTGTTACTATTACTCTAGATTTCTGCATGCTCTCCTTACATAATCTCCCTATATTTTTTTGTATGCATGTCAGATATTGTACACAGTCATGCTGAACATGTAGAGAAAAAGATAAGCGTTTTGCGCGGCAATACAATGTCATGCAGACATCGCTCCATGGTGGGTTCAATGGCAAACCCTCCCCCCCTCTCCAGATTGTAATCCAGAGGAAGATATCGGTTCTGAGGTGATTTCAGATGCAGCTGACCACTCCTATTTACCCCCCAAGGTGTTTTCTCTAACTTGGCATGATGATGTTAGTCATATCATGCATATGGTGCCTTGCAGTGCCTAATTTCAACATCATATATGTCATCTGCTTAGTTTAGACATGTTCTGTAATGCCACTTGTTTAGTTTCAATATCATATATAGGAATTATGCAGTCTCATGTCTTTTAGCCAGCCATAATATATGTGAAATGTGCAATGCCATCCTGTTTAACCAGGCATCATATATTTGAATGATATCTTGCCCATCCGTTTCTTCATTACATTTCCATTTCTCGACAATGTTTGTACATTAAACTACTCTTCCTGTAAATCAGCCATTTGAGTGGGTGATGGAAAAATCTGGAGTGAAAACAAGGCCTTCACAGTAGACAGTGCTACCTGTCGAAGCAGATCTCTTGCTGGGTCCCGGTAGCTCCTCAGAGATGGATTCAGAGACAGATGACCAGTCCTACCCCCTGCCAAGGTGTATGCTCTAACTTGGCATGGTTATACTGCTCATATCATGCATATGGTGTCTTGCATTGCATAGTTTAGACATCATATACACAATATTCAACACCATGTTCTTAGTTCAGACATCATATATGCGAATGCATCTGCTTAGCACATAAATCAAATATGTGAATTAAATCATGCGATCCTGATTACTTAGATAACATGTATGTGAATTATGTCATGCAATCCTGTTTAGTTAGTCATCATATCTTTGAATTATGTTATGCTATGCTATCCAGTTTTGATAGGCATCATATATGTGAACTTATGTCATGCTATCCGTTTTAGTTAAACAATATACATGTCAACTATTTCATGCCCTCTTTTTTCCACACTATCTATTGCATCTGTCTCTCATACAATGTTTGTACATTCAACTATGTTTCCTGTTTATCAGCCATTTGAATTGGAGCGGGTGATGGCAGTATCTAGCGGAGTAAAAACACGGTCTTCAAATAAAACAGTGCTACCTCTTGGTGGAGATAGCACCCCGGTTGTACATGCACGAGAACCATCCCTACCACACATAACCCAGACTCTCGCAGATTTTACCACTACTGCGATGGACAGAGAACCAGCTTCACCCAATCTAACCCCAACCCCAGCAGATAGTAACCCAGTTCCTATTGACACAACACCATCTCCACCATAGAGCTCCCAAACAAGAGCAGTTAGTAAGGCAGTTCCAGTGCCCAAAGCGCCAGTACTACCACGGCGAACCCCAACTCCACCAGTTAGTACACCTATTCCTGTGGAGGAAGCACAACCAGCCATTCATAGTTTAGCATCTATCGCATTTTATGTTGTTAAATCCTATGTGTGTATCTTCCCATCATGGAAATATTATACTGAAGATGAAGGAAAATGCCAGTTGTAGGTGTTTGTCCAGGAGTTATGTGTAAGTAATGTTATTCATGGCAATTACTTTGCTTTGTCCCATACATTCTACCTCCATGATGGTTATAATACAGCAAATTTTCCCATTTTTCTCTATAGAGAAGAACCATTTTGGAAACTCAGGATGAGGTAACCTGTGCTATTACCTCTGCTATCTTCAAGAATGCTTGGTGGCAGTATCAGAATTACCTGAAGAAAACGTACTTCACTGGCAAAGAAACTCATCAAATTTCCTTACGTTCTCCTGAGACACATTTACTGGACGATGACTGGGAACGCCTTGTTCTGTACTGGTCGCAAACCAAGAATGTGGTAAGGTCTATGAGCTCATTTTATTTTAAGTACTATATGCTTGCATCGTACTGTAATCCGTTCATGTAGAACAAGTCCTTAAACCTGAAGAACAATTGTTCTCATTTAAGATTCCATTGCTATCGTGCATACTGCTTTGCTTTTGTATCACTGTATTTACTCATACAAACTTATTTTTAAATTCAACGATCCAATGGAAACTCCAATGGCACAACAAGTATGTTTACGCATGTTTCTTTAACAGGTTTGCTCTTATAAATAGCTTTGTTGATTTCTATTTCAATTGTGTATACAGTTGACTTCTCATATCATGCACATTACTAGCATCACAACAGAGCCAATAGTGTTGTTGTACATGTAGACCCGTGGTACCCATCTGAAATCTTGTTGTGTTGTGTAGTTTCCCACACTTTGTATTCTTTCAGTGCTGCTTTCTCTTGAACTGATATGATTTGAACCGTGTCTCTATTTTGATTTGGCAAGACAATGCAGTGACCATAGGACATAGATATATGTTATTTTGATGCTTTTATAATGTACTACTTGGCAATAGAAGACTTGGTAGTTTAATCTTGTCCACCTTACTAATGAACTGGTTCACCGAAATGAGTTTCATATACTAGTACATGCTAAACCTGTTATGTGTCTGCTTGTTTCTTCTTTTAGAATGCTGACAGAATATTGGGGAAGAGTGCCTTATTAAGCAATGGTAAAGGAAGTAATGCAGATACGGTTCAGGATAGTGAGACATCCTTGTTGGTCTCCAACAAAGCTGATAAAACAGCTAACGAAAACTATCTTGAAGACAGTGAGACAACCCCAAAGTCCTGTCTTGGTTTACTGTTCTAGTTACTGGCCACTACCGCTTGCACAAGCTATTCAAACCCACTGTCTGAATCAGTTCGGTTTCTTGAGTCTCAACTACAAGCTGAAAGACATCGATCAGCTGCGCTTCGACAAGAAGCAAAAGGACTGCGGAAGTCCCTGGAGCATTCAGATGCATACTTTCTAGTGCAACAGCAAGCGTTGGAGGATTTTAGCGCCAAACAGGACAAAGCTAATAAGCTTGCTAAGCTTATTGCCAGCATGGTGGATACCTAGGATAACGTTTCTTGAGCTCTTCTGAAGTTGTTTCAGTTATGGACTTGCTTTGCTGCCGTGTTTATTTGCACTGGTGGCCAATTTTGACGGCCAGTGTATGTAATATGTTGCTTTGTTCCCTATATTTGCACTGGTGGCGAACTTTGATGCCCAGTGGATGTAATATGTGTAATAGCTGTAATAGGCTAGCGTTAGTTGCTTGCTTATTTATTTCCTTATTGTCTTGTTTAGTTGTTTGCTTGTAGTCACTATAGTTCTTTTTCTGCGTTTTTCTAGTGGCCATAATAACCTATTTTTGGTAACTAGGCCACAATAATCATGGCAACACATGGACTGTTGTAACCATGGTGTCGGTGTACAAAAGTAGGGGCCTTTTCTGTACCCCTTTACTTATGCACGGGCAGTCGTAGCCACACCCGTGGCCACAATTGGCGGAGCAGAGGAAGCAAAGACACAAGGCTGCCGAGGCAGCACTCAAGCCAGAAGAATGAAGAGCGAAAGGACAAGATGGTTTCCCCCCAGCCGCACCCTTGCCAGGACAGCCTATGCGGCCCCGGCAAGAGCCTTGCCGGGGTAGCCTACGTAGCCCCGGCAAGAGCCTTGCCGGGGCAGTTTTCCCAACACCAGCAAGGCCACCACCCTTGAGCCTGAGAATTCTGACACCATCGACAACGTCAGGACCAAGGCTCGGGAGCGCCTGCATGGTGGCATGTAGATCTTTGTGAAGACCAAAGGCCTGCAAGCCTAGATGAGGACCAGAAGACCCCCGGCAAGATCTTTCCGGGGACGACCGTAGACCCCCCGCAAAGCCCTTGCCGGGGACATCTGTGAGGCCGAGGCCAGGCCCGCACCTGCCAGAGTTTCGCTGCCCCGGGCCCACTCCAACGTGGTGGCCAGCCCGCCAACTAGGCAAGCACCTGCGTGGCGGTACGCAGCTCCTAGGCCAACTAGTCAAGCACCTGCATGGTGGCATGCAGATCTTCGTGAAGTCCCTGCCACCGTACCAGCTTAGCAGCCAGCCAGCCAGCGTGGTGCTGCATGCCTCGTCAGCTTGGACGCGCGTCGGAGCGAGGAGAGGCGGCGACGGACGGGACGAGCCTCTTTGTCGTCCCCGATAAAGCGAGAGGGCACGTCGGTGGCGCATTAAATGTGTTGTCCTACGGTGCTAGGCGATAGACTGGCACATTGTACATACTTTCCACCTCATGTGTGCCACTGTGGCAACCCCTTTGACATATAAAAGGAGGCCCGAGGCGTACTGAGGGAGGATTCGGACTTTTTGTACTGGGCATGCACTGCAGCTAGTTCAAGAACTCAAGAACACTAAATATACTCGAAGCAGGACTAGGGTTTTACGCATCATTTGCGGCCCGAACTTGGGTAAAAACCCCCCTGCGTTGATCTTCTTGACCCGCTCTTTGCGCAGCCCCACGCCCCGCTAACCGTAGTAGGGATTCCCTGTGATCCCATAGGTGTCGTTCGCGATCCTCGACATCTTTGGCGCACCAGGTAGGGGGCAGCTGAGGCTGTGAAAATCTGGTTTTGAAGTCAACTCATCGACTCCTTCGTCGCGATGGCTCCCAAGAAGAAGGCGATCACGGCGATCGGCTCGTCTGGGACCGAACCACCCGTCCCAGCGCGGGCGGACGATGGAGCGGTCGCGGATGGTGGCGGAGGCGTATCCCACGAGCATCCACGTCCCTCTAGCAATCGGAGCCAGGCGAGCAGCGTCGTGCGTGCCCAAGACGATGAGCCGCGCGCCGCTGGGCCCGGGGGCGGGGCCGTGCTGCCCACAGGCGGCGCGGCGACCTCCTGGACGCCCTAGCCGGTGCCCGCACCGCGACCTTCCCAGGCCGCGGCTGACGAGCAATGCCGCGATGTCGGTGCCTCCGGACACCGCCGCGGAAAGAGCCCTTTGCGTCACTCTCAAGACGCACCGGTCCGGCATGCGCGTCCAGACGCTGGCGGAAGCGGCGCGCGATAGCGAGATCGTGATAGAGATCCTTCTAAGGTGGTTAGAAGTCCGAGCGTGTCACAGTCCACGCAGCTTTCGCCGCCACCCATGCCAACGGAAGCGTTGGCACGCGTGCAACTACTCCTCGACTTCCCTCCAGCAGCGCAGAAGCTCGACGAGTGGAGGGCCACCATTCAAAGCCTCATCAGCTTCGCCAACAAAGATGAGCCGCGCCCAGCAGGACCCTCGTGCCTGCGTTCTGTCGAGCCGGTCCATGCCGGCGGTGGGAGGACCGGAGACGCTGCGACCATGGTGCACTCTCCTCCCCCACGGCTGCGACAGCAGGCGCCGGCTCGCCGGGCCGACGCCCGCGACAACATTTCTACGGCGTCGTCCGACCCGCGAGCCCGCTGCGACCAACGTCAAGTCCTTCGGGAGCGAGCTCAGGAAGACACTTAGACCACTATCGAGTGGCGGTGGGACGCGCGCCATCAGTCAGATAGGCGCGCGGGACCCGCTATGGACCGCCCAGCGCCGGGGGTTTCCGGTGACATACGTTACGAGGTGGGTTGTCCCACCTTTACCCGTGAGTTGCAGCAGTTCCAGTGGCCCACCCACCGCACGTTCAAGCACGAGGTCGGAGAAAAATACAACGGCAAGACTCACTGATACGTCTCCAACGTATCTATAATTTTTGATTGTTTCCATGCTATATTATATTCTGTTTTAGATGTTTAATGGGCTTTATTATACACTTTTATATTATTTTTGGGACTAACCTATTAACCGGAGGCCCAACCCAAATTGATGTTTTTTTCCTATTTCAGTGTTTCACAGAAAAAGAATATCAAACGGAGTCCAAACGGAATGAAACCTTCGGGAACGTGATTTTCGAAACAAACGTGATCCAGAGAACTTGGAGTCCACGTCAAGAAAGCAACGAGGAGAGCACGAGGTAGGGGGCGCGCCTACCCCCCCCCCCCCCAGGCGCGCCCTCCACCCTCGTGGGGCCCATGTTGCTCCACCGACGTACTTCTTCCTCCTATATATACCTACGTACCCCCAAACCATCAGAGGCATCCACGAAAACCTAATTCCACCGTCGCAACCTTCTGTACCCATGAGATCCCATCTTGGGGCCTTTTCCGGCGTCCTGCCGGAGGGGGGCATTGATCATGGAGGGCTTCTACATCAACACCATAGCCTCTCCGATGATGTGTGAGTAGTTTACCTCAGACCTTCGGGTCCATAGTTATTAGCTAGATGGCTTCTTCTCTCTCTTTGGATCTCAATACAAAGTTCTCCACGATTCTCGTGGAGATCTATTCGATGTAATCTTCTTTTGCGGTGTGTTTGTCGGGACCGATGAATTGTGGGTTTATGATCAAGTTTATCTATGAACAATATTTGAATCTTCTCTGAATTCTTGTATGTATGATTGGTTATCTTTGCAAGTCTCTTCGAATTATCAGTTTGGTTTGGCCTACTAGATTGATCTTTCTTGCAATGGGAGAAGTGCTTAGCTTTGGGTTCAATCTTGCGGTGTCCTTTGCCACTGACAGCAGGGGCAGCAAGGCACGTATTGTATTGTCGCCATCGAGGATAACAAGATGGGGTTTATATCATATTGCATGAGTTTATCCCTCTACATCATGTCATCTTGCTTAAAGCGTTACTCCGTTCTTATGAACTTAATACTCTAGATGCATGCTGGATAGTGGTCGATGTGTGGAGTAATAGTAGTAGATGCAGGCAGGAGTCAGTCTACTTGTCACGGACGTGATGCCTATATACATGATCATACCTAGATATTCTCATAACTATGCTCAATTCTATCAATTGCTTGACAGTAATTTGTTCACCCACCGTAATACCTATGCTCTTGAGAGAAGCCACTAGTGAAACCTATGGCCCCCGGGTCTATTTTCCAGCATATTAATCTTCCAACACTTAGCTATTTTTATTGCCTTTTATTTTACTTTGCATCTTTATTTCTCTTTATCGTAAAAATACCAAAAATATTATCTTATCATATCTATCAGATCTCACTCGCGTAAGTGACCGTGAAGGGATTGACAACCCCTTTATTGCGTTGGTTGCGCGGTTCTTATTTGTTTGTGTAGGTGCGAGGGACTTGAGCGTGGTCTTCTACTGGATTGATACCTTGGTTCTCAAAACTGAGGGAAATACTTACGCTACTTTACTGCATCACCCTTTCCTCTTCAAGGGAAAAACCAACGCAGTGCTCAAGAGGTAGCAAGAAGGATTTCTGGTGCCGTTGCCGGGGAGTCTACGCAAAAGTCAACATACCAAGTACCCATCACAAACTCTTATCCCTCGCATTACTTTATTTGCCATTTGCCTCTCATTTTCCTCTCCCCCACTTCACCTTTGCCGTTTTATTCGCCCTCCTTCCGTTCGATCTTGTGTTATCATGTACCTTGTTTTTGCTTGCATCTTCGCTTGCTAAAAGTTTATGGATCCTCATCCACTTGCTAATCTCTTTAAGAGATCCAATTATGATGAACCTATTGCTAGTGAGTTGAGTGCACTAGATTATCTTTATGAGGTTTTGCTTGAAATTCGTGAATCTGAAAATTGTGATGAAGTACTTTATGAAGCGATTCACGATAGATCTTTGAATAAAAAGCATGATTGCAATGATTTTACTATAAATTTTCGTGATGTCAATTGTGCTAAATATAAGCAAAACCCTAAGCTTGGGGGTGCTAGGTTTGTTATGTCTACTACTTGTTGCAATGATCATGATTGGGATGATTCTTCTTATGATCTTGAAAATTTATTTAAGCCCCATGATGAACATGAGATTGATAATAATGTTTGCGATAATGATGAAAGTGGGTTTGGAAGAGTGTCAACTTTAGATCCCACATATTTGGATAATGTTCAATCTTATGATGTTTTTGATAAAAGTGGGTTTGGAGAGGTCTTGACTTTAGTTAATGTTAATGATGGAGACTATGATTCCCCCACAAGCCGGGATGAGACTCCGGACTAAAAAAAAGGCCACAAAAAAAGGCCCAAAAAAATATAAAAAAATAAAAAAATGATGAGAGAAAAAGAGAGAAGGGACAATGCTACTATCCTTTTTACCACACTTGTGCTTCAAAGTAGCACCATGATCTTCATGATAGAGAGTCTATTATGTTGTCACTTTCATATACTAGTGGGAAATTTTCATTATAGAACTTGGCTTGTATATTCCAATGATGGGCTTCCTCAAAATGCCCTAGGTCTTCGTGAGCAAGCGAGTTGGATGCACACCCACTTAGTTTCTTTTGTTGAGCTTTCATATACTTATAGCTCTAGTGCATCCGTTGCATGGCAATCCCTACTCACTCACATTGATATCTATTGATGGGCATCTCCATAGCCCGTTGATATGCCTAGTTGATGTGAGACTATCTTCTCCCTTTTTGTCTTCTCCACAACCACCATTCTATTCCACATATAGTGCTATGTCCATGGCTCACGCTCATGTATTGCGTGAAGATTGAAAAAGTTTGAGAACATCAAAAGTATGAAACAATTTCTTGGCTTGTCATCGGGGTTGTGCATGATTTAAATATTTTGTGTGATGAAGATAGAGCATAGACAGACAATATGATTTTGTAGGGATAACTTTCTTTGGCCATGTTATTTTGAGAAGACATAATTGCTTAGTTAGTATGCTTGAAGTATTATTATTTTTATCTCAATATTAAAATTTTGCTTGAATCTTTCGGATCTGAACATTCATACCACAATTAAGAGAATTACATTGAAAATTATGCCAAGTAGCATTCCACATCAAAAATTCTGTTTTTATCATTTACCTACTCTTGGACGAGCAGGAAATTAAGCTTGGGGATGCTTGATACATCTCCAACGTATCTATAATTTTTTATTGTTCCATGCTATTATATATTCTGTTTTGGATGTTTAATGGGCTTTATTATACACTTTTATATTAATTTTGGGACTAACCTATTAACCGGAGGCCCAACCCAAATTGCTGTTTTTTTGCCTATTTAAGTGTTTCGAAGGAAAAGGATGTCAAACAGAGTCCAAACGGAATGAAACCTTCGGGAACGTGATTTTCGGAACAAACGTGATCCAGAGGACTTGGAGTGGACATCAAGCAATCAACGAGGAGGCCACGAGGCAGGGGGCGCGCCTACCCCCCTGGGCGCGCCCTCCACCCTCGTGGGCCCCTCGTAGCTCTCCTGACCGACCTCCTTCGCCTATATATACCCATATACCCTGGAAACATCAGATACGGAGCCAAAACCCTATTTCCACCGCTGCAACCTTCTGTACCCGTGAGATCCCAGCTTGGGGCCTTTTCCGGCGCTCCGCTGGAGGGGGCATTGATCATGGAGGGCTTCTACATCAACACCATAGCCTCTCCGATGATGTGTGAGTAGTTTACCTCAGACCTTCGGGTCCATAGTTATTAGCTAGATGGCTTCTTCTCTCTCTTTGGATCTCAATACAAAGTTCTCCTCGATTCTCTTGGAGATCTACTCGATGTAATCTTCTTTTTGCGGTGTGTTTGTCGAGAACCGATGAATTGTGGGTTTATGATCAAGATTATCTATGAACAATATTTGAATCTCCTCTGAATTCTTTTATGTATGATCGGTTATCTTTGCAAGTCTCTTCGAATTATCAGTTTGGTTTGGCCTACTAGATTGATATTTCTTGCAATGGGAGAAGTGCTTAGCTTTGGGTTCAATCTTGCGGTGCTCGATCCCAGTGGCAGTAGGGGAAATGACACGTATTGTATTGTTGCCATCGAGGATAAATAGATGGGGTTTATATCATATTGCATGAGTTTATCCCTCTACGTCATGTCATCTTGCTTAAAGCGTTACTCCGTTCTTATGAACTTAATACTCTAGATGCATGCTGGATAGCGGTCGATGTGTGGAGTAATAGTAGTAGATGCAGGTAGGAGTCGGTCTACTTGTCACGGACGTGATGCCTATATACATGATCATACCTAGATATTCTCATAACTATGCTCAATTCTATCAATTGCTCGACAGTAATTCGTTTACCCACCGTAATACTTATGCTATCTTGAGAGAAGCCACTAGTGAAACCTATGGCCCCCGGGTCTATTTTCCATCATATTAATCTCCCGTCAACCAGATATTTCTTTCACCATTTATTTTGCTTTCTTTACTTTTAGTCTTTATCATAAAAATACCAAAAATATTATCTTATCATCTCTATCAGATCTCACTTTTGCAAGTGGCCGTGAAGGGATTGACAACCCCTTTATCGCGTCGGTTGCAAGGTTCTTATTTGTTTGTGTAGGTGCGTGGGACTCGAGCGTGGTCTCCTACTGGATTGATACCTTCGTTCTAAAAAACTGAAGGAAATACTTACGCTACTTTACTACATCACCCTTTCCTCTTCAAGGGAAAACCAACGCAGTGCTCAAGAGGTAGCATGCATGTTTGACGTCCCATCCGGCAAACTTCTTTGGTTCCCTGTGTCTCAACGTGGAATCAAAGCAAATCCTGACAAGATCAAAGCAATTGAGCAGATTGAGGCGCCAAGACGGGTCAAGGACGTCCGTAGCCTTGCCGGCTGTGTTGCTGCTCTAAGCAGGTTCATCTCCAAATCCGCTGAGCGTGCCCTCCCCTTCTTCAAGGTTTTGAAGAAGGCGGGTCCAATGAAATGGACTCCGGAGATGGAGGCAGTGCTGCAAGATTTGAAGAAGTACCTCTCCTCCATGCCAAGACTAGTCGCACCTAAACCGCAAGAGCCGTTGCTGCTATATCTAGTGGCAACGAATCAAGTGGTTAGTGTTGCGCTAGTGGCACAGAGAGAATTTGAGGAAGAAGTGGCGGTAGTGGCAGAGCCGTCGGATGATAAGCCAGAGCTCTCCCCGGCAGGGCCTGATACCGGCAAGGCAGAACCCCCCGCAGAGTCTGGTCTCGGCAAGACGGAGTTTGCGCAAGTAGGCGAAGTCGAAGAGAAGAAGAAGGTGGTGCAGCACCCGATTTATTTTGTCAGTTCCCTCTTACAGGGGGCTACTTTTCAGCCTCCTCATGGCCTCGAGAAAGCTGCGTCACTATTTCCAAGCACATGAGATCACCGTCATCACCCGCCTCCCTTTGCAACGGATCCTGCACAACCCAGATGCGACTGGGAGGATTGTGGAGTGGGCGTTGGAGCTGTCGAGCTTTGGCCTCAAGTTTGAAAGTTCTTCAAGGATCAAGAGCCAAGCCTTGGCAGAGTTCATAGCCGAATGGACTGCAACGCCCGATGAAGAGATTCAAGAGACCACCCTTCCCGGCAAGGAGGCGTGCCGCGATTGGATTATGTACTTTGATGGAGTTTCTCACTGCAAGATGCTGGTGCCAGCGTGCTACTCGCCGCACCCACCGGAGAGCCCCTCAAGTACGTGGTCCAGATGCACTTTCCCCGGGAAAAATCAACGAACAACACGGCGGAGTACGAGGGATTTCTTGCCGGTCTCAGGATCGTGGCAGACCTCGGAATCAGGAGCTCATCATCAAGGTGATTCGCAGCTCGTCGTCAAGCAAGTTAACAAGGATTACCAGAGCCCGCTGATGGAGTCCTATGTGGATGAGGTGAGGAAGTTGGAAGATCGTTTTGACGGTCTACAAGCAGAGCATGTTCCCCGAGCAGAGAACATCATTGCCAACGACCTGTCGAAACGCGATTGTAAGGGCATATTTATCCCTAAAGTGTTTTGGTGATTGATGACAATGCTTTTGCGGACTAATCGTGTGCCTTGAGTATTTCAGACGTTTCGTCACTAGGCACAAGACGGTTCGGTGCCCCTCGAAGACTAGTGAAGACGGCGTTTTTCTATGTTTCTTTTCGGTGGATTTGAGTCGCAGGAAAGCCGTACTATTAAGAGGGGGTTCGCTTTGGAAAGGTTCGGGTGGAATCATCACATACACGTCTACTCCTTTTGCACCGCCTTTCCTTTGGCACCTTGGAGCATCCTCCGTCTTTTTCGGCCATGCACTTGTCTTAGGTTGTTGAGCTTGGGCATGCGGTAGTACTGCTCCCTGGAGCGGTAGTACCGCAGGCCCTTGCGGTAGTACCGGACCCCGGTGCGGTACTACCGCGGGAGCCCACGGTAGTACCGCTCCTCAGGAGCTGTAGTACCATGGCCCCCAGGCCAAGTGCTGCTGCGCAGCGATAGTAGGGGCCGATGTAATTTTTTACATCCGCGCCCTACGCGGTAGTACCGTGCGCCCTGGCCTGGCTCAGCCGCCACGCGGTAGTACCGCTCCTCCTGCCGTACTACCGTGTCGGATTTTTGCATCGACTCCAGCTCAGCGGAAGTTGCTACGGATGTAATTTTTTATGTCCGTGCCTCCCCGTTCTCTCGACCTGCCCTGCCTTGCGGTAGTACCGCAAGGTGGTGCGGTAGTACCACATGTGCGGTTCTACCGCTCTCCGCTTCAGTGCGGTTGGGCTGGCCAAGTCTGTGCTGCTCGGGCGGTAGTACCGCAAGGCCCCACGGTAGTACCGCGTGTGCTTGCGGTAGTACCGCGTCCGTGGCGCGGTAGTACCGTGCTGCGCAGAATGGGTTGGTGGATAACGATTGGATTTGTCTCTCCGCTATATAAGGAGTGTCTTCTTCCCCGAGTTGACCACCTCTTCCAACCCTAAGCTCCATTGTTGCTCCAAGCTCCATTTTCGCCCGATCTCTCTCCCTAGCCAATCAAACTTGTTGATTTGCTAGGGATTGGTTGAGAAGGCCACGATCTACACTTCCACCAAGAGAAATTTGATTCCCCCACTAATCCCTAGCGGATCTTGTTACTCTTGGGTGTTTGAGCACCCTAGACGGTTGAGGTCACCGCGGAGCCATAGTCCATTGTGCTGAAGCTTCATGGTGTCATTGGGAGCCTCCAATTAAGTTGTGGAGATTGCCCCAACCTTGTTTGTAAAGGTTCGGTCGCCACCTCCAAGGGCACCAATAGTGGAATCACGGCATCTCGCATTGTGTGAGGGCGTGAGGAGAATACGGTGGCCCTAGTGGCTTCTTGGGGAGCATTGTGCCTCCACACCGCTCCAATGGAGACGTACTTCCCCTCAAAAGAATGGAACTTCGGTAACACATCCTCGTCTCCACCGGCTCCACTCTTGGTTATCTCGTGCCTTTACTTGTGCAAGCTTATTTGTGCTATATCCCTTGCTTGCTTGTGTGCTTGTTGTTGTTGCATCATATAGGTTACTCACCTAGTTGCATATCTAGACAACCTACTTTGATGCAAAGTTTAAATTGGTAAAGAAAAGCTAAAAATTGTTAGTTGCCTATTCACCCCCCTCTAGTCAACTATATCGATCCTTTCAATTGGTATCAGAGCCTCGTCTCTTTATCAAGGACTTTGTCGTCCGAAGAGTATGGTTGACGTCGTAGACGGTGTGGAGGAGCACTCCGGTGCGAATCCGGTCTCGTCTACGGGCGATGGGGGAACCGCGGTCTCTCGTGAGGAATTCAATGTAGCTTTGGACACATTGAAAACCTCCATGGCGACCGAGGTTGAAAGCATGTTTAATAAATTCCTTGAAGGGCTTAAACTTTCCACCGCACCGTTGAAAGTGGGTGATCCCACTAACAAGGTGACGGATGCTAACTCTGACAAGGGGGAAGCTACTAGTGAAAAAGCTCCTTCTTCTAGTGGTAAGAATGGCACCGGCATCTTTGCCCATGTGGAACCTCCACTTGTTTACGGTGGACCGATTCCTTCTACTCACTTGAATCATGCCGGTCCTCCCCCTAAGATTGTGAAAAATGAAGACTTTGATTCTTGGGTTTATCGCTTTAAGCGTCATTTAAATCATGTGAATACTAATCTTTGGAGAATCATTGAAGAAGGTTTCTATCCGCATGACCGAAGCAACTTCACTCCTAGAGAAGCCACGGATAATCAATTCAATGAGAATGCTCTCTTCATCATCCAAGATGCAATTCCACCCTAAGATCTTCCTCACCTCCGGCCCTACGCCATGGCCAAAGATGCTTGGCACCAAGTTGTTTCCCTCTACCAGGGAAGCGCAAGCATTCAACGCTCCAACTATGAAGTGGTGCAAGATGAAGCCGACAAGTTTGCAATGAAAGAGGATGAAGAGCCTCGTGAGCTTTATCGGAGGGTAACCAAACTCGCGGTTTCACTCCGAGACCATGGAAGCAAGGACACGGATGACAATTGGATCAAGCGCAAATTCCTCAAGGCAATGATGCCTTACCACAAGGCCATGTCCTCCGTCATTCGTCAAAGGCCGGACTTCCACACTTTGTCCTCAAGCGAAGTGTTGGATGAGTTTGTGGCTATGAGCATCTTGGACAAGACCGCCGACAATGCGGTGCTACGCTCTCAAAGGGCAAAGAAGCCCAACCTTGCATTGAAGGCCAAGGTTTGTGTTGAAGAAGAAGAAGAGGAAGAAGAGGAAGGCAACCCCAAAGATACAAAGTATGCTTATCATGAACACATGGCTCTTGCTTCAAGGCAATTTTGGAGCAAGAAGAACTCAAGGCCCAACTTCAACAAGAGCAACTCAAGTGGCGCGAAGGTCAAGCAACCTGTGAGGACTTGCTATAATTGTGGCAATGTGAGCCATTTTGTTGCGGAATGCCCTTATGAGAAAAGAGAAGACAATGGTGGCAAGCTCATCCGAAAGGACAAGGCCAAGTCTTTCTCTAACAAGAGCAACTTCACCAAGAAGACTCCTCCCAAGGCGTTGGTGGTACAAGAAGAGTACAATGAGGATGATGATGATGAAGATGGTGAGTCGGTTGCCATGGCCTCCGTTGCCATTGCAACAACTCCACGGGCTTCTCTCTTCGACTCACCTAATGAGAACATCACCGCCAAGTGCCTCATGGCTAAAGCCACCAACAAGGTAACCCCAACATCAAAACTACCATCATTAATAATCCCTCTTTGACGGATTGCATTGATGAACATGAGGGGTCTAGTGTGGAGGAGAATGAGTTTGAGTCTTTTATGAACAAACTCAAAGGTAAACCCAAGAAGCACTTCGTTGCTCTCTTGGAACAACTTGGTGAAGCCAATGACATGATCGAGGCTCACGAAGATACCATCTCTAAGATGGAGGGGCATAGTCGTGACTATGCCGATGAGATTTCGGATCTTTCCAATGCTCTTGAAGAAGAGCGTGGTCTTCGTTTGGCTCTTGAGGAGTCACACAACGATGATCATGCTAAATTAGAGAAAGATCTTGATCATGCTCTTGTTGTATCTCGTGTGCTAAATTCTGAGAAGGCCAAACTTGGGGTTGATCTTGCTAGACTCAAGGAGGAGTTTGATATACTTGACAAGGCTCACAAGGCCTTGAAAGGTGTTCATGCTAGCCTCAACGTGATCAACTCCAAGTGAAGCTAACCAAGGAGAAAGCCACCTTTCCTCATATGGTGTTACTTGATAATGCAAATGCTACTAACCCTTGTTGTGAGCATGTGCATCTTGTTGAGGAGAATGCTAAGTTGAAGGAGCAACTTGAGAAAGGCCTTGTGTCATGCATTCAAGGTAATAAGAACCTCAACGACCTTTTGAGCAATCAAAAGGAAGTTGTGGCCAAGGAAGGGATTGGGTTCGCACCTATGCCCAAGAACAAGAAGAAGAATGACAAGACCAGACGACCTCCCCCTCTCAAGCAAACCTTTGTGAAGGAGGGAGAGGGTGCGTACAAGGAGAAGAAGAACAATGTGAAGGGTGGTGGTGTCAAGAAAGGCAATGCCACCCCTTCCAACAAAGCCGGCGACTTTAACCCTTCTTATGTGTTGTGCCGTGCAAGTGATGGGCATGTTTATGCCAAATTTGTTGGTTCTCCTTATGAGTACATTGAGTGGTCTATTTGGGTTCCTAAGACCCTTGTTACTAACATCAAAGGACCCATTACAAAATGGGTACCTAAAACCAAGCATTGATTTCTTGTAGGTGTTTGCTTCCGGTGGGGGATCATGGTTGCTCGATAGTGGAGCAACTAATCATATGACCGGGAGCAAGGACTTGGTGGTGGATGTTCACACGATTCCATCTATGCCCACCAATGTCGAGTGGGGTGATGCCTCGTCCTCCAAGGTATTGGGACTTGGCGAGGTTGTCATTTCTCATGATCTCACGATCGAGAAGGTCATGCTTGTTGAGTCCCTTGCATACAATTTACTTTCCGTTCGTCAACTTGCACTCATGGGTTTTGCCACTTTCTTTGATATTGATACCGTGGCCCTCTTGTGGAGCAAGACTCTTAAAGTAGCCTTTGTTGGGCATGTCGAGAACGGTCTCTATGTGATTAACTTTTCGGAGCGACCCACTAAGACCGCGACATGCCTAATGGCTAAAGTTGACGTGGGATGGCTTTGGCATCGCCATTTAGCCCATGTCAATATGAGATCTTTGCAAAGTCTACCCAAGGGGGACCATGTCCATGGACTAATGAATGTTAGTTTTGCTAAAGATCGTGCTTGCAGTGCTTGTATCGAAGGAAAGCTACATGAGAACGTTCACCCTCCCACGACTATCATTTACTCAAAGAGGCCTTTGGAGCTCCTTCATTTGGATCTCTTTGGGCCTCCATCTTTGATAGTCTTGGGGGTAGGAAGTATTGCTTGGTGATTGTGGATGACTATTCAAGATACACTTGGGTATATTTCTTCAAGAGGAAGAGCGAGACCCAACAAACCGTCATTGACTTTGCAAATGAAGCCCAACGTCAACACAATGCAAAGATCTTGACAATAAGAAGTGACAATGGCACCGAGTTCAAGAACTACACCTTGGATGAGTTTCTTAGTGATGAGGGGATCAAGCATCAATACTCCGCACCTTACACCCCTCAACAAAATGGTGTAGCGGAGAGGAAGAACCGGACGTTGATGGATGCGGCAAGGACCATGATGGCGGAGTTCAAGTCTCCATACAACTTTTGGGCCGAAGCCATCAACACCGCGTGTCATGCATCAAATCGGCTCTATCTCCACAAAGGCTTGAACAAGACTCCATATGAGATACTCACCGGTAACAAGCCCAACCTCAAGTACTTTCGGGTGTTCGGATGCAAGTGTTTCATTCTCAAGAAAGGTGTTCATTTGTCTAAATTTGAGGCTAGAGCTTATGAGGGCATATTTGTTGGTTATGCTACAAACTCTCATGCTTATCGTGTCCTCAATAAGTCCATGGGTCTTATTGAGGAGACGTGTGTCACGCCCAATATGCGACCCTATCCGAGAGGAACTCGAAGGTCCCACCAAGGATAGACCCGCATATTGGAAACGCTTTTCCAAGGTGGATATCATTACATCAACATTACATAATAGATGGGGATACATACAAGGCATACAAATGCCACAAGAGTACATCAATACATCATACATAAGATCAACATCCGACTACGGATGAAACACAAACAGAATCTCAAACGACATCCACCCTGCTAGCCCAGGCTGCCGACCTGGAACCCATCCCCTGATCGAAGAAGAAGCAGAAGAAGAACTCCAAAACAAGTAACATCGCTCTCGCGTCAGGATCATCGCAAAACCTGTACCTGCAACTGGTGTTGTAGTAATCTGTGAGCCACGAGGACTCAACAATCCCATTACCATGGGTGTCAAGACTAGCAAAGCTTAATGGGTAAGGAAGGGGTAAAGTGGTGAGGTTGCAGCAGCGGCTAAGCAAGTATGGTGGCTATTTTACGCAAATAAGAGCAGAAGAAGAACTCCAAAACAAGTAACATCGCTCTCGCGTCAGGATCATCGCAAAACCTGTACCTGCAACTGGTGTTGTAGTAATCTGTGAGCCACGAGGACTCAACAATCCCATTACCATGGGTGTCAAGACTAGCAAAGCTTAATGGGTAAGGAAGGGGTAAAGTGGTGAGGTTGCAGCAGCGGCTAAGCAAGTATGGTGGCTATTTTACGCAAATAAGAGCGAGAAGAGAAGCAACGGAACGGTCGTGAAACTAGCAATGATCAAGAAGTGATCCTGAATTCCTACTTACGTCAAGCATAACCCATAAACCGTGTTCACTTCCCGGACTCCGCCGAGAAGAGACCATCACGGCTACACACGCGGTTGATGTGTTTTAATTAAGTCAAATGTCAAGTTCTCTACAACCGGATATTAACAAATTCCCATCTGCCACATAACCGCGGGCACGGCTTTCGAAAGATAATACCCTGCAGGGGTGTCCCAACTTAGCCCATTATAAGCTCTCACGGTCAACGAAGGATATTCCTTCTCCCGGGAAGACCCGATCAGTCTCGGAATCCCGGTTACAAGACATTTCGACAACGGTAAAACAAGACCAGCAAAGCCGCCCGAATGTGCCGACAAATCCTGATAGGAGCTGCACATATCTCGTTCTCAGGGCACACCAGATTGTCCAAGCTTCCGGTAGGCCAGCCCAGAGTTGCCCCTGGTGGCCACCGGCGGCTGACAGGTTGGACCAACACTCGAAGGAGCACTGGCCCGGGGGGTAAATAAAGATGACCCTCGAGAGCGCGACTCCCAAGGGAAAAAGGCTAGGTGAGGCAAATGTAAAACCAAGGTTGGGCCTTGCTGGAAGAGTTTTATTCAAAGCGAACTGTCAAGGGGGTCCCATAAATCACCCAACCGCGTAAGGGACGCAAAATCAAGGAACATAACACCGGTATGACGGAAACTAGGGCGGCAAGAGTGGAACAAAACACCAGGCATAAGGCCGAGCCTTCCACCCTTTACCAAGTATATAGATGCATTAATTAAATAAGAGATATTGTGATATCCCAACATAAACGTAATCCAACATGGAGCAATCTTCATCTTCACCTGAAACTAGCAACGTTATAAGAGCGGCTGAGCAAAGCGGTAACATAGCCAAACAACGGTTTGCTAGGAAGGGTGACAAAGGTTAGAGTTCATGGAAAATTTGGGAGGCTTGAGGAGCAAGTGATAGGTAGCGCAGTATAGCGATAGAACGAAGCAACTAGCATAGCAATGAGATCCAAGGTGACGGTCATCTTGCCTGAAATCCCGCTAGGAAGAAGAACGAGTCCATGAAGAAGATGAAGCCACGAAGACGAACGAATCCTCACAATCGCAACGACACGGGAACTATCGAGAAGAAGCACACAACATGGTAAACACACCACACATGAACAAGGCATGATGCTCAATCAAGTATGATGCATGACAAGGCTACATGAAGCTACACACGGCAAGAGATGATGCATACAAGATCAACACATCAAAGCAAGTTTAAATGAGGCCGGAAACAACATATAACAATTCCGGTAAGTCCTCATATACAAATTTCAAAATTGGTCCAGATCTGAATAAACCTTATGTTCAAGTTGTTAAACAGCAAGTTAATATGCACCAAGATGATCTACATGAAATTGTAGTCAAGTTACATATAAAGTTCATTTAGTTCGGAGCTACGGCCTAGAAGATATGAGCAAAACAAGTTAAACATGGCATTGATGCAAAATGCATTGAAACATCAAGCAAACACCTCAAAACAAGGATGCAACATGATAATACGAAACTACATGCAAAACTAAGCAAGTTTCATATAGAGCATGCTCAAAACGGAGCAACGGCGCAACACATACACTCCAAACAAGATATAGCAACAATCTGTCCAAAACAGCAACTAGGCATCTTGCAACCATCATGAACAATATGCTACAACACCTCAACATGAAAACAAAAGGCATTGACATGATGTACAGGTAAAGCATGACAAAACATGAACACTGAGCTATCTCCAGAAATCACTAGGACATGCTCAAAAGGACATGGCAAGATTGCAAATAATAACAGTTTCACAGACTTGGCAGAAAATACTGGACATGGCAGAAATAACATCAGGTTGCAAAGTTTAGAGCTAACAAACAAAATGCTACAGGAACATATCATAGCAAACAAAGGCATGGCCAGAATCTACTAATTGCATAGAACAAAAGTCCCTTACTAAACATGAGCCAAAAAGGCACAGAAGATATGATGGCACCCATGTAAACATAGCAAGTTTCGTTAACAGGTTTCAGACTTGGCAGAAAAACAGAGCATGGCAGAAATAACGATAAGTAGGCATGTAGGTGAGCATTACATGGCATGGCAAGGTAACCAGCAGTAAGAAGGCATAATTATGAAGCTAAGCATGGCAATAGCATAGTCATAGGGTGCATGGATCACTAGTAACAACCATGGCAAAATTGATTAACATGTAAACAATCTGCCAGGAACATTTTATAGCAAAATTAGAGCAAGATTAAGACATGCTAGAGCACTTCATAATTGCAAACATGGGTATGGATGGATAGAGCATAACATGTATAACAAAACATCCTTAGTGAACATCTCCAGATCATGCATAGAATGACTTGTAGCAGCAGGTTTACATGGCAACAAAATATAATAGACTCAGACTTGGCAAAAATCACTAAGTCACAGAATTCAGCACAACACGGAGGCAACTTTGCATGCTTGTGCTAGTCACCACAGAGATCCTAAAAATACAAGACTAGCACCACTGTAAATATGGCATGGCATAGATCAAAACATCTGTAGAGCTCATGCCCATAAGATGCACACATCAATTGCAACAAAAATAACAAATCACCAAGTTCTAATAAGTAACAGCAGTAAACATCATATATCACTCTTGCAACGATGATAAGGGCATCAAGATGATCTCAAACAAGCATGACACAATGGAACAAAATGAAGAGCATCTCATGAAAAACATTTTGATATATCATACATGCAAAACGGAGCAGTACACGCAAAGATACAAGATACACAAGATGCATGCATGATGTGGCAAAACTGGGGACTTAGAGAAAATTCGAGGGGGGGAGTCAACCTGCGGATCTGGATCTGGCGCGGAGAACGAGGCAGGCGGCGGCTCGCCGGAGGACGGTGGCAGAGGCGCGGGCCGGCGCGGCGGCGCAGAAGCCGAGGTGACGGCGACCGTCGGCGGAGGAGGCGAAGGCGGCGGGGACGCGGAGGGTGAGGTGCGGCGCTCCGGCGTGGCAAGACGGCGGCGGAGGGCGGCGAACTCCCGGCCGACGGCGGCGGGGCTGGAGCATGCCAGCGGCAGCGGGCGGACGGGGCTCGGGCGGCGCGGGATCTGGAGGGGCGCGGTCGGCGGCGACGGATGCGTGCCCGGCGAGGCTCCGGCGGCGGGGTCCGGCGACCGGCGACGGAGGGCGGAGGCGGCGGCGCACGGCACGGCGGCGGGCACCTCGGGCAAGTGGTGGCAGAGTACGGCGAAGGGCGGCGGCGCGCGGGCTCGTCCGGGCTGGCGATGGGCTTGGCGGGCCCTGGCGGCAGCGCGCGGTGGAAGACGGCGGTGGGGTGACGTGGCGCGCTATGGTTGGCCGGGGCGGCGGCTGGACATGTCCGGCGACGAAGGGGATCTGTCCAGTGGCGTGAGGAGGAAGGGGACTAGGGTTTCATCCGCGAAAATGGAAGAGGGGGCCTATTTATAGATAGAGGGAGCTAGGAGAGTCCAAACAAGGTGCGGTTTTCGCCCACACGATCGTGATCGAACGACCGAGAGCATGGAAGGGGTTTGGATGGGCTAGTGGGCTGTGGTGGAGGGGTGCTAGGCTGCAAAGAGAAAGGGGTTTCGGGCTACACGGTTAACCGTTGGGGCATCAAACGACCTCCAAATGGAACGAAATTTGACGGGCGGTCTACCGGTACTATACCAAGGCCACTCGGCAAATCTCGACCCGTTCCGAGAACGTTTTTCTCCCGCTCACGAAACAAGGACTGAGAGGGGCGACGGGCACGCACGAGAGTGTCGGATCGCGAAACGGACAACGGGGAAAAGGGCCGGATGCAAGTTTTGAAAAACATGATGATGCAATGCAGATGATGACATGGCAAAATGCAACACGCAAGCAAATGACATGGCAACGATGGCGAATAAATGGCGGACACCTAGCGCGTCGAATCCGGGGCATTACAACGTGTAACGTGGAGTTTGATGAGAATAACGGCTCCCAAGTGGAACAAAGTGGCACTTGTGATGTAGGTGATGAAATTCCTCCCCAAGCCATAAGAAGAATGGGAGTTGGTTTTATCCTACCCATTGAGGAACCCCTTGTGGCTGAAGGAGAAGGACAATGCTCCACTCAAGTGGAGCCATCACCAACCCAAGGCCCACTCGCTTCCGAAGAACAAAGTGAAGGCCCTCAACCTCATGAGCAAGACCAAGGGCAAGATCAAGCTCAAGACGGTGTTGAAACACCAAGTGATGACCAAGGTCAAGTTCTGTCCTCCGAGCAAGTTCAAGATCAAGAACAAGCTCAAGACGGCGCTCAAGATGATCAAGTGACCGCTCCTCGACTCTCCCCCGAGGAGGAATTGGAGCGTCGTGCCGCCAAGATTGCTTCCAAGCTCTCCAGCAAGGGCCATCTCATGAAGAATGTGCTTGCAAGCATCCAAAAGGGGGTAAGCACTCGTAGACAATTGGCAAACTATTGTGAACATCATGCGTTTGTCTCTTGTGTTGAACCCCAAAAGGTATATGAGGCGCTCGAAGATCTGGATTGGCTTAATGCCATGCATGAAGAACTCAACAACTTCGAGTACAACAAGGTGTGGAGATTGGTGCCAAGGCCAATGGGGAACCACATTGTTATTGGAACCAAGTGGATATTCAAGAACAAGCAAGATGCTCATGGGACCATCGTTCGCAACAAGGCAAGATTGGTGGCTCAAGGTTACTCCCAAGTCCAGGGTATCGACTACGGTGAAACCTTTTCTCCCGTTGCTCGCCTTGCATCCATTCGTTTGTTGATTGCTTATGCTTCTCATCACAACTTTAAGTTGCAACAAATGGATGTGAAAAGTGCTTTTATTAATGGTCCTATTAATGAGTTGGTATATGTCAAGCAACCCCCCGGGTTCGAGGATCCCTACTTTCCCGATCATGTGTATCAACTCGATAAGGCACTCTATGGCCTTAAACAAGCCCCACGTGCGTGGTATGACCACCTTACCGAGTTGTTACAAGACCGTGGATTTGAAGTTGGGCTAATCGACCCCACTCTTTTTACTAAGAAGGTCAAAGGGGAGTTGTTTGTGTGCCAACTATATGTTGATGATATTATCTTTGGTTCCCCTAACAAAGCTTTCAATGAGGAATTTGCCGCTCTCATGACCTCAAAGTTCAAGATGTCTTCTATGGGAGAGTTGAAGTTCTTTCTCGGATTCGAAGTGAAGCAAAGAAGAGAAGGAACCTTCATCAACCAAGCCAAATACACTCAAGACATGCTCAAGAGATTCAAGCTAAGTGATGTCAAGCCGGCTTCCACTCCAATGCCCACCAAGTGCCAACTTGACATTGATCCCAATGGTAAAGCGGTGGATCAAAAGGTATATCGCTCCATGATTGGCTCCTTGCTTTACCTTTGTGCATCTAGACCGGATATCATGTTGAGTGTGGGAATTTGTGCACGGTTTCAAGCCGCACCTAAGGAGAGCCACTTTGTGGCGGTCAAGCGAATCTTTCGATATTTGGCTCATACCCCAAACTTTGGCTTATGGTACCCAAGGGGAGCAAACTTCAAGCTTGTAGGATATTCGGACTCCGATTGGGTGGGAGACAAAGTGGATAGGAAGTCCACTTCCGGAGGGTGCCAATTTCTTGGTTGCTCTTTGGTGAGTTGGTCTTCCAAGAAGCAAAGTTGTGTGTCTCTCTCGTCCACCGAAGCGGAGTATGTCGCGGTCGGTAGTTGTTGTGCACAACTCTTATGGATGAGGCAAACTTTGGTGTGACAATGAAAGTGCCATCAAGATTTCTCTCAACCCGGTGCAACATTTCAAGACGAAGTATATTGAGATTCGGTATCACTTCATCCGGAATCATATTAGGTGAGGGGAGATCGAGCTCAACTATGTCAACACCCATGACAACCTTGCAGATATTTTCACGAAGCCCTTGGATGAAGCAAGATTTCGCGAGTTAAGGTATGAGCTAAATATCATTGATTCGAGCAATGTGACTTGAACCCTTGCACAACCCACCACACTCAACCTGTTGTCTAATTTAGATGTAGGCATGGACATAGGGGGAGTGTTGTTCTCTCAATGAACTCTCCCTCCCCCCATTATGCATAAATTGATCAACTCTTTCACATTAGCCATTTTTTATGGTACTTGTGCTTCAAAGACGAGTTTTGGTCATGGGCCCAAGGATAATTCTTCGCGGTGCCATAGCAATTGACTCAAACATAGGTGGCTCCGGCCACCGCCCTCTCCGTGGAGAGGTTGTGTCTTGTGGTTGGTCTTTGTTATCTCTTGCCTTTCTTCGTGTTGAGCGTGTTCTTGTGGTGTCTCGTTCGCTTGAAGTTTCCTTGCGAAGACCCTTTCTCTTTCGTTTCAAACTTACATCTTCTTGAGCTCACGGTACTACCGCGGCCTGCCACGGTACTACCACATGTGGAGCGCACGGTACTTCCTCACCCAGCGCGGCAGTAATTTTTTACTGCCGCCTGGGGGAGCGGTACTACCGCTTCGGTGCGGCACTTCCGCCCAAGCGGTACTACCGCGATGAGGTGCGGTACTAAAGCACTGCCAAGGGCGCGTGGGGTTAAGACCCGGGCAGGGGGAGTTCCAACTCCCCCATACCCATTCGTCTGTTTCTCTCCCCGCCGCCTCTCTCACTCCTTCTCAAGAACGGCGTCGGAGATCCTCGCCGGATCTCCGTCTCCGGCCGCTCTCCTCGGATTCCGACCGGTGGGATCGTTCCCCACCACTTCCTCTTGCCATGGAACAAGGTTTCTCCCCAAATCCCTCTCTTTCATGTTCGTTCTTGTGCTTCTAGGCTTTTGGGGAGTTGCATGTTGTTCTTGAGATTTTAGGCCAAATTTATGCAAGAGTAGGTTGTAGGAGAGTAGTGTTGCGTAGAAATTGTACTTGGTATGTGTCCCGTGGCAGATTTGATCAACCGTAGTACCGCCTCATTTTCGCGGTTGTTCTCAGATTCAAATGGTTCGGATCTGATGCCGTGCGGTACTACCGCATCTCTGGTGCGGTACTACCGCTGGTACGGTACTACCGCCCCTCAGGTGCGGTACTACCGCGCGAGCCGTGGTACTAAAGTCCTACTACTGCTCTGAGACCCAGTACTACCGTGCCTCCACGCGGTACTACCGCGACTAGGAGCGGTACTAAAATTTTAGTACCGCGCGAACTAGCTGTACTACCGTTGTTGTCCAATCTTCTTCGTGGCAATTACCAAGTATGCTTTCTACTTGTTTCCCGTGTTTTGCTGAGGTCTTTGCATTGATCCTTCTTGCCTTTTCGTGCGTGTTTTGTGTTCTGTGTCTTAGGTGGTGGCTCCGGTGCTCCTGCTCGCCGTTCCAATCCCAGTCGTGACACAAGTTCCAAGCGTCTAAGCAACCAAGATGAAGCACCAGAGGGCTCCAATGCCCCCTGATACGTCTCCAACGTATCTATAATTTTTTATTGTTCCATGCTATATTATATTCTGTTTTGGACATTATTGGGCTTTATTATACACTTTTATATTATTTTTGGGACTAACCTATTAACTGGAGGCCCAGCCCAGAATTGTTGTTTTTTGACTATTTCAGAGTTTCGCAGAAAAAGAATATCAAACGGAGTCCAAACGGAATGAAACCTTCGGGAACGTGATTTTTGGAACGAACGTGATCCAGAGGACTTGGACCCTACGTCAAGACATCAACCAGGAAGGCACGAGGTAGGGGGGCACGCCTACTCCCCCGGGCACGCCCTCCACCCTCATGGGCCCCACGTTGCTCCACCGACGTACTTATTCCTCCTATATATACCTACGTACCCCCAAACTACCAGATACGGAGCCAAAAACCTAATTCCACCGCCGCAACCTTCTGTACCTGTGAGATCCCATCTTAGGGCCTTTTCCGGAGCTCCGCCGGAGGGGCATCGATCACGGAGGGCTTCTACATCAACACCATAGCCTCTCCGATGATGTGTGAGTAGTTTACCTCAGACCTTCGCGTCCATAGTTATTAGCTAGATGGCTTCTTCTCTCTTTTTGGATCTCAATACACTGTTCTCCCCCTCTCTTGTGAAGATCTATTTGATGTAATCTTCTTTTGCGGTGTGTTCGTTGAGACCGATGAATTGTGGATTTATGATCAAGTTTATCTATGAACAATATTTGAATCTTCTCTGAATTCTTTTATGTATGATTGGTTATCTTTGCAAGTCTCTTCGAATTATCAGTTTGGTTTGGCGTACTAGATTGATCTTTCTTGCAACGGGAGAAGTGCTTAGCTTTGGGTTCAATCTTGCGGTGTCCTTTCCCAGTGACAGTAGGGGCAGCAAAGCACGTATTGTATTGTTGCCATCGAGGATAACAAGATGGGGTTTATATCATATTGCATGAATTTATCCCTCTACATCATGTCAACTTACTTAAAGTGTTACTCTGTTCTTTTGAACTTAATACTCTAGATGCATGCTAGATAGCAGTCGATGTGTGGAGTAATAGTAGTAGATGCAGGCAGGAGTCGGTCTACTTGTCGCGGACGTGATGCCTATATACATGATCATACCTAGATATTCTCATAACTATGCTTAATTCTGTCAATTGCTCAACAGTAATTTGTTCACCCACCGTAATACTTATGCTCTCGAGAGAAGCCACTAGTAAAACCTATGGCCCCCGGGTCTATTTCCCATCATATTTAATCTCCCGATAACAAGCTATTTCTGGCGCCGTTTTTATTTTGCTTTCTTTACTTTGCATCTTTATCATAAAAAATACCAAAAATATTATCTTATCATATCTATCAGATCTCACTCGCGTAAGTGACCGTGAAGGGATTGACAACCCCTTAGTGCGATGGTTGCAAGGATTTATTTGTTTTTGTAGGTGCGAGGGACTCGTGCGTGGCCTCCTACTGGATTGATACCTTGGTTCTCAAAAACTGAGGGAAATACTTACGCTGCTTTACTGCATCACCCTTTCCTCTTCAAGGGAAAACCAACGCAGTGCTCAAGAGGTAGCAAGAAGGATTTCTGGCGCCGTTGCCGGGGAGTCTACGCAAAAGTCAACATACCAAGTACCCATCACAAACCCTTATCTCCCGCATTACATTATTGGCCATTTCCCCCTCGTTTTCCTCTCCCCCACTTCACCCTTGCCGTTTTATTCGCCCTCTCTTTTTCGTTCGCCTTCTTCCCGTATGTATCTTTGTTTGTGTTTCCTCGTGCCTTCTATATGCTTGCATCTTCGCTTGCTGAAAATCTATTGATATGGATCCACTTAAAGTGTTCTACTTGGATCATCTTTGATCCTTATGCGCTCGTGCTGAAACCCCAACTAGCCTAGTTGATGGGAAATCTTTAGATGAGCATGCTCATTTTGTGCGTCATCGTTTGTCTGAAAAAGGGAAGCTCTTATGGTATCATATAAATAGTTTGCTATGCTATGCTTGGAATCTTTGTGAAATTTGTGATTTTACTTGTTGCTCTAAGAACCCTAAAAAACACCTTCCCTACCTATGTGAATTCAATGATAATGAAATATTATCTTCTTATGCAAAGGGTGTTTATAGCTACTATGATATCGAACAAATTGAAGAATTTGTCATTTTTAAGGGTGCTCATGAAGTTGCTTCTTTGATTGAAAAGTATGATTTTACTCTCAACAAATCTGAAAATTCGGTCATACTTAAATATTGCAATGAAAACTTTGCTCATAATGTCTATGTCCAAGAATTTATTGAAAGAATGAACGTTGCTTTGGAAGAAAATAATGATATGCACGAATCTATGGATAATTATGATTCCGATGATTTGATTGAAATATCCCTTGATGAACATGATGCTTGCTATCCTTGTGGCCATGATGCCAATATTTATGAAGATGAATTTGCTATAGTTCCTTGCGTTAAACATGAGATCGTTGCTATTGCACCCATACTTGGTAGTTCCTTCGGTAAAAAGCATGATTGCAATGATTTTACTATAAATTCTATTGATGTAAATTATGCTAATAATATGCAAAACCCCAAGCTTGGGGATGCTAGTTTTGCTACGTCCTCTATTTGTTGCAATGATCATGATTGGGGTGATTCTTCTTATGATCTTGAAAATTTATTTAAGCCCCATGATGAATATGAGATTGATAATGTTTGCAATAATATTGAAAGTGGGTTTGGAAGAGCGTCAACTTTAGATCCCACATATTTGGAGAATGTTCAATCTTATGGTATTTTTGATAAAAGTGGGTTTGGAGAGGTCATGACTTTAGTTAATGTTAATCCCACTATTTTGGAAGGGTGTCAACTTTGCATGCATGTGGATCGTGTTGAAAATATTTTATGTGATAGCTATTTTATTGAATTTGCTTATGATCCTACATGTAATTATTTTGAGAGAGGAAAATATGGTTGTAGAAATTTTCATGTTACTAAATTACCTCTCGTTATGTTGAGATCGCTGTCGTCTCTTTCTTCTTCCTTGCATATGCTAATTTTTGCTTGCCTTGATAATTTGTTTGCCTATAAGATACCTATGCATAGGAAGTATGTTAGACTTAGATGTGTTTTTCACATGCTATATGATGCTCTCCTTGTGCTTCAATTCTTGTCTGTCATGTGAGCATCATTAAAATTATCGATGCCTAGCTAGGGGCGTTAAACGATAGTGCTTGTTGGGAGGCAACCCAATTTTATATTTTCTTTTTTTCTTTTTGCTTATGTTTAGGAATAAATATTTGATCTAGCCTCTGGTTAGATGTGTTTTTATGTTTTAATTAGTGTTTGTGCCAAGTTTAACCTATAGGATCTTCTTGGATGATAGTTATTTGATCTTGCTGAAAATTCCAGAAACTTTCTGTTTACGAAAATAATTGTTAAAAATCACCAGAACGTGATAAAATATTGATTCCAATTGATGTTGATCAATAAACAAATTTTCTAGGTCTTCCTATTTTGGCTGAATTTTTGGAGTTCCAGAAGTTTGCGTTAGTTACAGATTACTACAGACTGTTCTGTTTTTGACAGATTCTGTTTTTCGTGTGCTGTTTGCTTATTTTGATGAATTTATGGCTAGTAAAATAGTTTATAAACCATAGAGAAGTTGGAATACAGTAGGTTTAACACCGATATAAATAAAGAATGAGTTCATTACAGTACCTTGAAGTGGTGTTTTGTTTTCTTTCGCTAACGGAGCTCACGAGATTTTCTGCTGAGTTTTGTGTTGTGAAGTTTTCAAGTTTTGGGTAAAAGATTTGATGGATTATGGAACAAGGAGTGGCAAGATCCTAAGCTTGGGGATGCCCATGGCACCCCAAGATAATATAAGGACACCTAAAAGCCAAAGCTTGGGGATGCCCCGGAAGGCATCCCCTCTTTCGTCTACTTTCATCGGTAACTTTACTTGGAGCTATATTTTTATTCACCACATGATATGTGTTTTGCTTGGAGCGTCTTGTATTATTTGAGTCTTTGTTTGTTAGTTTGCCACAATCATCCTTGCTGTACACACCTTTTGAGAGAGACACACATGATTCGGAAATTGTTAGAATGCTCTATGTGCTTCACTTATATCTTTTGAGTTATATAGTTTTTGCTCTAGTGCTTCACTTATATCTTTTAGAGCACGGTGGTGGATTTGTTTTATAGAAACTATTGTTCTCTCATGCTTCACTTAGATTATTTTTAGAGTCCTACAAAACAGCATGGTAATTTGCTTTAATTATGATAGGCATTCAAGATTAGTAAAAAAAAGTTCTTATGAGTGTGTTGAATACTATGAGAAGTTTGATGCTTGATAATTGTTTTGAGATATGGAGATGGTGATATTAGAGTCATGCTAGTTGAGTAGCTTTGAATTTGAGAAATACTTGTGTTAAAGTTTGTGATTCCCGTAGCATGCACGTATGGTGAACCGTTATGTGATGAAGTCGGAGCATGATCTATTTATTGATTATCTTCCTTATGAGTGGCGGTCGGGGACGAGCGATGGTCTTTTCCTACCAATCTATCCCCCTAGGAGCATGCGCGTAATACTTTGCTTTGATAACTTGTAGATTTTTGCAATAAGTATATGAGTTCTTTATGACTAATGTTGAGTCCATGGATTATACGCACTTTTCTTCCTTCCACCATTGCTAGCCTCTCCAATATCGCGCACTTTCCGCTGGTATCATACACCCACCATATACCTTCCTCGAAACAGCCACCATACCTACCTATCATGGCATTTCCATAGCCATTCCGAGATATATTTCCATGCAACTTACCACCGTTTCGTTTACTATGACACGCTCCATCATTGTCATATTGCTTCGCATGATCATGTAGTTGACATCGTATTTGTGGCAAAGCCACCGTTCATAATTCTTTCATACATGTCACTCTTGATTCATTGCATATCCCGGTACACCGCCGGAGGCATTCACATAGAGTCATATTTTGTTCTAAGTATTGAGTTGTAATTGTTGAGTTGTAAGTAAATAAAAGTGTGATGATCATCATTTTTTAGAGCATTGTCCCAAGTGAGGAAAGGATGATGGAGACTATGATTCCCCCACAAGCCGGGATGAGACTCCGGACTAAAAAAAGGCCACAAAAAAAGGCCCAAAAAAATATAAAAAAATAAAAAAATGATGAGAAAAAAAGAGAGAAGGGACAATGCTACTATCCTTTTTACCACACTTGTGCTTCAAAGTAGCACCATGATCTTCATGATAGAGAGTCTATTATGTTGTCACTTTCATATACTAGTGGGAAATTTTCATTATAGAACTTGGCTTGTATATTCCAATGATGGGCTTCCTCAAAATGCCCTAGGTCTTCGTGAGCAAGCGAGTTGGATGCACACCCACTTAGTTTCTTTTGTTGAGCTTTCATATACTTATAGCTCTAGTGCATCCGTTGCATGGCAATCCCTACTCACTCACATTGATATCTATTGATGGGCATCTCCATAGCCCGTTGATATGCCTAGTTGATGTGAGACTATCTTCTCCCTTTTTGTCTTCTCCACAACCACCATTCTATTCCACATATAGTGCTATGTCCATGGCTCACGCTCATGTATTGCGTGAAGATTGAAAAAGTTTGAGAACATCAAAAGTATGAAACAATTTCTTGGCTTGTCATCGGGGTTGTGCATGATTTAAATATTTTGTGTGATGAAGATAGAGCATAGACAGACAATATGATTTTGTAGGGATAACTTTCTTTGGCCATGTTATTTTGAGAAGACATAATTGCTTAGTTAGTATGCTTGAAGTATTATTATTTTTATCTCAATATTAAAATTTTGTCTTGAATCTTTCGGATCTGAACATTCATACCACAATTAAGAGAATTACATTGAAAATTATGCCAAGTAGCATTCCACATCAAAAATTCTGTTTTTATCATTTACCTACTCGAGGACGAGCAGGAATTAAGCTTGGGGATGCTTGATACGTCTCCAATGTATCTATAATTTTTTATTGTTCCATGCTATATTATATTCTGTTTTGGACATTATTGGGCTTTATTATACACTTTTATATTATTTTTGGGACTAACCTATTAACCGGAGGCCCAACCCAGAATTGATGTTTTTTGCCTATTTCAGAGTTTCGCAGAAAAAGAATATCAAACGGAGTCCAAACGGAATGAAACCTTCGGGAACGTGATTTTTGGAACGAACGTGACCCAGAGGACTTGGACCCTACGTCAAGACATCAACCAGGAAGGCACGAGGTAGGGGGCGCGCCTACCCCCTGGGCGCGCCCTCCACCCTCGTGGGCCCCACGTTGCTCCACCGACGTACTTCTTCCTCCTATATATACATACGTACCCCCAAACTACCAGATACGGAGCCAAAAACCTAATTCCACCACCGCAACCTTCTGTACCCGTGAGATCCCATCTTGGGGCCTTTTCCGGAGCTCCGCCGGAGGGGGCATCGATCACGGAGGGCTTCTACATCAACACTATAGCCTCTCCAATGATGTGTGAGTAGTTTACCTCAGACCTTCGGGTCCATAGTTATTAGCTAGATGGCTTCTTCTCTCTCTTTGGATCTCAATACAATGTTCTCCCCCTCTCTTGTGGAGATCTATTTGATGTAATCTTCTTTTGCGGTGTGTTTGTTGAGACCAATGAATTGTGGGTTTATGATCAAGTTTATCTATGAACAATATTTGAATCTTCCCTGAATTCTTTTATGTATGATTGGTTATCTTTGCAAGTCCCTTCGAATTATTAGTTTGGTTTGGCCTACTAGATTGATCTTTCTTGCAATGGGAGAAGTGCTTAGCTTTGGGTTCAATCTTGTGGTGTCCTTACCCAGTGACAGTAGGGGCAGCAAAGCACGTACTGTATTGATGCCATCGAGGATAACAAGATGGGGTTTATATCATATTGCATGAATGTATCCCTCTACATCATGTCATCTTACTTAAAGGGTTACTCTGTTCTTTTGAACTTAATACTCTAGATGCATGCCAGATAGCGGTCGATGTGTGGAGTAATAGTAGTAGATGCAGGCAGGAGTCGGTCTACTTGTCACGGACGTGATGCCTATATACATGATCATACCTAGATATTCTCATAACTATGCTTAATTCTGTCAATTGCTCAACAGTAATTTATTCACCCACCGTAATACTTATGCTCTCGAGAGAAGCCACTAGTGAAACCTATGGCCCCCGGGTCTATTTTCCATCATATTTAATCTCCCGACAACAAGCTATTTCTGGCGCCGTTTTTATTTTGCTTTCTTTAATTTGCATCTTTATCATAAAAATACCAAAAATATTATCTAATCATATCTATTAGATCTCACTCTCGTAAGTGACCGCGAAGGGATTGACAACCCCTTAGTGCGTTGGTTGAGAGGATTTATTTGTTTGTGTAGGTGCGAGGGACTCATGCGTGGCCTCCTACTGGATTGATACCTTGGTTCTCAAAAACTGAGGGAAATACTTACGCTACTTTACTGCATCACCCTTTCCTCTTCAAGGGAAAACCAACGCAGTGCTCAAGAGGTAGCACCCCCCAACGTAGGACCAAGACCACCGCCACCAAGCAGAAGGAGCCCACCATGCGCATGGATGAGATCCCACTGGCAGAGTTTATCGCTCGGAGGATGATCAACCCGTATGTGAATCCTTGTGCCAACATCAGAGGCAATGATCTGTTCTGGACCAAGCAGCAGAATCTCATCTATCTGGATGTGATCAAGGGCAAGCATAACACTTATGTGGACGTGCACTGGATTGATATGCATCACATGAGGGAGGAGAAGCACCATGCCTACTTTGGTGAGGCCTTGGATCTCGTGGAGCAGTTTGCCATTGAGGATGTGATCTCTTTTCACCTGGACTATGATCCCGAGAATGTGGCCCAGTTCTTTGCTTCGGTTCACTTTCACACCGAGGAGGATCGAAGGTTGACCTGGATGACCAATGGACGACAGCTGTCTGCTACATGGCAGGAGTTCATGGCTTTGCTCAATGTACCTAATGAGGGGCTCAACACGCCCGTTGTGTCCGTCCGCATGCTAACCCCGAGTCTGCCAACAAGAACAAGCTTATGCCATACTATGTTGAGAAGCTCCTTGCAAGCGACAAGAAGGCCTGGGTCCTGAACCCTTTCCTTGACATCATGCAGCGGATCTTCCGCAACTCTCTCTTCCCACGCATTGGGGACAAGGACAAGGTGCATGCTTATCTTGTGGACATGTTGCTTCTCTGTGAGGAGGCGCGGATCTCTCAGACACAACCCTTGGATGTCTCTCACATCATGTGGTGCGAGCTTCGCTTTGCGGTGTTCAACCGTAAGGTTCCCATCTATGGACCTTACCTGTTTCTGCTGATCTCGAAGACTTGGGAGCAGCGCTTTCCTCAGGATGAGTTTCTGGCCCCTGACTGGATCCGTCATGACCCCATCAGACTTTGCATCAAGCCCCAGTAGGCTAACACTACTACTCGGGCTGAGGCAGCGGCTGCTAAGATGGTTGTGGATGGGGAGGAAAGTGAGGAGGAGAATGCAAATGAGGCCCGCCCTACTGGACATGCATCTTCCTCCACTAAGCCCTCTTGGGCTAAGAAGCTGAAGGACAAGATGAAGACTCTATTTTGCATGTAGGCAAAGGGACAGTACAGGACTCACGTTGCCTCCAAGGAGAGTGGCCATCGCGACAAGAAGATTATGAGGGTCTTTGGAGAGGAAGTTTCTGGCGGTTCTGAGGAGATCATCACTCTAGAGGCTGAGTGGATGGCAAAACAAGGCTTCAAGTGGACTGACTCTGAGGAGGACAACGAGGAGACCGTCCCCGCTGCTGAGTCTGACAGAGAGCGTGCGAGTGACTACTCCGCTTGAGCCACCACTTGTGTTGTAGGTGTCCTCTCTGCCTTTTTGGCGTCTCGATGCCAAAGGGGGAGAGAGTGTAGGGATTTGCGAGTCTTGTGTTTGCTTTGCTTGCATTTGTTCCGTTGAACCTTGCTTGCTTTGGTTTTGTTTGGTTTTCTCGTAAGACTTATCTATCATATGGTGTAAGACATATGCACTCTATCGTACCTTATTGAGCTTATGATATATTGTGTTATTTATGTTATGCTCTTGTTTACTATCTTGCTTAGTGTTAGCCCTATTGTTGCAAGATATGCCTTGTCTATAAAATATAGGGGGAGTGTTGATCCTAGTATACGTGTCGTGCAGTCCAAAGCACTTATCTAGATAGCACGCATCTAGGGGGAGCCCGTCTATATTTTAGAGATGTTGGGTTTGCTTATGATCCATATTATTTCCCTTTGTGCAAATCCTGTATTGTCATCAATCCACCAAAAAGGGGGAGATTGTAAGGGCATATTTATCCCTAAATTGTTTTGGTGATTGATGACAATGCTTTTGCGGACTAATCGTGTGCCTTGAGTATTTCAGACGTTTCGTCACTAGGCACAAGACGGTTCGGTGCCCCTCGAAGACTAGTGAAGACGGCGTTTTTCAACGTTTCTTTTCGGTGGATTTGAGTCGTAGGAAAGCCGTACTATTAAGAGGGGGTTCGCTTTGGAAAGGTTCAGGTGGAATCATCACGTACACGTCTACTCCTTTTGCACCGCCTTTCCTTTGGCACCTTGGAGCATCCTCCGTCTTTTTCGTCCATGCACTTGTCTTAGGTTGTTGAGTTTGGGCATGCGGTAGTACTGCTCCCTGGAGCGGTAGTACCGCAGGCCCTTGCAGTAGTACCGGACCCCGGTGCGGTACTACCGCGGGAGCCCATGGTAGTACCGCTCCTCAGGAGCTATAGTACCGTGGCCCCCAGGCCAAGTGCTGTTGCGCAGCGATAGTAGGGGCGGATGTAATTTTTTACATCCGCGCCCTACGTGGTAGTACCGCGCCCTGTGCGTGGTAGTACCGCGCGCCCTGGCCTGGCTCAGCCGCCACGCGGTAGTACCTCTCCTCCTACCGTACTACCGTGTCGGAATTTTGCATCGACTCCAACTCAGCGGAAGTTGCTACGGATGTAATTTTTTATGTTTGTGCCTCCCCGTTCTCTGGACCTTCCCTGCCTTGCGGTAGTACCGCAAGGTGGTGCGGTAGTACCGCATGTGTGGTTCTACCGCTCTCCGCTTCAGTGCGGTTGGGCTGGCCAAGTCTGTGCTGCTCGGGCGGTAGTACCTCAAGGCCCCGCGGTAGTACCGCGTCCGTGGCGCGGTAATACCGTGCTGCGCAGAATGGGTTGGTGGATAACGGTTGGATTTGTCTCTCCACTATATAAGGGGTGTCTTCTTCCCCGAGTTGACCACCTCTTCCAACCCTAAGCTCCATTTTCGCCCGATCTCTCTCCCTAGCCAATCAAACTTGTTGATTTGCTCAGGATTGGTTGAGAAGGCCACGATCTACACTTCCACCAAGAGAAATTTGATTCCCCCACTAATCCCTTGCGGATCTTGTTACTCTTGGGTGTTTGAGCACCCTAGACGGTTGAGGTCACCGCGGAGCCATAGTCCATTGTGGTGAAGCTTCGTGGTGTCGTTGGAGGCTCCAATTAAGTTGTGGAGATTGCCCCAACCTTGTTTGTAAAGGTTCGGTCGCCACCTCCAAGGGCACCAATAGTGGAATCACGGCATCTCACATTGTGTGAGGGCGTGAGGAGAATACGGTGGCCCTGGTGGCTTCTTGGGGAGCATTGTGCCTCCACACCGCTCCAACAGAGACGTACTTCCCCTCAAAAGGAAGGAACTTCGGTAACACATCCTCGTCTCCACCGGCTCCACTCTTGGTTATCTCCTGCCTTTACCTGTGCAAGCTTATTTGTGTTATATCCCTTGCTTGCTTGTGTGCTTGTTGTTGTTGCATCATATAGGTTGCTCACCTAGTTGCATATCTAGACAACCTACTTTCATGCAAAGTTTAAATTGGTAAAGAAAAGCTAAAAATTGTTAGTTGCCTATTCACCCCCCCCCTCTAGTCAACTATATCGATCCTTTCAGCGATGCCCTCAAGTTGCGTGTGGAACCAGGTACCTTTGTGCTTCAATTAACTCAGCCATCCGTTGAGCCATCAGTAGGACAGAACAAGCCAAGGAAGGCAGGCCTCGGCAAGTACTTTCCCGCTGAGCTCCCAGGAGCCGCCGGCAAGGAAGTTGCCGGGTACCCCAAGCTTTCCGAGGGGCAACAACCTCCGGCAGGGCCCAGGCCCTGACCGTTGAGGCAGCTGGCCCTACGGCCGAAGATGAGCCTTTAGTCCTAGCCGTTGAGCCCCAGGCTCCGGCATGGACGCAGCGCACCATCCGTTTCCTCCAAACAGGGGAACTCCCTGAGGAACAAGAAGAAGCATAGAAAGTAGCCCGTCGGTCCAACATGTACCAGTTTGTGGATGATACCCTATACAGAAGGAGACCGAACAGTGTGAAATTGAAGTGCATTCCTCAGGAGGACGGAGTGGAGCTGTTGGCAGAGATACATGGAGGCATATGTGGCACTCACATAGGATCAAGGGCCCTTGCCGGCAAGGCATTCCGGCAAGGCTTCTTTTGGCCCACTGCCCTCCAGGATGCAACTGCACTAGTAACCAAGTGTGAAGCGTGTCAGTTCCATTCAAAGAAGCTCCATCAGCCATCTCAAGCTCTTCAGACAATCCCTCTCTCCTAGCCATTTTCGGTCTGGGGGCTCGACATACTGGGCCCCTTTCCCCGTGCTGTCGGGGGGCTTTGAGTACATGTACGTTGCAATCGACAAGTTCACAAAGTGGCCAGAAGTGGTACCGGTGAGAAAGGTGACAGCACAATCAGCCGTCAAGTTCTTCAAGGGACTAGTCTGCCGTTGTGGTGTGCTGAATAGAGTCATCACCGACAATGGCACGCAGTTCACAAGCTGCACCTTTATGCAATATATCCAAGACCTCGGCGGCAAGGTTTGTTTCGCTTCTGTTGTTTGGGGTAATGCCATGAAATTCCTCTCCCCTTACCTAAATGGTTTTCTACTTCTATCCTGTCATGGATGTCATGCTTTGTTTGTCCTTGGGATGGATATACCCCTGAAATATGTGTTTAAACCCATTTTCCTTTCCATTGTTCTGTTTAATTTGATAATCATATTATCCTTTCCATTGTTTGGTTTAACCTTTCTTGAGGTCTATATGATCTAAGCAGTAATATTCTCCTGCTTATGTAAACACCTCGGTGTGCAATTCCGTCAGCAAGACCCTGTTCCTATTGTTGATGACATTCCGGTAACCACCGATGGACGAGAACTTTGCCTATTGGTCTGCCTCGTTCAACGAGTAGGAAAATGGTTCTCTTCGTCCCTCGCCCTTAGTACCGACATTGTTTCCTACATAACTGATAGGCTACCCTCTGACATGTCTGCCTATCATGACCGTGCAAGATGTCAACGCCATTCCTACTTTTAATCACATGGTGGGCCCATAACGCACAACTCCACTAGATCGGAACCTGACTCTCCTGTACACCCCCGGTTTCCAAAGTTATTCCTCGCGTGTGGCCTTATATGTAATTCACGGGCCACCTTCCTAGTGATCTATTTTGATAACGGTCGCAATACTCAATCTCGTTGCTCTGGACCCCTTTCGCATGTTGTTTCACACATCGAACGATTGCCTATCCGTTTGAAACTTCTTATGGTTCCTTCTTACTTTGCTCTCGATATCTTCTTAAGTTTCAATTCGAGAGATACTTATGCTTCTTCCCATGAGTTAACCGTCCGATGCTCAATCTTGTTAGAATCCATCCTTATAGAGCTTTTCCCCTCTTATCCTTTTGTAAGTACGGTGAAGATCCTGAAGGAAAGACGACAACTTCATCATGATGCTTTGATGCATAGAATGAAGACATCGATACTATGGATCGACCTCTTCGAGAAGAGCAACCAAGAACGAAAAGATCCGTTAGAATTGCGTAACCAGAACTTTCCGCCTTACTCCGCCTCTTAAATCTCGGGACGAGATTTCTTGTAGTGGAGGAGATTTGTAACACCCCGAGAATCATGCTATAGTATCCTCACCCTAATGGTACCATGTCATCAAGTTTAACTAAGCCAAATTGCCACCTGATAAAAATCAAAGCCAATTTCAAATTAAAATAAAGTCAAATAAATTATTTCTTCAAGCAGTAAAACAAAATGTTCATAATATTGCAAAATTTCCCAAAGCTTTTATAAAAATAAAACCAACATTATTTGAGACTCCAAAAATGCCCCTAGCTATTTTTGGATGACCCAGCAACATCCTTCCATCACATTTAAATTCTAACCAAAATGATATGGATTCAAATATGCCCCCAACCATTTTATGACAGTGCCAAATAATGAATAGTATTTATTGGGCCAAGTCTCCTTTTAAATAAAAGTCAATTGCTAGTAGTGATAATAGAAAATAGTAAAGAAATGAAAGAAACAAAAAAAAGAGAAAAGAAGAAATAGGTCACTGTGCACTTTGCCCAACACAGTACCGTGCAGCCCATCCCAGCGTGCAGCCATCTTCTACCTTCTGTTCACAGAAGGCCCGGTGGCCGCCTTCAGATCGTACACGTCGCGGATCCTCCACGCGTCGTGCATCCGCCGCCTCCCCGCGTGGATAAGAGCACCCTCCTCACTCCATGGCAAACCCTAATCCCCTTTTCCCTCTCCACCTCGTCGCTCTCCTCAGCAAAACACATGCCCGCCGCTGCCATCGTCGCCGCCTTGTTGTTACCGTGGGAACTGAGCTCCTCGTGCCTCGGGGTGATGTCCAAGAGCTGCGTCTGCTACGTCTACATCGACTCCGGGGAGCAGCTCGTGCAGGGGATCCCCACCGCACCGGGATCGAGCCATTCCCCTTCACTGCCCCGCTATCGCCATCGTCGGAACTCACCCGTCCCTGCTGCTCCCGGCACCAGCGAGCCTCCGTGTGCTCCCCCGGTGAGCACTGCGCTCCCCGTATTTCCCCCTTGCCGTATCCTCTCTAGCCACCAGTCGTGTACCCGAGACCCCGTCGTGTTTCTGACATCGCCGCTTGCGCCCCTGCCTTGCTGCAGCCGCCCCGCTCGCCGTCCGCGCTATTTGCCGCCCACGCCCGTCCCTTCCCGTGCCGCTACCTGCTGCTCTGGCACCGCTGCCGCTCATGCCGCCGCTGCCTGCAGAAGCTGCTGCTAGCGCCGCTGCTCCCAGCCACTCCCCTGCATACCCCACGCTCGCCTCCACCCATCGCCGCTCCCTATGACATGGCCGAGTGCCCCCTCACGCGCACCCCTGGCTTGTCCGGTGCACCCGCGCCCCGTCGCGCGTGCCCCGCCCCATGGCCGCGCTCCGCGTCCCTTGCTTCTCGCTGCGCCTCGCGCCGCTAACGGTCGCGCCTCGCCAGGCCCTCCCGTAGGCCGCTTGCCATGCCTCGCTTGGCCTCTGCTCGCGTTGCCGCTCTCCTGCACCCGCGCAGCCTCGCCACTCACCGCCGCACGCCCGCCACTCGTCGCGTCCGCCCCGGCCGCGCCCACACGCCGGCGCCCCACGGCGCCCTGTCGGGCGTCCACGCCCGCGCCCGTTAATCCGCTAAGGCCTTTAGCCCACTGACCAGTGGGGCCCAACCCCTGGTTATATAATAAAATTAATATAATAATAAATAAATAAAAATAAAATAAATTAGTAAATTACTCAATTAACTTAATTAATTTTGATTAGTTAACCTAATTAACTAGATTAGTTAAATTAAATCTGTTAATTAGTTAGGTCTATGATAGAACAACCCCACGTGTGTGTTTGACCAGTCAATGGACAAATGTTGACTGATGACATCATGACATCATAATTGCATTTGTTAATTAAATTAATTCTCTTAAATCTAAAAATGAGTTAAAACTTTGAAAATTAATACTAAATAATCCGCAACTCGGATGAAAACACCTTATACATGAAAGTTGCTCAGAACGACGACACGAATCCGAATACGCAATCCGTTTGTCCGCCACACGTCCCTAGCATAGCGAACATGCAACTTTTCCCCTCTGATCCGTGTGTCCGAAAACGCGAAACACCGGAAATACTTTCCCGGATGTTTTCCCCCTTCGCCGGTATCACCTAATACTGCGTTAGGGCACACCTAGCACCGTTATATGTCATGTCATGCGTCGTCATGCATCTGTGCATTATATTCATTGTTTCTTCCCCCTTCTCTTCGGTAGACTACGAGACTGACGCCGCTGCCCGCTGCCCCGATGGACTACGGTGTTGACGACCCCTCCTTCTCTGCCGAGCTTCCAGGCAAGCCCCCCCCCCCTTGATCAACCCGATATCGCCTATTCCTTCTCTCTACTGCTTCCATTAGAGTGGTGTAGCATGTTACTGCTTGCGGTTAATCCTATTCGGATGCATACCTTGTCTTTGCTACTACTGTTGTTATCTTTACCAGCAATCCTAAATGCTTAGTATAGGATGCTAGTTTATCATCAGTGGCCCTACATTCTTGTCCATCTGCCATGTTATACTACCGGGTCGTGATCACCCGGGAGGTGATCACGGGTATATACTTACATACATATTATATGACACATGTGGTGACTAAAGTCAGGTCGGCTCATAGAGTACCCGCGAGTGATTCACAGATTGGGGGATAAAAGGACATTTGTCCTAATGGCCCTCTGAATGGATCTTTGTGGCGGAGTGACAGGGCAGGTTGAGACCACCTAGGAGACAGGTGGCCCTGGCCCTGGTCGGTGTCCGCGGTTACTTTAAAATAACACGCTTAACGAGATCTTGGTATTTGATCTGAGTCTGGTTACGAGCCTATACGCACTAACCAACTACGCAGGAACATATATGGGCACTCGATGTCGTGGTATCAGCCGAAGCCTTCTTGAAGTCAGCGACTGAGCGGCGCGTGCCGGGTTGGACCGTGTAAAGCAACTTCCTATGTAATGGAGGTTGCTAGGTCTGCTCACTGGCCGCGTACAAAACGTGTAGGTGTGCAACGGGTGATGGGCCCAGACACCTGCGCGCTTAGGATTTAGACCAGCGTGTTGACCTCTCTGTTGTGCCTAGGTAGGGCTGCGACATGTTGACCTTCCGAGGCCGGGCATGACCCAGGAAAGTGTGTTCGGCCAGAGGTATCGAGCGTGTTGGCTAATGTGGTGCACCCCTGCAGGGAAGTTGATATATTCGAATAGTCGTGTCCGTCGATAAAAGGACGACTCAGAGTTGTACCTCGACCTTATGACAAATAGAACCGGATACTTAATAAACCACACCCTTTCAAGTGTCAGATACAACCAGATGATCGTTCTCTCACAGGTCGACGAGGAGAGGATCGCCGGGTAGGATTGTGCTATACGATGATACTTGGTTAACTTACCAGCTACTCTCTCCTATATGCTTCAAGATGGAGACTGCCAGAAGCGTAGTCGCCGATAGGGCTAGCTATCCCCCTCTTATTCTGACATTCTGCAGTTCAGTCCACAAATACTACCCATTTTATTGACACCAATGCATATGTAGTGTAGATCCTTGCTTGCGAGTACTTTGGATGAGTATTCACGGTTGCTTTGCTCCCTCTTTTACCCCTTTCCATTCTTCTCGGTTGTCGCAACCAGATGCTGGAGCCCAGGAGCCAGACGCCACTGTCAACGATGACTCCTACTACACTGAGGGTGCCTACTACTACGTGCAGGCCGCCGCCGACGACCATGAATAGTTTAGGAGGGTCCCAGGCAGAAGAAGCGCGCCTCTTTCGATCTATATCCCAGTTGTGCTAGCCATCTTATGGCACCTTGTTTAACTTTTTGTCTGTACTCAGATATTGTTGCTTCCGCTGGCTTGCCTATGATCGAGTACTTGTATTCGAGCCCTCGAGGCCCCTGGCTTGTATTATAATGCTTGTACGACTTATTTATATTTCGAGTTGTGTTGTGATATCCTCCCATGAGTCCCTGATATGATCGTACATGTTTGCGTGTATGATTAGTGTACGATTGAAACGGGGGCGTCATAATCTTTGAGATCATCAGGTGCACGCGCGGCTACTTATTGATCTTGTGGAGCATGTGTGGACTCATAATGAAACCAAAGAGTTAATGTTTGAGTTGTGCATTAAAAATAAAATTTATGCAAGAACTATATATTTTCGGTACCAAATACTACCTCTGTCCTAGTTTATTGGCCCACTAAATTTTGATCAATGATTTAACTAACGAAATGTTAACACATGTCACCGAAAATTATATCGTTGGATTCGTATTTGAACATAATTTTCAATGATATTTTTTTATGATATGCACGAACATTTTGTTAGTTAAATCTATGGTCAATGTTTAGCATAAAATATAATGAGGACCAATAAATCAAGACGGAAGTAGTACTTGTTATTTACGTGTGACATTGGCGTATGCAATTGACATGTATGAATTTAATATATTTGAGAGTCCGGATTTAAGATATTTGGATACCCGACATAATATATGAGGGACCGTCCGGCTGTGTCGGCAAACATGCATGACGCGTTCATAGATGTATAGTGAACCGGATTGCCAGGCTGTAGATGCTCTTTGGCCATGAGAGAGGGTAGCGTGGCGTGGCATGTGCGGCGCCCGGCAGGCAGGCCTGCGGGCACCGCCGCACAGGAGACTCCTGGAGTCCGTCCTACCTGCCCGGCCTCTCGGCATTAATACGATCCTTGATCTAAGGTAACAAGGTAAGCGACCACTCGTAATACGTATAGTACGTGGTCATCTTCTGTCCCAAACTGTAGGGTTCAGCTCAGCTTTGGTTAGATTTTGTTAGCAGCCCAGTAGTAGTCCTCTCGATCTATTGCTTCTCATACGAATTTAGTGGTGGTTCAGGGTACAATTTAGGAATACACGATTTGAAAAGGAAGGAAGGGAAAGAACAAGAGCCGCCGCCGCCGGGTTCGGTGATCCACTGGATGAGTCTTCACTTCTACGCCAGCGTGTAGGTATAGGGAGCGGTTGGCAGATCACACCCACTCTGGCCCATGCACCTTTGGGTTGGGCCGTCGCTGGCGGTTGGGCCGTGGCGCATACGGGTCCGTGAGGCTGTCAGTTGATGGAGCCCTCCTGCCAGTGGCCTTGACACCCCCTCCTTCTTGTGATGAGGCTTGCCCCCAAGCCTCAGCTTCTGGAAAGCGGGCTTGAAGTTCTTGCTTGTCTTCCCAAGTGTCGGCGATCACAGCAGGGTCCGACCACCTAACCAGTACCTGTTCCACCATTGCTCCTCTCTTGCGGCGCCAACGTGTATCTAGGACAGCAGCTGGAACTGCAGGTACATCCGAAGGTGTTGGCAGTGTTTGTTGAACTTGCGTACCTGGTAGAATAGCTCGTCGGAGCATGGATATGTGGAAGACCGGGTGTACGGAGGCGTGCGCTGGCAGCGCAAGCTTATACGCCACCTCATTGATCTTGGCGACAATCTCATACGGTCCATAGTAGCGAAACGAGAGCTTATGGTTTGCTCTTTTGGCCACTGAAGTCTGAACGTACGGTTGGAGTTTCAGAAAAACCTTGTCGCCGACCTCAAAGGTTCGTTCAGACCTCCTCTTGTCTGCTTGCAGTTTCATGCGCAGGCGCGCTCGCTGAAGATGTTGCTGGAGCAATTCTTGAATAAGAGTGCGCTCGTCCAGCCAAGTCTGTAGTGCTGGGACGGAGCAAGCATTGGTAGCAGTAATTCCCCAATGGCGTGGTTCATGGCCGAACATGGCTTTGAACGGAGTCATTTGGATGGCTGAGTGTGGAGCAGCATTATACCAAAATTGCGCCAAAGGAAGCCAGTGGCTCCATCTTTTTGGACATGAGTGAGTGAAGCACCGGAGGAAAGTTTCAAGACATTGATTGACGCGCTCGGATTGCCCGTCGGTCTGTGGGTGGTTGGCAGTGCTCATCCGAAGCTCAGTACCAGCATGGCGGAAAAGTTCTTGCCAAAAATGGCTTGTGAAGACCGGATCACGGTCGGAAACAATGGACTGAGAAAACCCATGGATGGGATAGATGCATTGCATGTAGAGAAAAGCCACTCGAGAAGCAGTATATGGGTGGGTGAGTGGAAGGAAATGAGCAAATTTGGTCATTTTGTCGACCAAAACCCAAATGCAGTTTGCCTGACCTGATTGGGGAAGTCCGTCAATGAAATCCATTGTAATCATATCCCATGGTGCAGAAGGAACTGGGAGAGGTTGTAGCAGCCCCGGGGAAGCAACCCGTTCAGATTTCGCTTGTTGGCAGATTGTGCAACACTGGACGTACTAGAGTATGTGATGCTTCATCTTGGGCCAAGCAAACAGCCGCCGGATGCGTTTGTAGGTGACAGGGAAACCCGAGTGCCCGCCGACGGGACTGTCATGAAAAGCAGAGATGATTCGTTGCTGTAGAGTGGTGCTCCCGCCAAGCCAGATGCGGTCGCGAAATCGCAGCACTCCCTGGGACAGAGCGAAACACCCCTTGGGGTCTGGCTTAACAGCTAGCTGTTCGAGTAGGCGTTGTGCTTGTGGATTGGCATTGTAACTGGCCACAATGCCGTCAAGCCAGGATGGCTGACAACTTGAGATGCCCAAGACTTGTTCTGTTTGCTGAAGGCGAGAAAGGGCGTCTGTCGCGTTGTTCTCGCTTCCCTTCTTGTAGCTGATCTTGTATTGGAGCCCCAGTAGCTTTGTAAATGCACGCTGTTGCCACGGTGTGCTGAGTCGCTGATCCGTTTTGATCACAAACTCTGCAGACTGTAGGTACGGTCTCCATTGATCTATTGCAGCGATAATAGTCAAATATTCTTTCTCATAGGTAGATAAGCCTCGGTATTTTGGGCAGAGTGCTTTGCTCATGAACGCGATAGGGTGCCCCTCTTGCTGCAATACCGCGCCGATTCCTGTATCGCACGCATCCGTCTCCACTGTAAACTGTTTCTGGAAATTGGGTAAGACAAGGACTGGGGCGGATGTCAGGCTCGTCTTGAGGAGTTGAAAGCTCTGCTCAGTGTTATCCGTCCACAAAAATGGTGTCCCTTTTTTGAGGAGATTGAAATGGGGACATGCCAGAATACCGAAATGCCTGACAAAGCGGCGATAGTACCCAGCTAGACCCAAGAACTGTCTCACTTCTTTGACATTGGTCGGAGTCGGCCAAGCTACCACATCTTTGATTTTGCTTGGATCCGTGGCAACGCCTTCCGCGCTGATAACATGCCCCAGATAAGAGATCCGCTGCTGCCCAAAAGCGCACTTGCTTAGCTTCACCTTCCATTGATCACGGCGCAAGAGGGTGAAGACTTGTCGGAGGTGTTCTGCATGTGCCTCCAATGTTTTGCTGAACACCAATATGTCGTCGAAGAATGACAACACACACTAACGCAGTAGTGGCTGTAGAGTATCAGTCACAGCTTCGATGAAAGTGGTTGGCCCTCCTGCTAGCCCGAATGACAGCACCTTGAACTCAAAGTGCCCTGAGTGCGTTTGGAAAGCTGTTTTGAATTCCTCTCCGTCTGCCAATCTTATCTGGTGGTACCCGGCGCCGTGTAGTTCATCAAGCAGCTCCTCAATCACTGGCACCGGGTACTTGCCCACTATTGTCATTGCGTTAAGGTGTCTGTAGTCAACGCACAGTCGCCACGTTCCATCTTTTTTCTTGACTAGGATCACCGGCGAAGAGAAAGGGCTATGACTGCATTGTATAATTCCAGCCTTCAGCATCTCTCGCACTTGTTTTTCTTTCTCATCCTTGTGCTCTGGCTTGTGCCGATACGGCCGCAAGTCCACCGGTTGTGCGCCGGGCATGAGAGGTATCCGATGATCGCACGCGCGGCGCGGGGGCAGCTCCGTAGGCTCACCAAAGACATCTGAAAATTGGTCGATGACGGCCTGGATGTTGTCAGGAGTTGGTGCATAAATTTCATCCCCCTCTGTGATTTGGCAGAGCTGAATGACTTGGGACAAAGCGCCCTGTCGCTGAAGAGAGTACAGTTGCAGGCCGTTGATTTCTGAACATGGAGCGACGCCATCTGAGTGACCTTGCAAATGAGCCGGCCCTTGCGGTGTGGTAATCAACATATGCTTGCCACGCCAGTCCACGTTCATGGGGCTGTGTTCTTCTAGCCAGTCCATGCCCACAATGGCATCATAAGCTCCAAGCGGTAATATCTTCATATCGGTGGTAAATTCTTGGCCCTGTGTTGTCCAATAGCACTTGGGAATGTGAGATACACAGCAGAGTTCGCCTCCGTCGGCTACCTTGACACGGCAGGGCCGGCGCAAGTGTACCACGCCTGACAGTGAGGAAGCGAGGCCCGCATCGAGGAAGGAAGTTGAACTCCCCGAGTCCACCAGAACGAGGACCTCGCGCCCTTGCAGCCACGCGTGTAGACGAATTGCCTTCGGGGCTGAACTGCCAGTGAGAGCGTGACGGGAAATTGCCATTGTTGTCTCTGTATGTTGTTCCTCGCGTCTTGGAGTGGGTCGACCGTCCAAGCTGTCAATGCTGAAGAGTTCCAGGAGCTCCTCCACCACGTGAAGTTGAACGCTGGTAGGACAGGTGTGCTCTTGCCCCCAGCGCTCACCACACTTGAAGCATAGACCGCGAGCGCACCGATACTCGCGCAGGGCCTTGAGCTTGGTTCCCTCGGCGCGGTTGGCGTCGATCGCCCGCCGGTCGGTGGCTGTCGTTGGAGTAGGCGGGCGCCCTTGAGGTGGAGGCGGGGGCAATACCATGGGCATGCTTGCGTTGCCCCGCCCCGCCCAGTCGGTGGTGTTCTGCCTCGCTGGTGGAGTGCGCACACGCTCCCGAGCCACCCCGTCCGCCACCTCCTCCTGAAGTAGCGCCAGAGCGCAGGCCGTGTCGAGGTCCGGTGGTCTCTGAACCAGCACCACTGCACGGATGTCGGCGCAAAATCCCTCCACAAAACGAGTGAGATAATAGTAAGGGTGAATTGATTCAGAATAAGCAGACAAATGGCTGATAATCAACTCAAACTGCTCAATATACTCAGCTACGGTAGTTTTCTGCGTCAGGGAATAAAACTGACGAATCAGTAACTGGTGTCGATCACGTCCAAAGCGCGTACACAACAGCGACGAAAACGACTCCCAATCAAATTCAGAAAGTTTTTTCTGAACTGATTGCAACCACACGGACGCGGCTCCCGTGAAGTTCAAAGACGCCATAGGAACCCAGTACCTCTCCTGAATTCCAAACATATGAAAGTATTGTTTGCACAGTGTCTTCCACAATTGGGGGTTCTCTCCGGTGAACTGGGGAAACCCGATCGAACGATGGGTCTGCCCGATCCCCGCAAGCAACTGACTGGCGTGCGCGTAAGGAGACGTGATGGAAGGTGAGATCAACTGTCGGAGTAATTGGCCACGGGTAGCCTAACCGACTACCCCTGGCTCTTCAGAAAATTTATCAGGCCTTTGGGCCTTCAAGCACTCCAAGCATTTGGGCCGCCTTCCCCGGCCGGCTACCACTAAAGCCGACTCCCGGAAGGCGACCCAGCCTCACCGACTCCAAGAAGCCGGCCAAGAAGGACGCCGACTCCTAGAAGCCGGCCAAGACCACAACCGCTCCTACATAACGACGACCTGACGGGGCATGGCCACAGTGCGGCCCATGACACCCGAAGCCCGAGGCAGGCATGGCTACAGGAGGCCGTACGGGAGGGATGTCTCCCGTGCGGCCCGGCACTGTAGCCACGCCAGCCGCGACGTCATCCACGACCCCCTCCTGTATGGCCCAAGGACCACGGGCCCCTTCAGCCAGAGAGAGGCGTGAAGGCGGCCCGGCTTTTCCTAGTCGGCCAGGAGCATAACCGACCTCCAGAAGCCGGCGACTCCCTTCCTTGAAGCAGGAGCCCCATTAAGGAGACAAGACGAGGTGAGGCTACAGTGATAGCCCCCGATGCGGATCACTGTAGCCACGCTTACCTCGACAAAGCCCTCATCATCAGAGGCGCGGCTACAGTAAGCAGCCGCCGACAGGACCCTAGGCGGTGGGGCCGGCCTGTCGACCAAGTAGCCGGCAGCCGGCGGGACCCACCAGCCGGCGGGACCCAGCAGCCGGCAGAGAAGCCGGCAGGCGTAGACACTGACGGCTGGGGCCAGTTCCCAGTCGGATTACCATTGTACCCCCGGGGGGTAGGCCTATATAAACCCCCCGGAGCACCCATGCAAAGGGTTCGCTTCTGGTTCGACCTCTGCATGTTTGGCTTCCAAGCATAGCGCGCACACACGCACCATAGATAGAGAGAAGCAAGAGCTAGCCTTGTTCTTCTTCTCCCTTGATCCCAACAGCTCTAGGAGCGATTGTAGCTACTCTTTATCGATCTAGTGATCATGCGGAGACCCCGCAGAGCAGGACTAGGGGTGTTATCTCCTCGGAGAGCCCCGAACCTGGGTAAGATTCGTCGGCGTGCATGTCTTCGCCTCATCCCGTTTCCAGGCACCGGCGACGTTTTATTGGCTCCCACAATGATAAGCCATCCCTTGGCATATGTCGCACCAACCACCCGACATTTGGCGCCCACCGTGGGGCCAGGTGCACCGTTGTCCGGAGACCTGTTCTGGACGGGAACCCTCTTCCTTCCCCGCGAGCGCAGCCAGCCTGCTGCGCCCGATGGCGTTTGCCCCGACGCGCTGCAAGGCGTCGACGACGCCTGCGCAGCGAGCTGCCTCGCCGATCTGCTTGGCGAGACTCGCATCTCCAACGAGCCTGCGTCCGGCACAGGCACCGATTACCCCGAGAGCCGCCTCGTCAGCCTCCTCGACCAACTTCACGTCTCCAGCGAGCCTGCTGCGGATATGGAGTCTGTCGGCTCCACCGACCCGATGCTCATCGTCTCCGACACCGCGTCGCTCGACGCCTACCCCTCCGACGTGGTGGTCTTCGACGACCCACTCCCTCGAGCTGACAGCGGCAGCAACGCTGTCACCGAAGTGTTGGTCATCAGCCACGTCTCCAACTCGGGTGGGAGCGCCCGCGACGCTCAGCAAGCGGCGATGCACGACCTCTCCATCCCCATTCCAGCCGACGCCGACGCCGAGACCTTGGAGGCACGCCGTCTTGCCCTCATCACGGAGAGCAAGAAGATAGCCTCGATGAGACGCCTCGCTGAGGCCCACCAGCGCGAAGTCGACCGCGCCGCCTTCGGGACGCCGCCGCCCAGCGGTCCGAGCCGAGCCGGCTTCGTCTAGAAGCGCGGCGCAGCCGTTGCCAGCATGCTGGGCGCAGATCGCCCCGTCTACGCCACCCTGCTCGAGAATCTGCGATCCGCTCAGGCGGCTGCAGAGGAGCTCAATGGGCTGGGGGTCGATGAGCTCCCCTACATGACAAGACGGATCCAGCAGCTGATCGACGCGGCTGCAGAACGGCACGAAGCCGGCGCCCGTGCTGATAGTCATCCCCCGTGCCGGGAGCACGCCGCGACGTCCCGCTCGCCGACTGCGAGCGGCACGCGCCAGAGGAAAGACAAGGAGCCGGCTGCCAGCCGCAGCCGGATTCGCATCACTATCGAGCGCGACGCGGATGGCCGCCCACGGGCGGTCGAACACCAAGGAAACATGCCGCCTCCCCCGCCTCGAAGAGAAAGACGCCTCACTCCGCCGCCCATCACGCATCCGACTCTTGGCGACCGACTCGGCCGCCGAGAAGGAGTCGGCGAGAGTGACGCCCGCCACAGGATCGACCGCCTTGCTCGATCCTTGGCGTTAGAAGAAGAAGACGATGTCGGCCCGCCATGCTTTGGCCCCCGCATCCGCGACGAGCCCTTCCCCAAAGGGTTCTCGCTCCCCAGAGACACACCCAAGTACAACGGCTCAGTGAAGCCGGAAGATTGGCTCATCGACTACTCCACAGCCGTCAGCATCGCCAACGGCAATCGGCGCGTCGCCGTGAAGTACGTCCCCTTGATGCTGCAAGGGACGGCGCGCACGTGGCTCAACAGCCTCAAGCCATACAGCATCAACAGCTGGCTGGACTTCACCGAGGTTTTCGTCCGCAACTTCACCAGCACCTACAAGCGGCCTCCCAAGCCTCGCCAGCTCTCCCTCTGCGTCCAAGGGCCCAACGAGTTGACCCGCGACTACCTCACGCGATGGGCCGAGCTCCGCAACTCCTGCGAGGGAGTGCACGAGGTCCAGGCTATCGAGTACTTCACTGCCGGGTGCCGAGAGGGCACCCTCCTCAAGCACCGACTCCTCTGCGACGAGCCAGCTACCCTCGATGAGTTGCTGATCACCGCCGACAAGTATGCCACTGCCGACTCCTCCATGAAGACCGAGCTCCGAGTGGACGCCTCGGGGAAGGTAGTCGCTCCGGCTCCCAAGACGCCGGCTGGCGACCCAAACCGGCGCCCCTACCAGAACGACCACAAGCGCAAGGGCCCCATGCCGACTTCCTCCAGTCGGCAGGTGGCCATCATTGAAGACGAGCAGCCCGAAGAGCGCCCCGCTCCCAAGAAGAAGGGAGGCCGGCCGCCCTGGCAGCCGTCCTTCTCCTACGAGCAAGCACTCGATGCCGCCTGCAAGTTCCACAGCGGCGCGAAGCCGTCCAACCATACAACACGGAAATGCCACTGGCTCACCCGCATCACCAAGGGCGAAGGGATGGTGCCGCCTCCGCCTCCCGGCCCACCGCCTCCAGCTCCCCAGCAGCCGGCGGCCCGGCCGGCAGTCGGCGCCATCCAGGACGAGTTCCCCGAAGCGCACGACGCCTACGTCGTCTTCACGAGTCAAGTCAACGACAAGCGCAGCCGACGCCGGCAACACCAAGAAGTAAACGCAGTCGCCTCTAGCACCGCCAAGTTCATGCACTGGTCGGAAAAGACCATCAGCTGGAGCCAGGCCGACCACCCAGAGGTGATGCCTTCGCCTGGCTCCTATGCTATGGTCTTGGACGTCACCCTTGCGACGGAGAGGCGAGCTGCCAGATTTTCCCGCGTCCTGATAGACGGCGGAAGCAGTATCAACATACTGTACCGCGACACCATGGACAAGCTGAGCATCAAAGCAAAGCAGCTCATGCCGAGCCGCACTGTCTTCCATGGTATCGTACCCGGCCTATCTTGCTCTCCAATCGGCAAGATCAAAATGGATGTTCTCTTCGGAGACAAAGATCACTTCCGCCGGGAAGCAATATGGTTCGAGGTGGTGGACCTGGAGAGCCCCTATCATGCGCTACTTGGCCGACCTGCTTTGGCCAAGTTCATGGCTGTGCCCCACTATGCCTACCTGAAGATGAAGATGCCGAGCTCGAAGGGGATCATCACGGTAGCCGGCGACTACAAGAAGTCCATCGAGTGTGCCATGGCCAGCAGCCGACTGGCCGAGTCCCTCGTGGTGGCCGAAGAGAAGAAGATGTTGGAGCGGGTTGTGGCCATGGCCGGCAAGCAGCCGGCCTTGTCCCCCAACCCCAAGGACTGTGATGCGCAGGGCTCCTTCCAGCCTGCGAAAGAGACAAAGAAGATACCTCTAGACCCGGAACACCCGGAGAGGTTCGCCGTGATTGGGGCGAACTTGGACAGTAAATAGGAAGGCGAGCTCGCCGACTTCCTCCGTGAGAATCGAGGCATCTTTGCATGGTCCCCAAAGGACATGCCGGGTGTCCCGAAGGATTTCGCCGAGCACAAGTTACATGTCCGAGCTGACGCGAAGCCGGTCAGGCAACCCCTCCGCCGACTATCAGAAGAGAAGCGAAGAATCGTGGGAGAAGAGATAGCCCGGCTCCTTGCAGCCGGCTTCATCATGGAGGTGTTCTTTCCAGAATGGCTTGCCAATCCAGTTTTGGTTTTGAAGAAGAATAACAAGTGGCGCATGTGTATAGACTACACAAGTTTGAACAAGGCCTGCCCAAAGGATCCGTTTGCTTTGCCACGGATTGACCAAGTGATAGACTCCACAGCCGGATGCGAGCTGTTGTGTTTTTTGGATGCATACTCAGGGTATCATCAGATCAAGTTGGACCCGGCTGACCGCCTGAAGACTGCCTTCATCACACCCTTTGGAGCTTTCTACTACCTGACAATGACATTCGGCTTGAGAAACGTCGGTGCCACTTTTCAGCGTTGCATGCAGAAATGTCTCTTGAAACAACTCGGCAGAAATGCCCACATCTACGTAGACGACATTGTGGTGAAGACAGAGAAGCGCGGTACCTTGCTGGAAGACCTGAAGGAAACATTCGCCAACTTGCGCCGATTCCAGATCAAGCTCAACCCCGAGAAGTGCGTGTTCGGAGTGCCAGCCGGCCAGCTGCTAGGCTTCCTGGTCTCCGAACGCGGCATTGAGTGCAACCCTGTCAAGATCAAAGCCATCGAGAGGATGGATATACCCACCAAGCTGCGAGATGTGCAGAAATTCACTGGCTGCTTAGCCTCCCTGAACCGTTTTATCAGCCGACTAGGAGAGAAGGCCCTCCCCCTGTACCGACTCATGAAGAAGTCCACTCACTTTGAGTGGAATGATCAAGCCGACCAAGCCTTCCATGAGTTGAAGAAAATGTTGACCACTCCGCCTGTCCTGGCCGCGCCGACTGAGAAGGAGCCCATGCTCCTCTACATCGCCGCGACAAGCCGAGTCGTCAGCACTGTTGTTGTGGTCCAGCGCCCGGAGGAAGGCCGAGCCCAGCTGGTCCAGAGGCCGGTCTACTATGTCAGTGAAGTACTATCTAGCTCGAAGCAAAACTACCCGCACTACCAGAAGATGTGCTATGGGGTGTACTTCGCTGCCAAGAAATTGAAGCCCTACTTCCAAGAGCACCCCATCACGGTCGTGTGCACTGCCCCGCTCGCCGAGATCATAGGCAACCGGGATGCGTCCGGCCGGGTGGCCAAATGGGCCATTGCCTTGGCGCCCTACACGATCTTCTATCAACCCCGCACCGCCATCAAGTCGCAAGCATTGGCCGACTTCCTCGTCGACTGGGCCGAGACCCAGTACTTACCGCCGGCTCCCGACTCCACCCATTGGCGGATGCACTTTGACGGGTCCAAGATGTGCACTGGCTTGGGAGCCGGCATCGTCCTCACCTCTCCCAAAGGCGACAAGCTCAAGTACACGCTGCAGATCCACTTCGCCGCCTCCAACAACGTGGCCGAGTACGAGGCGCTCGTACATGGGCTCCGGCTAGCCAAAGAACTCGGCATACGCCGGATCCTGTGCTACGGCAACTCAGACTTAGTGGTCCAGCAATCATCTGGCGACTGGGACGCCAAGGACGCAAACATGGCAAGCTACCGATTCCTCGTCCAGCAGATGAGCGGATACTTCGAAGGGTGCGAGTTCCTTCACGTGCCAAGGGCCGACAACGACCAAGCAGATGCCCTAGCACGGATCGGCTCCACCCGACAAGCCATACCGACGGGCGTCTCCCTCCAGTGCCTCCTCAAGCCGTCCATCAAGCCGTCTCCAGAGTCGGATTCCATCTTCGTACCGCCTGCGCCAGAAACAGCCGGATCCGGCTCGAGAAATCCCCCAGGCGGCGTGGGGACTTCGACGACTGCCCCGGGGACTGACGTAGTCGCACCCGGCCCAGGGACTTCAGAACCCGGCCCGGGGACTGCAGCAGTCGGCCCAGGGACTGCAACGACACAAGAAGTGGTGGTCGACCCCAACGCAACACCCAACCCACCCACCCGAGTCATGGTGGCCACATTAACAGCAGAAGAAGTCATAGCTCCCTCATGGGCCCAGCCCATCCTCAAGTTCCTAGTCATCAAAGAGCTGCCGGCTGATGAGATCACAGCAAGACTAGTGCAACGACGAGCCGCAGCATACACAATAATCAACAGGGAGCTTGTGAAGCGCAGCGTCACTGGAATCTTCCAGCGTTGCGTCGAGCCAGAAAAAGGAGTGGCAATCCTCAAAGACATCCACCAAGGCGAATGCGGCCATCACGCCGCCTCAAGATCCCTCGTGGCCAAGGCTTTCCGCCATGGGTTCTTCTGGCCGACTGCCTTGGAGGATGCTAAAGAAATAGTCAAGACCTACAGAGGATGTCAAGTCTTCAGTTCCAAACAACACCTGCCGGCTTCTGCCCTCAAGACCATTCCCCTCACCTGGCCCTTTGCCGTCTGGGGACTGGACATGGTGGGCCCTTTCAAGACGGCCCGCGGTGGCTTGACACATCTACTCGTTGCTGTGGACAAGTTCACAAAGTGGATCGAAGCAAAGCCGATTAAGAAGCTGAACGGGCCGAATGCCGTGACATTCATCACCGACATCACTACTCGGTACGGCGTGCCGCACAGCATCATTACCGACAACGGCACGAACTTCGCCAAAGGCGCACTGGCACGTTTCTGCGCGACACAGGGCATCCGACTGGACTTAGCGTCCGTTGCCCACCCGCAGTCAAACGGCCAAGTCGAGCGAGCAAATGGACTTATCCTCTCCGGCATCAAGCCCCGACTGGTTGTACCACTGGAGCGATCGGCCGGCTGCTGGCTCGAAGAACTGCCGGCTGTCCTCTGGAGTCTGCGCACTACACCCAACAAGTCAACCGGCTTCACTCCATTCTTCCTTGTGTACGGTGCCGAGGCTGTCATCCCAACAGACATCGAGTTCGACTCGCCTCGGATCACCATGTACACGGAGGAGGAAGCCAAAGAAGCAAGAGAAGACGGCGTCGACCTACTGGAAGAAGGCCGGCTGTTTGCTCTCAGCCGGTCCGCCATCTACCAGCAAGGCCTGCGCCGCTACTACAACCGCAAGGTCAAGCCAAGATCCTTCCAAGAGGGCGACCTTGTGCTCCGGCTGATCCAGCGAACAGTCGGCCAGCACAAGCTCTCGGTCCCTTGGGAAGGCCCCTTCGTCGTCAGCAAGGCACTCGGCAACGACTCCTACTACTTGATCGACGCACAAAAGCCAAGAGCACGCAAGAGAGACGACTCCGGCAAGGAGTCGGAGCGACCATGGAATGCAAATCTCCTAAGACGATTTTACAGCTGAAAAGCAGTATGTATCACGCTACCCCTTTTGTATTAAGTTACAAACCAACAGGCCGCCCGAACAGTACTCGGGGATTGCCTTTTATTTATCTATGAATGACGAGTGTCATATCCATGAATGTATTATTACATTTTGAACTCTTGTCCGGCACCGGGTCCGACTAGTCGGCCCGGGGACTGGCCGCCTTGAGCTATATTCTAAGTTCTTCCCGAAGTCAGCAAAGTAGTGTGCCGGCTCCCAAGTCCTCCCTTGTTGAAAGTCGTAGCTCAAAGAACTGACTGTCCGACTAGCAAGAGGAAAGACAGAAAAGACGCCCACACGAAAAACGGCTAAGGAACAACTAACCCATATAGCAAAGAGACGGCCTCCATATACGCCTGCCGGCTGTCACAGCAGCCGGCTGGCCGGCTTCCTAAAAAACTTAGCTTAAGTCCAGCAGAGCTAAAAGTACTTCCCCCTCCCCAATCGGCCAGGCACTCCCCGGCTACAGTTTGTAGAAAAACTGTTTGACTAGGGAGGCGGCAACCAAGGGAGGGCGGCAAAGGAAAAAAGCAAAAGGACAAAAAGCGAAAGTACAAGGAAGAGCCGATTGCATAACTTATATACATAAAGCCGCCTAAAGGCTGGCAACAGACTTGAGTTTCAATACACCCAGTGGGTGGAATTGTGCAGACTTAACCAAACATTGTTCAAAAGCAATAAGACAGGAAAACAAAAGAAAGAAGACTAAGGTACGATTTGGAGGCCGAGCTGATCGTTGAAGGCAGCTCGCCGGCTGAAGGAGTGGCCGCCTAGTTGGTCCCGGCCTGACCACCTCCCGCGGCAGGAGACGCACTCGCACACGACGTAGTGCTGGAGGCGCGGTCAGGCTGGCCGGCTTCTCCACCAGTCGGCTCGACGTCTTCACCTTCCTCTTCCTCCTCCTCCTCGCCCTCGTCGCTGGAGTCGATCTCCTCCGCCGAGTCCTCGCCATGCGCCGGGTCCAGCCCGAACCAATCTTCCGGCTGGGCGACTCCATTGTCGTCCACCTCGGGGGCGAAGACGTTGGTGTCGGTGTAGTCGGCGATCGCCGAAGCTCGCCGAATGATGGCCGGCCGCGCCAGCTCCAGCTCCGTGTCGGCTTGCTGCCGCCAGGTCGCCAGCTGGTCCAGGTTCAGGCCGGGATACCAGGCCTTGACGAACTCCAGCGCCCGCCTGGCGCCGGAGCGAGCCGCTGACGCCTTCCAAGCCTCGAAGCGGCCGACGGCCACCTCCAACCAGTCGGCGGTCCGGCTGGGAGTGCGCGGGACCACTTGGCCGGGCCAGAGGGCGGCCAAGACCTGCGACTCGGCACGCTGAAGCCGGCGGAGCAGCCTGTGAGCCGGCTGGATACGAGCCTGGATCGCCAGGAGCTGCTCCTCCAGCGAGCGGCCGGCGGTCGGCGAGATCTCAAAGCCGGCCTGCGTCTTCGCCTGGCGACGAGCTTCGATGGCCTGGTTGGCAGCAGTTGAGTAGCCAGGGACGTACTCTGCGCAAAGGAGAAAAGGAAAGAAGAACACCAAAATCAGAAAAAACAAGCCGAAGTGGCAGATGGCAAGAAAGGATGAAGGGATAGACGACTTACCGTCAACCAGGTCCTCAATCTGGCCATAGCTAGAGACCAGAGTCTGCCTGGCCTCTGCCCAGCCGGCCGCCTCCGTCTCGAACTCGGCCTGAAGGGCGGCCTCGCGATCCTGCGCAGCTTTCAGCGCAGCCTTGTGGCCTTCCTCCTGGTCGGCCAGCTTCTTGACCAGGCGGTCGCGCTCCTGCACCAAGGCGGCGAGCTCCGCGTCCTTGGCACGAAGAGCAGTCTGGGACTCCCCCAGCTGTGCCCTCAGACTGGCGTTGGCCGCTGCAGAGATAGAAGAAGAAGAAGAAGAATGAGAAATCATCAAGGAAGATCCGAGCCGACTGCTCAGCAGTCGGCCCGAATCTCGGGGACTACACCCAGTGGGTGCGCTGACGCGCCCCCACATGAGATAAAAATCAAGTCACATACCTCGGCTTTCCGTGAGATCGGCGGTCTTCTGAGTCAACTCCCGAGCCTGGGAGTTGAAGGCGGCCGCTCGGAGATTGTGGTAATCCTGCAAGACGGACAGAAGACCGACGTGAGAACCAAAGCAGCAAAAACAAAAATCTCCAAGAAGTTCCAAGCCGCCTGCTCAGCAGCCGACTCAGAACTCGGGGACTACACCCAGTGGGTGCGCTGACGCGCCCCCACGAGAGAAATCAAGTTCAAAAAGAGCAAGATGAGAATACTAACCCGGATGGCTGCCCGTGTGGCGAGGAATTCGTCGGTGAACTGCCTCAGCGCCGCGGCTTGGCTCTGCAGCCGGGTCCGGACGTCTTGCGCGGCGACGTTCACCACGGCCGACCCTCCGCCCGGCGTCCACCCCGAGGTAGCGCTGGCCGCCTCCGCATCTCGAGCCGACGAGCTGGAGCCCACGGCCGGCTGTGGCTCCGACGCAGCCTTCTGCGGTTCAGCCGCGGCCTTCCCCGCACGTCGGCTTGGCGGAACCCGGACCGCCACCTCAGCCCCCGCGGCCGGCTCGCCCCCCGCCGACTGTACGGGCGCAGGCTCAGTCTGGCCGCCTTGGGCCGCCCCAGTCGGAGGAGTCGGCCCCGGCGCCTTCCTCAAGAAGATGACGTCGTCGCCGCTCCCTCCCAGATCCGGCTGGGAACCGCTGGCTCCCCCTGGCGAGGGATCCGCGCCCCCGGGCGCCATGGTGCGCAGGGGGGTGACCATCAAGGCCTCCCCTGCCGCCGCTTCGGCCTCGGCCTCTGCCTGGGCCTTGGCTGCGGCCTCGGCAAGCGCCTTCGCCGCCTCCTCCTCCCGAGCTGCCTGGGCGGCGGCTGCCCTCCGTGCCTCCGCCTCCCGCGCTTCCTGCTCCTCCCGCACCTCCCGTGCGTTCCTTTCCGTCACCTCCAGGAGGGCGGCACGGGGATCTACGCGGCGGGTGGTGCTCCCAGAGCCCCCTGGCGACTCGACAACGGAGCCGGCAGCCGCCCGCTTGAGTGACAGTGGAGCTCTGATCATTGAAAAAGAAGACAAAGGTTCAGAAAACCACCCAAGAAAAGAAAGAAGGAGAATACACAGAAAGAGAGAAAGCTTACGCTGACACAGCCTGCGGCTGCTTCACCACTCTGCGGAAGCGAGCCGCCTTCGCGGCCGCCTCTTCCCGCCTGGTGGCCGCCGCCCCACCCCTGGGCTTCTTCGTCCGGCTACCGAACATGCCCTGGGTGGCGCGACGTTTCTGGCCTCTACCCCGAGCGGGCTGCGCGCCGGAGGAGCCCGCGCCGAGTCCGGAGGCCGGCTGGCGGGGCGGGACGGCTTCGGCTTCATCCTCGTCCGGCCAGTCGTCGAAGGTCGTGGAGAACCCGGCGCCGCCTGCTTCGCCGCCGGCCGGCTCGGTGGCATCCTCCATATGGACCGCCCCCAGATCGGGGTCCTCCTGGTCGTGCTCGGTCCGGTCGGGGACGAAGCGGCGCTCCACGTCCGCTCCGTCGGCCGGCCGAAGCAGAGGATTCTGTCAAAAAGCGAGCCGACTGAGTTAGAGTCGGCCCAGAGGAACTCGGCGACAAAGCTGAGAGAGAAAGAGAGAAAAAGAGAAGGGGAGCGTACCGTAGGCGAAGGATTGGCGCGGCTGTATGGCTCCTTGCCAAATTGCCAGTCATCGGGAAGCTGGCAGTTGGCGAGGTAGTTCACCATGTCGGCCGCGTCGGCCTGCGGCATCTCCTTGGTGCACATCCGGCTCGGATCGAGCTGGCCGCTCGTCTAACAGATCAGATGAGGCCGGCTCTGGAGCGGGAGGACCCGGCGCGTGACGAACGCGGCCAGAAGGTCGGGCCCCGTCAGGCCCTCCGACTGGACCATCACCCGCAGGCGGGCGATGGCGGCGTTCCCTCCCTGCGACAGCGTCACCGCCCGGAAGGACCACTGGGGCAGCCTCCCCGCCGGTGGGCCGGCTACGTAAGCCGGCAGGTTGATGTAGTCGCCTCGGGGAGCGATGTTCCGCACGTAGAAGTATGATTTTTGCCACTTCTTCACCGATTGGATCAGCGTGATGACGGGGAAGGGGTTGTCGGCGCCCGATCTCCGCGACGCGATGAAGGCGTCAGTGTGGGCCGGCACGCCCTTGCTGCGCGTACCCAGCTTCGACTGGAAGAACTCCCCCCAGAGCTCGAGGGTGGGGAGGACGCCGAGATAGCCCTCGCACAGGGTGACGAAGGCCGACAGCAGCACCACCGCGTTGGGGGTGAGGTGGTGCGGCTGGAGCTGATAGAAGTCCAGCCAGGAGCGGAAGAAGGCGCTCACTGGCAGGCCGAAGCCGCGCAGGAAGTGCGAGCGGAAGACCACCCGCTCGCCATCCCGCGGCGCCGGCCTGACTTCCTTCTCCGGCGCGAGGCGGACCTCCACTTTGTCCGCGCTAGGCAGACGCCGGGTGTCGCGGAGGAAGTCGATGTGGTCATTGTGGACGATGGAGCCATCCCAATCCCCGCCAAGCTGCTCTACGTGGGGAGGCATAGCGGAAGCTGGCACGGCGGCGGAGAAGCGTGCGGAGGAAGAGCGCGGCGGCGAGGCGCTGTCGTAAGAACGAGCAAGGCGAGAAGACGAAGGAAGTGGGAGGAGCGTGCGAGGGTCTGCCGCCCTCCACCTCCCCCTACTTATAGCCTCGTGCGGCCGAAGAAGCCGGACGTGGGGAGGGACGTGGGATTAACCACGCCCACTCCCCCCACGTCTCGCGTTTATTGCGCATAAGTGCGAGCCGAAACTGCCGCACGGAACGTGCGGGCGGTTTCGGGATACAAAGGATCCGCGCCTGGGCCGGGGCGCGGACGTGGCGGGCCCCCTCCCTGCGGCGACATCCCGTCACGCGCGTGGGCTGGCAGGCTTTCCGGCCACGTGGCACTCCAACGGCCCAAGGCCGGCCCGCGGCCCGGTGCACGAGCCTGCGGGTTCCCGCCCCCCCCCCCCCCCCCCCCGACTCCAGAAGAATTCGACTAAAGGCGGCACGCCTACACCAAGGCCGGCTCCTAGCTGCCGGCTTGTCACGATAGGAAGCTGACCGAGCTTCTCGAACCCCACTCCACCTCGAAGCCCAATCAGCTTCGGGGACTACTGTCGGAGTAATTGGCCACGGGTAGCCTAACCGACTACCCCTGGCTCTTCAGAAAAATTATCAGGCCTTTGGGCCTTCAAGCACTCCAAGCATTTGGGCCGCCTTCCCCGGCCGGATACCACTAAAGCCGACTCCCGGAAGGCGACCCAGCCTCACCGACTCCAAGAAGCCAGCCAAGAAGGACGCCGACTCCTAGAAGCCGGCCAAGACCACAACCGCTCCTACATAACGACGACCTGACGGGGCATGGCCACAGTGCGGCCCACGACCCCCGAAGCCCGAGGCAGGCATGGCTACAGGAGGCCGTACGGGAGGGATGTCTCCCGTGCGGCCCGGCACTGTAGCCACGCCAGCCGCGACGTCATCCACGACCCCCTCCTGTACGGCCCAAGGACCGCGGGCCCCTTTAGCCAGAGAGAGGCGTGAAGGCGGCCCGACTTTTCCTAGTCGGCCAGGAGCATAGCCGACCTCCAGAAGCCGGCGACTCCCTTCCTCGAAGCAGGAGCCCCATTAAGGAGACAAGACGAGGTGAGGCTACAGTGATAGCCCCCGATGCGGATCACTGTAGCCACGCTTACCTCGACAAAGCCCTCATCATCAGAGGCGCGGCTACAGTAAGCAGCCGCCGACAGGACCCTAGGCGGTGGGGCCGGCCTGTCGACCAAGTAGCCGGCAGCCGGCGGGACCCAGCAGCCGGCGGAGAAGCCGGCAGGCGTAGACACTGACGGCTGGGGCCAGTTCCCAGTCGGATTACCATTGTACCCCCGGGGGTAGGCCTATATAAACCCCCCGGAGCACCCATGCAAAGGGTTCGCTTCTGGTTCGACCTCTGCATGTTTGGCTTCCAAGCATAGCGCACACACACGCACCATAGATAGAGAGAAGCAAGAGCTAGTCTTGTTCTTCTTCTCCCTTGATCCCAACAGCTCTAGGAGCGATTGTAGCTACTCTTTATCGATCTAGTGATCATGCGGAGACCCCGCAGAGCAGGACTAGGGGTGTTATCTCCTCGGAGAGCCCCGAACCTGGGTAAGATTCGCCGGCGTGCATGTCTTCGCCTCATCCCGTTTCCAGGCACCGGCGACGTTTTATTGGCTCCCACAATGATAAGCCATCCCTTGGCATATGTCGCACCAACCACCCGACATCAACGGAAACTGACCGTTGGCCGGGGTGGCCACCGACACGAACGCCGGTGCCAGGCCCCGAGGTATGACGTCGATGCCGTGGTCGATTGACCCGAGGGCGTCGCCCTCCGCGCTCTTGCTGGTGCCGACGTGGTCACGCAGAGGCGCCGGTGGAGTAGGTGGTGGCGGCGCGCGTGCCACCGCGGACTGCCCTTCTGCAGTCGGAGCCGGTCGCGCCTGTTGAAGCTCGGCGACCGCGACCGCGAGCTGGTCCACGCGCTTCTCCAGATCAGGCCGCCACTGGGCCAGATCGTCGAGCTTGGCGGTGTGGCCGCGGATGTCGGCATGGATCGCGTCTAGGGAACCCGTGAGCTTGTCGAAGTAGTCCTTGAAAGACGGCTCCATGGCAGAGATCCGGTCCTTGATCGATTTCTGCAGTCTGGTCTCGATCAAGTGCGCTAGGACGCAGATCAGAGGCTCTGAATACCAGATGTTAACAGCCCAGTAGTAGTCCTCTCGATCTATTGCTTCTCATACGAATTCAATGGTGGTTCAGGGTACAATTTAGGAATACACGAATTGAGAAGGAAGGAAGGGAAAGAACAAGAGCCGTCGCCGCCGGGTTCGGTGATCCACTGGATGAGTCTTTGCTTCTACGCCAGCGTGTAGGTATAGGGAGCGGTTGGCAGATCACACCCACTCTCGCCCATGCACCTTTGGGTTGGGCCGTCGCTGGCGGTTGGGCCGTGGCGCATACGGGTCCGTGAGGCTGTTAGTTCATGGAGCCCTCCTGCGAGTGGCCTTGACAGATTTCTTTCCTCAACGAACCGTGGTTCAAATGCGATGGCGGAGGAAAATTCAGACCTTAAAACCCCGATTCATAATGTCTCGGCGCGCTAGTGCTGCAAACACAAAATGTCGGTGTCGCCACAAAATGTCACTCCCTCGCAAGCTGCTGCTACAGGAAATATGCACACCCACTAGCCGTACAAAGAGAGTGCAAAACTTGACGACTCCCCCGTACCGTACCGTAACGAGGATCCTCGCCAAAAAGCGACTGTCCTGTCACCACGGCCACGGAGACACCGTAACGGAAATGACCAAGTACAGCTCCATCCATCCGTCCCACGGAGCGTCGCGCCTTGGCATCGGATGCCGCGGTCGGACCGGAAGTGAATCAGGCAGCGACGGGACGGACGACGTGCATGTGCAGCGACGCAGGCGAGGCAACAGTGCGGGGGACGCGACAGCGCGGGGGCCGGCGCCGCGCCATGGCGCCAGGACGCGTAGAACGGCACAACGGGCTGCCTTGGTCGTATCCGTACGCGATCCGTCCCCGTCCCGTCCCGTTGTTCACGGATCGGCGCCTCGCCCCTACGTACTCGACAAACTACGGTTCAAATTTTTACTACTGCTGCTATACTTTTTTTTTCTGGAGACTACTGCTGCTATACGATGGTGCAGTAATTTGTTGACTGTAGCGGAAGATTTAATTCGCAAAGGGTACTTCGGTGTGTAAAGCAAAAAGATGGCGCAGGCAATCTGACCCCCTGCCTGGCCGCCTGCGGCGACCAACAGTGCACGAGTAAAATCGACCCCTCCCTCGGGTTTTTCATTCTCTGAAGCATCCAAGCCTCTGTTCGAGTTGCGAATGCACGCAGTAATAACTCACGCAAAGGGTGGATGCGACAGACGGGAACGGAGTAATTTATCATGGAGAATGTAAGAAGCATTCACGACGAGTAGCTGCACGGCGCGGCGCGGCGCAAGCACGCGCTCGCTCGATCCTGCTCTAGGCTGCAGGAGCGTCGGATCCCGTGCCGCTGGCAGCGCGCGCACTGTGTTTGCACGAGCCCCTTCCTCAAATTAAATTCCAACCCTACCGCGATAGTGTAGCGCTACACTCGTGTAGAGCATTGATATATCGTGAGTACGTACTTGACGTGCAGCGCCACCGCTCAGGCCATCTCCATCGCGCGACCTATCCTGTCCGGCCCGTCCGTTTAAGGTAAAAAGAATAAACCGACCGGCCCAGCGCGCGGGAGCAAACGGATTTTTATCCGTTTCGTGTCCGCTTTCGACCCATCCCCGGCCCAAGTTTGCGCCGGTTTTGAGGTGAAACGGACAGCGCGCGGACGGGCGGGACGCGCGCTTGTCCTCCCCTGGCCCGCCTGTCGGTGGGAGAAACCAAAACCCTCCACGTCACATTTGGCGCCATTTCCCCCAAACCCTCCCACGTCCCCCCCGCCGCCCCCTCTCTTCCCCGTTCATGGCCGACGCCCGGCCGAATTCCGGCGGCCTGGCCGTCGACCCGCCCGGAAAGGTGAAGAAGAAGGCGGCCAAGGCGGCAAGGAAGACGCGGTCGGAGTGCACGCCGGAGGAGATCGCCAGGTTGGACGCGGAAGCGGCGAAGAACAGGAGCCGGAGAGCGGTCGTCAAGGTCAATGCCGCCGCGGCCAAGTTCGCCGCCGAGCGCGATGCGAAGGAGGCCGCTCGGCGCAAGGCCGCGGCCGACGAGAAGGAGGACATCGTCAACAAAGCGCACGCCCTCCTCATGCTTGGCATGGGCCGTCCGGCCGGTTTCACTACAGCGGCCGTCGGCCCGGCGAGCACAGACTCGTCGGTCGCCCGCCCTGCGCACTGCCAGTCGCCGACGTCGCGGACCACGCCCATGTCGCTCAGCTTTCCTCCGCCAAGGCACGACGGCCAGACCCGTTTCTCGGGGTCGCCGGACGTTGGCTTGTTCGCGCCGTCGACACCGCACCCCGCGGCCGTCATCGACCTTAATGTCATGCCTGGGTCCAGCAGCGGCGGCCAGCCGTCCGTCAAGATGCAGAGCAAGCAAGCACGGGCACCGTTCACGGGCACCATGCCGGCCCCCGCGTGTTGTTTAACGGAATGCCAACAGCAACGGCACCGGTCGACGACCCCTTCTACAACCAGTACATGGAGAACGTGATCTTCGAGGCTGGGCACGGACGTGCCTACGACCCCGAGGAGACCCAAAATCAGGATGGCCGCGTCCAGTACGTCCCCGATGAAGAGGCCGACGACCGTGCTGACTACGACCATGGTGACTCGTGGCATGAAGACGATGACATCTATGTCGAAGGTGATGGTGAAGAAGAAGAAGAAGGCAATGACGTTGATATTAGTGGCGCGCCATTGTTCACCGACGAGCTGACCCAAAGAGCAGAAGCACAAAAGAAGAGGAAGAGCATTCGCACGGGTTCATACACACAAGATGAGGACAAGTTGATTTGCCAAGCTTGGATGGAGATTAGCCAAGATCCGAGGACCGGCGCGCAACAAAAGGGCATTTTTTTTGGACGAGAGTCCACAAAACATTCCATGAAAGGAAGATGTTCGAGCCCTACCAAATTTCAAGCAACCGTGGCATCGGCTCGATTCAAAAGAGATGATTGTTCATCCAACAAGAGTGCAACAAGTATCCAACAAGAGGACTTGTCGAAGATGAGCGACAAGACGAGGGCCTGGTTCGAGGCCAGGCAGAAGGAGATGCTCGACGCCGAAGACCTGAACTAGGTCGTCCGATCGGCATGGCCGTTCTTTTTGGAGGCTGGCATGGGTGCTGCCCGCCCGCTGGGCCGCTGGCAGTGTGCCAGCGAGAAAACATTCATTTTGAAGGCCGGCTGTGTTGCCGGCGAGGACAACTATTCATTTTGGAGGCTGGCTGTGTTGCCGGCCGCTGGCCGATGCCGGCGATGGACGTGTAGGCCGCTGGCTTTGTTGCCGGCGTGATGAACTGGGGCCGTGAACTAGGGCTTGGCATTTGAAACGTTGCTCTTTTTTTAAATAGACACGAACAGGATGGGGCAAACGGATGCGCCGCGCGCTGGGCGCACGGCCACCGCATTCTAGGACACGTCCGGACACGACCCCAAATCCCTACCCAAATGGACAGAATCCGGACAAAACGGACGTCCGTTTGGGGTCGCGCGGTGGAGTTGGCCTCACTGATCACTATCCGCGCGTCGTAGGCGGCGGCCGGCCCCGGCGGTGGTGATGCGATGCGTGCGTGCAGTAGTGTTGGAGGCTTGAACTGTTTGCGTAGACGTTTTCACGCAGCTCCGGTGATGGCGCTCGCCGCTGGCCGCTTGGGGTTCTCGAAGATCTGTGGTTCACGCTGCATGGTTTCGTTCAAGTCTGCCCATTGCAGAACTTGCCAAAAGCCTGATCGAAAAGTTTCTACGTGCTGATTTGATTCGCCTGGTTATCCACGCAAATTGAGTGGGCATGTAGGAGTTTTACTTCACGTGCCAAATTTGTGATTGCAAAGCTGCATTGCATACTCCCCACTTTGTGTTGTTTCTGAAATTCTGACCCCGCAATGCTCAATGGTTTTTCCCACCGAAAAGAAGATTGAAGAGAGCTGGATTGCAGCAGGTTGAGCTATGATGGGCCTTGTTTCTGATGGTTTCCAGCCATTTTTGTAGGCTTTTCCTCTTCTTTGGAGAGAGAGATAGAGCATTTCGTTTTGTGATCTCTGTGATCGGGGAAGGGCCTACTACTAAGACCTCCTATACAGCGCTTAAGGCGCGGACTACCCACTGCAGCGCTCGCGAGCGCATTCGTCTAGGCCAACCCAGTTACAATCGGACGCATGGTATGATTTGAAAAAAGTTCATGAGTTTGAAAAAGGTTTGTGGATTTTAAATAACAAATATTGAAAACGAAAAATAAAAATAAACACAAAATGACTGAAATAGAAAACCAGAAAGAGGAACCGTTTGGTAGCTTCACAAAATCAGATAGTGTAAGTTTGTGTAAACAGAAGATGCAACAGCCCATTTATTAGGTAGGTGCGCTGGGAGGGTGTGTGCCATGTGTAAAAAGGCCTATGAGTGGCGCGCAATGCGCCAAATAGCAATTTGGCATGCGTTCTTGAATCTGGAATCTAGTGAAGGGACCGGGGCCATGTTGCATTCCCATGCCACTCTCACTTCAGCGTACCCTTCTCCTATAAAAAAAGTGAAAGAGGGAAAGTTGTCCATGATCGGCCTTGGCTGATGTGGCGGACTGTGTGAACATATTCGGACATACCCGTATGCATCACATGTAAGGGCTGGGTTTATGGAGCGGGTTTGGGAGGTGCGTTGGGAGGGCGTTTTTTGTGTCCGGGGACATGGGGGAGATTTGAGGGCCTACCTTGGAGACGCTCTTAGTTTGGAATGGGCCCATGTCCAAGGTATCACATGGTTTTTAGTCCTTTATTTTTCATTCTATTGTGTCAGATTTTCTATTTTTCCCTATTATTTTTATTTTCCTTTGTATACATTAACTTTTTTAGATATGAAAAGGACTATTATATGCCTTTATTTTCTTTGTATACATTGATTTTTTTAGATACGAAAAGGAGTATTATATGCCTTTATTTTCTTTGTATACATTAGCCCTTTTAGATAAGAAAAGGAGTATTATATTTGCCTAGATATGTTAGAGGCTTGTATTTAACCTGCTTTGTCCACTAGTTTATTGTGCTCGAGAGCGGAGTAGAGTAGTCATGAACATTTTTAAATACGCAACAAACATATTTACGTATGCAACACAAACAATTTAAAATTTTCTGCAACATGAATTTCCCATTATAAAACGGATTATCCTTTCTCTTTCAAATCTGTGAAATAGAAAAAATGATAATAGAGCAAAAAGTCGCTCATGGGCCCTACCAAGGGAGCCCTGAGTGAGTGATTCCTTTGCTATCTCTCGCTACGAGCGTGGAATAGGGGGACGCCCGTGCCACGGTGCCAACATTTGTCATACCAAGGAATCAGTGTTGGGTTGTATACAAAAATACGAGCTGGTGTTGGATCACCGATCGACCGGCAAGGAGAAGACTCCTGCATATATAATTTTGTGATCCAAACATAACAATTACGTACATGTTAAACCTATTTATACAAAGCGAACACATACGTGTAAAAGGGGGTATACATACATGTGGACCCGCCCCCATTGTGGGGTTGAACAATAAGTGAATTATGCCGGGTGTTACATGTACAATTTCTTTTGCGAGGAAACTTCTGATATACTCATCATTAATCATGGCAGTACAATGAACATTAGAAAAAATAAAAAGTATATTCAGATTCAAAGACCACCTAGCGACGACTACATGCACTTGAGCGAGTCAAAGGCGTGCCGCTGTCATCACCTCTCCCTCGCAGGAGCCGAGCAAAACTTGTTGTAATAGACAGTCGGCAAGTCGTTGTGCTAATGCCCCATAGGATTAGCACACCCGAACAACAACCGTCATCGATGAAGAGAAGCATAGATCAAAAGGATCCAACCTGAAGACACACTGGCGTAGACAAACAAAGACCAGATCCAAAGGGATTCATCAAAGACAACCATCGATCGAATCATGTGAGATCCGCTGGAGACACACCTTCACACGCCCTTCAACGATGCTAGACGCATCACCGGGATGGGGGCTAGGCGGGAAGAACCTTTACTCCATCTTCAGGAAGCTGTCGCCGTCTCGGTTTCCTGAGCAAGACATAAACCCTAGCAAAACTCCAATAAACACGTTAAAACAGAGCCCTTCCGCCAGCAAGGGTCGGGATCCATCATGGACCTCATGACCCTAATGCCATAATGGAGGAGGCAGATCGGCGGTGCCGCCGATGGGAGGCGGAAACCCTAGCCCGGAGATGGAGCTAGTGTGTGAGCACTGGTGTCAACTGACACTAGGGATAACTAGCAAAACCTTGATTAAACTAGAACAATTACTATCCATTTTTTTAATCCGACCCATTGAAATAGAGCTGACACCGTAGACATTTTTTTCTAGCTTCATCTCTGCCCTAGCCGCCGTGTTCGTTTGGAGGAGAGGCAAAGGGGTGTTAGGGCGTCTCCAATGGCAACCCGCAAATTTTCTTCCGCATTCGTCCGTGTATAGGGGAGTACCAGTCCACGCACACGGGTACGGGAGGCCGCCATCCGACCGTAGCTGCATACATTGCAAACACTTTTTAACAAACCGGATGAAATTCATGCAAACATGGGCGGATTTTGTATAAACATGACGACTTTCATACAAACCGGACAAAAACGATTACATTTTGGACACGGATACACTACACTAGTCTACGACCATGTAGAGCTTCACTCCCACGGCACGGATAAACTACACTAGTCTACGGCTGCCGGATCCCTTTGTCTTCCCCAAGTCCGGCAGCCTGCTCACCGGACTGCCGGAAGCCCCGGAGGTATATTCTTCCCCCGTATCTTCCTTATGTCTGGCTGCGTCGCTCATCGGAGTGGCAAATAGGGTGCTTCAACCGGAGGGGAGGGGAGGGCGTCACGGAAGCCCAAGCGGGGCCAACGATGGTATAAGATAAAGCAGAACCGGACAGGTCATCGACTATACAAGCCGGCGACACACTGGCGGTGGCCTTCCAGGGACCGAAGCAGCGACTGCCTCCTGTGTTCTACTTTTCCTCAACGTTGGTGGCGGACATGGACGCGCCATCCACCGACTCGCCAGTCTCCGCGCAGCCGGCTTCTTTCTTTGCCGGCAGGGCGTGGTTACACGCGGTTGACGACGGATGGCGCGGTTGCAGGCACGGAAGGTGTGGCAGGATGCGGAGTCGTCCACGGCTGCGACGATGCCCGTGCCGCGGTGCCGACCTGGAGCAGCTCACCACTCCTCCGCGAGCTGGCTTGGAGCAGCGAGGTGCTGAACCATGCGCCGGCTTGGGGCGGCAACTTGCTCCGCAAGCGAGGGAGATGGAGCAGCGAGCTGCCTCGCTCGTATCCTGCTGGCTCGGCGGGCCACCCACTCGGCTTTTATGCTGGAGAACTATCCTTCCTGCTCGTCGGATGCCATCGAAAGGATGGAGAAAATGATGGAAGGACGAGATGGGGAGCAGCAGAGTGGTGCGATTCTTGTCCGGCGTCTAGCCGCCTTTAAATAGAGGACGGACGAAAGGAGCTTTTCGGGCGTTGCGTTTAATATCGGCCCACTCGTGAACGGAAGTGTGGCCGGAGTAGGTTCCTCGGCTTCCACGCGGATTTATTGGAAGCATTTGAATGCGGCGAGGAGGCGTGTTCAGCTGGGTGTGCGCCCTCGGACGCGCCGCTTCATTGGCGGTGGCAGTGAGAGGTCGTGTCCGTCATGAGCCGCCTTCAATGTGGAGCGGCGCGCTCTACAGCGGTATGCATGCGGGCAGCTGGTGCTGGCCGTGAAGCGCGCAGGAGAAGGGGGGTATTTGGGTGGACCAGGGTTGTCAGAAGCGGGCGGGGGAGAGGTCCAAACTCCCGCAAAATCTCCCACATTTGTCTTCAGTTTACAGGAGAAACACGTCTGATCCGCGTCGCGGACTGATATAGGCCCACGTTGGATGGCTTCCGCTGTTCGAACAACGCAGTCTAAATGGATATAGGTGATTTGAGAGTCGGCATTGAAGATGCCCTTGCACGTGATGGGAACATTTTTAGTACTTCGTTGGAGAGGTGGCAGAGCAGATTTTGTTGTAATCTCGTATGGATTATTTGCCTCCCATAGGTGGAACACTGTCGGGTCTCTTCTTTTCCTTCTTCTTTAACACGATACACATGATCGCTCGTGTTCTAAGAAAGACATTGGTCACCTATATTATCTCTACTATTAAAGTAGAATCGAACGTCGTGATGGTTCGACCTCCTCCTTCCCACCTACGACGACCATATTCCCCCTCGCACGATCTCTCACGTGGAAAATAAAATCGCCAAAAACCCACGTTTCAAGACAAAGAAAAGCTAGGGGAAAAAAGGCATCGACCGAAAAACTCTCGCGTCGCGCGAGGGCCACGATCGCACCACATGAAAAAAAAGGCAGCTCAGCCCACGTACGAGATTCATCCCCACGCACGTCCCACACCCCTATCTCCCCCAACCCCCTCTCGATCCCATCTCTCTCCTGAATTTTTTTTGCCAACGCCGGCCTCCTCTTTCATTTCCCATGGCGGAGACTCCCCATGGCGACCATAGGAAAGGGTAGGTAGATCCATCTCGCCCACTTCTTCCTGCCGTCGTCATCGTCCTCCACTCGACCATGCTAGCTTCCGCGATTTGGATGCCTCCCCTACGAGGAATACTCATCGCAGGTGGCGGCGGCCGTTGGCAAGGGCTCATTTGGAAGAGCAGGTGGCGTACAAGGTCGCGTCGAGGTCCAACGACCGGAGTATCAACTCCGTAGAGGACGCCGTGCCAGGTGCGTCGATTTCAATCTTCTCCTCCATTGCTGTTGTCTTCATTACCCGTGCGTGTAGCAGGTGTGCTCTCACACTCAAGAATTTTCAGTACGCGATGGGTTCTTTCTAATTTAGATCGTCTTGCTTGCCTTGTCGTGATATCTTCTTGACCATGGTAACACAACATGGTTCGTTCGCCCTCATGACTTTTGTTATGACATTAATGTTATTCAAAAAGCAGTTTTAGTGAAGATCGAATGGTTTTTAGATTAAGTAGAAAATACATGAGTACTCTTCTGTAGTGTATTGTTGTTCAGTGGGTTTGATGGCCGCGGCAGGATAATTAAAGCCAAGGTAAAGACTATACATTCAAAATTCCTATAGTTATAAACAAGAAAGAAAAGATATAGGCAAGTACTATTGTTTTAGATGTCGGTAAAATGGACTAGAATTTCATGAGTTGTTTAGTCAGCATGCTACCGCTCATCAGTGGCGGAGGACCAAAAAATTTCGAGGTAGGGCAGCCGAGACTACAGCACGTGAGACTTCCTCGCTGCTAGCCTCTAGCACCAAGGAGTGCATCTCCACCGTCCACTTTGGCCTCCGACACCAGCTGCTAGCTTCTAGCCCGCTGGGGTTCGCGCGTGGCATGCGCCTGGGCTCGTGGTTTGTGTTCTGCTGCTCCTGTTCGTACCTTCGTGATGACTGGTTCGGTACGTCGTGTGTGTGTGTCGTATGTGCAGCCATCAGGCAAGGGCATGACCCAAATAAGGAGCCTTCTCACAAGTCACGGCCCAACATCAAAGAGAACTCTTCCTTTCAGTGACTTATTGCACCTGTCATCCTTCGATCGAGCGTGTTTGCCGGAAATAAAGGTTGGGCGGACACCCTGCCTCGCCCTACCGAGAGCTCCGCCGGTGCTACCACTAATATCCTTGTACTGTAGTAGCTTCAGTATTTCTCCCACTTTTTCTGCTACATGTGGAAATGTAGTTACAATTGAGAAAGCGAGAAATATTTGTTTTGTGAAAAAATTGACATATCTTTGTTATCTGGATATCAAAATTATTGCAAATTATTGCTGAATGCATCTTCATGTGAGAAAATGTGAACGGCCACAGCAGAAACATAAACTTTGTCATATAAAGTTGGAAGTGTTTAACTGCTCAAACTTTCTACTTTGCAAATAAATAAAGTGATGCGAGGTATTCATATGTCTGCGGTTGATGAGAATTTACATTGAGTTCAACATTAAATTAATATTTAATTGTCGCCTTTGTGATTGCTACTGTTTCGTGGTTTCAGAAACATGTCTATTGTGGACTGTTTCATAGCTTATCTTTTCCAACCAGTTATATACATATATCTACCTCATGTTAATGCACTATCAAAATTGTCTCATTAATTCTTGTCACCTTCACAAAAACCGATTATCCTTTGCCTGGCTTGCCCCTAATTTTACAAATCCTTTCAGAATTCTAAATCTTATTTCATATGCAGGACTCGAAGAATTCCAAGAAAGATCATTGCTTCAAGGTTGGCAGCGGCCACAACATAATTGACATCAAAACTAGATCTTGGTCCTACATATCCGGTCTTGCTCGGTGATATTTCTTTTTTCCATTCCGTTATATACCTACGTATATGATTGGTTTGCTACATGAGGTAGTGACGAAATCAACAATACTAGCTACTAGCCAACAATATGTGTTTACGACTCTCATCACAGAGTGATTAATCATAGTAAACTATGTGCCAGCTTATGTGAGTCCAATCGATCTATCTTTTACTGGCATTACCCATTGTGTAGATTAGGATTACCACACCAACCTTCATAGACTCCTAAAACTATCCTAGGATTATCAGTTTCTCAAACAATTGAAGTTGCAGCCTATGTGAAATCTTTATTTCCTGATATGGTAGCAGTAACTAATTTTCTTTATTTTATGAATCACAGTCTAAAGGCTCAGAAGCAGTTGATCATTACCTGTCACAGTATACAAAACACATATCTAATATTGGGGAAAATGTATGTATTTTCTCGAGCAGCTATGTGGATATAGGTCTTGCTGAAAATTTGTAACTGAGCTTGTAATCTTAACAATTGTTGTCAAACAGTCAGCTGATATGTTCATATGTGAATCATCCACCCAATTAGCTATAATGCTTTCCAAGGCCAGTACCATACCAACATTGGATCCAAAAGAGCATGTGGTAACATCAAATGGTATCACCTTTCACATGACATTTTTTTTCATTCGAGTACGATTATCTGTAGATCTAGATTGGTTAAGTATGTGCTTGGTAGATTGGTCATTATTGAAACTACATAACATTGTTTGTGCCTTTGCATTGCCCTTACTCTTGGAATGGCCTGACTTGATGATACTATTCTACTACTTTGCTTGTATTGTTGTCTTGTGTGCTCGTATTCTATAACATGGTCTTAAGAAGAGGAAGAGATTATGTTGCAAGAAAAATCAATTTTCTTAATATGTAAAACCACATACAAAGCCAGAAATTGTTTCAAGAACTTCCCTACATTTGTAAGATGCTTCCAATAGTCACTGTTGATGATATAACCGCAAACTGCTACGGAATATGGTATCATACTGAGGTTGGATGATATTTAATTGACCGCTTTTTCCTTCTATACTGTTGATGATCTCTTAATGCACAATATCAGAATTTTATTTTTCGCCATCTTCACCTATTTCCTATTGTTTCTATTCAATGTACGTTAATGCAAATTAATTCGAAGTAAATTATTCTTTGTAGCCAAATTGGACACATACATACGGTATGAAAATTTACGCAGAAGACAAGGACCCATCACTCCAGAGTCTAGGAAAGTTGGGCAAATGTAATCTTTTTATGGTACGTGATTTGATCTGGATCAAGTCTTACAGTATTAAACGTGCAATTTTGATTCAGTTTTAGAACTCTTTTGTGTTTGAAAATAATTAAACAAGAACTGAAAATAAGCATCAGTTTGCTTAGGCACTTAATAGTATTATTTTGGTAGCAAGGTATTCATTTCCATCTTTATATATTCTGTTGTCATGTTTTTTTTCCCTATTTCTGCTGAACTGGACACATACATACATAAACACCAGTTCCGCAGAAGAGAAGGGACACTTTACTCTAGGAAAGCTGGGTAAATGTAATCTGGTAGATAATCTAATCTCGTGCAAGTCTTGCAGGGTTAAATGTAGAATTTTGCGTCGGTTTAGATTTTCTATGTGTCCAAATAGAATTAAAACATGAACTAAATAGAAAATATTGTGCTTCCCTATAGTTTTGTGTAGTAATGCAGTATGATTTTGCACGTGTTGGACTGTCCTATGCTGCCAATGGAGTCCCGCCGATGTTGTTCTTTACTTGGTGCACTTATAAATTGTTCTCCGAGCCTTACTAATTGAACAGTCTTGATTATCATAATGGTGTTCCTTTGGTCTTTGCAATTGGCTGATATTGTCTGCAAAGATTGAATGTAAATGAAGTCTGATGTTGTGGTTTTGTCTGCAAGGATTATGTGTAAAACAAGGGGCAAAGAAAACAAAATATATGCAGTTTAAAATTATTAATTGTTACCCATTTAAGTCTATAGTCTATCTGATAGCTTGGTTAAAAAGCATAAAAATGAGCAGTTGGTATTTCCACAACCATGGTTATGCTTGTTTGTATGCATTGAGCTGACCCAGAGTGCTCATACTATCATGGATGTTCTTGTGGAGCCCTGGCAACTTGAAAAGTTCCAGACTTAAGTTTCGCCATTAAAAGATGAAGGATATTCATCTATCCAAGTTTGACATGCTACTGTAAAAAAAATGCCAAAACAATCGGTCTACCATTTTTATCTCATACTTCTTCATACTTATTTCAGGAAAAATGCAAAACCTGTCAGCCATCAACCCTAGCAGAGGGGCAAGCGCTCTTTATCTCTAATGTATAATCCTTTTATTTGGCGTTGTTGCCATGCCGCTATAGCTGGTCTTTTGCTGTTCTCCTTTTCCTGTAGCCAGTTGTACTTGGTTTTCTCTATCCTCATATCAATGAAAATGCAGCATTGATTATGCTTCGTCAAGAACATCCTCCGTTCTGAGCGCTTCAAGTAGATCTTAGTTAATACTCCCTCCGATCTATAATAAAGTTTGAACTAAACCAGGACACTTATTATGGATCATAGGGAGTACAACATAATCAGATAGATGCTTGTTGTATGGGTACGCCATGTCTAACTATATTATTCTATCAGTACATTTCAAGTGAAAATCAAATTTATTGTTTTTGGAATATTACATGTCTATATTTTATATATTTGTGTGATCTTTGATATGCCTTATGTCTACACTATATGAGATAACAAAAAGCATAAGGAGCCGTGGCAACGCACGGGCAGTCAACTAGTACTGTATAAAGAAAGGAAATGAGCGAGCAACTCTTGATTGACAGCCTCCAGGAGGCAAAAGTCCTCTTGTGCTCTACTACATCGTCCTTGAGCAGTCCATCTCCCTTTGACCGCGTCCACCCGTGCTGCGGCGTCAGACTAAAAAAAGCCCCGGCCTTGATCATGTATTTCTCAGCACGAGAAAGCGCGAGTATGCCGTGATTTGGTCACTGCCATGCCATGTGTTGTCAAGTTTCACATAGATGGATGGTAAGCGTTGTCAAGTTTCATGACGCTTAATCGCTTTCCCCGAAAAGAAAAAAACAGTTTCATGACGCTTAATCGCTAAGCGAAGCGAAGCATCTCTCTCCACCGAGCAACGCGGAGAGTGAGCGAGGCCTCGTGATTCTTTGGTTTCCATCGTTCCTCGCCCCTCTACAACACCGGCTGGAATAATTCAATCAGACCGCGTCACGTAGTCCGCACGCTCCGCTGGCGCCTTCTCTTCCTCGGCACCGGCCCGGACGATGAAAGTGACGGTTAATTAGCCAGCCACGTCGCAATTCGGCAGTCAAAGAAGTTCAGTGTCACGCCGCGTACCTGCTTCAATCAGTGGAACCGTACGTACGGCACTCTCGTAGTGGTAGTACTTGCTTCAATCAGTTCCTCAAGCCAACTCCTCAAGCCAACTCCACCGCGCGACCCCATCCTGTCCGTCCCATCCGTTTGGGGTAAAACGGACAAACCAGACGGCCCAGCGCGCGGGCGTAAACGAACTTTTGTTCGTTTGTGTCCGCTCTCGACCTATCCCGGCCCAAGTTTGCGCCGGTTTTGAGATGAAACGGACAGCGCGCGGACGGGCGGGACGCGCACGCTTGTCCTTCCCTGGCCCGCCTGTCGGTGGGAGAAACCACCCCCCCCACATCCCATTTGGCGCCATTTCCCCAAACCCTCCCACGTCCCTCCCGCCGCCCCCTCGCTCCCCCGTCCATGGCCGACGCCCCGCTGAATTCCGGTGGCCTGGCCGTCGACCCGCCCAGAAAGGTGAATAAGAAGGCGGCCAAGGCGCCAAGGAAGCCGCGGTCGGAGTGCACGCCAGAGGAGATCGCCAAGTTGGACGCGGAATCGGCGAAGAGGAGGAAACGACGAGCGGTCGTCAAGGTTAATGCCGCCGCGGCCAAGTTCGCCGCCCAGCGCGATGCGATGGAGGCCGCGGTCGACGAGAAGGAGGACCTCGTCAACAAAGTGCACGCCCTCCTCATGCTTGGCATGGGCCGTCCGGCCGGTTTCCCTGCAGCGGCCGTCGGCCCGGCGAGCACAGGCTCGTCGGTCGCCCGGCCTCCGCACTGCCAGTCGCCGACGTCGCGGACCACGCCCATGTCGCTCGGCTTTCCTCCGCCAAGGCACGACGGCCAGACCCGTTTCTCGGGGTCGCCGGACGTTGGCTTGTTTGCGCCGTCCACACCGCGCCCCGCGGCCGTCATCGACCTCAACGTCACGCCTGGGTCCAGCAGCGGCGGCCGGCCGTTCGTCGAGATGCAAAAAATGCAAGCACGGGCACCGCTCACGGGCACCATGCCGGCCCCCCGCATCTTGTTTGACGGAATGCCAACACCAACGCCACCGGTCGACGACCCCTTCTACAACCAGTACATGGAGGACGTGATCTTCGAGGGTGGGCAGGGCCGTGCCTATGACCCCAACGAGACCCAAAGTCAGGATGGCCGCGCCCAGTACGTCCCCGATGAAGAGGCCGACGACCGTGCTGACTACGACCATGGTGACTCGTGGCATGAAGACGATGACATCTATGTCGAAGGTGATGGTGATGAAGAAGAAGGCAATGACGTTGATATTAGTGACGAGCCATTGTTCATCGATGAGCTCACCCAAAGAGCGGAAGCACAAAAGAAGAGGAAGAGCATTCGCACGGGTTCATATACACAAGATGAGGACAAGTTGATTTGCCAAGATTGGATGGAGATTAGCCAAGATCCGAGGACCGGCGCGCAACAAAAGGGCATTGTTTTTTGGACGAGAGTCCACAAAACATTTCATGAAAGGAAGATGTTTGAGCCCTACTGTCGTGGAATTGTCACGGCAGATGTCCTTAGTGTCAGGACTTAGTCGCGAGGCCAACGCATCTATGTGGTAGCTTGAGAGGGGTTGAGCGGAATCGAGAGACGCAACACAAGATAAGGATTTAGACAGCTTCGGGCCCCGGGAAACATCATCCGGTAACAACCCTACATGCTGTTTGAGGCTAGGTCTCATTATGATCATGGGAGAGTCGCCGGGAACCGGCTCTCGGTGTCTAGCCCTAGAGATTGTTTCTTGTTTCCTGTCGCTTGTCCCTTTTGGGGAGCCCTGCCCCTCCTTATATAAGTTAGAGAGGCGGGTTACATGTGGAGTCCTAATAGGACTAGGACTAGTCTATCTTTTCTTACAAGTTGAATACAAGTTCGGGTCTTACTTCCTTGGTAGGAGAATATTCCTTATGCCTTTCCTCATAAACCGGCCCACCATAACATGAGCCGGCCTTCTGGGCCTTGGGCCTACTCTTCTGTCTGACCCACCATCGGGGCCATTATTAAGTCGCCAGGCTCATGAGTCGCCAATCCTCCATCGGGTTATGATGAAGCGCCAAGTCCGGCCGGGTCATACTCCCGGCCGGGTCATACCGCGGGGTATATCCCCGACACCTACCAAATTACAAGCAACCGTGGCATCGGCTCGATTCAAAAGAGGTGGTTGTTCATCCAACAAGAGTGCAACAAGTATTGCGCCGCATTTGAGAGCGTTGAAGCACGGCCCGTGAGTGGTCTCGGTGTTGGGGACATGGTATGCTCTCCTCTTCCTAGTCCTTTCCTTACTACGGCCATGAGACTTCGGCCTCGTATATGTTTGCATGTTCACTTGTTGTTGATCATGTGGTGTAGGCATTTCAATCTTTGGAGGCATTCAAGGCCCGGCACAATGACAAGCCATTCACTCTTACGCATTGTTGGACGATCATCAACAATTGCCCTAAGTTCAAGGACCAATACCGTGAACTTCAAAGGAAGAGAGGATTGAAGACGACCAAGTTCGCTGGAGGTGGAGATGGCGAGGCGTTGAAGAGGCCGAGGGGCAAGACCCACTCCAAGGTTGACGACATACGTGATGCCTCATCCATGGCATTGCATGACACTTTGCATGGCATGATGTCTCAAAAGGATGTGAGGGACGAGAAGAAGCGGCAAAGCAAGGACGAGCAAATGAAGCAATACCTAGACCTTCAAAGGAAGAAGCTTGAGATGGAGGAGGCGGCCAAGAGGAGGAAGATCGACATGGAGGAGGAGGCCCGGCAAAGGCAGCTCGACATGGAGGAGGCGGCCCGGCAAAGGCAGCTCGACATCGAGGCCGACAACGTCAAGGCCAGGCAGAGGCGGCTCGACATCGAGGCCACCAATGCCGCCACCAAAGCGAAGGAGGTGGCCCTTGCGATCATGAGCGTGGACTTATCGAAGATGAGCGAGAAGACGAGGGCCTGGTTCGAGGCCAGGCAGAAGGAGATGCTTGGCGCCGAAGGCCTGAACTAGGTCGTCCGATCGGCTGTGGCCGTTCTTTTTGGAGGCTGGCATGGGTGTCGTCTGCCCGCTGGGCCGCTGGCAGTGTGCCGGCGAGAAAAACATTCATTTTGGAGGCCGGCTGTGTTGCCGGCCGCTGGCTGTGTTGCCGGTGAGGACAACTATTCATTTTCGAGGCTGGCTCTGTTGCCGGCCGCTGGCTGATGCCGGAGATGGACGTGTCGTACGCTGGCTCTGTTGCCGGCGTGATGAACTGGGGTCGCTGGCCTGATGAACTAGGGCTTGGCATTTGAAAGTTGCTCTTTTTTTAAAATAGACGCGGACAGGATGGGGCAAACGGATGCGGCCGCACACTGGGCGCACGGCCACCGCATCCCAGGACACGGCCGGACACGACCCCATTGCCCTACCCAAACGGACAGAATCCGGACAAAACGGACGTCCATTTGGGGTCGCGCGGTGGAGTTGGCCTCATCATGCATTGATACATTTAGATTTAGATAATCGGGGTCTGCTTCGTCTTAACAAGCTTCTCCTCAATTTAAGTCTTTTTTTAAAGCTATACACTTTATGAGACGAATCCAGATGAAAGCTATGCTACTGCACTTCGCTTCTGGTGTTTCAGATTTGTTGATGCTGGCAATTCATGTTGCTATTTTTCTGCCTGCTCTTTCTGCTTTCGTATCTAAAGGAAAAGCACAGATGTGACGAGCCAACACTTTCGTATGTTTGACTTCGTGTGTTCTTGACTTCTTGGAATTACCATAGCTTGACAAGATTGTACCTGTCCAAGCTGACAGGTTGACTTTAATCATTGAAAGTCACCAGGGGCATTATATGCACTTACAGCATTTGCAAGCCGCAGACATCAAATCCAATCCCTCAAACGCTCCCGGACACGATCGGGCGCATTCGCAGGCATTGACCGGCCAGACCTCATACTTTGTGCTATCCATCCGATTACCTTATATTTCATCCTCTAGATGACTAGATCTATACAAACCATGCAAATAAAATCCTATGTTCCACGTAAATCACACTAGCCTAAACTACGTTTTGCCGTCGAAGATGTCCATGACTTCCGTGTTGAGCACCGGGTAGATGGGCGCGTAGGAGGGCTCCGGCTCCTCCTCATCCATATACGCGACCATCTCGTCGACGGCCGCGCCGTGCTCCACCTCCGCCTCCTACAGGTGACGGCGGTTGGCCTCCGCCTCCGCCTCCTACAGGTGACGGCGGTTGGCCTCCACCTCCGCCTCTGATCGGAGGGAATCGAGGATTGCCTACTGCTCCGCCTGCAGATTCGCGTCCCCTATTTTCTACTCATCCTCCGGATCCACCACGTCCGGAGGTAGCCCTGCGGCGATCCGGGCTTCGTGCCTTGCCCGGGTCTGCTCAAGGAGTTGCAGCCGGCGTTCCGGCATAAGATATGGGTAGCTCCTTACCCGGCTATGGTGGCGGACGGCGAGAAACTGGCTAGTGGAAAGTGGCGGTGGCGGACGGGAGGGGAGGAAATGTGGACGGGTAGGATTTCGATGCCGGCGGTCGGCTTAAATAGCCAGGCAAGGGCACTACGCGGCATGTCAGAGCGGCGCCACACGCCACCATCGGTACGACGAAGGAGACGAGTTTTGAACTGCCGGGTTTCAGAGTGTTTTCTTGTGATACCATGGTGTCAGTCCGACGGGGAGGGGCTCCTATTCACGCTCGGGCCTCCCCATATCTGCTCATATTTGGATTAGATATGAGGGGTGCCGGTCAGCCCGTGCGTTTGAGCCGGTTTGAGGCGCCCGTCAAGATCGGATTTTTTTTACCGATTAGTGACCGGCCCGTCCGCCCGGGCGTTTGAGGGGGTTTTGGGGTGCCCGACTGTAGGCTCTTAGGGCATCTCCAACGCCGACCCTCAAATCGCCCGCATACGTCCGGACCGCGCGGTTCGAACCGCGGAAGCCATCCAACACGAGCCTATATCGGTCCTAACGCACTTTCTCCCGCAAAGTGGAGACGAAGTGCGCGCGGGGGGGGGGGGGGGGGGTGGTCCGGGAGTCCGGAAAGCAACCACGCCGGACTCCGATACCCAAGGCCCACTAAATCCATTCTCCCGATCCCATTTTCTTCCACTCCGCCACTTCTCCCCCTTACTTTGCATTCGCAACCTCCACCGTCACCACCCCGTTGTACCTCTCCGGCCGCCACACATGCATTGCTGGACGTTCGCAACCAGCACCAACACACCTGCTCGCCTTTTACAACGGCATTGTCCACCCTAGAGCCGTTTGTACCAAGGCACACTCCGCCACCCTTCGACGACCTCCATGGCGGCCACCATGCCCAGTAGGTGTTCGGTCAAATGTCACTGATCTTATTTTCAGACACCGTGTCATTTTGTAGAGTAAGAAGGATGGCGCAATACTCGACCATGGAGGATGAGTTGTTGTGCGTTGCGTGGTTGGCCGTATCCGCGTATTTCATAAGCAGGAGCAGAGGGGGACATTCTGGCAACAAGTGAATGATCATTTCACGCACGAAAGCACATTGCGCCCTACGAAATGCACATCATCCATGATCACAATGTGAGATCATTATCGTATCAATGGTACGCCATCTAGACCATCTTCACTGAGTTTTGCCACGTAGTTGCTAAGCTGGAGGCAAGGTGACCATTGCATGCGACACAGGAGGAGATCGTAAGTTTTGCTTCTTCTTACTTAACTTGTTGATTGATTCATTCGCTCAATGCTGCTCTCTGTAGTCCGCGCGCGCTGCCGTGATGTATCACATGACAGAGGGACGGCCATTTACGCACACACTGTTGGAGGAAGCTGAAGGGGCAGTATTGAAGGAAATATGCCCTAGAGGCAATAATAAAGTTGTTATTTATATTTCCTTATATCATGATAAATGTTTATTATTCATGCTAGAATTGTATTAACCGGAAATTTGATACATGTGTGAATACATAGACAAAACAAAGTGTCCCTAGTATGCCTCTACCTGACTAGCTCGTCAATGAAAGATGGTTAAGTTTCCTGACCATAGACATGTGTTATCATTTGATGAAGGGGATCACATCATTAGGAGAATGATGTGATGGACAAGACCCATCCGTTAGCTTAGCATGTTGATCGTTCAGTTTTATTGCTATTGCTTTCTTCATGACTTATACATGTTCCTCTGACTATGAGATTATGCAACTCCCGAATACCGGAGGAACACCTTGTGTGCTATCAAACGTCACAACGTAACTGGGTGATTATAAAGATGCTCTATAGGTGTCTCTGATGGTGTTTGTTGAATTGTCATAGATCGAGATTAGGATTTGTCACTCCGTGTATCGGAGAGGTATCTCTGAGCCCTCTCGGTAATGATCATCACTATAAGCCTTGCAAGCAATATGACTAATGATTTAGTTACAGGATGATGCATCGAGTAAAGAGACTTGCCGGTAACGAGATTGAACTAGGTATGATGATACCGACGATCGAATCTCGGGCAAGTAACATATCAATGACAAAGGGAACAACGTATGTTGTTATGCGGTTTGACCAATAAAGATCTTCGTAGAATATGCAGGAGCCAATATGAGCATCCAGGTTCCGCTATTGGTTATTGATCCGAGATGTGTCTCGGTCATGTCTACATAGTTCTCGAACCCGTAGGGTCCGCACGCTTAACGTTTGATGACGATTTGTATTATGAGTTATGTGATTGGATGACCGAAGTTTGTTCGGAGTCCCAGATGAGATCACGGACATGACAAGGAGTCTCGAAATGGTCGAGAGGTAAAGATTCATATATTGGAAGGCTATATTCGGACATCGGAATGGTTCCGAGTGATTCGGGTATTTTTCGGAGTACCGGAGAGTTATGGGAATTCGCCGGGGAAAGTATTGGGCCTTAATGGGCTTTAGTGGAAAGGAGACAAGTTCCACAAGGGGAGGCAGCGCCCCCCCATGGGCTGGCCCGAATTGGACTAGGAGGGGGCGATGCCCCCCTCTTTCCTTCTCCCCTCTTCCTCCTTCCCTCCTTGTCCTACTGGGAATAGGAAAGAGCAAGGGAATCCTACTTGGACTGGGGAGTCCTAGTGGGATTCCCCACACCTAGCGCACGCCCCTTGGGCCGGCCACCTCTTCCCTTCCCTCCTTTATATACGTGGCCAGGGGGCACCCCAATGACACACAAGATTTGTCTTAGCCGTGTGCGGTGCCCCCCTTCACAGTTTTACACCTCGGTCATATTGTCGTAGTGCTTAGGCGAAGCCCTGCGCCGGTAAATTCATCATCACCGTCACCACGTCGTCGTGCTGACGAAACTCTCCCTCGGCCTCAACTGGATCAAGAGTTCGCGGGACATCACCGAGTTGAACGTGTGCAGATCGCGGAGGTGCCGTGCGTTCGGTACTTGGATCGGTTGGGTCGCGAAGACGTTCGACTACATCAACCGCTTACTAAACGCTTCTGCTTTCGGTCTACGAGGGTACGTGGACACAGTCTCCCCGCTCGTTTCTATGCTTCTCCTAGATAGATCTTGCGTGATCGTAGGAATTTTTTTGGAATACTACGTTCCCCAATAATGGCATCAGAGCCAGGTCTATGCGTAGATTTTATATGCACGAGTAGAACACAAAGAGTTGTGGGCGATAATAGTCATACTACTTACCAGCATGTCATACTTGATTCGCGGTATTGTTGGATGAAGCGGCCCAGACCGACATTACATGATCGCGTTCATGAGACTGGTTCTACCGACGTGCTTCGCACATAGGTGGCTAGTGGGTGTCTGTTTCTCCAACTTTAGTTGAATCGAGTGTGACTATGCCCGGTCCTTGTTGAAGGTTAAAACAACACACTTGACGAAAAATCATTGTGGTTTTAATGCGTAGGTAAGAACGGTTCTTGCTAAAGCCCGTAGCAGCCACGTAAAACTTACAACAACAAAGTAGATGACGTCGAACTTGTTTTTGCAGGGCTTGCTGTGATGTGATATGGTCAAGACGTGATGATATATAAATTGTTGTATGAGATGATCATGTTTTGTAAAAGTTATCGGCAACTAGCAGGAGCCTTATGGCTGTCGCTTTATTGTATGAAATGCAATCGCCATGTAATTGCTTTACTTTATCACTAAGCGGTAACGATAGTCGTAGAAGCAATAGTTCGCGAGACGACAACGATGCTTCGATGGAGATCAAGGTGTCAAGCTGGTGACGATGGTGATCATGACGGTGCTTTGGAGATGGAGATCAAAGGCACAAGATGATGATAGCCATATCATATCACTTATATTGATTGCATGTGATGTTTATCCTTTATGCATCTTATTTTGCTTAGTTCGGCGGTAGCATTATAAGATTATCTCTCACTAAATTTCAAGGTATAAGTGTTCTCCCTGAGTATGCACCGTTCCGGCAGTTCATCGTGCCGAGACACCATCTGATGATCGGGTGTGATAAGCTCTACGTTCACATACAACGGGTGCAAGCCAGTTTTGCACACGCAGAATACTCGGGTTAAACTTGACGAGCCTAGCATATGCAGATATGGCCTCGGAACACTGAGACCGAAAGGTCGAGCGTGAATCACATAGTAGATATGATCAACATAGTGATGTTCACCATTGAAAACTACTCCATCTCATGTGATGATCAGACATGGTTTAGTTGATTTGGATCACGTGATCACTTAGTTGACTAGAGGGATGTCTATCTAAGTGGGAGTTCTTAAGTAATATGATTAATTGAACTTCAATTTATCATGAACTTAGTCCTGATATTATTTGCACAACTATGTTGTAGATCAATAGCTCGCGATGTAGCTCCCCATTTATTTGTGATATATTCCTAGAGAAAAATAAGTTGAAAGATGATAGTAGCAATGATGCGGACATGGTCCGTGATCTGAGGATTATCCTCATTGTTGCAGAGAAGAATTATGTCCTTGATCCACCTCTAGATGACAGACCTATTGCAGGAGCAGATGCAGACATTATGAACGTTTGACAAAGCTAGGTATGATGACTATTTGATAGTTTAGTGCACCATGATTTACGGCTTAGAACCGGGACTTCAAAAACGTTTTGAACGCCACGAAGCATATGAGATATTCCAAGAGCTGAAATTGGTATTTCAGACTCATGCCCATGTCGAGAGGTATGAGACCTCTGACAAGTACTTTGCCTATAAGATGGAGGAGAATAGCTCAGCTAGTGAGCATGTGCTCAAAATGTCTAAGTACTACAATCACTTAAATCAAGTGGGAGTTAATCTTCCCGATAAGATAGTGGTTGACAGAGTTCTCTAGTCACTATCACCAAGTTACTAGAACTTCGTGATGAACTATGATATGCAAGGGATAACGAAAACGATTCCCAAGCTCTTCGCGATGCTGAAATCGGCGAAGGTAGAAATCAAGAAAAAAGCATCAAGTGTTGATGGTTTACAAGACCACTAGTTTCAAGATAAAGGGCAAGGGAAAGAAAGGGAAACTTCAAATGGAATGAGAAGAAAGTTGTCACTCCCATGAAGAAGCCCAAAGCTAGACCCAAGCCTGAAACTGAGTGCTTCTACTGCAAAGGAAATGGTCACTGGAAGTGGAACTGCCCTAGATACTTGGCGGATAAGAAGGGTGGCAAAGTGAACAAAATAATATTTGATATACATGTTATTGATGTGTACTTTACTAGTGTTTATAGCAACCCCTCAGTATTTGATACTAGTTCAGTTGCTAAGAGTAGTAACTCGAAACGGGAGTTGCAAAACAAACAGAGACTAGTTAAGGGCGAGGTGATGATGTGTATTGGAAGTGATTCCAAGGTAAGATCACCATCGTACACTCCCTTTACCTTCGGGATTAGTGTTGAACCTAAAATAAATGTTATTTGGTGTTTGCATTGAGCATGAATATGATTGGATCATGTTTATTGATATACGGTTATTCATTTAAGTCAAAGAGTAATTGTTGTTCTATTTACATGAATAAAACCTTCTATGGTCATACACTCAATATAAATGGTTTATTGAATCTCGATCATAGTGATACAAATATTCATAATATTCATGCCAAAAGATGCAAAGTTAATAATGATAGTGCAACTTATTTGTGGCACTGCCGTTTAAGTCATATTAGTGTAAAGTGCATGAAGAAACTCCATGCTGATGGGCTTTTGGAATCACTTGATGCTTGCGAACCATTCCTCATGGGCAAGATGACTAAAACTCTGTTCTTCGGAACAATGGAGCGAGCAACTGACTTATTGGAAATAATACATACTGATGTATGCGGTCCGATGAGTGTTGAAGGCTCGCGGCGGGTATCGTTATTTTCTGACCTTCACAGATGATTTGAGCAGATATGTGTATATCTACTTGATGAAACACAAGTCTGAAACATTTGAAAAGTTCAAAGAATTTCAGAGTGAAGTAGAGAATCATCGTAACAAGAAAATAAAGTTTCTACAATCTGATTGCAGAGGCAAATATTTGAGTTACGAGTTTGGCCTTGAATTAAAACAATGTGGAATAGTTTCACAAACTCATGCCATGTGGAACACCACAACATAATGGTGTGTCCGAACGTCATAACCATACTTTATTGGATATAGTGCAATCTATGATGTCTCTTACCGATTTACCACTATCGTTTTGGGGTTATGCATTAGAGACATCTACATTCACGTTAAATAGGGCACCGTCTAAATCCGATGAGATGACACCGTATGAACTATGGTTTGGCAAGAAACCTAAGCTGTTGTTTCTTAAAGTTTGGGGTGTGATGCTTATGTGAAAAAGTTTCAACCTGATAAGCTCGAACCCAAATCGGAGAAGTGCGTCTTCATAGGATACCCAAAATGTTGGGTACACCTTCTATCACAGATCCGAAGGCAAGATCTTTGTTGCTAAGAATGGATCCTTTCTAGAGAAGGAGTTCCTCTCGAAAGAAGTGAGTGGGAGGAAAGTAGAACTTGATGAGGTAATAGTACCTGCTCCCGAATTGGAAAGTAATTCATCACAGAAATCAGTTCCTGTGATTCCTACACCAATCAGTGAGGAAGCAAATGATGATGATCATGAAACTTCAGATCAAGTTACTACCGAACCTCGTAGGTCAACCAGAGTAAGGTACCACACCAGAGTGGTACGGTAATCCTGTTCTGGAGGTCATGTTACTTGACCATGACGAACCTACGAACTATGAGGAAGCGATGATGAGCCCAGATTCCGCAAAATGGCTTGAGGCCATGAAATCTGAGATGGGATCCATGTATGAGAACGAAGTATGGACTTTGGTTGACTTGCCCGATGATCGGCAAGCCATAGAGAATAAAATGGATCTTCAAGAGGAAGACGGACACTGATAGTAGTGTTACTATCTACAAAGCTCGAATTGTCGCAAAATGTTTTCGACAAGTTTAAGGTGTTGACTACAATGAGATTTTCTCACTTGTATCGATGCTTAAAAGTCTGTCCGAATCATGTTAGCAATTGCCACATTTTATGAAATTTGGCAAATGGATGTCAAACCTGCATTCCTTAATGAATTTCTTAAAGAAGAGTTGTATATAATGCAACCGGAAGGTTTTGTCGATCCTAAAAAATGCTAACAAAGTGTACAAAGCTCTAGCGATCCATCTATGGACTGGTGCAAGCATCTCGGAGTTGGAATATACACTTTGATGAGTTGATCAAAGCATATAATTTTATACAGACTTGCGATGAAGCCTGTATTTACAAGAAAGTGAGTGGGAGCACTATAGCCTTTCTGATAAGTATATGTAAATGAAATATTGTTGATCGGAAATGATGTAGAATTTTCTGGAAAGCATAAAGGAGTGTTTGAAAGGAGTTTTTCAAAGAAAGACCTCGGTGAAGCTGCTTACATATTGGGCATCAAGATCTATAGAGATAGATCAAGACGCTTGATAAGTTTTTTTCAATGAGTACATACCTTGAAAAGTTTTTGAAGTAGTTCAAAATGGAACAGTCAAATAAGGAGTTCTTGCCTGTGTTGCAAGGTGTGAAGTTGAGTAAAGACTCAAAGCCCGACCACGGCAGAAGATAGAGAGAGAATGAAAGTCATTCCCTATGCCTCAGCCATAGGTTCTATAAAGTATGCCATGCTATGTACCAGACCTATTGTATACCCTGCCCTGAGTTTGGCAAGGGAGTACAATAGTGATCTAGGAGTAGATCACTGGACATTGGTCAAAAATATCCTTAGAAGACTAAGGAAATATTTCTCGGTTATGGAGGTGATAAAGAGTTCGTTGTAAAGAGTTACGTCGGTGCAAGCTTTGACACCGATCTGGATGACTCTGAGTCTCAATCTGGATACATATTGAAAGTGGGAGCATTTAGCTAGAGTAGCTCCGTACAGAGCATTGTAGACATAAAATTTTGCAAAATACATACGGATCTGAATGTGCCAGACCCATTGACTAAACCTCTCCCACAAGCAAAACATGATCACACCTTAGTACTCTTTGGGTGTTAAACACTTGGCGATGTGAACTAGATTATTGACCCTAGTAAACCCTTTTGGGTATTGATCATATGGCGATGTGAACTATAGAGTGTTAAATCACATGACGATGTGAACTATTGGTGTTAAATCACATGGCAATGTGAACTAGAATATTGACTCTAGTGCAAGTGGGAGACTGAAGGAAATATGCCCTAGGGGCAATAATAAAGTTGTTATTTATATTTCCTTATATCATGATAAATGTTTATTATTCATGCTAGAATTGTATTAACCGGAAACTTGATACATGTGTGAATACATAGACAAACCAAAGTGTCCCTAGTATGCCTCTACTTGAATAGCTCGTTAATCAAAGATGGTTAAGTTTCCTGACCATAGACATGTGTTGTCATTTGATGAACGGGATCACATCATTAGGAGAATGATGTGATGGACAAGACCCATCCGTTAGCTTAGCATGTTGATCGTTCAGTTTTATTGCTATTGCTTTCTTCACGACTTATACATGTTCCTCTGACTATGAGGTTATGCAACTCCCGAATACCGAAGGAACACCTTGTGTGCTATCAAACGTCACAACGTAACTGAGTGATTATAAAGATGCTCTACAAGTGTCTCCGATGGTGTTTGTTGAGTTGGCATAGATCGAGATTAGGATTTGTCACTCCGTGTATCGGAGAGGTATCTCTGGGCCCTCTCGGTAATGATCATCACTATAAGCCTTGCAAGCAATGTGACTAATGAGTTAGTTATAGGATGATGCATTACGGAACGAGTAAAAATACTTTCTGGTAACGAGATTGAACTAGGTTTGATGATACCGACAATCGAATCTCGGGCAAGTAACATACCGATGACGAAGGGAACAACGTATGTTGTTATGCGGTTTGACCGATAAAGATCTTCGTAGAATATGTAGGAGCCAATATGAGCATCCAGGTTCCGCTATTGGTTATTGACCGGAGATGTGTCTCGGTCATGTCTACATAGTTCTCGAACCCATAGGGTCCGCACGCTTAACGTTCGATGGTGATTTGTATTATGAGTTATGTGATTTGATGACCTAAGTTTGTTCGGAGTCCCGGATGAGATCACGGACATGACGAGGAGTCTCTAAATGGTCGAGAGGTAAAGATTCATATATTGGAAGGCTATATTCGGACATTGGAATGGTTCCGAGTGATTCGGGTATTTTTCACAGTACCGGAGAGTTACGAGAATTCGCCGGGGGAAGTATTGGGCCTTAACGGGCTTTAGTGGAAAGGAGAGAAGTTCCACAAGGGGAGGCAGTGCGCCCCCCCATGGGCTGTCCGAGTTGGCCTAGGAGGGAGCGGCGCCCCCCTCTTCCTTCTCCCCTCTTCCTCCTTCCCTCCTTCTCCTACTAGGAATAGGAAAGAGGAGGGGCATCCTACTTGGACTGGGGAGTCCTAGTAGGATTCCCCACACCTAGCGCTCCCCCTTGGGCCGGCCACCTCTTCCCTCCCCTCCTTTATATACGTGGCCAGGGGGCACCCCAATGACACACAAGATTTGTCTTAGCCGTGTGCGGTGCCCCCCTCCACAGTTTTACACCTCGGTCATATCGTCGTAGTGCTTAGGTGAAGCCCTGCGCCGGTAACTTCATCATCATCGTCACCACGCCGTCGTGCTGATGAAACTCTCCCTCGGCCTCAACTAGATCAAGATTTCGAGGGACATCACCGAGCTGAACGTGTGCAGATCGCGGAGGTGTCGTGTGTTCGGTACTTGGATCGGTTGGATCGCGAAGACGTTCGACTACATCAACCGCGTTACTAAACGCTTAAGCTTTCGGTCTACGAGGGTACGTGGACACACTCTCCCCGCTCGTTGCTATGCTTCTCCTAGATAGATCTTGCGTGATCGTAGGATTTTTTTTGAAATACTACGTTCCCCAACAAGTATGTGTGGGACGACAAGATCAGTTGAAAAACTTGTTGGACGTCGAGTTTGAGACACTGGGCTCATTTGCATGTTGTGTATGGATGATTTGCGCTATTTTCTTTTCAAATTTTGATGAATATCAGCCGGTTTGCATGAATTTCGTCCGCAAGTCGAAACCTGGCTTGAAATATATGCGAGCAATGTTGGATGGGGGCCTCCCACATCCTGTGTCCGCGAATTGATTCCTCTATCCACGGACGAATGCGGGAGGAAATTTGCTGTTCGTTGGAGATGCTCTTACATAGTGCAAATTTGCAAATGCATGGTGGAGATATATCTCTGTCCAACACCGGGCATCTCTAATGACTTATGAGCTCTAGACTGATTGCAATGATAAAAAATGGCTTAGGCTAGTCATAGTGGGAGTAACATAGCAAGTAACATAACACATCCCAAGAAAAGTTTGCTTACATGACATGTATTTAATAAGGAGAGAGATGGTTGGAGTAACATACACTACTAGAATCAGCTTCTTTGCCGTCCGCCATGGCAGACGGCAAAGGCATAGATCCCGGGCAGCAAACTTTTTTGCCGTCTGCCAGCAGACGGCAAACTGTCCATCTAAACAGGTGCTAGCAAAGGCCTTCTTTGCCGTCCGCTTCTTAGAAACGGACGGCAAAGGATTGTGCCGTCCGCCATCTGAGGCCAGCAGACGGCAAAGACAACAGACGGCAGTGGGGTGGGGTCAGAGCCGTTAGGGGGTTAACGGCACTCTTTGCCGTCCGCCAGCGGACGACACATAGTCAAATCTCTTTGCCGTCCGCTAACAGACGACGAAGAGCTCAGTTAGGTCAACACTAGGAAGCTGCCACGTGGCCAGCTACGCCGTCTGCCAGCAGACGGCAAAGATTCAAAGGTCTTTGCCGTCCGCCAGCAGACGGCAAACTGACCAAATAGGCAGCCAGTGTTCCCAGTTTCTACAGGTAGCTGCCACGTGTGCTCTTTGCCGTCTGCTAGCAGACGGCAAAGCTCTTTTTCGTCCGCTAGCAGACGGCAAAGAGGCTATATATCCCCTGTTTTTATTTATATCCATTTAATTTCACTCGAATTCACACACAGATATACATATTTTTTTTCCACAAGCACAGTAGACATATGATGTATCCAACACATAGCTCCATCCATGACAACATACATACATAAGAAACACAGTTTCATCCATACATCTTACACTAATATCACAATGTTCATCCAACACAATGTTCCATGCATCCATATAACAAGTTCCACATTATTCTTCGATACAAACGAAAAGAAGAATAGGGAAACAAGCACTCCATCCATGCAAGCTTCCATATAGTGAATTAAATATGCAAAATGGGACACAAGAAAGTTAGAAGAAGAATAAGAAAACTAGAAGAAGAAGAAGAAGAAGAAGAAGAAGGAGAAGAAGACTAGAAGAAGAAGAAGAAGAAGAAGTAGTAGAACTTCTTCTTCTCCTTCTTTTCTTCCTATTCCTTCTTTTCTTCCTCTTCCTTGATTTTCTTCATCTTATTATGTCATTTGTGGACTAAATAGGCTAAATTATGTCATAAATGGACTAAATAGGCTAAATAAGAAGAAAAATGCCATTTTTGAGCTAACGTAGCAAATTATGCTATTTTTGACCTAACTAAGCTTATTGTGCCATTTTAGAGGACAACAAGCTAAGTATATGACATTTATGAGGTTAGCAAGGTTATGATGCCATTTACGAATAAAAACAAGTAAGAGGAGGAAAAGAAGGAGAAGAAGAAGAAGAAGAAGGAGAAGAAGAAGAAGAAGAAGAAGAAGAAGAAGAAGAAGAAGAAGAAGAAGAAAAGAAGAAGAAGAAGAAAATAGGCTAAATTATGTAAAAAATGGACTAAACAGGCTAAATAAGAAGAAAAATACCGTTATCACGGAGGCGTAGGAATGGTCGGGGCTGCGCCAGTGGCAGACGGAGGTGAAGGACCGGTCGGGGTTCCGGCATTGGCACACGCAGAAGGATTGGTCGATGCTTGTCGGGAGCCATGTGAACCAATGATCATTTCCAATAATGTCTCGTTAGCATGATGCAAACTGAAATGTGAATAGTAGTAACTAAGGACCATTCAAATCAAACTCACCGTGGTCGCCGGAGCAATCTGGGGCATCGGCGGAGGGGCCTGACCGTTTTTCTCGCACTTGGTATGCATATTTGGTTCTCACGAGTCAGTCATATTAGTTAGTAATGTGAACATTACGTGCATGATTGGGCTAATATGCACGAGAAACGTACCACGATGAGCTCGTATAGGGCCCGGTTAGACGCCTCGTTCTGGTTCCTCTCCTCCTCCAACAGCTTAGCCGTCCTCTCCTCCATCTCCCTCTCCCTCTCCGCCGCCTCCCTTTTTGCCTCCTCCAAAAGCGCCCGGGTCTTCAATCTCTCTTTCTCAACCAATGCCTGCAACACAGCACTCCTCGTTAGCATTGTAATCATCGACGGACGCACACACAATGTAATGGAGGAAAGGTGAGAGAGTCAGTATAACTAACCGCCATGGCGAGCTCCGCGGGCCGTGCACGAGGCGTTATCTCAGGATCAGAGCCACTCAGGCGCTTCTTGATCTGTGGGAGAGTCCTAGGACAACGTATCAGTCCATCACCAATGGCTTGAGATCCATGGGACCTCCCGCCACCAGATATCATCACCAACTCTATATCAAAAGGATCTTGGCTCGGGTTAAAGTCCTCCCCTTTCCTCGCCTTCCCCTCGTCTCTGTACTTCACAAGCTTGTGGTGGGAGGAGATGTTGGTGAAGCTCTCTGGATAATCTAGGTCAGACTCCATGAATGGCTTGGCCTTCTTGTATGGGGCCATATGGGCCATGCCATAGAGGTCGAACAGACTTGGCACAGGCTTCTTGTGGTGGTGCGCCTGAGAGAGAGAAACAAAATATTAGTTAAGGGCTCAAGCTAGCATGAAGAATGATATTGCTATGTAAATAGGTCATTTTGGAGCTAAGATAGGTTATTATGTCATTTTCGAGGAAAATAAGCTAAGTTTAGGTCATTTTCGAGGTAACCAAGATTATTATGCCATTTTTGACCAAAGTATGCTAATTATGTCATTATTGAGCTATCCAAGCTAGTTATGCCATTTTTTAGCTAACTATAACATATTTAGGCATTCTATAGAGCTATCTAAGGTTATTATGTCATTTTAGAGCTAATTATGTCATGAATGAACTAGCTAAGATTAGTTTAGGTCGTTATTGAGCTATCGAAGGTACTTATGCCATTTTTTAACTAACTAAAGCATATTAAGTCATTTTAGAGAGCTATCTAAAGGTTATTATGTCATTTTAGATCTAAATATGTCATAAATGAACTATCAAGGTAGTTATGCCTTTTTAACTAACTAAGCATATTAAGTCATTTTGGAAGGGTAAATGCTAGCATGAAGAATGAAATTGCATGAATCATGTAGCAAACCACATACCCAGTTATCCTCGTACTCAAACAGGTTGGAGCTCCCTTGATGGTGTGGCACACCTTCCATTTGGTCGCGCTTATCCTTGGCCCTTTGGTGTTCGACTAGCCATTCGGGAGAGCACCACGCATCCACCAACGCCTCCCAACAGTCCATCTTATCCGCACACCATCTCGGGGGCACCTAAGTGAGTCAAGAGAAATTTCAGCGCTACGCCTACGAATCAAATCAAGAAAACTAAGTTCAAGGCCTTAAGAATAGGTAATTACCTGCATGTACTTCTCCTTACCCAGAAACTTGCCGCAACACTTCTTCTTGGCCCCCCTAATACCCTTCGAGGCGTAGTAGTCTCGAACGGCCTGCACCCGAGCCTCGTGCCATAAGTTCTGAAGTAGGCACTTGCACTCGGTTTCGACAACCATACACGCGGCCTCCTGCTCTCCCTCTGAAACCCTGTAGAAGGTCTGCAATCAAACAAGACAACACTGATTAGTACAATCACTAGGTAGTGTTGATTTTTAATTCTGTAAAGGAGAAATTACCCAAAACTGACGGAACACAATGTCGGCCATCGTCTCGCACAAGACACTGTCGACCCTCTCCTCCGGCGGGGCCGGGGCAACCGAGTACAGCTCCCAGGTCAGTGCTAGCTGTGCAACCTGACCCTCACCGGGCAACGTGACCCACCCAAGGAAGTGCCGCCGGCAAAGCACACCAAGGACCTGGTTGGGCCTGCGGACACCATAGGGGTGTACCCAGCCCCTGCAGTATGACAAGGCCAACGCATTAGATATTAATTCGAAGGAACATGAAGGCAAAAAGGTTAAAAAAATAGTGAATGCACTTACTTCAACACTTTAGGCGCAATCAACCACCTCTGGTCGGGGGTCGTCGGCACGGGCAGGAGCTTTGTACAGCCACGCTTGTAGACCTTCTTGCCCTTCTCAACCAGCTCGTCGTCACTGTAGCTATCATTTGAAAAGGTGTCCTCGCTACCATCCTCCGGGCCACTAGCCTCCGGAGTCTCGTGGGAAGAAGACTGCGGGATCAGAGTCTTCTGGGACAAAGACCCCGTGACCAGAGTCTTCTGGGACGAAGACCCCGTGACCGGAGTCTTCTCAGACGAAGACTCTGGGACCGGACTCACGTGGGGCGAAGGATCGGCTACCCGAGTCTGGTGGGGTGAAGGATTAGCGACCGGAGGCTCATGGACCGGAGTCCGAGATGGGTCCACGTCAGACGGAGCAATCCTGTGGTCGGGTGAATCAGCTGAGGGTGGCGGCGAGGAAGGCGTAGCAGCCTTCCTACCTCTCCCGCTGCCACGTCCACCTCTACCAGCCTTCTTCGTCCTCCCCCGACCTCTCCCAGCCGATGAAGAAGCGCCCATCGCAGTTGTCTGCATACTGTCTAGCAGCGCTCTCCGGAGGGGCTGGGCTGGAATAATGGAACCACCCCTCCCAGTAGCGTTCGTAGGAGGCTCGGGGCGCTCTGGACCCTTGCCCACCATCCTGTCAACACCTGCAATGACAAAAAGTAAACGAAATTAGTACAACATAAAAAATTGGATATCTGACATGAACATAATAATATGTATATAATTTAAGTGTATCATCATCATGAACATAATAAAAATACACCCAATCAACACAAATATAATGATGTTTTGCATAACAAAATCGAAAAATATACAACCTAACTCATAATTCACAAATATATGACCCCGTCGGGGTCGGGGTCGGGGTGTGGTTGTGGTGTCAGGGTGTCGGGGTCGGGGTCGGGGTGTGTTGTCAGGGTGTCGGGGTGTGGTGTCAGGGTGTTGGGGGTCGGGGTCGGGGTGGGGGGGGGTCCGGGTGTCGATTGTCGGGGTCTCAAGGTGTCAGGGTGTCGGGGTGGGGGGTGTCGATTGTCGGGGTCTCAGGGTGTCGGGGTCGGGGTGTCGGTGGTCGGGGTCGGGGTGTCGGTGGTCAGGGTGTCAGGTGTCGGGGTGTCGATTTAGTTTTTTTAGTTTCTTCTTGTCCTCCTCCTCCTCCTCCTCTCCTCTTTCTTCTTCTTCTTCTTCTTCTTCTTCTTCTTTTCTTCTTCTTCTTCTTCTTCTCCTCCTCTTCCTCCCTCCTCCTCCTCCTCATCATCATCTTCTTCTTCTTCTTTCTTCTTCTTCTTCTTCTTCTTTCTTCTTCTCCCTCCTCCTCTTCCTTCATCCTCCTCCTCCTTCTACTCTTCTTCTTCTTCTTCTTCTAAACTAAAACTAAAACTAATCTAAAATAAACTAAATTGAAACTAAACTAAAACTATAACTAAAACTATAATTATAACTAAAACAACAACTAAACTAAAAGAAACTAAAAAAACTAAACTAAAAAAAGGGGGGAGAACTCACCTGTAGGGATCGCCGGTGGAGGAGGCGAGGGCGGCCGGTGGATGGGAGGGCGGCCGCTGGAGGCGGCGGCGGCCCGGTGGAGGGGGAGGCCGGACGACCGTGGCGGGACAGTGCGGGGACGGCGCCGCAGGGGAGGGGGCGGGGCGGCTGGACGGCCGCGGCGCGGCTGGCCGACGTGGAAGGGGCGGAGGGGGCGCGGTGGAGGTCGAGGCGCCGCAGGGGAGGGGTACGGGGCGGCCGGCTATGGCGGACGGGGTCGGCGGCGCGGATCGGGGATGGCGACGCAGGGGAGGGGGCGGGGGGCGGGCCGACGTGGAAGGGGCGGCGAGGGCGCGGTGGATGTCGGGGCGCCGCAGGGGAGGGGTGCGGGGCGGCAGGGCGGCCGGCTACGGCGGACGGGGTCGGCGGCGGTGGCGCGGGTGTGGGTCGATTGGGAAGGAGACAAAGAGAGGAGAGAGAGAGGACGGGGGCGGGACGGCCGTTTACGTACCAATCGGACGGCAAAGAGGTGGGGCCGTTGGGTCGTTACGGTTTAGACCTCCACTGGACCCCACCCACCTCTTTGCCGTCGGCGGCAAAGAAACTTTCTCGTCAGCTGGCAGACGGCAAAGAACTAGCTGATGGCGAAGGACCTCTTTGTCGTACGCTGACTCTTTGCCGTCAGCTGGCAGACGGCAAAGAGGTGGCGGACGGCAAAATGCCAGATTCCAGTAGTGATATTATGTTACTGTAACATAACACATCCCAAGGCAAAATGAGCTACATCTTAATAAATGATGTCTTGCATGATACCACATACATGTTACTCCCCACTATGAAGGTGGTAACATAGACTAGTAACATATGCATGTTACTAGTCTAAGTTACTCCCCACTATAACCAGCCTTAGGGCGACCATTCTTTATGTTTGCCGAGAAAAAGTAGCGTGTGTATTGAGGCCCTAATAGATAAAGCGGTACTCAGAGCATCTACAACTGGCATCCTCAAATTCTTCACAAACGTTCATGGACGCGCCCGGTTAGTGATCGGACAGGAGAGAGAAGTAAAAAAAAGTGGCACAACCGGACCCCTCATAACATCCCTATACGTCCGGCCCGTCCCTTATAACGTAGGGAGGATATGAGGGCTTGCGGGCGCGCCCAGTCAGTCCGCCCCGTAGGACGCGGCCCACTGGACCATATTTTCTCTTTCTTTATTCATTTTTTCGCTCTCTTCATCTCCACCAATCACGTGCAAGTGACCAGACATATATGAGGAAGAAAATGATGAGTGTGGCTGTATAAACAAACAAATGGGGGCTCAAAACGGACACGCCCGGTTGCAGACGTGCTCACAATATTTATCAGTTGAAAAGGAATGAACCAAGAAGATTCTGGTGGACAATCTTGCGAGCATTCAGGTGGCAATATGTTTGGTTGGGCTGCGCTGAATGAGAAGTAGCTAGAGCTGGTAGAAGCTGAGAAGTGTGTGGAGTTGATAAAAGCTGAGAAACCAAAAATTATGTCTGACAAGGATGTGTAGTATCTGCTCACCGGCTCAAATGCTCCCTTATGAACGGTAACAAAATTGTAAAGAAAATCAAAAAAATCAGACATTGTTTTGTGGTAAACTTTGACAAATATTTTGTACACTTGTAAAAAATTATCATGAAAGAACATTTATGAAAGTCATGTCAGAAAAAACAACACGAGCGTTGATTTTTTTCTTACCTTTTGCTATGACTTCCACGAAGTGTTGATTTTACTGTTAATCATGAGCTCATTGAGGACGGGAGCACGGCAGGACTTTCGATTTGACAATTGCTTTTTTTACAGGAAAGGCATATGCCCGACTTTATAGATAAAGCCATAAGGCAGGTAGCAAGAACAACACCGAAACATATCAAACACACCCAAGCCCCAACGTTGGGCAGGACAACGCGAATAAAGTCATGGTACATGGCTCCCACGCCAGTACACGGCACGCGGGCCGGAATAGAAGGAACCAACTAAGCTAAAGACTCAGGCCCAAAAGAATCCCTCAATCAACGTGCTCTTGTCTGCATAACTGAGACGCCGTGGTCCGGATTTTGTCGATCAGCAGAGATAGCGCCTCTTGGTCGTTGGCTTTAGTCAATGATTTCCATTGCTGCAGGAAAGCACACGATTTAAATAAGCAGTCAGCCGGTTTATCCGGAAACACGTGCTCGATAGTAAATTTGTTCCTAGTAGTCCACAAAGACCAGCATAAAGCCCCCAAGCCCACCCGAAAGATCCGTCTAGAAACACCGGAAAGGTTGGATGCCAGGCTGCGCAACTCAGCAAAGGAGGCAGGGGCCCAAGACACATGAAGCCAGTCCCGCACACAACTCCAAATAAGCTTAGCCAGGTGACAGTGAAAAAAGATATGATCCGAGTCCTCTACCTCACCACAAAGAGCACAAAATTGGGAACCCGGCCCGTTCCTCTTACGAATCTAATCAGCCGAGGGCAGCCGACCTCGAGAGGCTTGCCACAAGAAATTTTTTATCTTAGGGGGAATACGGGCCTTCCAAACTTTGGAAAAACGACTGGTAGGTGCGCCACCCACTAGCTTAGAATAAAGCAACTTAACAGAGAACCACCCAGAGGCAGAAAGCGGCCAAAGCACCGAGTCCCTGACCGTCGAGAGCGTAGGGAAGAGGGCAGTAAGACGTTGCCAATCTTCAAACTCTACAGGCGACAGAGAACGACGGAAGGCCAGGTTCCACCCCTGGGAAGCAAGCTTCGCAATAGAAATATTAGGGTCAGAGCAGTAAGAGAAAAGGGTAGGGAAGGTCACCGAGAGAGGTGAATCTCCACACCACCAATCAAGCCAAAACCGAATAGAGGAACCATCCCCAACAACAAACTTAGCAAAAGATTGAAAAACAGGTCTAACTTTGACCAGAGACTTCCAAAACTTAGAGCCACCACGCGGCAGAGCGAACATCGGGCTAGAGGATGGGAAATATTTAGCCTTAAGGATCGACAACCAAAGGAGTTGTTCCTCAGCGCTCATAATCTTCCACCACCATTTAATCATCAGGCATTGGTTCATGATGGAAGTATTGAGAATCCCTAACCCCCAAGGTTTTTGGGCCTGCACATCAATTTCCATTTGACGAAGCGATATTTGCGGCGGTTGTCCGCAGCATTCCAGTAGAACGCCCCACGGTGTTTGTCAAAACCAGCATGAATCCCAGCCGACAAGAGAAAGAAGCCCATAAGGAACATGGGGAGGGAGGATAGACAAGCATTAATTAGGGCCAATTTACCAGCATTCGTATTATATCTCCCCCGCCAGGGAAGGACCCTGTTTCCCACCTTAGTGACTATCGAGGCAAAATCTTTTGCATGTAGCACATCCGGGGAAATAGGCAACCCCAAGTATTTGAACGGATAGGAGACCTGCTTACAATTAAGAAGGTGGGCCACTCGCGCGGCTTCCGACCCGTCCACACCAGTCACAACTACTTCGCTCTTGGCAAAGTTAATCTTAAGCCCCGACATAGCCTCGAAGCAGAGTAAGATAAATTTGAGGTGAGCAAGGTAGGTCTCATTCATCTCGACCAGAATAATAGTGTCGCCCGCATATTGGAGATGGGTGAGACCATGGGGAATGAGATTAGAGCAAACCGGAGTAATGTGCCCAGTGGCAGCTGCCCTAGAAAGGAGGCGAGATAAAGCATCTGCAATGAAATTGAATAGGATGGGAGAGGCAGGATCGCCTTGCCTCAGGCCCCTACCATTGGCAAAGAATTTGCTAACCTGACCATTAACATTGATGGCAGTGTGGCCTCCCGAGACCAACTGCATAATCCTATGGACGAGGGGGCCCTCGAACCCTTTGGCCAATAAAACTCTACGCAGAAAATACCAACTCACCGAGTCATAGGCCTTCTCAAAGTCTAATTTTAGAATCACCGCTTTCGACTTACGAATCTTAAGATCATGAACGATTTCATGCAAACAGAGGACCCCGTCCAGAATGAAACGACCCTTGATGAAAGCCGACTGGAAAGGGCTAATGGTGCGGTGGGCGATGGGGGAGAGACGAGTGACTAACCCTTTTGCTGGAAACTTGGCGAAGTTATTAATAAGGGCGATCGGCCTAAATTGCGAGATCAAATCCGCGCCCTTGATTTTAGGAATAAGGGTAATGACAGCGTAGTTAAGGCGAGAAATGTCCACCGTACCCAACCAGAACCCTTGGATGATCGAACAAATGAGAGGCCGCAACTGCGGCCAGAATTTTTTGAAGAAGGGGATCGAGAAACCATCAGGGCCGGAAGCAGCCTGCGGGTTAGCCGAGCTAATCACCTGCCAAATCTCATCATCAGATAAGGGAACCATCAGGTCCGAATTTTCGTCCGGAGAGATCTTAGACCCCTCACCCCAAAAGTCAGGACAAAGGCCAAGCCCAGGGTCCGGCTTAGAACCGAGTAGAGTAGAATAGAAGCTAACAATGTGATTCAAAATGAGGGACTGGTCAGAAACTCTAACACCGTCAATCAACAGAGTGTCAATGAAACACCTGCGGCGTCTGCCATTCGCGATCGCAAAAAAATAGTCTGTCATAGCATCCCCTTTTAAGGTCCAGTTAAGGGCACCTCGTTGGCGCCAGTAAATCTCTGACTGTTGGTGGAGCAGCAGCAAAGCGTCTTCCAGGGAGTAGCAAGAGGCCCACTGAGAAGGTGAAAGCCCAGATGTGTCAGCAGATAAATCCAACTCCCGGATTTGAGATTCGAGGGACTCCTTGTCTCTACGCAACTCGGCCGCCCTATTCCGAGAGCACCCCCTTAAGAACTTACGCAACTCATAAGATAGCTTGTGCCAATCATCCAAGGGGCCAAAGGAGCGGTGAGTAGAGGATAGAAAATTAGTGATCTTAGAAGCCACCATGTCACAAAAACCCTCCACAACAAGCCAGGAAGCATCAAACTGGAAACGGGAGGGAGAAACAAGAGAAAGGATACCCGCATCCAGGATCAGGGGAACATGATCAGAGCCCACCGCAGGCCTAGCCTTAAGCAGCGCGCGAGGAAATAGCGAGTCCCACTAACAGAAACGAAAACCCTGTCCAGCACCGACCGGACAGGCGAGGATTGATGGTTAGACCAGGTGGAACGCGCCCCCACCCTAGGGAGCTCACGCAGCGTGCAGTTACTGATGAAATCATTAAAAGCATTGGCGAGAGGCCAATAGAAATTAGGATTGTTCTTGTCGGCCGGAGAACGTAGCAAATTGAAATCGCCCCCAATTAGAAGAGGAATAGAACAAGTTTCAATCTTAGTCGATAGTTCGTCCAAAAAGAGAGGAGCAAGCGTATGATCTGCAGGGCCATATACCACCATAAATTCCCACAAAGTGTTGAGCTGACGATGATGAACCACACAGCTAGCCCAAAAGATGCCATGATCAAAAGTAATGAAATCAAAAACGTCCCGCTTGGACCCAATCAAGATTCCCCCAGAGTGGCCCGAGGCGGGGAGAAGGTGCCAATCAAACCTATCCATCCCAGCTATCGCAGATAGTTCAGAAGGGGAAAAGGATTCCTTGAACGAACCAAGTCATGAATCTGGTCACGGCGCCCCCTAGCACCGAAACCACGAATATTCCAGAATAGAGCTTTCATTTGCAGGAAAGGTTTTTAATACGGAGACTCGATCTGCACGGAGCCCCACAAGGCTTAGATCGCTTGGGGCGCCCCACCTTAGAAAGGACCGGGGGGGCCGACGACTGGCCACAACCATTTGTCGCCTCCAGCCCCCCGGCTTGGCCCTGAGCATCAACATGACCAGCACCTTTCGCAGCCTCAACGGCCTTAGCAATGGCAGCCTGGGCTGCCTCATTGGCCCTAATGACAGAAAGAAGGTGAGAAGGGGAGCTCATCCCCGGTATCGCAGCCACCCCAATATCAGACATGATATGCAGCAAATGGTCATCTGACAGAGCTGGTAAAACAAGGCGAACAGGAGAGGCAGGGATAGATGGTTGGGCAGACGAACCTGAAAGAGGGAGGTCCTTGGCCGCGGCACGCCGCTCCGCCCGCACCGCCACCGAGACGCCAGAATCGCGCACACGCCGGCCCTTCCGCGTCGTGGATGCCGGAGAGCGCAGCACAGGGGAGCACCGAATCGGCGACGTCGGCCCAGGGCCAGATCCCGAGACGGAGCCCAGGTCCTTGTCCAGACGCCGCGCCAGACCCGTCGCCGACAGCTTGGAGGTGGATGAGGCCCGACTCTTAGCCAAAAATTTCCGGATCGAAGACTTCTTCTGCTTAGATGAGGGCTCGGTGGTGCGCAAGGGGGAAGCTGGAAGGTCCTCGATCCCAGAGAAGGAAGGAGACCGCGGGCGAGTAGGCACATTGGAACAGACTCCAGAGATGGGGGTCCACTTACCAGCACCAGCGACACGAGAGGCCAGGTCCTCCTTCTGAGGGTTAGGGGCAGGGGCATTGTCCTTGAGCAGCTCGCGCTCATCCGAATCCAGCTTATCCCATTCAGACTGAGTGAAGCGCGGCTCAGTTCCTCCACTTGGGTTCTGCCCCCCAGCCGACCCATCCCCCTGCGTGTCATCCTTGTCCTGGTCCGAAGGCTTGGAAGGAGGTGGCGGGGGTGGAGGAGGAGCACGATCTGCCCCCTCCACCCGAACCCGAAGGCGCACACCCTCAGGAGAAGGGAAGACATCCACAGAGCCATGAACACAAGCGGGATCGATGCACCAGACACTGAGACGAACCGAGCCAACCTTGCCCAGGGATTCCGAATCCACCTCCACGGGCTTGCCAATGAGCTTACCAAACGCCATCATGAACTCCACAGATCGAAGCCCCACGGGCATGTCGTCAACTAGCACCCAGATCTTGCTAAGCGGGCCCACCGCCTTGGCACCACAAGTAGCTGCTTTGACAGAAACCACAAGCTGGTTGAGGGGTAGGGTAAAACTGGTGCACGAGGGGATCATCCGTAGACAGTCCTTAGAGGGAAAAACCACTGCAAACTCATACTCTTAAAGCTGGCGCACCTGCCAATCCCAACCACCATCGTCCCAAATTTTCAAGCCGTCCAAGAGGGTCTGCGGAGAGATCAGCTGCCCACACACCGTGACGATGGCCGCGTTAGAGAGGGACGGCGCAACCATCACCACAGGAACATCAGCATCGAGAGCGAAGAAAGAACACCCGGGAATACCCAAGCCAAACTGGATGAAAGAGGGAATCTGGGCACGGTTACGGCAGTCGACAGTGAGATGGCCGTCCGAGCGGCAGATGAGGCAGAAGGGTGGATTGGTACATCTAGACTGGAAGTGATTCGGGCGGTGGCACGCGAAGCAGGTCAGGGTCGGTGAAGGGCCCGAAGAGGCAGGATGCTGGCGAGGAGGGGGAGGCGGCGGCGGCAGGATGCCATCGCCACGGACCGCAGCAGAGGGACCCAAAGCGGGGGGAGGGGGGCGCTGATCCCCGGCATGCGAAGAGGAGGAGCCAGGCCCGAAGCGCGGCCCCGAGCGAGAAGCACCGCCCGTCGCAAACAAGCGGGGAGGGGGCCGAGGCGGAGGGACCGAGCCCCTGGCCGGAGCGGGGCGCGGCGTCGACGAGGAAGAACCACCGCCAGCCGAAGCAGCCGTGGCCTCCCACGGATCCAGCCCCGCGCCAGGGACCGTCGACCCAGATCTGGCCACGGAGCGCTCCGCCCCCGCCTCGCGCTCCTCCCGCTCAGAAGGCAGCACGCGCGCCGCCCGCTCCGAAGCGAGCTTGGATCGCAGCTCCGCCTCATAGGCCAGATCGACCCCATCGCCCGACGACACTTCACGGGCACGCTTGCTACCCGAAAGGGCCTCGGAGGAGGAACCCCGAGATTTGTCCATGGCGGCCACCTCAGCGAAGGAGAGAAGCAGTGGGGGTGGGGAGGGAGCGAATCTGGAGAACTGGCGAATAGGACGACGCACCCTGCGGATATCAGCAGCGGACGCCGGAAACCCTAGGAAGGGGGGAAGCGCCGCGACGCACCCATAAATACCCACCGCAAGCCAGGTCAGAGAGGGCCGAGTGGGCCGTAACAGGATCGCAGGCTCGGGAAGGGGGCGGACGCGGAGCAGTGGCCACAACCATCTGCCCCGGGCCCATAGACGAGAGGGGAGAAAAGACACGAGGGACGACAAAGCCGGGGGCCCGGGCGGCCCAGCACAAGACGAACCAGGCACCGCCCGGGCCACGAGCTCACCAAGGCCCATATCGACCAAAGAACAGACCGGATCTAGGGTTAGGCCATCGCCCGCCCCCGCACACACCGGCGAAGCCGCCGCCGCCGTCACCAGCCCAGGCCGGCGAGGAGGAGGGCGAATAGGACAAGGGACCGGAGAAGCACCAACATCCAAATCCAACAGGCCAGCGGACGGGGAGGAACCGAGGATACCACACTCAGGAGAGGCTGCCGGGCCCCGTCCCGCACGCCGCCGACGCCGGCCAACGCACCACCACCCAGACGACCCAGAGGGAAACGACACCGGCCGGCCCCTGCCCCCCGGAGCAAATTTCCGGACGCGGCCCGGCGCCAGCACAGACGGCATCAGCGAGACCGCACCCGACGAGGCATCCTCCGTCGAGTCAGAATCCGACTCCACCGAGTCGCCCAGGGCCCAGAAACGCGATCCGGGGACGAACGCCGCCGAAGAGGAGCAGGGAGAGCCATCCCGACTCGCAGTAGACGGGGGGGGGGGGGGGGGCAGCGGGAGGGAAGGGAGGGGAGGAGGGGGGAGCCATGGGACACGGCGAGGGCAGGGGGGAGGAGGGGAGCGGCGCGCGGGGGGGACGAAGGGGGAGAAGGAAGAGGAGCCATCTCGTCGTGGCTTGACAATTGCTTTTAAGACGATTGGTGATAACTATTCCCTCTGTTTCTAAATATTTGCCTTTCTAAAGATTTCAATACGGAGCAAAATGAATGAATCTACACTCTAAAATATGTCTATATACATCTGTAAGTGGTAGTCCATTTCAAATTTCTAAAAAGACAAATATTTAGGAACGGAGGGAGTAATTCTCTACCGCCACAGTTAGACCTATGTCCATGGCACCAGTTCTTGTCAACGTCCATGGCAACAATTAGATCAGTGTCTTTTCGTAAAAAAATAAAATAAAATAGTAAATCAGTGTGGGCTTGAGTAACGCAACTCCTAGAACACACAAAAAAAAAGATCAGTGTGGGCTTGAGTAACGACGAGCCTGATTATCACACCAATTCTGTCCGGCACCGACCGCTTTACACATCAGTTCGTCCCATCCTCCCCTCAAAAAAAAAATCAGTTCGTCCCATCCAGTTACTAAAAAAAAATTAATTCGTCGTATCCCAAAAAAATGACGTCTCCTTATTTAGCCTTTTAGGGGGAAAATGAAAATGACGCCTCAACAAACCATCATTAATATCGGAGAAACGAAGACCATCCCACAAAGAAGAAGAAAAAGATTAAAAGAGAGAGGAAAGAAGGCCGCGGAAGAAAAGAAATATAAAGGGGGAAACGGCAGGCGGATTCCGGGGGCTGCATTACATTTGGCGCGAATCCTGGGGCCTCTAGTGCAACCTGTACCTCCGTCGCTATCGATGGATAGATAAGCATCACGTTGGGGCCACTCATTCAAACGTCGCACATAGCTAATATTCACATCCGGCCCTCAGCCTGTACCCATGATTTCTGCAATCCTCATGCATGGGCTTCACAAAAAGTAGCCTTTCCATTTTAACCTGTGACGATGATTAACTTCTAGTGTATGTTGATCGTAAGATCCTCCTCCCATTGACCGGGCAACTCAACTTTACTTAAGTGTTAAGAGTAATAATCAAGACAAAATATTCATCTGCAAAGAAGGACCAAGCTCCGTTTCCAAAAAGTTGGGCGTGTCATTGTGGCTCCCTAAGTTTATATAATTTTTTTGAACACAGTATACAGACCCAGTCACACATGCACTCATCCATATGAGCGCACGCATGCACACTCATCCATGAGCATCCCCGAGAGACTGGTCGGCATATCGCATATCACCTTGAGATTGACGAAATCGACACACACGCATTCGTAGTTGACAAGAACGTCTTCTTTCACTAAATGCACATCGCCGAAAGGACCGAAGTAAATCCAAAAAAATGCAACCATCAATGTAAATACTGCATTATATAGTTGACAACAATGTCGTTCAAATTGTATTTTGTGTAGTTGATTTGATTCAACTACACAAATATAATTGGCTACATTTTTTCGTGTAGGTGACGACTATGAATAGATCTCTATGAATTTTATCTCTTTCTTTAGCAATTTAAGCTTTGCGGCTAAATAATTTCTCCTAAATGCAACTACGACTCAGATAATATATACAACGATACAAATGACAACAACATAAGTGAAAGATCTAGGATATAAATAAACAGGCATGAGAGACAAAGATGTATCCCAATGTTCACTTCTTTGAAGAGAGCCGATGTTCACTTCTTTGAAGAGACGCATCAACACAAGTTTTTCAATCTTCTTCTCATTGAGCCCCCCCCCCCCCTCCCCCACCACCAAGTAGGAGCTCAGTTTGATGCTAATAGACATCGAGATGGTCTCCAAACTTTCATAAATTTAAGAAAAATTAACCTTGTGTCCTCGCAAACAAGACCTAGACTTTCCAGACGGGACATCACCCCTAGGCCTGACAGGGCGGTGGCTCCAGGCGCGGTCGGTTCGACTCGAATTACCAAACGGTTCGGCCGGACTCGACCCGTTTCCGTTCGTTGTTGCCATGATATTTCTTATGAACTTTGCTTCGGTACATACTCTTAGAAAGTTTCTAAGTTTAAGGATTTCAATAGAGATTAAATGTAAAGATTAGAAGGTACATCTTCAATCAAACGGATAATATAGTTTTTCTATCAAATCAATCTATTCAATACGAGATCTGATCTGGAAGCTAAAATAGCGATAATGTTTTCAAGTAACTTTAAGATTCGTGCAAACTTTTAGGGGCGTACTAAAGCAAAATTCATTTCTTATTTCTACGAGGGTTTATTTATCAGAGACTCGCCTGTGATTATTTAAGTGCCAACAAGAAAGGCAGCTTTGCTTCCTCTCCCTCACTGAAACCTCAGAACCCTAGCTCGACAGCGATTCAAGCCCGTTCCTAACCCAAGGCGCCGAAATTAACCGAGGTGAGTGTTCTTACGGACATAATCTCGAAATTTCCCCGCAAATTTTGGTTGAGTTCGGCTCAAATTTGCGGCTTCTCCCCCGGCGTCCTTGCAGGCCATGTCGCAGTACGACGGCGGACTCGCCGGAGTGTACCCCGAGGAGGAGGATGACCGCCTCGCCGACCTGGCGGGGGACTCCGACTACGAGGACGACGAGTACGTCCAATCTGTAAGTTCGCCCGCCTGCCAAGTTCTCGGGCCATGGGGTCTCGTCTCCAACTTGATCCTTTATGTTGCTGATTTCGCCTTCCTGCTCGATTCCTAGTTCAATTGGCGTGCGCCTTGCGCATACCTGGATGCTACTGCGGTAATTGAGTAGGCTGCTAGCTTGAGCTCAACGATTAATCTTAGGCCAAGATTGTTTTGCAGATAAATACACTTCTAGTCAAATGCCATATTACAGTTTAGATTAATTACTTTCTTACCTGCATTTGTGGTGTTTATAGATTCCAGGGCTGCAGTTCCAGAATCGTTTTCTTTCGGTCTGACAGAATTGGATTCTGTTGTTTGTAGATTAGCAAGGCGTCAGAAGATACATCTGCGATGGATGTCCTGAAAGGGAAGGACATACAGGGAATTCCCTGGGAACGGCTGACCATCACAAGGGACGGATATAGGAAGTCCAGACTGGAAGGGTATGCGAACTTTGAGAACATACCTAATTCCGGACAATTATCGGAGAAGGTATGATAGTGCTAGACAATAAGATAGATTGGTAACAGTACTCTGTGTTCCTGTTCAGGTTTTGAGGTTTTCCGTGGTGATCTTGATGCAGCTATGTACACCTGTGGAGAAAGGTCAACTCTACTACGAGTTTGCGCATAACACAAGATCGGTGAGACCGACCATTTTTCATTTTCAGGTGAGAAAATGGTAGCTTCTGGTACCATATTTTCACTGGGTCTTGCTTAGTTCATGCTAAGCAATCAAGGGTTTTCAGACATGCTATTTGAAATAGGATGTCTGTTATTGTGTTCTTTCCTCCATGCTTGCCAATATTTGGCTGTAGTCCTGCACAAGCTAGTTTGTCGCAGATTTTCTTTCTTGATGTTCAGTTTTTAGAATACATGCAGAGAGAACTTTAATGTACTAAAAATAATCAATTGTTCCTATGAAAATTAGCCACTAATAAGGTCTACACATTCTCTTGAATATGCACTTCATGAAAGTGCAGAAAGGTAGTTGTAAAATTGCAATATGGCATCCCAAGTCCTAACACGGGAGCAAACATTTACAACACCTAACATGCCTTGTATCTCTTTAACATATGGTTGGACTGAGCAATCAGATGTTCTCACATAATTAATTGCCTGCTTGCTCGTATGTAATTATTAAGCTTGCTCTATCACTTTCATACAGTTGAGAAATTTAGTATGGGCAACAACAAGGCATGATGTTTATCTTATGTCACACATGTCTGTGCTTCATTGGTCACCACTGACCTCTGAGAAGCATGAAGTCATTGATCTTCAAGGACATGTTGCTCCATGCGTGGTACAAATTCCTCTTCCAAGTGTTTGATTGAACTTGCATTTTTCTAACAGATCCTTATATATTTATTTATTTTGTTGCTTTTGACTTCAGAAGCATGAGGGGAATTTCTATGAGGGCTTTTATCGGACTCACGTTAGCACATTGGCAGTGAAGAATAACCTGCTGGTTGCTGGTGGGTTTCAGGGAGAACTAATTTGCAAGGTAACTTATTTTCATTTTTAATGTTTTCTTCCATCTGACATCTACAACCACTTACAATGTAATTTATTGTCTGTGGAATGCAGTTTTTGGACCGTGAAGGAATAAGCTATTGTTCCAAGTCAACTCATGATGACAATGGCATTACTAATTGTCTGGAGATATTTGAGAAACCTAGGTAGGTTATTTTCTATGGACAAATTGTTCCATTGTTTCTGTGAAAATGAGCATTCATTGATCACAATCTAAAAATTATTTTGGCAGTGGTTCCGTGCATTTTCTAGCATCAAACAATGATTGTGGACTAAGAGACTTTGACATGGAGAAGTTTCAAATGTGCAATCATTTTCATTTCGATTGGGCTGTGAATGTAAGCCTCAGCTTCATCCTTTGCACTTGTCTATATTTAGTGTTCTATTTGCTGCACTGTGTATTGTAGTTTCCTAATCAAAACCTGGTACTGAAGTCAATACTCAATACTTGGTCAAAGAATGTTTATCTTCCATTAGGTGACGAGGAGGATATCAGCCTGACCTTGTTTTGCTCCTTTGTTTTCTTTGATGCAGCACACATCCTTGAGCCCTGATGGTAAAATCATTGCTGTTGTGGGAGACAACCCTGACGGTGTTCTGGTTGATGCTAGTTCGGGGAAAGTAAGTACAGCAAGGCCCAATCGTCGGCTTTCAAACAACGACATCGTAATTTACACAAGCTTTTGGTTGTTTGCTTTCCCGCAGGTGATTCACGAGCTCAGTGGTCATTTGGATTATTCGTTTGCTTCGGCATGGAACCCAGACGGCCGTACATTCGCGACTGGGAACCAAGACAAGACATGCAGGATCTGGGACGCCCGTAACCTCTCCAAGTCTGTTGCTGTCCTGGGAGGCAACATGGGAGCCATAAGGTCGATCCGCTATACATCTGACGGCAAGTTCCTCGCAATGGCCGAAGCTGCAGACTTCATCCACATCTTCGATGTCGGGAGCGGGTACGACAGGAAGCAGGAGCTGGACTTCTTCGGTGAGGTTGCCGGCATATCGTTCAGTCCTGACACCGAGGCTCTCTTTGTCAGCGTGCATGATCGCAACTATAGCAGCCTCCTCCAGTACAGTCGTCGACGGTTCTACGGGTACCTTGATTCAGCGTTGTGAATAGCTAGTGGCTGAGGTCTGCAAGAGCAAGATCGCAAGTTGTAGAAAGGATGTACATATCTGTAGGTCTTGCCCTGCGCTCTGACTAAACCAAAGCTCAGCTACAAAGGTGTGGTTGCGCTGAACAAACTGACGGCCTGTTGTTATAAGTGATGTCATTACCCATACATCTCTCAGAACTCTTGCATGCCTTCTCTTTTGTAAGCCAGCAATAGTCTAACGAACTATGCTGATCTTATCTTGCTCCCGATCAGTTCACGTTTACCGAAGAGCAAATACGTTAGGTAGGGTACAACAGGTTATTCGTGTTTCAAACAAAACAAACATGATATGAAGTGGACGAAAAGGACATGTAAAAGTGTTTGGCTCGGGGATAGAGAAATCTTGAGTGTGACCATGGTGCAAGAAAGTAATGAAGGGCGCGGCTCGTGAGCAAGGGCTTCAAGCTAAGCTACCGAAGTCATGCTGAATACGAATCAAGAAAATGAGTGAACGATACAGCCAATGAAGCGAAAGTACATGTCATTGAAAGTGACTTGTGATTGATGCTCACGCGCATGTCGTCATATGGTCCAAGGTAGGAAACGTAAAAGATCCTGGATTCACCATTTAATTCAAAAAAAAAAGATCCTTGTTCTAGAACATCGATAGAGAAAAAAGTCGACTATCAAATTTGAACCGATGACCCTTGCATTACGGATATGCCTCTTGCTTGGTTTGTATTTTCTTGTTCGGGGCCTTGCTTTTCATGATTCTCATCTCTACAACTCATGCTCAGAGATGCTCTCAGAGTGGGAAAGTTAACCAACTTCTCCTGCCAAGTATTAATGACTTGCTAGACTTAGAGGCTAATAGAGTCATGGAGATGATTCGTAATATTACAGTGGTAAAGCCTATGAATGATTCCGACATTAATGCTCTAGGGGTTGGGGCACCAGAATGCCTCTGTGAGGATTTAGTACCCTAGTCTATGTTACAGGAAGAGGATGCACATACGCTTTCAGAGGGGTATACGACCCCCTGCAACCAGATTTGAGCACATAAACTGACCTTAGTTATATGGACCGAGTGGCTGGACAGGATAAGCCAAAACAAACCCGGAAGAGGAAGATATATCCTGCATCTGCTATGTGCAGAAGCGCGAGAGTTTGGACCGCAAAGAAATTTCGTGATGAAAGATGAAAGAATCTTTTAGAATAGCAGAGGTCTGATAGACATGGCTAAAAGAAGGTTGCTTGCGGAAGCATCATTAGACATAAGAGCCTTACTTGAGACTGGTAGGGATAATTTTACATCACAATTTCTTGGCACCTTATCCGATGGTGTTGACTTTGATTGGCACTGTCTACCTCCAAGAGGAAGATTCGGAGGGATCTTACTTGGGGTCAAGTGCGAGACACTAGAAGTACGTAACGTAGTGCTGGGGGACTTTGCCGTCAAATTCAGGGTGCGCTCGAAGGTTGATGGATTCCAATGGACGCTAGTTGCAGTATATGGAGCTACTCAACCAGAGCTCAAGCCGGACTTCCTAGCAGACCTTGTGCGGGTTTGTGGGGGTGAGAGATTACCAATCCTGGTTGGAGGTGATTTTAACATTATTAGGAGGAGAGACGAAAAGAATAACGATAACTTTGATGGCATATGATAATTCATATTTAACACTATCATCGAAAGTCTAGACCTGAGAGAGATAGAACTCTGAGGCAGAAAGTTTACTTGGGCAAACACACTACCGAATCCAACTTACGAGAAGTTGGATCGAGTTCTCACCAGTATTGAATGTGAACAAAAGTTTCCTTTGGTGACAGTCCAAGCCTTACACAGAGGAATTTTTAATCACACCCCACTGCTTGTTGACACTGGGGAAGCGACACATGCGCGAAATAAGAACATCTTTTCTTTCGAACTAGCATGGTTTGAGAAAGAGGACTTCATTGACCTAATTGCCCGGGAATGGGCTAAGGCCACAGGAGGGAGGTCGAATATTGAGCAATGGCAAAATAAGATTAGGCACTTGAGGCAGTTCCTAAGGGGCTGGGCTAAAAATGAAAGCGGAATTTATAAGGTGGAAAAGGATAGGCTTATACACCTTACAAATGAACTTGATCTAAAGGCTGAATCCATTTTATTAGATGCAGATGAACGGGCATCTAAAACGGAGGCTGAGCAGAGATTGCGAGAGCTTCTCATAGAAGAAGAGACGAAATGGGCACTTAGAGCTAAAGTGCGGCGGATCGTCCAAGGGGACGACAATACCCAGTTTTTCCATATGATTGCAAATGAAAAAACAGAAAGAAGAAAATTTTCCATCTTGAGCAGGATGAGGGTATAACTGTAGGACACGCGAATCTAAAATTGTATATCCCTAATTATTATAAACAACTATCTAGGGCTCCCGGCGATAATTTTATGTCTATGGACGAGCTCATGGGTGGGGATATTTCTCAGCTCGGGACAGATGAGAATAAGATTTTATCCGCATCATTCACGGAAAAAGAGGTGTTTGAGGCCATATCACAGATGAAGAATAATAAGAGGCCATATGGCTTCCCAGCAGAATTTTATAGGCATATCATTAAAAGCGACCTAGTGCCGATGTTCCATGACTTGTTTAGTGGCCATCTGCAGCTATTCCACCTAAACTTTGGGACGATACCGTGTAGGGGATCGTAGCAGAATTTTAAAATTTCCTACGCATCACCAAGATCCATCTATGGAGTATACTAGCAACGAGGGGAAAGGAGTGCATCTACATACCCTTGTAGATCGCGAGCGGAAGCGTTCCAATGAACGAGGTTGATGGAGTCGTACTCGCCGTGATCCAAATCACCGATGACCGAGTGCCGAACGGACGGCACCTCCGCGTTCAACACACGTACAGAGCAGCGACGTCTCCTCCTTCTTGATCCAGCAAGAGGGAAGGAGAGGTTGATGGAGATCCAGCAGCACGACGGCGTGGTGGTGGATGTAGCGGGATCTCGGCAGGGCTTCGCCAAGCTTCTGCGAGAGGGAGAGGTGTTGCAGGGGAGGAGGGAGGCGCCAAAGGCTGTGGTATTGCTGCCCTCCCTCCCCCCCTTTATATAGGCCCCCTGGGAGGGAGGCGCCGACCAAGAACCCATCTATGGGGGGGGGGGCGGCGGCCAGGGGGGGGAAACTCCCCCCCCCCAAGTCAAGTGGGGCGCCCCCTACCCTAGGGTTTCCAACCCTAGGCGCAGGGGGGAGGCCCATGGGGGGCGCCCCAGCCCACTAAGGGCTGGTTCCCTTCCCACTTCAGCCCATGGGGCCCTCCGGGATAGGTGGCCCCACCCGGTGGACCTCCGGGACCCTTCCGGTGGTCCCGGTACAATACCGATAACCCCCGAAACTTTCCCGGTGGCCGAAACTGGACTTCCTATATATAATTCTTCACCTCCGGACCATTCCGGAACTCCTCGTGACGTCCGGGATCTCATCCGGGACTCCGAAAAACTTTCGGGTTTCCGCATACTCATATCTCTACAACCCTAGCGTCACCGAACCTTAAGTGTGTAGACCCTACGGGTTCGGGAGACATGCAGACATGACCGAGACGCCTCTCCGGTCAATAACCAACAGCGGGATCTGGATACCCATGTTGGCTCCCACATGTTCCACGATGATCTCATCGGATGAACCATGATGTCGAGGATTCAATCAATCCCGTATACAATTCCCTTTGTCAATCGGTATGTTACTTGCCCGAGATTCGATCGTCGGTATCCCAATACCTTGTTCAATCTCGTTACCGGCAAGTCTCTTTACTCGTACCGCAATGCATGATCCCGTGACTAACTCCTTAGTCACATTGAGCTCATTATGATGATGCATTACCGAGTGGGCCCAGAGATACCTCTCCGTCATACGGAGTGACAAATCCCAGTCTCGATCCGTGCCAACCCAACAGACACTTTCGGAGATACCCGTAGTGTACCTTTATAGTCACACAGTTACGTTGTGACGTTTGGCACACCCAAAGTACTCCTACGATATCCGGGAGCTGCACGATCTCATGGTCTAAGGAGAAGATACTTGACATTGGAAAAGCTCTAGCAAACGAACTACACGATCTTTGAGCTATGCTTAGGATTGGGTCTTGTCCATCACATCATTCTCCTAATGATGTGATCCGTTATCAATGACATCCAATGTCCATAGTCAGGAAACCATGACTATCTGTTGATCAACGAGCTAGTCAACTAGAGGCTTACTAGGGACACGTTGTGGTCTATGTATTCACACATGCATTACGATTTCCGGATAACACAATTATAGCATGAACAATAGACAATTACCATGAACAAATAAATATAATAATAACCATTTATTATTGCCTCTAGGGCATATTTCCAACAGTCTCCCACTTGCACTAGAGTCAATAATCTAGTTACATTGTGATGAATCGAACACCACTTGCGTCCTGGTGTTGATCATGTTTTGCTCTAGGGAGATGTTTAGTCAACGGATCTGCTACATTCAGGTCCGTATGTACTTTACAAATATCTATGTCTCCATTTTGAACACTTTCACGAATGAAGTTGAAGCGACGCTTGATATGCCTGGTCTTCCTGTGAAACCTGGGCTCCTTCGCAAGGGCAATAGCTCCAGTGTTGTCACAAAAGAGAGTCATCGGGCCCGACGCATTGGGAATCACCCCTAGGTCGGTAATGAACTCCTTCATCCAGACTGCTTCCTGTGCTGCCTCCGAGGCTGCCATGTACTCCGCTTCACATGTAGATCCTGCCACGACGCTTTGCTTGCAACTGCACCAGCTTACTGCTCCTCCATTCAAAATATACACGTATCCGGTTTGTGACTTTGAGTCATCCAGATCTGTGTCGAAGCAAGCGTCGACGTAACCCTTTACGACGAGCTCTTCGTCACCTCCATAAATGAGAAACATATCCTTAGTCCTCTTCAGGTACTTCAGGATATTCTTGACCGCTGTCCAGTGTTCCATGCCGGGATTACTTTGGTACCTTCCTACCAAACTTACGGCAAGGTTTACATTAGGTCTGGTACACAGCATGGCATTCATAATAGACCCTATGGCCGAGGCATTGGGGATGACACTCATCTTTTCTCTATCTTCTGCCGTGGTCGGGCATTGAGCCGTGCTCAATTGCACACCTTGCAATACAGGCAAGAACCCCTTCTTGGACTGATCCATATTGAACTTCTTCAATATCTTGTCAAGGTACGTACTCTGTGAAAGACCAGTGAGGCGTCTTGATCTATCTCTATAGATCTTGATGCCTAATATATAAGCAGCTTCTCCAAGGTCCTTCATTGAAAAACACTTATTCAAATAGGCCTTTATACTTTCCAAGAATTCTATATCATTTCCCATCAATAGTATGTCATCCACATACAATAAGAGAAATGCTACAGAGCTCCCACTCACTTTCTTGTAAACACAGGCTTCTCCATATGTCTGTGTAAACCCAAACGCTTTGATCATCTCATCAAAGCGAATGTTCCAACTCCGAGATGCTTGCACCAGCCCATAGATTGAGCGCTGGAGCTTGCATACTTTGTTAGCATTCTTAGGATCGACAAAATCTTCCGGCTGCATCATATACAATTCTTCCTTAAGGAAGCCATTAAGGAATGCCGTTTTGACATCCATCTGCCATATCTCATAATCATAGTATGCGGCAATTGCTAACATGATTCGGACGGACTTCAGCTTCGCTACGGGTGAGAAAGTCTCATCGTAGTCAACCCCTTGAACTTGTCGATAACCCTTAGCGACATGTCGAGCCTTATAGATGGTCACATTACCATCCGCGTCTGTCTTCTTCTTAAAGATCCATTTGTTTTCTATGGCTCGCCGATCATCGGGCAAGTCAGTCAAAGTCCATACTTCGTTTTCATACATGGATCCTATCTCAGATTTCATGGCTTCTAGCCATTTGTCGGAATCCGGGCCCGCCATCGCTTCTTCATAGTTTGAAGGTTCACCGTTGTCTAACAACATGATTTCCAGGACAGGGTTGCCGTACCACTCTGGTGCGGAACGTGTCCTTGTGGACCTACGAAGTTCAGCAGTAACTTGATCCGAAGCTTCATGATCATCATCATTAACTTCCTCCCCAGTCGGTGTAGGCACCACAGGAACATCTTCCCGCGCTGCGCTACTTTCCGGTACGGAAGGGGTGACTATCACCTCATCAAGTTCCACTTTCCTCCCACTCAATTCTTTCGAGAGAAACTCCTTCTCCAGAAAGGACCCGTTCTTGGCAACAAAGATCTTGCCTTCGGATCTGAGGTAGAAGGTATACCCAATGGTTTCCTTAGGGTATCCTATGAAGACGCATTTTTCCGACTTGGGTTCGAGCTTTTCAGGTTGAAGTTTCTTGACATAAGCATCGCATCCCCAAACTTTTAGAAACGACAGCTTAGGTTTCTTCCCAAACCATAATTCATACGGTGTCGTCTCAACGGATTTCGACGGAGCCCTATTTAAAGTGAATGCGGCAGTCTCTAAAGCATAGCCCCAAAATGAGAGCGGTAAATCGGTAAGAGACATCATAGATCGCACCATATCCAATAGAGTGCGATTACGACGTTCGGACACACCGTTTCGCTGAGGTGTTCCAGGCGGCGTGAGTTGTGAAACGATTCCACATTTCCTTAAGTGCGCACCAAATTCGTGACTTAAATATTCTCCACCACGATCTGATCGTAAGAATTTTATTTTCCTGTCACGTTGATTCTCAACCTCACTCTGAAATTCCTTGAACTTTTCAAAGGTTTCAGACTTGTGTTTCATTAGGTAGACATACCCATATCTACTTAAGTCATCAGTGAGAGTGAGAACATAACGATATCCTCCGCGAGCCTCAAAACTCATTGGACCGCACACATCGGTATGTATAATTTCCAATAAGTTGGTTGCTCGCTCCATTGTTCCGGAGAACGGAGTCTTGGTCATCTTACCCATGAGGCATGGTTCGCACGTGTCAAATGATTCGTAATCAAGAGACTCCAAAAGTCCATCTGCATGGAGCTTCTTCATGCGCTTGACACCAATGTGGCCAAGGCGGCAGTGCCACAAGTATGTGGGACTATCGTTATCAACTTTACATCTTTTGGTATTCACACTATGAATATGTGTAACATCACGTTCGAGATTCATCAAGAATAAACCATTGACCAGCGGGGCATGACCATAAAACAAATCTCTCATATAAATAGAACAACCATTATTCTCGGATTTGAATGAGTAGCCATCTCGAATTAAACGAGATCCAGATACAATGTTCATGCTCAAAGCTGGCACTAAATAACAATTATTGAGGTTTAAAACTAATCCCGTAGGTAGATGCAGAGGTAGCGTGCCGACAGCGATCACATCGACCTTGGAACCATTCCCGACGTGCATCGTCACCTCGTCCTTTGCCAGTCTCCGTTTATTCCGCAGTTCATGTTTTGAGTTACAAATATGAGCAACCGCATCGGTATCAAATACCCAGGAGCTACTACGAGTACTGGTAAGGTACACATCAATTACATGTATATCACATATACCTTTGGTGTTGCCGGCCTTCTTGTCCGCTAAGTATTTGGGGCAGTTCTGCTTCCAGTGACCACTTCCCTTGCAATAAAAGCACTCAGTCTCAGGCTTGGGTCCATTCCTTGGCTTCTTCCCAGTAACTGGCTTACCGGGCGCGGCAACTCCCTTGCCGTCCTTCTTGAAGTTCTTCTTACCCTTGCCCTTCTTGAACTTAGTGGTTTTATTCACCATCAACACTTGATGTTCTTTTCTGATCTCCACCTCCGCTGATTTCAGCATCGAATATACCTCAGGAATGGTCTTTTCCATCCCCTGCATATTGAAGTTCATCACAAAGCTCTTGTAGCTTGGTGGAAGCGATTGAAGGATTCTGTCAATGACCGCGTCATCCGGGAGATTAACTCCCAGCTGAGACAAGCGGTTGTGTAACCCAGACATTCTAAGTATGTGCTCACTAACAGAACTATTTTCCTCCATTTTGCAGCTGAAGAACTTGTCGGAGACTTCATATCTCTCGACCCGGGAATGAGCTTGGAAAACCATTTTCAGCTCTTCGAACATCTCATATGCTCCATGTTTCTCAAAACGCTTTTGGAGACCCGGTTCTAAGCTGTAAAGCATGCCGCACTGAACGAGGGAGTAATCATCAGCACGTGATTGCCAAGCGTTCATAACGTCTTGGTTCTCTGGGATTGGTGCTTCACCTAGCGGTGCTTCTAGGACATAATCTTTCTTGGCAGCTATGAGGATGATCCTCAGGTTCCGGACCCAGTCCGTATAGTTGCTGCCATCATCTTTCAGCTTGGTTTTCTCTAGGAACGCGTTGAAGTTGAGGACAACGTGGGCCATTTGATCTACAAGACATATTGTAAAGATTTTAGACTAAGTTCATGATAATTAAGTTCATATAATAAAATTATTCAATGAACTCCCACTCAGATAGACATCCCTCTAGTCATCTAAGTGAAACATGATCCGAGTTAACTAGGCCGTGTCCGATCATCACGTGAGACGGACTAGTCAAGATCGGTGAACATCTCCATGTTGATCGTATCTTCTATACGACTCATGCTCGACCTTTCGGTCCTCCGTGTTCCGAGGCCATGTCTGTACATGCTAGGCTCGTCAAGTCAACCTAAGTGTATTGCGTGTGTTCCGAGGCCATGTCTTTACATGCTAGGCTCGTCAACACCCGTTGTATGCGAACGTTAGAATCTATCACACCCGATCATCACGTGGTGCTTCGAAACAACGAACCTTTGCAACGGTGCACAGTTAGGGGGAACACTTTCTTGAAATTATTATAAGGGATCATCTTACTTACTACCATCGTTCTAAGCAAATAAGATGCAAAACATGATAAACATCACATGCAATCAAATAGTGACATGATATGGCCAATATCATTTTGCTCCTTTGATCTCCATCTTCGGGGCACCATGATCATCTTCGTCACCGGCATGACACCATGATCTCCATCATCGTGTCTTCATGAAGTTGTCACGCCAACGATTACTTCTACTTCCATGGCTAACGCGTTTAGCAAAAAAGTAAAGTAATTTACATGGTGTTATTCAATGACACGCAGGTCATACAAAATAATGAAGACAACTCCTATGGCTCCTGCCAGTTGTCATACTCATCGACATGCAAGTCGTGATTCCTATTACAAGAATAGGATCAATCTCATACATCACATATATCATTCATCACATCTTCTGGCCATATCACATCACATAGCACATGCTGCAAAAACAAGTTAGACGTCCTCTAATTGTTGTTGCAAGTTTTTTACGTGGCTTGTATAGGTTTCTAGCAAGAACGTTTCTTACCTACGTAAAACCACAACGTGATATGCCAATTTCTATTTACCCTTCATAAGGACCCTTTTCATCGAATCCGTTCCGACTAAAGTGGGAGAGACAGACACCCGCTAGCCACCTTATGCAACTAGTGCATGTCAGTCGGTGGAACCTGTATCACGTAAGCGTACGTGTAAGGTCGGTCCGGGCCGCTTCATCCCACAATACCGCCGAAACAAGATAAGACTAGTAGCGGCAAGAAGAATTGGCAACATCTACGCCCACAACTGCTTTGTGTTCTACTCGTGCATAGTAACTACGCATAGGCCTGGCTCATGATGCCACTGTAGGGGATCGTAGCAGAATTTTAAAATTTCCTACGCATCACCAAGATCCATCTATGGATTATACTAGCAACGAGGGGAAAGGAGTGCATCTACATACCCTTGTAGATCGCGAGCGGAAGCGTTCCAATGAACGAGGTTGATGGAGTCGTACTCGCCGTGATCCAAATCACCGATGAACGAGTGCCAAACGGACGGCACCTCCGCGTTCAACACACGTACGGAGCAGTGACGTCTCCTCCTTCTTGATCCAGCAAGAGGGAAGGAGAGGTTGATGGAGATCCAGCAGCACGACGGCGTGGTGGTGGATGTAGCGGGATCTCGGCAGGGCTTCGCCAAGCTTCTGCGAGAGGGAGAGGTGTTGCAGGGGAGGAGGGAGGCGCCAAAGGCTGTGGTATTGCTGCCCTCCCTCCCCCCTTTATATGGGCCCCCGGGAGGGGGGGGGGGCGCCGGCCAAGAACCCATCTATGGGGGGGGGGCGGCCAAGGGGGGGGGGGAAACTTCCCCCCCCAAGTCAAGTGGGGCGCCCCCACCCTAGGGTTTCCAACCCTAGGCGCAGGGGGAGGCCCATGGGGGGCGCCCCAGCCCACTAAGGGCTGGTTCCCTTCCCACTTCAGCCCATGGGGCCCTCCGGGATAGGTGGCCCCACCCGGTGGACCCCCGGGACCCTTCCGGTGGTCCCGATACAATACCGATAACCCCCGAAACTTTCCTGGTGGCCGAAACTGGACTTCCTATATATAATTCTTCACCTCCGGACCATTCTGGAACTCCTCGTGACGTCCGGGATCTCATCCGGGACTCCGAACAACTTTCGGGTTTCCGCATACTCATATCTCTACAACCCTAGCGTCACCGAACCTTAAGTGTGTAGACCCTACGGGTTCGGGAGACATGCAGACATGACCGAGACGCCTCTCCGGTCAATAACCAACAGCGGGATCTGGATACCCATGTTGGCTCCCACATGTTCCACGATGATCTCATCGGATGAACCACGATGTCGAGGATTCAATCAATCCCGTATACAATTCCCTTTGTCAATCGGTATGTTACTTGCCCGAGATTCGATCGTCGGTATCCCAATACCTTGTTCAATCTCGTTACCGGCAAGTCTCTTTACTCGTACCGAAATGCATGATCCCGTGACTAACTCCTTAGTCACATTGAGCTCATTATGATGATGCATTACCGAGTGGGCCCAGAGATACCTCTCCGTCATACGGAGTGACAAATCCCAGTCTCGATCCGTGCCAACCCAACAGACACTTTCGGAGATACCCGTAGTGTACCTTTATAGTCACCCAGTTACGTTGTGACGTTTGGCACACCCAAAGTACTCCTACGGTATCCGGGAGCTGCACGATCTCACGGTCTAAGGAGAAGATACTTGACATTGGAAAAGCTCTAGCAAACGAACTACATGATCTTTGAGCTATGCTTAGGATTGGGTCTTGTCCATCACATCATTCTCCTAATGATGTGATCCCGTTATCAATGACATCCAATGTCCATAATCAGGAAACCATGACTATCTGTTGATCAACGAGCTAGTCAACTAGAGGCTTACTAGGGACACGTTGTGGTCTATGTATTCACACATGCATTACGATTTCCGGATAACACAATTATAGCATGAACAATAGACAATTACCATGAACAAATAAATATAATAATAACCATTTATTATTGCCTCTAGGGCATATTTCCAACATACCGTTGTTGCCAAATAAGGAGGAGGCAGTGCGTATTGAGCAGTTCTAACCAATTTGTCTGCTCAATGTGAGATTTTTTTTGCTAAAGTTGGGACAAACCGACTGACGCGGATTGCACATAGTGTAGTGCAACCAACTCAGACGGCTTTCATGCCGGGCATAAAGATACTAGAGTGTGTGGTTGTCCTACATGAAACACTTCATGAGATCCACTCGAAGAAATTGGATGGGGTGGTCTTCAAAGTGGATTTTGAAAAAGCGTATGATAAAGTTAAATGGTCGTTTCTCCAGTAGGTCTTACATATGAAGGGATTCGACGATTCTTAGAGGAAGCAGGTTGATTCATTTGTAAAAAAAGACAATGTCAGGATTAAAGTGAATGATGACATAGGTCACTACTTCAAGACGCATAAGGGTCTAAGACAGGGGGACCCGATGTCTCCTATCTTGTTCAACATAGTAGCGGATATGTTGGCAATTTTGATAGGAAGAGCTAAAGAGGAAGGCCAAGTAGGAGGACTAGTATCACATCTAGTAGATGATGGGGTGTCCATACAATACGCGGATGATATAATTATTTTCATGGAATATGATTTGGCAAAGGCCAAAAATATGAAGCTTGTGTTATGCCTATTAGAACAATTATCGGGTTTGAAGATTAATTCTAATGAAAGCGAATTGTTTTGTTTTGGGACAGCCAAAGAGGAACAAGATGCTTATAAACAACTTTTCAGATGTGAACCGGGTACCCTACCATTTAGTTACCTAGGCATACCAATTCACCATCGCAAGCTATCTAACAAGGAGTGGAAGTGTATTGAAGATCGATTTGAAAATAAACTAAGCTGTTGGAAGGGTAAGCTTATGTCATACGGAGGTCGGTTAGTATTAATAAATTCAGTGCTCACGAGTATGCCGATGTTCCTTTTGTCCTTCTTTGAAGTACCTATAGGGGTACAAAAAGGTTGGACTTTTATCAAACTCAATTCTTTTGGCAGAGTGATGAAATAAAGAGAAAATACAAGCTTACTAGATGGACATCATTTGTAGGTCAAAGGACCAGTGTGGTCTTGGGATTGAGAATTTAGAGGTAACGCTCAGTAAATGGCTGTACAGGCTTTCTGTTGAGACCGAAGGCACGTGGGTACAAATTTTACGTAATAAGTACCTACAATCTAAGACCTTGGCCCAGGTTACCTTTAGACCCAATGATTCACCTTTTTGGAAGGGCTTGATGAGGATGGAAGCAACTTTCTTTCATAAAACTAAATTCATCATTGGAAATGGTAATTTGACGAGATTCTGGGAGGATACATGGTTAGGGGTGACACCTTTAGCGACACAATATTCGTCTCTCTGTAACATTGTACAGCGGAAGGAGGCTCACGTTGCTACAGTATTACAGTCCAACCCTCTAAATATTCAATTCCGGAGATCTTTATGAAGGAAATATGCCCTAGAGGCAATAATAAAGTTGTTATTTATATTTCCTTATATCATGATAAATGTTTATTATTCATGCTAGAATTGTATTAACCGGAAATTTGATGCATGTGTGAATACATAGACAAAAACAAAGTGTCCCTAGTATGCCTCTACTTGACTAGCTCGTTAATCAAAGATGGTTAAGTTTCCTGACCATAGACATGTGTTGTCATTTGATGAACAGGATCACATCATTAGGAGAATGATGTGATGGACAAGACCCATCCGTTAGCTTAGCATAATGATCGTTAAGTTTTATTACTATTGCTTTCTTCATGACTTATACATATTCCTTTGACTATGAGATTATGCAACTCCTGAATACCAGAGGAACACCTTGTGTGCTATCAAACGTCACAACGTAACTGGGTGATTATAAAGATGCTCTACAGGTGTCTCCGAAGGTGTTTGTTGGGTTGGCATAGATCGAGATTAGGATTTGTCACTCCGAGTATCGGAGAGGTATCTCTGGGCCCTCTCGGTAATGCACATCACGATAAGCCTTGCAAGCAATGTGACTAATGAGTTAGTTGCGGGATGATGCATTACAAAACGAGTAAAGAGACTTGCCGGTAACGAGATTGAACTAGGTATGAAGATACCGACGATCGAATCTCGGGCAAGTAACATACCGATGACAAAGGGAATGACGTATGTTGTCATTGCGGTTTGACCGATAAAGATCTTCGTAGAATATGTAGGAACCAATATGAGCATCCAGGTTCCGTTGTTGGTTATTGATCGGAGATGTGTCTCGGTCATGTCTACATAGTTCTCGAACCCGTAGGGTCCGCACGCTTAACATTCGATGATGATTTGTATTATGAGTTATGTGTTTTGGTGACCGAAGATTGTTCGGAGTCCTGGATGAGATCACAGACATGACGAGGAGTCTTGAAATGGTCGAGAGGTGAAGATTTATTTATTGGACGATATTATTCAGACACCGGAATGGTTTCGGAGGGTTTCGGATATTTATCGGAGTACCGAGGGGTTACCGGAACCCCCCGGGGAAAGTAATGGACCACATGGGCCATAAGGGGAGAGAGAGGGCAGCCCACAAGGGGTGGCGCCCCCCATGGGCAGTCCGAAATTGGAGAAGGGGAGGGGGCGCGACCCCCTTTCCTTCTCCCTCTCCTCTCCTTCCCCTTTCCCCCCTCCGAAAGAAGGAAGGGGGGAAACCGACTAGGACTAGGAGTCCTAGTGGGTTTCCCCCCACTTGGGGCGCTCCCTAGGGCCGGCCTCCTCCCCTCTCCTCCTTTATATACGGGGGCAGGGGGGCACCCCAAAGTACATCAATTGTTTCTTAGCCGTGTGCGGTGCCCCCCTCCACCGTTTACTCCTCCGGTCATATTGTCGTAGTGCTTAGGCAAAGCCCTGCGCGGATCACATCACCATCACCGTCACCACGTCGTCGTGCTGACGAAACTCTCCTTCAACACTTTGCTGGATCAAGAGTTCGAGGGACGTCATCGAGCTGAACGTGTGCAGAACTCGGAGGTGCCGTACTGAAAGTGCTAGTTATCGACTAGGGGGGGTGAATAGGTGATTTTTATGAAAGTATTCAAAACATGAGAGTTTCGAAGACAAACAATAGAAATGAACCTATTGATATGCAGCGGAAGGTAGACTACACTAAGCAAGCCATAGTCAAGTATACAATGAAGTGAAAGCACAAAGACTAATAGCAGCTAGGTAGTAAAGATCAGCATGGAAGATAGTATGAAGCCAAACAACGATAGTAGTCACACAGTGAAGTCAAATAGGTAGTGTAAGCAGGCAATGACTTCACGAAGACAAACTGTAAGTAAAGAGAGGGAGAGGATAGAACCAGTCACTTGGGGAGGACAAATGATTTGTTGGACCAGTTCCAGTTGCTGTGACAACTGTACGTCTGGTTAGGGAGGCTGAGATTTAACTCAGAAGACCGTGTATTCACCTTGTTCCCCTTGAGCTAAGGACACCCAGTCCTCGCCCAATCACTCTGGTAAGTCTTCAAGGTAGACTTCCAAACCTTCACAGACTTCGTTCACCGGCGATCCACAATGACTCTTGGATGCTCAGAACGCGACGCCTAACCGGCTGGAGGATTCACAGTCCTCAAGTGTAACAAGTCTTCAGGTCACGCGGACAGAAAGACTTCAGTGATGCCTAACACTCTTTGGCTCTGGGTGTTCGGGCTTTGTCCTCGCAAGGATTTCTCTCTCTCAAAAGCTTCGGAGGTGGGTTGCTCTCAAACGACAAAAGCCGTGCACTAACTCTAAGCAGCCAGCAATTTATGGTGTAGGGGGTGGGCTATTTATAGCCACTAGGCAACCCAACCTGATTTGTCCGAAATGACCCTGGGTCACTAAGGAACTGACACGTGTTCCAACGGTCAGATTTCAAACACACGCGACAACTTGACTTGGGCTACAAGTAAAGCTGACTCATCCGCCTCTGGATAAGATTTGCTCTCATTATCTTTGCTCGAAGACATAGGATTTGGTTGAGCATCACTTCAGTCACTCTGACTTTGTTCACTGGGACCCCACTTAACAGTACGGTGGTTCCTATGACTCAACAAAGAAGAAAAGGAAACAACGAAACAACTAAGTCTTCGCGCTCCATAGTCTTCACGCGATGTCTTCTCATGTCATAGTCTTCAATGTGAATATCTTCACAGACCACCATTGTCTTCAATGTCTTCATACATTTTTAGGGGTCATCTCCGGTAGGTAAACCGAATCAATGAGGGACTACTACCTGTGTTATCCTGCAATTCTCACAAACACATTAGTCCCTCAACCAGGTTTGTCGTCAATACTCCAAAACCAACTAGGGGTGGCACTAGATGCACTTACAATCTCCCCCTTTTTGGTGATTGATGACAAACTGGTTGAAGTTTTCAACGGGGATAAAAGTATGTGAAATTGTAAAGGATAAAGATATTGTCTTCATAAGTAGCCAAAGGCTCCCCCTGAAGATGTGCATATAAGTAATTTGCTTTTGGAATGCAAATGCACATGGCAGGTTGTACTTATGGAGATCCTCTTCAACTTATGAAGACAATTCATCATGCATGATTTGATATAACGAAGATAATGGCATGCATAATGAAAAATGGACGTCTGCAATATGACTAAGTGCGGGATTTATCATCGCACATGCGGAATTTATCATCGTATCACAAAATAGCAAAAAACGTAGCAGACGACCATCAAGTTTAAGTGTTACAACTCAAAGAACCAAATGTATCAAAAGCGAGAGTTGTAAACACTAGGAAAAATATAAAGCAACAACCCATATGGACCCGCTTGAAGACTATCAACTCATATGCTTCTTCCCCTTTTGTCAGTAAGGACCAAAAAGGTTTGAAGACATAGAGTCTCTACTCATCGTTCCCAGAAGGAGTAGGTGAAGCAGCAGGGTTGTCGTTGGCGTTTGGCGGTGCAGAAGAACTTGGTGCAGTGTCGATACGCGTCGAAGTTGGAGGTGGTGAGGTAGCATCATCTTGGTCATCTATGACTCTGGCATTCACCGTCGCAGCTGAGGAGGAATAATCAGAGTCTTCAAGAGAGGGAGTTCGGCGCAAGACAACATTCCTTGGAGGAGTGGAGTCAAACTTGAATCTTTCAGTGAAGCCATCGTCTTGAAGATCAGCTTCAGCACTGAGCAAAGTCAAACTCTTCCATGACCTCCGACAGGTTTCATGAGTGACAAAGGCATTCTTGGTGGCAAGGTTGCGAATGTGATTGACATCCACCAAGAGGCTTTGCATCTGTCGCTTCAGCCAGTAGTGATGCTTATCATGTTTCTGATGCAGGGCAACGAGAAGCTCTCGGTCATTGAGAACACGAGATCGCTTTCGAGGCCTTTGCGCAATTGTGCTTTCAGTGGCTTCAGTTTGAGCACGGTGAGGTAAGCGTGTATTGCCCGCCAACAGATAAACACGAGTGACTGCCTGGACTCCTTCAATGGGCTGTGTGAAGCTTTGGTGATCAGCATTGTGAAGATAAATAGACTCCTTGGCAGGCTCTGGGTATATGGCTTCAACTGACATATCAACCTCAGGCAAAAAGATCAGATGGTTGCGAGCAGAAAGCTGATAGTTGACAGCTGAATGAAGCTTGATAAGGCGCATAACCCATGGAGCGTAGAACTTCAGTCCAAAGAGATCAGAGCCTGATGCAGCCAATTGCCTGATAAAGAAGTATTGAGCATTGAAGCTGATGCCATTGAAGATATAAAAGACCAAGGTCTTCATCACTCCTCAAGCTTTGCTGCAGAAGAATGTCCTTTGACAGGCCAGAGAGTTCGCCTGATGATATGATAAATAGTGCGGGGCAGATACTCTAGGTCTTCAACAAAGAATTCTCTTGGGTATTCAGCATCGCGTGGCAGAGGCTTCATCATGCTCAGCATTTGGCTCATGTTGGGCTCTGGCTTCTGAAAGATGCTCTCCAAAGCATTGCGGTGAAGCTGACAACCAGGTTCATATAGTTCACCTGGAGTGGGCAGACCAGTGAGCTCAATAACGTCAAAAGCTTTAGCTTCATAGTGTACGTTGCCTGTCATCCACTCAAGGACCCATGTCTTCGGATCCCTGTTGTAGCCGCGAATGTGGAGGGTGGCATAGAATTGCAGCAGAAGCTCTTCATTCCAATGCTCCTTATCAGTCACAAAATTCAGCAATCCAGCATCACGGAAGCAGTCAAGGGCTTCTTCAAGGCATGGCAATCCAGCAATGGCTTCATAGTCAAGATGCATATGAGGGAAGATGCGCCCTTGATCATAAAGAACACAAGAATAATAACTGCGTTGCTGATAGCTCCAGAACTGATCTGATGAAATCCTAGGCTTGGAATAGGGGTTCTTGGCACTATCAAAGAAAGTGTTGTGCGCAATGAAGCCATTTGCATTGAATGACCCTGGTGAAGTTGCAGTACCTGGAAACCTGGGCAACCTTGGCTTCGGCTTCTGGACCTGAGGCCTATGCTCGAGGTGATAGTCAAATTGTGGACCGGCAGCAGGTGGAGGAACCAGAATGGGCCATCGGTCAGTAACCAGCTGACCACGATCGAATGCTTGCTCAATGGTGTGTGGCCTTGGGGGCGGTACAGGAGTAGTGGCATTGGCATTAGCGTCAGGCTGCAGATTTTCTTCAGGTGCATCATTGAGTTCAGGTGCAATCACTTCGGGCACAACATTAACTTCAGGCGCCATATTCGCGTCAGCCATGACAACGTCATTGGCTTCAGTGTTGGTGTTGGTGGTCGCCTCAATGTTATCAACTTCCACTCGAGTAGCTGGAGGGTCGGACACGTTCTCCTCGAGAACAACTTCAGGGTTGGTTGGGGGGTGTAGCAACACGTTCTTCTTTAACTCTTGGTTCTTCTTGTTCATCGGCTGATGCAGCCGGAAGATCTTCAGCCGCCTTGGCTTCAGACTCGGGGACGTTCGCAGTAGGAGAGGCTACAGGAAATACTTGGCGTGATACTGATTGGCGCTCTTCTCCTTCTGGAACACTCGACAGAGTGACTTGTGGCCTTGGTCCTTTGTGAAGCCTGCGAAACGCTGGCGACGCTTATGGAGATGGAGTTGTCTGGGCCACAAAGTCTTCATCTTCAAGCACCGAAGTGGTGACTTGAGTTGGGGGAGTAGTTGGTGTGTCTTCTTCACGGGGGATGTCTTGTGGGTGATGAGCCCATGAATCAGCCTGAGCAATTGGCGTCAAAGGACAACCAATGCTGATGAGTTCGCTGTTCGTGAGAACAGGCGATGATACCACATTGTGCTCGATCTGAGGAAGGACTTCATCATCTTCAACATTGTCTTGGGGACCAATGTCTTCAGCTGTGGTAGGGTTGACAGCTGGAATGTCTTCAGCTTCAGGAGCCTCTGGGGAAGCAGGCTCATGAACTATCAAACGACGCTCTTGTTGTGCAGATGCAGGACGAGCAATAGAAATTGGCGCTACGACGAGGGGCTCTGTGGGAGCAGCCCGATCTTTCTTCTTGGTTTTACGCTTCTTGGTAGGTGGAGCATCGTTAGTGGTGTTCTTGGTCTTGCGCTTTCTGGCTTTGGCTTCAGCTGCCCTTGTTTTCTGAAGCTCTGAAGCCACTGTGGGGACCTTAGGCTTCACGCCTGTCATACTAGCGGGGAAGACAATGCGAGGTTCTTCCCGCTTGGATGCTTCAGCTTGGTCCACAGTAGGCTTCGTCTGTTTGGCAGCCATCTTGGGGTCGATGCCAGGACGCCCAAGTGCCTTGCACTTCTCAGCTTCATTGTAAGCTTGAACACACTTGGCAGCAAGGTTCTTCATGCGCTCTTGAGAACCTTTGGCTTCATCACGTTTCTTGTGAAACGCCTCCTTGAGCTCATGCATCATGGTCTTGAAGTTTTGGATGTCTGTCACACTGAGCTTGGCCATATGCTTCTTGAACTAAGCCTTTTCATAGTCGATCTTGTGCTTCAGTTCAACGATTTTCTGAGCTAGAGCCAACTCAGGAGCAATGGCTCCATGGAAGGAGACGCTGAGGCCAATGGGGAGTTGCAGATCGTCAAAACTGAGGTTTGGGCTATCAAACCATTCGTCAATGAACTTGTTCAGGATGTCCACATCGAAGAGGGGAAGATCATTGAAGATTTCCGCCTCTTGCTTGCTCTTTATCAGCAGCTCAAGAGCATCATCAGCAAGATCGTCGTCACTCGACAGATCAATGGCGTCGTTCTCATTTCTTAGAACAGTAGCAGGTGTCAGTGCTTGACCAGTGGTGTGCATGGGATTTTTCTTCTTCTTCTCAGACTTGGAGATGCGTGAGAGATCTTCAGACTGCACACTTGGTGCAGGAGGAGCAGTGGCCAGAGGCTTCGCTCGCGAAGCTTTTGGTGCAGTGGAAGGCTTCAAAACCTTGGGTTTCTTCAGCTTGTTTGGCTTTGGTGGTGCAGGCGCTTCGTCAGAATCAGCATCATCTACAGAGTGATCCACGACAGTCCCTTGAACCATAATGTGAGTGATGAGACCTTCTAGGTTGTAGAAGGGCCCAACAAGATTGGGTTCAACTTCGCGTGTGCCATCGGCACGAGGAGCAGAGGGACCTGGGTTGAAGTCTAATCCCCGCGACTGCTTGTTCTCTTTGGCCGAGTTCTTGGCAAACTGAAAGTTGCGCTTAAACAGATTGTCGTCACGACACCATAGCAGCGAAGATGGTTCGGCATCAGCAGGATGTGGTCCACAGACCATGCAAGGGTAGAAGCCTTGATCAATGGCTTCACCTCTGGACCTGGGTGGAAGATTTTTGTACAAGATGTCTCCCCAGGGTCGCTTGATGGCATTCTTTTCAGCATATTCCTGGGTCACGAGCCTGTACTTGAACCATTGTTCTGCCCAATATCTTCGAATCCATTGGATTCGTGTTTTGCGCTGATTGTAGTCCTCCTCTGGATCTGTCTTGTATAGCTCATAGAGGTCAGGTGGCAAATCTCTTGATGTTCCCCCACGGCGCTGTCTGCCTCCCTTCCTTGCTGACTTATCTATTGCCATGAAGTTAAGACTGAATGACTTCAACATTGTCAAAGGCTTCCGTCTGCTGGTCAGACAGGAACTGGCTTCGGGAGAGTTGATATGATGCTGTAAGAATTCTGCAAATGAATGCAGACTATGAGAACCAAGGGATTCTCCCACGGACATGTACCTGTGACAACATTAGAGATGCGAGGGAAGGGGAAGAGGTCATATGCATTCTCAGAAGATTTTGAAGATAAATCAGTTTGGAAGACATTGACCTCATAGAGCGAAGACATTCACTTATATGTTGAGAGTTGGTTCCAGATTTGTACGAATCCAAGAATAGGTACAAGTGAGGAATCTAACTACGTGTGAAGCATAAGTGAATATACTAGGCATCATATGAGATGCAGAACATGATAGATCCAAATTTGTGGAGGCAGAAACCACTTTTGGTAGTAAGGATGAATCTATAGGATCAAAATGACAGTAAAAAGAGGGTTTTAATTTACCACACGATGAACTGCTAGACAGAGTAGAAGATGAGGCCGAGCAGTTCGATCTTCCGTGCCCTAACTTGGCGACGGAGGACACCTACGGCGGCGGCAGAGAAGACGATGTCCGCGGCCGGCGTGAAGGCGGTGTCGGAGAGGTTGCGGCAGCTAAGCGCTTCGTCGCCGGCGTCGTCGAGAGCTAGCGGTGGCGCTAGGGTTTGTCGAGGTGGAGAGGTGGAAGAAAGATTTTGACCGCGATTGGATGTGCATATATAGGGAAAGGGACAGCACAACGCAATTATGCAGGTGCCCCTGGCGGTTCACATCTGAGGGACACGTGGCGAACATGCAACATATTGGGAGTTGTTCCATGTTCCCACGCTGTAAGTGCGTTTAGTGCCACCCCTAGTTGGTTTTGGAGTATTGACGACAAACCTGGTTGAGGGACTAATGTGTTTGTGAGAATTGCAGGATAACACAGGTAGTAGTCCCTCATTGATTCGGTTTGCCTATCGGTGATGATCCCTAAAAATGTATGAAGACATTGAAGACAATGGTGGTATGTGAAGATATTCACATTGAAGACTATGACAAGAGAAGGCATTGCGTGAAGACTATGGAGCGCGAAGACTTAGTTGTTTCATTGTTTCCTTTTCTTCTTTGTTGAGTCGTAGGAACCACCGTACTGTTAAGTGGGGTCCCAGTGAACAAAGTCAGAGTGACTGAAGTGATGCTCAACCAAATCCTATGTCTTCGAGCGAAGACAATGAGAGCAAATCTTATCCAGAGCTGGATGAGTCAGCTTTACTTGTAGCCCAAGTCAAGCTGTCGCGTGTGTTTGAAATCTGACCGTTGGAACACGTGTCAGTTCCTTAGTGACCCAGGGTCATTTCGGACAAATCAGGTCGGGTTGCCTAGTGGCTATAAATAGCCCACCCCCTACACCATAAATTGGTGGCTGCTCAGAGTTAGTGCACAGCTTTTGTCATTTGAGAGCAACCCGCCTCCGAAGCTTTTGAGAGAGAGAAATCCTTGCGAGGACAAAGCCCAAACACCCAGAGCCAAAGAGTGTTAGGCATCACTGAAGTCTTTCTGTCCGCGTGACCTGAAGACTTGTTAAACTTGAGGACTGTGAATCCTCCAGCCGGTTAGGCGTCGCGTTCTGAGCATCCAAGAGTCATTGTGGATCGCCGGTGAACGAAGTCTGTGAAGGTTTGGAAGTCTACCTTGAAGATTTACCAGAGTGATTGGGCGAGGACTGGGTGTCCTTAGCTCAAGGGGAATAAGGTGAAGACGCGATCTTCTGAGTTGAATCTCAGCCTCCCTAACCAGACGTATAGTTGTCACAGCAACTGGAACTGGTCCAACAAATCCTGTGTCCTCAACAAGTGACTGGTTCTATCCTCTCCCTCTCTTTACTTACAGTTTGTCTTCGTGAAGTCATTGCCTGCTTGCACTACTTATTTAACTTCACTGTGTGACTACTATCATTGTTTGGCTTCATACTATCTTCCATCCTGATCTTTACTACCTAGCTGTCATTAGTCTTCGTGCTTTCACTTCATTGCATACTTGACTATGGCTTGCTTAGTGTAGTCTACCTTCCGCTACATATCAATAGGTTCATTTCTATTGTTTGTCTTCGAAACTCTCATGTTTTGAAGACTTTCATAAAAATCGCCTATTCACCCCCCTCTAGTCGATAACTAGCACTTTCAATTGGTATCAGAGCAAGATACTCCCTTGTTCTGTGTGATTCGGTTTAACCACCTGGAGTTTTAGCTATGTCGACTGCAGGGATAATCAAAGTCTCCGCTGCTTGCCCCGTCTTCGATGGAACTGAATATCCCTACTGGAAGAATAAGATGCGGATGCACCTTGAAGCCATTGATGTCGACCTCTGGTATGTCGTCAAGAATGGTGTTCCCAAGACTGGTGAAGGTGTCACCCGTGCTGATGTCAAGAAGTTCATTCAACTGGATTCTACTGCCAAGAACATCATCTGTGGTCATCTGACCAAAGGACAATATGGCCGTGTGAGTGCTCTGGAAACGTCAAAGCTAGTCTGGGGCTGGCTCTCCAAGTTCAACGAAGGCGTCTCAACCTAGAGAGATCAAAGGATCAGTGTTCTTCACAACCTCTTCAACCGCTTCAAGAGAAATGACAATGAGAATGTCCAGCTCACGTTTGATTGCCTCACTGACATCACAAATGAGCTTCGTGCTCTCGGCGCCACTGAGATCACCAAGCATGAAATCGTCAAGACACTACTGAGATCACTTGACAGCTCGTTCGACACCCTTGCCCTCATGATACAAGAACGCCCTGACTTCAAGACACTCGATCCGTCTGATATACTTGAGAGGCTCAACACACATGAGTTCCAGCTATCTGAGAAAAGAGATATCTATGGTCCCAACTACGGCCGAACTCGTGCTTTGAAGGCAAAAGCTATCTCCTCATCTGAAGAAGAATCTGACTGCAGTTCTGATGATCCTGAAGACATTGAAAAGGAACTTGCTATGCTTGTGAAGAAGTTCCAGAAGTTCACTAAGAAGAAGGGCTTCAGAAAGTCTTCATGATCCAGCTCAAGAAATGATGAAGCTTCCACTCATGACTACAAGAAGAAAACATGTCACAAGTACAAGAAACCTGGACACTACATCTCTGAGTGTCCAAAGTGGGACAATGAGAACAACAACAAGAAGAAGAGCAAGGAATATGATTCTGATGACAAGAAGAAGAAGAAATCCTCAAAGTCTTCTTCCAAGTCCTCATCCAAGTCTTCATCTCATAAGAAGAGCTCATCTGGCAAGGCTCGTGCTTTTTTTGGCAAGGAGATGGATTCAGAGGAGCAGTCTGCTTCTGAGGAGGCAGAGGTGGAGTCTGAGGAGGAGTCCGACCCTGGTGTTGCAAGTCTGGCTCTAGCTACAGCCTACGTCTCCATGTCTATCTTCAACACTGAAGACAATGGCCCTGTCACCAACGCTGATGCTAATGACAAGGACGATTCTGCTCCCACCTACTGCTTCATGGCACGTGGTGCCAAGGTAAAATCACGCGATGCTTACTTTCAAACATCAAGTGAAGATGACTCTGATTGTGAATCCAAACCCAGCTACAAAACACTTGCTAAAATTGCAACTGAACAACAGAAAGCTATGGAACATACTAAAAAACTGTTAGCCAAAAGCGATGACCTGTTGGACGCGGAAATGACCCGTTCTCAGTCCTTAATTGAAGACATAAAAAATCTTCATGTTAAGTACCAGGAACTTGAAAGTCGTCATGAAATGCTCTCAACCACTCATGAAAAGCTCTCCTATGATTATCTTCAAAGGAAGCAAGAGCTTGAGAAATTGAGAGCGGCTCATGAAGATCTTCAAAAAGAGAATGAGTCACTTCGCGCTCAACAGATCAGTTCCGCTCAGGAAGGATTTGAACCACCATGTCTAAAATGCCTTGAGCGTGATAACACTACTTCTGTTGCTGAATGTTCTACTGCTGCTACTGTTGCAATATCTTCAACTGCTGATGTGGTAACTAACCCCTCTGCTGAGGATACCACTACTATTGCTGATGAAAATGCTAGGTTGAAGACATTGCTTGAAACAGGGATGTACAAAAGTCTCAAAGGGCATCAGACACTTTGCGATGTCCTCAAAAAGCAGATTCTGAACCGAAACCCTAGGAAAGAGGGTGTTGGGTTCGATAGGAAAATGAATGTTGATGGCTCCTACTGGAAGCCTGAGCAGTACCCCAAAACCACATGGGTTGCTGCAAAGGGACCTTCAGTGGATCCATCCACCTTATCTGGCTTCACTTGTGCTAACCCTATTATCATTGATGAATCCTTTGATGCAAACTATAAACTGTTTAAGAATCAGAATGGTGAAGTGTTTGCCAGGTATATTGGTACTAACTGGAGGAATGGGCCACCTATGAAGAAGATCTGGGTTCCCAAAAGTTGTCTTCAGAATCTTCCTGTGAATGTCATCATGACACCGCCTGGGAAGAAGACAAATCCCAGACCAAAGGCTTCATATGGTCCAAAGGCTTCATACAGACAGAGGACTCACCTGAGTCACCCTAATGCCAATGTTTTGCAGGGAAACCATACTCAGACTTATGAATATGAGCGTGCTTCTTCAAACCGCTATGTTCATAAAACTAAGAACTATTCTGCTTATTCATATGAGTACTATTCACCTCCTGCAAGGCTATTTGCTAGGGCTTCAAAGCCGAAGTTCTCAGATGCTGCACTTAGACTCATTGCTTCTAAGCCACCCCTGAAGATGTGGGTGGTTAAGAAGAATTAACTTTCTTTTGTAGGGAAAGGTCTCCAGCCGAAAATCAAAGGCGTCTGATGCTATTGCTGGGGACCTAAAACATCTTGTAGGGCGCAAGATCAAATGCCCAAATGGTCTCACTATGTATTTTGTTCCTGAATCGTTTGCCAATCATCCTATAAGTCCTAATCTTGATCTAAGATTTGATAATCCTCTTGCTCGTCAAATGTTTATGCTTCACTATACTCTTGGTGAAGCCTATCCCCCTAACTGTACTATAGGGTATGACACCTCATGCTTCAGAATGGATTATGGACAGCGGATGCACTAATCATATGACTGGTGATCAAAGTCTTCTCATGGACTCAACCTTACGTCTATCTGACAAGAGTCACATCACATTTGCTGACACTGTTAAAAGCAAGGTATTGGGTCTAGGTAGAGTTGCAATCTCAAAGGATCAGCACATGGATAAAGTGATGCTTGTTGAATCCCTTGGTTTCAACTTAATGTCTGTCTCAATGCTTTGTGACTTGAACATGATTGTGGTATTTGGAAAATATCGTTGCCTTGTACTAATGGAATCTGACAAGTCTCTAGTCTTTGAAGGGTACCGGAAAGATGATATGTACATGGTAGATTTCGCAGTAGGGCCATAGCTTGCCGTATGCCTTCTTGCAAAAGCTTCAGAGTGCTGGCTCTGGCATCGGAGGCTAGGGCATGCTGGCATGAGGAACTTACACACTCTCGCAAAGAAGAAGCATGTCATAGGCATCGAGGGCGTCAAGTTCAAGAAGGATCACTTGTGCGGTGCCTGCGAAGCTGGAAAGATGACTAGGGCCAAGCATCCCTCGAAGACAATCATGACGACATCTCAACCCTTCGAGCTGCTACACATGGACTTATTTGGCCCTACTCACTACTCTACTCCCACTACTACTGCTTGTCTCTATGGCTTCGTCCTTGTTGATGATTATTCAAGATATACGTGGGTGCATGTAATTCTCTACAAGACTGAAGTGCAGGATGTCTTCAGACGCTTCGCCAACCGTGCCATGAACAACTATGGCATCAAGATCAAGCATATCAGGAGTGACAACGGCACTGAGTTCAAGAACACTGGCCTCGATCTTTACTTGGATACATTAGGCATCACTCATGAGTTCTCAGCTCCATACACACCTCAGCAGAATGGCATCGTGGAGCGCAAGAACAGAACACTCATTGAGATGGCTCGGACGATGCTCGATGAATATAAGACACCAAGAAAGTTCTGGCCTGAAGCTATTGCTACTGCATGCCATGTCATCAACCGTGTTTATCTTCACAAGCTTCTGAAGAAAACATCCTATGAACTCCTCACTGGTAAGAAGCCAAATGTCAGTTACTTCAGAGTATTTGGTGCTAGGTGCTGGATCAAGGATCCACATCACACTTCAAAATTTGCACCGAAAGCACATGAAGGTTTTATGCTCGACTACGGAAAGGATTCGCACTCCTACAGAGTCTTCAACCTCTTTCACTATAAAGTGGTTGAAACTGTGGATGTGCGGTTCGATGAGACTAACGGCTCGCAAAGAGAGCACCTGCCAAATGTGCTAGATGAAGTGCCACCCAGTGAATCCATCAAGCTAATGGGAACTGGAGAAATCATACCGTCTGACGCACGGCCAGAAGAGGAACTTATCATTTCTGCACCTAGTCAACCTGAGGACAATGCTCAGCCCGAAGACAATTCTCCCAACGATGACAATGATCAGCAAGAATAAAATCTTCGTCCAGTTCATCCTCGTGTTGCAAACGAAGTACAGATTGAGAAGATAATTGATAGCATCAATGCGCCTGGTCCACTCACTCGTTCAAGAGCAACACAGCTAGCAAATTTCTATGGGCACTTTGCCTTTGTCTCAATATCTGAACCCAAGAAAGTTGCTGAAGCCTTCATGGAACCTGAATGGATTCAAGCTATGCAAGAAGAGCTTCAACAGTTCAAGCTGAACATTGTCTGGGAACTTGTCGAGCGTCCTGACCCTCGCAAGCACAACATAATAGGTACAAAATGGATATATCGCAACAAACAAGATGAGCATGGTCAAGTTGTCAGAAACAAGGCTCGTCTCGTTGCTCAAGGATACACTCAAGTTGAAGGGATTGACTTCGATGAAACATTTGCTCCTGTGGCTAGGCTTGAAGCTATTCGCATATTGCTAGCCTATGCAAACCATCACAACATCTTGTTGTATCAAATGGATGTGAATAGTGCATTTCTCAACGGCAAGATTGAAGAAGAAGTGTATGTTGCACAACCTCCTGGCTTTGAAGATCCAAAACATCCTGATATGGTGTACAAGCTAAACAAGGCACTGTATGGCCTCAAACAAGCCCCTCGCGCTTGGTATGACACACTCAAAGACTTCCTGAAGAGCAAAGGCTTCAAACCTGGTTCCTTGGATCCCACACTCTTCACGAAGACATACGATGGTGAAATGTTTGTGTGCCAAATATATGTGGATGACATTATCTTCGGCTGCACCAACCAGAAATACAGTGATGAGTTTGGACAGATGATGCAAGGGCAATATCAGATGTATATGATGGGTGAGCTGAAGTTCTTGCTTGGTCTTCAAATTCGTCAGCAAAGAAATGGCATCTTCATATCTCAAGAGAAATACCTCAAAGATTGCCTGAAGAAGTTTGGAATGCAAGAGTGCAAAGGTTACATGACGCCAATGCCAACCAAGAGTCATCTGGGTCCTGACGCCAATGGTAAAGAGTTCGATCAAAAGGTATACCGCTCCATGATTGGTTCTTTACTTTATTTATGTGCATCTAGGCCAGATATTATGCTTAGTGTTTGCATGTGTGCTCGATTCCAAGCGGCACCAAAGGAATCACATCACTTAGCTGTGAAGCGAATTCTTTGATATTTGGCTTACACCCCAACATTAGGATTATGGTATCCAAAGGGCTCAGAATTTGATCCATTTGGATTCTCGGATGTTGATTATGCTGGTGACAAGGTGGATCGCAAGTCTACATCAGGCACGTGTCACTTTCTGGGACGATCACTTGTCTGTTGATCTTCAAAGAAGCAGAACTGTGTATCACTCTCCACTGCTGAATCTGAATACATTGCTGCTGGATCTTGCTGCGCTCAGCTTCTATGGATGAAGCAAACACTTAAGGACTATGGCATCCATCTGAAACAAGTACCACTCTACTACGACAACGAAAGCGCCATCAAGATTGCCAACAACCCAGTTCAGCACTTGAAGACAAAGCACATTGAAATTCGTCATCTCTTTCTCAGAGATCATGTCATGAAGGAAGATATTGATATCATACACGTCAACACTGAAGAGCAACTGACAGATATCTTCACAAAGCCCTTGGATGAGAAAAGGTTTTGCAAGTTGCGGTGTGAGCTAAATATCTTGGAATCCTCAAATGTCCTGTGATCAGGCACACATCCTAACACTTATGCATGTTGATGACTTAGATGTGCAACACACGAAGTAAAGTATATCTTCAATCAATGAAGACTTACATTCTAAGTGTGAATACATTAACGCGGAATTTGACTTCGGAGCGCCACGATAATTGTGCGCCGTGTCTGGGTCTAATACTTCCTATACGGTGGGTAACGCCACCACCAAATTCTTATGTTTGAAGTGTTTTTCTCATGGCGTTACATTTGCTATGTCTTCGATTTTGGTTTGTCTTCAATTTCAACATGTCTTCATGTTTATCTTCACTATGTTGATTTGGTTGTATTCTGGTATATACATATATTAGTGTTCTGTCCTCTACAGCATTCACTTATAGCTATGTCTTCTCGTTTGAATCTATTGAACTAAGTGAATGTGATCGAACCCTAACCTCTCTATGCTTTCTACCTCAAACTCTATCTATCCAAATCATATGCATTCTGTTGAAACTGTCGAATGTCTTCTCTGCATCCTTGTCAGCAGAAGATTCAGAGACAAACATTAAATCTGTTTTTAAATGTTCAACTCTTATTGCCTGAAACCCGGAGAAGCCGGAACGACCATCCGACAGTCCAGGCGGGCGTGGGAACGTGGGACAACTCCCAATGTGTTGCATGTTTGCCATGTGTCCCTCAGATGTGAACCGCCAGGGGCACCTGCGTAATTGCGTTGTGCTGTCTCTTTCCCTATAAATACACATCCAATCTCGGTCAAAATCTTTCTTCCACCTCTCCACCTCGACAAACCCTAGCGCCACCGCTAACTCTCGACGACGCCGGCGACGAAGCGCTTAGCTGTCGCGACCTCTCTGACGCTGTCTTCACGCCGGCCGCGGACATCGTCTTCTCCGCCGCCGCCGTAGGTGTCCTCCGTCGCCAAGTTAGGGCACGGAAGATCGAACTGCTCGGCCTCATCTTCTACTCCGTCTAGTAGTTCATCGTGTGGTAAATTAAAATCCACTTTTTACCGTCTTTTCGATTCTATAGATTCATCCTTTCTACCAAAAGTGGTTTCTGCCTCCACAAATTTGGATCTATCCTGTCAGCATCTCATATGGTGCCTAGTATATTCACTTATGCTTCACACATAGTTAGATTCCTCACTTGTACCTATTCTTGGATTCGTACAAATCTGGAACCAACTCTCAACATATAAGTGAATGTCTTCGTGCTATGAGGTCAATGTCTTCTAAACTGATTTATCTTCAAAATCTTCTGAGAATGCATATGACCTCTTCCCCTTCCCTCGCATCTCTAATGCTGTCACAGGTACATGTCCGTGGGAGAATCCCTTGGTTCTCATAGTCTGCATTCATTTGCAGAATTCTTACAGCATCACATCAACTCTCCCGAAGCCAGTTCCTGTCTGACCAGCAGACGGAAACCTTTGACAGTGTTGAAGCCATTCAGTCTGAACCTCATGGCAACAGAGAAGTCTGCAAGGAAGGGTGGCAGACAGCGCCGTGGGAACACATCAAGAGATTTGCCTCCTGACCTCTATGAGCTGTACAAAACAAATCCAGAGGAGGACTACAATCAGCGAAAAACCCGAATCCAATGGATTCGGAGATATTGGGCAGAATAATGGTACAAGTACAGGTTCGTGACCCAGGAATATGCTGAGAAGAATGCCATCAAGCAACCCTGGGGAGACATCTTGTACAAAAATCTTCCACCCAGGTCCAGAGCTGAAGCCATTGAACAAGGCTTCTACCCTTCCATGGTCCGTGGACCAGTGTCGTGACGACAATCTGTTCAAGCGCAACTTCCAGTTTGCCAAGAACTCGGCCAAAGAAAACAAGAAGTCACGGGGATTAGACTTCAAGCCCGGTCCCTCTGCTCCTCGTGCTGATGGCACACGCGAAGCTGAACCCAATCTTGTTGGGCCCTTCTACAACCTAGAAGGTCTCATCACTCATATTATGGTTTAAGGGACAGCCGTGGATGAACCTACAGATGACGCTGATTCTGACGAAGCGCCTGCACCACCGAAGCCAAAGAAGCTGAAGAAACCCAAGGCTTCGAAGCCTTCCACTGCACCAAAAGCTTCACGAGCGAAGCCTCTGGCCACTGCTCCTCCTGCACCAAGTGTGCAGTCTGAAGATCTCTCACGCATCTCCAAGTCCGAGAAGAAGAAAAAGAAGCCTATGCACACCACTGGTCCAACTCTGACCCCTGCTGCTGTTCTAAGGAATGAGAATGACGCCATTGATCTGTCAAGTGACGACGATCTTGCTGATGACGCTCTTGAGTAGCTAATAAAGAGCAAGCAAGAGGCAGAAATCTTCAATGATTTGCCTCTCTTTGATGTGGAAGTATTGAACAACTTCATTGATGAGTGGTTTGACACCCCCAATCTCAGCTTTGACGATCTGCAACTTCCCATTGGCCTAAGCGTCTCTTTCCATGGAGCCATTGCTCCTGAGCTGGCTCTTGCTCAGAAAATTGTTGAGCTGAAGCATAAGATCGATTATGAAAAGGCTCAGTTCAAGAAGCACATGGCCAAGCTCAGCGTGGCAGACGTCCAAAACTTCAAGGTCATGCTGCATGAGCTCAAGGAAGCGTTTCACAAGAAATGTGAAGAAGCCAAAGGTTCTCGTGAGTGCATGAAGATTCTCGCTGCCAAGTGTGTTCAAGCTTACAATGAAGCTGAGAAGCGCAAGGCACTTGGGCATCCTGGCATCGACCCTAAGATGGCTGCCAAGCAGAAGAAGAAGCCTGATGTGGACCAAGCTGAACCATCCAGGCGGGAAGAACCTCACATTGTCTTCCCCGCTAGCATGACAGGCGTGAAGCCTAAGGTCCCCACAGTGGCTTCAGAGCTTCAGAAGACAAGGGCTGCTGAAGCCAAAGCTAGAAAGTGCAATACCAAGAACACCATTGATGACGGTCCACCCACCAAGAAGCGCAAGACCAAGAAGAAAGATCGGGCAGCTCCCACAGAGCCCCTTGTCGTCGAGCCAATTTCTGTTGCTCGTCCTCCATCTGCACAACAAGAACGCCATTTGATAGTTAACGAGCCTGCTTCCCCAGAGGCTCCTGAAGCTGAAGACATTCCAGCTGTTGACCCCATTGCAGCTGAAGACATTGGTCATCAAGACAATGTTGACGATGATGAAGTCCTTCCTCAGATCGAGCACAATGTGGTATCATCGCCTGTTCTTACGAACAGCGAACTCATCAGCATTGGTCGTCCTTTGACGCCAATTGCTCAGGATGACTCATGGGCTGATCACCCACAAGACTCTCCCCGTCAAGCAGAAACACCAGTTACTCCCCCAACTCAAGTCACCTCTTCGGTGATTGAAGATGAAGACTTTTTGGCCCAACCAACTGCATCTCCACAAGTGTCGCCAGCATTCCGCAGGCTTCGCAAAGGACCAAGGCCACAGGTCACTCTGTCAAGTGTTCCAGAAGGAGAAGAGCGCCAATCCGTTTCACGTCAAGTCTTTCCTGAAGCCTCTCCAACTGTGAACAACCCCGAGACTGAAGCCAACATGGCTGAAGATATTCCGGTTGCATCAGCCGATGACCAAGAAGAACCAAGAGAAGAAGAAGAACGTGTTGCTACACCCCCAACCAACCAAGTTGTTCTCGAGGAGAACGTGTCTGACCCTCCAGCTACTCAAGTGGAGGTTAACAACATTGAGGCAACCACCAACACCAACACTGAAGCCAATGACGTTGTCATGGCTGAATCTAATGTGGCGCCTGAAGTCAATGTGGTGCCCAAAGTGATAGCACCTGAAGTCAATGCTGCACCTGATGCAAATCTGCAGCCTGAAGTCACTGCCACTGCCACTGCTCCTGTACCACCTCCCAGGCCACACACTATTAAGCAAGCATACAACTATGGTCAGCTGGTCACTGTCAGATGGCCTATTCTGGTTCCTCCTCCTGCTGCTGGTCCGCAATTTGATTATCATGTCGAGCACAGGCCTCAGGTCCAGAAGCCAAAGCCAAGATTGCCCAGGTTTCCACGTACCTCCACTTCACCAGGATCCTTCAATGCAAATGGCTTCATTGCGCACAACACTTTCTTTGATAGCGCTAAGAACCCCTATTCCAAGCCAAGGATTTCATCAGATCAGTTCTGGAGCTATCAGCAACGCAGTTATTATTCTTGTGTTCTTTATGATCAAGGGCGCATCTTCCCTCATATGCATCTTGACTGTGAAGCCATTGCTGGATTGCCATGCCTTGAAGAAGCCCTTGACTGCTTCCGTGATGCTGGATTGCTGAATTTTGTGACTGATAAGGAGCATTGGAATGAAGAGCTTCTGCTGCAATTCTATGCCACCCTCCACATTCGCGGCTACAACAGGGATCCGAAGACATGGGTCCTTGAGTGGATGACAGGCAACGTACACTATGAAGCTAAAGCTTTTGACGTTATTGAGCTCACTGGTCTGCCCACTCCAGGTGAACTATATGAACCTGGTTGTCAGCTTCACCGCAATGCTTTGGAGAGCATCTTTCAGAAGCCAGAGCCCAACATGAGCCAAATGCTGAGCATGATGAAGCCCTTGCCACATGACGCTGATTACCCAAAGGAGTTCTTTGTCGAAGACCTAGAGTATCTGCCCCGCACTATTTATCATATCATTAGGCAAACTCTATGGCCTGTCAAAGGACATTCTTCAGCAGCAAAACTTGAAGGAGCAATGAAGACTTTGGTCTTTTATATCTTCAACGGCATCAGCTTCAATGCTCAAGACTTCTTTATCAGGTGGTTGGCTGCATCAGGCTCTGATCTCTTTGGACTAAAGTTCTATGCTCCATGGGTCATGCGCCTCATCAAGCTACATTCAGCTGTCAACTATCAGCCCTCTGCTCGCAACCATCTGATCTTTCTGCCAGAGGTTGATATGTCAGTTGAAGCAATATACCCAGAGCCTGCCAAGGAGCCTGTTTGTCTTCACAATGCTGATCACCAAAGCTTCACGCAACCCATTGAAGGAGTCCAGACAGTCACCCGTGTTTATCCTTTGGCTGGCAATACACGCTTACCTCACCGTGCTCAAACTGAAGCCACTGAAAGAACTATTGCTCAAAGGCCTCGGAAGCGATCTCGTGTTCTTAATGACCGAGAACTTCTCGTTGCCCTGCATCAGAAACAGGATACGCATCACTACTGGCTGAAGCGGCAGATGCAAAGCCTCCTGGTGGACGTCAATCGCATTCGCAATCTTGCCACCAAGAATGCCTTTGTTACACATGAAACCTGTCGGAGGTCATGGAAGAGTTTGACATTGCTGAGTGCTGAAGCAGATCTTCAAGACGATGGCTTCACTGAAAGATTCAAGTTTGACTCCACTCCTCCAAGGAATGCTGACTTGCGTCGAACTCCGTCTCTTGAAGACTCTGATTATTCCTCCTCCGCTGCAATGGTAAATGTCAGAGTGATAGATGATCAAGATGATGCTACTTCACCACCTCCAACTTTAGCGCGTATCGACACTGCTCCAAGTTCTTCTGCACCACCAAACCCCGACGCCGACCCTGCATCTTCTCCTACTCCTTCTGGGAACGAGTAGAGGCTCTATGTCTTCAAACCTTTTTGTTTCTTACTGACAAAAGGGGGAGAAGCATATGAGTTGATAGTCTTCAAGCGGGTCCTAATGGGCAGTTGCTTTATATTTTGCCTAGTGTTTACAACTCTCGCTTTTGATACATTTGGTTCTTTGAGTTGTAACACTTAAACTTGATGGTCGTCTGCTACTTGTTTGCTACTCTGTGATGCGATGATAAATTCCGCATGTGCGATGATAAATCCCACACGAAGTCATATTGCAGACGTCCATTTTTCATTATGCATATCATTATCTTCGTTATATCAAATCATGCATGATGAATTGTCTTCATAAGTTGAAGAGGATCTCGACAAGTACAACCTGCCATGTGCATTTGCATTCCAAAAGCAAATCACTTATATGCACATCTTCAGGGGGAGCCTTTTGCTACTTATGAAGACAATACCTAAATCCTTTACAATTTCACATACTTTTATTCCCGTTGAAAACTTCAACCAGTTTGTCATCAATCACCAAAAAGGGGGAGATTGTAAGTGCATCTAGTGCCACCCCTAGTTGGTTTTGGAGTATTGACGACAAACCTGGTTGAGGGACTAATGTGTTTGTGAGAATTGCAGGATAACACAGGTAGTAGTCCCTCATTTATTCGGTTTACCTACCGGAGATGACCCCTAAAAATGTATGAAGACATTGAAGACAATGGTGGTATGTGAAGATATTCACATTGAAGACTATGACAAGAGAAGGCATTGCGTAAAGACTATGGAGCGCGAAGACTTAGTTGTTTCGTTGTTTCCTTTTCTTCTTTGTTGAGTCGTAGGAACCACCATACTGTTAAGTGGGGTCCCAGTGAACAAAGTCAGAGTGACTGAAGTGATGCTCAACCAAATCCTATGTCTTCGAGTGAAGACAAAGAGAGCAATGAGTCTAAGTGCAGCATCTGAGAACTTCGGCTTTGAAGCCCTAGCAAATAGCCTTGCAGGAGGTGAATAGTACTCATATGAATAAGCAGAAAAGTTCTTTGTTTTATGAACATAGCGGTTTGAAGAAACACGCTCATATTCATAAGACTAAGTATGATTTCCCTGCAAAACATTGGCGTTAGGGTGACTCAGGTGAGTCGTCTGTCTGTATGAAGCCTTTGGTCTGGGATTTGTCTTCTTCCCAGGCGGTGTCAAGATGACATTCACAGGAAGATTCTCAAGACAACTTTTGGGAACCCAGAACTTCTTCATAGGTGGCCCATTCCTGCAGTTAGTACCAATATACCTGGCAAACACTTCACCATTCTGATTCTTAAACAATTTATAGTTTGCATCAAAGGATTCATCAATGACAATAGGGTTAGCACAAGTGAAGCCAGATAAGGTGGATGGATCCACTGAAGGTCCCTTTGCAGCAACCCATGTGGTGTTGGGGTACTGCTCAGGCTTCCAGTAGGAGCCATCAACATTCAGTTTCCTCTCAAACCCAACACCCTCTTTCCTAGGGTTTCGGTTCAGAATCTGCTTTTGAGGACATCGCACAGTGTCTGATGCCCTTTGAGACTTTTGTACATCCCTGTTTCAAGCAATGTCTTCAACCTAGCATTTTCATCAGCAATAGTAGTGGTATCCTCAGCAGAGGGGTTAGTTACCACATTAACAGTTGAAGATATTGCAACAGTAGCAGCAGTAGAACATTCAGCAACAGAAGTAGAGTTATCACGCTCAAGGCATTTTAGACATGGTGGTTCAAATCCTTCCTGAGCGGGACTGATCTGTTGAGCGCGAAGTGACTCATTCTCTTTTTGAAGATCTTCATGAGCCGCTCTCAATTTCTCAAGCTCCTGCTTCATTTGAAGATAATCATAGGAAAGCTTTTCATGAGTGGTTGAGAGCGTTTCATGACGACTTTCAAGTTCCTAGTACTTAACATGAAGATTTTTTATGTCTTCAATTAAGGACTGAGAACGGGTCATTTTCGCGTCCAACAGGTCATCGCTTTTGTCTAACAGTTTTTGAGTATTTCAAGTTCCATAGCTTTCTGTTGTTCAGTTGCAATTTTAGCAAGTGTTTTGTAGCTGGGTTTGGATTCACAATCAGAGTCATCTTCACTTGATGTTTGAAAGTAAGCATCGCGTGATTTTACCTTGGCACCTCGTGCCATGAAGCAGTAGGTGGGAGCAGAGTCGCCCTTGTCATTAGCATCGGCGTTGGTGACGGGGCCTTTGTCTTTAGTGTTGAAGATGGACATGGCAACGTAGGCTGTAGCTAGAGCCAGACTTGCAACGCGAGGGTCGGACTCCTCCTCAGACTCCACCTCCGCCTCCTCAGAAGCAGACTCCTCCTCTAAATCCATCTCCTTGCGAACAAAAGCACGAGCCTTGCCAGATGAGCTCTTCTTATGAGATGAAGACTTGGACGAGGACTTGGAAGAAGACTTTGAGGATTTCTTCTTCTTCTTGTCATCAGGATCATATTCCTTGCTCTTCTTCTTCTTCTTGTTCTCATTGTCCCACTGTGGACACTCAGAGATGTAGTGTCAAGGCTTCTTGCACTTGTGACATGTTCTCTTCTTGTAATCATGAGTGGAAGCTTCATCATTTCTTGAGCTGGATCGTTAAGACTTTCTGAAGCCCTTCTTCTTGGTGAACTTCTGGAACTTCTTCACAAGCATAGCAAGCTCCTTTCCAATGTCTTCAGGATCACCAGAACTGCAGTCAGATTCTTCTTCAGATGAGGAAACAACTTTTGCCTTCAAAGCGCGAGTTTGGCCATAGTTGGGACCATAGATATCTCTTTTCTCAGATAGCTGGAACTCATGTGTGTTGAGCCTCTCTAGTATGTCAGACGGATCGAGTGTCTTGAAGTCAGGGCGTTCTTGTATCATCAGGGCAAGGGTGTCGAACAAGCTGTCAAGTGATCTCAGCAGTGTCTTGACGATTTCATGCTTGGTGATCACAGTGGCGCCGAGGGCACGAAGCTCATTTGTGATGTCAGTGAGGCGATCAAACGTGAGTAGGACATTCTCATTGTCGTTTCTCTTGAAGCGGTTGCGAAGAACACTGATCCTTTGATCTCTCTGGGTTGAGACGCCTTCGTTGACCTTGGAAAGCCAGTCCCAGACTATCTTTGACGTTTTCAGAGCACTCACACGACCATACTGTCCTTTGGTCAGATGACCACAGATGATGTTCTTGACGGTAGAATCCAGTTGAATGAACTTCTTGATATCGGCAGGGTGACACCTTCACCAGTCTTGGGAACACCATTCTTGACAACATACCAGAGGTCGACATCAATGGCTTCAAGATGCATGCGCATCTTATTCTTCCAGTAGGGATATTCAGTTCCATCAAAGACGGGGCAAGTAGCAGAGACTTTGATTATCCCTGCAGTCGACATAGCTAAAACTCCAGGTGGTTAAACCGAATCACACAGAACAAGGGAGTACCTTGCTCTGATACCAATTGAAAGTGCTAGTTATCGACTAGAGGGGGGTGAATAGGCGATTTTTATGAAAGTCTTCAAAACATGAGAGTTTCGAAGACAAACAATAGAAATGAACCTATTGATATGCAGCGGAAGGTAGACTACACTAAGCAAGCCATAGTCAAGTATACAATGAAGTGAAAGCACGAAGACTAATAGCAGCTAGGTAGTAAAGATCAGGATGGAAGATAGTACGAAGCCAAACAACAATAGTAGTCACACAGTGAAGTCAAACAGGTAGTGCAAGCAGGTAGTCCTGGCCATCTCAGGCCCGGCCCTGTCGGCCCACCCAGGCCCGGCCCTACAATCCAGGGCCTAGGCCCGATGGGCTTGCCCATGGGCCGGGCTTGGGCCTGAGTTTTGAGCCCACCAGCAGGGCCTGGACGGGCTTGGGCCTGGCATATTGGCATTTTAAAGAAGAGGCCCGGCCCACGGCCCTAAGCCCTAAGGGCTTTTTACGAGATGGGCCGGGCTTGGGCTTGAAAAGTAGGCCCGATGGTAGGGCCTGGGAGGGCCTGGGCCTCAGTTTTCTGCCGTGGGCTTTTTCAGGCCCGGCCCGGCCCATGGCCAGATATACAAGCAGGCAATGACTTCACGAAGACAAACTGTAAGTAAAGAGAGGGAGAGGATAGAACCAGTCACTTGGTGAGGACAAATGATTTGTTGGACCAGTTCTAGTTGCTGTGACAACTGTACGTCTGGTTAGGGAGGCTGAGATTTAACTCAGAAGACCGTGTCTTCACCTTGTTCCCCTTGAGCTAAGGACACCCAGTCCTCGGCCAATCACACTGGTAAGTCTTCAAGGTAGACTTCCAAACCTTCACAGACTTCGTTCACCGGCGATCCACAATGACTCTTGGATGCTCAGAACGCGACGCCTAACCGGCTGGACGATTCACAGTCCTCAGGTGTAACAAGTCTTCAGGTCACGCGGACATTAAGACTTCAGTGATGCCTAACACTCTTTGGCTCTGGGTGTTTGGGCTTTGTCCTCGCAAGGATTTCTCTCTCTCAAAAGTTTCGGAGGTGGGTTGCTCTCAAACGACAAAAGCTGTGCACTAACTCTGAGCAGCCACTAATTTATGGTGTAGGGGGTGGGCTATTTATAGCCACTAGGCAACCCGACCTGATTTGTCCGAAATGACCCTGGGTCACTAAGGAACTGACACGTGTTCGAACGGTCAGATTTCAAACACACGCGACAACTTGACTTGGGCTACAAGTAAAGCTGACTCATCCGCCTCTGGATAAGATTTGCTCTCACTGTCTTCGCTCGAAGACATAGGATTTGGTTGAGCATCAGTTCAGTCACTCTGACTTTGTTCACTGGGACCCCACTTAACAGTACGGTGGTTCCTATGACTCAACAAAGAAGAAAAGGAAACAACGAAACAACTAAGTCTTCGCGCTCCATAGTCTTCACGCGATGTCTTCTCATGTCATAGTCTTCAATGTGAATATCTTCACAGACCACCATTGTCTTCAATGTCTTCATACATTTTTAGGGGTCATCTCCGGTAGGTAAACCGAATCAATGAGGGACTACTACCTGTGTTATCCTGCAATTCTCACAAACACATTAGTCCCTCAACCAGGTTTGTCGTCAATACTCCAAAACCAACTAGGGTGGCACTAGATGCACTTACACGTACGTTCGGTGCTTGATCGGTTGGATCGCGAAGACGTTCGACTGCATCAACCACGTTAAGCTAACGCTTCCGATTTCGGTCTACGAGGGTACGTGGACACACTCTCCCCCTCTCGTTGCTATGCATCTCCTAGATAGATCTTGCGTGATCGTAGGAATTTTTTTGAAATTGCATGCTACATTCCCCAACACTTTAGTAGGAGACCGATGAGACGCACGGCTACATCTGGTCAGAAGGTTGATTGATGTTTGCCTCTCATATGAGTCTGATAGTATTCACTGGAGATTAACATGAATGGCATCTTCTCAGTGAAATCTATGTATACGGATCTAATTGATTACGACCCGATTTCGAAATAGATACATATTTGGAAGATCAAGGTCCCGTTAAGAATCAAAGTCTTCATGTGGTATGTTCGCAAGGAGGTGATTCTGACTAAGGATAACTTGGCAAAACGTAATTGGGAGGGTAGTCAAAGGTGTATCTTTTGTGATCAAGATGAAACCATCAAACACCTCTTTCTCGATTGTCTGCTGGCCAAACTATTATGGCCTTCAGTTCATATAGCCTTTAATATCACCCTCCAAATAGTATTGACATGTTATTTGATACGTGGCTAAATGGAGTATATACAAATAATACGAGACATATTCGGATAGGAGTATGTGTATTACTTTGGGCTTGTAGAAATGATATGGTTCTTAACAGATAAACTCGTATAAATTTTTTGCAGCTTGTCTGCAGGGTCACTGCTTGGATCCATACGTGGTCGTTACTCACTCTTGTGGAAGCCAGAGAGTCTTTAGTTATTGGGTCTACCCGATGAAAGATGGTAGCTTGGGATATGTACAACCAGTTTGAATGTCGGTCCAGTAATAGAACAGATGTTTAGTCATCTAGTATTATTTTCGCCGGTTGTGGCATATTTTACTTTGTTTATTACTTTTTCAGGTCTAAGCGAGCTTGCTCTAAATTATAGACTTTTCGGTGCATTCATCATTCTACTGCAGAGGCTGGGTAATCCTCCCTTTTCTTAAAAAAAGTTACCAGGCTGCGTAATCCTCCCTTTAAAAAAAAGAGTTATCCTGCCTAGTTTAGATAAAGCACACCAATCATACCAGACGCAACCCGGTCATTGTATATAACATAGCATAGCAGAGTTTTAGCCAATTGCCTCTCGCAAACATTTCCCATTTCCAATAGAACTCAGTACACGAACTTTCCTCAGTGATTAGCTGATGATAGCAGCTCTTATTCCACTTACCCAGAAAATCTTGGACCATCAGATACAGGAACCAGAAAGAAAGGAGCTTAGTTACAAACGAAATTTGAAACTTCTGCTGGCAAGTTTACACAAGGATCCCTTGTCCGGTATATTCTTCTAAGCTTAACTAATGACCAGGTACAACTTCTGGTACTTCTAAGCTCACGTAGAGGTACTTCTAAGCTCACGTAGGTACCAACTCGGTCGAGGATGGCGAGAGACGCACAACATAGATGCCTATGGCAATAAGCAGCAGTATAAACTGGATGAAACATAACAGTGACGCGGTGCTTGTTCTAGATTGCAGCTGCAAGATTTCTGCACTCGCAGAGAGCTCTCTGCAGTGCGCCTCCAGCTTCTCTACCATCTCCCCTAGTATTGCTGCTCGGTTCTCGGCACCACGCAGTTTGAGTTCGAGCTGCTTGTAGTCGCCGAGCAGACATTTCTGGTCCTCGTAGAGAGCTTTTCGATCCTCGGCCACTGGTGTCCAGGTTTGAGAAGCTCTTGTCAGGATGATGCACTGAATCTCCGCTTCCATCTTCTCCTGCAGCAGTTGATCAAGATCTGGCTGCAACAGCTGGTTGTTAGCACTCTGTATTGCACTTCTCCACGCCCTCGTCCGGCTGAGAGCTTCTAGTTCAAGTATTATTGAATCCTTCTCCTTGATCAGTATTGATGCTTGTTCCATCCTTGACTCAAGATCCTTCATCTTTTCATTTGCTTCTTCAACAGATTCCTCAATGTGGAGCGAGTTGCTCCATTCATCATCATGTGCTTCAAGATCATCAGTTGATTCTTTCCCGATCACCACAAAGTTCTGTATCTCTGCATATATGCATTAAAAGCAATGATTACTTGAAACTAACGCATAAAATGGTAAATCATATCACGACCTTACTGATTGTGTCAGTACAAACCATGCAATGACAAATGAAATGGACTGCATTTGAAGACAAGCCTCAGAGCAGTTGTTCAAAACATGGTTAGCAGACAACCAATTTGTACTTACAACAAGGAATCTTCACTGATCATTTATCGGATAATGCAAACTGAATGTCACAGTAGACCACAAGTTTCTACAAGGTGAAAATTCCAATGAATTGGTCATGTCAAACATAATCAACTACTGCAGCCATATGATTGAAACACTAACCATTTATAATTAATGAGTTTAAGCTAATTCAACTTCTGATGTAGAAAAATAAATGTTCCTAGATTGCATTATTGAATGAACCAGATTTATGACCAAATAGATAATTTTATACTGAGTAGAATTAGAAGTAACAGGACTTCCCAACCAATATCATTTCAAAAGTAGCATCACTGATTGGTCATCGTATTACAACTATAGTTCATTCCATCCCAAAAAGCAAATAACAATATCAAGATAACCGAACAATGACTTTTATTGCTCAAGCATCAGGAAATGTATGGCAGTTTGATCTTAAACTTCTTACAAAATGCAGTAAGAACAAATACATCAGCAAAAGCATTGGTTTGTACAAACAGTTGGCATGCCACATTTGGATGGTGAATAAAGATAAGTTGGGTGAGAATTCAGCCATACCATTCTCAAGAGCTTCCTGCGTTCTCTGAAGTAACAAAATAGATTTCGCATATGGGTTGGCACATGAGTTCATCTCTAATCCCATCTCACCCTTCCCAGCACCCCCCTCATCAAATGTGTCCTCAACATCAGCATCACCGGAATCACCATTTCCCACACCCAATCTCCCCACCACACTACTCCCACTCTGCGTGCAGTAACCTCCAGCTGTTGATCGCATCTCATCGCTTGGCTGCCCTTCATCGCTGTGGTCGTGGATGCCATTGCCGATGCTGCCGACCCCCTGTTTCCGGCCGTGGACGGCATTAGAGCTGCGGCGGTCGGACTCGACGCTCGAACGAGAGTTCCCGGCCTCGGCCTGGGAGAAGGCGGTGTGAGCGCTCGGCCTGTCGGCTCGCGCGCGCGCGCTCCGGTGATTCTTCCCGTGGATGGAGGCGGCGGTGTGAGCACGCAGCCTGTCTCGCTCGCGCGGGAAGTCGTGGCGCGGGGCGCTCGCGGCGGTGGAGGACTTGCTGCTCCGGTCCTCGCCGTTGTCGGAGTCAGCGCCGCCTGCGCCGACCGAGAAGCCGACGGAGGAGACGAGCAGGCCGAGATCCGGGTCCAGCTTCGCTGGCGCTGGCGCTGGCGCCGGCGCCTGCTCCAGTGGGACGAAGCGGGACTCGACGGAAGCGGTGGAGCTCTCCGCCTCCTCGACGGCCACCTCGTGCTTCCCCTTGGGGGGCGCGGCGGCGCCGAGGGGCAGCCGGCGCTTGTGGAGCTGTGCCGCGTCGTCATTTGCACCACCTCTGCCACCAGCGGCGGTGGCGGGGGCAGCGGCGCCTTCCGCGCGGTGCTCCCGCTGGATACGGCGCCACCGACGGAGCCCGCGGCCTTTGGTCCTGGCCTCCGGAGGCGCCTCCGCGGCCGGAGACTCAGCGGAGGACTCGACGGCGCCGTTCGCCATGCGGTCCATGTCGGTCGCGGTGACTGCCATCTCAGAGGAATGGACACGTCGCAGGGCTAGGCGGAAGGCACGAGGCGTTGGGATCGGGGTACATGGCTGCGCTGGAGCGGTGGTTCCTTCCACGGAATTTAACGGGGAAAATTGGGTTATCAAGAGAAAGTGGAGAATAATGAGGATTTCCTCCCGTATTAAAAGGTTCCGAATCCAGCTAATTTCAAGTTTTTAGGCACGGCGAATCAAACATTTTTCAGGGGAAAATATATTCATCGAGCATGGCAAATTTAGTTGAGGAGCACTCAATTTTTTTGTCAGAAAATTACCGTGCTTGTAAACTAATTTGCCATTCTCGCACCAATATAAATTGTCATGAAAAACATTTGATTTTCCATGCCTAAAACTCCGATGTCAGAATTTTTGCATTTTCTTATTAGAAGAATCTGGCGAACGTCAGATTTTTAGGCATGGCAAAATGAATGTTTTTTATGACAAGGGTGTTCATCGAGGATGGCAAGTTTAGTTCACGAGCATGGCAAATTTGCCTCGGTTCGTATTTTTTCAGAGAATTGTCGTGCTTGCAAAGTAGATCTTTCATTATCGCGTCAATATAAATTGCAATAGAAAACGCTTGATTTACCATGTCTAAAAGTCCGATGTTAGATTTTTAGCCTTTCCGTATTAGAAAGCAGATTCCCAAAAGTTATGTAAAAAGCAGCAGATTACATAAAACTACATTTCTTTGAGAATTAATATTACATATTTAGAACTAGTGTACAATGTCTTTAGTCTCAGTTTTTTTGGTCATTTCTCTCAGAATTTTTAGAATCATACCACCCACTAGATTCTCTCTGAATCTTAAAACCATATTTCTTGACAATCCTAACTGTTTAGACATTAACTAGCTAGGGCTGTAAAAAATGAATTCGTGATTCTGGGAGAATCCGAGGAGAACCAATTGTTGAGATTTTGGGAGAATCGTCCAAATGAACTGCTTCTTATAAACTCTTCTATACATTAAAAAAGTACATAAGATTCCATGTTTTCCTTTTTCAAACTAAGGAGCTTCCCGCTCCCGATTTCATTTAATGAAAGAAACCGATAAACAAGTGCTTCCATGCTCATTTATGTCCCCTCCCTTCCATTCTAGCTTTATATGCGGATTTGTTGAATTTTTTCCACCGATTTTTCTTAAAAAACATCAACTCAACTGCCCCCACGTTTTACTGGCTCACCTTAATCATGTTTTGCTCACCTTAATCATGTTTTGTTGGTAATAAGTTAATAAGTACCAATTCAATCAATAGTTAAATTAATTTTTTGTCACGTAATCACATAATAAACGACAAAAGTCAGGTAAATCATGATGGTTTTGTATAGAATATTACGTCGACGTTGTAACATATGGGGAATTAGCTAGTTCTTTTTAAATATAAAATAAATGTGCAAATACAATTGACCGGGCAGTAATGATAATCGGATTTGAATGTACCACACGTTGGGCAGCTACTGGGAATATGAATGAAAAAATAGAGGACAATATGAAGAGATTCGATATGGGATATTTAGTTTTGTTTTAGTTTCAATGTTCTTGCAATAAACATACCTTAAGGGCATTTTAGATCTATAAGGAAAACAAAAGTCAGTATGGTGGACAGACAATTGGACGCGGAACGACCAGTAAAAACAAAATTACATTAAAATCACACTGGCCTTCTTCTTCCCCTGATTGTAAGCCGCTCGTCGAAAATTGAAAATTGTACTGAACTAACAATAAAGGAAAAGGACGTATGCAAACTCCCTCGCCAGACCAGGCGTTTAATACCGCAATAGTCACTCGCCCGTTGAGACGAGGTATATGAATCGCTGAAGCAACATAGGTTGAAGGATTACCCTGTTGGGGAACGCAGTAATTTCAAAAAAATTCCTATGATCATGCAAGATCTATCTATGTGATGCATAGCAACGAGCGGGAGAGTGTGTCCACGTACCCTCGTAGACCGAAAGCGGAAGCGTTATATCAACGCGGTTGATGTAGTCGTATGTCTTCACGATCCGACCGATCCTAGCACCGAACGTACGACACCTTCGTGTTCAACACACGTTCAGCTCGATGACGTCCCTCGTACTCTTGATCCAGTTGAGGCCGAGGGAGAGTTCCGTCAGCACGACGGCGTGGCGACGGTGATGATGAAGTTACCGGCGCAGGGCATCGCCTAAGCACTACGATGATATGACCTAGGTGTGTAACTGTGGAGGGAGGCACCACACACGGCTAAGACAAATCTTGAGTGCCTTTGGGGTGCCCTCTGGCCACGTATATAAAGGAGGGGAGGGAAGAGGTGGCCGGCCCAAGGGGGCGCGCCAGGTGTGGGGAATCCTACTAGGACTCCCCAGTCCAAGTAGGATTCCCGTCCTCTTTCCTATTCAGAGTAGGAGAGAAGGAAAGAGAGGGAGAGGGAGAAGGAAAGGGGGGCCGCCCCCCACCCCTTGTCCAATTCGGTTTGGGCAGGGGGAGGCACGCGCCACCTCTTGGCCCTTCTCCTCTCTCTCCACTAAAGCCCAATAAGGCCCATTACTTCTCCCGGCGAATTCCCGTAACTCTCCAGTACTCCGAAAAATATCCGAATCACTCGGAACCTTTCCGATGTTCGAATATAGTCTTCCAATATATCGACCTTTATGTCTCGACCATTTCGAGACTCCTCGTCATGTCCGTGATCTCATCCGGGACTCCGAACAACCTTCGGTACATCAAATCACATAACTCATAATACAAATCGTCATCGAACGTTAAGCGTGCGGACCCTACGGGTTCGAGAACTATGTAGACATGACCGAGACACATCTCCAGTCAATAACCAATAGCGGAACCTGGATGCTCATATTGACTCCTACATATTTTACGAAGATCTTTATCGGTCAAACCGCATAACGACATACGTTGTTTCCTTTGTCATCGGTATGTTACTTGCCCGAGATTCGATCGTCGGTATCCTCATACCTAGTTCAATCTCGTTACCGGCAAGTCTCTTTACTCGTTCTGTAATGCATCATCCCGCAACTAACTCATTAGTCACATTGCTTGCAAGGCTTATAGTGATGATCATTACCGAGAGGGCTCAGAGATACGTCTCCGATACACGGAGTGACAAATCCTAATCTCGATCTATGCCAACTCAACAAACACCATTGGAGACACCTGTAGAGCAACTTTATAATCACCCAGTTACGTTGTGACATTTGATAGCACACAAGGTGTTCCTCTGGTATTCGGGAGTTGCATAATCTCATAGTCAGAGGAACATGTATAAGTCATGAAGAAAGCAATAGCAATAAAACTAAACGATCATTATGCTAAGCTAACAGATGGGTCTTGTCCATCACATCATTCTCTAATGATGTGATCCCGTTCATCAAATGACAACACATGTCTATGGTCAGGAAACTTAACCATCTTTGATTAACGAGCTAGTCAAGTAGAGGCATACTAGGGACACTTTGTTTTGCTATGTATTCACACATGTATCAAGTTTCCGGTTAATACAATTCTAGCATGAATAATAAACATTTATCATGATATAAGGAAATATAAATAACAACTTTATTATTGCCTCTAGGGCATATTTCCTTCACACCCCATGCAGTATATGCTTAAAATCCATCACCACCAGTTTAGAGGGTTTGATAAACCAGAACAGGCCACGGAACAAAATGGAATAAGATGTCGAAGTCAAGGCACAAATAGCCAACCAATAACTCTCCTTGAAAGACACACCAACTACAAGATTCGAAGGGAACCAACAGACCTGGGGACACAAACTCCCACAGACCTTTCGCCAGCGTCGGTTGATGTCCCACATGTGTAGGGGTAATTGTAGATCTTTTTGATAAGTAAGAGTATCGGTCCCATGAGGAGCTAAAAGAAATGACAAGTCCAAAAATAGCAAGGATTTCACTTTAAGTAATAGATTTAACAATTTTGTGTTTTATGGCGACGACGAAGCAATGGAACGTGATTAACAATTAAAAGTAAAATAATGCAGCAAGTGGCCCAACCCTTAATAATATTAAGAACAAGTTGGTGTGTTGCCTATGCTGATCAAACGTTCTTGAGAACGGCGGGATAACGGCATAGTTGTCAATTCCATATATTACTTGCGTTGATTATTGTTGCTTAGTCATTTTTGTAGGGATAGGGCCTAATATAATGTGTTGCAAAACCATTAACTAATACATACTTATGATTGTTCTATTAGTAAGTAACACAACAAGTACTAATATTTCTTAAGGTAAATAGCCAACCATAACCATAACTTTCTCCGAGGTCCCTATTTACCCCTCATGTCACAACTCATACTCAGGGGACGGTATAATTTGTCACTCGTACCTCCCATTCCTTAAAGGTGAAGTGACATGCAGTCGACGTTCACATAACACCAGTAGAGAGTTACACTATAACATGATTAATCGACAATCTTTACTAAAAATATATAACACTTGACAACTAGCCTTCTCCCTTATATGCAAGAACGCAAGGGAATTACTCACAACACATCATGATGAACATATTCAATATGGTGATGATATTTGTAATAATATGAAAGTAATTACCTTTTCACCAATAAAACACAATTCATCAACTACCAATACAACAATTAACACAGACAATTGGTACTCGTAATCAAGCCTCAATCAATTGTAGAAAATTTGATGCAACATGAAAGGGGTGATGGGGCTGATGATGGAGAAGGCAAAGATAACTTGGATGAAGATGTTCCCAATGATGCAATGGCGTTAATGATGACGGTTGCTTCGAATTCCCCCGGCAAAAAACAGCCTTCCGCGGGAAGAACCTGGTTTACACCTCGTAGCCATAGTGGAAAAATCAACGAAAAATGGATATGACCAAATCACCTCGAGAAGGACCCTAGCTAAAAGGCTTGGGTTCACCAGGGGGACATGTGGGCCCTAAGCGCCATGGCATGGTGGGCGTCTACCCCATGCTACTGGCCTCTTTTGGTTCCAAACTCCTTGAACCATTTTATTTTATTTTTAGGGGCTCTTGTTGGGGATATGACTATTGGGTATGACCCGCCCAGGAGGGGCCGGGTTATCCCAATGGCGGTTCATTATAACAAAGCCCATGAAGATGTAGAAGATGGCGATTTATGAAGGAGGCTTATTAGGGGGCCCAAAGCCCAAAGGCGGTTTAAGGCCCATAAGTGTAAACCGCCATGTATGTATGACTTGGGTTGTAAGGTATGTATAGTTAGTCACCGAGCCGGAGACGTTTTTGTATGAGACGGCCGGGACTCCATGAGTCGCGGGGCGTCGACCTATGTATATAAAGGGACGACCCGACGGCGGCTTAGGGCAAGAGACAACAGATCGAAAGCTAGGTCAAGCGTATTCGCTCCCTAGTAATTGAAAACATCAGCAATACCACCTCAAACTGGATTAGGCCTTTACCTTCACCGCAAGGGGCCGAGCCAGTATAAACTCCCCGTGTCCTTTGTCCCGTTTAACCCCTTTAAGATAACCTCGTTGCGATGGCTCCACGACTAAGTCCTCACACTAGGACATCTGCCGTGACAAGTCCACGACAGTTGGCGCCCACCATGGGGCCTGCACACTATGGTTTCGAGTTCTTGAAGGGCAGCTTCGAAGGGATCAAGCGATATGCTGTGGGCCGGATGACCAAGAGTCGTCGCGGCAAGCTCTACATCGACAATGCAGGCTGGGGCCCCGAGGCCGGCTCAATTGAGTACGGGTACCGGGTCCCCTTCGGTGGAATCCACGTCTTCATCGGCAAGATCGGCGAACCGGGCCTTGAGCCGGACACCTGTATTGACATCATCGAGACGGCTCAGCGTGCACGACCCGCCCGAGTTCAACCTGCTGTGAAGCATGCCTTCGTGGGATTCATCCATGGGGCGGAATCTGAGGATAGATCTGTATCTGGCGGTGAGATGGTTATCTATTCTGATGGTGAGTCGTCCACTAGGGAGACCGAGTCGTTGTATCCACTGCGAGACGGCCGGCTTGGGGGCTATTTCGATGGCGACAATATTCCGGACCCCTATGAGCCGCCGAACCGGGTCGCGATCTTCATGGCCGGTACATAGCCAGTACAGAGCTCTTTGAATGCGCAGCGATGATTTCCGGGTTAGCAACGGCAACGGCTGCCGGGGCAGGAGGCCCTGTGCGCCCGCCGACTCACGTCTTGACCGATTTGTTGGACAATCTGACAGCATTGTTAACGGCGGAGGTTAACCCGGCAGATCAAGTCCAGCATAACGCGGAGGTCGCAAAATTGCGTGACGAGATATCACAGGCCAAAGAGGAGCTGAACGTAGAGAACGCCAGGATGGCCATGGAGCGGGCTGCTTTGGATGCTCAGGCGCAGCAGATTCAGTCAGAATCTTTCTGGATCATGATGCATCTAAATGCTTCAAACAAAGCCATGAGGAGGAGGCATCAGACTCGTCTACCTTCAGTATACGAGGTGAGAAATCTCTTTAACACGCCTGGAGCGGGGACCAGTAACCGCCAGTGGTAAACTGGGTTGAAGCGCCTGGGACAGGAACGCCGGCTCAGCCGCGCATGACGGAGCCGCCCCGACGGAATACGACTCTGCCTCAGCATGTGCTGACGCCACCAGGTCATTATTCTAACCCTTTGGATAACATGATTGCTGCGGCGACACGACTAGCAGCTCTACGAGTTGAAGGTGAGTCGCCGGCAGCAATGGAAATACGACGAGCCAGAGAATTGCTTGTGACACCCCAAAATTTTGACCTTGTTTTAGTAATTAAAATTTTGCCAGGAAATTGAACTTTTCCATTTGTCTAGATTTACCCTTTTGATATTGTGGGTTTTTACCTCAAGTGGAAACTTTCCAAAAGTATTATTTGACTTGTATGCTCTCTCTATGAAACAATTCTTTATCAGTGGATTTAATTGCAAGATTGTTTTTCCTGAACTTTATTCTTTTAAAATGATTTTTCATAAATTTAGAGCCCCTGTTGCACTGCAACCAGTTGATAAATGCATTTAAAATTTTCACCAAAATTTGGGGATGTCATGTGATGTTTCCACATCACTTTTATGCAAAAATATCTTTTGGTTATTGGAGATTTTGAGCTCCACATCAACTTTTCAAATCTGGTCCAGTAGGCATCTTTGCACTACAACCTATTTAAATATTTCCTTAAAAATTCTTCCAAGTGTTTGGAGATGTCAGTGGATGCATATAATTCAACTTTATGCTAAAACCCAGTGATGTTCTTTGAAAAATTTGAGTGAATCAACCTCCTTTTCATTCTGGTCCAGTTTGGTGTTTTGCACTGCAACCCTATTTTATTGTACTCTAGTGACCCTGAGCTTTTTCATGCTTGTAGCCCTCCCTACAAAACCCTTATGTCCAGGAGAGTGGACCCATTGGAGGATTTTAAGTGCACGCAATGAGACCCTTTTTTTTCTGTCCAAAACTGTGGTTTTGCAAAACTTGCACTAGCAAGTTTCTGGTTTTGCCCTAATGATCTTGCCATCATCACCTACATCCAGGGAGACCCTGATCTAGAGTTTGTGGCCACTCCAAGAGTTTCCTAGATGCACTTGGCATTCTGTCGAACACTTGGTGTGCACAGTCAGATTTTGACATGAGTTTTAGTTTGCACTGTGTACTTGATCCCCTGACCCAGCAACCTTGTCCACTAAGCTCCTAGCTACTCCTAACCTAGTCCTATTAATTGCCAACCTCCCTCTCGCACTCTAGGCTGCCCTTGCATTTCGTCGAGCATGTGCCGTGCGTGCTCTGGGCGCGCCCAGAGCGCACGTTTTGCACGCGCGCGCACCGAGCCGCCGCGTCGCATTGCCGCCCTCGCCGCGTCCCGCCCCTGGCCCTTGCTCACCTGCAGAGCCGCGCACTACACTCGCCCCCTCACCAGAACCCTCCAAGCCGCCCGTGGCGCCCTACAGCGCCGCCGTCAGAGCCTTTGGCGGCACACTGGCGTCGGCGGTGAGCTCCTGCCACGGACGGCGCCGCCCAAGCCACACCAGCGTGCCAGCTGCCCCCTGGAGCAGCTCGAGCTTATCCTGAAGCCCGTCGGTACGCGCTCGTCGCCGCCACGTCGCCCTGCAGCTACAGCACGGCGGTCGCCGGCGTTCTTATCCACGGCCGCCGCGGGACCAGCCTCGAACGCCTATAAAAGGAGACCCCGAGCCCCTCCAACCGCTCAGGCGACCTCATGCCTTCCCCCTAGAGCTCCCCTAGCCGTGGATTGACCGGAAGAGGCCATCTCCCCCACCTCCGGCCGGTTCGGCCGCCGCTGCCTTCCGGTGCCATTTGTCGCAACCAGACACTCCCCCACCCATCCAGCGCCACCACTCGCTTCCCCTTGTTCTTGCGGAGCTACCCAGCGCCTCAGCCTCGATCGGAAACCACCGGAGCCCAAAACCCCCTTCACTCCCGTAGCCCCCTCCGGCGCGGAGCTCGCCGCCGGCGACTCCTCCCACCACCGTCGACCCAACGACCACCGAGAGGTCCGCCCCGGTCTGGCAGGTCCATCCCCGCCCTCGGATACCCGTGGGGAGCTGCCGTTCGTCAACGGCGATCGCCGGAGTCCCGCCCCGTTCGGGCAGAGGAAGAGGAGGGAGAGGGGGGAATAGTCAAACCTGACCAGTGGGCCCCCTGGACCCACTGTCAGTGACCCAGCCCCGCCACCACGAGTTCAAGTGGTCGCGTAAAACCCCGGAGTACGTGTCCACTACCCCGAAAGCGTATTCTGTATCGAAACGTTTTCTTTTTCTGCTTTATTTTAAAACAGAACTTTGACTGGCTATATCTTTTAAAATAAAACTCCAAATGAGTTGATTCTTTTTCCTACCTCTCTCTAATTTTATCTAGTTTATTTTAAGATTTATTTCAAAAATATTTGGGACAACTTTTTGTACTGTTTTTGAAATATTTGTTATTTGAATATTTTTCAAAATAGGAAATGGAGAGAGGAGAAAACTTTCAAAAAGTGCACCCCTTGCATACTCTTGAAGGCAAGCATTCTGAACTCTGGCATAATATTTTTGTGTGGTATTTTGATACGGTTACAACACCACTTTGACTTGGAGCATACGTTATTTTTATGTGACGATAAAGTCACTCACCTGAGTACATTTTGGAGATGCTTCACTGTTAGAAATGGATATGCTGGTGATAGAAATCATCCTCGCGAGCTTTTCATGCATACCGGCAGGAAGCCGGGAGAGTTGTGGTCTTGGGTAGACACGAGCTTGTCCCTAGTTCCTCGTCGAGACGAGTGTGCCCGGTATGGCATGATGAGGCTTGATGAGCGGTGATTCTGTCCGTTAATGGAAACTTTTTGGTTATGCTAATCATTCGGAGAATACTTGGACCACCTGAGTCGGTCGTAGGTCGAGTCTTGTTCAGTAACTTCCCCTACTTGTTTTGTACTACCACTTGTCCCTGCCGCAGGTAGGGTACGGTTCAGTAAGTTGTCAACCCCTTACCAAAGCACACACCGTACAGAGAGGCCATAGTGGAAGATACCGGATGCATCCGGTAGGCATGCCACCTGGTCCGGGGGCATGGGTGTTTCCGGTTGGGGCCGAGAGGGGGGCACCCCTTAGAGCGCGTGATATAAATTTGATCCCATGCTACGTCGAGGTTGTAGCCTCCCCACTTAGAGTTTTGCTTGACAAGTGTCGTGGGTGATTCCAGACACCGGTAAGTTAAGCTGGTGTGTGCAGGTCAGGCGTGTTTTCAATTAAAAGGCCGTAGGCGGAATTAGTCCCGATGGACTAAATAAATCCGTTACTCATGGGTAAATAGTACACCCTCTGCAGAGGTTATATCTATTCAGACAGCCACATTCATTTGTAAGGACTACAGTCTGAGATGGGTCTAGTGACGGTTTTTGGATGGAGACACGGCTAACTGGACCATAGTAACGGTATTTGGATGGAGAAACGGCTAAACTAGAATCTAGTGACGGTCTTCGGATGGAGAAACGGCTAGACTAGATTTTGTTTATGACCTTTGACACTTGAGGATTATGATTATTATCATTGTGGACTAACCAGTTACTTTATTTGAATTATTGAGTATCCCTGGGACGGTTCTACCTCGTGGATATTCACTGTGATTATTCTTATATAAGCCCTTTATGTGGCGTCGCTCAGACGCCCGACTGCGGCATGCTTGTTATTTATTTATTATTTATAAGCCCTTTATGTGGCATCGCTCAGACGCCCGACTGCGGCATGCTTGTTGTTTATTTATTATTTATAAGCCCTTTATGTGGCGTCGCTCAGACGCCCGACTGCGGCATGCTTGTTGTTTATTTATTATTTATAAGCCCTTTATGTGGCGTCGCTCAGACGCCCGACTGCGGCATGTTTGTTGTTTATTTATTATTCATAAGCCCTTTATGTGGTGTCGCTCAGACGCCCGACTGAGGCATGACCTATCTTATTATCCTTTTTGAGGCGTCGCTTCAGACACTCGATCAGTGCATTCTATTTTTCCACTTCCGTATTGCATGTTCATATTTTACCTGCTTGCGAGCATCATGGATTTCGTTTATTTCGTTATAGACGTTGTGGTCATAAAATATTTCGGAGCATGTTTTGATATATTATACCCGTGTTCTTAATATTTGCGAGTACATTCAAACGTACTCACTGGCTTGTCCCTGGCTATTGTCTTGGCCAGATTTCTTGCGTGGAGAGAGCATTGCGGTGACAGCCCCGTAACCTACGCAATGATGATAGCAGCCTCGTGAAGGTAGGAGTTATCCTGGTCAGCTGTTCTTGTGGGAAATGGAGTCCCATAGACGCAGATGAACCACAAACCGCTTCCGCCATCTACCACTAGAAACCAAGTGTTGTACTCCTAGGCCACAATGGTCTTGTACTACATATTTTGTACTTTGCTTGGAATTCTTGTATCAAGTTGGTGCCTCATCAGCTAACAGTACTCCTGGGGCTGGTGAGCACAAAGGCCGTTTTCTGGGAAATTAATATCCCGAAAATCCCGGTCCTGACAGACTTGGTATCAGAGCCAGGCTGACCATTGGCTAATCCTATCTTAGCCAGGTCAATAAACCTAGGTCAACCAAACCACCAGACCTTAACCTAATCCCGGCCAAGCTTCTCGCGTAAGATAGCCCCATAGTAACCCGACGCCTTTCGGCAGACGGTGCCCAACCTATCAGCCTAGCCCGTCGATCACGCGCCAGTGACCGACACCTAACACGTCTCATTCGCAAGCGTGCGAAGGAAGACTCCGTCCCCTTTTCCCTATAAAAAGGGCACGCTAGCCTCAACACCGCACAGCACAGCCTCTTTCCCAAACCAAGCCACGATGCCTGGCCCCATTGTTCACAATGAGACCACAGCAACCAACCTTGGAGGTTTTGTGACCGTGCTCGCAAACCTCACCCGCCGTGCCTATGCATTAGAAGAGCCCCCTGAATATGTTGTGTACCAAGGACCCATGTACGGTGAGAGCCGTCAATTTTGGGCCACTGTGCACATCTATGGTAGGGATCTATCACCAGAACGCCCCTACAGGTTCACTGGAAGGACAACTTCCTTTGAGCCACAAGCCATCCAACTGGCAGCTCGAGAAGCTATAGTTCAACTCCGGCACTTGTCGCCCAGAGTTAACTGTCGCTCGTTCTACTACTACCCCAGTCGTGACGGGTATGGTAGGCCGCCCCAGGTTGCCAACGGAGATCACGAGGCAGATCCTGCACTCTTGCATCTGGTGCGCTATGTAAGCACACTAGAGCAACTGTTCGATCAAATCACCCTTGATCTGATCACAACTCGTGGAGAACTGGTTCGGCGAGCCCCGGCGAGAGGAGAAATGGAGCCCGACGCTGACAACCCCGTCGTGCTGTTCGGACACCCGATCGAGCCCTTGAGGTCTGCCCCAGCCATCAACCAGAGTGCTTTGGTGTCCCCAGAAGCACTTCGTCGCCTTTTGGGAACCCGTTCCAATGGGATTGTGGCCAGCAACCCCCGCGAGGGTCATTACCACTACCCCGACCCTGCAGCCCCTCAACCTCAACCAGCAAATCCCGACGGTGAAACCCGTGGAGAAACCCCGGCGTCCACCAGGCCAGCCCACCTAGACATTAACGAAGTAGACTAAGTCGCTCGAGTTGTATCAAGCCTTAGTTTCCCTACGCTTTGTAATGGTGTGATCTTGTATCGCTTTTATTAAATGCTGTCTGCTTGAGCGCCCCTATTTTTGGAGTAGTAGCTATGCATATGTACGTTGACGTACAGTTGCGTTTTTAAATATCGGGCGCAGCTACCAAGACCAACCCCGACGGCACCCACAGTAATGCGTCACATTTATGAGATATGTATATCTGTGGCTTTGACCCAAGAACAGGATCGACAACCAGTTACCCTTCACCACGGTAGATAACCCAGCCCCAATGCTATATAAAAGGCCACCTCGTGACCTTGCCAAGTACCCCTCACCTTGTGCGCAACACTCACAGCCATTTCTTTGCCATGCCGACCCCCAGTATTTATCTGAGAACCCCAGATGCAACCCCGGGTAGTTTTGTTAAATTATTGTGGGACTTTACCTGCAGTACCATGAGTGCCATCCATCCACCCCAGTACGAGTTGCTCAAATCGAGGATCACCCCATCCACCTCGAAGTATTGGGCAGTGGTGCACATCCCTCCCTCAAACCCAAACCAAGACCCAACGGAAGTTTCATTCGTGGGGAAATCCATGCCGACTCCGCATATGGCCATAGAAGCTGCTGCGTACGAAGCGCTCGCTCGTCTTCGGTTCGCGGTACCCTATGCCAGCGAACGAGGATATTATTATTTTCTGAGTCATGCAGCACCCGGAGAAGTTGCATCTTTTCCCGGTGGACGAATTGAGAGAGATCCAGTACTGGCCAACCTTGCCCAGTACGTCATCGCTCAGGAGCGTTTGACTCAGCGGGTAATAGGTTATCTCCAGAGCCTCGCTGATTTAAATCCTCGGATCGCTATTGGCAGACCACTGAGGCCTGACCAGGAGAGGCGCGTTCATCGACTGGTCAACCCGCTTCCCCCGATAGAAGAGGAGTGTGCTCCAGTACCAGAGACGTTTTCTCAGGACCCTGTCCTTTTGCCATTTTCTTTGTAAACGTCACCGCTATGTTTATTATCCCAGTATTTATTTACGTGTTGTAACTTGTACGTGGTATCCAAATATTTGTGCGACAGATCCGATTTTTGGTTTCATTTATGTGAGCAGTTTTACTACTGTTAATATTGTTTTAACTAATTTTATTTTCACTCACGATAAATTTTTGTAATGAGTTTTCTTTCCCCGAGTTGCTGCAGCATATATATCTTCGCGACATAGATTTTTTTATTCGCACAGCACCGTAGCAGCAGACTCACAACCACAACCACTCGACCTCGTGCGCTAATTTCAAATCCTCGTACACATTTTGCGCCTAACTGATCACACCCGAGGACACTACAGTCCTAGTAAGAGAGATTTGTGAGTAATCATTCGGGCGCGAGTTGCCCCAGCACACCGACAGCAGTTAGCACTCGATGCCGCTCCTAATCCTCGTGATCGCCGCCGCCGCGAAGAGCTAACACTCGAGCGGCAGCATCACGACGATCATCCAGGATCATCGCACACAGGAGCACGGAAAACCCCAGCAGCGTCGCCAAAACTCCACACACCAGGACCACGTACCAGTCCGGCATCGCCTCCGCCATTAGAGCCTCGTCTCGAGCTCCTGCTAACGGCAATGGAGGAGAAGGAAGGAGAAGTAGAAGCGAGGCCAGGTGTGAGGAAGAAGAGAGGAGCACCACGATCGTTTTATAGCTCGAGATCGGTGTACGGTGGGCGAGGTCCACCAGCGCCACTCGTCACTCGATCGCCGGTGTTCAGAGGTGAGTCCGCGAGCAGTGCCGACAGTGCACTGGCCCGCGAGGTGAGTGCACGCTGCACCGGCAGCTAGCACGCCGCGCACTACCGCAGTACGGCCTAGATGCCCTACGCGCTAGGCGTCGCCGGTGGAGGAAGCGCGGGAGAGCACGCGAGAGAGAAGAGAGAACCAGGGGTAGAAGAAGAGGCCGACAGTGGGCCCCGGGTCCACCTGTCAACCAGAGAGAGCACTGTGCTCTCGGGTACGACCAGCGTGTTTAAGTAATTTAGAATTTCTTCTGAATTACTGTATCCACGTAGAAATATCTCGTTTTCCCCGACCATGGATTTTTCCACGCAACGCCAGTATACCACACTGTGGTTTTACACAATTATTGCCCTCTCACTGTAGCCACATTTTTATTGCAAAGTAGAATGATTTCTTTTGGTAAGAGCAATGTTTGTTCAAAACAGCTTTTAACAAATCTCGAGGACGAGATTTTTCTTAAGGGGGGTAGTGTTGTGACACCCCAAAATTTTGACCTTGTTTTAGTAATTAAAATTTTGCCAGGAAATTGAACTTTTCCATTTGTCTAGGTTTACCCTTTTGATATTGTGGGTTTTTACCTCAAGTGGAAACTTTCCAAAAGTATTATTTGACTTGTATGCTCTCTCTATGAAACAATTCTTTATCAGTGGATTTAATTGCAAGATTGTTTTTCCTGAACTTTATTCTTTTATGATTTTTCATAAATTTAGAGCCCCTGTTGCACTGCAACCAGTTGATAAATGCATTTAAAATTTTCACCAAAATTTGGGGATGTCATGTGATGTTTCCACATCACTTTTATGCAAAAATATCTTTTGGTTATTGGAGATTTTGAGCTCCACATCAACTTTTCAAATCTGGTCCAGTAGGCATCTTTGCACTACAACCTATTTAAATATTTCCTTAAAAATTCTTCCAAGTGTTTGGAGATGTCAGTGGATGCATATAATTCAACTTTATGCTAAAACCCAGTGATGTTCTTTGAAAAATTTGAGTGAATCAACCTCCTTTTCATTCTGGTCCAGTTTGGTGTTTTGTACTGCAACCCTATTTTATTGTACTCTAGTGACCCTGAGCTTTTTCATGCTTGTAGCCCTCCCTACAAAACCCTTATGTCCAGGAGAGTGGACCCATTGGAGGATTTTAAGTGCATGCAATGTGACCTTTTTTTTCTGTCCAAAACTGTGGTTTTGCAAAACTTGCACTAGCAAGTTTCTGGTTTTGCCCTAATGATCTTGCCATCATCACCTACATCCAGGGAGACCCTGATCTAGAGTTTGTGGCCACTCCAAGAGTTGCCTAGATGCACTTGGCATTCTGTCGAACACTTGGTGTGCACAGTCAGATTTTGACATGAGTTTTAGTTTGCACTGTGTACTTGATCCCCTGACCCAGCAACCTTGTCCACTAAGCTCCTAGCTACTCCTAACCTAGTCCTGTTAATTGCCAACCTCCCTCTCGCACTCTAGGCTGCCCTGGCATTTCGTCGAGCATGTCCCGTGCGTGCTCTGGGCGCGCCCAGAGCGCACGTTTTGCACGCGCGCGCACCGAGCCGCTGCGTCGCATTGCCGCCCTCGCCGCGTCCCGCCCCTGGCCCTTGCTCACCTGCAGAGCCGCGCACTACACTCGCCCCCTCACCAGAACCCTCCAAGCCGCCCGTGGCGCCCTACAGCGCCGCCGTCAGAGCCTTTGGCGGCACGCCGGCGTCGGCAGTGAGCTCCTGCCACGGACGGCGCCACCCAAGCCACACCAGCGTGCCAGCTGCCCCCTGGAGCAGCTCGAGCTTATCCTGAAGCCCGTCGGTACGCGCTCGTCGCCGCCACGTCGCCCTGCAGCTACAACACGGCGGTCGCCGGCGTTCTTATCCACGGCCGCCGCGGGACCAGCCTCGAACGCCTATAAAAGGAGACCCCGAGCCCCTCCGACCGCTCAGGCGACCTCAGGCCTTCCCCCTAGAGCTCCCCTAGCCGTGGATTGACCGGAAGAGGCCATCTCCCCCACCTCCGGCCGGTTCGGCCGCCGCTGCCTTCCGGTGCCATTCGTCGCAACCAGACACTCCCCCACCCATCCAGCGCCACCACTCGCTTCCCCTTGTTCTTGTGGAGCTACCCAGCGCCTCAGCCTCGATCGGAAACCACCGGAGCCCAAAACCCCCTTCACTCCCGTAGCCCTCTCCGCCGCGGAGCTCGCCGCCGGCGACTCCTCCCACCACCGTCGACCCAACGACCACCGAGAGGACCGCCCCGGTCTGGCAGGTCCATCCCCGCCCTCGGATACCCATGGGGAGCTGCCGTTCGTCGACGGCGATCGCCGGAGTCCCGCCCCGTTCGGGCAGAGGAAGAGGAGGGAGAGGGGGGAATAGTCAAACCTGACCAGTGGGCCCCCTGGACCCACTGTCAGTGACCCAGCCCCGCCACCACGAGTTCAAGTGGTCGCGTAAAACCCCGGAGTACGTGTCCACTACCCCGAAAGCGTATTCTGTATCGAAACGTTTTCTTTTTCTGCTTTATTTTAAAACAGAACTTTGACTGGCTATATCTTTTAAAATAAAACTCCAAATGAGTTGATTCTTTTTCCTACCTCTCTCTAATTTTATCTACTTTATTTTAGAATTTATTTCAAAAATATTTGGGACAACTTTTTGTACTGTTTTTGAAATATTTGTTATTTGAATATTTTTCAAAATAGGAAATGGAGAGAGGAGAAAACTTTCAAAAAGTGCACCCCTTGCATACTCTTGAAGGCAAGCATTCTGAACTCTGGCATAATATTTTTGTGTGGTATTTTGATACGGTTACAACACCACTTTGACTTGGAGCATACGTTATTTTTATGTGACGATAAAGTCACTCACCTGAGTACATTTTGGAGATGCTTCACTGTTAGAAATGGATATGCTGGTGATAGAAATCATCCTCGCGAGCTTTTCATGCATACCGGCAGGAAGCCTGGAGAGTCGTGGTCTTGGGTAGACACGAGCTTGTCCCTAGTTCCTCGTCGAGACGAGTGTGCCCGGTATGGCATGATGAGCGGGGATTCTGTCCGTTAATGGAAACTTTTGGTTATGCTAATCATTCGGAGAATACTTGGACCACCTGAGTCGGTCGTAGGTCGAGTCTTTGTTAAGTAACTTCCCCTACTTGTTTTGTACTACCACTTGTCCCTGCCGCAGGTAGGGTACGGTTCAGTAAGTTGTCAACCCCTTACCAAAGCACACACCGTACAGAGAGGCCATAGTGGAAGATACCGGATGCATCCGGTAGGCATGCCACCTGGTCCGGGGGCATGGGTGTTTCCAGTTGGGACCGAGAGGGGGGCACCCCTTAGAGCGCGCGATATAAATTTGATCCCATGCTACGTCGAGGTTGTAGCCTCCCCACTTAGAGTTTTGCTTGACAGGTGTCGTGGGTGATTCCAGACACCGGTAAGTTAAGCTGGTGTGTGCAGGTCAGGCGTGTTTTCAATTAAAAGGCCGTAGGCGGAATTAGTCCCGATGGACTAAATAAATCCGTTACTCGTGGGTAAAGAGTACACCCTCTGCAGAGGTTATATCTATTCGGACAGCCACATTCATGTGTAAGGACTACAGTCTGAGATGGGTCTAGTGACGGTTTTCGGATGGAGACACGGCCAACTGGACCATAGTAACGGTATTCGGATGGAGAAACGGCTAAACTAGAATCTAGTGACGGTCTTCGGATGGAGAAACGGCTAGACTAGATTTTGTTTATGACCTTTGACACTTGAGGATTATGATTATTATCATTGTGGACTAACCAGTTACTTTATTTGAATTATTGCGTATCCCTGGGACGGTTCTACCTCCTGGATATTCACTGTGATTATTCTTATATAAGCCCTTTATGTGGCGTCGCTCAGACGCCCGACTGCGGCATGCTTGTTATTTATTTATTATTTATAAGCCCTTTATGTGGCGTCGCTCAGACGCCCGACTGCGGCATGCTTGTTGTTTATTTATTATTTATAAGCCCTTTATGTGGCGTCGCTCAGATGTCCGACTGCGGCATGCTTGTTGTTTATTTATTATTTATAAGCCCTTTATGTGGCGTCGCTCAGACGCCCGACTGCGGCATGCTTGTTGTTTATTTATTATTTATAAGCCCTTTATGTGGCGTCGCTCAGACGCCCGACTGCGGCATGTTTGTTGTTTATTTATTATTCATAAGCCCTTTATGTGGTGTCGCTCAGACGCCCGACTGAGGCATGACCTATCTTATTATCCTTTTTGAGGCGTCGCTTTAGACACTCGATCAGTGCATTCTATTTTTCCACTTCCGTATTGCATATTCATATTTTACCTGCTTGCGAGCATCATGGATTTCGTTTATTTCGTGATAGACATTGTGGTCATAAAATATTTCGGAGCATGTTTTGATATATTATACCCGTGTTCTTAATGTTTGCGAGTACATTCAAACGTACTCACTGGCTTGTCCCTGGCTATTGTCTTGGCCAGATTTCTTGCGTGGAGGGAGCATTGCGGTGACAGCCCCGTAACCTACGCAATGATGATAGCAGCCTCGCGAAGATAGGAGTTATCCTGGTCAGCTGTTCTTGTGGGAAATGGAGTCCCATAGACGCAGATGAACCACAAACCGCTTCCGCCATCTACCACTAGAAACCAAGTGTTGTACTCCTAGGCCAGAATGGTCTTGTACTACATATTTTGTACTTTGCTTGGAATTCTTGTATCAAGTTGGTGCCTCATCAGCTAACAGTACTCCTGGGGCTGGTGAGCACAAAGGCCGTTTTCTGGGAAATTAATATCCCGAAAATCTCGGTCCTGACATTGCTTCAGACGGCTGTGGCCCAGTAGGCGGCCTATTCTTATAGTCGTGAGAGGATTCATTCAACCCCCCGCCCAAGTCGGAGTTATAGCAGGCATATCGATGAGCCAACTGTGTCAAGCAGTGAACGACATCGTAACCCGCCCCATGGACATGACCCGGCGCGCGGTGGAGCTAATGCTCAGAATGTGGTGGATCAGGGAAGAGCACGTCGAGAGGCTGAGCTGGCGGCTCAGTATGCGGCTCGTCAACATTCTCCGGTTCATCCGACAACTTCAGTGGAGACAGACGTGACCTTCAGAACTTTGGGTGTGCCGTGTTTAGTGCCGGCTCTGCGTAATGAGCGTCTACCCAAGGATTTTAAGGGTCCTCGTAAGGTGCCTAACTACACAACTGACTTACCCCCTGAAGCATGGGTTGAGAGTTATGAAATGGCCATGGAACCGTTGGATGTTAGCGATGCTGCGTGTGCTAAGTATTTCACCATGATGTTGGATGGGACGACCCGTACTTGGTTGAAAGGGCTGCCTGCCAACTCCATCGGGTCTTGGGCCGAGTTAAAAGCCCGTTTTATTCAAAAAATTTAAAGATACATGCAAGCAGCCTATGTCAATTGTGGATCTGGACGCCTGTGTCCAAGAAGAGGGCGAGTCGACAACCCATTGGGTGCGCCGGGTTTCCACTATCCTGCATTCATCGGATCGCATCAATGCCAGCTCAGCAGTTTTGATGTTGGAGAAGAATTGTCGTTTTATGCCCCTCAAACAGAAGGTAGGGCGGCTTAAGCGCCACTACAGTGACATGGGGGAGCTAATGGCGGCTTTGGTTAAGTATGCCGACTCTGATGGTACCAAGGACCTCGAGTCTGATGATGAAAAGCCGGGAAAGGGAAAGAAGAGCGGCAGCACCAAGGGACATCATCATAACTCGGCGAGTCAGGGGGCAATGGTAAGCGCAAGGCTGATAATAGTTTGGATTTCGTGGCCAATACCAACACGTAGAATTATAACCAACGTTGTAAGGGGAGGCCGGCTCAGTCTGGAGAATTCAACCTAGAAGCAGTGATGAACCAGCCGTGTCCAAGGCACGGAACAAAGGAGAGGCCATCTAAACATTTGTGGAAAGATTGTTTTATCATGAAGCAATTCAGAGAGTCTCATCTTTTCCAACACGGCCATGGCCTGAACGGCGGTTCAGGGTCCGGCCCGAATGGTCCAGGTCACGGAGGTGGCGGTTCAAACTCCGGTTTTCAAAACCAAGGCCATCAGGGTGGTTACAACCAGCAGAATAATCAGGGGAATCAGCAGTAGCAGCAGTCCAGTTATCAGAATAATCCGAAGCAGTTGAATAGTGGGCAGTACCACGTCTTCACGACGAGTCTTTGCAAGCGGGATCAGAAGCTCCATAAAAGGGTTGTGAACGCCGTTGAGCCGGCGGTTCCCCGTTACTTGCGATGGTCTGAGCAGCCCATTGTGTGGAGTCGTGAGGATCACCCGCCCCGGGTTGATAATCCGGGTTACTTAGCTTTGGTGGTGGCACCTTAGGTTGGAGGATACAAGTTCACTAAGGTACTCATGGATGGAGGTAGCAACATTAATATCCTTTACTATGATACTTTCCGTCGTATGGGGTTGACTGACAAAAATCTTAAGCCATCCAATACTGTTTTCCACGGAGTGGTGCCTAGTAAGTCGGCGTATCCTGTTGGCAAGATTGCTTTGGAAGTAGCCTTTGGGGATGAACACGATTCCGGGGCCGAGACATTAACCTTTGAAGTGGTCAAAATTCAAAGCCCGTATCACGCTCTGTTTGGACGGCCGGCTTATGCCAAGTTCATGGCACGTCCTTGTTATGTCTATCCGCAACTCAAGATGCCGGGTTATAAGGGGACCATCACAGTGCATGGAAGACAGAAGATAGCTTTGGAGTGTGAAGACGGTGAAGCTGCTTACGCCGAGTCGGTCTGTGCGAGACAAGAGTTGAAGTTTTATAAAGACAACGTTGACCCGGCAGATATGACATCTTTGAAAAAGCCAACTACGGAGAATGATCCGGTTTTGAAGTTTAAGTCGATAGATGACACAAAATTAGTTGATTTCGTTCCTGGCAATTCATCCAAGCAGTTCAGCATCAGTGCTAATCTGTATCCGAAATAGGAAAGCGCGCTCATCGAGTTCATCCGTGAGAACCGGGACATCTTTGCATGGAAACCTTCTGACATGCCAGGTGTACCGAGGGAACTCGCTAAGCACACTCTTAATATTGATCCGAAGTTTAAACCGGTCAAGCAATTTCTTCGTCATTTTAATGAAGAGAGGCGTAAGGCCATTGGTGAAGAAGTGGCCCGGCTCTTGGTGGCTGGGTTCATTGTTGAAGTTTTTCACCCTGAGTGGTTGGCTAACCCGGTGCTGGTGCTTAAGAAGAACGACACTTGGCGTATGTGTGTGGATTACACGGACTTAAACAAGGCTTGTCCGGCTGATCCTTTTGCTCTCCCTCGTATTGATCAAATTATTGATGCTATGACAGGTTGTGAGCGTTTGAGCTTTTTGAATGCTTATACCGGTTATCATCAGATTAAGATGGCAGTTAAGGACCACGAGAAGACAGCTTTCATTACTCCGTTTGGAGCCTTCTGCTATGTGTATATGCCTTTTGGGCTCAAGAGTGCCCGGACGACTTACCAACGGCGTGTGCAAAATTGCCTTCACAATCAAATCGGGCGTAATGTTCATGCTTATGTGGATGACATTGTGGTGAAATCCAGGAAGAAGGGGACACTGATTGAAGATTTGAAGGAGACATTTGACAATCTCCGGGTTTATAAGATGATGCTTAACCCGGCCAAATGTGTTTTTGGTGTGCCAGCAGGCAAGCTTTTGGGCTTTCTGGTGTCAGAACGAGGTATTGAAGCTAACCTGGAGAAGATAAAGGCTATCACTCTCTGCCTAAACTGGCATGTATCAATGATGTCCAGTGTTTGGCGGGTCGTATTGTGGCCTTAAGCCGGTCCATAAGCCGGTTGGGTGAAAAGGCTATCCCTCTTTATCAGATGATGAAGAAGACAAATCACTTTGTTTGGAGTGATGCTGCTAATCAAGCGTTTCAGGATTTGAAGAAACAGTTGGCTGAACCGCCCGTTCTCGCTGCTCCCATTGATAAAGAGCCTTTGTTGTTATATGTGGCTACCAATAGCCGAGCTGTCAGTGTAGCTATTGTGGTGGAAAGGAAGGAAGCAGGCAAAGAGTATCCGGTTCAACAGCCGGTTTACTACATTAGTGAGGTGCTTATTGAATCCAAACAGAAATACCCACATTAGCAGAAGCTTGTATATGGGGTTTTTATGGCTAGCCGGAAGCTTAAACAGTATTTTCTGGGTCATCCTATCACTGTGGTTAGTTCTGCCCCTTTAGGGGATATCATTCAAAACAGAGAAGCCACCGGTCGGGTAGCCAAATGGGCCATTGAGCTTGGACCCCATGGTTTAAAGTATGTGCCTCGTACAGCTATCAAGTCTCAAGCACTTGTAGATTTTATCAATGATTGGACAGAATTGCAGATGCCTGAGGAGAAGCCGGATAACACATATTGGACTATTCACTTTGATGGGTCCAGGCAGTTAGAAGGCCCGGGGCTGGAGTTGTATTGACTTCCCCACGAGGTGACAAATTTTGTTATGTTCTCCGATTAATGTTCCCTTGTACTGACAATGCAGCTGAATATGAGGCCTCACTCCACGATCTTCGGATGGCTAAGGAGATGAACTTAAGCCGGGTGAGGTGCTTCGGCGACTCAGATCTGGTCGCTCAGCAGGTTTCTGGCACTTGGGATTCTAAGGATCCGCTCATGGCGGCTTATCATCGAGAGGTTGATGCTATTGCTGGACACTTCAAAGGCTATCAGGTTGAACATGTTGATCGCAGGAAAAACGAGGCGGCTGATGCTTTAAGTCGGTTAGGGTCTCAGCGTAAGCCGGTGCCACCTAACACTTTCCTAGATATTCTGCATAACCCTTCTCTCAAATTGCCTACAGAGGAGGATCTCGCTATTCCTGACCCGAAAGGACAATTGGTGGCGGCTCTTCATGTGATTCCTGATTGGACAGTTCCATATTTGGCTTATATGACCCGGGGCGAGTTACCTGAGGATGAAACTTTGGCCAGGCAGATAACCCGGCGGTCTAAGTCAATGACTATTTGTTGGGGAACGTAGTAATTTCAAAAAAAATCCTACGCACACGCAAGATCATGGTGATGCATAGCAACAAGAGGGGAGAGTGTTGTCCACGTATCCTCGTAGACCGAAAGCGGAAGCGTTATGACAACGCGGGTGATGTAGTCGTACGTCTTCACGATCGACCGATCCTAGTACCGAACGTACGGCACCTCCGTGATCTGCACACGTTCAGCTCAGTGACGTCCCATGAACTCACGATCCAGTAGAGCTTCGGGGAAGAGCTTCGTCAGCACGACGGCGTGATGACGGTGATGATGAAGTTACCGGCGCAGGGCTTGGCCTAAGAACTACGACAATATAACCGAGGTGGATTATGGTGGAGGGGGGCACCGCACACGGCTAAGAGATCAATGATCAACTTGTGTGTCTATGGGGTGCCCGCTTCCCCCGTATATAAAGGAGTGGAGGAGGGGGAGGGCCGGCCCTCCTATGGCGCGCCCCATGGGGAGTCCTACTCCCATCGGGAGTAGGATTCCCCTCCTTCCCTAGTTGCACTAGGAGTGGAAGGAAGGGGGAGGAAGGAGGGAGGAAAGGGGGGGGGGCGGCCCCCCTCCCAATTCGGATTGGGCTTGGGGGGCGCCCCCTCCTTTGCTCCCTTCTCCTCTCTCCCACTATGGCCCAATAAGGCCCATATACCTCCCGGGGGGTTCCGGTAACCGCCCGGTACTCCGGTATATTCCCGATCTCACCCGGAACCATTCCGATGTCCAAATATAGTCGTCAAATATATCGATCTTTATGTCTTGACCATTTCGAGACTCCTCGTCATGTCCGTGATCTGTCCGGGACTCCGAACTACCTTCGATACATCAAAACACATAAACTCATAATACCGATCGTCATCGAACTTTAAGCGTGCGGACCCTACGGTGGTTCGAGAACTTTGTAGACATGACCGAGACTCATCTCCGGTCAAGAACCAATAGCGGAACCTGGATTCTCATATTGGTTCCTACATATTCTACGAAGATCTTTATCGGTCAAACCGCATAACAACATACGTTGTTCCCTTTGTCATCGGTATGTTACTTGTCCGAGATTCGATCGTCGGTATCTCAATACCTAGTTCAATCTCGTTACCGGCAAGTCTCTTTACTCGTTCCGTAATGCATCATCCCGCAACTAACTCATTAGTTACATTGCTTGCAAGGCTTATAGTGATGTGCATTACCGGGAGGACCCAGAGATACCTCTCTGACAATCGGAGTGACAAATCCTAATCTCGATCTATGCCAACTCAAGAAGTACCATCGGAGACACCTGTAGAGCACCTTTATAATCACCCAGTTACGTTATGATGTTTGGTAGCACAAAAAGTGTTCCTCCGGTATTCGGGAGTTGCATAATCTCATAGTCATAGGAACATGTATAAGTCATGAAGAAAGCAATAGCAACATACTAAACGATCAAGTGCTAAGCTAACGGAATGGGTCAAGTCAATCACATCATTCTCTAATGATGTGATCCCGTTAATCAAATGACAACTCATGTCTATGGCTAGGAAACTTAACCATCTTTGATTCAACGAGCTAGTCAAGTAGAGGCATACTAGTGACACTCTGTTTGTCTATGTATTCACACATGTACTAAGTTTCCAGTTAATACAATTCTAGCATGAATAATAAACATTTATCATGATATAAGGAAATATAAATAACAACTTTATTATTGCCTCTAGGGCATATTTCCTTTAGTCTTCCACTTGCACTAGAGTCAATAATCTAGATTACACAGTAATGATTCTAACACCCATGGAGTCTTGGTGCTGATCATGTTTTGCTCGTGAGAGAGGCTTAGTCAATGGGTCTGCAACATTAAGATCTGTATGTATCTTGCAAATCTCTATGTCTCCCTCCTTGACTTGATCGCGGATGGAATTGAAGCATCTCTTGATGTGCTTGGTTCTCTTGTGAAAGATGGATTCCTTTGCCAAGGCAATTGCACCAGTATTGTCACAAAAGATTTTCATTGGACCCGATGCACTAGGTATGACACCTAGATTGGATATGAACTCCTTCATTTGCTGCTTCCGAAGCAGCTACGTACTCCGCTTCACACGTAGATCCCGCCACGACGCTTTGCTTAGAACTGCACCAACTGACAGCTCCACCGTTCAATATAAACACGTATTCGGTTTGTGACTTAGAGTCATCCGAATCAGTGTCAAAGCTTGCATCGACGTAACCATTTACGACGAGCTCTTTGTCACCTCTATAAACGAGAAACATATCCTTAGTCCTTTTCAGGTATTTCAGGATGGTCTTGACCGCAGTCCAGTGATCCACTCCTGGATTACTTTGGTACCTCCCTGCTAAACTTATAGCAAGGCACACATCAGGTCTGGTACACAACATTGCATACATGATAGAGCCTATGGCTGAAGCATAGGGAACACCTTTCATTTTTTCTCTATCTTCTGCAGTGGTCGGGCATTGAGTCTAACTCAACTTCACACCTTGCAACACAGGCAAGAACCCTTTCTTTGCTTCATCCATTTTGAACTTCTTCAAAACTTTATCAAGGTATGTGCTTTGTGAAAGTCCAATTAAGCGTCTTGATCTATCTCTATAGATCTTGATGCCTAATATATAAGCAGCTTCACCGAGGTCTTTCATAGAAAAACTCTTATTCAAGTATCCTTTTATGCTATCCAAAAATTCTATATAATTTCCAATCAACAATATGTCATCCACTTATAGTATTAGAAATGCTACAAAGCTCCCACTCACTTTATTGTAAATACAGGCTTCTCCAAAAGTCTGTATAAAACCATATGCTTTGATCACACTATCAAAATGTTTATTCCAACTCCGAGATGCTTGCACCAGTCCATAAATGGATCGCTGGAGCTTGCACACTTTGTTAGAATCCTTTGGATCGATAAAACCTTCAGGTTGCATCATATACAACTCTTCTTCCAGAAATCCATTCAGGAATGCAGTCGTTACATCCATTTGCCAAATTTCATAGTCATAAAATACGGCAATTGCTAACATGATTCGGACGGACTTAAGCATCGCTACGGGTGAGAAGGTCTCATCGTAGTCAACTCCTTGAACTTGTCGAAAACCTTTCACAACATGTCGAGCTTTGTAGATAGTAACATTACCGTCAGCGTCAGTCTTCTTCTTGAAGATCCATTTATTCTCGATGGCTTGCCGATCAACGGGCAAGTCAACCAAAGTCCACACTTTGTTCTCATACATGGATCCCATCTCAGAGTTCATGGCCTCAAGCCATTTTGCGGAATCTGGGCTCATCATCGCTTCCTCATAGTTCGTAGGTTCGTCATGGTCAAGTAACATGACCTCCAGAACAGGATTACCATACCACTCTGGTGCGGATCTTACTCTGGTTGACCTACGAGGTTTGGTAGTAACTTGATCTGAAGTTACATGATCATCATCATGAGCTTCCTCACTAATTGGTGTAGGAGTCACAGGAACTGATTTCTGTGATGAACTACTTTCCAATAAGGGAGCAGGTACAGTTACCTCATCAAGTTCTACTTTCCTCCCACTCACTTCTTTCGAGAGAAACTCCTTCTCTAGAAAGGATCCATTCTTAGCAACGAATGTCTTGCCTTCGGATCTATGATAGAAGGTGTACCCAACAGTCTCCTTTGGGTATCCTATGAAGACACATTTCTCCGATTTGGGTTCGAGCTTATCAGGTTGAAGCTTTTTCACATAAGCATCGCAACCCCAAACTTTAAGAAACGACAACTTTGGTTTCTTGCCAAACCACAGTTCATAAGGCGTCATCTCAACAGATTTTGATGGTGCCCTATTTAACGTGAATGCAGCCATCTTTAAAGCATAACCCCAAAATGATAGCGGTAAATTAGTAAGAGACATCATAGATCGCACCATATCTAGTAAAGTGCGATTACGATGTTCGGACACACCATTACGCTCTGGTGTTCCGGGTGGCGCGAGTTGCGAAACTATTCCGCTTTGTTTCAAATGAAGACCAAACTCATAACTCAAATATTCTCCTCCACGATCACATCGTAGGAACTTTATTTTCTTGTTACGATGATTTTCCACTTCACTCTAAAATTCTTTGAACTTTTCAAATGTTTCAGACTTATGTTTCATCAAGTAGATATACCCATATCTGCTCAAATCATCTGTGAAGGTGAGAAAATAACGATAGCCTCAACATTCATCGGACCACATACATGAGTATGTATGATTTCCAACAAATCTGTTGCTCACTCCATTGTTCTGGAGAACGGAGTTTTAATCATCTTGCCCATGAGGCATGGTTCGCAAGTACCAAGTGATTCATAATCAAGTGATTCCAAAAGTCCACCAGAATGGAGTTTCTTCCTGCGCTTTACACCAATAAGACCTAAACGGCAGTGCCACAAATAAGTTGCACTATCATTATCAACTCTGCATCTTTTGGCTTCAATATTATGAATATATGTATCACTACTATTGAGATTCAATATAAATAGACCATTCTTGAAGGGTGCATGACCATAAAAGATATTACTCATATAAATAGAACAACCATTATTCCCTGATTTAAATGAATAACCGTCTCGCATCAAACAAGATCCATATATAATGTTCATGCTCAACACTGGCACCAAATAACAATTATTCAGGTCTAAAACTAATCCCGAAGGTAGATGTAGAGGTAGCGTGCCGACCGCGATCACATCGACTTTGGAACCATTTCCCACACGCATCGTCACCTCGTCCTTAGCCAATCTTCGCTTAATCCGTAGTCCCTGTTTCGAGTTGCAAATATTAGCAACAGAACAAGTATCAAATACCCAGGTGCTACTGCGAGCATTAGTAAGGTACACATCAATAACATGTATATCACATATACCTTTGTTCACCTTGCCATCCATCTTATCCGCCAAATACTTGGGGTAGTTCCGCTTCCAGTGACCAGTCCCTTTGCAGTAGAAGCACTCAGTCTCAGGATTAGGTCCAGACTTGGGTTTCTTCACTTGAGCAGCAACTTGCTTGCCGTTCTTCTTGAAGTTCCCTTTCTTCCCTTTACCCTTTTTCTTGAAACTGGTGGTCTTGTTGACCATCAACACTTGATGCTCCTTCTTGATTTCTACCTCCGCAGCCTTTAGCATCGCGAAGAGCTCAGGAATTGTCTTATCCATCCCTTGCATGTTATAGTTCATCACGAAGCTCTTGTAGCTTGGTGGCAGTGATTGAAGAATTCTGTCAATGACACTATCATCCGGAAGATTAACTCCCAGTTGAATCAAGTGATTGTTATACCCAGACATTTTGAGTATATGCTCACTGACAGAACTATTCTCCTCCATCTTGCAGCTGTAGAACTTATTGGAGACTTCATATCTCTCAATCCGGGCTTTGCTTGAAATATTAACTTCAACTCCTGGAACATCTCATATGCTCCATGACATTCAAAACGTCATTGAAGTCTCGGTTCTAAGCCGTAAACCATGGCACACTGAACTATCGAGTAGTCATCAACTTTGCTTTGCCAGACATTCATAACATCTGGCGTTCCTCCTGCAGCAGGTTTGGCACCTAGCGGTGCTTCCAGGACATAATTCTTCTGTGCAGCAATGAGGATAATCCTCAAGTTACGGACCCAGTCTGTGTAGTTGCTACCATCATCTTTCAACTTAGCTTTCTCTAGGAACGGTTTAAAATTCAACGGAACAACAACACGAGCCATCTATCTACAACAACATAGACATGCAAAATACTATCAGGTACTAAGTTCATGATAAATTAAAGTTAAATTAATAAAATTACTTAAGAACTCCCACTTAGATAGACATCCCTGTAATCATCTAAGTGATCACGTGATCCATATCAACTAAACCATGTTCGATCATCACGTGAGATGGAGTAGTTTTCAATGGTGAACATCACTATGTTGATCATATCTACTATATGATTCACGCTCGACCTTTCGGTCTCAGTGTTCCGAGGCCATATCTGCATATGCTAGGCTCGTCAAGTTTAACCCGAGTATTCTGCGTGTGCAAAACTGGCTTGCACCCGTTGTATGTGAATGTAGAGCTTATCACACCCGATCATCACATGGTGTCTCGGCACGATGAACTTTCGCAACGGTGCATACTCAGGGAGAACACTTGTACCTTGAAATTTAGTGAGAGATCATCTTATAATGCTACCGCCGAACTAAGCAAAATAAGATGCATAAAAGATAAACATCACATACAATCAATATAAGTGATATGATATGGCCATCATCATCTTGTGCCTTTGATCTCCATCTCCAAAGCACCATCATGATCACCATCGTCACCGGCGCGACATCTTGATCTCCATCGTAGCATCGTTGTCATCTCGCCAACTATTGCTTTTACGACTATCGCTACCACTTAGTGATAAAGTAAAGCAATTACATGGCGATTGCATTTCATACAATAAAGCGACAACCATATGGCTCCTGCCAGTTGCCGATAACTCCGTTACAAAACATGATAATCTCATACAATAAAATTTAACATCATGTCTTGACCATATCACATCACAACATGCCCTGCAAAAACAAGTTAGACGTCCTCTACTTTGTTGTTGCAAGTTTTACGTGGCTGCTACGGGCTGAGCAAGAACCATTCTTACCTACGCATCAAAACCACAACGATATTTCGTCAAGTATGTGTTGTTTTAACCTTCAACAAGGACCGGGCGTAGCCACACTCGATTCAACTAAAGTTGGAGAAACTAACACCCGCCAGCCACCTGTGTGCGAAGCACGTCGGTAGAACTAGTCTCGCGTAAGCGTACGCGTAATGTTGGTCCGGGCCGCTTCATCCAACAATACCGCCGAATCAAAGTATGACATGCTGGTAAGCAGTATGACTAGTATCGCCCACAACTCACTTGTGTTCTACTCGTGCATATAACATCTAAGCATAAACCTGGCTCGGATGCCACTGTTAGGGAACGTATAATTTCAAAAGAAAAAATCCTACGCACACGCAAGATCATGGTGATGCATAGCAACGAGAGGGGAGAGTGTTGTCCACGTACCCTCATAGACCGAAAGCGGAAGCATTATGACAACGCGGTTGATGTAGTCGTACGTCTTCACGATCGACCGATCCTAGTACCGAACGTACGACACCTCCGTGATCTGCACATGTTCAGCTCGGTGACGTCCCCCAAACTCACGATCCAGTAGAGCTTCGGGGAAGAGCTTCGTCAGCACGACGACATGATGACGGTGATGATGAAGTTACCGAGGTGGATTATGGTGGAGGGGGGCACCGCACACGGCTAAGAGATCAATGATCAACTTGTGTCTATGGGGTGCCCCCTTCCCCCGTATATAAAGGAGTGGAGGAGGCGGAGGGCCGACCCTCCTATGGCGCGCCCCATGTGATGAGGACATCAATACCATTGTTACACCCACAGCCCCTGCTGCTATACATAATGGACCAATTACTAGAGCTCGCGCACGCCAATTGAATTATTAGGTACTTTCGTTTCTTGGTAACGATTCTAATCTTCATGAGAATATGATGCTGCCTAAATTGGATACATTTGTTTTGCTTACAAATGAAGGGCCTAGCTTGGACAAGAAAGATGAACCTTGGAGCAAGTTCAAGCATGGAGATGGTGGCATGCGCAAGGGGAACAAGAATGGAGCTACAAGTGATGATTCCAGGACTTTGAAGCCACCATAATGAGTGCATGAAGCCTTGGACAAAATATACAAGATGCCACTTCATAAATTTCGTCCAGAGGCTATTCTAGGTGCTGCGTCACCTTATTTTTGGGCCAGGCCCATGTAATTTTGAAATACTTGATTATAGGCAGTTTTAGAGTCTGTATGTGTGGGGAAACCAGAGTTAGGGTTGGTTTCGGACCCCTCCTCCAAGGGCCACGAAATTCCCCACTGTCTCCTCCATATATACAACCCTTAGGGCATTGTTTACACTTTGGGTTTTGTTTAGATTAAAGTTTGCCATAGCTACAACTTTGCGTACTTCGTTTGTGTTCAACGACCAGACAAAGGCGTCACAGAACCCCACCTTGATCAACAAAGCTTTCCTCTTATGTTCGCAATATCCATATTGCAACCTTAGTTTCTTGCTTGTTCTTTGTTTGCCTGCAGGAAATTGACCTTCGTGGTCAGGTTGATCGTGCTCCGGCGTGGTCAATAACCTCTCGGAGTTGGTTTAGTGATTGCTAAGGCGCGACGTCCTCGCACGTTCGTAGTCGGATCAACAAAGTCGACTTCCTCCAAAACGATAGCCACCATCTCATCGAAAGACGGGACACCCTCGCCTCTATCAAGTGGTATCAGATTTCCAGGTTGCTCGGTGAGATTTTACAGTTTTTCTTAGTTTAGATCGAGTATGTTCTTCATACCTACAGTCCATGAAAAAGCCAAAAAAATTAGGGTTAGTTCATCATATCCGAACCTGTCTGAGCCTTTGCATAGTCTTTTCAGTATTTTTCTTTGTTGAATTTGCAGTTGCATCGTCGTGTCTAGTTGCTGGTCTTAGAGTCTAGTCTTTTAGAGTTTCGAGTTCTGGTCATAAGCTGTCACGCCGCCGCCGCACCATCATCATCGCCCCTGCCATCTACCACCACCGCTTATCCGCCACCGATCCATCTCCATATACCATCACCAATCCGTATCCATATACCACCACCAATCCGTATCCATATACCACCACCGCTGCCATATCCTACCACCATATATCCACCACCAATCCGAGTTCCTTTCATATTAGGTTTGTTTTCGAGATCCGTCTAATTTCCGATTCGTGTTTCCTTGCCTGAGTAGGTTTCGGAAAGAAAAAAAGTCTGGAGACCCCCGGGCAGTTTTTAGGCCAAAATTTTTGTAGGCAAAAATATTTTTTCCCTATCCTATTTTTAGGTTTTTCTGGGTCTTTTGAGCCACGTGCCATCATAGTGATTTTTTGTCGCACTTTTTCGTCGTCGCTGCCCTGATTTCCGAAAAAGTCAAAAAAAAATGCGTGCCCATCCTGTCAACTTGACCTGGGAAGAGTTTTGAGACAATCGCCATTATAGTGATTTTTCGCAAAAAAAGGAGCGCAAAAAAAAGAGGAGCGCCAAAAAAAATAGAGCGAAAAAAATTCCAGAGTGTGCTTTTCCCTTGTTTACGTGCAGCGCCATGATTTTGTTAGTGTTGTAGGCTCGCGTCTCTAGCACGGTCTAGCCTAGGACCAGCACAGTACCGTCGTTGAGCGTTTATTCAACTTTGCATCTCTGAATTGATTATTGCTAATTTTTTGCTACCATATTATAAAGCCTTCCTAGCTCCACATAAATCTACGTCGTGCGTTTGACTCTCCCTGGTAATCGCTCTATCCAAGCTTTGAGAATTTTGACTACATCGGTTGCCGATCACCGCCTGCTGCTGGGTAAGAACTGGTAAGAATTTGAGATTTGCTTGACGGATTTGTGACACCCACCACCACCACTTGTTAGTAGTCTGTAAGATCATATTCTTGTGTGTTTCTACTGCTGCTAACCATGGCAGGATCACAAGCTGACGAGATTGACTTGGAGAACTTGACGAACAAGGAGCTTCATGATAAGTTTCAAAAAATGATGAGTGGACAGGTGCAAGATGTGCTAAACAGATTCGAAGAGGCCATGGATAAGATAGATGGCATGGAGAAGACGTTCGAAACAAAGCTCGATAACAAGTTTACTGAATTGCTTTCGCGTTTTCCACCACCACCGCTGGCTGCACCTGTCGCACCTCTACAACAACAACAACAACAACAACAACAACGTCGCCTTCCAAATCAAGTGGGACGAGCACAGCGCGTTCCCATTGACCCTGGGCAAAATTCTGGTGCCGCTGTTGATGCTTCTGTAGCTCCTGCTGCTACTGCAGAGGTGGAGGACCATTACGAGGATGAGGTTGCTCAAAATTAGAACTACGTGCAACCACCAGCACCACCACCAGGTCATCCTCAGGTATATCATCGCAACGGTAGGGCTGCACCACCACCTGAGGTACGAGATCATGACCTTTTTCCTAAACTGAAATTGAATATTCCATCATTTGAGGGGAGATATGTTCCTGATATATATCTTACTTGGGAGTTAGAAACTGAACAACGTTTTACATGTTTACAATATCCTGAGGAGAGACGTGTTCCTGCTGCTGTTTGTGCTTTCACTAGTTTTGCATGTGTTTGGTGGTCTGAACATTGTAGATTATATCCTATTCCAGCTACTTGGGCTGCTTTGAAAACTGCTATGCGTACTCATTGGGTTCCACCATATTATCAACATGAATTACTTCAAAAATTGCAGCGCTTAAGACAAGGAAAAAATTCTGTAGAAGAATATTATCAGGAATTACAAACCGGCATGATTAGATGTGGTATTGTTGAGGAAAGCTATGCTTGCACGTTTTATGGGTGGATTAAATAGAGAGATTCAGACCATTCTAGAGTATAAGGAGTATAATAATATCACTCGTTTATTCCATCTTGCTTGTAAAGTTGAACGTGAAGTGCAGGATCGACAGGCATTGGCATGGACTAACTTTTCTGCAGGTCGACCTTCATCATGGACACCGCGTGCATCCTCTACTTCCACACATTCTACTGCACCGACACCTCCATCAGTTGTTACCTCCAGCCGTGATACAAGGAAGCAGGCACAACCACCATTATCTGCCAAGAGCACACCTACTGGGCCTGCACAGAGTTCTTCTTCTTCCATGGCATCAACAGGGCACACAAGTGATATTATTTGTCGTCGTTGTAAGGGAAGAGGACATTTGGCGAGAGAATGCAAATCTCAGCGTGTGATGATTGCTATTGAGGATGGGGGTATGAGTCCGCTAGTGACTATGATGAGGAGACTTTGGCTCTTATTACACGTGAAGAACACGGTGGAGATGATTCTGATCATGAGATGCAATGCATGGCTCCTGAAGATGCTGACAGGTATGAATGTTTAGTCTCAACGTGTTTTGAGTGTGCAGGTCACACAAGCTGAGCAAAATCAGAGGCATAATTTGTTCCATACAAAGGGAGTTGTGAAGGACCGTTCTGTTCGCGTCATCATAGATGGAGGGAGCTGCAACAACTTGGCTAGCATGGAGATGGTGGAGAAGCTATCTCTTACCACAAGACCACATCCACATCCTTACTACATCTAATGGTTCAACAACAGCGGCAAGGTTAAGGTAACACGTACTGTTCGTGTGCATTTTAGTATCTCTACATATGCTGATTATGTTGATTGTGATGTGGTACCCATGCAAGCATGTTCCTTATTACTTGGTAGACCATGGCAATTTGATAAAAATTCTATACACCATGGTAGAAATAATCAGTATACTCTTGTTCATAAGGATAGCCATATTACTTTGCTTCCTATGACTCCTGAATCCATTTTGAAAGATGATATTAATAGAGCTAATAAAGCAAAACATGAGAAAATAAGAGTGAAAATCAGATTGTGGCAAAAGAATTTGAGCAACAAATGAAACCTAATAATAAACCATCTAGTGTTGCTTCTGAAATTAAATTGAAAAGTGCATGTTTACTTGCCACAAAATCTGATATTGATGAGCTAGATTTCAGCAAATCTGTTTGCTATGCTTTTGTGTGCAAAGAGGCATTATTTTTATTCGAGGACGTGCCTTCCTCTTTGCCCCCTGCTGTCACTAACATTTTGCAGGAGTTCGCTGACGTCTTCCCACAAGACGTGCCACCGGGATTACCACCTATTCGAGGGATTGAGCATCAAATTGACTTAATTCCCGGTGCATCGCTACCCAACCGTGCACCATACCATACCAATCCAGAGGAGACAAAATAGATTATGCGTCAAGTACAGGAGCTGCTCGACAAAGGTTACATACGCGAATCTCTTACTCCTTGTGCTGTTCCTATTATACTAGTGCCTAAAAAGGATGGTACGTCGCGTATATGTGTTGATTGTAGAGGCATTAATAATATTACTATTCGTTATCGTCATCCTATTCCTAGGCTAGATGATATGCTTGATGAATTGAGTGGCTCTACAATTTTCTCCAAAGTTGATTTGCGTAGTGGATACCATCAAATTCGTATGAAATTGGGAGATGAATGGAAAACAGAATTTAAAACTAAGTTTGGTTATTATGAGTGGTTAGTCATGCCTTTTGGGTTAACTAATGCACCTAGTACTTTCATGAGACTAATGAACGAAGTTTTACGTGCTTTCATTGGACGATTTGTGGTAGTCTATTTTGATGATATATTGATTTATAGCAGATCTTTGGAGGAACATTTGGAACATTTACATGTTGTTTTTATTGCTCTACGTGATGCACGTTTGTTTGGTAACCTTGGGAAGTGCACCTTCTACACCGACCGAGTATCTTTTCTTGGCTATGTTGTTACTCCACAGGGAATTGAAGTTGATAAAGCCAAGATTGAAGCTATTGAGAGTTGGCCGCAGCCCAAAACAGTCACACAAGTGAGGAGTTTTCTTGGCCTCGCTGGATTCTATAGGCGTTTTGTGAGAGATTTCAGCACCATTGCTGCACCTCTCAATGAGCTTACAAAGAAGGATGTGCCTTTTGTTTGGGGTACCGCACAGGAAGAAGCCTTCACGGTATTGAAAGATAAGTTGACACATGCTCCTTTACTCCAACTTTCTGATTTTAATAAGACTTTTGAGCTTGAATGTGATGCTAGTGGAATTGGATTAGGAGGTGTGTTATTACAAGATGGCAAACCTGTTGCATACTTTTCTGAAAAATTGAGTGGGCCTAGTCTGAATTATTCTACTTATGATAAAAATTATATGCTCTTGTTCGGACTTTAGAAACATGGCAACCTTATTTATGGCCCAAAGAATTTGTTATACATTATGATCATGAATCTTTGAAACATATTAAAAGTCAAGCTAAACTGAATCGTAGACTTGCTAAATGGGTTGAATTCATTGAGACTTTCCCTTATGTCATTAAACACAAGAAGGGTAAAGAAAATGTTATTGCTGGTGCATTGTCTCGTCGCTATACTATGCTTTCACAACTTGACTTCAAAATATTTGGTTTGGAGACCATCAAAGATCAATATGTGCATGATGCTGATTTTAAAGATGTAATGCAGAGTTGTAAAGAAGGAAGAACGTGGAACAAGTTCGTCATTAATGATGGATTTGTGTTTCGTGCTAACAAGCTATGCATTCCAGCAAGCTTCGTTCGTCTTTTGTTGTTGCAGGAGGCGCATGGAGGAGGATTAATGGGACACTTTGGCGTGAAGAAGACGGAGGATATACTTTCTACACATTTCTTTTAGCCAAAGATGAGACGTGATGTTGAGCGTTTTGTTGCTTGCTGCACTACATGTCAAAAAGCTAAGTCACGACTAAATCCTCATGGTTTATATATGCCTTTGCCTGTACCTAGTGTTCCTTGGGAGGATATATCTATGGACTTTGTTTTAGGTTTACCTCGAACAAAGAAGGGCAGGGATAGCATATTTGTTGTTGTGGATAGGTTCTCGAAAATGGCACACTTTATACCATGTCTTAAAAGCGATGATGCTGTTAATGTTGCTGATTTGTTCTTTCGTGAAATTATTTGCTTGCATGGTGTGCCAAATACTATTGTTTCAGATCGCGATACTAAATTTCTTAGCCACTTTTGGAGATGTTTATGGGCTAAGTTGGGGACTAAACTGTTTTTTAGTACTACTTGTCACCCCCAAACTGATGGACAAACTGAAGTAGTCAATAGAACATTGTCTACTATGCTTAGGGATGTTTTGAAGAATAATAAGAAAATGTGGGAAGAATGCTTGCCTCATATTGAATTTGCTTATAATCGTTCATTGCATTCTACTAAGATGTGCCCTTTTGAAATTGTGTATGGTTTCCTACCTCGTGCACCTATTGATTTGTTGCCTCTTCCATCTTCGGAGAAGGTTAATTTTGATGCTAAAGAACGTGTTGAATTGATTTTAAAAATGCACGAGTTAACTAAGGAAAACATTGAGCATATGAATGCTAAATATAAACTTGCTGGAGATAAGGGTAGAAAACATGTTGTGTTTGCACCTGGAGATCTTGTTTGGTTACATTTGCGTAAGGATAGATTTCCTAATTTGCGCAAATCAAAGATAATGCCACGTGATGATGGTCCTTTTAAGGTGTTAGAGAAAATAAATGATAATGCATATAAACTTGAGCTGCCTGCAGATTTTGGGGTTAGTCCCACTTTTAACATTGCAGATTTGAAGCATTATTTGGGAGAGGAAGATGAGCTTTCGTCGAGGACGACTTCATTTCAAGAAGGGGAGGATGATAAGGACATCAATACCATTGTTACACCCATAGCCCCTGCTGCTATACATACTGGACCAATTACTAGAGCTCGCGCACGCCAATTGAATTATCAGGTACTTTCGTTTCTTGGTAACGATTCTAATCTTCATGAGAATATGATGCTGCCTAAATTGGATACATTTGTTTTGCTTACAAATGAAGGGCCTAGCTTGGACAAGAAAGATGAACCTTGGAGCAAGTTCAAGCATGGAGATGGTGGCATGCGCAAGGGGAACAAGAATGGAGCTACAAGTGATGATTCCAGGACTTTGAAGCCACCATAATGAGTGCATGAAGCCTTGGACGAAATATACAAGATGCCACTTCATAAATTTCGTCCAGAGGCTATTCTAGGTGCTGCGTCACCTTAGTTTTGGGCCAGGCCCATGTAATTTCGAAATACTTGATTATAGGCAATTTTTAGAGTCCGTATGTGTGGGGAAACAAGAGTTAGGGTTGGTTTCGGACCCCTCCTCCAAGGGCCACGAAATTCCGCCCTCTATCCTCCATATATACTGCCCTTAGGGCATCATTTAGACTTTGGGTTTTGTTTAGATTAAAGTTCGCCATAGCTGCACTTCGCGTACTTTGTTTGTGTTCAACGACCAGACAAAGGCGTCACAGAACTCCACCTTGATTAACAAAGCTTTCCTCTTATGTTCGCAATATCCAGATTGCAACCTTAGTTTCTTGCTTGTTCTTCATTTGCCTGTAGGAAACATACCTTCATGGTCAGGTTGATCGTGCTCCGGCGTGGTCAATAACCTCTCGGAGTTGGTTTAGCGATTGCTAAGGTGCGACGTCCTCGCACGTTCGTAGTCGGATCGTCAAAGTTGACTTCCTCCAAAACGATAGCCACCATCTCATCGAAAGATGGGACACCCTCGCCTCTATCACCATGGGGAGTCCTACTCCCACTGGGAGTAGGATTCCCCCTTCCCTAGATGGACTAGGAGTGGAAGGAAGGGGGAGGAAGGAGGAAGGAAAGGGCGCGCCCCCCCTCCCAATTTGGATTGGGCTTGGGGGGGCGCGCCCCCTCCTTTGCTCCCTTCTCGTCTCTCCCACTATGCCCCAATAAGGCCCATATACCTCCCGGGGGGTTCCGGTAACCTCCCGGTACTCCGGTATATTCCCGATCTCAACCGGAACCATTCTGATGTCCAAATATAGTCGTCCAATATATCGATCTTTATGTCTCGACCATTTCGAGACTCCTCGTCATGTCCGTGATCATATCCGGGACTCCGAACTACCTTCGGTACATCAAAACACATAAACTCATAATACCAATCGTCATCAAACTTTAAGCGTGCGCACCCTACGGTGGTTCGAGAACTATGTAGACATGACCGAGACTCATCTCCGATCAATAACCAATAGCGGAACCTGGATGCTCATATTGGTTCCTACATATTCTACGAAGATCTTTATCGGTCAAACCGCATAACAACATACGTTGTTCCCTTTGTCATCGGTATGTTACTTTTCCGAGATTCGATCGTCGGTATCTCAATACCTAGTTCAATCTCATTACCGGCAAGTCTCTTTACTCGTTCCGTAATGCATCATCCCACAGCTAACTCATTAGTTACATTGCTTGCAAGGCTTATAGTGATGTGCATTACCGGGAGGACCCAGAGATACCTCTCCGACAATCGGAGTGACAAATCCTAATCTCGATCTATGCCAACTCAAGAAGTACCATCGGAGACACCTGTAGAGCACGTTTATAATCACCCAGTTACGTTATGATGTTTGGTAGCACAAAAAGTGTTCCTCCGGTATTCGGGAGTTGCATAATCTCATAGTCATAGGAACATGTATAAGTCATGAAGAAAGCAATAGCAACATACTAAACGATCAAGTGCTAAGCTAACGGAATGGGTCAAGTCAATCACATCATTCTCTAATGATGTGATCCCGTTAATCAAATGACAACTCATGTCTATGGCTAGGAAACTTAACCATCTTTGATTCAACGAGCTAGTCAAGTAGAGGCATACTAGTGACACTCTGTTTGTCTATGTATTCACACATGTACTAAGTTTCCGGTTAATACAATTCTAGCATGAATAATAAACATTTATCATGATATAAGTAAATATAAATAACAACTTTATTATTGCCTCTAGGGCATATTTCCTTCACTATTGTCAATGGAGAGTTGCATCATCGCAGTGTCACAGGGGCGCAACGTTGTGTTTCTCCTGAAGAAGGCTATGAGATTCTATGAGAGATTCATGAAGGAGATTGTGGTCATCATGCCGGCTCTAAATCTCTTGTAGCCAAAGCTTTCCGTTATGGGTTTTATTGGCTGACGCCTCATGCGGATGCTGAGGATCTAGTCAGTAAATGTGATGGTTGTCAGAAGTTCTCGCGATGGGCTCATGTGCCAGCTCAAGAATTGAGGATTATTCTTATTGCTTGGCCGTTTGCAGTCTGGGGGCTTGACATGGTTGGGCCTTTCAAAAGATCCAAAGATAAAAAGACTCACCTTTTGGTGGCGGTTGACAAGTTTACAAAGTGGGTTGAAGCAGAGCCGGTTAGTAAGTGTGACGCGGCGACGGCGGTTCAGTTCATCAAAAAAGGTGATTTTCCGTTTTGGCTTTCCCCATAGCATTACCACTAATAATGGCACTAATTTATCCAAAGGTGCTATGAAAGAATTTTGTCAACGTGAGCATATCAGGCTTGACGTATCATCAGTGGCTCACCCCCAATCTAATGGTCAAGCTGAGAGAGCCAACCAAGAGATTCTGAGAGGTATCAAGCCCCGGCTTATGGTTCCTTTGCAAAGGACGCCGGGTTGTTGGGTGGAGGAGTTACCCTCAGTGTTATGGAGTATCAATACTACCCCCAACAGATCTGCGGGTTACACACCTTTCTACATGGTTTACAGAGCAGAGGCGGTTCTCCCTAGTGACATCCGTCACGACTCACCTCGTGTGGCGGCTTATGTTGAAGCTGACAATGAAAAAGCACGTCAAGATGCAGTTGGCCTGTTAGACGAGGAGTGTGACCTCGCGGCGGCTTGTTCAGCGATTTACCAACAAGATCTGCGTCATTATCACAGCTGTCGGGTTAAGACAAGAACCTTTGAAGAAGGCGACTTGGTGCTCCGGCTTATACAGGATCAAAATGATATGCATAAGCTATCCCCACCTTGGGAAGGGCCCTTTGTGGTCAGCAAAAATCTGAACAATGGGTCATACTACCTTATCAATGTTCGAGACCACAAGGACTCACGTAAGTCGGAGGAGGAGACCCGCCGACCGTGGAATATTGCTCATCTTCAGCCTTATTACACCTGAGCTGCCGGCTCTTGTGATGTACATATTTTTGATAGTGTATATAGTATGATGAATATAATAAAGCCGGCATCCCTGATAATTCAGGGCCTCTGTCGTTTTACTTCTTCAAAACTAAGTCTTTCTTATCACCTCACATGATCACTTAAGAGGCTTAAACGCCGAAGTTACAGGGACCAAAGAGAGTTGGATGCACAACACAGCTCAAACATAGGTACCCGCGGAGCATAGCTCAGAAATATATCACTTGGGGGCTTCCTGTTCAAAGAACACAGCTGAAATACCCAAGTTGATTGGCATGGATGCCAGGTGTATTCACCAAAAATCCGGGTTATCCGGCCTGTATCCAAGATGCTCTTCAACCAGGTAATCCTGGATGACCCACCCTGTTCTTAACAAGTCAATCCCTTAAAAGAGACCCTGAACTTGTTAAGGTTAAGACATTGATCGGGTCATGAAAGAGCCGGATTATAGAACGCAAGCAGAAGCTCATGCTGATCAGCCGCCTTCCTTGAAACTTGGTTAAACCAGCCTGTTTTGCACGATGCTACTCCTACCCCGCCATACTCTCGATAAGTTAATCTTTTAAAGACCCTGAACTTATCCAGGTTAAAATGTCGATTGGGTCATGTGAGAGCCGGCTTACAGAAAGCGCGGATACTCCAGTGGCTATCATGCTAGTTTCAATGAAGAAGAAAATTTTGGCTTGGCGGCCTATGAAAGCCTCGTATTTTTTGGGTCTTCTTTTCCATCTTGGATTTATATCCCTCTTTTTTATTACCATATGGTTTTCATAAATTGGGCCAAGTAGCTCTGACTGTCTCATATTTGAGCATCTTTGGGTTTTTATAACCCGACAAGATGGTGGACTTTAAGTCGTCAGCCAATAATAATTTTATGCTTAGAGTTATGGCTCTAAAGCTTGGGATGTTACCCCTTATTTACGGTATTATAATCCTATAGCATGAGTCCATTGAATATGGCGATGTGCTCTCAATCTTTGGGTTAGAACCCGTACTTCACTGGTATGATAAGCCGGCAGCGTGATCAAATATCACAGGTATGATGTTATGATTATATATATATGGTTATGGTTAAACCGGCACTAATTATGAACTGTTTTAGTCACCAGTGGTTTTATATAGGGTATTATGACCCGTCCTGCGGTAAACTGCCAGGGCACTTGTAATCTGCTTGTGTGTAGGGTAATGCTAAATCTTATCAGCATAAATCGATGTTATCATAAGCATAAAGTGGTCGCTTTTCAAATGGTGGATCAAACAGTATTATGCAAAACAAAAACGTGCACGATGGCATGACAGATCAAAGTTTCGCTAGTCTATTACGTGACTCGACGAGCCAAAAGATCCAGTGTTTTCAGAGGATCAAATATATGAACCGCCCAGTGGTTCAATCTTCTTGGCCTTGATGGTTTGAAGCTTCTGGATCATCCTTCTCCGGTTCTTCGTCCTCCTCCGCTGTCTGGAAATTTGGTGATGACCAATCGATGCCACATAAGGCTTGGAATTCAGCTTCATCATCTATAAGTTCGGACGGTTCAACTTCAGGGGCGAAAGTATGATTACGGATTGGGGGATTAGATCCATCAATTTATAAGCCGGCGTGGGCATCTTCTGATTCTCCATGTCATAACCCGGTTGGTATCTGGAAAGATTCATTTCGTTTGCAATCAGGCTGGCCAGGGGACGTATCTCCTTCACGCAGGCAGCGAAGTCTTTCTTATCAAAGGGAGTGCCATCTTCTTTTAAGCTTGGATACCCAGTAGCTATCTCGGCCTGGTCTAGCTCTACTAGCCATGCCTTGGCCCGGCTTAAAGCTGTCACGGCACCGGCTCTTGCAAATGACCGCTTCATCTCGTCAATCCTAGCAGGCAGAACGGAAAGCTTTTTCAAGACATCACTCAAGAGAGTAGGTGCTTGATTTGTCGGAGAAATTGTGGCCAGTGCTCGCTGAGTTCTAGTATATAGATGTTCAACAAGTGTATAAACAGCCTTGAGCTTCACAAGCATCTCTTGGCTAAGATTGCTGCTCCTGGGACCTGAGTAATAATAATGGATTGGTTAGAGGTGGTTTATACCATCAAGGAAGAGATTCAATTTTGATACTAGCAAGGCGACTCACCAAAGATAGCAGAAACCTTCTGGGATATACGATGTTTTAAACCGGTAAGCTCAGTGGTCACCTCTTGAAGAGCCGCCTCCGCCTTTTCAGCCTGCTGCGTCAAGGCAGTTTTCTCTTCAGCCCAGGCGTTTTAAACTGGTCTTCAGCTTTTCTGTTTCAGCCACGCTAAATTGGAATTTTGAATCGGCTTTCTGGGTCTCAAATTCTTGATTCTCCAGCCGGGTCTTTGCATCAACCAATTGCGATTGAAGTTGAGCAATGGCGTCCTGTACAAGCACAGATTTGTAAACACATTCATATCCAAGTTACAGGAATATAAGTCCCAAGCCTTTTGCAAGCAACAACACTTGGCACTTGGGGGCTAATGCCTGCCGAAAAATTCTTCATACAACGGCTTATGTGAATAAGTCCCAAGCACTTTGCAAGCAAGAGTACTTGGCACTTGGGGGCTAATGCATATTGCTTGCGTCTCCTTACTACTTTACGATGACCTGGTTGTGCCGTAAGCAATCACAGCCGGTTCATGGGGGCTACACAGGTAAGCTCTCCTTTATAAACAATGGTGAACAGGACCGGCTCATTCATGCTGATTAAACCGGCCCTTGGGGACTATGGATGCAATGTTCATTGTTTAAAATCCGGTTTAACTCTAATGGTGAAAACCGGCATTGGAAGGATTCTACCAAATATGCTCATGGTTATTCTAAGTCTACCGTATATTCAAGCTTATCATACACAGTAGACTTGGGGGCTAGCAGGATATACATAATTTATTAAAGGACGAAATTGTACCTCATATTTTTTATGCATCTGCTTCACCATATCAATTTCAAGGTCGCGGCTGGTGTGCACTTGATTGAGGTAGCCAGAGAGTACTTCGCTAGTACTTAATTGAGAATAGTTGGCGATGTCAAATCTCACTTTCCGCTTTTCAATGAACTCCTGTTTGGCGGAGTGCTTAGCCAAGACAGTTGGATTTCCCGGTTCTTTAAAGCTGGTGCCAGTGATCATAACATTGTCGGCATGTGTTTCTAACGGTTTAAGTGGGCTTGACGATTCAGTACTCAAAGGATTGAGGTTTGTCTGGTCGCTGGAGAGGTCAGGAATCTCTGGTGGAACATCATGGACAGGCTTGTCGGTTTGTAGCACGGAGGTGTCAGATGCTGGAATTTGTTGTTCCGGCTCATGGACTTTGGGATCTTCAGCCGGCTTGATCACCTTTGCCTTCTTGCTAGGCTTTGCCTTTCCACTGCATGGGTCATGAGAGGTCAGTACAGATATAAAAAGTATAAGGAGATAGAAAATGAAGAAATTGTTATTACCCAGGAGCAGTCTTGAAAGCCGGAAACTGAATCTATGATGAGTCACCAGAAGAAGAGCGAGAAGCCTCTTGGTGGTTTGAATCAGAAGAATTAAGTGGCTGGCGAATGAGACCCGCCAGTGGGTAAAAAGAGTTTAAGTTTGGAAGGACCTCGTTTCGACGTTTCCGCGGAACTGGAGTATTCGGTAAGCCGGAGGATAATTCTTCACCTCTGCTAGTCCGAGTTTGACGCCGGTTCTCGCACTGCTGTTGCTTCAAAAGAAAGTGAGGATCCAAATGAGCTAAGGGGTGTGAAAAGCTTACTTTCCGGGTTACTCGTCGAATTTTCTGTCTTGGCAAAGGTGCTGAGCTGGAGGAAATAATATTTACCTCTTCTTCAACTGCTTGGCTGGCCCCCGTGTCATCCTGATAATAATCAATGTCAATAAGATAATTGAAAAAGGAGCCAAGGGATTCAAGGGCTACCTCCGACTCAGAGCTGTCATTCGGTTCAAACATCTCGAAAGCACTTGATTTCTTCTTATTTTTCTTGGCAGCCCTGGCCTTTTTGGCAGCTTCATGGTCATATTTCTTTTTCCAAAAATCAGATTTAGCCTGTGAAAGTCATCAAAGTTGAGTTAATAGAATATTTGAATGATGAGGTAAAAGTAAGTGATTTAGAGACTCACATCCAGTGGCGGGTTAAGTTTGCAGAAAGGGTTCAGACCGACTTTGCTGCAGTCTTCCGGATCTTCATTCAGAAGGGTCTTTGTCATTTCATTGATTGCCTCATCAGTTAAACGCATGGAGTTGTGGCGCAGTGGATCCTTTACACCACCCGTGTAAGTACACATTAAGCTGGGTCGGCGACTCAATGGTATGATTCGCCAAGAAACCCAGCACCGAACCAAGTCAATGCCAGTCAACCCATTTCCCAGCAGAGCCTTGACCTTTGCAATGATGGGGGCAAGCTTTGCACGTTCAACAGCTTTTCGGGAAGACGATGCTTTGGGTCAAGACACTGGACACGATAATCCGGCAGGGATTCTCGTCAGCTGGAGAGGTATCTTTGCACTAAAACCATGTCTGGTTCCAATTCTTCGTGTGACTTGGCAAGCAAGCATAGGGGAAGATAGCATCTCTTCTTCGTTGAATTGAGATTCCGTCAAGTTCCAAGCTGGGTCCGTTCGTAAACTCGTTTTGGCGGTTCAAATAAAAATATTCCCTGAAGAGTTCAACACTGGGTTCCTCTTGAAGGTATACTTCGCAGAAAACTTGAAAGTTGCAGATGTTTGACACGGAATTGGGTCCGATGCCTTGAGGATGAAGTTGAAAGAAGTGCAGAACGTCTCGGAAAAATTTGGACCCAGGTGGGGAGAAGCCCCGATTCATGTGATCAGTAAAAACAATGACCTCACCATCCTTTGGCTGAGGTCTTTCTTCGCTTGGTTTGGGGGTGCGCCAATGCATGATATCTTTCGCTGGTAAAAAGCCGACTTTGACAAAATCCTTGAGTGTGTTTTCGGTGACAATAAAAGGGACCCAATTACATGAAGTGACTGTCTTCGGCGGCATTGTGAAGGAAGAAGCCTAAAAAGAAGGAAATTTTGCCGATTCATTAAGTCAGAAGTAAATGTTGCAGTATCTACTCAGACTGGCGGCTTAAACAGGGCCTAATGACATATAACTAATTATAACTGGTGATGTAACCCGCCATGACAGCAATGGTATTCAAGATCTATCAAGAGCGAATTCTACTAAGTGTTGAGATAAACAGGTTTCACAGATTGATACTATGATTTCGGATCTGCGACATGTCAGATGGAAAATATTTTCGACCTAAATTGCGGTGCTCGAGCAATTCATATGTTCAGATTGGTTTTCTTACATAAGGGAGATGGTCTAATAACAAAGACAGATATAACGACTGCCGCCGTGCAGGAGGAGTGCGAAGTTTGAATCAAAGTTACAAACTACATCGAAGAACAAGGACGAACTCTGACGAACTTGCAGAAAACCCTAATGAGATCTAGAGGAAAGGGAATGAGGAAAACTTACCTGAGCTGTTAATCGACAGAGGCGCGGGACTAAACTCTGGACAAATCAGGTTGATGCAGCGGCCAACGTCGAAGCAGTAGCTGAGGTCGAGGACGGCGGCGGAGCTCGGGCGCTGGAGTGACGCGAGGAAGAAGAAAGAGATGAAGAGGCAAGGGAGGAAAAAGAAAGGGACCCATGGCCCTATTTATAAGGCTGGAGGGATAAGTGACATGCGCGGGAATCGAGGAGGCCAAAAAATGGATATGTGACGACGAAAACGCCCCGATTTTCGGAGGTTGATTAAAAGAAAAAGGGGATTTGTTACAGATCTGGGCTTTGTGTAATATTAATGATAGGTGATGTCACGGCGGGTTATCGCAATGTCAGGAGATGACGTCATGGCGGGTTACAAGATCTCGCAAGGATAAATGAAGAAGGATTTTTTCTAAGTGTTGGAGATTGATATGAACAAGTTCAAATCAACTTGGGGCCTAATGTTGGGGATATGACTATTGGGTATGACCCGCCCAGGAGGGGCCGGGTTATCCCAATGGCGGTTCATCATAACAAAGCCCATGAAGATGTAGAAGATGGTGATTTATGAAGGAGGCTTATTAGGGGGCCCAAAGACCAAAGGCGGTTTAAGGCCCATAAGTGTAAACCGCCATGTATGTATGACTTGGGTTGTAAGGTATGTATAGTTAGTCACCGAGCTGGACACGTTTTTGTATGAGCCGGCCGGTACTCCATGAGCCGCGGGGCGTCGACCTATGTATATAAAGGGACGACCCGGCGGCGGCTTAGGGCAAGAGACAACAGATCGAAAGCTAGGTCAAGCGTATTCGCTCCCTAGTTATCAAAAACATCAGCAATACCACCTCAAACTGGATTAGGTCTTTACCTTCACCGCAAGGGGCCGAACCAGTATAAACTCCCCGTGTCTTTTGTCCCGTTTAACCCCTTTAAGCTAACTTCGTTGCGATGTCTCGACGACTAAGTCCTCACATTAGGACATCAGCCGTGACAATTCCACGACAGCTCTCGTATCACTCTTTCTTCATGAAGGTCCAAATTATATCCTAAAATCATCTTTGAGAATTAATTCTTCTATTCTTCGCATTTTAAGATAAACCACAATTAAATTGATGCAAAGATGGTCAAAAGGGTATAAAAGTAGAATATATCCTAAATTTGTGATGCAAAATACACGTATCAGCTCCCCAGATTTTAGACCTTGCTTGCCCTCAAGTAAAACTTGAACTTGATAAACATGTCCACATGTTTAAAACGCGAGAGGTCGGTAATAAAAGAATACACACATGAAGCAATCACAATTGGCAAAAGTACTTTATACAAGCTATTACAGTAACATGTTCATGCATTTTAAAAAATGTTCTTGGATTTCAAAAATTATTCATGAACTTAAAAAAAATCCCTGGTTAGAAAAAATGTTCACGTATTTCTAAAAATATTCCTGTATTTTAACAACATACACAAATTTGAAAATTGTTTATGTATTTCAAAAAATTGTTCACGAATTAAAAAAACATTAGTCTGCAAAATGATCCTAACTTTCGAAAAATGCTCACACATTTGAAAAGATTCATGATTTAAAAACATTTAGCAAATTAAAAAATCTTCGACATTTAAAAAAATTCGTGAAATGAAGAAGAAAAAACCCAATGCAAAATAGAAAAATCAATGGAAGAAAGAAAACGAAAAAAGGGATAAAAATGTAAAGTAAAACATGAAAAAAACAGTATTTGAAGGTTCTAGAACCTTCCTCCAAAATCCGGAAGAGGAGTAGTTGATAATTGATCCGGCCCAATAGTAAGTAGTGGGGCAGAATAGTGCCCGTTTGATCTCGAGAACTATATCGCACTTACAGCGAGAGGGCATTTCCTATTTGGTGCTGCAGGCGTTACAGTGCAATTTGCAAACGGGAGCCTGCAGCAGTCCAAACTGGGCCGGGCCATTCTTTTTTTCCTTCCTATTCTTCTTCTTGTTCTCGAAGAGTCATAAAAAGTGCTGGGATTGGGGTTCGAACTCGTAACCCTATCATTGTAAGGGCTCGGTTCAAGCCACCAGCCTATCCACCCGCGAGTGTTAAGGTAGTTCATTTTTCTCTTTTTATTTCGTTCTTCAGCTCGGGTTATTCTTTTTCTTTTTTCTCATCTTTTTTGTTTTCTTTATTGCCCGGTTTTTCTAAATTTGTTAACTTTTTCTTTAAATTTGTGAACTTTTTTTCGAAAACCGATGAACTTTTTTATAATCTGCTGAACTTTTTTTCAAATTCGATGAGCTTTTTTCAAATTCGATGATTTTTTCCAAATTTGATGAACAATTTTTTCATATTCAATGAATTTTTTTAAATTCTATGAACTGTTTTTAAATTCGATGAACTTTTTTCAAATTAGATGAATTTTTTTCGAATTCACGAACTTTTTCCATTTTTGTTAACTTTTTCTTTCAATTCATGGATTATACGAATGCCTTTTCAAATTGATGTTTTCTTTATTCAAAGAATTTATAGGGGGTATTAAGTAATAGCATATATTTAATGTTTATACTGTATGAAAGATTAAAGAGCTGTGTTTTCCTGAATTAATCAGTAGACTAACGCTGGTCCAGTGGTTAACCCTTCTGTGCATTTACTTGGACGTGATGAGTTTGATTACTGCTTCTCCCATGTTAACGTGGAATTTTTCCCTTCGCTGTTTTGCTTCTCAGCAGCTTGGTGGGCCGGCCCAGTTTGCGTCCGTGCGGGCCCCAGCGCCGCGAACCGGCGCTTACAGCGCTGTATAGGAGATCCCCAGCGAGAGTGCCTACCGTCTCGCCTGAAACTTTTGGGTGCCAGTACAGTACTGGGCTGCCCCATATTTACCACTCATTAGCGCGCTGGCTCTGTGTTCGCTCTGTTTTACTCTGTTTTTCAATAATTTCCTTTCTTTCTTTTGGTTTCTTTGTTTCTTCTCTGGTTTTCTTTGGGAAAAGCTTACCTTCAACCGCCCAATCTCGTGCGAGCATCCGTCGCCTTCGCATCCGTCGGATTGACTTTTCATCATACGGCCGAGAGCAAGCCCCTTTGTGTCCATGTTTTCTACAACTGAGCCTTTGTTTTAGAAAAAGAGAGTTTGCAACTGGCGACCAGAGAGGGGTTAGGTCCTGCAGCGGCGGACACTCGTGCGACTGGGAGGGTGACGATGACGAGGACTCTGGCCGGATCTCGCCAGATCCGACCAGGATGGCATGCAGGGACGTCCGAGACATGCAGGGCCTGAGACACGTGTGTCGAGGAGGGCGACGGCGGCGAGGTTTCCAGCCGGATCCCACCGGATCCGACGAGGATGGCACGCGGGCAGGAGGCGGGGACGTCGATGAGCGGCGGGGGCTCGCCTCAGCGAGGTCCGACGGGGTTGGAGGCGAGCTCCACAACGACGAGTCTTCGCCGGCGGCGGCACGAAGGCGGGGACGTGCGGCGCCGATCCTCCGTCACCACCATCTAGCAGAACTCGCGGCGAACAGAGTGGCGCTTGTTTTTGCAACTTCCTCTCTGTTGCAAGATTTTCTATAACATCAATCATGTTGTAAAACATTTCTTCCGTAACATCATACGAAGGTGAAGATTAAAAAATTCTGCAATATTACCACTGTTGCAAAGTTTTTCTACAACAAGACCTTCGTTGCAAAAGTTTTCTGCAAAAGGACGTGTGTTGCAAAGATTTCTGCAATGAGACCTCTGTTGCAGAAAATTCTGCAACAGCGGCTTTGTTGCAGTGGTGAAAGGCGTCGCTCTACCGCATGATTGCGTCACATCAGACGGCTCACGAGGCGGCGGATCTTTTTAAAAGATCCGCCGGCCGTCGCGTAGCACTGCCCGTTTTCTTTACTTTTTCACCGGTTTTCTTCGTTTCATTATAGCTATTCACTTGTGTTTTTCTTTATTTTTTATTTGCTTTGCTTTGTTTCTTTCTTTGTTTTTTCTAGCCTTTGTCATTCTCTTCCTCTTTTTATATTTTTTTGTTGACTTTCATTGTTTTTTAATGTTTTCTTTCTTTCTCGCTTCCCACTGTTTTCCATTCTTTTGCCCTGGTTTCTTTCGGTTTTATTCTATTTTCCCCCTTTTGCTCCCATTGTTTCTTTCTTTAGTTTTGTTTGTATTTCTTTGTTTCTCTTTTTGTTTTCATCGGGTTTTTTCTTTCTCTTTTTCTTCAGAACTTGAACCTTTTTGATACATGTCTAACATTTATTCAACTACATGAAACAATTGTACACATAGAATATTTTTTCAGTTACATGATTAACATTTTTAAACATATATTTTCTATGTTAACTTTCTTTTCATGCACATTCTACATATTTTGTGTACACCAGAAATATATTTTTACACGCATTTAGCAAGTTTCAAATAAGTGATTTACATATTTTTAAAAACATATATTGTTATGTCTATTTTTTTATTACAGGTTGTTTGTTTTGTTATACACCAGGAATATATTTTATATACACGTTTTACATTTTAAATGCATGATTAACAATTTTTAAATTGTATAGTTTTACGTCTCCTTTTTGCAGAAATAATTGTATATTTATTGTATGCACCAGGAAGATTTTCTAATACACGTTTCACATTTTTACATACATGATTAACATTTTTCATACATATGTTTTGATGTTTACTTTTTAGCATTTTGTATACATCAGGAACATTTGCTAATACATGTTTAAAAAATTAGATACATGATTAACATTTTTTGATGTCTACTATTTTGAGTGCACATTGTACATTTTTTGTATACACCAGGAAAAATTTATTTTGTGCACATTTAATATTTTCTAAATTAATTACTAACAATGTTCATATATACATTTTGACCTCTACTTTCTTCCATACATACTATACATTTTAAGTATACATCAGAAATACATTATTAAACATGTGCAACATTTTTTAAATACATGATTTATTATTATTTTTCATTTATATGTTTTGATGTCTAATTTTTCTCATACACATTTGTACAATTTTTGTATACATTAGAAACATTTATCTATACACGTTCAAAAAAATTCAAATGCACGATTAACATTTTTCAATTTTATATCTTAAGTGATTTTTAGAATAGATTTATTTAGAATATGTCGAATTATTAGCAAACTTAAAAAATGAAGGTAAAAATAAAGCAAAACATGAATAATAAAACAAAAGAGAAAAAGGAGCGCTCAAGGTGAGTGGTCCCTGCCGAGCCGCCCATTTTATGGCCACTCATTAGTCCCTTTAGTGATCCGGTAAAGAAGCAGAAAGGATCCTCGTCTTTTCCCCAGAGGTGACCCTGATTATCGAACTCACGGGAGGACGGTACCCTCTAAGTCATGAGTTTCGAACAAGCTTTTGCAAGAGAATTAAGTTCCAGCTTTTGACCGGATCGAAATCAAGTTGACACTAGAAACACACGGTATGACAATACTACTACAGAAAGAGTAACATGGAGCAATTGCTAGGGAACGCATAAGCTGCCACATGATTTTGATCATACAGAGCATATTATATTACTTTTTACACTTAAAATTAAAGAAATATCATGGCAGTTTTGCAAAAAAGCCACCCAGTTTTTTCAATACACTAAAACTGTCACACGAACGTTCGCGAATGCCATCTCTTGTGACGAACCTTCGCCGGATAGCCAACCCTATATACTAACCCACCGTCATGAATTACTTGTTCTAAAGTTATCTAGATACATACGGATGTATCCAACACACAAGGAAGTAATTTGAGATAATGTTGGATTATAGATGGGCCTAGTCCCATATAAGACAATAATCCCTGGTTAATTTTTGAGGCCATTTAGGTGTATGGCAAGTGGTGGGATGTTTAGTATCATACTCCTAGTGGAGTGAGAGTGGGACCCCTTTATAAGGGCTGCTCTACCACATGTCATTTGGAGCTTGGGAAGAGGAGTTGTACACGCGCGCTCCTCCTCCTCCTCCGCCGCACGCCTCGCCTCGCCTCGTCAAGATGCACGCGCGCGCTGTCGGTGTCAAAACCAGCGGATCTCGGGTAGGGGGTCCCGAACTGTGCGTCTAAGGTCGATGGTAACAGGAGACAGGGGACACAATGTTTACCCAGGTTCGGGCCCTCTCTATGGAGATAATACCCTACTTCCTGCTTGATTGATCTTGATGAATATGAGTATTACAAGAGTTGATCTGACACGAGATCGTAATGGCTAAAACCCTAGAAGTCTAACCCGTATGACTATGGTTATGAGTCTTCGCCTCTACAGACCTAGCCCTCCGGTTTATATTGGCACCAGAGGGACCTAGGGTTACATAAGGTCGGTTACAGAGAAAGGAATCTTCATATTCGGTCGCCAAGCTTGCCTTCCACGCCAAGGAGAGTCCCATCCGGACACGGGTAGAGTCTTCGGTCTTTGTATCTTCACAGCCCATCAGTCCGGTCCATGGCTAATAGGCCGGATGCCCGGGGACCCCTTAGTCCAGGACTCCCTCAGTAGCCCCCGAACCAGGCTTCAATGACGAGGTGTCCGGCGTGTAGATTGTCTTCGGCATTGCAAGGCGGGTTCCTCCTCCGATGACTTCAAAGTGATGTATTCGGCCTTCCATTTAATCTCGTACCCCTCGGCTTATGTGTATCAACAACTTCAGCTTCCACGTGTCAAGCGAATGCGAGAGGTCAGGGCATTTTTGCAGATAGCCCCCCCGGCCAGGCGAGGAAGAGTGTCTATTTAAAGAGATTGGATCTCAGATCCATTCGGCACCACGCGGAAAAATCCTCAGAGATTGCTAGGAAAGGCCACTTCAACATGGCCAGCGCTCCTAGCTCCTCCTCCCGTCCCTGCGGCCCAGAAAAAGGCGAGTGGGAGAGATGCTCCGTATCCCATGGTTAGCTGAAGAAGCTGCAAACACAGGGATTCCTTCCTCCTGCAGATTTGGTCCCTGTTCGACCAGGACTGACCTTCTTCAATGGCGGGGCTCAGGCTGAAGATTTCCCCAATCCATCCAGGGGGGAACGAGTGTGCTTCGTCCCTTTTCTGCTAAGAGGTGTCAGATTTCCAATTCATCCATTCCTCCGAGGGCTTCTGGAGAACTACGACCTCCAACTGCACAACTTTACCCGGCCTCCATCCTGCATATCGCGGGTTACGTCGCCCTTTGCGAGCTATTCTTGGGTTGTGAAGCCCATTTTGAATTATGGAGAAAGCTATTCTATCTCGTCCCGCGCAACCACGAGGGATCAATATTTGAAGTGGGCGGAGCCGAAATATGGCGCATCGCCGAGACCGGATACCTATCCGGCACACCAAAGAAGGCATCCAAAGAGTGGCCTTACAAATGGTTCTATATTGAGGACGTCGCACTTCCAGACCCAGTTCGGAGGGGTCTTCCCGAGTTCACAAGCGTTCCTTTGAAGAAACGCCACAGCTGGCGCCCTCGGAGCCTCGAGGAGGAAGATAGTGCGGATGTTCGTCAACTCATGAGCAACATAAGGACGCTTGCTCAGTCCGGATTATCAATAGTCGAAGTAATGGCGACTTCCATAGTATGGGGGGTTCAACCACTCCAATACAGAGGGCTTCCCATGTGGCACTACAATGGGGAGGATGACGCCTCCCGCTGCGGCAGGAAGGGTCCGGGTACCCCCGCCGCTCTAGCCAAAATATTGGCCGAACTGTTCAAAGGGGAGGAGGAGGAATTTCTACGAATCAAGCGCACAGATGGATTTTCCATGTACATTCCTCCTAGCTGGGTAAGTCCCAACTCCTCTACTTACTCCACCCCTGACCTATTTTTAATTAATCCATCCATTTATAATAGCACTGGCGAAAGATTTCCGAGGGGCTTCACAGCCCCGCCCCGCAGCCCGAGGGCCACAATCGGGACTTCGACCCTGGATTCGAAGAGGATCCGGATATATTCGTGGTGCTCGAGGACGGGGTGTTTTACCAGGCGAGCTACGACGACATAGAAGTGGCCATCATCGCCGATTATCCCGGTCTTCTCCCTGCTTCACACGTAAGTAATCAGGAGACATCTCATCCAAAAGAGTTCTCTCATTCCGCCTCACCCACCGCACCGTCCTGTGCTCAAAAGGGGAGGCATTTGGCGCTCCATGCTGCCCCAGGGGCATCTCCAAAGAGAGCGGCCCCCGCGCCGGGCAAGCCTTTGAAGAGGAAGGCGAACGAAGACACGGCCGAGCCTTCATCGAAGAGGTATGGATTTGCAAATATGTTCTTCAGTAGTCGCATCCAATTGTGACTTCTATGTTCTCCTGTATCAGGAAAAGAGTGTGCCGGACTATGTCCAGAGGTCCGGCCGGTCATACTCCCCCTAGCCGGGATCCAGATCCTGCCGTAGAGACGGGGGCTGACATGGGGGCGACGCCGGATTGTCCTCCAGCCAAGGATTCGGATGATGTATCCGTCACCAACTCGGAAGTGGAGAGCGCCATGAATCATCGGCGCCGAAGGGCCGTTTTACGAGACCCCAGCTTTTCAGAAGAGGCGTTTAATGCCTTCAGCTCGACTGATGCATACATCCGAGCTGCTCGGGATGGGCTTAGCAGAGCCACGAATCAATATTTAAAAGATGTGCAGGCAAGTTTATTTTGTCTGAATATGATAACCATATGCCAGTAGCCCTCGAGACTTGAAGCAGTTGGTACAACTGATTTGAGGATCGTTGTATAACCAGGTTCTTACGAAGAAGAACAACCTGCTAACCCAAGAGCTAGAAAAGTGCCGGACACAGCTAACTGCTGTTATCGCCGAACTGGAAAAATCGAAAAAGGCATCACCTGGTAATGCCCCCCTCCATCGAGAAAACATGATTATACACCGGCAATGCTGACACTGTTGGTCATCTTATGACAGGATCGTCAGATCAACTGAAGAAGCAACTGAAAGCCGCCCAAACGTAAGAACAAGAAGCCAAAAGGCTGCTGGCCGCGAGCGAACGTGTGCTGACACGAGTCAGAAACGAGAAAAACAAGCTGCAGGATGCCCACACCCAGCTGGGCGAAGAACTGAAAGATGTACGGGCCCAGCTGGCTGATTCCGTGAAGGAAAATTAGAGGCTGTGCGGCGGTATATTTGGTATGTGGTCACACTTACCTCCGTGTAGTTTGGAGATGAAACCGTGGTAGAAGCGAGGGTGAGGAAAATATCGGGGTGTTCCTGGTTATGATGGGTGGTCGGGGCCGAGCGATGCACGTTTCTCTCGTACACGCACGCGCGTGGGTGCAAGGCGTTGGGCTCTAACTGAACCCGAGCGAGGCGTTGGGCTCTAACTGAACCCGAGCGATTGCACTGCAGGCTACGCGTTACTGAACCCGAGCGGTCGAGCGATTCCTTCGCTACTGCTGCTAACTGAAGCTGATCGATGCTGCCTCTGGATGAACAGTGAGCGTTGCTGGGGGGTTTGGATGAACAGTTCTTGGTGGGGGTGGATGAACAGGACCCCATGGTGTTGCCTCTGGATGAACAGTGAGCGTTGCTGGGGGGGTCGGATGAACAGTTCCCGATGGGGGTGGATGAACATGACCCCATGGTGTTGCCTCTGGATGAACAGGACCCCGATCGATCGAGCTGGTTGGGGCTAGATGAATAGGACCCCATGGAGGGCTGGATGAACAGGACCACCCCGTGGAGGGATGGATGAACAGTAGACGGTGGAGGGCTGGATGAACAGTAGCCCGTGGAGTGGTGGTTGAACAGTAGCCCGTGGAGAGGGCTGGTTGAACAGTAGCCGGTGGAGTAGCGCGCGGTGGAGGCTGGATGAACAGGAGCCCGTGGATGAACAGTCGCAGGTGGAGGCTGGAGGAGGTCGACGGTGGATAAACAGTAGTCCGTGGAGGCTGGAGGGGGTCGACGGTGGAGATGAACAATATCCCGTGGAGTCCTGTTTTGCGGTACGCCGCACTCCTCCCGATGAACAGGACCCCCGTTTCGACCATAGCGCTCCAACACAAGTCCGTTTCCACCGTTTTGCGGTACGCCACACCCCTCCCGATCAACAGGACCCCCGTTTCGACCATAGGAGGCCCGTTTCCTCCGTTTTGCGGTACGCCAGACCCCTCCCGTTGAACAGGATCCCGTTTCGAACGTGGCCGGTCGAACACAAGGCCGTTTCCTCCAGTCTGCGGTACGCCAGGCCTTGTTTCCGTCGGCTGTTCCGTCCAAGCCCTCCCGATGAACACGACGACGCATTCCGTTCCGACCGAGCCGGTTGGCTCCCCATGAACACGACGACGACGCTGTTTCTCCGTTCTGACCCAGCCATGTACACGAGCCCTGGCCGTACGTATGCGCGAGTAGGCATTCGAGACCCTGCCTGTATGTACGTACGTGGCCGTATTTTCTTTCTTGCACACTGGCCGCTGACGTACGTGTACATGCTACGTGCGCGCCTCTACTACGACACGTGCGCGCCTCTACATCGACCAGTATGTACGTACACGTTCGTGACCAGAATGACAACGCTACGTACGCTTCGACCAGGTGGGCCCCGACTGTCAGGCACTTCCTTGCCTGTGAAGATGTAGCTGGTGGGTCCCAGCAGTCAGGGGGGAATCGTTTTTTTGCCCGGACGCACTTCCTTGCGTGCAAAGATATAGCTGGTAGGTCCCAGCAGTTAGGGGAAACGTTTTTTTCGTGAAATACAGTTGCCCGTCCAGTGGGTCCCTGCTATCAGGTGGAGGAATAATTATATTGCGCGTAATAAGGAGGCACTTCCTTGCGGCTGCTGTGGACCCAGCTGTCAGCCTCTCCACGTACAATACTCTTCCGATGGAAGTCATTCCTTGACCACGTTGACCACGCCACGCCGAGAGCACCAGGGCGGTGGATGACAGCGAGGCCTAGGAAGGGGACGTCGCGGAGCCGGGGAAGACGCGGCAGTGGAAGCCCGCGCGGAGAGGAGTACGAGGGTTCGCTGGTTCAGCTACGGTGTGAGGATGCCGTAGCCGCAGGGCCTGGCCAGCGGTGGGAATAGTAGGGGGCGGTGAGGCCTCCGCGGCAGCACAACCGGCCACGGGAGGCAGGAGCATGCGGCACGACCGGCGCTGCTTTGGGCAGCTGGAGCAACAAGACCAGAGGTTGAGGAAGCACTACGGCCGTTGGGTGGACATCGTACGGTCACTGGAGCTAGAATCGTTCATATTGACTAAGTTGACAAAGCACTCCGTCCCCGTCAACTTAGTAGGCCCTCAAGTCAGCCTCCCACCAAGGTGGGTCCCAACCAGCAGGGGGATTATTCATTTTTTTGTGCGTAATAAGGAGGCACTTCCGGTGGGTCTGAGTTGACAGCGGGGGGAACGTTTTTTTCGCGCAATACGGTGGCCCGTCCGGTGGGTCCCAGCAGTCAGGGGGGAAACGTTTTTTTTTCACAAAATACGGTGGCCCGTCCGATGGGTCCCTGCTGTCAGGTGGAGGAATCATTATTTTCCGCGTAATAAGGAGGCACTTCCTAGCTGTCGTCGTGGACCCAGCTGTCAGCCTCTCCACGTATAGTCCATGTCCGATGGAAGTCGTTCCTTGACCACGTTGACCACGCCGCGACGAGAGCACCAGGGCGGTGGACGACGGCGAGGCCTAGGAAGGGGACGGCGTGGAGCCGGGGAAGACTCGGCAGTGGAAGCCCGCTCGGAGAGGAGTACGAGGGTTCACTGGTTCGGCTGCGGTGTGAGGCTGCCGTCGCCACAGGGCCTGGCCAGCGGTGGGAATAGTAGGGGGCGGTGAGGCCTCTGCGGCAGCACAGCCCGCCACGGAAGGCAGGAGCATGCGGCACGACCGGCGCTGCTTTGGGCGGCTGGAGCAAGAAGACCAGAGGTTGAAGAAGCACTACGGCCGTTGGATGGACATCGTACGGTCACTGCAGCTAGAATCGTTTATATTGACTAAGTTGACAAAGCCCTTGGTACGCGTCAACTTAGTAGGACCACAGGTCAACTTCCAAAACGGTGCGCCCCAGATGTCAGGGGGAGGAGACATTTTTTGGGCGGGTGAAGCTAGAATATCCGAGGTTGAAGAAGAAGCATGGCATCCGTTGGATGGACATCCAATGGCCACTGCTGCTAGAACCGTGTGTTGACTATAAGTTGACAAAGCCTTGCATATGCGTCAACTCTTTTTTTGAGAGGACGCCTCAACTTAGTAAGGCCACAAGTGTGTGGCAGATAACTTATAGCCCATTTGTGATTTGTAATAATGTGCAACCAATTTTTGAATTCTAATGGAATTTACTACAACCCATTTACAGTTTGTTAAAAGTACAACCCATTTCAACCAACCGTTCAAAACAGAATTCAATAAAATTTCCCACATTTTGATGGGATCCGAAATATTTTTATCCCCAAATTTCTAGTCAGATTAAATACAATTTCAATATAAATTTATATTACGTAAAAATCCAACAAAACATTGCGCTCGCAACAATTAATGAAATTAAAATTTTCAATATCCAAACATAATATTTTATAAAGTAATTACGTGTTTGGTGCATTTTTTATAGTTACTGCCCAGTTTTTATAATTACATCCCATTTATTATTTCTTAAAGCCCATTTTCTTGTTAAGCCTAATGCATCCCTCCTAGGAAAGATTTGCAGCCCAGCGGGACAGAGAATAACAACTTGACCTTGCCTGGGTATTCCTAAAAAAATGTATAGCTGGGCTAGCCATTTTCAGCTTGAAAAAAATTAATATCTGGGCTGGATATCTGGCCTGGGCTAGACGGGCCACAGCCCGCCCAGTTAATAGCTGCAGCGATGTTTTCGTTGTTGTTCAGAGGAGAAAAATTAATATCTGTGCTAAACATCGCTCAAGAAAAACTCTGCAGTGCTCACACCTCAAAAACACAAATACTGCTCGAGCTGCTTGGTCCCAGCTGTCGTCCGCTTCTTGTGCAATTCTCTTGTTTATTGACTACATAGGTTCACAATGGTGTGAGACCGTGATGTCAGGAAACCAGGAGGAAGCAAAAAAAATTATAGTTTTATATACTAATAAGGAGGCACTTGCTGTCATCCTCTCCTAGTAAAATCATCTCCTCATCCTCATGTCCGTTGACCATGTTGACAACGCGAGACGGTGGCACCACGACAAGCGCAATAACTCGAAGGACGACGGAGAGGGCCTTGCGGGCCCTACGGATGGTCTGATACAACGCCCGCTACTCATTCGGGAAGCCAGGATCATAGGGCCACATGTCCGCGACGACATTGTCGTTTGCTTGTTCACCGGTGCTCGTTGAGGAGACGGAGGTTGCAGCACAGGTCCTCCTGCGCTGGTAGCTCTTCCTCCATTAGGGCGTCGAAGTGCGGCCGCACCTGCTCTATGGTGAACACGGCATGAACCGGCTTGGACAGTGGCACCGGCTCCTGGTCGGAAGCTATGTCCATCGTCTGATTGTCGTCGCTCAGCTCGGCGAGGTAGCTGGCGAGCCAGCATGTCCGGCTGCTGGACCGACTCGCTGCCAAGCACGAGTCTGACTGCCCTGGCCCACCCAGACCGCCTCCCTCGCCCGCGCGCGCTTTCCGCCCGAAACGGTCAGCGCTGCCCGCCCCGCTTCCCGGTGCATGCGATTGCTCCGCCTTCAAACGACACAAGTGCCGTCCATCCGTCCTTCTGCCGCCCACATTAATGATACGCGGTTGCCGAGGCGGCTACTCTGGCACCACACGTCTGTCCCTCCACCGCCCACCATTGCTATATAAACTGCTGCGCCGGCCATAGCCGCAGTCATCCGCATCCGTTCCTATTCTCCTGTCCACACCAGTACTTCCCACCATGGCTTCCTCGCGCTCCAGCGCTCTTCGGGACGGGCAGACAACGGACCACAAGGAGATGGCAGCCATTGCTGCCGATTGGCTGGCCGGCAGGCAGCCGGAGGACGAGGACGTCCCAATGGAGAACATGGTAGTCGACGATCCGGCGCCAACCCCCTCCTCCGCGCCATCCTCGCCAGTGCATTGCACCATGACCATCGGCGAGGCCCGTGCCCAATATATGGACACGGTGAGGCAGGAGCGTGAGGAGCAGTCCCGGGAGGCACAGGCCAACGCCGCCTACAACCACCATCTCCTCCAGGAGCACCTGCAGGCGGAGGAGCAGATCGCCGGGGAGCGGGCGGAGCAGGAGGCGCTGCTTGACTCGTACCGCTCCGCCCGCGAAGGCCGCCTCGAGCGCTGGCAGTACCGCATGCGGGTGGCGGAGGCTGCAGCCACCTACAAAGAGGGCGATGAAGCGGTTGAGGCGCTGTTTGGCGAGACCGAGGACGAGGCAGAGGACAATGCGCTCTGACGAGTCCCTGCTCCGCTGGCGTCGACGAGGCCCTGCTCCGCCGAGGCCCCGCGGCGCCAACAATGAGGCAGAGGACACCGCCGGCTCCGCTGAGGCCCCACCCTGCCGGCAACGAGGGGGAGGATTTTCCCCCGCTCCGTCGAGGCGCCGCCCGCCGGCAACGAGACAGAGGACATCGCCGGCTCCGCCGAGGCCCCGCCCCGCTGCCAACGAGGCCGCGCCACACAGAAAACGAGGAAGAGTAGAACACGGTAGGTCGCCGCTGCTCGGGTCCAAGTATGGCCACCGCTGCTACCCTCCGGTTGCTGGCACTGAGCTGTACATCATGGAGCAATTCTATGATTACAGGATGATTGAAGAGCGCTCCGTGGTTGAGCAAGCTCATGAGATACAGTCATTTGCTAGAGAACTTGAGAACTTCAGTTGTATGCTACCGAACAATGTGCGAAGTAAAAAGGAACAGAAGGAGTACAAAGAGTTTGAGCAGCTTTTTAGCGTTCCTGTACATTGCAATCACAGCGATTCACATGTCATAGAGAACATTCAAAACAATCGATGATTATGCATCTCAGCGATTCACATGTCAGAGCCAATATTTACTTCACAACTAAAGAATAAATAAAAAATGGATCGACGCTGCTGACAGCAAAGGGCGTCCCATTCGAAAATATCAAACACATGTCTTCTTGCTAAAATCAATGAGCAAAATTTGACAAGGTTTTCCCATTCCAAAATATCAAATGCCTACGATTGTGGAATGGGCAGGGTTTGCCATCAGTTCGGACATTGACATGGCACCTCGTGCTAAATAAACCAGCTGTTCTTTTTGTGCAGTTCCACCAAAATCAACCAAATTCGTGTGTAGCTTGTATGATTTCGCCCTTATATGTTGCAATGCCTTGAACTTATCGGCACCTCCTTTCTTGTGGTGGAAATGAATGATTCGATGTATTCATGAACATTTTGTGCAGTTCCCATTGAAATCAAGCTGAGCACCCCTGTTTGCACAAATACAAAAAAAGTGATTAGTATAAAGCAAACTGTACTATGAATTGACAGTTTAAACAGGCACCTACATGGTCCATGTAGAGCACACTTTTACAAAAATGGAACTCACCGGAAAGAATCCTAGAACAACATTGTACTCGCGCATCACAGCAAGAAAATGGAGATTTGTCAGTCCTTCTGAGCTGAACTTAGTTTGGTCTTGTGGGGGTAATGTAACCATCCTTCAACTGCCCCTTCTGATGAGAAGATAGACATGGCTTCTTCATCCTGGCATAATCGGAACTAGTCACTTCACGTACTCCATATTCTTCTTCAGAGGAGGATGATCCTGTTGTGCAAAGACAAGAGGATAACTAAATGCTAGCATCCCTGTTTGCTCGAAAAAAGGAAAGGAAATATTTAAAACAACACAGATGAAGCACTTCTCAAGACAATACCACCTTTTGATGATAACATCTAAACAGTAGCACAACACCAATAGAGATGACAAAGCTCAATCATATGGATGAAATCAGTGGGTGAGTACCAACCTTTGTCAGGAGGCTTATTGTGTAGAGCATACAGATGAAGCACTTCTCCGGTACCATCTGTTGCTGTCTACTGTGGTGGCCATGCTTACTATATACTCCTCGATTAGATTAATGTTTCCAACATCTTCTTGTGTAGTTCCACTAAAATATATGGTATCATCAAAGAAGATCCCTGTTTGCACAAGTAGAGATAATTACGCATTACATTAAGAGTGGCATCAAATCAGTGGCAAAACAATTGCTCGTTCCAGACATAGCAATAAATTAAGATGCAAAACTATATCATTACTTGTGTCATCACAGTTCCAGTGCTTCATTACAGCACCAGGAGTTGATTTTTGTTTTTTCTTTCGCTTGTTCTTCCCCTTCACCACTTGGTTCAATAACAGACAAGCTTTGCCTTCAATGTAAGATTTGGCATGTCAATAAGGTTGCACAAGTATAGCACTAAACAATGACATTAATTTTCTGATGAAAGTGGCAAAATACAGACCAATAGTTTTGAAATACCCTTACCTTACCTCAATGGGAGGTTACGGTGCACATACAGATTGGAAGTCTTGTATCCATTTGTGCAGTTCGCTAAAATCAAGCAACATTACCGTACAAGTAGCACAACATATGAAAGCACACTGCAGAATAATGTGAAAGAAGGCTAGTACTGACCTCCCATGACACGGAATTCAAACAACTCACAAGAAGAAGATCTGAACCAAATTTGCCAACACGGATAGGAAGTAAGATCTCCTCTTGTGCAGTTCCACTAAGAGCAAGCAGTCAAGCAACGTTGTCGGTGTGACATTTTGGTTGAACTGCACAAAACACTCTTAAGACAAAAGTGTTTTGTGCAGTGCAACAAAAGGTCACAATGGCAACGAGGTGAAGTAGATAACCCTGTTTACACAGAGGTGCAAAGGAAACAACTAGTGGTCAATAACGGTGGATGACACAGAAGCCAACAAAAAGAAGCATCTACCTTATCTAAATGGGAAAGAAAGCAAGACAGTAGCATTAATTAATATTAAAAAAAGAGATTATATTAACATTAAAATTTGTTAAACATGTAATTTGCTTTTAACTGTGGCATTGCATCAATTTTCCAGCGGCATTATTAGAGGGTGTTTGTTTACAGGGACATTTTTGTGGAGGGACTAAAAAAACTCCGTGTCAGTCCCATCTAAACCAAACAGGAGGGACTTTTAGGGACTAAAAGTGGGCATTTGGGACTAAAGAAAGAAGACCCCGAGGGAGAGTCTTTTTGGGACTTTTTCCAACAGTTGCCCCTGCCACGCATCGCACCTTGTCTCTATCAGTTCACTACTAGGGGTAACATGGTCTTTTAGCATGCCATTTAATAACCTCTAGTCCATGTTTAGTCCCTGGAACCAAGCAGGTAGGGACTAGGGAGTTTATAACCAAACAGGGCCTTAGATTAACAACAGCTAAAGAGTTGCATGGGACAGTGGATGCACCAGCACCATGTGCATCTACCGATGTACTGGGGTGATGCACAGTCTGTTGCAACAAAGAACAAACAACCAAGGAGCATATTTGTGTTGGTCCCAATTTTGTTATCTTTAGACACCTTTCCCTATGTGAGCGCAGCAAATCTAATCCTGCTCAAACTCTACAGCCTTGTCCCCCAAAACAAAAGATCAGTTTGTTACAGATGTGCATACTACGTTTGTCATTGTTTTCCCTTTTCGACAAACTTAGGTGCTGGATAGCCAGTCTGTACTAGTACTTTCCCCACTTCAGTTCCTCTGTGAACCACGTCCTAGATTTATGCTATACAACTTTCCCCACTACTTTCCCCCATTCCCATCCTCTTTGAACCACGTCTTAGATTCATGCGATACAACTTTCCCCCTTCCTTTCCTTTTTGAACCACGTCCTATATTCATGCTATACAACTTTTCCCACTACATTCCCCCATTCCTTTCCTCTTTGAACCACGTCCTAGATTCATGGTATACAACTTTCCCCACTACTTTCCTGTTTGATCCAACACCTAGATTCGAGTGCAGAAGCGCAAAAAGCCCACATGCAACTAGAGCAATGCATGTGGAATAAGTAAATTATACCTTAAGGTTCTTGGGGTGTGGTTCGGTGGGCGACCGGAGGCCGTTCGACCCACACTATGTACGGCGGCGAAGAAGAAGGGGTCGGAGGCCCTCCCGCATCGCCGCTGGGTGAAAGTGAACAGCTGCGCCGGTAGTGGATTCCCTCCCTCGCCGACGGCGACATTGTTAAGCCTCCTTCCCTTCCCGGCGGACGGATCCTGCCGGCTCTTTGACCAGTAGTGAGGGGAGAGAGAGGCGCCAGCAAAGTCTTGTTTAGATCTGGAGAGGGTGAGAGAGTGTGAAGAGAGCAACTACAAGCAGACCAGCAGTGAGGGGAGAGAGAGGCCAACGAAGTCTTGTTTAGATCTGGAGAGGGTGAGAGAGTGTGAAGAGAGCAACTACAAGCGCTGAGGCTCCAGCGTGTATATATATACTTGAGAGAGTGTGAAGAGTCAAACCCTAGAAAACAAGCGCTGAGGCTGCAGCTTATACGTGATGAGGTGATTATACGGTCACTACGAGATCATATAGCTCCGTATCCATCCATTTTGACTAGTCAAAGAATCCTCCTGGCACGAATTATGCTCAAGTGTAGTTATCGAACCCGAGACCTCAAGTTTGATGAGCGAACAGGCTAACCAGCTACACAACCCTCCCGTTATGTTCAACGAGAGGAAAATAACCTTTTATACATTCCTGCATTCGTGTGACAAGCATGCCGTGCTTTTTTGTGTGTGTGTGGGAGTCATTGGGATTTAAATCATAATCGTGTCTTGTGGCTTTGGTGGTAAGACTATCCATAGTGGTGCAGAAATAATGCAGCCTTAGTCACCTTACCTCTCTCCACGTAGTACGTTGGGTCCCACCAGTCAGAGGGTGAAACAAACAAATTAATAAGAAAAATTAAAAGCGCCAGCGGTGTATCTTACCTCACACATCTCGCTACTGCTCGGGAACACTGTCCAATTGATTCCTCTGTTCGCTCACGTACTATTTTAAGTGAATCCTTATTATAACATGCACACAATTTTGGGCACTTGTATTCGACCTAAGTCAGTGTGCCACCGTATCTCGTACGACTCCCTCCATCTAGGTGTAACAAGTCACGCTAGAAGGTGCAGCGGGACCAAGGTGCAAGCAGATTGGAGGAGAAGGAGAAACTTGACCGGTCATTCCTCCAATCAAAGCCCTGATTTCTGTCTGTAAACGCAACAATTAATCCAAACAACTAAGAGATGCCTCTTCTCTTGTACGTACTCCATTTGTATCTCACGTCTTGTGGCTTCGCACTCGCACGATTTCCCTATTCTATGAACCTGTGTGTGCGTGTGCGTGTGTGTGTTTAACAACATGTGTGTGTTAGAGAGAGCGACAGATCGACCTACTCCTGCAGAGAGATGGTGTGTAGTGTACGATTTTAATCGCGAGAGTTGGTGCATCCTCTCGTTTCCGGGCGTCCGGTAGGGACAGGCGGACAGCTACCACGCCCGCTCCTGACCAGCCTGGCCCACCCAAAGCCCCTCCATCGCCCGCGCGCGCTTCCCGCCCGGAACGGTCAGCGCCGCTCCAAAGAATCGGTGCCGCATTCATGCCCGGGCAGAGCGGACGCGACCTCTCACTGGCGCCTGCGTTGAAGGGAGAAGCGGATTCAAGAGTGATGGTTGCTTCGTCCGTCCAACTTACTGCTGGGTCTATGTGATTTGACAGCTCATTGGTCATTATTACTGAGGTGGTAGGACTGCTGGATGTCCCACGCTTTCGGCGAAAGGAGGTACTACTAGATTACAATTTTCTCCAATCTTACGGCGGAGGAGTGCAAGAGCAGTGAAAACACGCAGGCTCAGTGATTACATGGCCCATCTCACACTATCACCATATTTTCTGGACACCGTGCGACACCTAACTCTTTACATAGTACTCCCTTCGTTCCTAAATATAAGTCTTTGTAGAGATTCCACTAGGTGGACTACATACGGAACAAAATGAATGAATCTACACTTAAAATGCATATATATACATCCGTATGTGGTTCATGGTGAAATCTCTACAAAGACTTATATTTAGGAACGGAGGAAGTACTTGTATAGTACGTATTGTAATTTATCAGCGAGATAGTACAATGCTATGAAGCTTCTAGCTTCTTTTACATGTATCTTGCGTCCAAGGTTGCCCGTTGCAACATTTCATCAAATACAAAGGAGACTAACATGCATGCTATTGCATCTCAATGATTGACAGATCATAGCAAATATGTACTCCCTCCGTTCCAAAATAAGTGTCTCAACTTTATGCTACATACAGAGCAAAATGAGTGAATCTACACTCTAAAATACGTCTATATACATCAGTGTTTGGAGTATGTACTGGTAGTTCATATTGAAATCTGCTAAAGGATATATATATTCTAAACAATATGATAATCTCTCTAACCAAGGTAGTAGGGACGAGGAGTAAACGGAGGGAGTATAAAATTTTCTCCTCGTCCTGCGAGCCATCGCGCGCGTGGGCGTGGGAGCGGGCGTAAGGCGTACAATACTACTACTACTCATGTAGTCCCTAGCCATTGAAATAGAGACAGCTAAAGGAAAAAACGATCTGTGCAGTCCCTAGCCCTTGAACCGTAAACCCTAACCAGGCTTTAATTTGCTGGCAACATCGGCGCTTCCTAAGAAATGAAGTTTGCAACCCTTCGACCATCGGATCATTTTGTGCAGTTTCACCAAAATCGAGATGAGCATCCCTGTGGCAAACAAATTGAAGAAGCGTGATTAGAATAAGATTACTGGGACTAGTTGATGAGACATAAACTCATCACAAATACAGTACATAGAAGCCAGTAGAGGTATGTGCGGGGCAAAGAAGTAGAGAAATATCCACATGGAGTGATGTTGGCAGCTGGAGCAGTGGTGCAAGACGGCTGTAAAGGGAGTTGTACCTGAGGGATGTCGGGACGTAGCTCAACCTAGAGGAGGGCGGCGGGAGGAGGAAACTACCCACGTCGCGGTAGTGAGCAATGGACGAAGGCAACCTCACCGGCTTTGAGAGAGAGAATGGCGGGGACCCCTGATCGGGACGTGCCGACAGTGGGTTTTCACCGTCGGTGACGGCGACCGCATCTACACTAAGCATCCACCCCTTCCCCCGGCGGACGTGATCCGCCGGGATGTTAGAGATGTGGCCACAGTGGTTTTGTGCGAGAGAGTGTGAAAACTGAAGAAAGCAACCCCAGCAAGCAACCGTGTAGGCTCGTCCTGCCTATGTATATAGTGGAGCGGTTTCCTTTTTTCTCCATATGAACCTATTTACATTGCGTACGTGCCACTGAAGAAAAAAACTTTATTTATAAATGACGCGGTACCTACTACTCGTTCTCCTATAAACCTTGCGCTTGGCATCTCCAAACTATTAACCTTGCGATTGGCTCTTCGCCTCTTCGGGAAGTCGAGCAATAATGGTACTGCAGTATATATCGTTCTGGCTATATGAGACCGAATGAATTGCGGCACGTCCACCATGTGGCAAGGGTCGAGGGGCGAGGGAGAGTGCGTACTATTACGTCCGTTTCAATATGGACTACATACGGAGCAAAATGAGTGAATCTACACTCTAAAATACGTCTATATACATCAGTGTTTGGAGTATGTACTAGTAGTTCATATTGAAATCTACTAAAGGACATATATTCCAAACAATATGATAATCTCTCTAACCAAGGTAGGGACAAGGAGTAAATGGAGGGAGTATTAGTAAAATTTTCTCCTCGTCCTGCGAGCCACCGCGTGCGTGGGCGAGGGAGCGGGCGTAAGGCGTAGTAAGCAAGCTTCACCTCATCCTGCGAGCCACCGCGCCCGTGGGCGGGGGAGACGGCGTACTAAGCAAGCTTCTCCTCGTTCTGCGAGATGACGAGACACATCAAAAGTACTCCAGTGGATAGAGCCTTGCCTCTAAGGTAGGCCCCACATGGTTTGCCTCTTTTTTCAACATAACGCGTCAAGTGCAATTTGTTTGTTCACCCGTGGTAGACGATCCTCCCTCCATCTAGTGGACAACCAGTACACGTGTCAAGTTACCACGTGGGCTGCCTTTTCGTACAGAAATGAGCTCCACCGTGTACCCGCGCGGGTCTGGTTGGGAACAGTGGCGGAGCCAGCTCAAGTTTAGAGCCTGGGCAAGATCTAAGTGCTGCCAAATTAATTTGTTTTTGCCCAAACAAAATTCTACTTCACCCAATTTTCTGTACTAGAGCTTCATGGAGTTGCACCATGGGAGCCCGGGCAACTGCCCCAGCTCGCCGGGTGCTGTCTCCGCCACTGGTTGGGAAAGAGACGGGAGTACGTGCGCCGTGCGTGCACCTCTTCTCTTCGTGCACGTCCCCCACCTACATGGGTGCGTGTGAGAGATACAAACCTAGACAAATGGCTTGTGCGTTCGTGAGTGTTTTTTGTTTGGGGGGAGGTTGATTTCGTGAAAGTATTTGTGGGAATATGTGTCGATGACATCTCAAACAAAATTTTGCATGCAATGTGTGTGAAATGGAGGCCTATCCATATCATATATAGAGGGTCGGCGCTCCACGAGAAGAGAGGGAGGGGTCATAGATATCGATAGAGTCGAAGAGAGGATCAAGTGGGTGGGTGCGAGATCGGTGAAGAGAGCCGTCGAAATTGTGTGTGTGTGCAAGTCAAAGATATAGGGCGACTGACCTAGCTACCGGAACGTCAGAGGGCACAGGTCAAGTTTGTGTCTGGCAGGGAGACATGACTAGAGCGCTCGATATATCGGTGTGTGTGTGTGTGTGTGTGTGCGAGGGGGTGGGAGGAGGGGTAGGCAGAGGCCTAACTATAGAGGTAGAACGACTCGTATATGTGTTGAGAAGGAGAGACCCAGCTATGTCTTGAGGGAGATCGGTCGACATCCATACATAACTAAAGGACGAGAAATAGGATGGGACAGAGAGAGAGAGAGAGGAGAGAGAGGGAGGGAGAGGGGTAGAGTGCTGGATGGGTGATGGAGTTGCTTCTCGAAGATGGTGGGAGAGGCCTACTAGAAAAACTGAGGGTGGAACTGCAATATTATCAATAAGAGTGGGGATGTGTTTCTGTGTGTGTCTGTGCGTGATAGATCTGTCGGGACACATCCATGGATGATGAAGGGGAACCATGTGTTTGGTAAGCAAACCTAACTAGATCGGTAGATCAATTGTTGTTTGTCGGAGGAAGGGAGAGACATAACTAATGAGGTAGATCGATCGACGCGTGGGGAAAACGAGTTATAAGGACCTAGCTAGCTATATGTATAGTGGGAGATCGGTTGGTGTACGTCCATTTGTTAGAGGCAAATAAGGCCCGGTGAGACGGATAGACAGAGAGAATGGAGCTAGGAGGTGGTGCGAGAGGCCCAGCTACTAGCTAGATAGGGGGAGGAGTGTGCGGTTGTGAGATCGATGAAAAGAGGGGCGAGAGTTTACACGTGAGTGGGACCATATGAGAGACACGAGGCAAGGACACATAAAGGAGGAGATTGAAGGTGCGTGTGTATGTTGCAGGCAGACATCGCTGGAGAGGTTTATCGATCGGTGTGTGTCGGAAAGGAGTTGTGGAGACTGTGGGAGAACGACCTAAAGAAGAAGAAAATGAATGTGCGCGATGGATAGAATGCTGAGGGAGGGGGAGGGCGAGGAGGGCGTGTGCATGCACGAGAGAAAGTTAATGGTAGCTACAAAGGTTAGAGGATTGTGTGGGTGTAAGAGACTAACAAATATCATAATTTGATATGAAAGTGGATTCATATATTTGAATAGGAGATCATAGTGTTTTAAACATATGCATGCATGAATATAGCGGTGATACGCGTGTTGTGGTTTTGCACATGTTATACCATAATGTGATAATGCATGGCGTTTGCAACTCACAGCTAAATGTCAAACAATCTAAACCATACTATACATCAAAAAATCTCACATTTTATTTAAATTTGTGATAATGTGTGGCATTTTCAGCTTACAACTAAATATAAAACAATCTAAACAATACTATATATCGAACATTCTCACATTTTATTTGAATTTGTGGTAATGTGGGGTGTTTGCAACTCACATCTAAATACTTGTAGGCGTAGGGGGCGGGGCACCATACATAATGTGATAAACACATTATACATATGAGACATGGTTTAGTTTGTGAAGATCTAGCTAGAGCTTGAAATGTACTATGATTTGAAATCAACATAAAGTGGATTCAAAAAATCGAGTTCGAGTTCATATAGTACACATAGTTCATATGTAACTCGAGACTAATCATGTGGTGTGATGTGAAGATAATACACAACCGATGGTTTAACTTGACAATAATGACGATTGTAGATCTTATTAAAACAGAGAAACGAATTCAAACGCTTTGACTTCACAACAATCATTATTGTAGATCTTATTCAAATAGAGAAACGAATTCAAATTTAGTTCATATTGAAGCGGTAGTATATATGTTTGGAATGCACTAAAACGTTCATTTGAGTACTAGGTTGCATGCATTATACATGTAGCGAAATATTTTAATTGAACATAACATGAATTCAAAGTTTTGAATGACATTTGTAGTGCGAATTGATTTGGTACAGTACACGTTAGGCTTGTCCAGAAATTTCTACCCGCGCCTTGTTAGCCTGAAATATTTAAGATATATCTTTGTCTCGTTGTGCTCCGACAACTCCCACCATCTCAACCCGCGCCTTGCTATTCCAAAATTACAACGCGCGCGAAAACTCCCACCTCCTCTGAAATCCCGACACGGGAAATGCCCGTGATACCCCTGAACCGAAAGAATCGCCTCAAAGCCATGGTTCCCCACTCCCATCCCATCCGCCCACCCATTCGTACACTGAGGCCGGGAAAACCCGCGAAGCCCCACACCCTCCTCCGTCCGCCACCCAGCCAGAGCCTCTTCCCTGACGATGTCGTCCATAGCAACACCTCGACGTCCCTCACCCACCATACCGGATGAGGATCCGTCGTCGATCTGGTCATCCTGCCGGTTCAGCCACCCCGTCCTCCACCTCCAAGGAGCTGCCCCGACGTTCCCCTCGTCTTTCGCGCCACCTCTATTCCCACACCGCCGTCTTCACCCGCACCACCGGAAGAGCATTAGCATCACCGTTTCCTCGGATGAAGCTGCGGCCTAATCGGCGCCACCAAAGAGGTTGTACACTAATCGCCGCATTTTCTTCTTGATTCGATCTCACGGTGCTGCTGGCGCTCGGTCCCGAGCCGACACGGCGCGGCTCCATCCACTGCGGCGTCGCCGGCCACTTCCTCCACGGCGTCGCTCCCTCGGTGGCGACGTCCACATCAGTAGGAGCTGCTAATGCTTTAGCTCTCGCTCGCGCTGCTGCTCTGCTCTTGCTCTCGGTCCTCTGCCTGGTTTGCTCTTGCTCGCGCTGCTGCTCTCGCTCTTGCTCTTGCTTGTGATGCTACTCCGATTTAGCTACACTTCAGTCAACTGAATCGACTTTTGGGTTAGTCGATTTTCAGGGGGTGGGGGCTCGTCGGAGTTAAGGAAGAACCAGCCGCAGCGAGGAGGGGTGCTCGCCGGAGAAGTACCCCACTATCTATCTTAGGGTTCAGGGTGGGGCGGTGGTGGGGCGGTGGTGTGGGGATCGCCGGAGAAAAATCTCGGCACGGGGGGCCTAGAGGGATGGCCGGGGCGGCGGCGGACCGGCGGTGGGGAGTGTTTTCGGGGCGGGCGGGGCGGCGCACCGCCTGCCGCGGGCGGCGGAGGGCGGCTGTTTGGCCGGTGGTGGCTGGCGGCTCAGGGGATGGAGGTTGAAGATGAACTGCAGGCCCTTGATTTCGTATCCAACAGCTGCAAAATTGACTGACCAGAGATGAAAAAGTCAGTCGACTGACGTGTAGCCTCACCTCTAGTGCGTTCAGTTTCGACAGTAAAATTTAGTTTCGACAGCAAAATTCAGTTTCGACAGTTAAGTTCAGTTTTGATAGTTAAATTCAGTTTCGACAGTTAAGTTCAGAGATGAGCGGCTGATGTATACATCTAGCACTTTGTGGTTATGTATTTTACGTCATCTATTGGAGATGCTATTAGAATTCCACTCAAGTTAATGTTGTCTCTCTTGTCCCGCTTCAGCCTCGGTGTCGTACAACTCACCGGAGCTGCTCCAACGATGAAACCCTCCATCACAGCGGAGCAGTACCTCGAGCTCCAACTCCAGACGCCTAAGATCTTCTTCCCCTCCGCCGACAGCCAAGTCAGCCGGAGCATCCTCACCGGCCAACCCAATCATGCTGAGATCGACATGGCTTCGCCAAAGAGGTTGTACACTTCTTGTGGTTTGACTTAATCTCACCATGCTTCTTTGCATCCTGTGATCTTCCAATTCTTGTGAACCAAACACGCAGATTGGCAGAAATCCTGTGTTTTTAATTCTCTGTTTTGCACGTGCATTCCTATCCTATTCCTGTCTATTTCCTATCCCTGCATTGTTAGAATCTTCAAATTCAAACAAGCCCTTACACAATTACTTCTGTTACAGATATGTGTCAAAGAAAACCTTGTGAGGTTTGTCCTGCTCCTGCGGTGCTGTGTTCCACCCCAGCTCAGCTGCTCCAACGACGGAAGGGTTCACCACAGCAGGGATCCGCTCTCCAGACTGTCTTTCGCCGCCTCAGATCTTCTTCCCCACCGCCGGCAGCCACGACAACTGCATTACCTTCATCAACTGAGCAGATGACCTTGAGGACTACACGGGTCCGCAAGAGAGGTCGCACTGTTCCGTGTCTGCTTACGTTATGCATCGCTTAATATGATGACATGCTACTTTATCGTCGTGTTCACCTATTAGACTCCGACTCACGTCCAAACTGATGCTGAAACTCGAGTTTTTAAACGGCTGTGGGGTACATATTGGGGCATCAATCAGTACTATCTGTCTACTATCTGGTTAATCTCGGGTGTCTACTATGAGTTTCATGTTGGGTGCAAACAAACATGAAAGGAGCCATTATCTGTATTTTTTAACTAAAGCTATTATCTGCCTGCTATCATTGGTTTTGGGTCTATCCACAGTTTGCTACCATCACTCTGGATTTGTGCATGCACTCCTACATAATCTCACTATGTTTTATTCCTATGCATGTCAGTTATTGTACACAACGGAACTGAACATGTAGAGCAAAAGAGACGAGCCTTGCGTGGCAATAAAATTTCATGCAGACGTCGCTCTATGGTGGGCGCAAAGGCAGCCCCCCTCCACCTATTTACCCCATGAGGTCTTCGCTCTAACTTGCCATGCTGATGTTGGTTATATCATGCATATGGTGCCTTGCATTGCTTACTTTATACATCAAATATGTCAACTGCTTAGTTTAGACATGCTTTGTGTGAATGCCATCTGTTTAGTTTATTCATCATTTATGTGAATTATGCAATGCCATCTTGTTTAACCAGGCATCATATATGTGAATTTTGCAATGCCATCCTGCTTAGCCAGTCATCTTATATGTGAATTATATCAGGCCATCCTTTTTTGGTTACATATTACATTTGTCAACAATGTTAGTACATTCAACTACTCTTCGTGTGCATCAGCCATTTGACACGATGGTGGAAAATTCTGGAGTGAAAACAAGGTCTTCAGAGCAGACTATGCTATCTGATGAAGCGCATTTCTCGCTAGTTACGGATAGCTCCTCAGAGGAGGATTCAGAGATAGATGACCAGTCCTATTCCCTCCGAGGTGCATGCTCTAACTTGGCAGGGTTATGTTGCTCATATCGTGTGTATGGTATCTTGCATTGCTATGTCATTTGCTTAGTTTAGACATGATTTGTGTGAATGCCACCTGTTTAGTGTCTAATTACCATATATGTGAATTATGCAATGCCATCTTTTTGCAAGACATTATATACGTGAATTATGCAATGCTATCTTGTTGCAAGGCATTATATATGTGGATTATGCAATGCCATGCTGTTTAGCCAAGCATCATATATGTGAATTATATCATGCCATCCTTTTTTTGTATTTCTCATTGCTTTTGTCGACAATGTTTGTATATTCAACTGCTCTTCCTGTGCATCAGCCATTTGAATTGGTGATGGAGAAATCTGGAGTGAAAACAAGGTCTTTAGAGTAGACAATGCTACCTGGTGAAGCAGATATGTTGCTGGTTATAGATAGCTCTTCAGAGGAGGATTCAGAGGCAGATGACCAGTCCTATTATCCCCCTGAGGTGTATGCTCAAACGTGGCAGGGTTATATTACTCATATCATGCATATGTTGTATTGCAATGCTTAGTTTTTACATCATATACACGATACTGAATGCCATCTCCTTAGCTGACACATCATACATGCGATTGCCCTCTGCTCACTTCCTTAGTATATAAATCATATATTTGAATTATATCATGCCATGATGTTTACATAGACAGCATGTATTTGAATTATGGCATGCCAACCCATTTTCTAAAGACATAATATAGTTATATCATCTCATCCTGTTCACATAGTCATCATATTTTGAATTATGTCATTCTATCCGTGAATTATATCATGCCATCATGTTTCCATCGACGACATGTTTGTGATTTATGGCATGCCAACCACTTTAATAGACACATCGTATAGTTATATCATGTCATCCTGTTTATATAGTCATCATATTTTGAAGTATGTCATTCTATCCTGTTTAGTTAGCCATCATACATGTGAAATTGTGTCATGCTATCCTGTTTAATTAGCCATCATATATTTGAAATTATGTCCTGCTATTCTGTTTGGTTAGACAACATAAATGTGAATTATTTCATGCCCTGTTTTCTTCCCTACTATCCATTGCACCTATCTATCTTACAATGTCTGTACATTCAATTACTTTTCTTGTTTATCAGCTATTTCAATTGGAGGGGGTGATGGCAGTATCTGTGGGAGTAAAAACACGGTCTTCAGAAAAGATCGTGCTACCTGTCGATGGAGATAGAACCACGGTTGTACTTGCCCAAGAACCAGCCCCACCACACATAACCCAGACTCACGCAGATTGTACCCCTACCTAGTTGGACAGAGAACCAGCTACACCCCTTCTAACCCCAACCCCAGCAGATAGTAACCCAGTTCCCGTTGACACAGCACCGTCTCCACCACAGAGCACCCAAACACGAGTAGTTAGTAAGGCAACTGCAGTGCCCAAAGCACGAGGACCACCACTCCGAACCCCAAGTCAACGCTTAAAGCAGAAGAAGAATTGTTCTTAGGTCAGGTTCCGTAGCTATGGTTCATACTACTTTGCTCTTGCATCACTGTATTTACTCATACCAACTAATTTCAAATTTGAAGGATGCAATTGAAACTCCAATGGCGCAACAGGTATGTTTTAAACCTATTTCTCTAACGTGTTTGCTGTTGTAACTTGCTCTATGTTGATTTCAGTTTCAATTGAATAAACAGTTATGTTCTCATGCCATGGACATTACAAGTGTTGTTATTGCTGTGTAGTTTCCCACACTTATATTCTGTCTATGCTGCTTTGTCTTAAATAGATATGATTCGAACTGTATCTATCTTGATTTGGCAACATAAACTAGAATATAGACCATACAGTGACCATACTACATAGATATATGTTTGTTTCATGCTGTTATCCTGTCCACCTTACTACTGAACTGGTTTACCAAAATGAGTTTCATATACTACATTGTAAACCTGTGATGTGTTTGTTTGTTTCTCCTTTAGAACGCGGATAAAATATTGGAGAAGAGTACCCCGTTATGCAATGGTAAAGGAAGTAATGCAGACCAGGTTCAAGATAGTGAGACATCCCTGTTGTTCTCCAAGAAAGCTGATAAAAACTATATTGAAGACACTGAGACAACCCCAAAGTCCTGTCTTGATGTAGTGTTCGAGTTACTGGCTACTACTGCTGGCACCAGCTCTTCGTACTCGTTGCCTGAATCAGTTCAGCTTCTTGAGTCTCAACTTCAAGTTGAAAGACATCAATCAGATGTTATGCGACAGGAAGCCGAAGGACTGAGGAAGTCCCTGCAGAATTCAGATGCATACTTTCTGGTGCAACAGCAAGTGCTGGAGGATTTAAGCGCCAAACAAGACAAAGTTAATAAGCTTGCTAAGCATCTTGCCAACATTATGGGTACCCAGGATATTGTTTCTTGAGCTCTTCTAAAGTGGTTTCAGTTCTGGACTTGTTTTGCTGCGGCGTTTATATGCTGCTTTGTTCCCTATATTTGCATTTGTGGCGAACTTTGATGCCCAGTGGATGTAATATGTGTAATAGCCGTGACAGCCTAGCGTAAGTTACTTGCTTATTTATATCCATTGTCTTGTTTATTTGTTTTCTTGTAGTCAGTGCAGTTCTTTTCCGCGGTTTGCTAGTGGCCGGAATAACCTATTTTTTAAAACTAGGCCACATTAACAATGGGTTACATATTTACTGTAGTTAACATGGGCCTCCTACTGGCCGTAGAAACAATGGGCCTTCTAAGGGCCGTAGAAACAATGGGCCTTCTATGGGGCGTAGACACAATGGGCCTTCTACGGGGCGTAGACACAATGGGCCTTCTACGGGCCGTATCATCAATGGGCCTTCTACGGGCCGTATGATCGGTTGGCCAAACATGGGCCAATAACAAACCACATTATGGCCGTAAATGGGCTAGAGTTGAAATCGTCCATTCATGGGACGACCATAACGGGCTGTCGTTAATAGGCCGTATTTGATGACGCTATGAAAACGGCCCAACGTATTAACGGGCCACAAACGGGCCGACTGTAACCACGGGCTGTATTTGGCCCACAAGCAGAAAATGACAGTAACAGGCCGAAAGTAAACGAATGCTGGAAATGAGCCCAAGAATAAATGGGCCCTAAGAAGGCCGAAAGATAACATGGGCTGGAAACGGTCCAACGGAGTAATGGGCCGTTAATGGGTATAAAGTGATACACTGTTCATTACGGGCCAGTTTTACCACGGGCCGTTAGTGGGCCGAGGGTTACTAAGGGCCTCATATGGGCCAAAAGACGTCATGGGCTATACATGGGCCGGAAGTTAAAACGGGCTGGAATTATATTGGACGGCCCAGGTGACGCTACTCGGCCTAATTCAGATAGGCCGTAAACGGGCCCTGGGTTAGCGGGCTATAAATGGGCTATATGCGAACATGCCGTTAACAGGCTTGCCGTGGGCCGGCCCGCCACCTTTTGACCAAGTCAAATGGGTCGGCCTTTTTACAGGAATGGGCCTCTGTTGGGCTGTGCCACGTGTCGACGTATCATAGGCGCTTTGTGTCCAATGAGTGGATGACGTCTGTCCCAACGGTGAGCTGGCACGTGTTTCCTCCAGCCAATGATGATTTTACACGTGGAAAATCCCCATTGGTCGGGGCTGTTAACGGGTTATCGGATCCAAAACCGGACCCGGTAGCTTAACGGCGTTCCGTTACGGTGGATGCCACGTGTCGGTCACCCTTGACGAAAGCACTTCTATGACGTGCGATTTATCGTCATGGAAGTGGACACTTCCGTGATGATAATTTTGGTAATGTCATGGAACACTTCTACGACAGCACAGGTATGACTATCTTGATTCTGTCATAAATTTGTCATGGATGTACATGCATGACAGAAAACGTGACCTACTATGACAAACACGTATCATCACGGAAGTGTATTTTTTTTGTAGTGCATGGTGAAAACATGGTACACCAAGCTTGATGCGAATCATATGGCTCGGGTCAGACCTCTAGGGTCAGATGGGAAAGAAGTTCCCGTTAATTTGGTATATGACCAAGTAAAAGTAGCCGCCAAGTATTCCTAGCAGGATTGCAAGTTAGACAGCCTGCTGGACGGGATAGAAGATGATTTTTTTTAGTCCAAGTGACTATGTACTTTCCTTCTAGCCGAATTGTAAAATGATTGTCATGGTAGACCTTTTCGCTTCGACCTCTGGACGGAAGGTGCAGAGTGTTTTGCAAGTCAAGTTTGGGGGGAGGCGGGCGTCGACCCAACCTTATGAGTATTCGGACTATAACAGTTCCGATGAACAGTCACTCACTTTTGACAGTTATACGATTCCAGAAGATGATCCAGAATTGGGTCAATCACGTTTATTAGAAGTTGACAATAGAGTGGTTGTACCAGCCAAAACTCATCTACGTATGATTGTAACACCCGCTGATGTACCTCATAGTTGGGTTGTACCTTCCTCAGGTGTCAAATGTGATGCTGTACCTGGTCGTTCAAATCTTACCTCCATCTCGGTACAACGAGAAGGAGTTTACTATGGTCAGTGCAGTGAGATTCGTGGAACTAATCATGCCTTTACGCCTATCGTCGTAGAAGCAGTGACTTTGAAAGATTATGCGGATTGGGTATCCAATCAATTAATCCTCCAAACCAACTAAACCGGGGAAGCTGAAGCGGAAATGCAATTCTCGGGTGAGGGAAGGGGGAAGCTCCAGGAAGGCTTCGCTCGCTCGCTCAAAAAGCTCTAACGCTCGTTTACGAGTGGAGTGCATAAGCCCTTATTGAAGTAGGGTGAGGCCTTACTACACGAGCTCGTAAGTCAAGCACGGAACGAGCCTTGTCTACGAAGCTTCGCTTCATCATCTTGCTTGCTTCTGGCGAAGCTTAACGCACTATAACATAGGCATGCATGATGGTATGGTAGGAAGACTCCTTTTAAGGCCGACCACTACATAGGAGCGATAGGAAGCCAAGCCGTCAAAAGGAAAGGCGAGCAGCCCTTATTGCAATAGCAAACGGCCTACTTATAGCCCTATTTATACCCTTTCTCGGGGACTTCAACGGGCCTTACAAGCTCAATAAATTGCAATTCTTCACCTTTTCCTCAGATAGTGGGAATGCATTTTCTTACTTGATTGACATTGACAGATATGTGTACCACACCGAACAAGCAATATGTCATATGCTTGATGTACCAGCCAAGCCAGCTCTTTTTTTCTCAGTTCCCTTATCCTTAGCGCAAAAGTAAAAAGAAAATGAAAGAGAGTTTGTATTTGCAAATGAAATGAATATGGATCTAAATAAATTAGATAATCAATAAATAAGAATTGGAATAATAGAAAAAATATCCTTCGCCCCTTATCTCTTCATCATCGTCGGTTCCGTCACTTGTGGTATTCGTTTAGAATCTTGTTGACCCTACTCGCTTACTCCTATTTTCCTTATTTCTTTTTCTACATAATTAATTAGAACTTTCTTGAAAGAATGGGGTTCTCTCTGGGGGGGCGCACCCTCTCTTCCTTTTTGAGAAAGATGGGCTTGTTTTTTTTTCAATAAGTTCTATTGCTTTGACACATTTAGTATATAACATAATATATATAAGAAAAGTACTAAAGGCGAAGGGCATTCTGTTGTACAGCTACTTTGGTATAGTTACAAAGGTAACGGGTAGGTGACTGTTGAATCGACAGTAGTTACGAAAGGGGGAAATAGCTCAGTTGGTTAGAGTGCTGGTCTGTCACGCCAGAAGTCGCGGGTTCGAACCCCGTTTTCCCCGCCCGATCTTTCTTTCTTCCCGAGGTCATACCTCTGCCACTTTACCCTGAGTTTCACTAAGGCATATAACCCCATTCGGGTAAGAGGAGCAAGCAGTGGGGAACATCTATTTATATGCGTGTTAGCATCAACAGCATCTTTTTGAAAGTAAATTACATCGATCCTCGGTGCTAGGTACTCAGGTAAGTAAATCCTGAGGATAGAACTAGAGCAAGTAAGCTCATCGCACTATCAAGTCAGTCAGGAACTAGTCTGCCAAGCTTAAGAAGAAGTGAAAAGTAAGCAAGTTGTCATCTAGTGAGGGCTAAAAGACACGGAGAACATCCCCCCTCTATTTGCCAATAGCTTTCGCCTTCCTCTCTTTCATTTCATGTCGGTTCAGCCGAGCCAATAGATTCCATAGGCGGGTCAGTTATAGCTGTAGTAGCCTTTGATTAGGTCCTTTCAATAGACTTTCCGTAGCTATAATTCGATAGACTTTCCGTAGCTCAGTACTGCTGATCGTTGACGCCCGCAACTGTACTTACGGCTGTACTTGTGAAAAGAGATAGAGCCGTCTCGCTATGACTCAAAGATGGTCAAAAAGCTAATAGATGGGCCACAAAAGGTAGAGGAGAGGGGGTAAGAAGAGTAGACTTACTACTGGATACAAGATAGGGTATACAGCTAAAAGGGTGAGATAGAGGAATGAAATGAGCCAGTGAAACGGTCCACGACCACAAGTATTGAGCTATAACCATAAAACTTGGGGAGTGCCTCAAGAAAATCCATTGAAATAGAAGACCCAGGTTGTAATGGAACAGACAAAGGTTGAAGAAGACCAGCAGGAAGGGTGTGCTCACTCTTGTTGAGTTGACACACATTACAGTGAAGAACAAACTTGGAGGGAGAAAAATAAACCAGAAGGGACCCATTGTTTCTGTGCAAGTCAAACAATGATGGAAAAGCATCCAGTATGTAGCCGACATATGCCAACAACCCAAATGCACATATGCTAGTTAAGTTGAAACTCCTAAATTAAAGTGCAAGCAAAAAAACTACTTTTTGGAAGGCGCGGAGCGTTGAAGAAGAGCATAGCTCGATTAACACAACTAGGGGCAATATGGTTCATTTTCCTAGAACACCACAACAAATGTCCCTACCAGCTGTTGCCAGTGAAGCTGAAACCATGGCTACCCCTCAACAAGCCTCTAGCTCTTATCCTAGGCCTGAACCGCCTGAACCTCCAATTACCGTACCATTGGTACTGAATACGACCACCACTCACACCTATTCCAGACCTTTAAACCCCTGACCACCTAGACCTCTAGTAGCAAAGCAACTAAAAGACCCAATCACAAAAATAACCCTCTCTATCCCCCTCAAAACCTTGGCACGAACACTTGTTTCCAGCCACCTATGGCCTTCCTCACAGCTCAAAACATGATAATATTAGACCTAATCCTGCACCTCCACCACCACAACCAAGACCCAATTCAATACCAAATATCCAATTTTCCCAACCAATACTTTTGCCCTATGCTGGAAATTCCATGAAACCAGAAGTGCCAATATATACTTACCTTAACCAACCGCTTCCAACTCAACAGCATGACCCGTACCAATACCTGCAAGAACAAAGGCCGCAAAATCAATATCAATATGGGCAGCAGATACATCAACCTCCTAGAGTTTATTTTCCAATATTTGAAGGGGCCAGGTCTTGGATACAAAAGTGTGAACATTACTTTTCGGTGTACCAAGTTACGGATTGGTACAAGGTAGAACTTTCGGCTATGCACCTTAGGGGGAGAGCTGAAAGCTGGTACAACAGTTTCTTAGTGAATAGGGGACAAGTATCTTGGCAAGAGTGAATTCAAGAGATTGTAGAGAGGTTTGAGGTAAGAAATGTGGTTGGTGTAGTTGATGAGTTTAATCACTTGAGGCAAAGAGGAAGCCTAGAAGAGTACAAGTCACACACAATTGGCAGAATTGAGGGCTGCCATGTTGAGGTGCAATCCCTATTACGATGACAACCTTTTTCGACAAAGTTTTCTTGGGGGTAAGGGTATTGTAAATAGAGATAGATGTTTCGTCCGGCTCTGAGAAACAATTCGGCAACCCCGCTCTTCCCTTTGCCTCTTCCACATCTATTTTGGAAACTTGATTCGGTTGAGTTTGAAGCAAGGATCTAATCAGATAACGCTTTGTTCTCCAATGAATGGAGGTGGAATAATTTATTGAGATAGAGAAAGCTACATCTCGACTTTATTTAAACGAAAGAAAAAGGTTAGTCCTGCTCCTAGACTTCCAATTCCAAGTAGTAGTAACGGAAAGGAACAGGTTTAGGAGAACTTTTTTTATGTCTTTCTTATAGCGATCGCTGAAAGTCAGTCAATGCCCTGGCTTCAATGAATGAAGACCGATGGGCTACGAAGTGGAGATGATGTCGTCGTGTCATTGCTCGTGATGTCTTCACCAGGATTTGACTTACCAATGTGAAAGGTACCGTGCCAGTGGTTCTATCATTTGGATAGAGAGTGATCTTTCCTTCTTGTCGAAGAAAGATATGACGTTGGGAAGGGAAAGGGAGTAGAAACATTTTCGTAGCCTTGGGGCGAAGGGCTGAGAGTTCCGTGATCCAGTTCTTTGAGCATACATAGGTTGAGGATGGAACTCCTATAGCAATCGATGTGGAAAAAGGCAACAGCCGAGAATACAAAGCAGAAAAAGCGAGTGAGATCTTGACTTTCTATTATCATACAACATAGAAGTATTTAATCAAATCAGAAAGAGCCCTGGGATTTGACCAAAACGGCATAATTGAAAGCTCTCGTCTCAGTCGCTCGCCTAAAAAAAGGTACCGGGTTGCTCCGTGATGACGAATAAGCAACCCAGCCCAATCCTTGCTTTCATAGAAAAAGGTGAATTTACTCGAATATTCGTTCAATGACTTAATATTTAGTAATCAAATCATGCGTTTGTTAGATCATTTAGTGAGAAATAAAACGAGAATAAAGAGAGAGTCCTCACCTCAATATCGACAACAATGACCTGGCAAGTGAAGTAAAGTAAAAGCAAAGTAGAGCCCGGTTGATGTCAAACGTTTTCAAATCTTACCCACCATATCCATTCATGCACGTTACTAGATGAAAAGTAAAAAATAAAGCAATGATGGTTTTTATCAGAGTCACTTTACAACCGGTTTAGCAACTTCTTCATGCCCCTACGAACGAAATATTTGGAGTTTGACAACTGGTTGACGCCGGTTGATACTCGAATGAATATATCGCCGGTAGATACTTGCTTTTCTAATGAGGTAGACACTTTTGCATGTTAAGGTTTCCACTTCAAACCATCCAGATTTACACTTCAATTTCTCGTTGTTGACACGGTTTACACTTGACTTCATTCAAACTGACACTTATGTATCTATCTAGGCGGGCGGGCACTTAACCAAACTCAGGTTGACACAAACTATACAAAAGTCTTAATTAGGGTGTTTTTTTTTCGATCAACCCGAAACTCCGAACAGAACCGACCCTGACTAGACCTTTTCCCAAGCAACTCCGAATACTGGAAAATCTGAATGAAATTCGATAAGAGAAATCAGAGCATGTTTCTAAATTTGTGATAACTACTTATTTATGAGTGAGAAATGCTTCATGCGAGCACCCTTGGCGGCCTGCTTTTGAGACAGGGAGGCCATGCTCGTATCTATGCTTTTCATCATTGGTCTGGTCTACTCGTACCCCACCCCACAAGGTACATCTTCGACTACCGTGCTTCTTATCTTGACGCTATACATTCAGTTCAGTCAGTCCCAGAGACTTATCCTTCAGAAAAAGGTAATCCACCCATATTGGACTTTTCTTCACCTGGCCTCGCGGATTCAATACCGAATTCTCTTCGCATACCGGCCTGCTAATTCCGGGATTAGCTGTTCTCAATGACTGGTGGATGCCTCTTTTCTACCTTAGAAATCCTTTTTTTATGTACCTTCTCCCTCTCTACACCTTTTTTCCGCCTCGCCGCCCAGAAAGACCTATAGAAGAAGGAAGAATTCAATCCGTATACTCCAAGCGCCGTAACTATCGCACTTTCCAAGCAACCCCCCAATGAAGAAAGTGCAATTGAAACAATCAAGAACGAAAAAATAATTAGACTCCCTCGTCAATTGTTTGGATTGGAATTAGGCTCCTCTACTCTAGTCGTCCTCTTCTATTTCGGGCAGTAGCTCAGCCCGTTCCGGGCCTTCCTTTACTGAATCTATTAGTAGTTGCACTTTTCGACATATGCCTTTATTTAGGCATTGGTTGTAGGCATCCCCTTCTCTTCAAGGAATTTCTGCGCCCGGTTCCTGATCAAGTGTTGGAAAAACCGGAATATGATGCTTTCTACTTCAGCAGTAGGGTTGGCCTGAAGCCAGCCCATAGAATAGATACGGGCGTGTTCTACACAGGAGTTCTTGTAGAACATGTTCCAATCAAACCTCTTTCCCTTCATCTCCGGTTTTCAATACGAACAAGTGTCATCCTCTTCTCCCATCGTTTGGATGGAATACCCACGTGGAGCTGACCTTCACTTTTCAGAGACAGGGGCAAGCCGATAATTTGTAGCCTCCCTGGTTGTTTTCTGGAAATTTCAGTAGAAGTGAAGCCCTGTAGGAGCTCCCTAAGGACTCTAGCTAAGACCTTTTTGAGACCCTGGGTGACTCGCGTGGACTTATCCCCTCTCGGTAAGCCGAAGACCATATCGTCTGCGTAGCGTGCATAATAGAAGACTACGGCCCCATCCTCTCGGACCATTACCCTTTCAAGCTTGGCATCCAATATGTGGAGATAGCAGTGAATGAGGACAGGTTCAATCGGGCTTCCGAGCGGTATTCCTCGCTTCTGGCACGTGTAACTCTTACCTTTTCTATCTACGTGTGGTTTTCATGAAAACCTATTTTATCAACCTATGGACTCCTTTCAATGACAGAGTCTTTGGAGCAAATTGGTTCAGGATTCTAAGGTTAGAAAAGAGTTACCACTCAAGGGAGGAACAGGATATGTGGAAGGCTATCCTGGTGGCTCAAGACTGACCGGTATACCTGGACCAGTCTATATTGAGCCATATTCATCAATTCGTCAGGCAATTTGGCCTCACACAATGTATCCCTGTTCCACCAGACGCTTAATCAACCCTGGAACACAAGAGAACCCTTCTTATCGAAGAGAATTGCGTATTAAACAGATGAGAGAAATAGCCCTAAATATGTGCATCGAGTAAGTCATTACCTTCTATTCGATCTCCAGTATCACTCATCAAGTACTTGATCAGATTCCTCTTTTTTCTTGCAATTGCAAAGTGGTGGAAAAAATTTGTATTTCGGTCACCATGTCGTAGCCAATTGGCTCTGCCCCGCTGGAGCCATGCTACTTCTTCTTGTTCAAACAGGTTCTCGAGCAGCAGTCAAATTGACTTCCCCTGCTTGAGCGTAATGCCCGCCCCTGGTGTGGTGGAAAAAGCCTCGTTTTCTATTCCTTTTAAAGCTGCTGATGCGAGCTACCGAACAAACAAGATTAGTACAAAAAGCCACAACTAGCACTAGCTTTCGTGATTGCTTCTTTCTACCTTTCTCACTCCGGTAATTGCTCCTTCTCCAAAATATCACTACGGACAAGATGAGCTAATAGAAAAAGTTAGGGCAACAGATGATAGCGACTCGCCAGACTCGAACTGGCATAGGCGGATCGGATCAAATGAAATTAGCCTTTCTTCCATCAACAGGAATCGCTTTGATTTCGCGGTTCAAGAGGATGGTGGGGGCAACCTCTCTACATCTGCGGGCCGGTAGGCCAGCCAACTAACTCTTCAAATGAAGAACTGATTACTCCACATCTATGAACCTATCATTCCCCGCCCTTGCCCATTATTTCTTTTTGTATCACGCTAGGACTTTGCCTCTTTTTTTGAGGAAAAATATGGAAGTAGAATCTCCTCTCTTTTAGAGGCGTCTTCCAAATCCAATTTAAGATCAATGAGGTCTTTCAGAGAGCCGCTGCTCTTTCCATTAAATTCTAGGATCTCTTCGATGCTATGCGCAAAAGCAAGGTGTGAGCCCGCGACCCCTCGATCGCTCTCAGAGTCAATCGGCCCAAACCGGGTTATGAGCTCAACGAAAAAAAGTATTTTTAGAAATTGCCTGCAAAACCGCCTTGCGAGCGTTAGCGTCAGCGTCAGCGCCATCTCCCGATGGATATTTTTTGCGCATCTCCAATAGCGCCTTGGCCCTATTTTCTTCTTCGTCTATTGGGGAAGAAGAAGAGGTGGAGTAGCAGGCGGATCTCATCCCTCCTGCGGACTTCCCCGTACTCAAAGTGACTCTGAGAGATTGCGCTTCTCTACTAATCGCATTCTGTTCAAGAATCACTGTTTTCATGATCGAATGACGAAATAGATATACGAACTGTATAGGATCATTCGCTGGGATGGGATAAGTGATTCTTTTATAGGATTCCCATGGGATCGTAGAATCAATTAAGGATGGAATAGGTATTTGTGATAGATCAGCTTCCAGTATGACCGAAGACTTTCTATCTGCATTCAGAATAACCACACAATCAGGTTGTTGGTTCAACCCAAAATTGATCTTCTTCTTTCTTGAACGGAATTTTTTTTATTTGCAAAAGAATTGGTCAAAAACGCCCCGATCTTCCATTGAGAATCATCGAAACAATGAGAATTCACATTTCTTAAATAGCTTCTTAAATAGCTCGCCATTTCTTCCGTTATCTCATAAATAAATAAATGATTGGTCTTTAAAAAGAAGGAACGGCCTTTTTGATGACTGGGAGATCCTATAAAATGAAGAGCGTTTCGTAAACAAATCAGTGTCTTGTCTGAATCGAGAATAGCAATTCCATTTCTTGAACCACGGATATAGACTTTGAAATGGTGATCAGCTACCCGACGGCCGAGATGTGCATTCGTACAAAGTAATTTAGTATAGACTATCGAAAGCATTGTCATTTTGCGATTTGAGTTCCGGAGATACAGGTGGTAAGTTATGGGTAATGCGGGGGAACTTTAAGACGAGATAGAATACCTAATATGGGAGTGGTTTAAGTGAGAGAATAGCTCCCTTACCAAACCAACTGAGCTATTTGCCATGTTTTTGACAAATGACCTAACTTTGATGTGATGTGCCCGGCTAGCCCGGATCATTCTTAGAGCAGTCGAGGTTACCGGAATTACGGCCTTCCGTACAAGAACTGGCACTATTGTAACTCGCTATGGGCCTCCTGCCTTCTCGAAAGAAACTGGCTTTTGAAGAAATTACTCTATTTTACGCATTTAGTTGAAGCGGATTCAAAGAGCTCTATCGAGCAAGGAAGGAGTATACTATACTGTAGCTGGATAAGCTAGATACCAAAACTTTGATAAAGATTGAGGCAACCCATTTGAGGAAGAACCGGACGGACCCCTGTGGAGATGGCATAAACAATCCTTTGACGAACTTTCTGGTTAACATAGAATCTATGAGTTTTTTCTTCTAATTACTACTACTAACATTATTCAATCTGGTATCCAAGAATTTATTAAGCTCATCCCGCAAGCACATGTACACATCTTGGATTTTACCGTCTTAAGATGGAAGAAGATTCGTTCTCCTACCAATTTCTAAGTTAAGCAAGAGATAACTCATAATTTGATATGCACTCGCACTCGCATCTTGGGTCACTGGAACCTGATGATAATTACTCACTCCTTCATCCTGAGAAAGGATCTTGGCTATGAAAAAAAATGGATCACTAGCTTGCGCAGCAAATTGAATGAAACTTTCGTTCGAAGTAAACATTTCAGTCTGGTGTTCGTTATACCATTTAAGGGCATCATCTAAGTTCGAGAACTTTGGATACTTAAAGGCTGCAGCACATGCTAAGTGTTGACTGAGATTCTTTTTTTCCGACAGGTGGTTTTGTGCTTGAGGTTGAGGATGATCGGCAGAAAAGAGTAATAAACTTTTTGACAAATCACGCTCATGAAAATGCAATACACCTGAACGGTAGATTCTACCACGGAAGTCCATGAATGCTGGCAAATAGAATTGATAACCTTCGTATGCTGACGCAAGTCTTATTACAAAATCTTCATAACTAGCCTGCTGCACCTGTTTTAATAATTTATTTAACAGTATGTTATAGCTACAAGCATTATTAATACCTTTGACGTTATTGAAGTAGCACTCCCTCAATATGTCTGAGGCTTCTGTCGGATTCACGCGAGCCAGAGCATTTGGTAAAAGAAGCCCACACTCAACTAAACATTGACGATTCTTTTCCAGAAATCTCAAGAGCCTTTTGTTTATTTCAAACGCTTGAGACTGAAGCCCATTCAAAATATCACACATCTGCTTGTATTCTTTTTTATGTAACTTTATATAGAAGTGGTTTAAGTCATGGGAAGTTAATAGCCGAAAGTGATTCTAGATATCCCCCGTGGGTTTGCATAAGTAACCTCCTATCAGATCCGATAATGTATCAGGATCAGACCCCCTCTCTGCTGGTTGCCAATCCAAGGGTTTGCAAAGCATCGGAAGATTGAGTTTGATAGGGAGCAAATTTATGTTCAAATTGCACATAACATAACAAGAATTCTCTATATACCCTTGACCTTTCTTAAGAACCAGCACTGGATCTTCTTTTGTTACTCCCCTATCTGTTGATATATGTAGAACATTTCTTTCAATCATGAATTGGAGCAAGTATTTCCCGATATCATAATGACACTGAATTTTTTTCTTTTTCTCTTTTTTGCTAGCACCTTTGGGCTGAACAACATCCTTAACTGATTCTACCTTACTAGTGAGTACTGCTTCCACCTTACCACTACCTGGTGCTTTGTATTGTAGAAACCTTGCTTGTTCTCGTACAGTTGAATTAAGTTGATCTATAAATCTAGCTGCCTTAACTGCGGATGATTCCTGAAGAGTGTTGAATACCAAGCCTAGTACATGAATCATGATAGCCTCAAGCGTATAGATACCAAACATCTTAAGCATAGGTAAGCTACTTGGTAGGCAACCCTTTAGATATTGCTTAGCGTTAGGCTGATCTTTATTAATCAAGAACTTTACTATGTTAGGAGTTACTTTAAATAGATTATCCTCATCGAACTTCATTGTGCAATTTGCAATCTGATTCTGTAAATCTATTAATTCAGTATCGGAAAACACACCATTTTGATTCTTCTTTTCATTAATCAACAACTTTCTAACATCATCCTGATACATATCAACATTAGAAGTCTTTTTCATTTTGTCAATATCCAACAGCTTAGCGTAGTAATCGTTCCAGAACTCCTTAATAATACGTGCATTTTGCAAAGATTTCTCATTCTCAATGCTATCATCATATGTCTCGGAACAATAAAATAGAACCTGCATACTTTTATTTGTTACCCTTACTAAACCGCAGTAAGGATACGAATACGACTGAAATAAACTACTAGAATCTAAATATAAGGAAAGGATCAGAATAAGTACTAATGCTCTGTATAATACTTTTCTCCGAGCGATGGTTTAGCGGATTCGGAATTGTAACCAAGCATCCTGGGTTCTATACCCGATTCAACACTAGAGCATGCAGCCGATCCTGGATACATAACTATATAAAGTGTGCAGTTTTGGATCTTTATTGGTAGCCAGTCTTTCACTTCTGCCTCTCCACTCCCATGCCTTTCTTGGTCGGACCAACCCAACCGGCGATTTCCGACAAGTCTTTCTGCTTAGAGCAAGAAGCGGAACCAAAATAAAGCTTTCTTTATTTTCATTTATGGATAACCAATCCATTTTCCAATATAGTTGGGAGATTTTACCCAAGAAATGGGTACATAAAATGAAAAGATCGGAACATGGGAATAGATCTTATACCAATACTGACTACCCATTTCCATTGTTGTGCTTTCTAAAATGGCATACCTATACAAGGGTTCAAGTTTCGATCGATATTTGCGGAGTGGATCATCCCTCTCGAAAACGCAGATTTGAAGTTGTCCATAATTTACTGAGTACTCGGTATAACTCACGCATTCGTGTACAAACAAGTGCAGACGAAGTAACACGAATATCTCCGGTAGTCAGTCTATTTCCATCAGGCGGCCGGTGGGAGCGAGAAGTATGGGATATGTCTGGTGTTTCTTCCATCAATCATCCGGATTTACGCCGTATATCAACAGATTATGGTTTCGAGGGTCATCCATTACGAAAAGACTTTCCTCTGAGTGGATATGTGGAAGTACGCTATGATGATCCAGAGAAACGTGTGGTTTCTGAACCCATTGAGATGACCCAAGAATTTCACTATTTCGATTTTGCTAGTCCTTGGGAACAGCGTAGCGATGGATAATTCCGAATCTACATAGGTCTAGTCCAGGGGACAAATCAATAGGAAATGCTATTTGCTTCTTAAGAAGAAGAACTTTTTTGAAATGAAAGAGTTTCCACGGGCGTCGGATATCATTTCTTCAAATAAGGAAGAAGTGTTATCGAAGGATTTCCTTCCATTCTTCCTAGTATGGAAGAAGTAAAGAAAAAGTACTGCGTCTCGATCTATACGAAAGGGCACTGGTTTTTTCTTTCGGTTTCATTGATAGCAGAAGAGTACGCTAGCTAGCGGAGCCTGAAAACGCTTGCTTGCGCCCCACCCCTACGGAAACTATTGCCTATGCTTGCTGCTCGCTCAGTGTCAGTAGAAGGGAAGAAAAGATGGTCACTCCTTTTAGGAACATGGCGAGCCTTACTTACGACTGTTGCACTTCACTCGCTGCTCGTTCATTCACTTGCTCATGAACTCGCTGCTTCGCCAGAAGCGACTAGTCGCCTCCTTTCCTCTGCCGAAAGATGCTTAGCCAGAAGCGACGAAGGAGGGGAGCTGGGGAAGACCGACGATGGCAATGAGGGGGAAGCTGTCGTAGAAGCTTTGCCCCTTGCTTTACATAAATTCTTATGAACTTACTAAATGACCTTATTTATTCTCCCGGAACGCTAGCAAATCTAATAGTTCCATCTGCTCTTCTTAACTTAAGAACGAAGGCCGCCATCCTTCTTATTCAGGAACCCTTTGTTTGAGGAGGGCGTATCCCCGGGAAGGGGAGAGTGGCCGAGCGGTCAAAAGCGACAGACTGTAAATCTGTTGAAGGTTTTCTACGTAGGTTCGAATCCTGCCTCTCCCACTTGTTGTAGACTTAAGAGAAGAGAATGTAGGCGGAAGCCTAGGAGGGCCAACTGAGCGAAGCTCTTTTTTTTGCCGTGCCGTGAAGTGCAATTTTCTCGTATGCGTTTTAGAGAGGTTGTCAAAAAAAGACGATCTATAGAGATTCCCCATCTATATCCAATCGAGAATAGAAGCGAGTCGCTTCCGGCGTCGGCTTGTAGTCTCTGCAGTCGGCACACGCACGCGCCCGCCATCATGCCTCCTTGGTTCGGGACGAATCCAAGCGAGACATACGATAGACGAAGGAAGCGCCCACCCAGCAGGAGGGCTAAAACCTGTAGTTTTGAAGTTGCAAACTCCAGCTTCGAAGCTGGAGTGCTTTAGCCCTTTTTAAAGCAAGAATCACCGTCTTGAGCGCCTTGCGCGCTCAAGAACAAGCAAGGGATGAGCGCTTTGTTGCTAAAGCGGATACGTTTTCTTGCTGGGGAAGGCTAGTTTGATCGAGGATTGGAGAGGAGGGAGAGGTGGAATAAAAAGCTCGGGATGGATTTTGGAGTCTTTGTGCGAGCCGTATGCGGTGAGAGTCGCACGTACGGTAAGGAGGGGGGTTCGCGTCTATACGTGTAGTGTGGTGGTTGGGCCTACCCACCCTATTTGTTCCATGATCTATGGGTCTACTGGAGCTACCCACTTCGATCAATTAGCCAAGATTTTGACCGGATACGAAATCACTGGTGCTCGATCTAGTGGTATTTTTATGGGGATTCTTTTTATCGCTGTAGGATTCCTATTCAAGATTACTGCAGTTCCTTTTCGGGCGGCTGTAGGACGGACGGCCCCCTATAGGTAGTAGGGTAGGGTGGGTGGTACCGCTCAGATAGCGGCCAATCCTCCTAACTGCGCGCGGGCCGGGCTTAGAGCGCGTGAAACTCATCACTACCTCGTAAGGGCGTTGAGACCATAGCATGTTACCCAAAAGCGCCGCTTTCTCAGGAGTGTTGTCACACAGCTGCCCGACTAGAAGAGCTACTCGCTCTGTAGTGTTGTCACACAAGATAAGCACGCCGCCCGCCTGCTGGCCGGGCGAATCAAAGTTATCTTCCGGTCAACTATCCACCCAGTCAAGTGCAAAAAACACAGTGGAATCACGCAACGCACGCTGCTGGTGTGCTTCCTGCCCACGAGGAAAGAAGAGCGACAAGGTTCAGATTTGACTGTTTGCAGCATGGGAGCTGATTACCCAAAAAATCCCTGGGAAAAAAGAAAAGATATCTCGGTAACGAAAACCATAGGAGGCTGTATTGGCGAGATCCAAGGGTTCACAGCAGCCCAAAAGAAAAACCGCCTGGAAGTCCGAGGACCTTTAGTACCATACCGAACCAGCAGCCTTCGCGCCAAGCGACGACCGCCCTTGTCCCTTTCCTTTTTCCATTCAGCCTACTTCTTAGCTTTGTTCCGTCAGTCTAAGGCAAAGCTTAAGTGGTTTGCCTACCTTACCCACTTGATGAAAGGGAACGAACTTCGTTTCCTTGGCGGCTTTATGGATGGATTCAGTCAGAAAAAACTGCTTCCTTTTGAAAAAAGTGACGCTTTGCGTCTTCGCTTCCGAGGGTTAGGGTATAGGCCGTTTCGAGCAAGCTTTCGCTTTTTCTCCTGGCTTTCTACAACTTTCGCTTTAGCTTCCAAAGGCAACCCAATGACCTTTCCGGAATTGGAAGTATTCGTCGCCCTACCTAAGAAAGAAGTCACTATAAAACTGCTTGCCCTCCAGAAGTACCAAAGGTGCGCGGAGCCCGGTGGAAATGAATATGTTTGCTACTGAAAGAAGCCTGCCTATTGACTAATATTCGTCTTTAGAATGAAAGTAGCTATGAAGCCCAATCTACTGTTGATTCAAAAGGGGGCATAGTCATATGGGTGGGGTGTTTGTGGGGAGCTGCCTTGGATATGAGGAATTCCTCCAATCTAAAAAAAAAGAACAAAGAAAAAGTCCGTGACGAAGATCTTTCTTTTCTATCAATAGATAGGAATGAGTGTTCGTTATAGGGGATAGGATCCATCTGCTCTCTCTCTCTCTCTCTATTTTCTTTGATGCAATTTAGAGAGAAAGAGCAGTGCGAATTAGAAAAAAAAAGAGAATCGGGAGATGATTCCAAAATAGATACATAGACATCTAAAGTAAAGGGATGTATATATTATTCCTATATATATCATCTATCTATGAAAAAAGTAAACAGAGTTCGTTTTTGGGTTCCCCGAAGCCCCGAATGGATTGGATCGTTTCTGCTTCTGCCAACGAAATGAAGGCCTCGCCCCTTCCGAATGCTTCTCCGATCCTGAAGTTCTCGCGAAGAGAATAAGATGCAGCTCCCCCTCCCTCTGTCTTTTTCCGCTTTGCTAATCTTCCCCTCTAACGTGGGCCGGGCTTAGGCGGGCGCGGGAGGAAGAAAGAAAGTCGAAGAGCGTCTTCTCCTTTGTCCTTTTTTCAGTGCAACACAGGAAAGCACCCTCTTTTTGTAATCCCTGCAGCTTCCCAGAGGCTTGCTTTTTTTTATTGAACGCATGGCGTAGCTAGGACCCCTCCAATCATGTTTGAGCCTATGTTCACCCGGGGCCAAAAAAGGAGAATTCCGGAATGCCTGCCGACGTTCAGATAAGGTGCATATCCCTTACCACTAAAGGAAAGGCTCGACGAAGGGGGGGATATTAGCTGGGTAAGGAAAACGCTTTCGGAGATTGAGATGTCGATTTGTTTTTCATCGAAAAGGAAGAAGGCCGAGGGGATAGCAGCCTTCCTTCGGGCTTTGCCTGCCGACGTTCTAATAAAGAATTCCGGCTCGGCCCGGGAAAGCGCTGGCAACAACATAAAGAAAGGGGTCCATGTAGCTGCTGCGCCCGCCCACTGAGCAGCAGGTTCGACATCTACTACAAAAGAGAGAATCCACTTCAGATAACCACGTCTCTGCTAGGCAGCGTGTGGAATGGCCGAGAGCGGACCAAATGGATATATAATCCAAGCCGAGAGTGGAGTTACGTGAACAGCCGTCTGATGGAAAACAACTTTCACGTTCGGTTCAGAGAGCACTTTTTTCGTTGAGAATAAGTCCTTCCCTTTTGTGTGAATTCCCCAGCGGCGAATTAACAACTTGTGGGGCCCTATCTATTCAATCTCTCGAGCCCCAAGAAAACCCCCCTCTCCCTCGGACTCAATCTCTCTTTTGACTCTATATATGTGGGCACCTGATATCTATGAGGGTTCACCCACCCCGGTGACAGCATTCCTTTCTATTGCGCCTAAAATCTCTATTTCTGCAAATATGTCACGTGTTTCTATTGTTGCTTCCTATGGGGGTACATTACAACAAATCTTCTTTTTCTGCAGCATTGCTTCTATGATCTTAGGAGCACTGGCCGCCATGGCCCAAACGAAAGTCAAAAGACCTCTAGCTCATAGTTCGATTGGACATGTAGGTTATATTCGTACTGGTTTCTCATGTGGAACCATAGAAGGAATTCAATCACTACTAATTGGTATATTTATTTATGCATCAATGACGATAGATGCATTCGCCATAGTTCCAGCATTACGGCAAACCCGTGTCAAATATATAGCGGATTTGGGCGCTCTAGCCAAAACGAATCCTATTTCGGCTATGACCTTCTCCATTACAATGTTCTCATACGCAGGAATACCCCCGTTAGCCGGCTTTTGTAGCAAATTCTATTTGTTCTTCGCCGCTTTGGGTTGTGGGGCTTACTTCCTAGCCCTAGTGGGAGTAGTGACTAGCGTTATAGGTCGTTGGGCGGCCGGAAGGTTGCCATGAGTAAGGTTGGGAGACCGAAGGCAGTTTTCCGTGCATCGGACACGTAGCTTACCGAATCAATTGCAACACAGATGGGAATGCATGCTACGAAAGACAGGGTCGAGTCTGATACATCAACCGTCGACTCCATATCCTTGTACGAGTCCACAATCACTACACGAGATGAACCTGGGTTTGGTGAATGGAAGTTGGCCTTAGGTGTAATAGGACTCCCAGTTACTACGCGCGATCGTATACTGAGGTGCTCCCCGTCGGTTGTTGGAACGACGCGAGCCGGGCCGGGCCTCGATTCCTTTCAAAAAGATGAAGGGACAAAGGTGACTAATTCCCCATCTCATTTGGGGCGGAAAACGAATCGACATCTCGATGTGATACAGCCCTTTCCATTTTCGTTGGGAAAGAACGGCGAAGTCCATCCGAACCCTCCAATGAAGAAATAAGAGGAGAGCAAAGCGCCAATGGCGCGCGAAGCGCATGCGGAAGGGGCACGGAGAAATAAAGAAGTGTGGGGGAGAAGCAGCCGAGCTCATTCCCTTCGCTTCCTGGGCCCAAAGCAGTGCTTTGTTTCCTGGCCAAATCAAGGATTTGGGGATGATTGCAAAAGATATCTGAATAGAAAGATAGATCCATCCATCTATCCAGATATCTAAAAAAGAATCAATTTCGATTTCATGAAACCTTTGATTCAAAGAACTGCGCTTAGCCCCCCCCGCTCATGAAACGGCTCTGCTGCAATGGATGGCAGAGGGTCCGTAGTACCCGAAGCACTGGAGTGATCCAGTAGCCGGGAAGGGGCCTAGAAGTGCCTACTACTACACCACACTACACTTGGCTCTACACATTTACAGAGCTTACCCCTGTCCAGTGTCTGGCAGAACGTTGGGGGCTTCAATCGTCGACTCGTTATCCCCATCTCAGCCCAGGCTAACGGAGCCTGACTTATTCAGGGGAGAGAGTGGAGCCTATCGAAGCACTCTTGAGAGTAAGATCCTTGGCTCCTCTTCATTCTCTACAGGGGTCTCTGCCCACATGGAAGCGGGGCAGAGATGGATAAGATCAAACACGGGAATAAGAAGCATTTGAAATGCCTTTTTGATCATTTTGATAGAGGGGGATGGATAAAGTGGGCAAAACAGACTCACATTTTGCAATCGAAAAGATGGGTTCCTTTTTCGTCTCGACAAAGAAAGAATCATCTTGAAAACGCTCCTAACCCCTTCATAGGGCCGTGTATAGTAAGTGATCCGAACCTGCCCGGAGCGAGCCCCCCTTAGAGGCAAGTGAAGTTGGTGAGCCGTATGATGGGCAACTATCTCCTGCGGTTCGGAGAGGACTCAGCTGTTAGTTAGTACCCCCTTGGTTTCGGGGTGGACCCTTTCACTCTATTTTATTATATACGCTTAGCGAAAAGAATGTTTTTTGATAGACCTAGGACATGGATTCTATATGAACCAATGGATCGTGACAAGTCGTTACTACTAGCAATGACTTCCTCTTTCATTACTTCATCCTTTCCATATCCCTCTCCCTTGTTCGATCTTACTCATCAAATGGCACTCAGTTCATATCTGTAAGTTCGTTCGATCATTGACAAGGTTCAAAGAAAGGGTGGGCCATTCACCATGAAGGCTAAAAGCGAGATAGGCTTTACTGGACATTTTCGCTTACAAAGGCGAAGACAATTCCGCGTTTTTTCAGCCGATTCTCCGAAATTTAAGACAATTATCCTCACTCAAACTTCAAAAAGTCCTTTTTTCTGATGTAAATTCTGTCTGTCTCCTTTGTCCTTCCAAATGCTAGTCTAGTCTCCGATTAAAGGATTGATACGGGTGTGCTTCCTTGCAGAGGGTTGTTTTAGACACCTACCCACCAGAAACTTCGCTTTGCCACCCAGGTATAACCAAAGCCTTCCACAAAGGAATATTTACTACTGGGTCCATCACGTGTCCAGATACCGGTGCATCCCTTGCCGTTTCCCCATTGGCTGAAGTTGGATCAAAGTCCCCGGACGCGAATGCTCATTATAGAAAGAACTAGGCCTACTTAGGTAAACAGGCACCCCATCACTACCGTAGTAGTTGAAATCTCTAACTTAGGTGCGTTTGCCCATTACTTCTACCCATCTACGCGATTCTGAGATCCAGCCATTGGAACTGAGAGATCCCCGCTGTTTGACCTACTCAAGTAGGCTTTCTATTGAATATCCACCCGTGGTAATTGCTTGACTGGTAGAAGCACCAAGCTTTGGTACTATAGTCGTACTCGAGACCCTATTGAGCTGCTTAGTCTTCTCCTTTCTTTGATGATCTTCAACACATCTATTTGAATTCCCTGCGAGTGAAGGATTTCTCGTATGGAGAAAAACCTCTTGAGCGCTATCTGATCTTATTTTTGTATTTCAAATATGGGACCTGCCTTTTTAATGGGACATCCCGGCAACAGGCCTACTCATGCATGTGGCCAAGTACTCGACCAATCCTCGGAGCGAAGGGA